>NW_024100510.1:1995000-4395000 GCF_016545835.1 Crotalus tigris
TCACACTTTATCAATTCTCCCAAAATTCCTGAAGAAAATACTTAAAGCAGTGATCTTCAACTAGTTGGGGAATTCTGGGAGTTGTAGTCCACATATCTTAAAAGTTGCTAAGCTAACCTAAAAATTTGGTCAGATGATTAGCAAGTTGTTTCAGTATAATAGGATGCAATTCATTTGGCCCTAAAGCTCTAAAGCAATCCAAATTCCTATTCTCTGTTCTGATCAATTTTAAACTTCAATCCTAATTCTGTCTTTTGTTTTTCACAATTGCTTAGTAGAAATCATACCACACAATTGTGCCAAAGAAAAATTCAGTTGCTCTGTCTTTTCTTTGTTTTCAGAGGCATCTTGCAGCTGGCATATTAATTATTTTCTCTTTCATTTTGAATGTAACTAAATAAGGTTGATTTATTGCCCTCAGATTCTACAATACTCTAATTTTCAGATCTTAACTAAGCTTTTTGTACTGCCATTTTGGCTCTTGAACTGTCTTTCATGTCCTCTCTTTTGGAATAATATGTTCTAAGATAATTCAAGTCCTCAATCATTACTGCTTCAAACTTCTTTGAAAGAACAGTGGTTTGCTCTTGGGAAATGTCTATATCAGTGATGGCGAACCTTTTAGAGACCGAGTGCCCAAACTGCAACCCAAAACCCACTTATGCATTGTCGGGTGCCGGGTGGGTGTGGCTGCGATGGTAACAGCAGTGAGTGGGACTAAAAAGTTCAATCAATCAATTCCAACTTTGCAAGATCTTTTTTTTTCCCGTGAGAAATTGAAATTGACTGATTGAACCTTTTTTTTTGTACATGGTGTCGGAGGCCTAAAGCAAAAATGTTTTATAAAACCCAGCTGAAGGCCTAGGATTGGGGCGACGGCGCGCATGCCCACAGAGAGGGCTCCGAGTGCCCGCTCTGGCACCCGTGCCATAGGTTCGCCACCACTGGTCTATATCTTCCCCTAGCTGGTTGGGTAGGAGTAGACACTAATAACCAATATTTGTTCCTGTACTTATTTTAAACCAGAAATTCTTTGTGCAAACAACACTTGGATTTCTGAACAGGGATGAATAATTCTAACAAACACTAGAGCAATTCCTCTTTTTCCTGCTTTTGAACAAATGTAGTTAAGCTCTCTAATTTATTCAATTATATTGCTTCCTATACTTCAAGTACCTTTGAGTCAATTGCCATAATCTAAGCATTAGTTTATAGACAACTAATATCTTAACTTGATGAACCAATATGTGTAGTGGTAGAGATGGACTTTATTATTATTATTTTTACTGAATTGAGTTTAATGGACTCCATTAAAGAAAAACACTTATTCTCCTTCTACACTGCAGAAATATTTATAAAAGATGGATTTTCCAAGGAGATTGTTTCCAATATCCTCAAGAATTCAGTTTCAAGCCATCTTTGCCTTGTACAAAAATTACATTTTTATCAGCCGTTCTAAGATGCAAGCTATGTTATGTCAGCAGACCTTCAATCCAAATAACCTGAACCCAATGGTCCTACATTTCATTTGTCTAGCAATCATTCTTTTTAGTTTTCTTTTTTTCCCCATTTTTGTCCTTCTCTATAGACTGCGAAGAATGAATAAAACACTTGAGCCTCCAGATTCTTAACTCTTGAGTTTCAAATCACATATTGGTCAAGGTGTCAGTTCAGCTTGCTTTTTTTTTTCATTGCATTCAAAGGCTTTATATTTTATCCACTGTTATCTATTTTTATCCATTTTTTCCTCATTTAAATATGGATTTAAATGAGAAAATTTAAATACTTACAATAATAGGTTCAGACTCTGACTTCTACTAATTTCCCAATTTCCTCTTAGGGAGATGATGGCCCACCAGGAAACGGGACCATTGGCTATCCTGGTGCCCCAGTAAGTTTCAATTCATACTACAAAAGTTTAAACAGAATTTATTCTCTTTATGCTGTTTCAATTTTACTTTCCAATCTTCCTTTACTTTTCCAGGGAGATCCCGGAATCAGAGGTGACCGTGGACTTAATGTAAGTATCTCTCTCATCCTTACCTTACTAAAAGTGTGAAATGAGAACCCCTTATTTCTTTTCTGACAAATTGGTGTTTGTTTTGTAAAGAAGCAAGGCTTTTGAAGAAAAGGTCATCCTTCTCTTCACTTCTGCAGCATTTGGATTTTTCAATTGCATCTATTTACTTTAAGAAAAGGAGTCTAAATTAAGCTGTTAGTTTCCTGTGATAATTTTGCCCCATGACATAATATTGTAATGAAATGCCTCAGGTTGGGAAGCTGAAAGGTAGTGAGAAGCAGGACTTTTCTCATAAATGCATTTATGGCCAGGTTTGGGAACAAAGAATTACAAATTTGTATGTAGCAGGAGCCCCAGCATATCTTGATGATGTGTCTCTCTGGCACCTTTTCATAAAGTACTGATATGCAGGGCAAGTGGATTTGTAAATCAGATCTATTCCTGAAGTTCCCATTTCTCTGTCCTCATTATTCCCATCCCGCCAGCCTTCTGTCTTTCCCATTCACATCAGGATTACCTTGGCCACTGAGGGAGGTGTGCTCCATGTGTGTGTCCAGTTCTGCACCCACCTCCAGTTGTAGAGGAAGGCTTGGGGGGAGGAGGGGGACACTGAAGGGAAGTCCTACAGGATCAAAAGAGCCATCTTCCATAGAGAGATTGTTAGGGTTCTCACAAAATATTGTAAAATTGTATTCCTGCTAAGTATATTTGAGATGAGTTGGACAGAGTTTGTCATTTGTTCTGAAAAACTTTCCTTTGCCAGCAGACCTATTTGATACAATAAATAGTTTAAAAATAACAGGGCACTGAATGGAAACCAAAATTGTACTTGTATTGCAGTTGAATATTCTAATAAATAAAAGATTTAGGAGAATGGAGTTCTCCACTGTCCATTGCAGAAGTCAGTCCCACATACTTTATATGTTTTTCCTAAATGTTGCCTTGTCTTCTTCAGGGCACCAAAGGCTATCCTGGGCCCAAAGGCGATGATGGTGAAATTGGAGAGCCTGGTAAACAAGTAGGTAAAAAATGGGATAGAGCATATTTGTCAAGAATTGACTCCTTTAAATGATGCAATCCGTGTTTATTTGAAATGGGAATTCTGTAGTAAGATTAGATGGCTTGTAAAGACCCACGCATTATAGTTTAGAAATGACTGGAATGGATGGGGGAATTATTCAACCGCAGCAAATTTAGAAGATGAAAGAGGGAACTCAATTGCGATTCAGCCTAAAACCCTGTGCCAATCATTTGGGAGTAAATTGAGTTACACTGAATTCCACACATCTTCAAATTGCTGAGGTTGAGAAATACTCATCTATATAGTAGTCTGTCTTTGGGATCATCAGCCAAGGAAAGATTCAACTCTTTGGTCATCAATTCCTAAAAGAAGTGGATGGGGCTGGACGTAGAATGATATCACTGCTGATACTGATTGAGCATCAAATGTGATGTTTATTTTCGTTTAAGGGAAAAAATGATAAGCACTTCTCTAGAGGTGAGTCTGCCTATAGCACCTCTGTAGTTTGAAGCTGTGAAATAATTACTTAGAGGCTCAGCATAACTGTTTCGAGGCCTCCCAGGCTCTTGTGAGGTTTGGACTAACACCAAATTATCTATTAGATAAGTCATTTTCATAATTTTCAGTTCTATTGCTGTAATTAGACATTTGAACAACAGGAAGCAAAGGGGCCCTTCTCCTGTTTTCTAATAGAAAAGAGCTGGTAGCCATCCACATAGAAAATCTGCCTTGTTCTTGTTTTTTTCACCTTCCAGATAACTGAACCTGGGATCAAAGGCAAGAAAGGTGTCAAAGGTTACAGGGGATCAGAAGGAGAACCAGTAAGTAGCAAAATAATCTTCCTATTAATTCTAATATTACAACATCTCACCCCTCCTTCCATTCTAGATCTTAGAGGAAGTAACAGGCTATGCTGCTATGGTACTGTCAGGAAGGATAGGGTTTCCCATCAGTCTGGTACAAATGACCAGTACTTTTTAAGGCTTCTATAAGAAAAAGAGTTTTTCTGGAAAGACCTCACCTGCAAGAGAAATTACCTTCAGTTCACTAAAACATCAAGTTCTACTATCATTGGAATCATTGAAAGCTGCAGTCCTTCCAGCTGGTTGAGAAAAATGATGCAGCATTAGGGAAGGAAGGATTGCTTTTGTTCATGATGAAAAAAAAGTTTGCTTTGTCATTTTATCTAATCTGTTTTAGAGAACAGCTGTATTTTAAATAATGTGCTAGCAGTTACATAGTCCAAGGCAATGGGGAAGATTAGCAATCTGGGATCTTCTATATCTAGCAGCCATAATTCTTTAGCATATTTTCATCTCTTCTTCAGTCTAGTTTGGAAACTAAGCTTCACCAAAAGCAACCATAGGTCACAGCCACGAAGTATAATTAAGAAAACAGAGTCCACGATAGATAAAAAAACATGTAACTTGATAAGCTAATAAGCAGACCTCTTTTAGGATTGTTATGCGTAAGAGTTAGAATTCATTTCATCCCTGCTGAAATCTGTTTTGCTACAATTTTCTCTTATAAAACCTTTCTATTCCTTTAGAATTTCTGTTGGTATCTGAGAATTTTTCTCGTAGCATTTACCATAGTTTTATCTCCTAGGGACCTCCAGGACCTCCAGGACTCCCTGGGCCAGATGTGAGTAGGACTGAAATTATGTTGTATGCTTTCTTCTCTACACAACAAAGCACTATTCAGATGTTTTCATGGAAAGTTGAGTAAACTGCTTAGCACAGCAAAACACTGCAGATATGAGAGAGTTAGAACAACTTCATATAACATTCAGCTGCTTGGAGGAAGGTTAGTTCCACAGTCAGTGGTTTCTCTCTTTTAAGTCTAGAAAATAATATTCTCAATATTATTTAGAGAAGCTGTTTTCTTGCTCTTCCTTGCTCTGCTTGCCAATTTGTGAAATATACCAACAAGTAGCTTAAAAAGATTTATACTCCAGTGGTTCAGGCTCTACCACTGTGTGACGGAATGGGCTCCCGTCACTTAGCCCACCTCCTGCCAATCTAGCAGTCCAAAAGCTTGTATATGCAGTTAGATAAGCAGGTACCATTTTGGTGGGAAAGGAACAGTGTTACATGTTTCACTGTACTCTTTGCTTTGCAGCATGATGTCATGTTGCCCACATGACTGTGGAAATGTCTTTGAATAACCCTGGCTCAATGGCTTAAAGAAATGTAGATGAGCACACACACACCCTTAAAGGACTAATGAAGTAAAACATGCGGAGACTCCTTTATTCCTTTACTGATTACATATTAGCACAGATCATGTTACCTAATTTGTATAATGAAACATCTGCAAGAAAACAATCCCTCACTTTAACCCTGAGCTACAAATAGTCTCCTTTATTGGTAAACATGTTGTGTTTGGTGTCAGGAATAGAGAATCCATACTTTTTAGTTCCCCTTTCATAAGCTCCAATGACTCCTTTGGCAATGGCAGTAAATTTTGGCAATTCAGTTCCTGAAAATTGACACTGCAATTTCCTCCAGTCTTTAAACAGCCAATCTTAAAAATCTGGGTGTGTGCATGTGTGTGTGTGTGTGTGTGTGTGTGTGTGTGTGTGTGTGTGTGTAAATAAATACAGATGGCCGTCACACTTTCTCAGCCCTAAATTAGGATGTTGAAAGAAAGAATCTGAAGTTAAATTGTCATCTATAAACTTCCTGAACTGTTTGCTAAATTAACTGTAAGGATATCAAAGGCAATTTTCTGCAAGATTGGAGGGAAGAACCAAGTTCATTCTACATTTCCAAAGTCTCAATGAGACCAACTTTTCTTCCTTTGTTTTTAGGAATGTGAAATTTTAGATATCATCATGAAAATGTGTTGTAAGTATTTGATCTCAGCTCTTGCACAGTTAATTGAAGTATCATTGATTAACAGCATACTGGTTTTACCAAATCACCAGCACAAACTATACAATAAGTCTCCAGGTTTTCAATTGCTGCATCCCCTGTACAGTGTATGTGATTAATACAACCTTACTTTTCCCAAATTAACCTTGTATACCTTGAAATTTAATAGGAATATAGAAATTATGAAGTTGCTTTAGTTGAATCACCTCAAGTAAAAAATGTGTTTTTATTGTTACCATGGCAAACTACTTGTAAAAAAATGATTAGAACCAGATCTTGCTTTTCATTTATTTTAGCAGTTCTGAATTGCCAGCAAAGTGACACATTTGAAAGTCAAGTTCTGTTCATGCATTTGTTTGGATATTTTAGGTAATATATCAGAAATTATCTTCATATATTGTAAATGCGTAAAGGCATAAACCATGCCAAAGAAGACTCAAATAATTCCTCCCCTCACATATTATTCAGACATAGAAATCATGCATCCATGTATACACAACAAGCAGGAACTCCAAAATCCTACAAATGTACATCTGTCTTTAATGTTTCATATTCAGAAGGGTCCTTGCAACTACCCTCTTCAAGACAACATTCACTACTTACAGTACAGTACAGACCTAGACAATTATTCTCCTCCAGTCAGCATTACTCAAGAGCAATGGTGATAGGGAAGAATAATTTCTGTGTTACCATCACTGCCGCTCATTAGAAGGACTGTATTTACTGTTTCATGCCTTTCTCTGATTCCTAAGGTTACCCAAGTTTTGCATGTTTAGATTCCTGGAAAAATTAGATGCCTCATGCCTTTTAATAAATCTTATACCATTCATTACTTGAAAAAAGTTCTATTAAATTACTTCCCATTTTGGGCTCTCCTCCTATAACTTTGACAGTTAATAGTGGTGCCTAAAACTAATGTTGATAGCCCAAGAATCAAAACTCTTCAGTTAAGTTAGGATAACAATAAAACATGATGTATGTCAAAATCAAAATTATCTGAAAGGCAAAAAGAAATTGGCATAAGTCAAAATTATTAATGTGTCAGTACTTTACTAATTTATTTATTGCTTATTTATTTTCTCAATGTACACAAGAGAAAGCAATTAGAATATGCTGTCTTGGAATGCTGTTTCAGAAAATAAAATATGCAGTTATTCTATCAATTTGTTTTTATTCTTATATTTTGAAAATATGGTTCTACTGCTAAATGATACAAAGTAATTATTACACTTCATAAACTAGAAGTGGGTTGTTAGGAAAAGGGCTTCTTATGTGCTGCTTGCATGCCATTTTGAATTACTTGAGCAATGTTTATATTTTTATTATATACCAGTGAAAATGAGGTTTTTGTGTGCATATTCTTTTTTTAAATATTCTTGTTTGGAAATGAACTAGAAATTAACTAAAATTATTTGTGGCAAATGCAATAATAAATATCATGCAGATAAAATATAGGTGCACACATTGAAAAAGGTATCCAGCATTTTTATTAAATTCCCCACATTTTCATTTGTTTAATGTGGCAGTATATTAAACAACTGGAATGCAGGAAACATTATAAAATATAGCCAATAAGAAGGGAAACATTTCCAACCTGTTTAAATTGTGGCTGCAGCTAAACAGTAGAAGTATGGATGTATTTCAGCACTCTTTGTATTTGCAAAGTTTTTATTTCTCAATATATTTTATTCCTCTCTCTCTCTTCTCCCACCTAACCCCCCCCCCCAGCTTGCTGTGGTAAGTTACCTATTTGCAATTTCTTTACCATTCTTCACATGTATAAAGATTTAGATGAAAATTAACTCTTTAGCCCATTTTTCACTAGCGGGCAGTCCCAGAATTAACTTCTGTTAAGACTGCCTACTGCCGTCGTCAATTTTTCAATCTATTGTTATAGTTATCTGCTGCGAAAATTTTAAATTAATCACCAGATCCATTTGGCCATGGTGTCCCAGAGATTCATGATTAGTTTTATTATCTAGTTAAAAAATTAGATTAAAAACAAGTATTATTCAGCATTGCTTATCCACTATTGTCACCTATTCTGATATTTGTATGCATATCATAAGTAAATGCTCCCTTATGTGTCATGATTGAGATTTGAAAAATATTGCCAGGCAATTATTTATTCTTTCAAAGACTTTTTATTAAACTTTATTTAGTTCTAAACAAGTTTATATAGAAATATTTATTATTTTTATATAATTAAAGCATGAATGTTAAGCCCTGATTTAGAATTAGTTTAGCTGTGCCCAACTCTTGAATGCATTTGTTTTAAATAGTTTGTAATCTTTTTCTCAATTTCCCCTTAAATATGGACAAGAAGTCTTAAATTAGCTTAGTTATATGCAATTGATTAGCAAAAATCTCCAAAACAAAATAGAAGCAAAAAAACCCCAAATAAAACAGCAACTCAGATTTTATTTACATAGGAATGCACAAACGTGCACACACATGAACATACAAACACATACATTTATTTTTGTAAATATTTTGTTCTAAAAAACATAAAATACAAACTGCATGCCATAGTCTGTTGGGTCCAGACAGGTCTCCAATCATAAACTGAGAGTTGGTGCCTTATCTTTTGTTATGCAAAACTTAGAGAGAATTGATAGACATTCCCATGCTAAATTATTCTCTTTCACTAACTTAGTAATAATTTGTATCAAAGCGCTTTTGTCCAAAGTAAAAATAGTACAGATAGTCCTCGACTTACAACAGTTTGTTCAAAGTTACAGCAGCACTGAGAAAAATGACTTTTTCACAGTTACAACTTTTGCAGCATCCCCATGATCATGTGATCAAAATTCAGATGTTTAGCAACTGGTTCATACTTATGATCGTTGCTATGTCCCAAGGTTGTGATCAACTTTTCTGACCTTCTGACAAGCAAAATCATTGGGGAATCCAGATTCACTTAACAACCAGATTACTAATTTATCAACTACAGTGATCCACTTAACAACTGTGGCAAGAAAGGTCATAAAATGGGGCAAAATTAACTTAACAAATGTCTCACTTAACAACAGAAATTTCAGGCTCAATTGTGATCATAAATTGAAGACTACCTGTAAAAATAAAAATTAGCAGATTAAAACATAAACATTGTCCCCTTAATTCACGGGTGCCAAACTTGTCATGTCACGTGATGTGTCGCGACATATTGCGACTCTTTTTGCATTGCCGACAATGGAGTGGGCGCAACTTTGCTATGATGAAACCGGCCCGTGGACTGGCAATTTGACACCCCTGCCTTAGTCGCTGAACCCTTTCAGAGTCCTCTCTTAATTTAGTTACTTGCCAATAAATTTTAAATCTTTAAACCAAAGTTTCTCTTATATTTCTGTCATCTCAAAAGAAAATTAAGGAAGGAATCTTATCTTTGCTGCAAAAGAAATCTGTCTGCAGTTGTAATTGATTACTTCTTAAATTGATTAAGAGATGGAGAAAGCAAGTCTATAAAGCTCATAAGGACTCTGCTGCAGTTAGGAGTATAAAATCCAGAGTTCCAGTAACATAATTCCTAATCTGGCTGCAAAAACCTTTCTGCAAGTTAATGGACAGGGACTGTTGTTCACAACTGATGTGGTTAATCTCTTGATCTCCCTTTGATCTAGAGAGGTAAACACTGGCCAAAAATCCTCTCTCGGGTAGCTTTCAAAGCCACAGTGGCTCTTCTCACTTTGGAGAGCTTTGGATAGTTCCAGGTTGCCATTTCCCTCAAGAAGCTGTTTGACATACCTGAATTCAGCTTTAAATCATCAAAGAGACCTTTTATTGACTCTTGATGCTATAAATGCTATTGGTGAATAAGCTTCTGAAAATACATTTTTCATACTTCTGCATGTGCTTCTACAGTATCCTGTGTTTTGTTACAGAATGCAAGTGTGGTCCCATTGATATTATATTCGTATTAGACAGTTCTGAGAGTATTGGAGAAATGAATTTTGGTATTGCAAAGGATTTTATAATTAAAGTTATTGACAGGCTGCGCACGGAAGAACATGTAATGGTAAGTTTTGGTGCAATTATACATATCGATATTCCTTGATTTTCAACCAGTTGTTTAACAGCTAGTCAAAGTTACAACAGACTTCCCTAGAAATACATACAACTTGTTTTCAGAGTTATGATGGCCACGCATGGCCCTGCAGTCACATGATTATATTTGGGGTATTTGGTAACTAGATCATCTTTTGTGGCTGTTTGTAGCCTCCTGTGGTCATGTGACCATAATTTATGATCTTTTTTGCTAGTTTGCAACATTTATTTCTGGTTTCTGGCAAAAACGCCCATAGAGAAAATAGGTTCATTTAATGACCATCGCTTTTGCTTAATGACTATCGTAAAATATGGTTGCAACTTCGAATTCAGTCATGTGATGCCTTGACTTACAACTGCACCAACCTATGATCCTAATTCTGGGCTCAATGTTATCATCTGGGTCCTCTTGCCCTTTCTCATAAGCAGTACCCTGGTTTCTATCCCAAGTTTTTCCCTGATGGAATCTCTATAGATAACGCTAATAATTAGTAACAGTGGTTGAAAAGCATGCAGCAATGCATTGTAATGTATGAAACTTCTTAGACAGGTTTCTCTGGGTCTACCATAGTGCAGATAATGTAATCTCTGATTTCTGGCTTTAGTTACAACTATTCCTTGGATATTATTTTTTTTACAGTTTTCCAGAGAAGACTCCAATCTTGCTATTGTGCAGTATAGTCATGGTGGAACTGAGGAATTGGTGCTCATGAAAGATGGAGACGTTCAAGGTTTCAAGGAGTGAGTTCATAACAGATGAAAGAATTTTTGTTTTTGTTTTTTGCCATCTGTGTCACAACTTTGTGGGGTGTCTGTTTAACTTTCTAAACAAAATTTTCAAATATTAATAGTCATTACTTGCAAAAAGCTGCTTGCCAGGATTCCATCATATGCTTCTGTGGATGAGACACAATTAAAGCCTCCTTTTGGTGGGATTGTCAGATGATATGCCAGGATTAGTAGCCAATCTAAAAGCATTTTTGAGTTGCACTTGGACACTTTGTGGGTCACCTTGCTGCCTTGCTCTTTAGTGGGAAGAAAGTAAAAGAACTGGATTTGGCAGAAGCATACAGTATATTGGAGACAACATTTCAATGTCTTAAAGCTATGAAAAGATCCAACTACTACAGTGGGCCACAACTGATTGATTACATCAGGAAAGAGCTGATAGGGATGAAAATGAAATCCCTATGTATTTCTATGGGTCTGAAAAGTCATCAGCCAACAAGACAGAACCAATGTAAAATAAACAATCAGTGCTGCATGGATTCCACCAGAACTCCGTTCAAAGGTCTGAAGAGGTTGAATGTCTTTGCATGCATGTGTCAGAGCATGTTAGAAATGCATTCTAAAAAGATTAGAATATGGACAGTTTTTTAAAAATATAAGTGTTAGGAATATTGTGTATGGGTAACTTGTATGCAAAACTCATAGATTTAAAGAAAAAACATGTGCACTAATAAGCATAGCTTCTTTAGTTGATTTTATGCAAAATAAGTGAAAGAATTGAGTAATGTATTATGCCAGATAGTCATGTCCTCTGCAAAAGATGAATAATGTAAATAAATGTTAAATCTGACATTTGAGTATATATTAGCAAAATGACGAATAAGAATGGTTAATGTTATTTGGCTCACATAGACAAAGATGCATCCATTAGGTTCTCATTATATGCGTCTGGTGTTCACGTAAATATTTATGACAACTTTTCTTTTCTGGAAAGATATCACTTTCATTCTCTGGACAAACAGTTGTCATTTCCTTCAGTTTATTGCGTTCATTTCAGGAAAAAAGAAGACATCTGTTGCATAGTTTATTCTAGAGCATTCCCATACCATTACCACCCACTAATCTGTAGCTGAAAAATATCCTGCTCAGGGGACTTCCAGTTCTACGTGCAGCGAAGGAGTTTGTAAGGATCCACTTCAATCCCACATCTTAAGAAAGCAGAACTCTTGGAGATAATAATAATAATAATCCCCCAGTGAGGCACTACCTTGACGTGGTTGTGGGGCTTGTGTACTCTGAGGAAGATGAGAGCTATGCCAGAGGTTCAACCATACTGGACAGGTCTCATCAGAGGAGTCAGACAAAGAGTGTCTCTCCCATAAAAAATATGGTGAGACGTAAATTTCAGAATGCCATACCGGCTCGGACGTCGCCCGGGTTAACAAGGTCCGCACTAGATATTGGAGTTCCTGGATATCTGGTGAAAAATGGGTTACAGGACTCAGGACTGTTGGCTGAGCAACCAGGGCCAGCAGCTGCAGAACTACTGGAAGAAAAGGTGTTTACCCGTCGCAGATACACAGTGATGGAAAACAAAGAAATAATGATCTGTTACTACAGATCAAGTCCAACAAGAAGAGGATATCTAAAACGAATGCACCAGTTCTGGAAAGAACAACATCCAGAATCAGAAATAACAGAACAGAGACTAGCAGATCAACGCCGATTTATAACACGAAATAAAGTATTCACAGAAACAGAATTGGACGAACTGCAAAGGTTTACCCAGGGCAAAGAAATCAAAGCCTTACCAGAAGTAATTCAGAATGTAGAGGCAAACCAGGGGGAGTTGGCAGTGAAGGAATCTAGCAGAGATATACAACTGTTCTCATTTGGAAACAGGCACCTCTACCTCAGGAAGAACAAAACCCTCTAACTAAAGAAATAAAAGAATTGAAACAAAGAATAACTGAGCATCTAGAACAGCACAAAAACAACAGAATAAGGCTATCTGCATTGAAGCTTGTTCCAAAGAAACAGTTAGCACAAGCATTAAAAGATGCAAATATTGCAATATCAAGTATAAGCACCAATTCACTGCAAGAAACAAACCAACTAATGTACAGCACAGCTGCAGTTATAACAGAATACCTGGGATGCAAAATCAACAAAGAAGAAAAACAAACAAACAGTGCACCAGAAAAATGGAAGGTTAGACTAGAAAATAAGATCAGCAAGTTAAGATCACATGCAAGCAAGCTAGAACAGATGAAAGAAAAGAAGCTGAAGAACAAGAAGACCAAAGAATACCTAATCAAGAAATACCACTTAGAAACAAGGAAGATCAAGGAAGCACTGGAAATAATAAAGCAACAAATAACAGCTATAGCCAGGAAAATCAGTAGATATGAAGCTCGAATTGCAAACTATAGGCAGAACCTCCAATTTCAATCCAATCAGAAACGTTTCTACCAATCCATCAATGGAGAAACTGCAAGGAATCAGTCAGTACCTGACAAGGAAGAAACAGTGCAGTTCTGGAAGCAGATATGGGATAACCCAAAGAAATACAACAAGGATGCGGCTTGGTTAAAAGAGGTGGATGCAAATAAAACAGAAGTTGAAATGAAAGAACTAGTAATAACAACAAAAATGGTAGAAAAAAGAGCAAAGAAAATCAAAAATTGGTCAGCACCAGGTGAAGATGAACTGCATGGGTTTTGGTTGAAACATCTAACTGTTATACACCCACTCATTGCCAAACAGTTCAACAATATACTACAAGGAGGAGAAATTGAAAAGTGGCTAACAACTGGGAAAACCTACCTAATAATGAAAAATCCAGCAAAAGGGGCAACACCAGGTAACTACAGGCCAATTACCTGCTTACCAACAACTTTCAAATTACTAACTGGTGTGGTAGCTGATGCAGTACAACAGCATCTAGTTGAAAACAATCTCTTTCCACCTGAGCAGAAAGGAAACCGCCCCAATAGCAGAGGAACAAAAGATCAACTCCTAATAGACAAAATGATCTTGGAAAACTGCAAGAGAAGGAAGACCAACCTGAATGTAGCATGGATTGACTACAAAAAGGCATTTGACTCTCTGCCACATGATTGGATAATAAAGTGCCTAGAAATAACAGGAGTCAGTAGAAACATCAGAAAATTTGTGCAAAGATCGATGGCACAATGGAAGACACAGTTGCAGATCAATGGTGAGAGGCTGGGAGAGGTTAATATCAAGAGAGGAATATTTCAAGGAGATTCATTATCACCATTACTATTTGTTATTGCACTGTTTCCTCTGTCAACAATACTGAATAACTCAGGACATGGCTATCAAACATCAAAAACATCTGCCAGACTATCCCACCTCCTTTATATGGATGATTTGAAGCTGTATGGAAAAACATCATCTGAAATAGAATCGCTGCTCAACACTGTCCGTATATATAGCCAAGATATTGTAATGGAGTTTGGCTTGGACAAATGTGCCACACTTACTATCAAACAAGGAAAAATAATGAAAACTGAAGGAATCAAGATGCCCCACGAAAATAACATTAAGAATCTGGATGAGGAAGAGTACTACAAATACTTGGGTATCCTTCAAGCTGACAACATCAAGCACACTGAAGTCAAGAAAAAGATTAGAGGTGAATACATCAAGAGAGTGAAGAAGATCTTAAAATCCAAACTCAATGGAGGAAATACCATAAAGGCAATCAACACCTGGGCAATCCCAGTCATTAGGTACACAGCTGGAATAGTGGACTGGACTCAAGCAGAACTAAAAGCAATGGATAGGCAGACCAGAAAAATAATGACAATGAATCATGCCCTTCATCCACGCAGTGACATTGATAGATTTTATCTACCAAGGCAAATAGGTGGGCGTGGAATGCTACAAGTACATCAGATGGTTGAAGAAGAAAAAATGGCTTTGGAAGAATATCTGAAGAACAATGATGAAGATGCACTGAAATTAGTATATCAGGAAGGCTTACTAACTACTGGAGAGACCAAACTGGCCTACAAGAAAGACCAAATGAAGAACAGAATAGAGGCATGGGAAGACAAAGCACTACATGGCCAATACATGAAAAAAATAGCTGGGAAAGCAGATAATAATAAAACCTGGCAATGGCTAAGAGCAGGAAAATTGAAGAAAGAGACCGAGGGACTAATTCTGGCTGCACAAGACCAAGCCTTAAGGACAAATGCATACAAAGTCAAAATTGAGAAGACAGCAACAGACAGTAAGTGCCGCCTATGCAAAGAAGCTGAAGAAACAGTGGACCACCTGGTAAGCTGTTGCAAGAAGATTGCACAGACTGATTACAAGCAGCGGCATGACAAAGTAGCAACAATGGTGCATTGGAAGATCTGCAAAAAATATCATTTGCCTGTAAGCAAAAACTGGTGGGATCATAAAATAGAGAAAGTCATAGAAAATGATAAAATTAAACTGCTCTGGGACTTCAGAATTCAAACAGACAAGCACCTGCAACATAACACCCCAGACTTAACAATTGTCGATAAGAAAGACAAAAAAGTCTGGATAGTGGACGTGGCAGTGCCTGGAGATAGCAGAATAGAAGAGAAAGAACTGGAGAAGATAACAAAATACAAAGACCTACAAATAGAAATAGAAAGACTGTGGCAAAAGCAAGCAAGGGTAGTACCAATAGTCATAGGCTCCTTGGGTGCAATCCCAAAACAACTGGAGCACCACTTGAACACCATTGGCATTGACAAATTCGCTATTAGTCAATTGCAAAAGGCGGCCTTATTAGGAACTGCTTCCATCCTGCGACGATATCTGTAATACCATCAAACATCCACATCTGCCTATCCCAGGTCCTGGGTAAGGACTCGATAGGTAGACAAAATGCCAAATCCAGTCTGAACATCTGGCTGACTGTGCGATGATCGATAATAATAATAATAATAATAGAAACATCAGAAAATTTGTGCAAAGATCGATGGCACAATGGAAGACACAGTTGCAGATCAATGGTGAGAAGCTGGGAGAGGTTAATATCAAGAGAGGAATATTTCAAGGAGATTCATTATCACCATTACTATTTGTTATTGCACTGTTTCCTCTGTCAACAATACTGAATAACTCAGGACATGGCTATCAAACATCAAAAACATCTGCCAGACTATCCCATCTCCTTTACATGGATGATCTGAAGCTGTATGGAAAAACATCATCTGAAATAGAATCGCTGCTCAACACTGTCCGTATATATAGCCAAGATATTGTAATGGAGTTTGGCTTGGACAAATGTGCCACACTTACTATCAAACAAGGAAAAATAGTGAAAACTGAAGGAATCAAGATGCCCCACGAAAATAACATTAAGAGTCTGGATGAGGAAGATTACTACAAATACTTGGGTATCCTTCAAGCTGACAACATCAAGCACACTGAAGTCAAGAAAAAGATTAGAGGTGAATACATCAAAAGAGTGAAGATCTTAAATGGATCAATGGAGGAAATACATAAAGGCAATCAACACCTGGGCAATTCCAGTCATTAGGTACACAGCTGGAATAGTGGACTGGACTCAAGCAGAATTAAAAGCAATGGATAGGAAGACCAGAAAAATAATGACAATGAATCATGCCCTTCATCCATGCAGTGACATTTACAGACTTTATCTACCAAGGCAAATAGGTGGGCGTGGAATGCTACAAGTACATTAGATGGTTGAAGAAGAAAAAATGGCTTTGGAAGAAAATCTGAAGAACAATGATGAAGATGCACTGAAATTAGTATATCAGGAAGGCTTACTGACTACTGGAGAGACCAAACTGGCCTACAAGAAAGACCAAATGAAGAACAGACTAGAGGCATGGGAAGACAAAGCACTACATGGCCAATACATGAAAAAAATAGCTGGGAAAGCAGATAATAATAAAACCTGGCAATGGCTAAGAGCAGGAAAATTGAAGAAAGAGACCGAGGGACTAATTCTGGCTGCACAAGACCAAGCCTTAAGGACAAATGCATACAAAGTCAAAATTGAGAAGACAGCAACAGACAGTAAGTGCCGCCTATGCAAAGAAGCTGAAGAAACAGTGGACCACTTGGTAAGCTGTTGCAAGAAGATTGCACAGACTGATTACAAGCAGCGGCATGACAAAGTAGCAACAATGGTGCATTGGAAGATCTGCAAAAAATATCATTTGCCTGTAAGCAAAAACTGGTGGGATCATAAAATAGAGAAAGTCATAGAAAATGATAAAATTAAACTGCTCTGGGACTTCAGAATTCAAACAGACAAGCACCTGCAACATAACACCCCAGACTTAACAATTGTCGATAAGAAAGACAAAAAAGTCTGGATAGTGGACGTGGCAGTGCCTGGAGATAGCAGAATAGAAGAGAAAGAACTGGAGAAGATAACAAAATACAAAGACCTACAAATAGAAATAGAAAGACTGTGGCAAAAGCAAGCAAGGGTAGTACCAATAGTCATAGGCTCCTTGGGTGCAATCCCAAAACAACTGGAGCACCACTTGAACACCATTGGCATTGACAAATTCGCTATTAGTCAATTGCAAAAGGCAGCCTTATTAGGAACTGCTTCCATCCTGCGACGATATCTGTAATACCATCAAACATCCACATCTGCCTATCTCAGGTCCTGGGTAAGGACTCGATAGGTAGACAAAATGCCAAATCCAGTCTGAACATCTGGCTGACTGTGCAATGATCAATAATAATAATAATAATAATAATAATAATAATAATAAGGTTGGAAGGGACCTTGGAGGTCATTGGGTCCAACCCCCTGCTCAAGCAGGAACCCTACACCATTTCAGACAAATGGCTGTCCAGTCTATTCTTAAAAACTTCCAGTGTTGGAGCATTCACTGCTTCTGGAGGCAGGTTGTTCCATTGGTTAATTGTTCTAACTGTCAGGAAGTTGATTTCCTCCAACAGGAACTTTTATTAAAAGTAGTTGATAGCAGACATAATAGACAGGATCTGAGGGATTCCTTTGCAGATCAATACTTTAAAGTGTCCCCAAGCAAACCCCACTCCACAGTTCATCCGGACAGTTCAAATCGGCCAAATCTCAAATGTTAAGTCCACTGTGGGAAAGGGGAGATAACATTGTTCTGGCTCAAGTCGTAGCATGATGTTCAAGCACTCTTCGCACCTCCTTTTGAAAACGGAGAAATAAACCAGGCTCTGGAGGTTTTATTTCTTTCTCCCCCCCCCTTTTCCTAGCTGACAGGTTAGGGAGATGAAAGTTAAGAGATAGGTACAGTGCAGGAAGCAAATTGTTACACTGTAGTGAATAGAGGAAGGGGAAAGCAATAATCCCGCAGGCACATCCCCCCTCCCCCTTGGGAGTATGGCAGAATCCAGGGGAAGGTGAGATTTGGTTTTAGGTCAGAGGGGATAGGTAGAAATGAAACAGTAATGGGTTCTAACACAGTTGAGGGGTTCAGGACTCCATGTCCTCCAGCTGAGTTTCTTCCTGTTAGGGGACCCTAAATGGGCCAGAAGCCGCCCCAGAGAGGCGGCAAGGAAGGAAGGAAGTCCCAGGGACCGCGGAGAGATGGAGGTCAACCTGATTGGTCCAGGAGAAGCTTCCAGAAACCAACAGGAGAAAGGCTAGCCTAACTCCAGAGTCTAGCCCAATCTGTGAGCAACCAAAGTCAAAAGCACTATTTTAAGCTGATCGTAAACAATGTGCTTGAATCTAGATGAGAACATTGATTTTCTCTATACTACATATCAACTTTCCTGAAGGGGAGAAATTCTTAGGAAGCAAAAAAAAAAAACCTCCAAGTGAGTGAAGGAGGGAGTTTTTTGCCCCAGCTTTTTGCTAACAGAAGCCGCGAAGTGAACCTTTTATGGAGGAATAAAATCTGAAAAATGAACCAGTGCTGACACCTACTGGTGGATGAGGATTATGACATACATGGTAAAATCTGGGGAAAAAACTATTTGTGATCTTCAAAGCTTTAACAATAGAGAACAGCTGTGTAGCTAAAGTGAGACTTACAAACCTGAGGGAACAAAAAAAAAAAAGAACTTTTTTGAACTCTCTGGATTATAAGTATTTATTCAGCTCTGAATCCAAAGCTATTTCCGGGGCGGGGGGGGGGGAATCTGGACTTTTGGTCATCATGGAAAATCAGATTTATAGGAAATACTTATCAAGAAAAAAATGAATATTTTTCAAGAGGAGATATATGATATGTTGCAACTACTTCAAATAACAATGATCTCAAATCACAAAGAAATCCAGAATAACTTTGAAAATATAAATCAACTCATCTCCAATTCAATTTTATGGCAAAAAAACCCCCTCAGGAAAATACAGCAGAGAAGGAACAGACAAAACAGATGACTGAACATAAATTCGAGGATAGAGACTTAAAGATGGAATTCTACAAAACAAAGGAGTATGACTTAATCTAAGTGGAAAAAAATTTACAAGAAATACTAGATTTGGAAAAAACAACCTATATTTCAACACTACAAAATAAACTTGAGGACATGAAAAAAGACTGGATAAAACGTATTACATAGATACCATAGAAAACACTAGAACTGGAGAGACAAAAAGTGACAAAAGAAGCAGAGAGAAAAAGAAGGAAAAAGATTCCCAATAAAAATGAGTGGGCAAATGCCCTTGATAGAGATACTGATTTACTTTTTATATCTACAGCAACATTTACGAACATTGATTCAGTAAAATACATCAATCAAGAAAGATATTGGGCAAAGGAAAAAGACTAAGGTCAGAGAGAATACTTAAAAAAGAAACATTTGTTTGAATATGATTAAAGAAATAGAAAAATTTTGGAACATATGCTATTCTAAGAGGGATGAACTCTCTAAATAATATAGTATACTTTTTTCTCTTTTGTGTTATTTTTCTTGATATGAGTAATAAAAAAGTTGAAATGATTTAAATAAAGGAAATGTTTTAGATACTTAAATTTGACTGAATTTAAGAAAATTATGAAAAAAATGTTTTGAATAAGAGTTAAAGGACTAGATGACTAGAGGTATTGAATGTTTAAAGATTAAATATATCTTAATTATGGTTAAAAAGAATAGGAAATTGAGGAAATAAACATATATTAGCCTAGGAGGGATATATATTTTAAGTAGTATGTTATTTCTTATGTTTCTTTACTCTTGCTCTCCTTTCTTTTTCTTTTCATCGTTTTATCTATTTCTTAAGAAATGTAAAAGTGTGAGATGGCTTATACGGAAAAAACAGAGTTAAATTTGAAAATGTAAATGTAATTAATTTTTGAGAAAATCTTCACCAGTAAGAATATCTAGAATTTGGTGGGAGAAATAAACTAAAATAAGGATTGTAACAGAATCTATGATAAGGCAACCAGAATGACTGAATAGAACAGGAATATTATACTGATATGATTATTATTTTTAGGAATATTGGGAAAAAAGTATATGTTCAATTGTTATTTATCAAAATAATAAGAAATGTATTATTCAATGCTTGCAAAAGAGGATATTTTGAGGAAAGAGGAAATCAACTAAAATTATTATGTGGAATGTGAATTATAGAAATTAATTGTTAATGATTGTTTTACAAATGTAACCCAGACAACACAATGTTCACCAATTAAGTGATTTATGTTTTTTAAAAAATTCAATAAAATATATTACAAAAAAAAAGAAAAATATCCTGCTCAGATGTTCTCTGCTTTAAAAAGAAATAGCCAACAAAATACTTTACTTGTGGTTGGGTCTTGGCAAGTTAGAAATATTGCTTTGTTAACAGATGAGATAATGCAAGGATTTGGAGCTTCATACAATACATTAGTCTAATTTATTGCTATTGTTAAAGTATTGGTTAGTTTCAAATTTCTGAAATGAAAACACAAACTAGCCTTTCTGAAAGAAAGTCTGCAAAAAATCTTCCCATAAAGTATAATGCTTTATCGGATAAGGTACAATTTGCTGACTCTGATTCTTTTGATGTTATTGCAAGGGCTGTGAAGAACCTTCACTGGATTGCTGGTGGCACCTTTACTGGAGAGGCTCTTGACTACACCAAAAAACGTCTGCCCCCATATTTCACTCACAAAAGAGTTATCATTGTCATCACAGATGGACGGACTGACATATTACACGATCGAACACCCATCACTGTTCTTTGTGAAAGAGATAATAAGGTGAAATCAATATAAGTTTGGGGAAGTGGTGGAAATGCTAACCTAGAAACCTAGTCCTGCCTTAGGCATGAAAGTGACTTTGGGCCAGTTGCTCTCTCTTAGTACAACCCATCTCACAGGGTGATGTGAGAAGAGGAAGAAGTATTATATACTGTATGCTCACCATCTTCAGTTATTTATTTAAATAAGGAATAAGGGCATTATGTATGTATGTATGTATGTATGTATGTATGTATGTATGTATGGATAGATAGATAGATAGATAGATAGATAGATAGATAGATAGATAGATAGAACAAAAGCTCATGAGACCATATGTCTTTGTAATAAGGACAACAGATATGGACTGCATAAGAACAGCATTTCTGTAAGCAAATTACCAGAAACCATCTAGATGTGATGGGGGTTGATGAGAGGGTAATGTTGACTGTCAAATCCCGTTCATGTTCTTTGAAGAATCTGTATATATGCTTAGTGCCCTGGATTTTGATAAGGCTTGATTGTTGTTCGCATTTCTCTGCAACGTTCATGATCTTGATTGATGTTGGACATTCTAAAAGGGACTGCTTTTTTACCTCAAATCTACAATATTTGTGCTGCGGTATTAATGTCTTAGGAATATTGCTGTATTCTCCCTGTTTCAAGTGAAGAGTAAGTTTCATTCACATTTTGGGGGCACCAGAGAACCTTTATAACACTCATTTAT
Source organism: Crotalus tigris (assembly GCF_016545835.1). NCBI lineage: Eukaryota > Metazoa > Chordata > Lepidosauria > Squamata > Viperidae > Crotalus > Crotalus tigris. The sequence goes on from NW_024100510.1 coordinate 2,016,590, forward strand.
CAAAATGTAAGCATTATAATATCTGATATTATTTGCCTTCATTATAATATCTGTTATTCTTTAGGTTGTCCCTGTGGGTTCCAGTGATATTTTCGAAGACCCTCCAGATTCTGAAAAATTAAGTAAAATATCCTGTGGAGGCCTCACATTTACTCAACCAGAGTATATTGCCTTGCTGGATGACACCTTCATTCAGAATGTTACCTCTTATGTTTGTCGAGGTGGGTGAATAAAGTGATTTTCTGCTAATTTGGTTTAGCTAAAAGAGGAGTGAAACAGTACAGCCTTCTGGCATGTCCAATGAAACCTGCAGCTTCCCTTCATCTCCCCCACAACACTGTGCTTGTTCCACACCACTTCCCATTGCTTTCCACTACCCTCCATGGTCCCTCTGCCTTTGGTCTCTGCTGCCCTCTGTTACATAACCATTAGATGAGTGCAAAGAGTTAGAGTTACCTGTTTCTGCCATCTAATGATTGCCTGGAGTTTTGAAGTCCACCTGTGATAGCCCCAAACCTGTTAATTTCTTGGTTCTTCAACTCTTGTTAAGGGGCTATTGATTACTTTAAAATAACGAGATGACAATTGTGGGATGTATGCAGTTACCTTAGCACTATTTTAAATGTTGACGCAGAAGAAGCATCTTCTTAAATAGTCCACTGTGTGCTAATGTCTGCAAAACAGTTTTTATGATCTTATCAAATGTTAAATGTGTTTGCATTTGTAAACAAAGATAGGATGGGAAACTATGTACTGAAGTCACCTCTGTGCAGGAAAAGTCATATATAAAATCAACAAAATGAAACAGTCAGGGTTAGTTGCCATTTGGTTACAGTAGCAGTCTAAGTTGTACAATACTAACTACAATGAAGAGGTTTAGACTGGTGAGGAATTACAAAACGCCTATTTCAGTATTCAGGAATGCTTTAATGCAAACATGTCAAACACAAGGCCCAGGGGCCAGATGTGGCCCGCGAAGTGGTTTCATGCGGCCTGCAAAGCCATCCTGGAAATAGTGAGGGAACGGCCCCCATTGCCTTGGCCCTGGCCCAGGCTGGCCGGGAGCTAATGTACAATTTTGTGGTGACCATCTATACTGAAACGCATTCAGTCTTAGCTCCACAAGGCCATCTAGAAACAGCAAGGAACCAGCCCCTGCTACGTCAGCCCCACCCCTGGATGCATGCTGGGGAGATATCACCCTTTGTGAGGAATGAAGAAATAGATCATGCCTTGGCGCTTGCCCCAGTCCCACCCCCTTCTGCCAGAGACCCTCAGATCTGTCCCACTCCTGCCCAGGCCCCCATAGTCACCCTTGACGCGAATGATGTAGAGCTGGTCATGCCCACCCAGTAGGCCACACCCACTCCATCCATGACCACCCAGTAGGCCACACCCACCCGGCTCCCCGAGGGCCACCGCAATGCTGATGCAGCCCTCAATGAAATTGAGTTTGACACCCCTGCTTTAATGGGATTTTTGTTTGGTTTTGTTTTATAGAAAAACAATGTCCTGACTATACCTGCCCAAGTGAGTATCCCATACTATTGTATGTACCTCTTTTGATTTCTTTACTCCATGCATAATCTTAATATTGCCTTATTTAATAAAACATTTTGCTGGGTTGCTTCATGGGGCTTGACTGGATCATTTCCATCTGAGCATGTCCATTCAAGATGGATAAGTTAATTTCACCAGCTGCAGCAATATAGTAAATTGTGGTAATCTGCAATTCACTGTATCAGCCGTTTGGGGCAGTATTTCTGTCACCAAAGTGATCTCTGCCCAGCCAACACTTTCTGGCCTCTTTTTAAAAGGTTTCTATTAAAATTCTGGCCCAAACCACTGTGAGCTTATCCTGCTGAGTTGAGTCTTAGTGTCCCAATTTCACTTCCTGTACATGATGGAGGAAAAAAAATCACAAAAGCACAAGACATGCTTTGCAATTGCTTCATTTGCAGCTGCTTCAGCCTCCCTAATAAGAATGTAAAATGCTATTAAAGAAATACAATTTTAACTATATGAATGAAATGCTAAAAACCTCTTGTCACAACATCTATCAGTTAATTTGCAGAGAAATTGAATTTTAGAATATTGAATCAATGTGCCTCTGCATTGTATAACAACAAAGAAGTCCCTAATCCCTGAGGTCATTTTGCTCCTCTTTTTTTATACAATCGGTGCCCAAGGGAAGGCAGCATTCCCTCCCCCCCCCCCAACCTCTGGGATATGGGCCTCAGCAAACTGCGGGGGAGAGAAAATTACTCCAGTTCAGCAGGAGAGTTTTTGCTTCACTGAAAACGCTGCTTATTTACACAAGATGTTTTCACTCAGTGTTGGAAGAGAGCTCCTTCTCAGTTCAGCTCAGTATGACTCAATATCCTCTGCAGAGGAACTGTAGCCTGAGCTGTCTCTAGAAACTTTTCAGGGTTATGTGAAGAGAGGAAGGGGGAATATGGATGGTTTGCACTCAGGCCACTACTGAAAGCAAACTGTTGAAACATATGTGGCAAGGATACCACCGAAATAACCTTTTCTCTTTTCAGTTACTTTTGCTAACTCAGCTGATATTACACTCCTTGTGGATAGCTCTACCAGTGTTGGGGCCCATAACTTCAATATCACCAAGAAGTTTGTGAAACGTCTTGCAGAACGATTCATATCAGCTGACAAAAGTCCAGGGGCTTCTGTGCGCATCACTGTTGTCCAGTACAGTGGCAACACACAGCAAAAATTGGAGGTGGACTTTCAACGGAACTACACAGTGATAGCTGATATAGTTGACAAAATGGAATTTATAAATGATGGCACAGATGTTGTTGCAGCCTTGAACTATGTCACCAACCTGTTTCGGAGGTCCTCTCGTCCTGCTATTAAGAAGAGGGTGCTGATCTTCTCAGATGGCAATTCTCAAGGTATCACTGAAAATGCCATTGAGAGAGCAGTCCAGAATGCTCAACAGGCAGACATTGAAATTTATGTACTTGCTGTTGGCACACAAGTCAATGAGCCCAACCTACGTCTGCTTGTCTCCCAAAAAGCAGCTCAGGATGACATAGCCTACAGAGAGCGCCACCTTTTCAGAATACCCGATTATCAATCTTTGCTGAAAGGTGTATTCTATCAAACTGTGTCCAGGAAACTAGCTATAATCTGAGAAGCAAGTTAGTGCAAATTCTAAGATTTCAGGAATAAATTGTTAACCTCCCGTGGAACCCATGTTTTTATACAGAGCCATAATCTTTTGTCCTTGCTTTCAGGCTGTGCTATGTTTATCTCTGTCCATTCCTCTTTTCTTTATTGCCCATGATTTCCTCCAGCCTATAGGAAGAAATACAAATTGATTTATTGTTGCTCTAGTTCATAACTGTAACCAAGAGGAGAATCTTGTTTCATATTTGACAAGCGATAAAGGGCTAACTGGGAATATTAAATGCACTGTCTTTATCCCTAAGATTGATAGTACTCTTTACATGAATATAAAGATCTTCTTTTCAGAATAAAATGCACATGACTTCATTGCCTTTTTTAATTTTGTAACTAAAAAGATACAATATAATACATTACAGTAAGCATTTCCTGGGTTAGGCAGCTCCAGAAAAATTATTCCACTCTTAGAAACAAGGGAAATTCCAAAGAATATTTATTGCCCTCCATTGTCACTTGAGTGGGGTACATGGGGTGAATGATCAGGTTCAAAACATGGTGATGTGGTGGTAGTGGTGATGATGATGATGATGATGATTTGGCAATAATAAGCTAACAATATCTAGCCCAGTCTAGAACTGGAGAAGAAGGTTCAAGCCATTTAATCAACTATGATATTATTTAGATACAATGAACTCACAAATGTGATTGAAAAAGTTATTAACAAGAGTTGGAAGGAACCTTAGAGGTCTTCTAGTCCAACGTCCTGCTCAAGCAGGTGACCTGATACTAATTCAGACAAATGGCTGTCCAGTCTCTTCTTTAAAATCTCAATGGAGATTTTTAATCCAGCAATAGATTGCTTGGCATTATCTAAATCATGGGTTCTCAACCTTGGCAACTTTAAGACTTGTGGACTTCAACTCCCAGAATTCCTCAGCCAGCTGAGGAATTCTGGGAGTTGAAGTCCACAAGTCTTAAAGTTGCCAAGGTTGAGAACCCATGATCTAAATTGAAATTGTCTAGAAGCCAGTACAGAACTCTTGTCTTGGAGGATCTTATGTTTTTCCATATGATATTAAGATAAGGTGCTACACTCACTTCACAAGTTGAGCTTTACATTACTGATATGTTTACATATTCAAACTTGGTTTGGACAGGTTTCATGCAGTATTTCCAATGGTGCTGTTGCTATGAATTCAGTATGATTTTTAAAAATGAAGCAATTGTTTTCAGAATTACAGCTTGTATTGTTTTGTAATCAATATTCATTTTACCACTTTGTTTTATTTTATTCCTTTGTTTTACTGACAAATGTTCACTTTGAGGGTTTTTTTGCAAATAAATTTTGTTCCACAGTTTCAGTGCCTTCTGTTGGTTGCAAAAGGGACCTCCAGACTCTTGATTGTTTTGCTATCATTGACTAATATGACTCTCCTCCTGAATGTGAGGGAAAGTCATTTTACATAAATCTTAAATTATGAAAGTGATGGTTCATAACTAGTGGGAGGCTTTGCCCATTTGGTTTTTTTATACATATGTGACATAAAACCAGCCTCAAATTCTTTATATATAAAAAATTTATTAAAAGTTTTAAAAAGAGTATAAAAAGTAACCACAAATCACAAAATTTAAAGACCTACAAATAGAAGTAGAATAATTGTGGCAAAAGAAAGCAAAGGTAGCACACAGTAACAGACACCTTGAGTGCAATCCCAAAACATCTGGAGCACCACCTGAACACCATCAGCATTGACAAAATCACCTCCAGTCAATTGCAAAAGGCAACTTTACTTGGAATAGCTTCTGTCCTGAGATGATACCATCCTGAGATGGTATCTTTAACATCATCAAAACAATATTTGCCTCTCCAGGTTCTTGAGAAGAACTGGAGAAGTAGATAAAAATGCAAATCCAATCTGGCTGGCTGTGATTAATAATAATAATTCATTACTATCAAAAATAGATTAAAATTACTATTTAAAAATACCAACTATTAACACCCTTTCCACAACAATTAGAGAAATAATCAAACCAATCCAAATAATCATTTTCGATCTTTTGATGGTGGTGAGAGGGGAGTCAGTTTTTGCTGCGTCTTTGAAGGATTGCAATATAGGTGCATTACAATAAAGTTCAACTCAAATCTTTCCAGAATTGGTATGCTTCATTCTTGTGTTCCTGTCAAAAAAATTTCCAACATAGCCTACTAGGGAAAAGCTAGACACTGTATATTGTCTGGCTTCCACAAATGTGGTCTTTATTCCCTGTTTTCCAATGACATTGGTCAGGCCTTGACATTCTTAAGGTGTAATACTTTTTTGATACTCTGCTGCAGCCTTGATAAAGCTTAAAAAATTGAAATCATACAAATAATTTTGTTTATTGTTCAGTCACTAAGTTATATCTGACTCTTCGTGATCCCATGGACCATAGCACACCAGGCTCCCTTTCCTCTACTGTCTCCCAGAGTTTACCCAATTCATGTTCATTACATCAATGATGATATCCAGCCATCTCATCCTCTGCCGTTCCCCCTTTCTTTTGCCTTAAATCTTACTCAACATCAGGATTTTTCCAGTGAATCCTCATTTGGATACTTTGGAAGGACAGATATTTCAGTATCTGTCCTTCCAAAAAACAGTTGGGGTTAATTTCTTTTAGGATTGGCTAATTTGATCTCCTTGCAGTCCAAGGGACTTGTCAGAATTCAATTATATTTCATTTCTAGTTATCGACTATGAAAATCCCCAATTTCTGCCTTCTCTGGATTCTGTCATACTACGAAGGGGAAGGGGGATGAGCAAAGGGGTTTTATGGCTCTCACTTCCTTCGTTACAACTTCAAAGGGACTGAATGTGGATATCACCAAAAGGACTAACCATAACAATAGAGCCCATCACCTTTCATGTACTCCTCTCTGAAGTCTCCCTTCCGCAGGCCATCAGGAAAAAGGGGGTGGAAATGTAATGCCTGGGATTGTCGCTGGAAGGACGGTGGGGTGGGGGGGCTGCTTGGGATACTTAAAACCTTGAATGGGAGGGCTTGGGCCCCAAGTCCTGTCTAGAACACCTGCAACCATCGTCTCTTAATAAAGATGCCTGTTGGAAGAAATATTCCAAGAGTTCTGTCTTCTTAAAATGCAAAGTGGGGTGGGTCTTTACAGGACTCTCAAGAAGCTCCAATACCACAATTCAAAAGCATCCATTTTTCAGTGTTCAACCTTGTTTGTGGTCCAACTCTCAAAGCCATACATCACTATTGGGAAAAACGTAGCTTTGACTATACCAGGGGTCTGCAACCTTAAACACTCAAAGAGCCACTTGGACCCGTTTCCCAGAGAAAACATTGGAGCCACAAAACTTGCACACACGCACGCGAGGGGGAGAGAGCTTGATTGAAGAGTTCAATTAAAAAGAAATAGAGGCTGCTGTGCATGAGTTCTCTCTCTCTCTTTCTTTCTCTTTCCTCTCCCCCCTCTCCCTTTCTTTCCTCTCTCTTTCTCTTTCCTTTCTTTCCTCTTTCCTTCTCTTTCTTCTCTCCTCTCCCTCTCCCTTTTTCTCTCTCCCTCCCTTTCTCTCCCTCTCCCTTTCTCTTTCCTCTCCCTCTCCCCTTCTTTCCCTTTTTTTCTCTCTCCCTCTCTGTCTCTTTCTTCTCTCTCTCTTTCTCTCTTCCCCCCCCCTCTCCCTCTCTCCGATCTTCTGCTCACCTGGCAAGCTGGCTTCAAGCTGTTCTCCAACAAGCTGACACACATTCTTATTGGGCTCGCTCTCCCCTGCCCTTCCTGTTTCCTGCTTCCTGCAGAGACGCCTTCAAGGGAGGAGCTCCGCCCAATAAGCTTATCAGCTCATCGGAGAATAGGGTGAGGCCATTCTCTTTTTACACACACACACGCACACATAGAAGAGAAGCACAAGTGCCTCTCTCTGTCTGTCTCTGTCTCTGTCTCTCTCTCTCTCTCTCTCTCTCTCTCTCTCTCTCTGTGCAAATGGCAGAGGAGGCTGGGAACCATAGGAGAAGGCTCAAAGAGCCGCATGCAGCTCCCGAGCTGCAGGTTGCCGACCCATGGACTATACAGACTTTTGTCGGCAAGATGATGTCTCTGCTTTTTAATATGTTGTGTAGGTTTGCCATAGCTTTCCTCCCAAGGAGCAAATATCTTTTAATTTCATAGCTGCAGTCATTGCAATAATTTTGCAGCCCAAGAAAATAGAGTGGTACCTTGGTACTCAATGCATTTTGATATGAAAGTGTTGTCCCAGTACTCATCATTTGGTACTTAATGCACAAGCTAGAACTTGGTGTTGGCCGCCTTGTGACTCACTACATTATTCCTTATGGAAAAGTTTGTTTGATACTCATCATTTTTGGTGCTCATTGCACTTCCTGGAAACCAATTAACAATGAGTACTGAGGTACCACTGTAAAATCTGTCACTGCTTCCATTTCTTACCCTTCTATTTACCCGGAAGTGATGGGCCTGGATGCCATGATCCTAGTTTTTTTAAAAAAATTAACTTTTGCACTCTGGAGCAATCTTTTCTCCTTTCAGTAGAAGCCATTTTTCAAGAACACCTTAACAGGATTTTTTGCATGGTTCTTGATGAGTATTAACAGTAAAGTATGTACCTAATTCTATCATCAGCATTTTTATTTCTCCCAATGATGTTATTCAGTTGGAAGATTCTCTCATACATGTAATTGTCGACACAGCTTAGTTTTCTGCAGGTATATTTTTCTACCTGGTAATACAATCTTAGAACCTTTTGCATTCCACACATGGATAGCCTATGAGAGACTTGTAGGCATCCCCTTTGCCCACAATACCAGTAATCCATACACTTGAACTAGCAATCCATGTATGCATTTCCTTCCCTACCATAAGATAGTTTTCCTTGGCTACTTTTTTAGCTGTGGGTTGAAGACTAATATAAATTATAAGTATTATCATTCAACCTATTCCTTGCCATTGCTGTGATTTGAGGACAGCAGCCTCCATCAAAGTAACTGTGTTCAGCCTTCTCAAAGATTAGGTTTGCTGATTTGAGGAAGCATTTCTGAATTGTTTTGTCTCTGAGACCACAACTCATCAGTGACATTTGTAAGGTGTTGCAAAATTGCAGTGACTCAACTCTGAACTAAATTGAAAAGTAACACAGAGAAACAATTCTAGACTCCAGTTGCTGTCCAGTGAAGAAGAAAATCTTGACATGAGCTTATGACATGCATTTCTCCCATACCTGGTTCCCCAACCATTCCTCACCAGTATCACCAGTGCATTTCTAAAAGCTGGCCTATTCAGTTTCTGCCTGGGGAAACTTGGACTGTTTCTGCCCCTAATATTTTCCTCCATTATTTCTTTGGGAAAATATAATATTCTGCCTTTTTTAATATCCCCCCAAATACTTCCTTCTCTAGGAGGGTGGGTGGATGCTGACTTTCTACATAACTCCACCTTCAGGCAATTATTGCATAGACCTGCAGGTTTGTCTTACAGGGACAATTGAATGTGTGTAGCCCATACTTGCTGTCCATCATCAGTGTGGGGTGCTGTTTGGATTTGCTTTTATTTTCAAAATGCTTGCATACCTACCATGACTAAATGACAGCAAACCAATAAGCTACGCAGGACATGTGAACTATCTCCATCATTCTACAGACTGGAGGTGGCAGAAGAGGTGAATCTTGCAAAATAGTTTGAAACAGGTTTTGCTTTGTAGCATGTTGAAATACTGTTGTGAGATATAGCCAAGACACCAATAGAAAGAAGTAATTAAGTGGAAAGTTTGATGTTAAAAATATGAGAGATCAATCTGTTGAGAGACAAAACAAATGTTGAGAGATTAGTCTGGTTTGTTCAGGTAGTCTGTGTGAATTTTTTTTAACAGCTTGGGGGCTGTTACGTGACATTTGTGAACCCATTCATTTTAGGAAGAGGGAAAGTGTTTCCACACTATTAGGTATTGGGTTGCCCCATGGTGTTTTCGGGAGTCAATGATTTCTTTTATTTCAAAATGCTGCTTCCCCTCAACCATAATGGGAGGAGGCAGTGGAGCGATGACTGGTTGTAAAGGCAATCGCTGCTCTCGTTTTAATAGGCTGCAGTGGAAGATAGGATGAATTTGCCTGAGGGTTTTGGGTAGTTCTAATTCTACTGTTACTGGGTTTATGATCCTTTTGATGGGTAACGGTCCCACATATTTCAGTCCTAGTTTTTTGGATGGTTGCAGGGACTTTAGGTATTTTGTGGACAGGTATACCATTTCCCCTACAGAGAATGGTTTTGGCTCAACCCTTTTCTTATCTGCTTGTGCTTTATAGGCTTGTCTGGCTTCATCTAGTGCTTTTCTAACTACTGGCCAGGTGTTTTTTAATTGTGCAATCCACTCCTTCAAGGAGGGAATGGCCAGCTCGGTGGCACTCAGTTACGGCATGGGGTTGAAACTTTGGCCCATAGCTACTTGGAATGGGGTGTAGCCCATGCTGGAATGGACCACAATGTTGTATGCCACTTCTGCGAAAGGGAGCAGGTCGGTCCAGTTCATTTGTTGGACATTTATAAAGCATCTTAGATATTGTACAAGTATGGAGTTCAAACGTTCTGTTCCCCCCCCCCCATTCGTCTGAGGATGATGACTAGATGACAGCCCCTGGGTGGTCGCCAAAAGGGACAGGAACTCTTTCCAAAAGTCCAATGTGAATTGCACTCCCCTGTCCGATATTATGCGCTGGGATGCCCCATGCAGTCTATGTATGTGCTGGACAAATAGATTTGCTAAGGCTTTAGCGGTGGGGATTTTTGGACAAGGGATGAAATGTACTTGTTTTGAGAATAAGTCCATGACCACCCAGTTTGCCGTGTTTCCATTATTTTCTGATAGTTCTACTATGAAGTCCATGAAGATTTCCCTACAGGGGGCTGAGGGACTTGCTACTGGCTGTAACAGTCCGGGGGCTTTTCCTTGCAGTCTTTTAGCAGCTGCACAGGTTGGACAACTGGCCACATAGCTCTCAATGTTCTTTTTGATAGATGGCCACCAGAACTGTCTTTTTACTAAATGCAGCGTTTTTATGAATCTAAAGTGACCTGCTGGTTTTGTGTCATGGCAGAGCTGCATGAACGTAATCCTTTAGATTTTTGGGATACACAGTTTCTCCCCCACCCATGGAAAGTCATCAGTGATAGTGCATAGGTTTTTGTGGCTCTGGAACCATTCATCGGTTTCTAGAGCCTTCCTTTGTACAGGTGCTCCCTCAGTACATCATTGATTAGCTGTATAAAGACCGCAGGGGCTCCCTACAGCCCAAACGGCAAGTCTTTAAATTGGTAGCATCCTGTAGGGCAGTTGAATGCAGTCTTCCACTTGACCCCCTCTTTAATCCTAATGCAGTAGTAGGCTTCCCTTAGGTCCAGTTTTGTGAAGATTTTACCCTTCAATAGGTGGGACAGCATGTCTTTCATGAGGGAGAGAGGGTACAGATTGCTTTCACTTATGGCGTTCAAGGCACCATAATCCACACATATGTGTAATGTGCCATGCCATCTTTCTTTTCCTTGAACAGGACTGGAGCCGCTACCTTTTTTGGGGAAGCTGGCTCAATGAAGCCTCTTTCCAAGTTCTTATCTATAAATTTTTGCATTTCCTGTACTCTTCAGAGTACAATCTAGGCTCGTGGTGGCGAACCTATGGCATGCTTTACATAGGTGACACGCAGAGCCCTCTCTGTGGGCACGCACGCCGTCGCCCCAGTCCTAGGCCTTCAGCTGGGTTTTATAAAACCTTTTCGCTTTAGGCCTCCACCACCGTGTGCAAAAAAAAAAAAAAAAGGTTCAATCAGTCAATTTCAATTTTTTGTGGGAAAAAAAAAAGATCTTGCAAAGTTGGAATTGATTGAACTTTTTAGTCCCACCCAGTCTGCTGTTACCACCACAGCCATGCCCACCCAATGGGCCACACCCACCTAATGGGCCACATCTACCTGGCACCCGATGATGCATAAATGGGTTTTGGGTTGCAGTTGGATACTCGGTCTCTAAAAGGTTCGCCATCACTGATCTAGGCTTTGGGAGCTTCGCTCCTGGCTTAATTTCTATAACGCAGTCTGTGGGTCGGTGAGGTGGTAGCTCCTCCGACCGCTCCTCGCTAAAAACTTCGGCAAGGTACTCCTCAGGTATTTCAGGCAATGCTTTTTCCTCCCCTACTGCTGCTTTTTCCGGAGGGGAACTCTCGGGAACTCCCTGGGGTGGCGACCCCGTTTGATCCCCTTTTGGGAATCTGAGTTCCACTGTCCTCCAGTCCACTTGGGGATTCCATTTAGCTAACAATGCCATCCCCAGTATTATTGGGCACTCCGTGCCTGGGGTCACCACGAACATTATAGTCTCCCAGGGTAAGGTGGATCGGTAGTGTGGCTAGGGTGGCTGGCATCCCCCCTGCTATGGACCCATCTAATTGAACAAAGGATATCGGTTTCTTCAGTCTCCTCACTGGAATGCCCAGGTTCCCCACCAGGGTTGGGCTAATAAGGCAACGCGTGCAGCCAGAGTCTATTAGGGCTCTAATCTTTACAGCTTTGGGCATGAAGGGGGCTAGTATAGTCACTATCCGGGTGAGGGCGCAATGGGTAAGCGTCTGACGAGTTGGATGCTCCCGCAGTGTAGGCCAGGGTTCCTTTCCCCTGTTGGGCGGAGGGAGGTAATTTGATGGCCTCAGTGCCCTTCATGGCTGGCTCTCACGGCTTGGCAGGCAATTTTCCTGCCTTCCCAGCTGGGGTCCGGTCGGCCTTCTCCTGGGGGTTCCTCGAGCGGCATTCTGCGGTGTGATGTTCCTCTTTCCCGCATTTGAAGCAGCTGGTTGTTTTCTTGGCTGTGGGTTGAGACTTCACGGGCTCGCGTGATGGTTCGAGGGGGTGATCGGCTCCACGGCTTCCCTCTGTGATGTCTCTTGACCAGCTGCCACACTGTCCAGGGCCTCCTGTATGATGCCGATCTGAGCCTTGTCGGTTGGGATGTCTTGGCCATATTCTTCCATGTAGCTGAGGACTTGGGTTAGGAAGAACCCCAGGTGCCGTGACTCTCCTCAAAACTTCACATCCAGCAGTGGAAATTTCTGGATAGATCGATGCCTGTGTCATCTGTGGTGTCATCCATCCCAATCAGCAGCTATCACGTGGTGGGGAATAGGGGCTGCTGCCATGATGGCTGCAGTCTTGGCTGCTCCGCCTGACGTTCCTGGGGCCTCAGCTTCGGACTCCCCCTCAGTGTCTCCTTTGCTGCAGCCCAAGGTAACGGTGCGGCCACAGGGCTCGGGCTTTTCATCCTTGAGGGAGACAATGGTTGATTTTATCAGTCTATCGCCTTCCCCAGGATCCGGCTTGATAGCACCCCGCGATCATCCTCATCTTCGCTAAGGTATAGGGATCTCTCCATCTCTTGCTTCCATCCCGGTTGGTGACTGCCCCTTCTCAATGTCACCTTTCTTGATTTCTTCTCCCACTCATCCTTCTTGCCTACACCCATGGACCACCAAGGCTTACGGCTGCATGTCTCCATTGCCTCTTCCTCCGAGGTATAGGACGTCTCAGAGCCGGATAGCTGGCAGGGTTCCGACCAGATGGAGGGCTCCCCCTTCACAGTGGCTTCCTCCTTCTCTGCACCAGTGTCCAACATGGTAGACTTTGCAAAGTCCCCCGGCAAGGTGCATCCTTCCGGGTTGATTACTATTGCAGATCCTGTCTAATGTCAGAGCCCACTTCAATACCTCATCCCAAGAAAGCAGAACTCATGGAAGCAAGGTCTTCCAAAAGTAACTTTTATTAGGAAAAGCTGATGGCAGGCATACTAGATAGGATCTGAGATTTTCCCTCATAGATTGAGAGGTTAAAGTGTCCCCAAGCAAACCCCACCCTATAGTTCATCCGACAGTTCAAACCGGCCAATCCCCAGGTGTTGTCCATCATGGAAAAGGGGAGATAACATCAGGCCAGCTCTGTTTGTAACAGCAATGTTTAGATGATTCTTCACACCTTCTCTTGAGAGCAGAGAGATAAGCCAGTTGCCGGAAGTTGCATTCCTTTCTTCCTCCCCCTTTTCTAGTTGACAGTTTAGGGAGAGGAAAGTACAGAGAGAAATAATGCAGAAAATCAAGGTGTTACATTATACCGATAGAGGAAGCTAAGGCAATAAACCTGCGATCATTCCCCCCTCCCCTCCAGGAGTATGGCAGAACCCAGGGAGAGAAGAGAATGGGATTTGGGTCAGAGAAAGAAAAGCAAGGGAAGTATGAAGTCAGATAGATATGGGTTCTGACGTCTCCATTTTTATATGGAGAGAATGGAACAACTCTTGGCCCTGACTATGATCAGTGACTATGAGAGATCAATTGTGATCTCTCTGAGGTGAAAAACTCTTGGCATACTAAACTCCCCTTCTTCCTTCAAATGTTTACGTGCAGTTGTTAAGAACAAGAGATTGAAACCCCTTGGCTTTGGGGATAGGAGCCCCAGGAAGTTTGCTTATCTGCAAACCTAATCTGTTTTTCATACAACATGACAGCAGTGTAATTTGACCTGCAATCCATAATATTCAGCACCTCCATTTCCTCCTCTTTAAGAGGTACCCCCTTAGCCACAAACATATTTTCATCTCACTTGAAGATATAAGGTGCCCCCTACATAGCCTGAAGACAATTGTGAAGAATTCCAATTCAAATATACCTAGGTATGTCTAGTATTTCTGTTGGTAAAAACTACAAGAGCTAAATATGAACACAGGAGATTACAACATAGCCTGCCGTGTTTATAGCTGTCTTTTCAGGTTCCCCTTCAAGTTGTCCCCCTCCCCTCCCCCCTTCACCACCACAGAATCTCTAGACGCATTGGGAGTCTACTGTGTTTTCCTACTTTATTCTTGGCCAAATAAAGGAACGAGCAGAGGGGTAGGTACAAGTGACCATTTGGCCTATTCCCAGTCCATTAATGATCGTCTTTCTACCAAAATCACAGTAATCTACACATATACATATAAATTCACAAACATATTCATATGGATAGTTTCCAATTTGTGCAAGTCACATCAGAAACACAGAATAGATTGTCAGCAAGTTTGATAATGCTCTAACAGTTGTATTTTCAATAGGAGAAAAAGCTGTCATAAAAGTAGCTATTTATTTTTAAATCAGTCAAAAGGAGAGATTACTGTACATTTTCATTGCCAGAAAAAAGAACTCCCAAGATAAATAATGTCTTCAGCTGGATAAACAGTTTACTTTAAAAAGAGGGAATGTTTCATATGCTTAAAGGAATTATGTTTGTATATTATTATTTAAAAGATGATAATTTCTTGATCAAATAAATTAAATTTAAAGACCATTTCCAAACTAACATAAGACATGCTCAGATATATTGTGAGAAAGTTGAGTAGTAAGATATCCCTTCTCATATAAAAGTCTACATCAGGGGTAGTCAACCTTTTTATACCTACTGCCCACTTTTGTATCTCTGTTTGTAGTAAAATTTTCCAACCTCCCACTGGTTCCACAGTAATGGTGATTTATAAAGTAGGGAAGTAACTTTATTTTATAAAATTTATAAAGCAGAGTTACAGCAAGTTAAAGCATATAATAATAATTACTTACCAAATACTTTATGTCGTACTTTCGCTAAGTTTGGCAGAATAAATCTTTATAAAACAACTTACTGTAGTTAAACCTATCTTTTTATTTATACTTTGCATACATAGAAGCATGAAGTCTGATGAAATTACATTTAATTAATTAAATTATTAATGAGATCCCTGAGGCTGATGCTGCGAAACTAAATACTGGATATCTGGCTCAATTTTTGTAAGGAACAAACGAAGGTCTCCTCTTTCAGAAATATTCAGGCAGTTTCTTTGGTCATAATATGATTCACAGCACTAAAGATATGAGGTAGGGAAAGGTATCAATAAACTGAATATCATTTTCCACATATTTGGATATAAGACAGGCATTTTTTTACTTTGCCATAGGTTTTCATATCCACCACTATCGAATTTATGTATACTTTTTTCATCATATCTAATTTCTAACAGTTCTTCTTGGCAAGTTGTATCAGCCTCTTCAATATTTGCGGTAAAAGGATTTTTCATCCAGTCATACACCTTCAATTTCAAAATATCTTCAAATTGTTTTTCCATGTCCAATTTAAGTTCGTTGAGGAGGCTACTGAATCTGTCAATATCCTCTGAAGTTACATCATCTTTTATAGACGATAATTCAGGAAACTGATGAAATTCTCCCTTCAATAGATTATAACTAAGTAGTTCAAGTTTGTCAATAAATAATGACACAATACTTTGGCAACCTGTAAGAGTTTTATTAGCTCCTTGAAGCTGCAAATTGACATCATGAAATTTCTTGAAAATATCTGCCAAATAAAAGGCATCATTCTTTACTGTTTTTAACTGTTCACACAGATTGGTCTCATTATTACTTTCAAAAAATTGTATGACACTATCATATAATGCTACAAAATGAGCCAAAGATGTACCCTTTAACAGCCAACAAACTTCTGTGTGTGCAAAAGTAACGTAATAAAATCTTCATTATTGTCCTGGCAAAGCTGTCAAAATATTCTATCATTTTTTGCATTGGATTTGATCTTGTTTATGGCTCGAATTATTATAGTTAATGATGAATGGAGACTTGTACTTAGATATTTTCCTACAAGATGTTGTCTGTGCACCACACAATGAATACATAAAATATTTGGCACTTCTTCCTTCAAATAAGCAACAAATCCACAATAGTGACCTACCATTGATGGTGCTCCATCAGTAGCGCATGCAACAATATTATTCAAATATTATTTGTATTATTTGTATTATTTTTTGTAAAGTATGATTTCACAGTATTAAATATAGATAATCCTCTTGTATCTGTAATGAGGTTTATTGTGAATAGCATTTCTTCTCATAATGTATTGTTTTCATCAAAATAACGTGCATATGCCATTAATAAAGCATTATTATCTGCAATGGTAGACTCATCCAATTGCATGGAAAATGAAAAGTTTTGGAGAATACTTATCAGGTTTTTTTCAACATTAACTACCATTTCTTCAATTTGTCGCTTTACTGTGCTATCGCTTAGGGGCAACGTTTTTAAAATTTCAGGTATATCCTGATGCATTACTGTTGAGATAAATTCTTTTATAGAGGGTATTATTACAGTTTCTCCAATATTATAGCTTTTACCGCTTTTTGCAATTAATTGTGAAATGCGATAAGTGGTAATTAATCCATCTTCGTTCGCTGCATGTTGTTTCTTAAATGATGCAATGATTGTTGAATGATTTTGAAATTTTTTATGAAAATATTTTTCCTGAAAATATTCAATGGGCTTGTCCTTATCATTTGGATGCTTTGTAGAAAGATGTTCTCGCAATCGACTTGGCTTCATTGCTTCATTGGATAATGTTTTATGACACAATAAACACATTGGATGTTGTTTATTTACAACAGATTCTATGAAACCCGTCTTCAGATACTCTGGCAAATAGCCACGAGCATATTTCTTTTTTTGAGACATGGACTCACAATATTTTGTTTGAAGCTGTAGACAAGTGCTCACTCTCACAAATCTAACTGCGTACTGACCAGTGTGACTGCAAACAAAAGAGCCTGCACCATGTATCGTCGTCTGCGCATGCCTCTCGCGCATCGTGGATTGGGTTTGGGGGGTGCCGGCTACCAGCTCTGCTTGTCTGTTACAGCTGGGTGGTGTGGGGGGAGATGCGCAAGCTATTCTGAGATGAGGCTTTTTTGTTTGCGGTCGCACTATAGCGCCATTTAGTTTCACTTACATAACGTGAACTAAACTTATGCGTGGGCAATACAAATAGTATATTTTCAGAAATTTAAATTGTCACGGGGAATTTTATGAAAACCTAATGAAAATGTTTTTAAATAATGCTATGGAAATTTTTTAAAAAGTCAATTAAATTTAAAAAAAGGAAAGTGCTTCGGTATCGGACAAAACCCCTACCGTCCACTATGAAAGCTGGAACGCCCACTAGTGGGCAATAGGGACCAGGTTGACTACCACTGGTCTACATTTACACACACATGCTGGGTGTACATGTGCCAAACTCATATTCCAGGGCCAGGCCAAAAATAAATCTAAATTAATTGCCTATAAATAAGGGCCCCCACCAACAAATTAATCTCCATCTGTACCTATAAACCATTATTTTCTGTTCATATATATGAACTGCTTTGTACAGAGAAACCCATCAGAACATGCAAATACAGTACATGTTCTCCTCCCTCCTTATTGCTCCCCTACTCACACATAATTACTGGGAGGGAGCAGGGCATGAGTCATCTTCCCGTGCAATATAAAAAAAGTTATAGGATTTCATAACACTTTTTGTTCCCTGTAATGGAGACCTTGACTAAGGAATCTATTTTTGTACCACGGTCTTCTTTTCGAGTGCCTGTATTTCCTGCTGGATTTTGACTGGTCCTGCCTCTGGGAAAAGAGAGAGAGCCTGTCAAATAGGATCTCCTTTGCTACCTCCCAAATTCTGTTCACTAAGAACCTTAATTCAGAGGGGCAAGGTAGCCTGCTGCGAGTCAAGATCTCAAAGGCAGGGGTTTTTTTTTCCCATGTGGGATGATGGAAAGTTTCTCCCAAAAGTGTGGAAAAGTCACACAATGACTTAGTCATCAGAACACAGCCTTCCCTTCTTGGAGAGTACATTTATTTAGTCCAGCCAGCTTGTTATAAGTAGGTACAATTTTGCCCTTAATGCTTCAGAAAAAAAATTAGACATGTTTGCAATTGCAACACCCTTCCTACTGAGTTAACTCCTTCTTGTGACAACTTCTCAGCAGAACCCAAACCCCATTACAGTTGCCCTCGGGTGTAACTTTCCCTCCTTCCCCGTTTTGCCCCACAACCTCTGATGCTAAATAAAATCTTCTCTAGAAGGTGGGAGGGATTCTCAAGAAGGATGACCCTGCATAGGAAATGCCTGGAATGTTGCCTCTCTTGCCTCATTGTTAACATAGGCAGTGCTTTTTTTGTCATAGAACGCACAGAATGGTGTTCTGGCACCTTTTTTTGAACGGAAGAACCGGTTCCTTCTAAGCTGCCAGTGTGAGTACAGGTAATCCCCTAACGCTCTCATGCTTCCCCCTCCCTTCCTGCCATGCGGGACTCATCTGGAAAAGGTCTGCCTCCTCTCTGCCGTGGTTCCTCCTGCTGCTACGATCTGAGACCAGGGCATGTGTCCACAGCCCCCTGCAGCCTGAGCCATGCTCTGGAGGCCTGGAAAAGACCTCTGGAGCCCAGATTTATGGCCGCAGAACACTTTTGTGGCTCCCCAGCAGCCCGATCTGGGCTCCGGAGGCCTTTTCCAAGCCTCTAAAGCCCTGATCGGGCTGCTGGGGGAACCGCAAAATCATTCCACGGCCATAGATTTGGGCTGTGGAGGCCTTTTCCAGGCTTCTGGAGCCCGCATCAGGCCTCTGGGGGGCTGCAAAATCACTCCGCGGCCATGGATCCGGGCTCCGGAGGCTTTTCCAGGCCTCCGGAGCCCTGATTGGGCTGCTGGGAGGCCACAAAATCATTCTGCGGCCATAGATCTGGGCTCTGGAGGTATTTTCCAGGCCTTCAGAGCCCCAATCGGGCCACTGGGGAGTTGCAAAATCCTTCCGTGGCCATGCATCCAGGCGGCAGAGGTTTTTTCCAGGCCTCCTGAGCCCAGATTGAGCCACCGGGGGTTGTGGACGCATCCCCTGGCCTCAAATCGGAGCAGCAGCAGGAACCACAGTAGAGAGGAGACAGACCTTTTCCAGGTGAGTGATATGTGCCTCAGAAGCACTCTAAAGTGGTTTCTTCTCCCCCCCCCCTTTGCTCCATAAAGGGCTTTTGACTGGAGCTGGACCTGTGCGTGAGTTCCGGCACCTTTTTTTTTTTTTTTTTTACAAAAAAAGCACTGAACATAGGCATTGTAAAACTTTATATCAAAATGACCTCCTGTTTTATCAGAACTCCTTGCAATCTCATGGACATCCTACAAAGGTGGGGATATTATGATGGGCAAGAAAAGGGGGTTATTTAAATACTTTAAAACTTATGGTTATGTATTCAGAAGCTCTACAACCTTCAGTTGGTTCAAAATGCAGCGGCCAGCATGGTTTTCTGCAAGCCTAGATGCGCACATGTGTCATCTCTCCTATGGGAGCTGCATTGGCTGCCAATTTGGGTTCAGATCCAATTCAACGTGCTGGTTGTCACCTTCAAAGCCTTGCATAGCTTGGAACCAGATCATTTGAAGGACTGTCTTTTCCCAGTTACATCTACGTGACCACAGAGTGATCCCTTGTACAAGCATGTGCACACGCATGCAAGCCCTCCCCCACATATATACATGCAAGTCACCACTACAGGTAGTCCTTGAGTCATGATGGCAACAGCTAAGCAGAATCCCTGCAATCCCTGTGGTCTCAGTTGCTGTTGTTAACTGAAGTCCATGGTTGAAGGCAACTTCCTACCTGCTTCCCACAACTAAAGTCAGTTGGGAAGCTGGCAAAACGTTGCAAGTCCCAGGTGGGTAGGCTGGTAAGTGGCTGCTGCTGAATGGGGAAAGGGATGAGGGGGTGAGCAAGGGTGCAGAGGAGGGTTGGGGAGGAGGTGTGATGATAGGATGGATGGTTGGGAAGGATGCCCAAGGAGCAAGGCATGGATTGGGGAGGATGCAGTGAGAGGCAAGATTCATGGGGGTGATGGTAAAGGGATGCAAGGTATGCAAGAGGTGTGGTGCAAGTTGGGAAAATGGGCAAATGTGCATTGGAAAGGGCGTGGGAGGGTCTGAGGTTTTTTTCCAGGTGGGTGGGGGAGAGACATGGTATGAGTTGGAGATGGGAAGATATGCAAGGGTGTGATGGGTTGCACTGGGAGGAGCAACACTGGTCAGAAAGGGCACATGGGGATATTTGGGGAAGGTGGGTTGGTGTGAGTGCATGTGGGTTTGAGGATGCACATGAAGTTGCAAGGGGGTGCATGACAGGCATGGCATGGGTCAGGGAGGGTGTGCTAGGGTGCAAGGGTGTGTGCAAGATATATGGTACAGGTTAGGGAGAGTGTGCTGGGTGTGAGAGGGTTCGATACGCATGAGGAAAGCATGACAAGGGTAGGGAAGAGTGCCTAGGAGGATGATGGAGAAGGTACAGCTGTGCCAAGGGGCTAGGAGTGGGTAGTGTGTGTGTGTGTGTGTGTGTGTGTGTGATATTCCTTGACCTATAAGCATTTGTTCAGTAAGAGGTCACCCAACACACACAGAGCCTTCTCTGAGGGAGATGGGCAGTTAAGAAACACAAAATATAAATAAAATAAATATATGCCAGAGACTACTGTGTACTAAAGTAACATTACTCATTCAACCAATGAAGTTTAACAGAGAACATTACTGTCTTTTCTGTGCCAAGAAGCTTTTTCCAGGGAATATTATTTGAGTCATGCAGAACAAAATGTTTGGATATAGGAAAAAATATGCAAAATGTGTAAAATTATATTTTGAAAGGGTGATGCATTATGTCCAAGTTGCCCAAAGAGGCTATTAAGGAAAACGTTCCTGTGTCAGGCACCTTTGAACAAGGCATAAGGAGAATCCATGTTTGCTGCTTACTGTATAGCCAGCTGGATTGCTTGAGAGACTAGTTTCCTCTGGTTACTCTGGTGACTAGAAAACAATAAGCAAATACAGCTGGATTTTCCAGTCCTGACTCCTAACCACAGCCCACAAACCATACTAATATTATGTGGAAAAGCATAAGAATATATTAAACATATACCTTATATTAATTTTCTCTGCTCTTTTTCTACTGAATGGCAATTGAAAAGCTAGAAAGAGCATCAGGGTTATCCATTCTGGTTTTTAAAATATATAATTTTATGGAAACATTTTAAAACAAGAATAAAAAAGAATTCCTCATTCTGGAAGGATAATTAGCCTTCTTATCTTGTTCTAGTACCAGACCAATAATCAGTTCTGTATGGTAAAACTGATTTTCCTAAGATAAAAGAAGAAAACGTTTCCTAAGGCTTTATCTGAACCAAAACTCAGTTCAAAGCCCAGGAATATTATTTAAATTAAGCATTAGCAGATTCTGGAATATCCCACTTCATTTTTAATCTCTGGTACTTCTGGGTTGTTATCATCAGATCCCTTCAGGTGTTGCTGCCTCTTTGTCCTGCTAAAGGTTCTGCCCATTACTTCCTGGCGCAGTCTGATCAGCCAGCACCCTCTCCTTGAAAAAAATACCATACCAGCTTTCACAAAGTGGAAACAAACCCTTGTCTGTGTTATGATCAAGAAGCCCTTTCTGCCTTTATGGTCATGGTTTGTGAAACAACAAATGAACCTTAATCTCAGGGTCCTCTATTTACCTTAAACAGTCCTTTTTCAACCCTTCATTCTTGGAAGATATTGTCTATCATCTAAATGTAAGCATGTTGGTTTAATGTTGGTTAGCTCTCAGGGGGCTCATTGGTTTTCCTCGAAACTTCAGGAACTCAGTAAGACTCTTCAGTAAGAATTATGCCATGGTGGTAAGTCAAGCAAAATGTTATCTATTTTGCTGTTCTTATCATGTCAGCAGATAGATTATGAGTTCCTCACTAGGAGGAATAGCCACAAAAATATCTAAAATCACCGTGAAGAATATTTTAGGCATCCGACATATAAAATCAGATCTGCTTAGTCATTATCATTATCTGAAAAACCTCTTTTCAGATTGGTTTCAGGCCAGGATATAGCCCCGAAACAGCATGGATCTTATTTGTTGACAATCTCTGATAGAGCCAGGATGCAGGGACTGCAACCCATCTTGGCTCTCCTAGAACTCTTAGTGACCTTCAATACCATTATCATGGTCTAACTAAATAGAATGGGAGTGGGTGTATGGGAGTTCTCCTCCATTTTCCATTTTGGCCATTTCCAGTCAGTGTTAATGTAAGATGAGAAATCAAGTGCAAAGTCTTTGACTTGCAGGATACCACAAGGCTTGACGCTCTCACCTTGTAGCTATAATATACATGGAGTGAATATAAACACACAAAACATAAACAACTCACCACTTACATACCACTGATCCACTTTGGTCTTTTAGGGTACCTGACATGAAACCTCTTCACTAGTCTTTTGATGCCACCCATTCTGTATCCACTATGGTATTGCACAAGGTATTGCAACTTTCTCTGATGGTGTCTAAAGTCCAAGATGTCTTTAATCTCGTAGTGGTCTTCTCCTTTTTTAAGAACTGGAGGTGGAGGGGATCCTCCTACTGGCCTCAGCTTAGTGTCTCGCACAGGTTTTAATGGACTACAATGGAACACTGGGTGGACCTGTCTGTAGCTCCACTGTCACTGAGTTGATAATCCGTACAATAAGGAAAGGACTTACATACTTGGGACTTAACTTTTTACAGGCTTGTCTTAGGTTTAGATACTTTGTGGATAAATATACCTTATTACTCCCCCCGGAACTCCCTTTGAGGGGCCCTCTTCCAGTCAGCTTGTTTTTTCTGGACCTACCTTGCTTCTCCTAGTGCCTTGCACAATGTAAGTCATGTGTCTCTCAGAGAGGCCATCCATTCTGCAACTGGCCACTTTCCCTGTTGAATGGAGTGGATCTTGGACTTGCCTGGCAGGTTTCTGTGGGGTCCTCAAATCTGTACTGCAGCTCCTGCATAAGGGCATCCATATTCATCAGCTTGGGGGCGCCTTCATTATAGACACCAACCACTCCGTGGCCTCTCCCTCAAGGTTCAAGGTGACTGTACCTACACAGGAAGACTCATTGGGGTGCATCACACCATACCGCTCCAAGTAATTCCACACCTGACTCAGGAAATAGACCAACTTCTTGGGCTGACCATTAAACTTTGCTTTGAAGGGGGAGGCTCCTGGTCCTGTTGCACCAGCACATAGCCCAATGGCAGTCCCACCGGTGTTGTCTTACTAGGGTTTTACAAAAATAATACTTCGTATGGTCTTGATCCTACGCCTCTATTTATACAACCCAGGATTGTATTAGCTTTTTTGGTTGCTGTTGCACACTGCTGGCTCATAGTCAAGTGATTGTCCACTAGGACTCCAAAGTCCCTCTCACAGTTACTGTTTTTAAGCCAGGTCTCACCCAATCTGTTCTTGTACCTTTGATTTTTCCTGTCTAAATGTAAAACTTTGCTTTTCTCCACACTGAAACTCATTTTGTTGGATCGGGCACATTGTTCAAGTTTGTCTAGATCTTTTTGGATCCTGAGTTTGTCTTCTGGGGTGTTGGCTACTCCTGTCAGTTTGGTGTCATCTGCAAATTTGGTAGGTTCCCCTTCAATTCCCTCATCTAAGTCATTTATGAAGATATTGAAGAGTACTGGGCCTAAGATGGAACTTTGTGGTACCCCACTGCTTACTTCTCTCCATGTGGATGTAGTGCCATTGAGGACTACTCAGTGAGTACAGTTTGTCAGCCAGCTACAGATCCATCTGGTGGTAATGTTGTCTATTCCACCTTTTTCTAGTTTACCAAGGAGTAGGTTGTGGTCTACTTTATCAAATGCCTTATTGAAATCTAAGTATACTATGTGCATAGCATTTCGCTGGTCTACTAGTTTAGTCACTTTATCAAGGAATGAAATAAGATTGGTTTGGCACGATCTGTTTTTAACAAACCTGTGCTGGCTACTGGTTATGACTTTGTTTGCTTCTAGTTGTTCGCAGATCTGTTTTTTGTTTATCTTTTCTAGGATCTTCCCAGGTACTGATTGGTCTGTAGTTTTCTGGATCCGTTTTTTTTTTATTTCTTGAAGATAGGAACCACATCAGCCCTTTTCCAATTCTTAGGTACTTCCCTGGTGCTCCAGGATTTATGAAAAATGTGGTGCAATGGTTCTGAGATAACATCTGCCAGCTCCTTCAGAACTCTGGGATGTAATCTGTTGGGGCCCAGTGATTTATATTTGTCAAGATCAGATGGGTGTTCTCTTACCATTTTCTTGCTTATTTTATTTTTTGTTTCTAGTATGTCTTTTGCAGTGTTTTTTTTTTTTGGTATTGTTGTGGAAAACACATCCATATTGTGAAAACAATATAAAGTTCAAGTTAAAGCTTTTAAAACTACTGTAGGGCCTATTTCAGGTTTGTTCCAGCCTCATTTTATTATATGAAGAGGGGGCCATATTTTCATCTCCCACAGTATGTTGGGCTATAGTTTCTTTTTGTGTTTAGACTGATGCAAAATATGAGTTAAGCAGCTCTGCTTTCTCCATTGCCTGTTATTTCTTTGCCATCTTCTATCGTTAGTGGGCCTACAGTTTCCTTGACTTTTTTCTTGTCATTAATATGTTGGAAGAAACCTTTTTTATTATCCTTGATTTCTGTTGCAAGTCTTTGTTTGTTCTGAGCCTTTGCTTTCCTGACTTCATCTTTGCATATTCTGACTATCTGCTGATAATCGGCCTTAGTTATGTGCCCCTCTTTCCATTTTTTGTATTTGTCCTTTTTGTCTTTCAGTTTGTCAGAGAAATCTTTGTGCAGCCATGCTGATTTCTTCTTGAATTTCTTATTTTTCTTTGTCAATGGTATTGTGCTGGTCTGGGCTTTTATGATTGCATTTTTCAGGGTTTCCCACACTTCTTGGGTTGTTTTCCCCTTTAGGATTTTCATCCATGGGATCTTTCCCAAGTTCTCTCTGAGTTTGTTAAAGTTAGCTCTTTTAAAGTTTAGGACATTGGTTGGATTGTTTTCTATTGCTAGTGTTTGCATTATATTAAATTCTTCTCTATTTGTAAGGATTAAGTCCAGTCTACTTTTACGTCTTTGGGTGACAACGTTGTCGGCTAGGTTAGGAATCTGATTGACCTCCTGCTCACTGCAGAGTTTGTTTCCCAGTTGATATCTGGATAATTGAAGTCTCTTATTACTACTGTGATATGCTTCCTACAAACATTTGTTAACTGGTTGGTGAAGAGCTCATTTATTTCTTCAGATTGGTTGGGTGGCCTGTAATATACACTTATGGCAATGTCACTTTTTTCTCTTTTATATTGACCTATATACAGTCTAAAGAGATGCATTTCTGTAGATATGTAGTGTTCTCTTATATATAGTGCAACTCCCCCTCCTCTTTTTGTAGACCTGTTTCTTTTGAACAATTTGTATCCATCCATCAGTCCACTTGCATCCCTGGACCCACGTAACCTCTGGAGAGATCAGTGGGTATTCTGCCTCTGCTGCCTTCTTTATGCCACTTGTTCATTGTTCCTTTGGCCCAGAGTAAGGGGCTCCTGACAGCACCGCTTCTTCGCACACAGGTGGCTACTCCAGCTTCCCAGCCCCATTGTTGTTCCCAAAAGTAACACTTTTATCGAAAACACTACATTAGCACAAAAGAAACTAAATCAGCTTTTGGTTTCCTACTCAAAATCCACATAGTTAAACTTGAATTCCCCTTTTGCCATTCCCCTCAGTCTATTGCATTGTCCCATCGAATATGTTCCTTTTGTTATGAGAATTGCCTGGATCGGTCAAACACCTGCACAGCATATGGCCTTGGTGAATGGCCTCTTTGGGCTGTTTCCACAGCAGAAACGGCCCTAAGTGCCATGTGGCTTCCTGCCACGAACAACAGAAGTGGCCCAAAGTGCACGAGCAGTGGAAGCAGCCCAAAGCACTGCATGAGCAGCAAAAGCAACCAAAAGCATGCAAGCAGCAGAAGCAGCCTGAAGT
Source organism: Crotalus tigris (assembly GCF_016545835.1). NCBI lineage: Eukaryota > Metazoa > Chordata > Lepidosauria > Squamata > Viperidae > Crotalus > Crotalus tigris. The sequence continues at coordinate 2,042,515 of NW_024100510.1, forward strand.
GGTGTGCAAGCAGTGGAAGCAGCCGAAGCGCTACATGAGCAACGGAAGTGGCCTGAAGCACGCAAGCAGCAGAAACAGCCCAAAGTGCCATCCTGCCGGGAGCGGCAATGGCACAATGCGCCACATGGCATCTGGCTGCAAGTGGCAGCAAGTGGCCACAGAAGTCAAGTAGCGGCACGACAGGTGTCGGGGTGTGGGAGGCCTTGCTGTGGTGGTCCTATCAGTAAGGTAAATGGGTGCGGGGGGGATGGGGCAGCTTCACCCCACCCCCACCCTAGCTTGAATTTTAGGGGTGCCCCAAAACTAGGGCTTAGTTTTGGAGTAGGGCTTATATTAGGCCCACCCGCAAAAATCAAGCTAGGGCTTACTATCGGGCTGGGCCTAACTTTCGGGGAAACACGGTACTTGCTTTTGCTTTTCTCAGGTCCATTTTACCTCAAGATCCACTCTTCACCCAATGAAACAATGGTGTTTGAATATTGTCTCAATCTCAGTTATAAATAATCAAATAAAAAGTGGTGTTATATTAAGCCTTCTGTTATGTACATACTTCAATAACCTTATGCTTAAAAGGCTGGCAGAAGAGAGACAGAAAGACAGAAGACAGAAGCATCAGAGAGGGAAAGAAGGAGAGAGAGAGGGAGGGAGGGAGGGAGGGAGGGAGGGAGGGAGGGAAGGAAGGAGGGAGGGAGGGAGCAATACAGTAAGTAGGGAAAGAAACTAAGACCTAACTGCTTAAATAAGCCTGTAGAGAAATTCAGATTTTCACTCTAGCCCTGAAAAATTAAAAAACTGAATCTACAAAGAATTCTACAAAATGAGAGATGTCTAAGTGAACAGTACTTATAGATGTAAAGTATATTATACAGTCGTCAGTCATATAAATATTGCAAGTTTCCAAATGTGTCTACAGTGGTATCATCTGTACAGGATATGTTTGCTTATTTTAATTAATAAATTGTCCATTCATGGCTTAAAGATTTCATATTTAAAAATATAAATTTCCAAGCAAGGTAATTCAAAACTTCCCTATTTCAAAAGAATCCCTGTGACTTTTATATTGCCTGGTAGGTCACCTCAAAGGATTCAGTTGATTTTGTATCCCAATAGTGTGTTCCAACCTTAGTATAAAGACTATTTTTAAAATATATTTTGCAGGGAAACTTAATCAACTTCTTAATCCCTTGTTTGTCAACCAAAGAAGATAATTTATCTTTATACAATTTAGCCCCTCAATATTTAGATAGATTCCATTTCTTAGATGTAAACTAAAATGTGGTGAAGTATCAACATGCAGACCAGCTGTCTCTGCCTTAATTCATAGAGAGGCAGCTGCATCCCGAGTTACCCCTCATGCATTCTCCACGACCCATGCAGTGTCTCTCATGCACCCTCCCTGATCCATGCAGTGCTTCTTGCATACCACCTGTGCACCCTCTGACCCACAAGCATGTCTCATGCGCCCCCATGCATTCTCCCCATAAATGGAGTTAGCCAATTTAGGTATCTTTGTTCAAAAATTGCCCTATGATGCACCATTTCATCCAACTGAAGGCTACAAGCAGACAAGCATCTACAAGAGTTTTAGTAGTATATAAATGGCTGTGAGCAATTTTAGTAAGGAACAGGACAGAGTTGGTTTGGTAAAAATGTACAGTGCATTTGACATGTATTGTCTCCTGAAGGATCCATTTGCAGCAGTTGGTATTGAACAAAGAGACTGTCATTTCTGAGCAAACTTCTCAAGACGCCCAGGTTTATTGCAATTAGGTTCAATAGTTTACTGTTACTTAGTGTCAGTGCTTTTTTTCTAAAAAAAAAAAAAAAAAAAAAAAGTGCCAGAACTCACACACATCAGACAACCCGCCTTGCCTACCCTACAAGGTTCCATCCAAAAAAGGTGCTGGAACTCCGTTCTGGGTGTTCTATGAGAAGAAAAGCCTGCTTAGTGTTAACACTGTACCTGTGTATCAAGGGCATGTTCAGGGAGCAGGCAAAAATCCAAGCTAAAAGGTATGCCTTTGTGATCTGACAAATGTAGAAAGAATTTTGATCATATCTTTGTCCCCATCTTCACTTTTTGGACAGGATAGAGTGATTGCTGAAAAAAAAAAAGTCTGAAATAGAAATACTGGATAAAACATTCAGAGAGAAAAAGATAGTGAGAAGGAATGCAGTCAATAGTAAAAGAACCACTAAAAGGCAGAGAAAATGCAGAGTGCTTTTAATAAAATTGTTTTCTTAATAAGGAGAACAATCAAGCACTGGAATGGCTGGCTTTCAGACATTGTGCGTGCCTCATCGCTGGAGGCTTTTAAAAAGAGACTGAACAGCCACTGGTCTGGAATGGTACTATAGGATCTCCTGCCTTAGCAGGGGGGTTGAACCAGAAGACCTCCAAGGTCCCTTCCAATTTTTATTATTCTTTTATACCACTGTTTTGACAGAGGTTGAAGAGAACTAAAGAGACTCCAGCAAAATAAATTAACGATAAAAACTAACTGCAAATTATTTCAATTGAAATTGAAGTGAAGAGAGATGGATTGTGTATTTTAGAGATAGGATATCAAAGAGTGGGATTGAAAAAAGGGTTCAAGGGTCCATTTGGGAAACTACAATTGCACCACAGAATGGATAGATCGGTAACCAGCCATTTCACTAGAGGCAGGGACTCGGTTTCCACCTTACTGAACTGGATTCATTGTCTAAGGTTGTGCCTGCAAAGACACGTTCCACTTTTCCTGCACTCTTATTATTCTTTATTGTTGGCGTAATTTTTATTTTGCTTGCCTCGTGCTCCTTTCACACCAGTTAAACTCTGAAATCAGAAAGAACAAGAATTAATCTGAAATTAGCAAAGCTAGGCTGCCGTTGGAGTCTGAGGCTTTGTTTTGAAAAAATCTCTTTTTTCCCAGTAAGTTCAGCGGGAGGTGCGCGGGCAGGGGAGGGAATCGGAATACTGTACCGCACAGACATAGCAGGAAGCAAGCAAGTTATCGAGAGCAACACAACCCACTCTTTCACAAGTCTCTGTCATCCAAAGGCGGTCACTCCTCCTGACGTGGCTTTGTAACTCACTCAAAAATCCAGTCCTCCTCCAGCCCGCCTTCGTTCACGTCCCACCAACTCCCGCTCTGAAGAGGAGAGATCCAGGAATTGCGCACCCCGCCCTTTCCCGAGGTGGGATTGATAGACCCACAGCGTCACCTGGTGGGTGACGGATAAGTGACTACGCTGCTCGGAGCTTTCCTTCAAGAAAAGACTCGAAGGAGGAGAATTAAGAAGTAGGCTGTTACTTTCCATCAGAGAAGTTATAGTCTGGAGCTGAAGAAAACGCCGCCACACCCGATTGGCTCCTTCCTTTCACTCAAAAACTGAGAAACAGAAAGAAACCCTTTCTCCCTGAAGATGCAGACCCCCTCTTGAAACCAAAGGATAACAAGACCCATCTTCATTTTACCTTTTTCACTCTAAAAGTGTATTGATCTCAGTATTTTGCAGGTAAGCTGACTGCAACTTTGTATTCCTGCCCATTTTGTGATTTTATTTTAATAATTATCAGAGGACAAACAAGTTTAGAAACACTGTTTTTTATCAAGAGAAGCAAATTATGTTTCATCACAAACAGATGGGGAATTTTGTTGTACTTTTGCTTGGATGTTCAGTTATAGGGGGGCAAACCTCATCCTCTTATGCACCCTCTGCTTTCACAAAGCCTTTTTCTCAGCAGAAGTTCTTCTTATGCCTGCAAGAAAATGACCTCAGAATATAGTTGCACTCTTATTTTAGCCACCAAAGCAGTGTGTGTGTGTGTGTGTGTGTGTGTTTGTGTGTGTGTGTGTAACAGGAGTAATTAATTAGAATATGTATTGTTTGTGGGGTCATATCAGCACAAATAATCATTGGATTATTTTTAATCACAACTGGATTTTTCAAAACATCTTTCTGGTTTAACTCTGTTTAGTAAATCATAAAACGTTTGATCTGTACTCCTGTTTGTGAGGACTTTTCATCTTCTAATAAACTAGGAATACAGTTAGATGCTGCAATGATTTTAACTTTTAAAAGCTGGCTAGTTTTCTTTCCTTTAATACTGCCATTGTAGATGTATTGCTTTCACTGTGTTACAAAGGAAAGTGCAAAATTCACTGGGTCTTTTAAATTACTGTCTTAATTCCAGATTTATGAGTTGTACTTACTAGTGAGTTTGACTAACAAATTAACATTTCTGTGTGTGTATGTATCTAGAACTTGATAGAGGAATAATTTACTGATCAGCATCAATTGTCCTCCTGTATTGTATTACTTGACACAAAAGTAGTAGCATCTTTAGCAAATAGCATGCTTGGTTCTTGGTTTTGCTGCTTCAGAGTGCAGACCTTGATCACTAAGTTTACAGAAGTCAACCCAGCCCAGTCTTGCCTTCTGCTTCGTGGAAGAATGTGAATGCAAAGCAAGCAAATGCAGGGAGGAAGAACATTCTGAGCAATTACACATCAAGAATCTCTCTTCAGCTATTAGTTGAGAACATGTTACTGTCCAAAAACAGCTCCTTTCACAAAGGGATCACCACAAGCAGCCATAGTGCCAGGAGAGGCCCAGACTTACATGGTTCTTTAGAAAGGACTCTGATCTGATCAGTGTCTTGGATCCTCAAAATGTCTAGACCTGCCACAGAACATGCTCTTCTTCTGCATAAGACTAGCCTCCTGAATGAAGCTGTAAGGAAAGTTATATCAAGGTTTTTAGTTAAGGCTGAATGTCGTATTTTTCAAGAGAGCATTAATACAACACCATGAAATACAGTGAAAAAAAGAAAGCAAAGCAATCGTAATAGAATATAATATTCTTAATAATAATGGTCAGTGTTAGAGGATCTATTCAATGTATCCTTTTGTTAAGAAAACAAAATCAAGACTAGCTGTTAGTATGAAAACTTAAGAATATCTCCGCTCTATAATAGTTTGTTGTTACAGAATTACTATGCTTTTTGCTCAACAGAGAAATGTAATCTACAATAGCATACTGGGAAAGGTTATTTTAAGTTCCACATATTTCTGAAATTTTGTGGGCTTCACTATTAAACATAAAGGAGAGTTATTGTCCTATACAATCTGTTTTCCATGTAAAGACACAATGAATTTTAGAGACCCAAACTGCAGTTGGAATTCCTAGATTTGCAGGCCTGAAAATGCCTGATTTGTTTAATCGTAAATATAAGTATTTTAAACCTAAGAACCGAGAATGCAGTGGCTTTATTAAAATGGCTGCAGATCAAATCAGATTTGTAGGGGTAAAATGTTACTTTCATTAACAGTTTTTATCCCTCAATTCTAAGGTTTATGAGACCCAAGTTATGGGAAGAAGCCACAGCTCAATATTCAGCTCAGTATTTATTCTGTTTGAAAAAGACTTCAGTTTTTGTCCATTGCCTTTTTTTAGTATCAGGGTTGGAAAAGAATTTTTATTTGCAATCTTGATTATTTTCCTTTCTTTGAAACATTGTCTCTGTAAAATATTCTTGATTATTGAATAGTAGAAGAATATGTTTATAATGTGTAAATATATTTACACAAAGGGAAAAAACAGTCCAACCTATCAAAAACAGTACTGTAAAAAACAGATTAGAAACACAAGTTAAGATAGGCAAGAAAATGGTAAGTGAGCACCTGTCCACCCTGGATGAGTTCAAATCACCAGGACCAGATGGACTACACCCCAAGGTTCTGAATGTACTGGCAGATGTGATCTCAGAACCACTGAACTATATCTTTCAAAGATCCTGGAGCACTGGGGAACTACCAGAGGACTGGAAAAGAGCTGAATTAGTTCCCATCTTCAAAAAAGAAAAAAAATGGATCCAGGAAACTATAGACCTATCAGCCTGACCTCAATACCTGGGAAGATCTTGGAAAAGATAATCAAACAACAAATCAGCGAACACCTAGAGGCAAACAAAGTTATTACCAAAAGCTAACATGGGTTGTCAAAAACAGATAATGCCAGACAAATCTTATTTCATTCTTTGACCAGGTGACAAAATTAGTGGACCAAAGGAATGCTATGGATATAATTTACTTGGACTTCAGTAAGGCATTTGATAAAGTAGACCACAACCTACTACTTGATAAGAGAAAAATGTGGGTTAGACAAGATCTCCACGACACGGATTCGTAGCTAGCTGACCAGCTGTACTCAGCATGTGGTCCTCAATGGAATTGTATCTACATGGAGGAAAGTGTGTAGTGAGGTGCCCCAGGGCTTTGTTCTGGGCCCAGTGCTCTTCAACTTCTTCATCAATGATTTGGATGAGGGGATAGATGGGGAACTCATCAAATTTGCAGACGACATCAAGCTGGCAGGAATAGCCAACACTCCAGAAGATAGGCTTAAAATACAGAAGGATCTTGACAGATTTGAACATTGGGTGCTATCTAACAAAATGAAATTCAATGGTGAAAAAGTAAGGTTCTACATTTAGGCAAGAAAAACCAAATGCACTGGTATAGTATAGGTGGTACCCTGCTCAATAGTAGCAACTGTGAGAGGGATCTTGGAGTCCTAGTGGACAATCACTTAAATATGAGCCAGCGTTGTACTGCAGCTGCTAAAAAAGCCAACACGGTGCTAGGCTGCATTAAGAGAGGGATAGAATCAAGATTACATGAAGTATTAATACCACTTTACAATGCCTTGGTAAGGCCACACTTGGAATACTGCATCCAGTTTTGGTCACCATGATGTAAAAAAGATGTTGAGACTCTAGAAAGAGTACAGAGAAGAGCAACAAAGATGATTAGGGGACTGGAGGCTAAAACATATAAGGAATGGTTACTGGAATTGGTTATGTCTACTTTAATGAAAGGGGGACGAGGGGTGACATGATAACAGTGTTCCATTATCTCAGGGGCTGCCACATAGAAGAGGGAGTCAAGCTATTCTTCAATGCACCTGAAGGCAGGACAAAAAGCAATGCATGGAAACTAACCAAAGAGAGAAGCAACATAGAACTAAGGAGAAATTTCTTGACAGTTAGAACAATTAATCAGTGGAACAACCTGCCTCCAGAAGCTGTGAATGCTCCAACACTGGAAGTTTTAAGAAGAGACTAGACTGCTATTTGTCTGAAATGGTATAGGATTTCCTGCCTGAGCAGAGAGTTGGACTAGATGACCTCCAAGGTCCCTTCCAACTTTTTATTATTATTATTATTGATCATCGCACAGTCAGCCAGATGTTCAGACTGGATTTGGCATTTTGTCTACCTATTGAGTCTATTATTGTTATTGTTATTATTATTATTATTAAGACCAAATCAGAGTTTCTAACAGGTAAGTACTCATTTATGACTTCATTATTTTTCTTAAGTAAATACTTCAGGAACATTCAATATTTTTTAAAATCCAGATATAGATTTTAAAGTTATTTTTTCTTAAACATAACTGTGTGGAAGCCATCCCCCCCCCAAAAAAAACAATACTGTGGAGCTCCTAATATTTGATTAAATCAGAAAGACATTGCTGAAAACTACACTTTTAGACCTCCTAGAAAATATGTGGTTCCATCTTCCCTATCATGGGTATCCAGTCCTCTTTTAGAACAACTTTGGAAGATTGTTCTTGAACAGGGTGAGGTCTGGGCAGTGACGCAGGGCTTGTGCCGTTGGGAAGTTCTGCTCATCTCCAGAGTTCATTGATGGTCTAGGGCAGGGGTAGGCAACCTTGGCTCTTTTATGACTCGTGGACTTCAACTCCCAGAATTCCTGAGCCAGCCATGCTGAGGGGAAAAGGAGAGGTTTCCAAGCTGAGCCATGCTGGCTCAGGAATTCTGGGAATTGAAGTCCATGAGTCATAAAAGAGCCAAGGTTGCCTACCCCTGGTCTAGGGCAGGAGTGTTAAACTCAATTTCACTGAGGGCCGCATCAGCATTGCGGTTGCCCTTGGGGGGGCCGGGTGGGTGTGGCCAGGGTAGGTGCAGCCTACTGGATGGGCGTGGAGTGGGTGTGGCCTACTGGGTGGGTATGGCCAGTTCTACATCGTTCACATCAAGGGGGCCTGTGGGGGCCTGGGCAGGAGTGGGACAGATCTGAGGGTCTCTGGCAGAAGGGGATGGGACAAGGGCAAGTGCCAAGACATGGTCCATTGGAGGAGCCTCACTGTTCCTCTCAGGCCATGTGGGGGGGGGTAGATGGTGGTGCGGGCTGTCCAAAGCCCTGGGCAGCAGAGGTCAAACGCCCAGCCTGGCCCTCGAGCACCCGCGACACCAGGCCCAGCCCCACTTCCCCAAGGCGTCGCCCAGCTGCACTTACCTCCTCCTCAAGGCTGCTGCTGCTGTGCTTGCTTTCCTTAGCCAGGTTGCTCATGATGGGTACAAGGGCAAAGTCAGAGGGAGGCCCATTCCCTCTCCTTGGGAAGAGACCTGGCTTTGTATCCAAAGTTTCCTTAGCAATAGGATGGGAGACCCCAGGATAGGCCAGGAGAAGGGGGCAAGGGGATGGCAAAAGGGCAGCAGGACTGGACTAAGGCAGGACGTCTCTCAGACCCTCTCTCTCCTTCTTTCCTTCTTTCCTTTCTTTCTTCCTAAGTACAGAGTGGTGGGGAAATATTTGAGATGAGGGAGGGAGAAAAACAGGCAAGAAACACAGCCAGGCCAAGGCAGCGAGGGCCATTCCCTCACTGTTTCCAGGATGGCTTCACAGGCCACATGAAACCACTTTGCGGGCCACATCTGGCCCCCGGTCCTTGTGTTTGACGTGTCTGGTCTAGGGCAAGTCATTGGGCTGATTCCTGGCGAGGCTGGGGCCATGGGGGGAGGGGTTTGGAGAAATCCCTGGTTCTGTTTCAGTGTGTGCAGAGAGATTGCTTGCATGATGGGATGCTCTTCCAAACAAATGCCATTCCTTCCATTGACCTACAAAGGGCATTGCTTTTGGGGGGGGGGGACTTTATTTAGTAGTACTCATGAAAATAAGCCTTGCATTCTGAGATGGTACACTCCAGAAACAATGTATATTACAAGGTCATTGAATCAGGCCAGACTCTCTCACTGCCATGCAGAACTTTTGTGGTGATATGTAAATGTAGACTCAATCATCCAGGCCAAAAGCACGTTAAAGATCATTTTGACTGAAGAAGTTATACTACTTGGATGTGTAATGAAACATCTCAGTTTAATGAACTTTGGTCCAGTTGCCATGATTTAACCTTTTACATGCTTTTGGCCTGGATGATTGAGTCTACATTTACATATTGCATTTCATTTGGGGGGGGAACCCCCTGCAAGAGTTAGTTCATTCCAACAACTCTCTTATTCTGTGCCTAACCAAAAATTATTATTTTGACTGAAGAAGTTACTTGGATGAGTAATGAAACATCTCAGTTTAATAAACTTTGGTCCAGTTGCCATCATTAACCTTTTACATGTTTTGTGGAGGTAATAGGACCCAGATTGTTGGGAGCAATATGCTGACTCTGTAAACTGCTTAGACTTAGAGAGTGTGATAAAGCACTATGAAGCGGTATATAAGTCTAAGGGCTATTGCTATTGTTTGTACACTGAAAACACTACAGCTGGGATGAAAAATACTGTTATACGTTTAGAGAATCCCACAAATGTTGGTTCTTAAACTTTTGCTGTGGTCTCTCTCATAAAAGGTACGAAAGCAGCCATTTAATATAGGACTTTGGATACTTTGCCCAATTATCCACTTTAACAAGCCAGGAGAGGCATGGATCTAAAGATCAGGTGGCTGAGCTTACAGAATACTGTGGAGTCTGTCCATCCTTTGTTGCCAGTTCATATGAATTCTGCTGGACTAGGTGGATTAAAAATCTCACTCTTCCCAGCATCCAATACACTTGTGTCTTAGTCAACTCAAAATGTTTTAACTTTTGTGATGATTCTATCCTAGCACCACGTGCAGCAGACGGGAGAATTGTGGGGATGTTCTCACAAGCCTTTTTAGCTGTTCTGCTCTGCACGACTGTGGTCCCTCTCTATGCTCAAAATGATGAAGGAACTTCCTGTGCAGGTAAAAAAACATTGTTTCTCAATTTACTTCAGTTATTTCTTTATGCTTTTTCCTTCTGTCATGCCTTCTGAAAATATGTAAAACTGTAATAGTTTAATAGAAGAAATAATTAAAAATCTTATAGTGAAGATTACTGATACATTCTATGATTAAAATCCATGTCCAAAATCATACATCTGAATATCTAGGATTCTTCAGTGTTTTGAATCTGAAGGCAAAACGGTATTATCAATCATAGAGTGCACTCATATATCTCTAATTCCTTAAAGCAGCTACATTTTTTCTAGAATTCTGTAACTGTCATTTGCGGCAGCCACAAAACCCCAGTGAAAATGATACACACACACACACACACACACACATTTCCTTTAGCTGGAGCTTATGCATTTATATTATTTGACTCCTCTGTAAAAGATGGAAAAATTCAGAAAAGCACAAGCAAAATGATCAGAGTTCCAATATCTGAGGTGCTGCCACAAGGGAGAGGGGGTCAACCTATTCTCCACAGTACCTGAAGGCAGAACAAGAAGAAATGGATGGAAACTAATCAAGGAGAGAAGCAACCCAGAACTAAGGAGAAATTTCCTGACAGTTAAAACAATTAATCAGTGGAACCACTTGTCCTCAGAGGTTGTGGGTGCTCCAACACTGGAAGTTTTTAAGAAGAGTTTGGATAACAGGATATAGGGTTTCCAGCTTGAGCAGGGGATTGGATAGAGGACCTCCAAGGTCCCTTCCAACTCTGTTATTCTGTAAGTCATTTGATAATTTCCCTATACAGAGAGTTATTTCTGAATTTGAGAAAAAAGATTTCCCCATGAAGAGAGTTATTTCTTAATTTGGGGAAAAATATAAAAATAAGTATTACTAAAAAAAAACCAAGTGATTTTTTTTTCTTTCCCCCTCCCTTGTAGTACTAGAACTGAATCCCATTCAGCAAATGGATTAGCACCAAGTGGTTTGGTGGGTTTCTGAAAAGTTATGGAAGGATAAGCTACCAGGATTTTCTACACAGACTTTCCAACCTTTGGATTATTGTGACTTGGCAGAAGTGATAAAAAGAGGGATGAGAGCAAAGGGGGGATGCTGATGGAAAAGGGATGTTTGCCTCCTTGCAGTGCCTCAGGCATAGGTCAGAGACTTGGGACAGCAACCCAGAAAATAGTCTTGTGTCCAGTGGGGATCAATTTGAGATATTCTTCATGCTGCACTGAATTCCATCATTCAGAAGGAAACATGAGATAAATGTTTCATTTCTTAGTTTTATAAATTCATGAAAACCATTTTGGCAACAAGATCTTGATAAGCAGTGAGCTGTAGGCAATACAGATAATCCTCAACTTACAACAGTTTGTTTAGTGACCATTCAAAGTTACAACAGTACTGGAAAAAGTGACTTGGGACCATTTTTCACACTTACAACCCTTTATGGTGCTCGCTGTCTGAGTTTAGACTAGCCTCATTGGTTTAAGGGATACATGTTCCTAGTGGAAATAAATAAGGCTCATGCAATATTCTATATCTTACATATTGATGCTAACTCTGTAATGGAGATCAGAATGATAACCTTTTCTTGGAGAATGTGGCCTGGGGAAAAGGAAGGGAGAGACCTCATATCTTCATGAAGCTGTAAGAGTCAATTCAGGAGCTGATCCTTAACCATGGGAATGAAATCAACACAAATTCCAAGGGCCTCATCCCCCAGGAACACCTGGTAAGTCTCTAGATATGAATTTACCTAGTCTCCTTACCCCATTCTTTCTCCTTTTCTCTTTATGCAGATAAAACTGAGTGTCCCATCACGGTGTACTTTGTCATTGATACATCTGAGAGCATTGCCCTTCAGACTGACCCTATTGAGAGTTTAGTGAACCATAGCAAGAAGTTTGTTGCTCAGTTTGTCAATAAGCTGGCCAATGAAGTCTACCAACAACAAATATCCATAAACTGGCAAATTGGAGGACTTCATTTTTCAGATATAGTGGTGATCTTTAGTCCTATAACCCAAGACAAGGTGATATTCAATGATCGGTTGGAAAAAATCCGTTACATTGGTCGGGGCACTTTCACAGATTGTGCTCTCTCCAACATGACGGCTCAGATGCCTCTCAATTCGCTGGGGGCAAATTATGCAGTTGTGATCACTGATGGCCACGTGACAGGAAATCCCTGTGGAGGGATGAAGCATCAAGCTGATCGAGCACGAGATGCAGGGATCAAGCTCTTTGCAGTAGCCCCCAGCCAGAAAATCTATGAGCAAGGTCTCCAGGAAATTGCTAGCCTTCCACATGAGCTTTTCCGGAACAATTATGCCACCCTAAAGAAAGGCAGTGTTGATGAAGATACTGAGACCATGGATAAGATCATTCAAGTTATGGTAAGAATTGACATCTAAGAATTGTGTTAGAACATTGTTTTACTGGATCATTTAGTAGACTGACTGTCTACTAAGGTGGAAGCTGCAAGATATGGTTTTGTGAAAACCAGCACTAATTGGGTTAATTTGCATGAAAATACTTCAGGCCATCATTTGAAACAAAATATTTTAGAGAAGAAATGAACAGGAACAACCCCAAGAGAGATTTTGTTCCTGCTATCTCAAAAGACCACTAAGGATGCATTTCCTATGCAGAATTCCAGGTTCTGCTCCAGAATTTAAGATGACACTTAACTTTGTTTTTAGATAATAACAATAAATAAATAAATAATGGAGTAGCCACCCAGGATTTTGTGCATCAACTCTGCCCAAAATTTATTTTGTTTTTCCAAACTTTGGCTATAATCACCTTGAGGAAAAAGAACAGGTAGCTCTCCCTGCTTCTCAGAAGTAGAAGAATTGGCATTTCAAGTATTTATAATGTTGGATGAAAGCCACTGCTATCTTGGTTTCAATAAGTTCATCCTGGTTCTTCCCAGATCTGTGATTCTAGTAATAGTGCTTGTTGTTCCTAGGCTGTTTCCAAATAATTGAGACCAATAGGTGGAATATTATGCAGAATTTTTATCAAAATAAAGATTTATTGTCTGATTATTATGCATCACCGTGTATATGGAGAGAATGCTTGGTTGCTTTACTTTCCAATAGATACCAGTAAATTTTTAAACTGTTTTGAAAGCATCATATGGATTTATACTGTTGCCATGTTTATTGATGTCTTCCAATTGCTCTTTTCTTCCCCTAAACTTCCTGCCTCCAGCACTATAGGAAAGATTTTGCTTAACAAATGGGTTCTTTCTAGCTTTAGAACAGTCACACCTTAGAAGCCTTCTAAGGCCATCAGCTTTGTTCTCGTATGAGAACTAAGTCATATGGCCAGGTTCTGCCAAATGGAGAAAAAAGTGGGCTTTCCTCTTTCCCTGTTAGGAATATTTCTAGTATTATGGATTAATTTTACTGCAAAGGCATCTCATGAAGAGAGACCTCACTTCCCATTGAAAGTGATCCAATTTGGGCAGTTCAATTGGAACTAGAACAGAACTCGTCAACAGATTGGGAAAAATTCAAAGCATCTTTTCTGCACTGAAATCACATTTCTTGGAATCTAGTATTTAATTTTTTAAAAATTACAGAACAGAAGCCAATCATATACTCTTTTTATATTTTTATAGCTGGTTATGATACCCTCTTCTGATGTCTGTAGAATTGGGGAAAGGTTCTTCACAGCACTAGCACTAGAATAGAGAGAGAATTAACAGAAGGATAGTTAGCCTCACACAGATCTAAATATCCACTTTTTAATATTTAAATAGATGTGAGGAAATAATACTAGATATTACTATAAACCTGTGCAAAGTTAAAATAATGAAAATAAATTAATCAATTTATACCTAACACAATGTATAGCATTATGAGCATCCTTAATTTGATACCACCAATTAGCCCAGTCTATTATGGGAACAATACAAATCAAGCAAAAGCACCTGCTAGGATTTAAGCATAGACACATAAGATTGGAAGGGACTTCTGGAGGTCTTCTAGTCCAACCTTCTATCCATGGCAAGAATCTTCAAACCACCCGAGAAAATTAGCTATCCAGGCCTAGTTTGAAAACATCCAGTGATGGTGCATCTGCATTTCTAAAAGTCAGGCTGCTCCACTCCTTAATAGCTCTTACTGGCAGGAAATTCCTCCTTATTTCAAGTTTGGATTGCTCTCCGAAAAGTTTATATCATTCAGTCCTTGGATACTGCGAAGAACAAATCTACCAACTTTTCCTTGTGAGAGTCCTTCAGCTATTGAAACACTGTTATTTTGTCTTTCCTTAGCCTTCTCTTATTTAGGGTAATCACGCACAGTTCTTCTAAATTCTTCATAATTTAAGCCTCTAAGCCTCTCACCACCTTTCTTGCTGTTCTCCATATCCTCAGCCTCCTTCTTGCACTATGATGAGCAAAACTGGATTCAGTGCTCCAAATGTTGAAGAGCAGTTGGCTTAGGACAGAACACTGAATCGCTCCCCTGCATTCCCCCCTTCCCTGTAGAAATAGATCCATTAAGGACTAGGAGTTGAAGAGGGTTTTCAACCAATTGCAAAGCCATCTGGTAGTGGGACCGTCCTTCTGACATTGTTCATTTTATCAAGTAGCAAGTTGTGGTCAACATTAAATAAGTAACTTACTTAAAATTTAGGTACAGTATATTATATCCATAGCATTCCCAATTACCCTATTACTGTAGTGTATTTCCTGGGCATCTCAGCTATTTGTTTGACAAACATTTTATCTATAGTTTCTGCCTGATGGGTTGGCCTGTCCCAGTATCATCGTTTCTTTTCCCCTTAGTATTAACTCAGATGCTTTCAGAAGAGTTTTTATCCTTGATATCATAAACTTCCATATAGAAATAGTAAAGCTTTATGAATAATTTGACTTCCCTTTTGTTGAGTCTGCTTCCTTTGAACAAATTATAACCTTCCAGTTCTATATTGCATTCATAAGTCCCATTCCATCAAGAGTAAGAGCAATGTCATATTTGCCCCCTGCTCCTTACTAGGATTTTAATTTCTCCCTGTTTGTTTCCATACTCTGCACACTACTGTACAGATATCTGAGCCCTTTAGCATTGCAGTGCCACAGAAGAAAAGCCCAGGATCAAACTGGAACTTCTTCCATAAAATTATGTCTTCTTTATTTTCTATGCTTCTAAAATTCACTGTTTTGGAAGCATTAAGATTTCCATGTCAAAGGCAAAATGAAGAATCTGAAGCCTGAGGTTTGATTGCAATTAGGATTGAGCAGAAAAAACAGAGTTAAGCAGAACACCAGTCATTATTGCTAAAATAGCCCTACTCAACCTGTTGCTCTTGATAATTCAAGAATTCTCACCAACCATAAAATCTGCATATCTTCTTTAAATTGGGGTAAGAAAAACCTATGTTTGCATGGAGTACATTGGTGAAATATGCTTAGCCATACAGATTCAAAAGAAAGAGCTGTACTGGTTTCTTTTTTCAGTTTTATAATTAAGTTTCTTTTCTTTTTGTTCATTCCCTAACAGAAACATGATGCCTTTGCAAAGGTAAGCATACAATTGTTTCCACACAACAATATTATGAATAGGAACTTTTGGGAGTCATACACAGCTCCAGGTTTTGAATCACTGCCAACTGTGCATTCTGTTTAGAAGAAGACACCTCCTGATGCAACAAGGCTTCTTTCTCAGAAAAATAAATTCTGGACTAAGTTGCAGCATCATAGAAATCTATCCAGTCCAGGTTAATTCCTTTATGGATTTGTCTTCAGAAATATTAACAAAGGAATAGAGTACAAAA
The DNA here is from genome assembly GCF_016545835.1 of Crotalus tigris. Classification (NCBI taxonomy): domain Eukaryota; kingdom Metazoa; phylum Chordata; class Lepidosauria; order Squamata; family Viperidae; genus Crotalus; species Crotalus tigris. The sequence continues at coordinate 2,058,316 of NW_024100510.1, forward strand.
TATAGAGAAATTGTATTCTTTTTCCTATTTCAAAATCTTTAGAAAAGGATGTGCAATTCACATATCTAGAAGGCGACCCACAAGTGTGTGACATTAGACAGCCTTCCTTCAAGAAATATTGTAAAAGGGGAGCAGAAAGTGGTTTTAATTGAGTTATTTAAACATGGTGGTCCTCCTTTTAAATATAACTTTGCCCCACAGCTCCAAGATATCCGTGCAGAAGAGGAACAGAAACCATATAATTCATTTTGAAATCTTCACCTATATTTTCTTTTCCTTTTAGTGTTATAAAATGAGCTGCCTTGAAATTCAAGGTCCGCGTGGCCCAAAGGGATTTCAAGGACAAAAGGTAAAGATATAAGGGCAAAAGGGACAATAAATATGTAAGAAGAAAGAACAGATTATACATCCCAAGGATTTCAACAGAAAACCCACATTAATGGCTTAAAAATACCAAAGATAGAATTTCAAGAGTGTTATTGTTATATATCCATGGGTTGTAGCTTTGGGGCAATAAAGTGAGGAAGTGGTGTAATGCTTCAGTATATACAATAATCACAGTTTATTAATAATTCAGAACAGTCACTTATCTTTAGATTATGCATGTACAGATTAACTTGAATTCTGTCTCCTAAAATTACAGGGAAAAATACATTTGGCTTTTTTTAAATATACATTTCCTTAACATCAGCATTTTTATGAATCTGGTATATAACACAGATGTATGATTTTGTGTGCAACATTTCTGATTATATTTTATTTAATACACTTCTTCTGATATTAATTTTTGCTTTTTGGTTGTAGGGAAAGAGGATTAATAGACAAATATGTATAACAATCATTGTTCTAATATACAGCTTTCTGCGATATATGTTGTTCCACAAGTTTTATATGAAGTTCTTGAGCCAAGTACAATAGACTCTTGCCACAATTTTTGCTCTTGAAGTGATTGTACCAGATTTTTACATTCATAATTTAGATCAGGGGTGTCAAACTGCTGGGCCGCAGGCTGGATGCATCATGCCAAAATTGCGCCCACCCCATTGCAGGCAATGAAAAAAAAGTTGCGATACGTCATGACACGTCACGTGATCTTGCGAGTTTGACACCCCTGATTTAGATAGTTGCATAACTGAGAATTGCAGTCTATTCCCTATAAATCTACCTTCTCTACAGCTGCATAATTCTCTATTATTTGAGGACAGGTTTGCTGTATTTAGAATATAAGCAATTCATTGGCAGTTCAGCTTCTTACATATTTGCAAAGACCAGTATGTGAAGAAGCAAAAGTAAGTTTCATAGCCCTAGCCTAAAATCCTATATCCCCTTTTCTAGAACAAGTGACCTTGAATTTTGCTTCCAAAGGCTCGCATCTTATCAATGGCATTCTATAAAAGCAATTAGAAATGCTCTTGCAGGATCAATCTGCTGAAACATTTCAAGAAGCTTAGGAAATTGGCCAGAAAACTTTGGGCTCACTCATAAAATAACAGTGAGCAAATGGAACCTTAGCAATTAGTGGTTCATTGATAGCAAGAACTAGGTTCAGTATTCTCCTGTTTTCAGGGTTTATCCCTTGAGTGAGCAGCAGTGATTGCTATCAGTGTCTTAGCCCCTGGGTTTGGATAGGACAGTTTTGTAGGATGGACAAGAAGCATGGCATTGAATAATTTCTGAAGATACAATATGAAAAGCCAGAGCCAACAAGCCACATGGAATGATGTGTGAGCGTAGGAGTTGATTTTTGTTTTATGGGAAATCTCTGAACTAATTAATTTCTTTATTTTGCTTTTAGGGTGCGAAAGGAAACATGGGGATTTCAGGCTTTCCTGGACAAAAAGGACGGCAAGTAAGTAATTGGAAGAAGGGTGAATTCTAATAAGTATTATACAATTGCTGTTCCTTTGAACATGGAGTATAAAAGATCATATTGAATTAGACTCTCATCTACATGCCAGTTTTAGGATGGCATATAATTCTAAAATTAGCTTATGATACTCAATCAGTGTCTGAATGCCTTTGAGAATGTTCAGTCAATATATTATTTTGGTCATAGGATTTTCAACTTGCTTTAATGAGAATTTATTTATTTATTATTTATATAATTGTGTACATTCGTTTATCATGCTGCTCTAATTTCCTAATTCATAAAGGAAATCAAAAGCTTCCATTGATACAGATTCTCTCTTTTTTCTTCTTCTTTAATAATAGAAGCTTTAGTGGAATGCATCAGATTAGGTCCTTATTAGGGAGTCAAAGAATTAAAGCCCACTATAGCCATGCTGGGCAGGGCACATTCCAGATTAGGATTCTTCACACTGAAACACGCACTTTAAATAAGATTCATATGATTGTTTTTAAAGGTCCTGCTGGGGATGCTCCATGCTGAGAGTGGCTGACAGGGGAGAGAGAAGATCCTCACCCCTGTGTCTTCCATCCTCTTGGTTTTTAGTCTCTATTTAATCTTTGCTGATTTTAATTTTTTTAATGTTTCTGTTTATTATTTTGTAAGCCTCCCGGAGTTACTTCCACAGTGAGAGAGGCATGTTATTATATTGATGTCAACTTATGGTCTGTGCTCTCAAGCAGAACATTTCCACCCAATGCAAAAATATGCCTGTCCTATATAGGGCAATATCAGTACTGATACTGAAGATATGTATGTATTTATTTATATATTATATGTGCATGTAAAAGGCGACTGGAATCTAATGAAGTTTGTGCATCCTCCACTCATTCATTAGCTTTCCATGCATACCTACCTTCTCTTAAGATCAGAATGAAGAATAGGCTTGACCCAGATGTTATATTATAACTTGGTGTGACTTTCAGTGAATAAGCCTTAGTCTCTCACACTTTATCATACATTGATTGATAATTCTGGCAATCAGAACCTATGAATGGAAAGGGAAGATGAGGGGAAAGTGTACATTTGACTCTCCAACTTGCTTAACAATGCACCAGCTTAACAATACACCAGAACCAAGCCTATGTCTTTTTTAGAATGTGTGAAAGCAATTTGTATAGTTTATTCATGCTGCTTGCTTTCATTCCACACTGACCTCTAATAAAACATTTGATGTAGTCGAATGCAATGATAGGCAAAAGAAATATATTCATCACTCCTTATAAAAACTATAACACAGTTCTTTCAACTCTTTTAAAATATTTTGTATATTTTGTATTTGTATTCTCATCATATATGTTTATTCAGCCTAGAAGCAGAAACAATCACTAATATTTTACCATTGCCAATAATGTATTATTATCATCAGGGAAAGATTGTAGCTGCCATAGGTTAATCATATTAAATTCACAAATAAATGTATATATAATTGTAACCATAATATAAATTAATAAAATTGGTGCAATTAATAATATTGCATAGTGCAACTATTACCTGTACAAATTAATGTAAGGTAACAAAGGTAATAAATTAATATGCATTATTACCTACCTAAGGTAAATGAACATGCTATGCAGATTATGTCAACTAATAATGGCATTTTCTTTTTACATATAGGGTGATCCAGGAATTGAAGGTCCAATTGGACACCCTGGACCTAAGGTAAATCATTTTGGGTCTCACTTTTAAGCATTTGTTCTTGTACTTAGAACTTGACCAAGTAAGAGAGTTCAGAGAGACTTCCAGAGAGAGAGAGAGAGAGAGAGAGAGAGAGAGTATTACAGAGGGAGATAAAGAGTGTTCCAGAGAGAGAGAGAGAGAAAGTTACACAGAGAGAGAGAGAGAGAGAGAGAGAGAGAGAGAGAGAGAGAGAGAGAGAGTTACAGAGAGAGAGTGACAGAGTTCCAGAGAGAGAGAGAGAGAGAGAGAGAGAGAGAGAGAGATTCATCTTGGTACTAACCAGTAATCATTAGAGCTGCAAAAAGCAAATTTATTGTGATTTTCAACATAGGACAGATAATTAACAACTCAAGAAAAATTAGGCAGATGTCATGTTCTGATAACTGAATGGTTGTTGGGCTGATGAAATATCCATTCCTTTATCCTGTTCAATTCTCTAAAAATTCCTGAATTAGTAACAATTAGTTCATCTTAGGTTTTATAGACTGAGAGGAAAAAGATGTGGAACTCCCCTCCCAATAACACTGATGAAAGACATGAACCATGTCCCAAAAAGCACCAGCTAAGAGAAATAATGGTTGATAGAAAGAAGATGAAAAGTTGTGTGAATTCAGTAGAGAAATTAAAAGAGATTTTCTGAGCACTGAAACAAAAAATGGAAGTATGAAAACCTGGTGGAAGTCAGGTGGGAATCATTTACAAAGCATGACTGTACCACAATAACTGATGACCTGCAGAAGCAGCCTTAAGTGTATAGTCCAGTGGTTCTCAACCTTTTTAATGCCGCAACCCCCAACCGGTCGTAAGTCAAGGACTACTCAACTGGTCGTAAGTCGAGGACTACTCAACCGGTCGTAAGTCGAGGACTACTCAACTGGTGCAGCACCGTTTGCAGAATGGGACTTTTGGCGGGCTCAGCAGGGCAGAGACAGCCTGGACAATTCCTATTGGCTTTTGAAAGCCAATAGAATTAGACTCTATTCAAGAGAGTCTATTCTATTGGCTTTCAAAAGCCAATAGAATAAAAGGGAGTAGCACAGCTAAGGAAAAGGGGGGAAAAAATGGCGGACTGCATTGTTTGGCGACCCCTGTGAAATGGTCGTTCGACCCCAAATGGGGTCCCGACCCACAGGTTGAGAACCACTGGTATAGTCTAAGGCAGGACTTTTCAACCGGTGGTACATGTACCACCTGTGGTACTTTGGCAGGTGGTATGCAACTGTCCTAGAGAAGTGTAGCAGGGAGGGGAATGAACCAAAGTGACCCAAGCCTGAGGAAGAGGCTACTGCAGCTGCAGGACTGTCTGGGCTCAGCAGAAGCCCCTGGAGCTGGCAGGGCTCCAGCTGATTGGCGCTTCCAAAAGCAGTGCGGAGCTGGAGATGAACTAGAGAAAAAGGGGGGGAAGAGAGGAGAGGTTATAAAAGGAGGTGGTTTGGGTGGGAAAGGGTAAAAAAAGACAACAGAGAAAGAGGAGAGCTCAGCAGGCAGGGAGGAAACAGGGACAGGGAAGAAGCAGCAGCTGTTGATGGAAGAAAAAGTCTCCTGGTTTATTTTCTCTAGCCAGGAGAATGCAATCAGCACTGATGAAATGAAAAGCCGGCAGACGAGCATGTCAGAAAGGAGATGGGCTTATTTAGTTCTGGATCAGCTGGCAGCTTGATTGGGTTATCATAAGGATTTTTGTACAGTTTTTACAGCATTTTGTAATTCAGAGGTTCAGTTTGTGTGCTTTGGTTATTGGAATATTTTAATCTGTATTTTAGGCTAGCAATGAGTCCAAAGTGTTGACTTCCCTAGGTTTAATCCCTTTAAACAAATGTAATTAGTTTTACCCCCTTATCTTAAGTCTGTCTATGGGTTTTAGAAAGTTTTTTTTTAAGGTAAACAGGCTTAATTTAAGGCTAAAGCTTTTCGCAATTGCCAGAGCCTTTCAGATTGCAACATTGTGACACATGTCATGCCTGAGACAGCTTAAAGAAAAAAAAGCGGAATTTATGTGCTTCTTTATTTTATGAGCCTTTCTTGCTTTGCACTTGATTCCTGTGTCTGTAATGGTACAGGGAAGGGATTTGGGGGAGGGGGTGGATTCTTACTACACTGTGGAAGGAGAGCTCAGAAGAGAGAGAGGAAGAAGAGCCGACCAGCTAGCTCAGAGGTCTACAAACTTAAAAACTTTAAGACCTGTGGACTTTAACTCCCAGAATTCATCAATTAGCCATGATGGCTGAGGAATTCTGGGAGTTGAAGTCCACAAGTCTTAAAAGTGCCAAGTTTGAAGACCCCTGAGCTAGCTGGTAGTGGTGCGTATTAATAAACATGGATAAATTCATCATACATTTGTCAGTGCAAAGGGAAAGTAATTCAGCAAAGGAACAAACACAGAAGAAATTAAAACTGGTACTTTTTTTCTTTTTTTGTACAGTTTGCAATATTTTATTAGATTATAGAATAAAATACAAAAATACAAAAGCAAATAGTAGGACACAGTGGGGAGGAAAAAGGGAAAAGTGAGGGGGAGAAGGGGAAAAGAACAGACTTCCTGTGTTGCAGTAGAAGGAACATTAACATTGAACCTCAACTTTTTACTTTTCCATAATATTATAAACTAGCCATTTCTATAACAACAAATGAATCTAATCAGTAAAACCCAAAATCCCTTCCCCCTTTTTTAATCATCAAGTTTTTGACATGTTGCTAAGCACTGGTGGTAGTCAAATATTGTCATGTCCTAAAAGTGGTACAATCTGTGAAAAGGTTGAAAAGCCCTGGTCTAAGCTAGGGACCAAACAGGAAAACAGGATATAGGAGAAGATAGATTGAGGCAAGTTGGGAGAGCATGAATTCCAAACTAATCATTTACTTAAATATATTTATTTAAATCAACTAATTAACAAATCTATGTCAGTTCACTCTAGTCAGAATAGCACAAACACTAATTGAATAGCACAATTAGTACTGAAAGTACTTTTTGTTTCTTTTCCAGGGTATTCCTGGTCTAAAAGGAGAAAAGGTAAGGTAGTTTTACACATTCGGAAGACTTTGGGAAGTGTGCTTTATAATTGGAATGCTTTATTTACTACAATTCCGCATCTCAAGGAGAGCCCTGAGCAATGGGTTCCCTGTCACCTTTCCTGGAAATGGAAGCAAAGGGCCTTCGCCAGCATGCAGAACCTGCAATCCTGGGTTGGACTGAAACAAGCTCCTGGAATGCAGGAAACCCCTGCCACTAGGACAGTGCAATGGTTTGGATTGGGAAGCAGAAATATATTCCCTACACAACTCTTCCAACCCAAAGCAGGTTTTTCTGGGCTGGGCTATCGCTGGGTTGCACTATAGACCTCGTAGGAAAAGAGGTAGCTACTGAAGGAGTGGCAGACAGGTGCTTTGAGGATTCCCCCCACATGCCTGAAGCATTTTTGGTTTATATATTGGAGGCATCGTTCAGTCCTAATCGCTAGCAAATAAGCAGTGCTCTTCTGTTTTACCAAAATGCTCTTAGTCAAACTGCAGTTGTGTTTTGATTTTAATATTGTCTGGCTGATTGCTGGGATGTTATTTATGTTATCATTTGTGATTTTCTTATTGTAAGCTACCTTGGTAAAATTTCTAGTCCTAAATAATTTCTTTTTCACCCAACTGGCCAGGCAGGGCTTAACATTGCAACTAAAGTCTTATGGTAGATATAGGAGTGGGGAAGACCTTTCATGTAATTTGTTCTGGGATAATATTTAGTGACACAGAATTATTTCACTCTATCCTAAATAATTTCTTAACTAGCTGCCATACTGTTGTGGCTGTTTTTAAAGGAAGCAGGGCTTGATTCATCTTGTTTTCTTATATCCTTTATAGGGAGAGTTTGGAGCAGATGGACGAAAGGTAAGGTTTGACAGAGGAACATAAGACATTATTTCAGTGTTGGTCTTATGGAAAAAGCTGTCTCTAATGCTTTGGGTCTTGATTTCAGGGAGCTAGTGGTATCGCTGGAAGAAATGGCACTGATGGACAGAAGGTAATGTCAGCGCTATAATGTCAATCTTTTGTTTACATTGATAAAATGCCTTTTTAAAGAAAAATGAGCTCCCTAAATATAGGCTTTAATTAGCAATCTAAAATAGGAGAGTGGCCCAGACAGATCATTAGTTTTCTCTTTCATTTTGTAACTGCATTTGTTGGCAAGTTCTTCTGTCTCGTTCCTGAAGTACTCTAATAGCCACATCCTCATTTCATTTAATTTAATTGGGGAAAAATAACTATTTAATTTACAGAAAGAGTCATTTGATCTGTCTGAAGATTCGTCAGTACCATGTTGTGTATTGATCCTGAATAGTTGAGATTCATCTAAAATTAGTGGAGCTCCTATGAGTTATCACCTTATCACCCACAACTTCCTTAGTCTTGAGTTATTGCTCTTCTCTTGGCATTTGGCCTGTAATCATTTGCAGCTACTTTAAATTGAAGTAGGACAATTCATGGAAAACAGGCCTCAGACAACTCCCCAGCCTTACTTTTTGCAGCTCACCAGGATAACACCATTACATCCAGTGGAAAAATGACAAATTCTATTACAATGATTTTTTTTTAAAAAAAAAAAAACACTTTAAAAATGAATTAAGATTTAAAATTTTTAGATTTCATTCTGGGAGGATGAAAAAATAGAAATGATGATATAAGATCTCCTGCCATGGGCAGGAGGTTAGACTGGAAGACCTGCAAGGCCCCTTTTCAGCCCTTTGATTCTATTCTATTCATTCTGAAATGCAGCTCATCCTTCCTGGCTCAATCTCCCTCTTCTCAGTTCATTCACTAAAGAGGCTCTGAATTGCTGGGGCAGTTTTTGCTGAATCTTTAAGAAGAAATTTAAGTACCTTTGTGGTTCCTCCACCTCATCCCTGTTTAATGTTGCTCACAATCTCTCCTTTTATATCTAACGCTTTCAGGGCAAAATGGGGCGGATTGGACCTCCTGGCTGTAAGGGTGATCCAGGCGAAAGGGTAGGAATGCTTTCTATACTATGGCAACTCTTTTTTCATATTCTTACAAAAAGTATGCAAAGGAGATTATTATGTTCAAAATGTCTTGGGAATTTTATGGATGATAAAAATATTCACTTTTTCATAAAAATGTACCTTGAAAATAAATTAAATAAATGTCATTAGTTTGTTTATCAATAAAACAAATGAAAACCTGAAACAAGAAGGTGACTTTTATTTACAAATTCTGTACAGCTCAAGGTGAATAATAAAGTACAGTAATGCAAAGTGTTTTGAAAGAGCAATATAGAGTATGCAAGCAAATTAGTCAATGAATTAATAGGAGAAAAATGAAAAAAGACTGACCAATAGGAATCCTTTAGGAAAAATGATTCAGTAATGTTTAATACACCAAAAGAAGCTTATGCTTCTTTTCAGTTGCCTATAATCATTCAATCATAATCCTGTAACATCCACCACTAGTCATATCTCTATACAACATACTCAGTCACATTAGTCAAACTGCTTGTACCACAGCAGTGCAAATTCAAGTATGTATCCAGGGGTGGGATTCAATTTGTCTTCTCTTTTTACAGGCAATATATACATTTACTTGGTTTTTACATGATTTGATAATATTTTTTACCTTTTGCTTTAGTATTAGTTGACTGGGACATGTTTAAAATGTTGCAGATTACAAATATAGTAAAAATAACACAACAATAAGTATTACATATCAACACCTATGGTATGTGACCTAACACCAAAATGGTAGGCAGTATTAGCAATTGCTGGATCTTTAGTCTGCCCTGGTCCAAGTTCACAAATATTACCATTTTTCCATTTCTACTCTAGAGCAATGATCCATTATTAGTGTGTCCAGTTCTTAACATTCTTTCTAAGTTCAGAATGTGATTTATAACTTTATACTGAACAGAAACTGTGAATTGCCTTAAAGTTAATAAAACTTGCTAAACTTTCCCAGACCTTTCGTATGGAAGGCACTGGAACTAACTTTACTGTCAGAACCCATTTCTACTTCATTTCTATCTATCCCCTCTGATCTAAAAACAAATCTCACCTTTCCCTGGATTCTGCCATACTCCTAAGGGGGAGGGGAGATTTGCTTGCAAGTTATTGCTTTCGCTTCCTCTATTTGCTATAATGTAACCTTTTGCTTTGTTTACTGCTTCTGTGTCCATTGGCCAGCTACAATGTAACAAATTGCTTCCTGCACTGTGTCTCTCTCTGAACTTTCTTCTCCCTAACCTGTCAGCTAGGAAAAGTGGGGGGAGAAAGAAATACAACCTCCAGAGCCTGGCTTTTCTCTCTGTTTCTCAAAAGAAGGTGTGAAGAGCTGCTTGAACATCACGCTGCAACCAGAGCCGGATCGATGTTATCTCCCCTTTTTTCACAATGGTCTTAACACCTAGGGATTGGCCGGTTTTGAACCATCTGGATGAACTGTAGGGTGGGGTTTGCTTGGGGACACTTTAAAGTATCGATCTGTAACGAATCCCTCAGATCCTGTCTATTATGCCTGCTATCAACTACTCTTAATAAAAGTTCCTGTTGGAAGAAATTGTTTCCAAGAGTTCTGCTTTCTTAAGATGTGGGGCTGAAGTGGGTCCTTACATTAGACAGGATCGGCAGTAATAGTCAACCTGGAAAGAAGACCCTTACCGGGGGACTTTGCAAAATCTACAATGTCAGATGATGGGGCGGGGAAGGAAGAAACCACTGTGAAAGGGGAGCCCTCCCTCTGGCAGGAACCTTGCCAGCTGTCAGGATCCAAGACGTCATACTCCTTAGAAGAAGAAGTGGTGGAAACGCGTGACCACAAACCTCGGTGGTCGATGGACGTTAGCAAGAAAGACGAGTGGGAAAAGAGATCGAGAAAGCAATCAGTGAAAGTAACCTATATCCCCTACCCCTCATGAAGGACATGTTATCTCACCTATCGAAAGGAAGAATTTTCACCAAACTAGACCTAAGGGGATTACCATGTTAGGATTAAGAAAGGGGACGAATGGAAAACCACATTTAATTGCCCAATGGGATGCTACCAATTCAAAGTTTTGCCGTTTGTACTACAAGGGGCCCCTGCAGTATTTATCCAATTAATCAACGAGGTACTAAGGGACCACCTATTTAATGGGGTCCTAGTTTATCTAGACAACATCCTTATCTCCACTGAGTCCAAAGAGGAGCATGTCAACCTAGTCAGAGTGGTTTTAAAGAAACTGTGAGCTGCCCACCTATAAGCCAAACTATCAAAATGCAAATTCCACCAGGAAAAAATAGACTACCTGGGTTATCGCATCTCCCCATAGGGCATTGAAATGGACCCCAAGAAGTACTAGAATGGGCACCATCTCGCACCAGGAAGCAAATGCAAAGTTTCCTGGGTTTCACAAACTTTTATCGCCAGTTCATCCCTTCATTCGCTCAAATAGCCCTGCCCCTCACGAACCTACTAAAAATGAAGGGAGAATCCTCAGTGAAACCCAGCCAGCCACTGAAATGGACAATGGAATGCCAAGCGTCGTTCGAGTGGCTAAAGAGACTCTTTTCCACCAAACCCATACTGAGACACCCAGACTCGGAAAAACCCTTCGTTATACAGGCAGACGCAAGCGATGTGGCGGTGAAGGCTGTACTATTACAAGAAAACGATGAAGGGGTATTGCAACTGTGCGCGTAAACGTCCAGAAAACTCACTGAGACGGAACAGTGCTGGGCTTTGTGGGAAAAGGATGCATACACTATGAGATGGTCATTACTTATGTGGTGCCATTTCCTTGATGAGAATAACATCCCTTTTCAGGTCTGGTCAGATCACAAAAACTTGGAAGCATTATTGGCCAGTTTTGAACCGTCTGGATGAACTGTGGGGTGGGATTTGCTTGGGGACACTTTAAAGTATCGATCTGTAAGGAATCCCTCAAATCCTATCTATTATGCCTGCTATCAACTACCCTTAATAAAAGTTCTTGTTCGAAGAAATTGTTTCCAAGAGTTCTGCTTTCTTAAAATGTGGGGCTGAAGTGGGTCCTTACATTTACTTTGGAAAGTGAAAAATTTAACATAGTTTTGGTTTTTGGAAGAATTGATATTGAGCAAAGCCACCACGGTTACTACTATACTGGATTCTTTCCTCAGCATCCCAGATTTGCACCATATAAAGTTGTGAGAAGAATGAAATCTGCCTCTAAATATCTGTACAGAGGTTTTTTTTACATTTCTTTCTAATATACTGCTACCTAATAATTCCATTTAGATCTTATCTGAATTCTCTCAGATGCATTTCTAAAATGCCATCTATTTAAGACATGGAAAAAAATAAGCATCAGAATGGATATCATGAGATGTTTTCACCATTATTATATCTACAGTCACAACACTTTTTCTATTATTTACATTGTACTTTTCTAAATAAAGTGACTTCTGACTAAGTCCTTCCCCCTCTCCCCCGTTCTTTCTTTTAGGGTCCTGATGGCTACCCAGGAAGCCCTGGTGATCAAGGTCCACCAGGAGATGAAGGGATAAAGGTCTGTACCATTCCATACTGGCAGAGATTAAAGGCAGCATGACATAGTCAGGAAGAGTAAATTCAAATGAAAACAGTACATTAATCAGGCTGATTTCTCTGTTGAGAAACTGAGAAAGTTTCTCAAGGTATTTAGTTTAGAAAAAGGATAGTAAAAGGAAATGAGCATAGTAGATATTTGTTTTTTAAAACAGATTTTTTTAGAACTTGGGTTGCAAAGTAGGAAAACAAAATTAAGTTGCTCTTCACTCAGGGAATTCTAGGGCTTTGCTAAGATTTGGAATGGACCTCCAAAAGGTGCATCTCAAAGTGTGGGAATACCAATGGTCTGTTTGCAGCCTCTTAAAGGAGCCCTGCCCTTTTCTTTGATTGCAGAGCACCTTCAGAGGGCAAGCCTAGTGAGAAGACAGGCAGCTTCTCTGCAGTGTCACAAAGTAATTGCAAGTTTGCTCTGTTCAATTGATTTTACCTTTATAACGAAACAAATCTTATGATGAGTTTTGATTTGTAAAGGGAGCTAGAAATTCTGAAAATTAAGGTAAGGAAGATGCTGTTGTCTGTAGGAAGAGAAATAAGAGTCATTTAGAGAACCTTTTTCTTGCGTGTCACTTTCCATTTCTCAGTTGCTAATTTTTCCCATGGGTGAGCTGTTACTTGGGAATTCAAATCCAGCTTAATGTTAAGCTTGTCCCAACATGAACATTTAGGAAAGAAAGACCCTCAACTCTGTGGTTGAAGTGAAAGGTTCACTTTTATTAAAGTCAAGCAATTACAGCATAAGCAAAGCTGGATTTGAATATTCCTGCTCAGAGCCTGCAGTTTTCCCACTTCCCTGGCATTTCCCCCTTGACTATCCATCAGTGTCTAATAGTATTCACTTTAGCTGTTTTGGGAATGACTTTGAGGTTTGGCACCTCTTTGGTGGGGTTTCGCATTCTGTTCTCATGCTTCATCCTTGATCAGCTGGTTCATTCCAGATCGGCACCTCTGGTTCTTGCCATTCTTCCTCTTCCTCCTTCTTCCTACTCCTTATTTCCCCAATCTCCTCCCCTCCCCGCATTTTATGGCAGGATGCCAGCAAAGATGGCAGACCTGACAGTGGGGGATGATTTAAAAGGAGAAAAGACACTGAATTCCTCCTCCCCAATACAATCACTACTATTAAATTACATTTAAAATGAGTCATTTATTTATAGCTCTTCCATGACTATCAGAATGGGATGCAACTTGTTTTAGGAGGGCCTAATCTAAAGCTTGCATGACTAGAAATTGGGAAAAGCTGCTTTAGATGCTTCTGGATGCTTAGGAAATGGGCAAGAGAAATAAAACAGACCTTCACTAAGCATCTGTAATGAATTCCTTGAGGGTGGCATGGACCAAGGCACAAAGTATGGTTGATTTTTTTTCCTATCAGAGAATGTTTTATTGTACAAAATTAAGTTTTCCAGTATCTGAATATGGAAGAGAAATCCTAGCCTGGTTGATCCGAATTCCTTGCCAGTTGCCCCTTTCCTCACCAGCTCTTCCCAGTTGGCGCTCCTTTGCCTGCATCTGGATCTCTGAATCTGGTCTGTCCCATGTCCCATGCCTCTTCTGCTCCTCTCTTCCATCTAATTTCTGGCTCAACTTCCCTTCTCTCCACACTTTCAATCTCCTTCTCAGCTTCCACCATACATCCTTCTGCTGGGTGTGACCATAACATAGTCTGATCTGGACTAATTTCATTCTGATTCTAGTATATGTATATGCATGCATGCATATGTAACTAAAACAATGATAACTCTAACAGCTGTAACTGTAACAACTATAATTAAATTGTAACTTACATGCATTGTTTACTACATCTTGTTTCAGGGAGATCCTGGCTGGCCTGGCAAACATGGACCACCTGGTCCCATTGGAGAACCCGGAAGCTCTGTGTGTAACCCTGTGACTTTTCTGAAATAATTTAATTCCTTGAACTTCAGACTTCAAAATGTACAGATATGATGTATCTGTTTCTTTTACAGCAACTATAAAAAATTAGGAAAATAGGAACTTTGGTTAGACTGAGCTAAACTTAAACTAAACTCCTCTAGTAAACCCCCAAATGTTAAGGGGAGCATTTATTTATATTTGTATTTGGGGACAACTACTTGTTGGAAGTATGATTAAGATAAAAGTATCTAAGAGAGTATGTGCTTTCCAAACTAAAAAATCCAAGGTTTTCCGCAACATTTGTGCTCCCTCCAGTACAAATTTCACAATCCAGGCTATTGATTGAACTCTCTAACATTGTGCCTGAAACTATCTGTAAGCAGATGGTCTGAAGGTAAGCGTTTTCAAGCAACGCTTTTCTTGGAGAGATTTTTTTCTTCCTACCCACTATTTTCAGAACTGTATTTAGCAGGACTAAAAAGAAAAAAAAGAAAAAAACTGGCTAAAGAAATCCAGATAGACCCCTTAAAATTTGGTCCCTCATCCTAATGATAATTGATTACTGATTTGTATTACAAGAGAAAGGAAACAAATTTGCAAAAACCTAACATTTGGAAGTGTGGTTCAGTGTGATCAAATCAGATAATTCTTTGGAACAGTACCTTTTGTTGTCTGAAAGCCTTTTCTAATGGGTTTTGTTTCTATTGTTTTTCTTTTATTTTCAAAGGGACCAAAAGGATACAAAGGAGAACCTGGTCTTCCTGGCCTCAAGGGAAGTCCAGGCACCAAAGGACTTGGGGGACCAAAAGGAGAAGCTGTAAGACCGTTGATGCTTTCTAGCTTTGCTTTTTTCTGTGCTTTTCAAAGACAGGTTGCATTACAAGTCTTAAAAGACACCCAGAAGGGCAGTACTTCAGAGCTGCATGCAGTATCTAGATCAGTGGTTCTCAACCTTTTTAATGCCGTGACCCCCCAACCGGTCATAAGTCGAGGACTACTCAACCGGTCATAAGTCGAGGACTACTCAACTGGTGCAGCACTGTTTGCAGAATGGGACTTTTGGCGGGCTCAGCAGGGCAGAGACAGCCTGGACAATTCCTATTGGCTTTTGAAAGCCAATAGAATTAGACTCTATTCAAGAGAGTCTATTCTATTGGCTTTCAAAAGCCAATAGAATAAAAAGGAGTAGCACAGCTAAGGAAAAGGGGGAAAAAATGGCGGGCTGCGTTGTTTGGCGACCCCTGTGAAATGGTAGTTCGACCCCAAATGGGGTCCTGACCCACAGGTTGAGAACCACTGATCTAGATGCAGGTGCCAGAATTTTGGAGTAGATTTTCTTTATATAATTCCTCGTGAAACAATTCATTGTATCAATCATTATATGAAGATTTGGAGATTCCAATTTCTTTCTTTTTATCACATTCAAATGTCATCATGTAAAAATGTACTATAGTGATCCTTAATTTTCTGCCTTAATATTTAAATTTTAATTAAATGTCTCTCCTTGGCACATATTAGTGGATGAAATGCACAGAAGAAACAAATAAGAATTGTTTTAATTTTAAAATAAATATACTGTCTTCTTCCTATGTGAAAACCAATCCATCAAAGGCTATATTAAATGCAGAAATTTTAATCTTGAAAGGTCTGAATTTTGCTCTAGTTCATTGATAATCAAATGATTTTATTTGGCCTTCTTTTCCTGGTAGTATCTTCATGGCTTAAAATAGAGTAAGTATTCTTTGTGTGGCTGTTTAGCATTTCAGTGAAGTAATCCACATTTGATTTAAAAAATTTTTTTTACTCTATTTTGCTCAGGGTCGTCGTGGTGATCCTGGAGACATAGGAAAACCTGGAAATCAAGGATCCAAGGGGGAGAAAGTAAGTACTGTGTTTCCCCAAAAATAAGATCTACCCTGAAAATAAACCCTAGCTTGATTTTGGGGGGTGGGCCTAATATAAGCCCTACCCTAAATGTAAGCCCTAATTCAAGCTAGGGCGGGGGTGGGGGGGGTGAAGCTACCTCACACATCCCACAACCATTTACCATTGCAGCCAGGCCTCCCATGCCCCAACATTTGCCTCACCTTGCTGGCCCACTTCTTCTGCGGCCACTTGCCACCACTTGTACACATGCGTCACCCCCAGCCTCCATTTCACTATTAGAGGCCTGCAGGAAATGTCTCTGCAGCTGAGAATGGAGCTCCAGATTGATGCACACAATGCCCCCCCCCCAACCTCCATTTCGCCATCAGAGGCCTTCTTGAAAGGCCTCTGCAGCTGAGAACCAAGCTCCGGATTGAGGCATGTGGCGCCTGAAGGCCCCTGATGCCAAAATGGAGGCCGGAGGCAACACACACAAGCAGTGGCAAGCAGCAGAAGAAGAAGTGAGCCACTGTGTGGGGCTGTTGGTGCCGCTGCCGCGAGGTGAGACCATAAAAAAGACACCCTCCAAAAATAAGACCTGGTGCCTCTTTTGGAGGAAAAAAAAGAGACCAGGTCTTATTTTCGGGGAAACACAGTATCACTAAGTGTCCAAAACAACAGAGATTGTTGTTCAACCCTTGTGCTTACAAAAATCTCTTGGGAAAAGGAATGATACATGTAGATTTCTAGTGGAAATGAATAAGCTATAAAAAAGAACAAAAGTATGTCTGAGGAAAGTTTTTTCTTACTTCCTAAAGAGACTTGCTTGATTCTCAGTCCTTGCTGGGACTCCATCTGGGACTCCAGGAAGATAAAGGGAGCTGTTACTTATGAGGTTCTTTTGCCTTTATTAATTTTCCAGGACATGTTGGTGAATTTTATTACTTAGCTGGAGTTCTTAACATGGT
Organism: Crotalus tigris; assembly: GCF_016545835.1. Classification (NCBI taxonomy): domain Eukaryota; kingdom Metazoa; phylum Chordata; class Lepidosauria; order Squamata; family Viperidae; genus Crotalus; species Crotalus tigris. Next base: position 2,075,173 of record NW_024100510.1, read on the forward strand.
GCTTATAGACTTCATTCAGTTCACCATTGTATTTCATGGCAGCTTGCCTGCCTGATTTGACTTTTAAAGTTTAACACAATAATATTGGGAAAGTGACATTCTGCAAAGCAAAGTTCCAGCCTCCAGAATTATCTGAGTTCCATGAGCATTCTTTGAAAATAAGGATGCAGCATGGTGGCAGCTAATCAGCGAAGCAAGCTGAGAAGGATAGATAAGGAAAAGCCAATGGGGGACAGGAGAAAGGTAGAATCTCTCTCCTTCTGGCAAATTAGCATTTTATATTTGACCATGCCCACTGTGGCATCTGTTTTTGACAAGGCCCATTATATCTTCTGAAAGATTTAAATATATCAATTGACTCAAACCTAGCAGACAACTTTGTCTCCCAAAAAGTAGAGAAGGGAACTAGGGGATCAGCCATATTGGACTTAATTCTCACTAACAGAGATGAAATGATAGAAGGTGTTGAAACCACAGGAACCTTGTGGGGGAGTGATCATGCAATATTGCAATTCAGCATTATGCAAGCACAAGCAATAGAACACAGTCAAACTAGAGTCTTGGACTTTAAGAGAGCTAATTTCAACAAACTTAGAGAGCTTGGGAAGGATTCCATGGGTGAGAATCTTCAAGAGGAAAACAACTCAAGAAGCTTAGAAAATTTTGAAAAGTGAGATTATAAAAGCCCAGTCTAGCACAATACCAACTAAGAAGAAAAATAACAGCTCTCAAAAGAAACCAGCATGGCTGCATAAAGAACTTTCTGATAAATTGAAAGACAAAAAGGACAAATATAAAAAGTGGAAGGAGGGGCACATAACTAAGTCAGAATATCAGCAAATAGCCCGAGCCTGCAAAGATGAAGTGAGGAAAGCTAAGGCTCAAAATGAACTGTGGCTTGCAACAAAAGTCAAAAATAACAAAAAAAGCTTCTTTCAACATGTAAAAAACAAGAAAAAGGTTAAGGAAATGATTGGTTCATTAGGAACACTGGAAGCCGGAAAACTCTTTTGATATCTAAAATGAAGATGACACTGCATATATCCTTTTAGGTAAAAGATAACGGTAAAAAAGGATATATGCAATGTTATCTTCATTTTAGAAGTCAAAAGGGTCTGTGTGTGTGTGTGTGTGTGTGTGTGTGTGTGTGTGTGTCGCCCTCCCTCCCTCACTCACTCTCCCTCTTTCTGCCCTTGGTCTGCCAATCCTCTTCTCCCACTCTCTCTCTGTCTTTGTGTGTGTGTGTGTGTGTTTGTGTGTGTGTGAGAGAGAGAGAGAGAGAGAGAGAGAGAGAGGCACTTGCGCTTCCTCTCTCTCTCTTTCCTTTCTCTCTCTTTCTCGTTCCTCTCCCTCTCTCTCTCTTTCCTCTATCTCTCTTTCTCTTTCTTCTATCTCTTTCCTCTCTCTCCCTCTCTATCTTTCCTCTCTGTCTCTTTCCTCTCTCTCTTTCTCTATCTCTCCCTCTCTCTTTCCTCTCCCTTTCTTTCTCTCTTTCCGCTCTCTCCCTCTCCCTCTCTTTCTCTTTCCTCTCTCTCCCTCTCTCTCTTTCCTCTTCCTCTCTTTCCTCTGTCTCTCTCCCTCTCTCTTTCCTCTCCCTCTCTCTTTCTTTCTTTCCTCTCCCCCCTCTTTTTCCTCTCCCTCTCTTTCTTTTTCCTCTCTCTCTTTCCTCTCTCCCTCTTTCTTGCTCCTCTCTCTTTCCTCTCCCCCTCTCCCTTTCTCTCTCTTTCTCTTTCCTCTCTCTCTCTTTCTCTCTTTCCTCTCTCTCTCTTTCTCTTTTTCCTCTCTCTCTTTTTCTCTCCTCTCTCCCTCTCCCTCTCTATTTCCTCTCTCTCTTCTTTCCTCTCTTTCCTCTCTCTCCTTCTCTCTTTCCTTTCCCTCTCCCTCTCCCTCTCCCTCTCTCTCTCTCCATGTGAGGAGAGAGAGAGAGAAAATGAAAGGCAAACGGCACCAAACAGGAGGGGAGGGGAGGGGGCAGGAGGCAGCAGGGAGCTGCTTGAGGAGACGTGTGGCTGGCTCGACTGCCAGGGAGTGGCCCGGGGATGGCCCAGGGAGTGATGCCCCTACCAGCTGCCGCCCCAGCCAGGACTGCCGCCAGGACCAGTTCAGAGAGACGCGTGGCTGGCTCGGCTGCCCAGGGACAGCCCAGGGACAGCCCAGGGAGCTATGCCTCCACCGGCCCCACCGGGGCTGCCACCTACAGGGCAGCAGGAGGTAGAAGGGGAGGAGGAGGGTGAGGAAGCCTCCGCCACCCTGGCCAGGACTCCACACTGCCTGGGCTCGCCTTCCGCCCATCTGATGTAGTCATGGCAGGCTGCTACGGGGGCTAGTGCTGTGCAGCCCGCTGGCCCTGGCTGCAATGCTGCAGTTGCTTTGCCTGACTGGCCCCTGCCAGCCCCTCCGCCAGCCCGGCTGCCCCCTTGCCCTGGCGCATGCCTGAACCGCCCAGGGGCGGCAGGAGGAAGAAGGGGAGGAGGACAAGGAAGCCAGCACCGGGCCCTTGGAGGAGGCTCTCCTCTCCTGCCATTGCTGCATCTCCCTCTTCCTTCCTGGCAGCTGGAACTCTGGTGTGCCTTCCCGGCCAGCAGGGCCAATGTTCGCACCGGCTGAGGATCGCAGGGGCTGCTCTCCCTCGGGGCCGTGGCTTGTGGGAGGGCTGGCCTGCTCAGCGGAGACTCCAGCGGGCCGCTCCTGGCCAGCCGCTCCCAGCAGGGATCCTGGGGCTTCCCCACATGGCTCCCCGGCCACATGCGCCTCGGACTGAGCCAGCCCAGGAAAGAGACTTCCTGGCCCGCGCTTCTCCCAGGGGGCAGGGACCCGGGTGCAGGGCCAATCAGGAGGAGAGAGAGAGAGAGAGAGAAGGGAAGTGCAAGTGCCTCTCTGTCTCTGCCTTTCTCTCTGCAAATAGCGGAGGAGGCTCTCCTACCTGCAGGAGATGGCTCAAAGAGCCGCATGCGACTCCGGTGCCGCAGGTTGCCGATCCGTGGTATAGGATTTCCTGCCTGAGCAGGAGATTGGACTAGATGACCTCCAAGGTACCTTCCAACTTTATTGTTGTTGTTGTTGTTGTTGTTGTTTGTAAGCCCTTTTTAGGCCTTTGACTTTATCTTTAATTATGTTTACTTGTTTTGGGGCAATAAACAGATTTAGAGATCAATAAGAAAGTAGTGGAATATTAATCCAGGTCCCCAATGTTTATCTTAAATCTTGGTTTAAATATTAAATGTATGGTTGTATGGATGTCTTGCTGGAGTTTTCTCTCAATTATTAGGCATAGTAAGCTAGAATAAAGTTGAAAGCTATAACTAATATGAACTATTTCTTTATTCATAGGGAGATCCTGGTTCTGAGGGACAAAGGGGTCTACCAGGAGAAGTTGGAGAGAAAGGAAGAAATGTATGATAGAATCATAAATATCAGTAAATGCCCCTCCCATTTAGACTTCTTTAGCCACTACTTTAAAAATAGATTGAAAAATGTTTCCCTATTATTATGGATATTTACATATTATTCGTTTACATATACTACTAGAATTTGTGAGACTGCTAAAATATCCTGGCAAAATGGCACTTTATTATGTTAAATTAAAGCAACTGTGATGTGCCATTCCTGACAAAAGAAAAGAAAGATGGTAAGGTAGCGGAAGGGGAACAAGAAGTCCAGTCCCGCTGTTAATTATATTACTTAATAGAATTGATGGGAAACAGAACTCTGGAGGTTTCTCTTGATAACTTTTTTTTTATTATTATTATTTTTATTAAAAAGTTTTATAAGTTTTACAAAAAAAACAAAACAATACAAAAACAAAAAACAACATATACAAAGAAAAAACTAAACATTACACAACAAAACCCCCCTTCCCCAACCCCCACCCAAACACCCCCCCTTTCCCCCCTGAGCTTCCCAGAGCAGAATATAGGCTTAATTAAAAAACAATTAAAAAATTATATTTATAAAAAAAGGAAAATATAACATTAAAATATATATGTATATATATAAAAATAAAAATTATGAAAAGGCTATATAATATTTTTTTATATCCAGTTTAAATTGTATAAATTTTATCCACTTATCCCAAACAGCAAGAAATTTCTCTTGCGTTTGTTGCTTTAAAAAAGCCGAAATCTTTGCCATTTCCGCCAAATAAGACACTTTAAGAAACCACTCTTGCAAAGTAGGCAAAGATTCCTTCTTCCAATATTGCCCTACTAACAGCCTTGCGGCTGTAATCAAATTTAACATCAATATAACCTCCTTTGTATCACAATCAGTAACTATACCCAACAAAAATAATTGCGGAGTAAATTTTACCCTCCTTCTAAAAATTCTCTGGATATTCCACCATATCTTAATCCAAAATGCTTTTATCTCTCTGCACGACCACCAAATATGATAATAAGTAGCGTCCATACAACCACATCTCCAACATTTAGGTTGTAAGTCAGGGTACATAAGAGACATTTTTTGTGGATCAAGGTGCCATCTATAAAACATTTTATAAAAATTCTCCCTTAAGTTCTGTGCTTGTGTAAATTTGACATTTCTCACCCAGATGGTTTCCCAGGTATCCAATGGAACTGGCTCACCAAAATTCTGCGCCCATCTGATCATACAATCTTTAATTAGTTCCGTTTCTGAATCCAATTCAACTAAAACCCCATAAATCCTCTTAATGTGGGTTTGTCTTTGATCCTTCACTTGCTTAATAAGATTTTCATCTTCTCTAAGAAAACCCACCTTACAATCCACCTTCCATCTATCTACTAGTTGCCTATATTGGAACCAAGAATAAATAATATTTTCTTGTGCTAACTCTTCCCGTGATTTAAACTGCCAGTTTAGTCCATCCCATCTAAGTAGCTGTCTATAAGACACCATATCCATTTTAGCACCTCTTTTTATTCCTTCTATCGCATGCCAAGGTATAGCCCACAATGGTACTTTAAAATCACTTTTATAATATTTTCTCCAAATCCTAAGTAAAGAAATTCTTAAAATATGAGCTTTAAAGACCCAATCCATTTTTTTATTAAATATTAAATAGGCATGCCACCCAAAAAGTAAATCCCATCCCTCTAGATGGAGTATCTCAGGATTTGTCAAATTTACCCAATCACTAATTAGTGTTAGAACCACCGCATCATAGTATAATTTCAAATTCGGTACCTTGAGTCCACCCCTCTCACAGAAGTCTTGCATAATTTTAAACTTAACCCTTGGTTTTTTCCCTGCCCAAATGAATTTATTAAGGCCTTTCTGCCATTCACTTAGATTAATCTCATTCTTCAAAATCGGTAACATTTGAAACAAAAAGAGAAACTTGGGTAGAATATTCATTTTTATCACTGCAATTCTTCCCATGAGGGATAATTGCAACTTCTCCCAATTCTTCAAGTCTTTCTGTACCCTAACCCACAACCTTTCATAGTTATTTTTAAATAGTTTTGCATTAGAAACAGATAACATCACCCCCAAATATTTTACCTTATTAACAATTTAAAATATCCTGGCAAAATGGCACTTTATTATGTTAAATTAAAGCAACTGTGATGTGCCATTCCTGACAAAAGAAAAGAAAGATGGTAAGGTAGGGGAAGGGGAACAAGAAGTCCAGTCCCGCTGTTAATTATATTACTTAATAGAATTGATGGGAAACAGAACTCTGGAGGTTTCTCTTGATAACTTTTGTCCTCTAAAAATTATCTGGATAACTTTTAATTTTTAATTGTCTGGATAGCTTTTGTGTTCTAAAAATTGTCCTCAATAGTTTCTTTACTTTGGTTGGGTTTCACCTCCAAAGTCATGCCTCCTTGTCCATACAACTTTCTGAGACAGAGACTCCTTTCCAACTGTATTAATGTTTAATATTTCAATTTTGAGGCCCCATGACTCTAGGTGGCTTACAGTTAAAGAGAATTTAAAAGAAACAATATACATCATTATGATATATATCTATATATCTATTCCATATGATTAAGGAACCTCATAATCAAGAACACATCTTTTACAGTGCATTTAAGGAAATATAATCTAAAGACTGCAAAGGTATCTAATAGAAATTGTTCCTCCTTATTTGTTGTTGCAGTGAAATTTTTTTGGGCCACTTCTGCAGCATGAGATTCTAAGTCTTTGGTGCAACCCAAAGTTTGAAGTATAATAGAGCAGGAAAATTGAATTCTGATGAACAATAAATATTTCTGTTTCCTTGTTTTGCAATAATCATTAAATTAATTTTATAAGGATTGACAGTTGCTTGTCACCATATGGTTGAATGAGTTCAGGTTTGATAGGTTTGTACTGTGAAATCAGTTATAGCTAAAACAAGGTTGATAATATATAAGCAAAATATTTCTGTGATATTCTAATATAAGTAGGCCTTGACTTAGAACCATTCATTTAGTGGCCATTCAAAATTACAGCAGCACAGAAAACAATGAATTATGATCAGTTTTCAACTTATAACCATTATAGCATGCCCATGGTCATGTGATCAAAATTTGGGCACTTGACACCTGGCCTGTATTTACAACAGTTGCACCATCCCGGGGTCAGGCGATCACTATTTGTAACCTTCCAACTGGTTTCCAACATTCAAAGTCAATGGGGAAATCTAGATTCACTTAACAACCACATGATTCACTTAACTGCAGTGATTCACTTAAATTCACTGGGGCAAAAAAGGTTGTAAAATGGGACACAACTCACTTAACAACTGTCTTTCTTAGTAACAGAAATGTGGGGCTCCATTGTGGTTGTAAGGACTACCTATATATAATACAATAAATAGGCTCATTTCCACATGTTATGACTTAAGATGGCCTTACTCGCTAGGTAAGCCTCTATATGTCTACAGAATCTGAAGTGAGGGATAGCGCTGACTGTTCATCTCACATTTTGTTTCACAGGGAGATCAAGGACCACCAGGCCAGCGTGGTCCACCAGGTCCTATGGGCGAAAAAGGAAACCCTGTAAGTTTATCTAAGCAAATTTATGGGATACAGCCATTAACTTACTCCCTATGTTGTTGCTTTCCAAGGAGCAGCAAAATAAGAAAATAATACATTTTCTTCCCTGTGCAAACCATTTCAGTCAAGAATAAAACTCTTATTCTTTGCTTCTTACTATAGATTTCACTTGTCCAGTTCTCCCTATTTGTCCAGCTCAGTGTTACTATGGTTCACACCATCTCTGGGAGGATCAAAAATCTATTACTCTTATTTTGTTATTTATTAGAATTGTCCATAATGACCCAAGAGAATAAACAATAATAACACTTCAAATGAAGTGTTGTATATGCATTTCAACTTTGGGAAAAAGTGTTTTTTGAATTTTTGTTAATGTACTGTATATTTCTCTCTCTCACTTACGATTTGAGTATAATTTTTAATCATGACAAATAAATATTATAATACGGAATGCAGTTCTTCATTTAAAAAATGATGCACATAGCAAACGATCAGAAAAAAAAAACAAAAAAGTTCAATGGCTAGGCCAGGGATTTTAGCATGAGATTTGATACTACAGTATAGTAAAGTGTGGTCTCTAAATGTACTAAGAAGCAGTGCCTGAAAATCTGGAGTGGCTTCATCTCAATTCTGTTGCCTGTCATGGATTGGCAGAGAGCAGATGGAAGGAAAAACAACTGGCTATATATGAAAAAAGTTAATATAGAGACCCCCTTGTAAATGGAGGAAGGGATGTTGATCATGGGATCCTAAATTCTACACCTGATCATTCATCTCTGTATTCCATCTCTTTGATTTCTCCCCACTTCCTGTTTGCAGGGCTCAGCTGGAGATCCTGGGAGGGAAGGTGAAAGGGGCGACATGGGGCCTAAAGGACCCAAGGTAAGACCTGTAGCTACCAGAAACAGGCTTAGGTTTGCTCTGGTTATTTTTATAATATTTATAACTTGATTAAATCAGCTAAAGACAGCCTTATTTTAAGACTGCCTATGGTCAAGAATGTCTTCGTCATTCTGCCTGTCTTTTTTGAAAATTCAGATTCATAGCATTCTTAGTAAGTTGTTCATTATCTTTCAGTCAGTATTTCTAGCCAACTACATTGGGTTCTTCTATACCGCTTGCTCATTAAAGGCCTATTAAACCTAAAAGGAAAGTCAGTTTGATATAATGATTGAGGGTAGAAACAGGAGACTGTGAATTCTAGTTCTATCTTAGGCCTGAAATCATCTGAGTGGTTTGCGGCAATCACTCTCTCCTGGCTTCGAAATGAGAAGCCTAGGAAGAAGGAGACAGTGACAATAGTAAACCACTTCCAAAAAACCTTGCCAAAAAACCTGCAGGGACTTTTCCAGACAGTTGCCAGACGTTAGTGCTGATTTAAAGATGCATGTGAACGCACATACATGCCCACATGCACAAACACACACACACACACACAAACAAACAAATTAAAAGGCCAGCCAATTGTTTTTTAATGGTGGTCATGAACAGACTTTTGTATTGTTTTTTATAAATTTTGGTGAGGATAGGTAGATAATGTACCTTTTATAAATAAATTAAAAAATATATCAATATTAATTATGATTTCTAAAATATTAATGTTGATAAACATAAAACTGGTTAGATTTTATACTTCTTATTGAGGTTTTTTGAAATTACACCTAGTAAGAAATGTTATGATTTCATTTTGAATTTAAGTTTTCTGCATTGTACTATGCATATCTTTTCAGTAATTTTGATTTTTTTTTTTAAAGTGTCTATCTCTTTTGGTAATTTTTTCTTCTGTTTCCTGGCATTTCCATTATTTATTATTGTATGGTTTCTCTATTATGGAGATTATTGATGGAGTTGTATACCATCTATAAAATATATGGTACTAATTTTCTTTCTGATTATAAAAGAAAACTTGGTGTAAATTTTATGGAATTGGTGATTTTATGGATGTTGTGATATAATAACTCCATGTAAGCTGTCCAGAGACATTAGAGTTAGTGGCATACAAATAATTGTCATATATAAATAATAAGAGCTAAGCAAAATTGTCATACAGATTAGTAAGAAGCAAACTTCTGGAGTCATATATGAAATGTTTGAATTGTGTGTTTATTTTCTTGTTTTCATCATAGGGTGATAGAGGAAGACCTGGATTAAGTGTTCCTGGTCCCAGGGGACCCCGGGTATGTTTTTATGACATGGCATATTTATATTAATTGCTTAATATGAAAAACACCATTAGAAAAGTTCATTTTTAATCCTTCCAAGAAGAGCAGTTTTCTGGCTGGTTTAGAAACTAAAAATCTCTCTTTCTCTGGGAAGGCAGTCATTTACATTCAAATCCTTCTCTTTTGAACGTCTTAGAATGATCCTGAAACCAAGCAGGAGAGTGGTTGACTGACAGTTTAAGGAAATGCTGCCAAATTTAAAATGGAAATAACAATGTCCTTGCGAGGCATTTTTATTGTGAAATAGAAAAACACAAGCGAGCCCTTATCCATTTCTTAACACTTACTAAAATAAACAGCATTCCCCCCCTCCTTGCTGCCACCCAATATTTTCTAAAGAAATGAGTAGCCTCTTCCCATTTCTTTTGCTCACATCATGGACAAGTAAAATAAATGAGCTGAAAAATATTAGCAAAGCATTGATTAAAAACATACAACAGAAAATAATGTTCTAACTGAGCAGTTTCACAATGATTTTCTTTTGCAAATAGATGAGGGAATTATCTTTGCAACGGATTATTTCAAATGTAAATCTATTAAAAAATGCAAAAAATTTAATACTTCTATGGAAGAGCAATTAAGAAAATGTTTTATAAACAATTAGCATACTGTATACTTTAAACTTTTATTGTGTTTAAGCCATATGCATTCGATCCAATGTCCATTGACAGAGAAAACACTGACAGATCATTCTTAGCCATAATAGGTTCTGTCAACTCTGTCTGGCTCGGAAGAAGGCGAGCTCTGGTTGGCTGGAAATGGACTGGTCACAGGGAGAGGGATGGGATGGGGGCAAACCTACACCTTATTTTCATATCCAGCAAGCACAGTGATTTGAGAACTGACTTGACTTTACTGCAACCAATACTCTTAGTAAAAGAACCCTAGCTTTAATCAAATGGAGTCAAAGCCTTTTTTTCCCTAAGAGATCGGATTGGGGCAGGTCTGACATTAAGACTGACATTAAAGATCTGACATTAAGTCTGACATTAAACTCTATGGTTGTGGTCAACCTGGAGAGGAAATCGCCTCTACCATGGGGACCATGAAAAGGATGTCAGTTCAAGGCAGTAACCAGGAAAAGTTCAAGGCCTGAGGGGGAAACATCCTCAAAACCCCCTCCTGGAGGGCTGGATCTATCCAGATGGCTGGGAGAGGACAACCCAACTGGCAGAAGACATCTTGATCAGATGCTTCCAAGCTGGGCAAAGTGACAAGGACTACAACATCTGCATTTCCAACCTCCATGGCTGGTATGTTCTAGCAGAGGAAGTGGAAATTGACCTGCCCTGATCCAGATACTGGCTAAGTGGTGGATGACAAAGATCTCCCCCTGAAAAGAAAGAGGCCCAAAACCGGAGCCATGTGAGCATAGCCCACATCACCGATCCACCGGCTGCTTCAGGTATGGGAAGGAGGGGCACTGAGCTGCCGACTGCTGAACTGCACACCCAGTCCAGAAAACAAATCAGGGTCCTGCCCAAAACCCAGTGAGCCCATGAAAGTGCCCTGAAAGGAGTAGAACTCATAGAGTTCACCCCATCCCCCAAAGAGGGCAAGAGAACTCCGACTGACCTGATGGGCAGCCTGGTGGAAAGCGAATCAGACTACAATGATGATCCCTTGGTAAGTTGCCTGGTCAACCCAGTGATCATTTCCATAGAACTGGTGGTTCAATCCTCAGGGCAAAAAGGGAGCCTAGTAGCCCTACTAGACTCAGGGTGCACCAGATGGATGGTAAGATAAGATAAGATAAGATAAGATAAGATAAGATAAGATAAGATAAGATAACCTTTATTGTCATTTTTATTGGTCAGGCCTGCCCTGATCAAGAAACTGGATGTGAGACTGAAACAGCTTAAAGTGCTCATAGCTTTTTGCCAGCTGGATGGCTCAGTGGTGGGGGCAGCAACATTTATTACTGAACCAATAGAGATGAGGATGGGCATACAGATGTAGACCCTAAGCTTCATCGTAGCCCCTGGAATGGAAAGGACTCTTGTGTTAGGACTGTCTTGGCTGCAGAAATGGGACTCCTGTGTGAACTGGAGGAGAGAACTGCTAAAAATCGAGCTTGCCAGCTGTGAAGAGGGAGAGGAAAAGGGCCATCAAAAACCTACCCCAAAGCTGCAGCAGGCGAAACCAAAAAGGGAGATGGGAGTAGCTGCAAAAGATCGGCCCCAAGGTGACCCTCAGATCTCCAAGGAGTATAGGTGTTATGGGACATCTTCAGTAAGAAGAGTCAGACATACTCCCACCCCACCAGCCAACTGAATGTGTCATAGAAATTGTATCAGGACTCAAACTACCCAAACCTAAATGGTATTTCATGACCCCTAGGGAATTGGAGGAATTGCAGACTTTAATAAACAAAACCTGAACCGTGGATTCATCCATCCCACCAGACTAAGGGTGGCTGCCCAGTACTGTTTTGGGAGAAGAAGGATGGGTCCCTTCGTCTATGCATTGACTATTGTAGGCTTAATGCTGTGTGTGTGTGGAAAATGTTTACCCACTCCCCCTCATGAAGGATATGCTGGCCCATTTGGCCAAAAGAAAGGGTCTTCACCAAGTTGGATTTATGGGAGGTGTATTACCAAGTGAGGATCAAAGCAAGGGATGAGTGGGAAATGGCTTTCAATTGCCCCTTCCAATCCCAGGTCCCCTGTTGTTTTGATGCAGCTAATAAATGAAAATGAATAAATGAAACTCTGCATGAAGAGAGTGTTAGTTTACCCGGATGACATTTTAATCTATATCGAGACCATGGCAAAACACGTAAAACTAATCAGAGCTGTAGTCAAGATAGTTGAGCAGCTGAAATATATACGAAGCTGTCCAAATGCAAATTCTACCAGGGTAAAATCGACTATCTAGGCTACCACATCTCCCACAAGGGGATAGAGATGGACCCCAAAAAGGTGTGGGCAGTGCTGGAGTGGGCTCCTCCCCACACCCTGAAACAACTACAAAGTTTCCTGGGATTTGTGAACTTTTACCACCAGTGCATCCCCTTTTGCCCAGATAGCCCTTCCCATCACCAACCTGCTAAAGACAAAAGGGAAGGGGAAACTCAAACCCAGCCACCCACTTAAATGGATTATGGAATGCCAGGCTGCATTTGAAAAGTTTAAGTGCTTGTTCACAGCAGAGCTGGTGCTAAAACACCCAGACCCCAACCCTCCCTTCGTCATTTAGGCTGATGCCAGTGATGTTGTGGTGGGTGCTTTTACGGGAAAATGAGCAAGGAGTCCTGCAGCCCTGCGCTTACATTTCTAAAAAAGCTAAATGAGACAGAGCAGAGATGGGCAATCTGGGAGAAGGAAGCCTATGCAGTACACTGGGAGCATTTTTAGAAGGAAGGAAAGCCCTGTTTGAAGTATGGACTAACCATAAAAATTTAGAAGCATTAACACACACCCCCGAGACTCTTGCCGAAATAGGCTCATTGGGCCCAGTACTTTAACTGATTCAACTTCACGTTAAGGTACCTCCCAGAGAGAGGAACTTTCAACAGATGTTTTATCCAGGCTGCCACCATACAATAGTTTAAAGCTGGAGGTGATTAAACCATCATCCCCTCCAGGCAACTGGTGGTCCCAGACACCATCCAGGCACAAGCACAAGTCTATCACTCTACTAAATTCCTACAATCTAGGCAAATGTAAAAAAAAAATTGGGACCAAAATATATTGGTCCTTTCCCCATCAAGAGGATTATTAATCTAGTAACTGTAGAACTTGAGCTGCCAAAAATGCTTAGATGTGTACAATCAGTATTTGATTGTATTCTACTAAAGCCAGAAATCACATCTTCCTTGTGTCCCAAATTGCAATCACCTCCTGATCCCATTATGATCGAGGGACATCAGTACTTTGAAGTCAAAGTCATTTTGGACTCTCATATACATCGGGGAAAAACTCAGTATTTGGTAGTCTGGAAAGTCTTTCCTCCCTTAGAAACTGAATAGGTCGACTCCCAACATATTAAAGCCCCAAACTGCTTTAAAAATTCCATGACCAGTACCCAGATAAGCTGCACTGAACTGTTTGCTAATTGAGAAATTTTGTATATCTCTCCCTCCCCTCTCTTTTTTCTTCTTCTGCAAGACTAATGTCCCTGTCAAGGGGGGCATAATGTCAGCTCTGCCTGCTCTCACAGGCATCCTGCCATCAAAAGAAGAAGGGGGAGGATGAAAGGGGGAAGAAGGGGAGAAGAATGAAAGAGGGAACGATGAAAGGGCAATAAAGCTTTGTGTGTACAAGATAGGAAATCGGGAGGGGGGCATGACAGGTGAGAAGAATCAGAGCAGCCAGATCCTGGATCCAGCATCCCATGGCCAGGCAGCCTGAGAAATATGTGGATTACCCCCAATATCTCAGACTTCTCAAAACCTCTTGGTGAGCTCCGGTTGGCTGGAAATTGACTGGTCATGGGGGGAGGGATAGGATTGGGGGGCAAACCTACACCTTATCCCAGCGAGCGCAAGGATTTCAGAGCTGGCTTGATTTTACTGCAACCATCACGTTTAATAACAGAACCCTTTGCTTTAATCAATTGGAGCCAAAAGCTTTTCTTTCCTAAGGGATCTGATTGGGGCAGGTCTGATAGGTACATTATATGTTATGTGAACCAAGCCAATTGTGATTTATGCAATGATTATTAACTGTGATTTAATGTGTTATGATGGATTCAGTTTTTGGGAATGTTGTTCATCAGATATTTTACTACTCACATTCTTTGTTAAAACCAAGGGAAATTTCTTGATTACTTTGGCCTTCCAAAAATTATGTTTGTCTGTCAATGAATCTAATTAATTTATTGATCACCATATGAAATTTTATACTTCCTTATATTTGAACAAATCTATGGCAAGACAAAATGAAAATTGAGACACTTTTCTCTCTTTCTAGGGTGACAAAGGTGAAAAAGGTCAGCCAGGCCCAGAGGTACTGTATACTTATGTACTTGCTTTTGCTAATAAATTGGACATTAGGTGATGTCCTATTATTTTCCTTCACTTGTTGAGGAACTGATCCTTGAAGCAGCTAGGAGAACTGGCAGGAGGAATGTATAGGTGGCATCCATAGTGGAGTTGTTCTGGGGTCTCTTGAGATGCCAGTAGGATCAAAAATGAGCCACAAGATTAATACCAGTGTTTCTCAACTCAGCAACTTTAAGAGGCAGGGACTTCACTTTTCAGAAATCATCTCCTGCTCAGATATTCTTCCCGTGAACTTGTTTTTATTTCAGTTTTGCTTAAGCCCTTAACTGAATCAGGCAGAACTCTCTTTCTGAAGAAATAATAGAGGAGAATGAAGTACTGAGAAAAAAATAGTGAGCTGTAGAGGAAAATACAAAACAATCTCTTTTTTATACCATTTTTGAGATAGGGTGCAAGAGGTGACCTTGGTCCAAAAGGACTTAGCGGGAAAAAAGGAGAGCCAGGTGATGATGTAAGTAGACTCTTGATCTTACATTCTCTGAACTGTTTAAGCACTTTAACTCTTTGAAGGGTAATTTAAGATTCTCATTTAAAAAGCATTTCCTCTGTGCTCTTCCACTGCACTTTGGCTTATCATGGATTTAGATAATAATATGCTGATCTTTCTTAATAGTAAACTTACATATTTTATAAACTTACAGCTTCTTTCATAGGCTTTAAATTATACTGTTGCCCATGTAATCTTAAGAATTAGAACATCTCTTACATTTCATATATAATTGAATATACACAATTATAAGTATTGTAATGTAGATAATATGCATATCATATACTTATGACAAGGAGATTTAAACCAGGGGTTCCCAACTCCCAGGTTATGGACAGATACCGGCAGGGCTTTTTTTCTCATAGAACACCCAGAACGGAGTTCCGGCATCTTTTTGGGATGGAACCTTGTAGGGTAGGCAAGGCGGGTTGTACAAAGTGTGTGAGTTCCGGCACCTTTTTTTTTTTTTTTTTTTACAAAAAAAGCACTGGGTACCAGGCTGGTCTGCGCAAAAAAGCAAAGCCCCATCCACGGAATGCAGGCAGTACATGAAACCATGCCCCCTCCGGTCCTCAGAAAAACCTCTCTCCACAGAACTGGTCCCTGGTGCTCAAAAGGTTGGGGACCTCTGATTTAAACACCAAAGAGCTTATGGTTCCAGATTTCTCAGGCCTGTGATTAAAATACAGATGTGAAGTTTACTATATGAGATTCTGGGGTACCATGCATGTTTCCTGCACTGGTAATAGTATCTGAAGCCTGTTGAATTCTTTAATGAATCATAGGTAGAACCTCAAAAACCTAATTTAAATGTTGTACTGATTGGGACCTGTTCCCCTCTTGGTTCCATTTCTGCTTCTGGCTGAAATGATCTTACATGGGTTTTTAAAAAGACTGCAAATGATGTCTGTCTGTCTGTCTGTCTGTCTGTCTGTCTGTCTCTCTCTCTCTCTCTCTCTCTCTCTCTCTCTCTCTCTGTGTGAGAGAGAGAGAGGGGGGGGAGAGAGAGAAAGAGAGAGAGAAGGGGGAAGGGGGCAGGGAGAGAGATAACTATATACTGTACTCAGAGAGTTATAAATCCCCTCTTTGAAACAATTATCTGTCTCCAAAGATCTGTCATTCATTTTCTTCAGTAAAACCTTCTGCATTCACTGCCTTTAACTGCATTACTCTGTCTTTCTAGGGACAAGTCGGCCTTCCAGGTCCACCTGGACCCAGAGGATCAGATGGTGAATCTGGACCCAAGGTATTGTAATTGTGCATCTGGTTGGACATTATTGCATAGCTCACTTCCCTTGGGGTGAGGCATTTGAGAAACAGGAGGCAAAAGAAGTGACTACCTTGACTCCCCCAGTAATGTGCTTTTGTCCCTAAGGTGGGAAGAAAGCATGTCACTTTCTAAGCCACTGCCCTGACAACAGTCCATTTACCTCATCTCTGCAGAGAGGTTGGCAATGGTGTTGCCAGCACCACAAGTAACGTCCATTACTTTCTGTACATTTTTATACATTCCATGACACATTTTCTATTCTCCCTTGCCTTGATTCTACTTACCACTTGTGTCATCTAATACAGGGCTTTTCAACCAGAGGTACGCGTACCACTGGTGGTACACAACCACCTGGCTGATGGTACGTGGTGTCGCCTCCCTCCCCCCTGCGGCGTCGCCTCCCCCCCACTGCGCTCCTTCTCAGCTCACTTGTTTGTGGAAAATATGCTGCTTGGCGGCAGACTCCACAAACTCTACCGAATGTGCCCTGCAGGGGGCGCGTGAAGACCGCAGGCACAGAGCAAGGCCCCGCCCTCCCCAGGGATTCATTGTGCAGCAACCGGATTGACCTCTTCTCGTACACACAGGTCAGCGAAGGAGAAGGCTGCCACAGCACCAAATTCTTGCGCACGTCAGCTGGCAACCTCCCTAACTTGCACTTGTCAGCTGGGAGGTCTGGCGACAGCTGCCAGTCTCCTTTGCTACCCTGCACATTGTCCTCAACCCCTCCCCCTGCCCATTCATGTCGAGCCCACAGGGGCTTGACAGAGAGAGGGAGGGAAGGAGGAAGGGACTCCTCCTCCTCTCCTAAGGTTCAAAGCATGATCAGCTTCCCAAGGGCACCACAATCCTCACGAAAGCGGGGGGAGAAGCAAAGGGGGCGAGAGAGCTTGCGGTGGGCTCGAAGGAGCATCTGTCAGCATCAGAGACGAGAAACTCCTCCACAAAGCCAGGGGAAGGGGTGGAGAAAAGGAGCCCCCTTTGGGAAGAAACTGCTACCTTCTTCTCCTCAGCTTCGCACTGTCCTGTTCCTCGGCAGCCGGGCTGCCAAGCCTCTGCTGACTGGAATTCTGCGTTTGTTTTGTTTTTTACTTCTTGCCTTCACGTGTTTCTGCCGTACCTCCTCAGTGCTCCTGGGAATGGGGCAGGTGGAAGAAAGCTTGGCTAGGCTAGGCAAAGAAAAGCCACGGAGCCGCGAGCTCAGATTGCAGGCAGGCCGGAGAAGAGGGTGAAGAAGAGGAGGGGGATTGGGAGAGAGGAAACGCAAGGACCTCCTGCGCCACCTCACAGAAACCTCACCTGGTTTCAGATCTATGCTGCAAAAGTTTTTCTCACGCAGAGGAGAGAGGAAAAACAATTGCGGAACACTCGGGAATCACTTGTAAGGCACCATGTACTTTGGTGCTTATTTCCTAATGCCTCCCCCCCCGTGTTTTCTGCTCCACCCCAAATTCGCCTCCCTTCCACTCTCCTTACATCTATGGTCTTAATACAGCCCTAAGTCTGTTTCGCTTTCCACACCCCCTAAAATTCTTCATTCAGAAGAATGAAGGGGCGCAAATCAGCGTGTGCTCAGAAATGCCGATTCCGCGCCCCTGCACTCTCGCTCGTGCAAGCAAGCGAGCTGGGCAAGAGCCCAGGATCTGGGCTGATCTGCGCTTCTGCAGAGCAGCCCAGAAGTGGAGATCAGCTGTAGCTGTTCTCCTGGGCTCCTGCCCAGCAAACTTGCTCGAGCTTTGCTGGAAAACATGCCTTGCTAATTTAGCAGAAGCTCGAATCAGCTGTAGCCCGGCATTCTGCTAACTTAGCAAGTGGCATGTTTTCTGGCAAAGTGTGAGCAAGTGAGCTGGGCGGAGCTCTCCTCTGCCTCTGCCTGTGCACAGGCAGGTTTGGCATGTCGCCATGGCCACCGGCAGCACAGCCACCAGCCACGCTGGCAGCCTGTCCCCCTCCCCTTGTCCCTTCCTGGGCACGGAGGGGGGGGAGGAAGGAAGGGACAAAGAGGGAGGGAAGGAAGGGACAATGAGAGAGGAAAGGAAGGAAGGAACAATGGAAGGGAGGGAGGGAAGGAAGGAAGAGACAAAAAGGGAAGGAAGGAAGGAAGGAAGGAAGGAAGGAAGGAAGGAAGGAAGGAAGGAAGGAAGGAAGGAAGGAAGGAAGGGACAAGGGGAGAGAGGGAGGGAAGGAGGGACAAAGAGGGACGTGGAAAGGAAGGAAAGAAGGAAGGAAGGGGCAATGGGAAAGAGGGAGGGAAGGAGGAAGAGACTAAGAGGGAGGTGAAGGAAAGGAAGGAAAGAAGGAAGGAAGGGACAATGGGAGAGGGGGAGGGAAGGAGGGACAAAGAGGGAGGTGACAGAAAGGAAGGAAAGAAGGAAGGACGGGACAATGGGAGAGAGGGAGGGAAGGAGGAAGAGACTAAGAGGGAGGTGAAGGAAAGGAAGAAAAGAAGGAAGGAAGGGACAATGGGAGAGAAGGGAGGGAAGGAAGGCAGGCACCCACCCCAGTCCCATCTCAGAGACCCACGGATTCCCCCCTCACAGGCACCCTGCAACCTGAGTGATCAGCTGGCCACGCCCCCGACCATTGATCACGTGACCCTGGGACACTGTGAACGTCATAAGTATGAATCAGTTGCCAAGCATCCGAATGTAAATCACATGACCCTGGGGATGCTGTAAAAATCATAAGTGTGAAAAATTATCATAATTCGCTTTTTTCAGTACTGTTGTAACTTCAGTCGCTAAGCGAATTGTTGTAAGTTGAGGACTACCTGTACTTTCTCATTTTTTTTCCTTTTTTTTTTTGGTCAAGTTTTTGATACCTTGCTAGGCGACTGGTGGTACAATGGGTGAAAAGGTTGAAAAGCCCTGGTCTAATAGAATAATTTTTTCCCTTGGGTTTTTCTGGAACTTTTTTATTTCCTGCCAAAGAGGCAGCAAGTATAAACTTGTAGAGTGAGGGGAAATAATAACTAGTGATATCAGTGTTTTTCATTTATAAACAGCTACTAATCACCCATGCCATCCACCTATCAGGACTGGGCTTATTGCAATTTCTTCCTTCAAAATTTTACTTATTTATTTATTCACTTTCTATAGCCACTAATCTCGGACAAGTGACTGTTGATGCTGCCAGACTCTTTCTTATTTAAAGCAACACTTATATTTCCCAAAGCTAGTGAATATATTGCAAGTATATATAGGTGGCGCAGCAGTTAGGGTGCAGTACTACAGGCCACTTTAGCTGACTATGTTCAGCAGGTCAGCAGTTCAAATCTCACCGGCTCAAGGTTGACTCAGCCCTCCATCCTTCTGGGGTAGGTAAAATGAGGACCCAGATTTATGGGAGCAATGTAAATATATATATATATATATATATATATATATATATATATATATATATATATATATATATATATATGTATATATATATATATATAACATTGCTTACTGGTGTACACCGCTTAGAGAGTGCTTGCACTTAAAGCAGTATATAAGTCTAATAAATAAATAAATAAATAAATAAATAAGTGGATATATTACTTTTCTTCCTGAAATCTCAGAAAGGTGGATTTCCATTTGATGAATGCTTCCATCATCTTCTTTTTTAGGGTGACCCTGGTCCTCCTGGAGATCCTGGCCTAACTGTAAGTTAAGAACATTTGTTATACTGCATACTCACGTTGGTAACTTTGCTGTCTTTCTGGTATCAGTGGTAATTTGTTGTGAGTTATGAAAAAGCACAGCAAATGCTGCTTCACACTACTTGGCATAATAGAAATTATAAACAGAAACTGATTTTGTTTCCTTAATGCATATACCCTCTGATCATATTTTGTAGAGTATAGGCAAATATTTGGGGGCTTATAGTGTTTCAATAATAGAACATTGGAGTGCACATTACGGTATAATGTTTATAATAATCTACTGGTGTCCATGTATATCTTGCATACATAATTGTTGCTGTTGTTATTGTTTATAGGACTGCGATGTGATGACCTACATCAGAGAGACCTGTGGCTGCTGTGGTTTGTTCGGAGTCTTTGCATGATCTTCATTTAGAGCAGAAGGGTTCTCTGAGAAGGGGAAAATTATACCATTTTAATAGGGAAAAGTTGCCATCATATCAAGGTGTTCTTCAGTTATTTGATGGCTAGGCTAATTTTGGACAGTTTAGGGTAGACTAATAACTCTTACATCAAAAGGATTTGCAGAATTGTAGATGACCCTAAGCAGTAGATTTGTTTTTAATTCATTGCAAATAGGCAGAAATAGTCACAGCTTACCGTGTATGCGTGCCTAATGTGGGAAATAAGCCAGAAGGATATTGTTTATTTGTTTTGTTTGCTTGTTTAAAATTATTGGCCACCAACTCCAGCAGACTCTTGCCAATTTACCATTTCCATCTCATTTAATTTAGAAAGGATGCATTTGGAAATGAAATAATGTACTTTTACTATTTTTTTCTAGGGTCTGAATTGACATCATTATTTACTCTGAACTAACAGTGGCTGATCAAGCTGCTTAATTAATGCTATCCAGCATTTAGTTAAACCAGAAGTTTAAGCTTCCAAATGCCAAGCTTCAGACTATGTAGGAAGGGACAGTTTAGAAGCAGTTTTCCCTGGGGACACATGGCCTGGATAATCTATGGTATTGCTTGACTTTCCACCCTTTGCATTCTAGTGCCCTCGCATCACCATCTCTCACCATTCTTATTGGCCCTGTTGGCTTGGGAGAATAGAGGGAGTAGTCCAACATATTTAGAGAATGCCAGGTTGGGGAAAGCTTGTTTAGCATGATGTGTGCAACCACTCAAAATGTTAGCCCTAGTTTGTTCACATGTGTAATGTTCAAATAGGCTTCAAGAGGCTCCATACTTTAAAATACTTCTCAGTTATTTGCAGTGCATTGTTGTGGTGGTCCTGGCACAGGTTCTGATTATTTTGTCTTCTGTTTCCATAGATTGTGAAAAGCGGTGTGGTCCATTGGACATTGTCTTCGTCATAGACAGTTCAGAGAGTATTGGCTATACCAATTTCTCCCTGGAGAAGAATTTTGTTATCAATGTGGTGAGCAGGCTAGGGTCCATTGCCAAAGATCCAAAATCAGAGACAGGTCAGTGAGTGATGATTTCTTCTTACAGCTGAATATTCTCCATAGCTGTAATGGTCTCCAATACCTATATGATGACATCCATTTTTTCAGCCACTAATGAATTCCTACATAGGAAGCAATATCTGATCCACGTCACTACTGCAAAAATTTGCTATCTTGACCTACACTGGTCTATTGAGCCGAGGTGGCGCAGCAGTTAGAGTGCAGTACTGCAGGCCACTTTAGCTGACTGTGTTCAGCAGGTCAGCAGTTCAAATCTCACCGGCTCAAGGTTGACTCAGCCTTCCATCCTTCCGGGGTAGGTAAAATGAGGACCCAGATTGTTGGGGGCAATGTATATATATATATATACATTGCTTACTGGTGTACACTGCTTAGAGAGTGCTTGCACTTAAAGCGGTATATAAGTCTCATAAATAAATAAATAAATAAATATTTTTTTAAAAAGATACTGTATATACAAAAATCTGTATTTGGACCCAGGTTTCTTTAACATACCAACAGCCTTTTTTGATCAACCTCTATCTGCATTGGAGGCTTTCTTGGAATAGTTGGTTTTCTACTTCATTAGTGCTGCTCTTAAGGGAAGGATGATACCATAGAAGAGCCTCCAGTTTTGTCATTCATCAATACAAAGGAGATCAAAAATGTCCTGTTAGGTCTGTTCTAGAGGGCAATATCAATGGCAATGGACATCTTTGTGGCTGCCGCTTGGGATGTGACGTTATGTCTGTGTCAATTGTTATTTGACTTGGGAACCAAGACCAGCCCTTTCTCTAAAGATCAGAAATGATACTTTTTTTTGAGTATTTTTTACAATAACTGTATTACTGGTCTCTGAAAATGATTTCAAATCATTGGCTCAGTACATATGTGAATCTGCACTCAAACAGGCTGGGGGTTAGAGGTCACTGTGATGAAGGGGAAATAGAATATCAAAATTTAGGAATTATGACCAAGTTTATTTTCCTGGCAGGTGCCCGTGTTGGAGTGGTACAGTACAGTCATAAGGGCACCTTTGAAGCCATCCAGCTCAATGATAAGCGCATTGACTCACTCTCTAGTTTCAAAGAAGCAGTGAAGAAACTGGAATGGATTGCAGGGGGCACCTGGACTCCCTCTGCACTTCAGTTTGCCTACGAAACACTCATCAAAGAAAGCCGGAGAGATAAAGCCCGGGTATTTGCTGTGGTGGTGACTGATGGACGTCATGACCCTCGAGATAAAGACTCAAATTTGCAAGCTCTCTGTGATGGAAATGTTGTGGTCAATGCCATTGGGATTGGAGACATGTTCAATGTAGATGAAGAATCGGAGACTCTGAAAGCAATTGCTTGTAATGACGAAAATAGAGTCCAAAGAATGAAAGTGTTCACTGATTTGGTGGCTGAAGAGTTTCTTGACAAAATAGAGCTTGAACTCTGTCCAGGTCAGTCAATACAAGCTTTGCTAAGGCTAATTGCAAAAAAGTAATATGGCATGTCTTTTCATATATTTAGCTAAGTATTATGTTCATGGCACCCCATTTTAAAAAGTAGCAATTGTCAAGGTCTAGTGATGTTCAGAGTTGGAAGGAATAGACAGTAGGGAATGCTCTGGTCCAGCAGCAAGGCTTACTTTTTCAAGTATTGACTGAAAGTTTAAATCATAGTTTGTGTGCAAGATTAATTGGGAGAAAATTGCATTGTTTCAATAAGATAACATTCATACCCAACTGCATTTATAGTTCACTATGAAGAAAAGTGTGTTTGCTAATGCAGTTTAATTAGAAAGGTCTGTATAGCACAAAGCACAGCCTCACCATATTTTGTACCCACTATAGTAGTAAAGTTTTAACGAGCCTTAAGAGTCTTAAGAGCTGTGGTGGTTAGAATGCAGTACTGGAGGCTAGCTTACTGCGCACTCCAGTAGTTCGATTCAGAGCAGCTCAAGGTTGACTTTATGCTAATATTGTAAATCACTTAGAGAGAGCTGTAAGGCACTATGAAATAGTATATAAGTCTAAGTGCTATTGCTATTGCTTAAAGGACAGTTTTCAAAGACTGATCAATGTAGTCATTGCCAATCTTAGACTGAGTCTGAATGCCAATTATACACTGACTCGTGATTAGACTATCATCCTAAATGAAAATGAGATTCAGTTTATTTGTTGTTCATGATGGAATATTCTCTTAGTCCCTTTGCTTCACTTTAATGCCAAAGGAAAAGTTCCTAGGCCAACATGTCATTGTCTCTGCATGGAAGATCGTTTTGGCCCAAGAAAAAGGATTAATTAGCTTCTCTTGATTGCATTAGTTTAAAACTTAATATTTTCAATATCCTGCCTAATTGTTGATATGTATACAAATGTGATCTGAATGATTTCCATCAAGTGTTTTTTTACTTTTTTTCAGATCCTCAGATTGTCTGCCCTGAACTGCCCTGTCAAACAGGTAAAACAAAATTGAACTATGATCCTCTTTCCCCTTCCACCTCAATTTACTATAGTATGTAAAAGAATTCTGACCTAAACAAAGAATGGAAATTCTAACTCATATGTTTACATTATTTTTAAATATTATTCCTTCCTAATGTTTATTTTTACAGGTAGGTATATTTTTATATTATAGCTATTCTGCTTTATGGAAATGTTGTAAATATCTCAAGTCTTCTGAAACAGCAGTTTCTCAAAGCATAAAAACCTCTTCTAACCTGTCCCTTTTGAGATTAGTAACCTAATCTTGGCCCAGAGACTAACCATGAAAAAGTAAAGATCCTAAAAGAAGCACTTGGGAAATTTGCCCAGTTGCAATAGTTAGCAACGTGTCTCTGAATATAAATTAGAATGCATTTTGCACTTAGAAGCAATGAATGCTTGGGTTTAATTACTTGTGCCAGCATTACATCTGTATCACTTTACTGCCTGAAATAGAGGTACTTCTGTTTCTGAGACCAATCAGAATGGTGAGTTGTGAGAGAAAGGGCCTTTTCTGCACATTTCTAGAACATAATACCAATTTAAGTTATTAAGCCCCATCATTATCCTCATCCCTTAGGAGCTGCATTTTATGGAACATCTACCTTGGAAGATGACATGTTTATATAGACTAATTTAGCTAATAATGTAGTAAGACACAAAAGGAATGACATATTTCGTGTTATACCAACAACAGAGAAATGAAAGTGACTGAGGAAATTCCTGAAATACCAGACATTTGTCCTAAACTTTAGAGCCCTGAACTACTTTATATGCACTGAACAAGTGTTCAGTTTCTGCATTATGGTTACGGATTAGAATTGGCAGCGTCAGGATTTAATCAGTTTCAAACATGCCAAAACATAAACCAGCATTTGATCACTGATTCTGACTTGGATATCACTAGTGCATGGGTGACTTAAATCCATTCTTTCCAGACAAGTGACACACTAATCTATGTTGGTAAAAGGTTACCATTTGTCTTTCTTAAATCATAAGGGCTCCCAATTTGTAAATATTGTGTGTTATAGAGAATGGTACCATACATCGGAAAAGTTTTGATTGACTCTTTATTTGCAGCATTTCTAGTGTGAATTCAGTTTTAACTTGCTCCATCCATCCATCCATCCATCTTTCCTTCCATTCATCCAAAAATTGCCTCCTAATGTCATTAACTAATGCCCTGTGGGATCCACCCAGCAGGATAGCTTGATTGAGGTCTCCTTTGCACTGCTGGGTAACACCAAAGGAGTCTCTATTTCATTGTGATTCTTCCTCTGTCTCTCTTTCCCAACAACATCAGTGAAGAAGAAACTTCCAAATGTTGATTTAGAAATTACATAGCTTCCTTCAAACCGATAGATGAAAATTAAAAGATAGCAACTTCCCCATAGTTCATTATAGTTTCATTAAAAAACAGTGTAATTTTCCACAGGCTTCTGTACTTACTTATTGTACCACAAAAAGAAAATGTGTGTTATTTGGTTCTTTTTTAAGTCCGGTAAAATAGTTTCTTATTTATTAATATAGACATTAAATTACACAGCTATCAATAAATAAAAATAAAAATAAATAAATAAATAATAAAAATATTAAATAAAAAGATATTAATACTGGACTGATGTACAACCTCTTTATATCTTCCCTTCAAAATGTTAATTCAACTTCACTCACAAATTGCATATCACTGTTTAGAACAAATGTCTTTGAATTGCTTTTCAGTGTTTAGCAGTGATTTTTTTTCCAGAATTAGTTTAAAAGAGTTATTTTGCTTACTATCCTGCAGTTTATGTTCTATGAGCAAAACCTTTTCCAGTGTAGCTATTTCTAATAATTTGAAATAGCAAAGATTTAAAGCTAGGATACAAGTCTCTTAAAATGGTAAAAGCAAGAAAAAAGTGAAGGAAACGATTGGTCCATTAGTGGGTGAAAGTGGCAAGAAGGTGATAAGCAACAGGGAGAAAGCAGAACTATTTAACTCATTTTTCGCATCTGTCTTTACACAAAGGGAAAAAGCAGACCAACCTATCAAAAATAGTGCCATAAAAAAACAGAATAGAAACACAAGTTAAGATAGACAAGAAAATGGTAAGTGAGCACCTGTCCAGCCTAGACGAGTTCATATTTATTTATGAGACTTATATACCGCTTTAAGTGCAAGCACTCTCTAAGCGGTGTACACCAGTAAGCAATGTATATATATATTTACATTGCCCCCAACAATCTGGGTCCTCATTTTACCTACCCCGGAAGGATGGAAGGCTGAGTCAACCTTGAGCCGGTGAGATTTGAACCGCTGACCTGCTGAACACAGTCAGCTAAAGTGGCCTGCAGTACTGCACTCTAACTGCTGCGCCACCTCGGCTCCAGGACCAGATGGATTACACCCCAAGGTTCTCAAGGAACTGGCAGATGTGATCTCAGAACCACTGAACCAGTGCTTTTTTTCAAAAAAAAAAAAAAAAAAAGATGCCGGAACTCACACACGTCATACAACCCGTCTTGCCTACCCTACAAGGTTCCATCCAAAAAAGGTGCCGGAACTCTGTTCTGGGCGTTCTATGAGAAAAAAAGCCCTGCACTGAACTATTTCTTTCAAAGATCCTGGAGCACTGGGGAACTACCAGAGGACTGGAAAAGAGCTGATGTAGTTCCCATCTTGAAAAAAGGAGAAAAAATGGATCCAGGAAATTACAGACTCATCAGCCTGACCTCAATACCTGGAAAGATTCTGAAAAGATAATCAAACAATGAATCAGCAAACACCTACAGGCAAACCATGTCATTACTAAAGGCCAACACGTGTTTGTCAAAAACAGATCATGCCAGACAAACCTTATTGCAAAAGTAGAGAGAAGGATGTTAAGTGAATTAATGATTTTCAATTGATACTGAGAAAAATGTGCTGTATTGCCAGTTGGGCTTTGTACTGGGAGAGATTTTTTTCCTTCCTAAAAACAACCACATTTTCAGCCTTTTTTATTCACCATATTAATATCTATCATAAACATATAGACTCTCTGTAGTATACAGTAACTAAAAAGACATACAACAACACATAAATATTAACACGTCTGTGGTAAAAATCAAACCAAGCTGAACTGAATCTAGACTTTCTGGAATTTACTATAAATTGAGGGTCTGCTGGTCTCTTAAAGGGTCTTGTAGGCAGCCTAGCATCAATAGACACCATGTTGCCTACCTGTGATATGGGTGCTTGTGGGCTAGAGTCCAATTACTGTGGTCCACAAAATGCCCTCACCAGTGGTGGGATTCAAATAATTTAACAACTGGTTCTCTGCAGGGGGGAGGCGGAGGAAGGCAGGGGAGCGCTGCCACAAGGCAGGGGGTAGGAGGGAGCTTCTCCATGCACCCCGCAACCACTTACCATACCAAAGGGCCCCCACAGCCAGACCTACCACACCTTGACCCCCGTTGCGCCTCACCTGTTCATTAGTGACTTCTCCCACTTTCTCCTTCTTCCTCCTCCTTTGAACAGCCCTTTGCTCTTGTTGCTGCTTTTTCAGTTTTGTCCAGAGCCTGTGCAGAGATCAAGTGGGGTGGGAACCATTCCCTTCACTTTTGAACTGGCTCCAAAATGGGCTGGAAGGAGCAGCCCAAAGACTCCAATCTGGCTTTGCAGCAAGCAAGGGGATTGGAGGCACATGAAGGCACACTAGTCTGGCCATTTAGGAGCCGGTTCCCTGAACTCAAGAAAAATTAAGTATTGGTTCTGCCGAACCAGTGTGAACCAGCTGAATCCCACCACTGGCCACCACTCTTTTGTTAATCTTTAAGGAACTACAACATTCTTCATTGTGTGTGCTGTAACAGACTAATACCACTGCCTATGGATTTCTGGCTAGATATCTCTATGTAGTGCTCATGTTCAAATAATAGTACTAATTTTGGCTACTTTAAAGTATTTATTTTTGCTTGTTAACTTTTAAATTTCCCAATAATTGCGTTTCTCAGAGGAATCCTAAATGCAGCACATTAAAGTCAGCATCAGAATAAAGTCAGCATCAGAATATGAAGTTTTAAAAGCACTAGAGATATTTTAAAATGCCTTGGAAGATATAAAATAAGTTTTTGTGGCCCTGACAAACTATAGCATAGGGGGCTTTAGGGAAGTTATTATCCAGGACTCACTGGATAAGCACCAGCATCAATGTATAAAACCAGCAGGATCTGAAATCAGAGTATAGCCCTGAAAATATTCTTTTGACACTCACTTGCAGATGGGAGGTACCCAGTTACTTTCCGCCCTGTGGAAGTCGAGATAACTTTGCCCAGCACCAAACCCATGATCGCCCAGTTCCTGAACTCCACGAGGGAGATCCAGGACTCCAGCATGTATACCCAACTGGTGGCCACCTTGGCCTATACTGCTGAAAAAGCCAAGTTTGCCACTGGACATGAGCGGCAGGAATGGATGGACTTGTTCATTGATACTTTTAAAATGGTGCACAGAGAAATTGTGGGGGATCCAGAGACTGTAATAGGGCTTTGCTAAAATGATTATTTTGCCTCTAAGAGAAAAAGAAATTTATGGTTTGGCCCTTTTAGCTGAAGGAATTTTCCTTTACTTTTTATTAATTCCAAATTATAACAAAGAAGCTTCTAAAATAGGAATGTTTTCAGATGTCTGCTCTGGTGTGACTAAAGATTACATGCAGCTTTACTTAGTAACCAGTGTCCTGGCCCTGCCCAAGAAATGTTTGCAGCCACTGCATCCCCAGAAGGCAGGAGAGTGCAAGCTTTTAATTCCTTGCTTTAAAACCTGTCTGGGCTGAGAGATTGGCATATTTGCTAAAGCAGAGGCTACAAATCAGCATGTGCAATAATGCCAGGAAGTAATGGGTAAGCAGGCCAAAAGTGACTTTAAAGAAAGACTTGGCACAGTATCATCCAGGCAGTTGAACAACAAAATACACTAAAACAATAGAACCCCTCTTTTGGCACAAATTTGTTGGTACAAACTATGCCTATGTTTCCTGGTATCCAT
This sequence comes from Crotalus tigris, assembly GCF_016545835.1. Lineage (NCBI taxonomy): Eukaryota > Metazoa > Chordata > Lepidosauria > Squamata > Viperidae > Crotalus > Crotalus tigris. Next base: position 2,103,699 of record NW_024100510.1, read on the forward strand.
AGAAATAGTAATAACTGGAACAAATATATATGGAGAGGTATATAATCTAATTATTTTGTAAAGTTTGTCCACCGTTTATATCTACTGGTTAAATATTGATAAGCTCCTTATAAACTGGCTCAGTCTGAAGAAAATTCCACTCAGAAACTAGTGTTCATGCTCAGGAATTTGCCTTGCCAGTCTGTCATATTGCGTGTACAGTTATGCACTGGTTTTGTTCTGTTTAATTCCACTAATGTAGACTTCAATCACACCCATAGAAATCCCTTCATGACCTTAGAAATAATTTGAAACAGAGTAAATGGAAATTGTTTCTTGTTATTTCATTTTTGGCAATTCATGGGCAGTGCTAAGGAACCTCAGCAAAGTTCCCTGTCCCCTGTGCAAATCTGTTTTAGTTGTGATGTAAAAGAAAATAAGTGAAAGATTTGGAGAATTTTTAGAGTGCTCTTCCCAAGAAGACATCAATGTACAAAAATGATTTTATTTTGGGTAAAAGTTTGCAATTAATTTATTTAGCCAGTAAAAGTTTTATTCTCCATAAAATGATCTATGAATATGTTTTCTCTTTTTGTTATTGTCATTTTTGATAATCATGTCAAGAGCAATATGTGCAATGTACTTTCATATGTGAAAGAGAAAGAAATGAAATCTCAATAAATAGTGCACACCTTGGCTAATAGAGTAATGTTTATCTTTTCAAACAAAAATCTAGTTAGGCTTAGGCCTTATTCCAAGTAAAAATAATCCTTGTTTAGCAACCACAATTGAGACCAGCAACACAGCCATTAACTGAAGTACTCACTAAGTGAAACTGTAACTATGCTTATGATCTTCATTCAGTTTTTCTCTGCTTTACGGACCTGTGAAAACCATAAATATGAGAATGGGTCTCAAGGTTATTTTTTCATTACCGTTATAACTGCAAATTTGCAAAGTTTCTCGAATTCTTTGCACTAAAGAAACATTTGAAAAACATAGTCACCACCCTCTTAAACAATGCCTCTTTCCTATGTTTTACTCTTTAAACCCAAGGAAGTTCATAGTTTTTGGTGAATAAATTAGTGGCTGTGGTGGTATTTACATATGCCTTCCTGCCTCTTCTATTTTAAATGCTTTTTAAGACAAATGCCTCACACCACAAAATTAATCAAACTTAAGTATTTTTATTACTTGAATTATTTATATATTCCATGCTATAATAATATACTGGTCAAAAATGTTCTTCAGTTAAAACCCCTGACTATTAAGGGGCTAGTCGCTAGGGGCATATGGAATTCCAAAGAAATTCCATTTTTTAGCTTTACTACTTCTTTTTTCTTTTTGGTTGCATGGGTGAGATCTTATTTCCATTCCACACAGCACTTGATTTTTAAACTCTGCCATTCTCAGAGTTTAAAATCTCAGTGTGCCTATGAAGTTACAGAAATGGTTTATGTTATGTGGGAAGATGAGAAAAGAATATTCCCATACCTGATCTCCAGTCTTAGAATCTCAGAATGGAATGAAATCCTTTCCCCAGCTTTTTGAGTTATGTATTCTAAAGTCCTGATTGTCTGTTTTTTTTCCCTTTCCCTACTCATAGAGCTTTCTGTTGCCCAGTGCACACAGCGTCCAGTTGACATTGTCTTCCTCCTGGATGGTTCTGAAAGAATTGGCAGCCAGAACTTTCGTAGGGCTCATGGTTTTATAGAAGCAGTGGCTGAGCATCTCACCCTGGCCAGAAGTGACAGTGACGACATGAATGCACGCATTGCCCTGCTACAATATGGAAATGAGGATGAACATGACATAGTTTTCCCACTGACATACAATATTACTGACATCACAGATCGTTTAGCTGAGATCAAATATTTGGACTCCTCTTCCAACATTGGATCTGCCATCATATATGCTGTCAACAACCTTGTCATCAGCACACAAGACAGGCAGAAGGCAGCTCGGCGTAATGCAGAGCTCTCCTTTGTCTTCATTTCAGATGGTATTACAGGCAACAAAAACCTGGAAGAGGCAACTGATTCCATGAAGAAACAGAATGTTATGCCCACAGTTGTGGCCCTAGGCAGTGATGTGGACATGGATGTCCTACTGAAGATCAGTCTAGGAGATCGGTCAGCAATTTTCCGGGAGAAGGACTACCTAAGTCTCTCCCAGCCCGACTTTTTTGATAGATTTGTTAAGTGGATCTGTTAGTTGTGAGATAGACACCAAAGCTTTTAAGCTCCTATATTGCTATATGTTTTTTTAGCAAAAGTATGCTGCCAGTAGGCACAAATTTTTAAGGGAATTTATTTTTATATTCAAAATTGGTAGGCTCATTTCAAATAATGTTTATGGTGCTAATTGAAAACAAAATAATAGGAGGCTACAAAACACCACAGTATCACTTGTCATGCTTTAAAACATTGTTTAAGATGTTTATATTGTAATACTTTTGGTGCTGAATAGAGGAACTGTGCATTAAATATAAAGCATAAAGAACTTTCATCTCCAGCTACCCCAAGGATCCATCTTAACCCTCCTCTCCCATTATTTCCCACTCATCCATTTACTGGTAGACGGGTAATTCCACTGTGCCTTGACTGTGATGCTAACATTTCCTTTGTTTTAAAGGAGATATTTTGCAGTTGAAACAATAATAGAAAATATTTTTATCAATACTGAGTTTTGCACTTGGCCTATTCCATTCGTAAACACCTAGTCTTCCTTTCTTTCCATGTACTTGCTTCAGGGTTGCAACATTGGATGGTCTCCCCTATATCATGATGCATGTAATAAATGGACTTCACAAAGATATCTATAGCTATTTCATCTTAGAAAGGTCTAGGAAAAGAAGCTTTGTTCCTATACAGGTAGTCCTCAACTTATGACTGTAATTGAGCCTGGCAATTAGAGTCATAAGTCACGATGGTTATAAAGCAAATCTCTACATGACCTACTCATTTTATTACCTTTTATGTCAGTTATTAAGTAAATACAGCAGTCATAAAGTGAATATTGTGGTTGTTAAGCAAATCCTTTGTTCTTTATGAGGCAGTTTTTGTTGGAAACTGGAAGTAAAGCCTATTTCTGGCAAAAACATAAATTGCAGAGTGTTGCAAATGGCCATAAATGTTGCCAAGCACCAATAGAGAAGGTGAGGTTGAACTTTGAAAGTGGGTTGTAAATCACTTCTAGGGGTCTGTCATAACTAAGTGACTGATTGTAAGTGGGGGATTACTTATACTATTAAGATATGGCATCCAGTCCTCCTGTGCCAGTACTGTTCTACTCCCAAGGAAGGAGTCTTTCACTGAAAATGGACATCAGTATAATGTAAAGAGATTCTGCTGGGTTCTCTTCTGGATTTTGTGCTACATTTAACTGAAGCCAAGTGCCATCAGTTTTCAATGTTCCATGTATAAATGTGGAATTTCCCTGATTTGACGTGGCAAACCATTTTTCTTTTTCTCACAATAATGATAAGCACTATTGAACTGAATCCCAATTTAAAGTGTACTACTGTACGCATAAAGGAGTCTATTGGAACTGCATTTGAGCATTCTGCTTTTATTAGGTCTGCACTAGAATAAACAGTTCCATCAAATTGCTTTCCCCAATCAAGGAAATTGCATAAGAACCAATTTTGTTACAGCCTGCAAATTTACATGGAAAATTGAAAGAAAGCATGACTACATTTTTAAAGAGATGGGGGAGAGGCAACTGAAGTGTTACATAACAAAGAAGATGAATATAAAAAGTCCATACATTATGAAGATATGAAACCAAAATATGGTTTTAGAAACATATGTTTGTAATTCAGAATTCTGCCCTATTAACATGGAGAATATTTTACTGGTTTGCACACTTCTAGCTCCAAATAGTTTTGGGAGTTTTTTTGTTCCACACCACACTGCCTTTTTTATACTTTCAACCTTCTAGTGAAAATGTGTCTTTGGTCTTATTTCTAATTACTAATAATCTCATTTTTCATAAATCATAGATTATACTTTTTCTGAAATATAGTATGAACTATCCAATCTGCCACTGTGCAAAGCCATACTAATTGATGAGCAATGACTACCCAATGTCAAGGTATTCCTGAAATAGTGTTTCTGGAATAACATCCTTATTTGAGCCAAAATTGCACTCCTGATAAATAAAAACTTTTTTCACAATATCTTAATATTAGTGTCATTCATTTTGTAGTGATTTAGAAGAATCGGTATGGCTCTTTTACCATATATGCTTATTTTATTATTTTTTTAATTATTAGAATTAATAATCAATCAAGAATATAAAGCAAATGTTTGTGTAATATAAGTTCTAGTTCATAATTTCCTATTAAATTCAAAGCTTTTTTTAATTAACACTATGCTACAGTCTTTGCTCTTATATAATGCCTCCCTCAAGTGCAATTTATATAGTTCCTGGGTACTATATGAACGTGTTCCATTGATATTATGAGAAAAATATGGAAATCCTTTGCTATTGCCACTTTATTTAGTTGTCTAAATTCTTTGACTTGGACATATAATCTACACCTTTGGATTTAATGATAATCTCTTAATAACTCTTCTGTCTATAAATGATAAACTGAATAGCTGATACAAAAATGTTTTTTCATTAGTATTTCTTCCAGGAATTGTTATGAATTTAACAATATATAACATCAGGATTCTTCACTGTAGTGTATCTAGATATTGTCCTTAATTCAAAAGCTGTGCTGGATGGAGCACTTACACTGAAGTTCAACACATTTAGAGCTCACCAAGTTCATGGGCATAAGAATGTACAGGTAGTCCTCAATTTACAACAGTTCATTTAGTAACTGTTCAAAGTTACAGTGGCATTGAAAAAAGTGACTTATGACTATTTTTCACAGTTATGACTTTTGCAGCATCCCCATGATCATGATCAGAATTCAGGTGCTTGGCAACTGGTTCGTACTTATGACTATTACTGTGTCCCAAGGTTATGTGATCACTTTCTGCAACCTTCTGACAAGCAAAATCAATGGGGAAGCCAGATTCACTTCACAACCAGGTTACTAACTTATGAACTGGAGTGATTCATGTAACAATTGTGGCAAGAAAGATCATAAAATGGGGCAAAACTCACTTAACAAATGTCTCACTTAACAACAGACATTTTGGGCTCAATTGTGGTTGTATATCGAGGACTACCTGCACAAAGGAATGGAAGTATTTTAAAATATTTCTGGCTGATGTAGGGAGTTCCTGAAGAGCTATACTCATGCTGGGATGAATGTCCTTCAGTCTGAATCTGAGCTCATGCTGGAACTACCACTATGCTGAAAGTAAAAAAATGATTAAAGTTTATTACAATTGTTGATGTTTTGCATCTATTTTCCTTATTTATTTAACTTCTGTATTAACTGTTTAATTTCTATTTGTTTCTTCCTGTGGTTTCCATTGTGAACATTGTGTACAATACTGTAAAACTTTAGGAAAGGTACATTCTTCCCTGAAGCACTCAGACCCATGTCAGCAATGCAATATTGTAAGCCCAGGGCCAATGAAACTAATCTTTCTTACAACCAGATTCATAAAGAGAATAGCCAAATTCTTTGCCTTGTGACCGTGACCTGGATAATTTTCCTATATTGGATTTACAAAAGGGACTTATTAAGGCTTTGAAGAATTTTATGAGAAGGAACAAAGAAAAAAATATCATTTCTATGGTTTTTATTTTTGCTTCCATATTTTCAAATATTTTTAAGAATTTGTAAATCACCCAGAATTGCTGAGCGCTGAGTGGCATATATATGTTATTAATAATAGAAATAATAAAGAAAAAAGTCTGGATTGGAGATTATGAAAATTGTACACGGAGAAAGAGAGTTTTTTGCAACTATGCATATTCTATTCATACTACTATTACTTTGTGCTGTAAAAGAATAACTAGGAGTGAGTCTTGCAGGGGAAAGGAGACACTGGGGGAAATTGCTCTGCTGGCAAGCCATTGACAGACACCAAGATTCCACATACAAGGATTTTTCAGCTCATAAAAGATCTGTACAACTGTACTCGAGATACACATTTTGCCTGTTCTTATAGAAAGTTCCCTTGGTATAGAATCTTGAACAGAAATCAAAGTATATTCAGGCTAGAATTGGTTAGTAGGACAAAGAGCAATCAATGATACTGTATGAATTTTATTCATTGTTGAGTTATATATGTAGGTGGTACGGCATGCCAACTTATTTATTCAGGTGAAAAAAATAATTGAACCTAGTGCAAAGGGTTACTCATTGACAAAAACTGAGTAATGAAAAAAATAGTTTAATCATAAGTGCTTGATAAACGTAGTGTATATTCATTTCTGTATCAAGATGGAAAATAAATAAAATGGTTGCTATGGGAGATTATTTAAGATAACTGAAGCTGCTTCTCCAGAGCAGCCCCAAAATATTTTGCAGCTGAGACACAAAAACAAGAACCAGGCAATCCCACTTCCGTTCTATGATGGGAAAGATGACGCTGCCCTTCTATGTCCTCAAAAGCAACCCCTGCCCTTCTCATCTCTCCCACTGGAGATGGAAGCCTCATACCAGCTGGTGAAGAGTCTTTTCCTGCAGGTTCTCCAAGGAAGAGCATGGGGCTTTTTTTTTTTGTCTATGTACAAAGGCTTAGACTGTCCATTCCAACTTTTGGAAAGCAAAGGCCTCCAAACAATGTCAGATAACATTAGTCAACTGAAATAGTACGGTTCAAGCAGCTCTTTATAGAATTATGAAAGAATACACTTATAAAAGAGAAAGTGTCATGAAGAGACCAGGTAATCAGGATAAGAATCAAGAATCAGAATAGAGCTGGAAGGGATCTTGGAGGTCTTTTAGTCCAGCCCCCTGCTCAAGCAGAAGACCCTATACCATTTCAGACAAGTGACTATCCAATCTTTTCTTTAAAATCTAGTGTGATGAAGCACCCACAACGTCTGAAGGCAAGTTTTTCCACTGTTTGATTGTCCTCACTGTTAGGAAGTTTCTCCTTAATTCCAGGTTGCTTCCCTGGTCAGTTTCCATCCATTATTTCTTATCCTGTCCTCTGGTGCTTTGGAAAATAAATTGACCCCCCTCCTCTTTGTGGCAGCCTCTCAAATACTGGAATACTGCTATCATGTCACCCCTAGTCCTTTTTTCTCTAGACTGGCCATTCCCAAATCCTGTAACCGTTCTTCATATGTTTTAGTCTCTAGGCCTTTAATTATCTTAGTTGCTCTTCTCTGCACTTTTTCCAAAGTCTCAACATCTTTTTTGTAATGTGATGACCAAAACTGGATGCAGTATTCCGTATACGGTCTTACTAAGGATTTATTAAGTGGTATTAATATTTCATGTGATTTTGATTCTGTGCCTCTGTTTATATAACCAAATATCGTATTAGCTTTTTTGGCTACTGCCACAGACTGCTGACTCATGTTTAAGTGTTTGTCCACTAGGACTCCAATGTCCTTCTCACAGTTACTGTTTTTGAGCCAGATTTTGCCTAATCTGTAATCCTTTGGTTTTTCCTGCCCAGGTATATAACCCTTCTTTTTTCCATATTAAATTTCATTTTCTTGGATAGGCCCATGTTCAAGTCTATCAAGATCTTTTTGGATCCTGAGCTTGTCTTCTGCGGTGTTGGCTGTTCCTGCCAGCTTAGTCATCTGCAAATTTGATGAGTTCTCCTATTCCCTCATCTAAGTCATTCATGAAGATATTGAAGAGTATGGGCCTAAGACAGAACCTTATGGTATCCCACTACTTACTTCCCTCCATATAGATGTAGTACCATTAAGGACTACATATTGAGTATGGTTTGTTAGCCAGCTATAAATCCATCTGGTGGTGATGCTGTTTCTCCCACATTTTTCTAGCTTACCAAAAAGTAGGTTGTGGTTTACTTTGTCAAATGCCTTGCTGAAATCTAAATATAGTATGCCCACAGCATTTTTCTGATTTACTAATTTAGTCACTTTGCCAAAGAATGTTTTTAATAAACCCATATTGGCTACTAGTTATAATGTTATTTGTTTCTAGATGTTCACAGATGTTTTTTGAATATTTTCCCCAGTATCTTCCCAGGTATTGATGTTAGGCTGATTGGTCTGTAGTTTCCTGGGCCTGTTCCCCCCCCCTTTTTTTTTTTGAAGATGAGAACCACATCAGCTCTTTTCAAATACTCTTATAGTTCCCCAGTGCTCCAAGATTTTTTAAAGATACAATACAGTTCTGAGATAACATCTGCCAGCTCCTTCAGAACTCTAGGATGTAATCCATCAGATCCCATGATTTATATTCATCAAGGTCAGACAGGTATTCGCTTACCATTTTCTTGCATATTTTAATTTTTAGTCTTGTACAGTTGTTTTTGGTAGGTTGGGCTGCAGTTTCTTTTTGTGTATAGATTGATGCAAATAATGAGTTAAGCAGCTCTTCTTTCTCTCTACTACCTATTAGTTCCTTGCCATCTTCTCTCTTTAGTGGGCCAACTGCTTCTTTGACTTTTTTTGTTATTTATATGTTGAAAGAGACTTTTTTATTATTTTTGATTTTTGTTGCAAGGCTTTGTTCATTCTGAGTCTTTGCATTCCTGACTTCATCTTTGCAGGTTCAGGCTATTCTGCCTTAGTTATGTGTCCCTCTTTCCATTTTTTGTACCTTTTTGTCTTTCAGTTTGTCAGAGAGATCTTTGTGCAACCATGCTGGTTTCTTCTTGGATTTCTTGTTTTTCTTTTTTAGTGGTATTGTGTTGGACTGGGCTTTTATGATTATGTTTTTCAGTGTTTCCCATGCTTCTTGAGTTATTTTCCCCTTTAGGATTTGTTAAAATCTTTTAAAATTTAAGACACTGGTTGGATTATATTCTATTGCTTGTTTTTTCATTATATTGAATTTCAGTATGATGTGGTCACTCTCATCCAAAGTTCCGGCAACTTCAACTGCCTCTATCACTTCTTCTCTATTAGTAAGAATTAGATCTAGTATAGCTTTTCCTCTAGTTTCTTCCTCTACCTTTTGGATGACAAAGTTGTCAGCTAAGTTGGTTAGGAATCTGTCCAATCTCCCACTTGCTGCAGAGTTTATCTTCCAGTTGATATCAGGGTAGTTTAAAGTCTCCCATTACTACTGTGGTATGTTTCCTACATACATTTGTTAATTGATTAGCAAAGAGTTCATCTATTTCTTCTGCTTGGTTGAGAGGCCTACTGTATACACCTATTTAATGTCATGTTTTCCCTTTTAGAATCCCATATGGATTCTAGGTTTTCATCCTTGGTTTTGTGAATTTCTGTAAAGATGTAGTGATCTTTCATATATAATGCAACTCCACCTCCTCTTTTGTTAGGTCTGTTTCTTTTGAATAGTTTGTATCCTTCCATCACTACATTCCAGTCACGAGTTTCATCCTACCAAATTTAAGTAATGGCAAATATATCGTATCTGCCTTCAAGTTCACCGTTTGCTCCCTAAACTTTGAGCGTTGAGTCCTTTATTGGTCTTGGTTATGTTTTTTATATCTCCTACTTTGTAACTGGGATTTACAGCCTTTCCAACACTCTCTATTTCATTATGTTTTTCTTTTTCTCTCTCTCTCTTTACTCTCTTCCTCCTTATGTGATTGGTTATCTAGTGTTTTTTTTTTTTACTTGGAATTAGGTTCTATAGGTCTTGAGGTTTGCCCCCTCTCCCCCTCAATTTTAGTTTGAAGTCCTTTTGTTAAGATGAGCCAATCATTTTCTGAATATATTGTTTCCAGTTCTTGTGAAGTGCAGTCCATCCCTTGCCAGTAGCCCTTGATATAGGTAATGCAGACTATGGTTAGGAAGACAAAGTTCTGTTGATGACACCAGTTTTTAAGCCAGTGGTTTGTTTGTAAAATCCTTTGCTCTCTCATTGGATGTTGCCTTTTGTTGGAAGTATAGATGAAAATACCACTTGTGCTCCTAATTGTTTAACTTTCTTCCCTAGCTGTTCATAATCTCGTAATTGTTTTCAGATTTGTTGTTGTGTCATTGGTCCCCACATGTAGGAGAAGAAAGGGGTAGTAATCCATGGGATTGATTATTTTACTAAGGTACTCAGTTACATCTTTGATTTTTGCTCCAGGGAGACTATATACCTCCCTAGGTAGACTGCCTGGTCTGCAGATTATAGTATTTGTCCCCTTAAAAATTGAATCTCCTATCACCAATATTCACCTTTTTTTTCCTAGGGAAGTCTGGAATACTGGATTGGGCCTCATTTTTTTAGAAACCATTGATGAATGCTATTTTGTGAATGTATATTTTCTTCCAGGGGGAAGCTATGAAGCAATTGTTCAGTTCCACAGGGGCTTTGTTGGAGTGGGCTAGGGTAGTTAGTAGGGGCTTTGCTATTGGTTGTTTTCTTCTAAGAGTGACATGTTTCCATCAGTCTCGCTCTTTAGGTACATAAGAATAAATGCAGTCTCGCTCTTTAAGTACATAAGAATAAATGCAGTACATCTTTCCATGGTCATAATGCCACAGCATTATTAATTTCCCTGAAATTAAGACCTGGACTTATATATATATATTGCCTCCAAGAGGCACTAGGTCTTAATTTTGGAGAATGTCTTACCTTAGGACCACCACAGCCAGGCCTCCCACACCCCAACACTTGTCACACCACTGCTTGATTTCTTCTGCAGCTGCTTGCCGCCACTTGCAGCTGGACTCCATGTGGTACATTGCACCGTTGCCGCTCCTCCCAGCAGGATGCCTCATGGTGCTTTGCACCATTTCTGGTCCTCCTGACAGGATGCTGCATGGTGCTTTGCACATTTCTGCGGCTTGTAGCAGGACGCTGAATGGCCCTTTGGGCCATTTAAACAGTGGAAACGGCCCAAAGTGCCACTTTACCTGCTGCGAGCAATGGAAGCGCCCAAAGCGCGCGAGCAGCAATAGTCCAAAGTGCACGAGCAGTGGAAGCAACCCAAAGCGTGCAAGCAGCAGAAGCATCCCAAAGTGCTGTGCAAGCAGCAGAAGCAGCCTGAAGTGCACGAGCAGCAGAAACAGCCCAAAGCACCATGCAGCGTCCTGCTAGGAGGAGCGGCAACAGCGCAATGCACCACATGGCGTCCGGCCGCAAGTGGCAGCAAGCAGCTTCAGAAGAAGTCTAGTGGCGCAACATGTGCCGGGGTGTGGGAGGCCTAGCTGCGGTGGTCCTACCGGTAAATAGGTATGGGGTGTGTGGGGCAGCTTTACCCCCCTACCCCCATTCTAGCTTGATTTTAGGGGTGCGCCTCACCCCAAAATTAGGGCTTAGTTTTAGAGTAGGGCTTATATTAGGCCCACCCTCCAAAATCAGTCTAGGGCTTACTATCGGGCTGGGTCTAACTTTCGGGGAAACAAGGTATCTAAGCACTGATGCATTAGGACGCACACAAAAAACCCTCCTTATAGCCAGTGTTTATTGAGGACAACATGATTTATTTCCATTTTACAAAATTCCATTCAAGATACATTTGGCATTCAAATAATGAACCAAATGATTGTGCTGGAGGTCTCAGTATTTTCCTATCAGTAACTTTGCTTAATTTAACAATCTTGGCATGATGGCTGAAACTATAAGCTGTATAGCTATTTTGTAGTAGATGTAAAGCTTTCTACAGAAGATTTTTGAACATTGATGGGTCACTGAAACTTACTTCATACTGCTATCATGATTATTAAAATGGGATAACAGGCAGTGGGCAACAAAAAGAGATCCTTGTTGGTCATGGCAGAAAAACTCTGGATTTGCAACAAAATTCATGCATGTATAGAATAAAAAGTAACTTATAATTTTTTTCTTTTTCTCTAATCTGTCCGAATGCAGGTTACCAGTACTACAGATGAGAATTTTATATATTTAGCTTCATATTGCCCGCTTGTCCAGATGATCTAGGATAACTGTTGTATTCTTTTGGGCTTCCTCTAAGAAGTAGGAAATATTCTTGTGCATCTGCAAAAGAGACAGACAGAGAGACAGAGAGAGACAGAGAGAGACAGAGACAGAGACAAGACATAGAGAGAGAGGGAGGGAGAGAGAGAGAGAATGTACTTTAGTACTGAATTATTCATGAAGGAGTGGTACTTTGCATAGCCAGGCTCAAATTATCCTATTTGGACACATTATGTGAGGATGCTGCAACTCAGTTGCCATATATAGTAAGTAAAGGGTTTTTTCCTGGGTTGATTTCAAACTGTGTAATACTATATGATAAGATTTTGCAAAAATGATAGCATAAATATATTAATACATAAGTATAGCAAAATAAACAAAGGAAGATCAGATTCTCAGAATGGAATGTAGCTCAGCACAAAAATGTGACAAGCACAGCATATAGATCTCAAGAGTAGCCAATTAGGGCAAAACAATAAAGCAAAATAACAGACACCCATGCTCAGACAGATAGAAAAAAAATAGGCTGAGGGAGGAGACATGAGAGAATAACGAAGGGTGAGGTGGGAACTTTTCCTTTTAAAACTATTTTGATTCAAAAGAACAGCTAAAATTGACAAATCCCTGATAAGTAGCTCTAGTCTCAGGCATTATTTCCCAACTTTGGTAACTTTAAGATGTGTGGACTTCAATTCCCAGAATGCCTTAGCCAGAAATGCTGGCTGAAGAATTCTTGGAGCTGAAGTCCATACATCTTAAAGTTGCCAAAGTTGAGAAACACTGCTCTAAGGTAGGGCTTTTCAACCAGTGGTACGGGTACCACCTGTGGTACATTGGCACCTGGCAGGTGGTACATGACCATCCGAGAAAAGTGGTAGCGGGGGAGAGGAATGAGCTTAACTGATGGCAGCACCGCACAAACCTGAGCGAGAGATGGCTGGAGCTGCAGGGCTGTCAGGGCTCAGCGGAAGCGCCAGGATCAGCATTTCTTCAGGACTGTCAGGGCTCAGTGGAAGCATCAGGATCAGCGCCAGGCTCCAACTGGAGCTCAGCACTGATCCTGGAGCTTCTGCTGAGCCCAGAAGAAGTGCCGATCAACTGGAATGTTGCAGCATCTCCAGGGTCTTGTGATTTACATTCAGATGCTTGGCAACTGATTCATATTTATGACGGTCACAGTGTCCCAGTGTCATGTGAAGTGACCAAAACATGTTGCAACCACCCAGCAGACGGGGGGAATAAAACCAAACACTCCCTCACCCCATCCCTGCTGCCAATCCTCAACAGAAATGCTCACAATAATGAAAACCTCGGACAGGAGGAAGAGCACTGCCGGGTGGGCAGGCAGGTGTCTTGCTTGGCTGTGGCTTGAGGAGCACTTTTTCAGTGCCATTGTAACTTCGAACAGTCACTAAGCAAACTGTTGTAAGTCAAGGACTACCTGTACTTCATCACTTTTTTCCTTTTTTTTTTTTTTTGGTCATCAAGTTTTTGGCACCTTGCTAGGCGATTGTTGGTACTCGGATATTGCCATATCCTAAAAGTGGTACAATAGGTGAAAAGATTGAAAAGCCCTGCTCTAAGGGAAGTGAGGTCTTCATCATAAGGGGGAAGTTTAGTGAATTTCTTGAGTCATTGTGATAAAACATTCATTCCCTACCATACTTGAACTAAGTAAGGCATAGTTAAAAAATAAGCTCTAAAGCATGAATTCAAACTAAGATCCAGAGAGAGGACAATGTCTGTGAGACTGGAGGCATCTATCTAAAAACTGTATCATCTCTTAGATTTTCCTTAACTGTGAAATTGTGGTTGAAACCCTTGACTTAAAGAACTCTATTATCTAAGTCATCTGGGAAACACCTTCCATCAAGTGTCTCTTATCTTAGAGAAAAATGTAAAAAAACCAGAGTCTAGCAAGGGAGTCATCAGCCCTCCAGTCCAACTCACAGCATCCAAATCCTCTCAACCATTCTTAACAAAGCTGCAGAGCTATTTCAGCCTTTTTTTAAGAATACAAACTAATACTGAATTGTCCACAGTTCTAAGCAAATGTGAACAATTCCTACCTGTTGTGTGAAATCTTCATCTGTTATATCTTTCAAGTTGATGATGACATTGAAATAGGCCCCAAACACTCCTGCTTCTAAAGCTTTAGCTGCCACCTAAAATCAGAAAGAGAAGGAGAAGAGATGCCAATGATCAGGGAAAATGGAACCTACCAACCTCATGCTGTCAACTGAGTCCATGGCCTCAACCAATTTGTGGCAGGAGTTCAGCTCAATAAAATAATTAGTTACACAACTAAAGATCAGTTCTGTCCTCAAACTAGGCAGCATAAATACCTGGATATCTGATTTGCAGGCTATGTTTCCATGCTGTGCCATTTCTTTCAAAAAAGGCCATAAAGAGTTCACTTTTTCTGCCAAGGAGAAAGGGACATCAACAGCATTCTTCAGGCCTAGCTGCATGGCTGCTGTACGCCTGCAGATAGGGAATAAGAAACAATGAAATAACTCTGGGAGGACAATCCCAGCCCAGTGAAGCCCAAAAGAAGCAGTTATAAGGGCATCTATCTTGCAATAAAAACACATCTATTCAATACAAAGAGAAAAAATAGAATGCCCACCCTCTAAGGAAAGCCAGTGTAGTGTAATAACAGACCCAGGTTCACTATATCTGCCAAAGACAGTCTTTATATATATATATATATAAAAGTTTTATTTGTTTTTTTACAATAAGAACCTTAGTGCCTGGTGTACAGCATGTTGTCTTGGTTCATAAATTTTTTAGAAAAGAATATACAATTAATAATAGTTAATAAACAATCAATAATAATTAATTTTTATATTTCCCTAATTAGTATATCAATTGATAATATATTTCCTTGATCTTCTCTTCACCCAGTGATATTCTCCTTCTACATTAAACAAATATAATTTCTAATATTTGATATTTTCCATATTTAAATGACTAAATAAAAACATTCTCTTCTATATTTATACCAACAATAGTAGTGTCCATAGGTAGCATTTTTTTCTTATCACCTTAATGTTTTTCGCAAGAGTCATCTTATTGATTCGCCATGTATCTTATTTTTATAAATCTTGTTTAAGCTCAATTTCTCCATAATATTCAAACAATTCTTGTCAATCATATTTTTCCCAGTATTTAACATCTAAATATCCAAATTTTCCATTTAAATATATCATCCCAGTATTTTTATATTTCATATATTATAAAGATACTATACTATTTATCTATCATAACATCTATCTTTCTAGTCAATTTATATTTCACTTCTATTTGTAAAAATTAGTTAAATCACTATATATCCCTTTTTCAGTTCTTATTAAGCCTAATTGCCCCTCAATATTTCAATCATTCCTTAATCCTAAATCTTTTCAAACTTAATTTGGCTTTAAAATTCAAACTTTTCCTTTACTTACTCTTTCCCCCCCCCCCCATCAACATTTTTTGCTTGGCTACCACCAGGGCAGATCACCCAGCACTTCCTTGGTGTAGAAATGGATGACTTCATCCTCTTTCCCCTCCCGGCCCACTGAAATACACCCACAGCCATTTCTCCAGCTTCATTTCAAAAATGCTATTTTCCAATCAAAGCTCTTGTCCTTCAGAGTGGATGGTCTCCAGCATTTCATTCTATTCTAATCAGAGCCCCAGTTTTGATTGGCTAGAGGACCTCACCTGTCCCCTTCGGCTCCAGCTCCAGGTCCCTGTCCTGTGCAGCTGTCACCTCCTGGCCTGAAGGTCTGCTATATTTTCTATTTGGTTTCTTTTCTTTTCTTTTGTAATTGTGCAATTAATGCAACAGTAGTCTGAGCCATCCTTATGTCGAGAAGCTCATAATCCGTTCAGCCATTACATCTGTGGGGAGTCCCCCTTCTGCCAGAGAATGAAATATTTAGGGGAATATTAAAAGAGGCAGAATATTATATTTTCCCTAAAGAAGAAGGGCACTATCTTCTTAAAGGCAGAAAGAGGCTAGTCTTTAGGAATGGAGATTTTGTAATCCATTCAGAAAAACTGGGCCACACTACTCATAAAGAAAGAATAGCCAGCTAAATAAACATCACAATAGGCAAAGCCAAACTGACAAGATTAGTTCAGACAAATGAAACACCTAGGATTTGCATTTCTTCTCTTGCCTGTAGAGCCAGTCCATAGCCATCTATGTTAACCCATAAGAATCTGGCAACAGCCATTAAAATATTAAAGGACACATTCTTACACAGGAACAGGCAAAGCCCCAAAGAATGTATAAAAACCCACCTACTCTCAACTCTATTTTGTCAGCCATCCCAGAAACATGCTATTGCCATTTTAGTTTCTGGATACCAAATAAACAGAGATCTTCTTTCCTGCAGCCCTCTCTCAACAGAGGGGGAGAGATACAACATCATCTATCTCCAGTCTACAACACAGTCCTTTCAACAGTTCCAAGAAAACTCCACACCCATTTGCACTATTCAGATAAGCCTCCAGGGGCTTCAACAGATAAGCCTCCAGGGGCTTCAACGACTCGCTCAAAAAATGCAAATGACGGCTTCCGGTTTGCAATCGGGGTGCTGGCGGACTTCCAGAGTGATCGCTCTCTCCGCTGTCCAGTTTTTCTCCCACCGGGGGAGCCTGAAAAAGGTTGAAAGTCGCCCTAGAGAGGCGACGAGCATGAAGAGGACCTCTGAGTGATCACGGAAGGGCAGCAGTCATCCCGATTGATCCCGGGCAGCTCTTTGGACCGACAGGAAAAAGATTGGCCATTAACATGGCCCATTACCAAGCCATTACCAGCCAAGGCCAAAATCACTAACAAGCACTTTTGAAAGCACCGCGGAAGAATTGGGTGTGATCTTACCTTCTTTGCATCCCAACTATTTTCCTGTAAAAAGCCTCTTGAAATTTCTTCCCTCTCTGCTGAGACAGGGGACATTTTCCCCCCACCCTCTAAAATGGTGGCGTCTGACTACTTAGGGGAGTGGTGGCAAAACTTTTAGAGACCGAGTGCCCAAAGTACAACCTGAAACCCACTTATGCATCGCCGGGTGCCAGGGGCATGGCCACCAAATGGGTGTGGCCCAGTGGGCGTGACCACCAAGTGGGCATGGCCCAGTGGGCATGGCCACCAAGTGGGCATGGCTATGGTAGTCATGGCAGTGTGGGTGGGTGTGGCCAGGGTGAGCGTGGCCACCTCGATGTTGCTCCTGGAGAGAGAGGCCTGTGGGGGCCAGGCAGGATTGGGAGCGATCCAGAGGTTCTTTGATGAGTGAGGCAGCGGGTAGAAGGCTCGTCCTGCAGGTTGAAGTGAGGCAAGGGAGGGCACAGGGCAGGGGTGCCATTGCTGTGGGGCAAGGTAAGGTGAGGCAGGGGCTAGGACAGGTTGCAGACAAAGGGGGGCTCCGGTAAGGAGGAGGTGGAAGAGGATTTAAGCAAGCTTAGCAACCAGAGTGGGGATCCCCCCAAAACAAAGGTGCTTCATGGGTAACCTCAAAGCACAACAGAAGAGACCAAAACCTGCTGCAACCACCCAGCAGATGGGAGGCGAATTAAAAACCAAACAGCTCCCCCCCCCCGCCAATCCTCAATGAAAGCCTCGGACAGGGGGAAGTGTGCAGGCAGGCAGGCAGGTGTCTTGCTCAGCTGATGGCTTGGAGAAGGATAGCTACACCCCCTCCCCAACGCTGCCCTCTCATAAAAGCAGGATGAAAACTCCAAAAAGCAACAAGGAAAAAAAGTTAAAACAGAAGTGTATCTCGTGATGGTTTTCTTCCCCACTTCCTTCTAGCTGCAGGCTAAATATGTAAAGACCACAAAAGAAAAAACTTGGCTTTCTCTCATTTGAATTCAGAAGGAAGGAACAGGAGGATTGGGGGATTGTTTCAAAGGAAAGGAAAGAGATGGAGCACAACAGGAAAACAGCGATGGCGCGAGGCTTCTGGCTATGCAGGGGGGCATTGGGGTGTGTTCTTTTTAAAAGAGCAAAACGAGGCAAAAAGTAAAAATCCCCCACTCACTCCACCTCCCAAAAACACAACAGCGGAGCTTTCAATGATACAAATTTTTATTGAAAAGGAAAAGTTTGCATTTGAAAGAACCTTTATTATCAAATGTAATGTAAACAGTGAGATTGGCTGAGGCTCTCTCCATGCCTCCCACAACTCAGTGACTACAAACCCCCAACTTATTACACCCTGTGGCATGCTTTTAAAGAATTAATGTGATTTTTGCTATTGTATGCCTGCTGATAACTTATCTACCCTTGGCTCATAGTCTGTAATTTTGAGAGCAACACATGCAGCACTCAGGTCATCTGTTAGTCTGCTTCTGATGTCAGATTTTATATAATTCAAAGCTGAAAACAGCTGCTCACTGGCGTAAGATGATCCAAACAAAGTAAGGAAAGTAATCCCAAGTGCTTTCATGGATTTAAAATTATCTGGCAGAGAATTCCACACTTTGAGGATTTCGTTCTCAGCACTAACTGTGCTGTCCTTTGTCATCCTTTCCATCTTCTCTGGTGTTTCACGCAAGTCACAGAATTTATTTTTCCAGATAGTATTTTCCTGAAATTCCAGTAGCTCCATTTCTAGATTTCCTAAATCTAACCATTCTAAGCAGGAAAGATCAAGGTCTTCAAATTTGGCTTTACCTGGAGAAGTAAGAAAACACAGGGTTGTCTCCATCTTACGGAACTGTGAAAATCTGTTATTAAAATTTACCTTTGCAGCAACTACAATGCTAGAAAATTCCATGTAAATTTCCTGATGGCTTGTAGGATTGTCTGCAAATGATGTAGAATTTTCTAAATGAACTTTTAAAGTAGGAAAATATTTCAACTGCCCACTTTCAAGGTCTCTTTCAAAAACCTCCAGTTTTCTCTCAAACATTTTGATGTCACAAAACATCCTTTCTGCTCTTTTCCCTGCACCTTGTAACTGCTTGTTGAGCAGACTGAAGTGGTGTGTAAAGTCTGTAAAAAACATGAGATTGGTAAGCCAGGTCATATCAGTGAGCTGTGGATATTCTTGCCCTTTTTCATGCATAAACAGCCGAATTTCATCCAAGCAGGCCACAAATCTCTCCAGGACTCTGCTCAGCCACCGGACATTGTTATACATAAACAAACAATCATACTGTGCCTGAACCTCAAGTAGTACTAGAAACTGCCGACAATTCAGAGCACGAGCCATGATATAATTCACTATTTTTGTGACGTCTTTGAGGATATTGTCAAATTTTTTATTGCTTTCCAGAGCTTCCTGGTGAATGAGGCAGTGGAATTGAATTACTTTGTTTTTTTTATTGAAGAAACAACTGTATGAAACCAGATGTTGCCCCCACCATAGAAGATGCTTCATCACTTGTAATTGAAACCACCTTTTCTGGTCTTATGTTTTGTGACAAAAAAGCTTCCTTCATATCTACACCTTGTGTTCTTTCAGGCAAAGACATCAGTTTCAGCAGCTCCTCTCTCATGATGTCACCAACAGCATAACGCAAAATTACTGCCAGCCTTGCATGGTTATTGATATCTGTGCTTTCGTCCACGCACATAGAGGAACAGGCTGCCTTTTGTAAGTCAGTGGTGAGCTGCTGATTAACATCATTTGCCATGCGCTGGACTCTATCTTTAACAGTGTTTCTGCTCAGTGGTATCTCAGAGATGCGTTGAATAATTTTATCCTTGTCTGGGAAATCATGAAAAAGAGAATCACTTCCAGATAACATGGCTGTTTTGATAATATCTCCATCAGAGAGGGCTTACCATGTTTTGCTATGCACAGTGAAATTTTAAAACTGGCAGCTGTCAGATGATTCATTCTGGAAAGATAGTTGGAAAAGCTAAGATGCTGGGAATGATAGCTCCTTAATTTCCCTTCAATAAACTCTTTTTTTTCATTATCACCAAGTTCAGCAACATTTCTGTGGCTGGTTTCAAAGTGCCGTCTGACACTTGATGTGCGACACACAACACTTTCGTTGCATATAACACACAATACTTTTCTACTGCATTCAATCACTCCAAATGACTGTGTCCAGGCCTTTTGGAATGATATTCCACTATCTGTTTTTGATTTTTTGGCTGTAGTCATTTTTGGGTGGGTGTACAAGACTTGGAGTCTAAAAAACACAAAAGATATAAAAAAACTGAAGCAACCAATACAAATCTATCTCTAGATAACTAACACTATTAGTTAACACTAAAGAAATGAATATTCCCTGAATCAACAATCTAGGAGGTGGGAATTAAACAATGAAAGCAGTGTGTTGGATTTTACAGGTTGTTGGAAAATTCATTTTACCAGATACTGAAAATAGCAGAGAAATCTGAAGCAGAACGCCTGTATTAGCAGATGCAACTGATATAAAATCTGGACAAAGAATGGTCAATAAAGCATTCTTGATTGTCTATTTTATCTTTCCTAAAAAGCTGTAACCAACTTCCTCACCTAACTTTGCAAATCCTGTGGGTCTCACGCCATTCCACATACCTGCAAGAAAGCAGCTGCAATCTGGATAGTGTAACAGGGCTTTTCCAGTCACCTAGCAAGGTGCCAAAAACCTGATGTAAACTTGATGACCCCCCCAAAAAGGAAAAAAGTGATAAAGTACAGTAGTCCTCACCTTACAACAGTTCACTTAGTGATGGTTTGAAGTGACAACGGCACTTTAAAAAGTGACTTAAGACCATTTTTCACACTCTGGCGCATGCACGCCCACCCTCACTGCTGCTACAAGGCTGGGCAGCTGGTGAGTGTGAAAGCTGCCTCATTGGGGCCTGCTGAGGCCAGCAGCCAGCTGAGGCAGCTTCAGACACCAGGCCGCCCCCCCTACCATTGCCACCACCTACGAGGCTGAGGCAAGAAAGACAGCCCCAGCCGCCATTAATGCTGTGCCGCTGCTGCATGTATTTTAATGCATGTTTACCCGGCCTTTAAATGTGGGGCCAAGATTTACAGAAAGTTAATAAATAATAAATAAAAACAGGCTGCTTTCATTTGAACCATAGATTCTAGTGGGGACCTGGAGGGATTTTCTTTCAGTGAAGATGAAAGAAAATATATAAAAGAGAGGGAATAAAAAGCAAAGCAGAAAGGAATAAAAAAAGTGAAAAATGGCATGGAGGTTATAGGTTTCCTGAATCAGAAATAAATAAACAGAAGAATTAAATCAGTTTTAAGAGAATAAATGGCAATAAATGGAAGAATCAAACCAGTTTTAAGGGAATAAAAGGAAATAAATGAAAGTATTAAACCAGTTTAAACAATAAATGGAAGAATCAGACCAGTTTTTAAAAGGAAATAAATATCAGCAAACATGAATGCTTTAACCAAATTTTTGTAATCTCCACAGAGATTACATTCATATTTGTGCAGTTGTGCATTAGAACAACACAAAATGTTGGTTTCAAATAATTTTACTGTGTACAAACAGTATTACAATGCAAAACTGTCAGGATCCAAACTGTTCATTATCACAATTTTTTTCTGGGCTTTTTTCCCCTTATATTTTGTTTACTATATTCTACATATGGTAGTATTTTGCAAGAGAATATTCTTACTGATGTTTCTTTAAGCAATAATACTTAAAGCTAAAGTTATAAATTTTCCTTAGGCGTTATACGGATACAACGATGGTATTTTTGAATACGTTTAAGGATCAATAAAGTGTGGGAGACTCAAGGAATAACTCAGGGCGGATGGAAGGACAGCAAATGGCTCTTCTATGGCAGAAAGTACAACCAGTTCACACTTACTCCAAACTAAAGACCATTACAAACCAGGCCTGCTGCCACCTTTGCCTTACAGCATCGCTGTGCTGTATCGCTCCTATTGGGTCACAGCATCTTGCCTCTGTCCATTTCTTAGCGGGTCTGGAAGGCTTCACCTGTTTGCTTCAGGGCCGAGAGGGGGACCTGATAGGTGCTTCTCCCTCTTGGTAGCTGTAGATTTGCTCCCAATCTACATACCTTGCCCTTCAGCACTGCTACCAAACTACCTTCTGCGCCGCCAGTGTCGCTGGAGCCTTCTATACTAACTGGTAGGTCTGTTGTGCCTGGCTCCTGACAACCAGCTGTGCGGCGGCCTCCCTCCGGAGCTGCTGGTATGGCCGAGTCACACGGCACCACACAGTGGTCTTGGCGATCAACTGTGTGGTGGCCGCCATCCGGAGCACTGGCTTGGCTGGGACCACTTGCCTTCCCCCCCGTGAATGTTGAGCCCACGGGGGCTTGACAGGAGGGCTACGCAAGGCAAGGCGGGCTGCGAGATGACACAAAATACTGGCGCCGGGTGCCACAAAATGCCGGCGCCAGTGGGGTGTTCTGGGGCCGCTGGACCGGGCTCTTCTTAAATGCTGTTGAGGACATCTTGTGGTGAAAGATGGTATAGCAAATGAATATTTCTGACAAAGAGGCCTGCTCATAGCCCAGATTTATCCTTGGTTATTATCTAAAAGAGATTAAAAGCTGAGAGAACAGCTGGGCGATGAAACTGCTTTTTACTGTGAAGATGAATACTTACTGACTTTTGCTTAATAAATAGCCTTCACTAAAAGACCGTCTTTAACCATGCCAGGGATGGAGGAGGACCAGCAACAAATCTTAGCTAATTATAAACTTATACTTGAAAAAATTCTTGAAGCTACTGAGATAATTAAATCTAGACTGAAAGACAAAGACTCCAGCTTAAATCTACAAAGCGAAACCCTGATTGCAACTAAGAAATTTATAATCCAAAAAACAGAAGCAGAAGAAATTAACACCAAGACAGAGGACTGTAAAGATCAACAAATACAATGTATTGAATTTTAGACAACCAAATAATGATTGTAACTAAAGAACCTACAATTCAAAAAACATTGGAAGAGGAAGAAAATAATATCAAGACGGAAAGCGTTAAAGATCAACAAGTACAGCCTATTGATAACTTAGACCAGGGGTAGGCAACCCAAAACACTCAAAGAGCCACTTGGACCGTTTCCCACCGAAAACAAAACACTGGGAGCCACAAAACCCTTTTGATATCTAAAATGAAGATAACACTGCATATATCCTTTTTTACCTTTATTATATGTATGTGTGTGTGTATGTTTATGTATATATATATATACATCATAAAGGTAAAAAAGGATATATGCAGTGTTACCTTCATTTTAGATGTCAAAAGGGTCTCTCTCTCCCTTTCTTTCCTCTCCCTCTTTCCTTTCTTTTTCCTCTCCCACTCTTTCCTCTCCCTCCCTCCCTTTCTCTCTTTCCTCTCCCTCTCTTTCCTCTCCCCCTTTCTCTCTTTTTCTTTTTTTTCTCTCTCTCTCTCTTTCCTCTCTCTTCCCCCTCTCTTCCTCTCTCTGATCTTCTGCTCACCTGGCAAGCTGGCTTCAAGCTGTTCTCCAACCAGCTGACACACATTCTTATTGGGCTAGCTCAGGGGTAGGCAACCTGGCTCTTTTATGACTTATGAACTTCAACTCCCAGATTTCCTGAGTCAGCATAGCTGGGCTAGCTAGCTCTTTCCTGCCCTTCCTGCTTCCTGCAGAGATGCAGCAGAGGAGCCCCACCCGAAAAGCTTTTCAGCTCATGAAAGAACACCGTGAGTCCACTCTCTCTCTCACACACACACAGAGAGAGAGAGAGAGAGAGAGAGAGAGAGAGAGAGAGAGAGAGAGAGAGAAGCTCTGTCTCTGTCTCTCTCTGCAAATGGAAGAAGAGGCTGGGAGCTGCAAGGAAAGGCTCAAAGAGCCGCATGCGGCTCCGGAGCCACATGTTGCCGACCTGTGACAAAGACAATCACACAACAACTACAAAATTGGACATGATTTACTACTTAAACCAGATGAAACCTGAGGAGGAAGAAGACCAGATTGAATGGAAGACAAATATATTAGAGCAAATACGGGGACCTGTGCTACCAGGGCGACAACTTAATGATTATAAATGGGCCAGTTTCCTTAGAAAATTGACAATTAGATGGTCTCCTTCAGTTCAAGTAACATGTACAAGAATGAAGGGAGATCTATCTGATGATCTAAAAGCATTGGTATGGAAGCCTAGTTGGCATAAAAAGAAACCTAGAGCTAGATTTAAAAAATAGGGTCTTCGGATTTATTAGAGAAGATCCTAAAGTCTCAATTAATGAGCTAAAGGGACACTTTGAGATGAAGGGAATTTTGATTATTACATTTTAATTATTGTTGGAAAATAATAAAAAACAAAGGATTATTTGGCTTAATATTGAGGATTTATAAGGGAAATGAAAATTAATTATCAGGAAATAGCTTTGAATTATTGTTTAGCCCAGATAACACAGTTCATAGATTTGATATAATAAAGAATAGTCCATTGTTGTGGTGATGTAGGATGAGAAATAGAAAATGTTTATGAAATAAAATAAGAATATATTTATGTAAGTAATATATGTAATTTAGATAGTATAACTTTTATGTAGTGAAATAAAGGAAATTTGGGCTACCCAAAAATTAAATATTATGGATATTAAAGGTTAAATTGGAATATTGCAATTAAATATTAAAATTAGGTAAAACTTAAAAACAGGACATGGATATGGATAAGCAAACATATTGATAAGTGTTTTAACTGAGTTTGATATAATTAGAAATTTACTAGCTTGATTATGATATAGCAAATATTAAGGCAGGGGTGTCAAACTCAATTTCATTGAGGGCTGCATCAGCATTGTGGTTACCCTCAGGAGGGGTGGGGGTGGGTGGCCAGGGTGGATGTGGCCTACTGGGTGGGTGTGGATGGAGTAGGTGTGGCCTACTGGGTGGGCGTGGCCAGCTCTACATTGTTCGCGTCAATGGTGCCTGTGGGGGCCTGGGCAGGAGTGGGACAGATCTGAGGGTCTCTGGCAGAAGAGGGTGGGACCAGGACAAGTGCCAAGGCATGATCCACTGTTCCTCTCAGGCCATGTGGGGGGGCTGGATGGTGGTGCGGGCTGCCCAGAGGCCTGGGCAGCAGAGGTCAAATGCCCAGCCTGGCCCTCGAGCACCCACGGCACCAGGCCCAGCCCCATTTCCCCAAGGGAGCACCCAGCTGCACTTACCTTCTCAAGGCTGCTGCTGCTGTGCTTGCTCTCCTTAGCCAGGTTGTTCATGATGGGTACAAGGGCAAAATCAGAGGGAGGCCCATTCCATCTCCATGGGAGGAGACCCGGCTTTGTATCCAAAGCTTCCTTAGCAATAGGATGGGAGACCCCCAGGATAGGCCAGGAGGAGGGGGCAAGGGGATGGTGAAAGGGCAGCAGGGCAGGATTAAGGCAGGACTTCCCTCAGACCCTCCCTCTCCTTTCCTTCTTTCCTTTCCTTCCTTCCTACATATAGAGTGGTGGGAAAATATTTGAGAAGTGGCCAGCACATGGCCCTTACCTACTTCACATATCCGGCTTGATGGGCTCTAGGGGATGGGTTTCGGCAGGCAGCGGGGTTCTCTCATCACAGCACTGAGAGGCTGAGCCAGGTGGCGCGAAGCTCGCCAGCTTTGTACCTTGCTGCCTGCTGAAACTGGGCAGGCTGGGGGCTAGGCAACATTGCACTTCTCATCAGATTCGCGCCACCCAGCTCAGCCTCTCGGCGCCGTGAGGAGAGTGCCCATTGCCTGTCGAAACCCCTCCCCCAGAGCCCATCAAGCCAGATATGTGAAGTAGGCCAGGGCCATTTGCTGGCCACTTCCAGGCGATGGTGCATTTCTTCATTCCTCACAAAGGGTGACACCTCCCCAGCATGCAGCCAGGAGGGGAGGCCAATGCGCCAGGGGCTGGTTCCTTGCTGTTTCCAGATGGCCTTGTGGAGCTAAGACTGAATGTGTTTCAGCATAGATGGCCACCACAAAAATGTACTTTGGCTCCCGGCCGGCCTGGGCCAGGGCCAAAGCAGCGGGGCCGTTCCCTCACTGTTTCCAGGATAGCTTTGCGGGCCACATGAAACCACTTCGCGGGCCACATCCGGCCCCCGGGCCTTGTGTTTGACATGTCTGTGTTAAGGGAAATAGAGAAGGAGTGTTAGATGATGCAACCTGAGATATGTATTAAAGATGTTATTACTGAATTATTGACTAACCCAATCACCACGTTGCTTTCCAAATACTCAGTTGTAAAACTGGAAAACTAATAAAAATGTATTAAAAAAAGAATGCAAATGACCAGCTGTCTGCAAGAAGTATATAAATCCTACTATTCCCCACCATCCAGTCAGAGCTGAAGAAGCTTCTTGGATAAGAAGCGAAATGTCTTCGAAGAAAAAAACAAGAAAGTCCAGTTGCCTCATGAAAAAAGCATCTTTGGGACAACCATGACCTGGATGACTGAGAATCTCCATAGAAATTTATTATGAAAACAAGTACGGTAGTTTCATGTGAACAAAAGGCTCAGTAATACCTCTCTTTCTCCTCAGAGGTCTGCTTAGGAAGTTTCATAGCATCCTGTAGAGAACACAAACATATATTTAGGCTATTATTTTAGGGAACATGGGATAGGAATGGAGGGTGAAGCTAAGATAGACTCCCAGAACTTATTTTCACCTTACCTTTCATATGCACTCCACCCTTTCCCCCAAAATATAGCCTTCATCAAGCAAAAAGCAAAAAACTCAATTCCATTCCTGTCCAAATATTCGAAATGCACAATAATACACATTTGCAGAAAGTATGAACACTTCACTCACCATGTAGCTGCTGAATGCCAAGGAATCCCTGTCTACTATAGCAATTAGCTGATTCATGGTCTGATGAAAC
This sequence comes from Crotalus tigris, assembly GCF_016545835.1. Classification (NCBI taxonomy): domain Eukaryota; kingdom Metazoa; phylum Chordata; class Lepidosauria; order Squamata; family Viperidae; genus Crotalus; species Crotalus tigris. Next base: position 2,130,356 of record NW_024100510.1, read on the forward strand.
GGGGGTATGAGTTGCCTCATAACTGGGTCCAGGTCCTCAAATTGACGTTTTCCATATGTCATTAATCCCACCATGCAACCAAGTGCTGCTCCCTAGAAGGAGAGACCTGATCATCTGAAAAACTTTTGCCACACAGGAGAAAAAAAAAAGATGTCTATGCTTTCCTAATTTCACTGATCACCAAGAGGCAGGGACTTTTTATGTTATATCAAAATACTGGAAAGATGGTGAAAAATCTAATAGGACCCTGAAGAAGAAAAACTGCTTGGGGGGGAGAGGGGAGGGGGAGAAGGAGGGGAGAGAGGGAGGGGAAGAGGAGGGGGAAGGAGAGAGGGAGAGAGGGGGGAAATTCCAATGTCATTTGGTTGGCAGATGGAGAAGGAACCTTTTAGCTACGCTCAACAAAACATACAGAATAAGTAATTCCAGGGATTATCAAAAGCACTCAGTACTGGCTGAGAGCAATTTATTTTCAAATTTCAAATCTTGCTGGTAGAGCTCAGCATTACTGTATAACACCATTATAGGAGAAGTCCTGTATGGAATCACTATTTAGGACAGTAGTTTTAAAATGAGGTATTGAAGTAGCTACATACCAGAGATGATATTGCTGCTGATACTGATCCTCCTCCAGGAGCAGCTGATCTTGCACCAACTTTCTGCACAAAAGCGTGAAGAGACAAAGACACCAGACTTCCCTTTTCTCCGTCATCCTCCACCATGTCCCTTCCGAAGGTAAAAAAGCATTTGAAAAAATCACTTTCATGAACTATAAAAGGCTGTGGGGTCCTTGGTGTCTCTGAGCTTGGGGGTTTTCTTGCTGATATTTCATTACCAGACTAGGTAACATCATCGGTGCACCTAGACCGGTAATGAAATGCCTGCAAGAAAACCAAGTTCAGAGAACACCAAGGACCCCACAGTTCATCCCTGAGGTACAAATATTCTCTTCTATTGATACTATAAAATACTACTGACAAAAACAAAGTGAAGTTAAGAAAGGAATGTACTCAGACATCTTTCTGCCAGATGTAAAAATACAGATTCTTTGGATCAGGAAATGATCCAAAGTAATAGGTTATTTGAACTAAAAAAATGTTCCCTCTCCAGTAAAGAGAGACATCTATAGTATACATTTTTGGGCTCATTTGGATTTTGAGTTTCCCAATCAAAAGCAGACCTCTGGGGATCATAGTGTTATGAGAATTAAATAGTACTTAATTAAATTAAATAATTATTTAATTAAATCTTAAACATGTGCAACACATATTTGCATAATTGTAAACTGGAAATGAAATAATCTGCATCTTTTAATTTGTGTTTAGAATACACAATTTTTGGAAATTTGGCCATTCTTCTGAAAAAGTTAAGAATTAGCAGACAATGTTTGTTTTTCCAAATTGCATTTTTATCTTTGGCTCCATAACTTAATATCTCCCTTGATGCTATCCATATATAATAGCAATAGCACTTAGACTTATATACCGCTTCGCAGTGCTTTACAGCCCTCTCTAAGTGGTTTACAGAGTCAGCGTATTGCCTCCAGCAATCTGGGTCCTCATTTTACCGACCTCGGAAGGATGGCAGGCTGAGCCAGTGAGAATCAAACTGCCAAACTTCTGGCAGCCGAAGTAGAAGTAGAAGCAATAGTATACTGCATTCTAACTACTGTGCCACCACAGCTATTATGGATAAAAAGCATGCTAAGGACTCCATAACATGACACATAATATGACCTCATTATATTACAAATCCTTATATCACCCATCCAGCCAATGTCTTCAGACACACACTATCACTATACAACTAACTGGGAGAAAATGAAAATATCCATACTCAATTATGCGCTCCTTAGGACTGAATGGAGACAAAGAATCCAAGCCCAATCGATTAATTACCTGAGATTCAAAAATACAAATTCATAGATGATTATCTTATTAAACAGAAATTGACATTTGAAACAGATGAGGGTTTTCTGTTCCTTATTTTTCAGTTCACATTACACTGAGCAAAGCACCATCAGGACAGATACTGGAACAGTAGCCTGGATGTTGCAGATCTGTAACTACTGATTTCATTGTTTTGAATCTGTCCAGTGCAACCTGTTCCATTTCTTCATAAAATCCATGTGACAAGCAAGTAATCCATACCTGGAAAGTCACAATGTGTTCACCCTGAAAACTATTGCCTACTTGAGCTGTTAGCAACCTTTAATGGATCAAGATCTAGAATGGAAACTCAGAATGGATAGGTAGGAAAGGAAAGTCTTAGGAGCTCGGAAATGCAAGTTTCAGATCTGGTCTCTCTACCACAGATCATATTTTAGTTTTTCCTCATCATTTGACTAAGAAATAAATCAGCAAATCTAAATCTTGCATGCACCCTTTGTTGACTTTAGAATTAAACTGTTAGAAATACTCAGAAACAGTGAGATTACCGGGTATTTTCTTTAGCTCATTCGAAAACTATATTAGAATTAGAGTAGGATGCAATTCACATGCCCGAAATTTCTACTGTCCAAAAATAACTGCTTTGAATGTTCCACTTTTGTTTTTGTTATTGCTAAAATCTCCAGTTGTTCTCAGATAGTTTGATGAAGTTTTTTAGAGAAAATATCTAGTAATCATTTTTCAGAAAATAAAAATAATCTCTTTTGCCAAAAACCTAAGAAATTGAGGTGAATAATACATGGGCAAGAGGTTGAGCAGGTTGAGCAGTATCTGGCTATGGCCATCTGGGAACAGGATCATGGAAAGCACATATGGATTTTGTAATCATACTACAAAAAGTATTTTAACAGGTTTAAATTTTTATGCATCAAATATCAAAATGTGACTGTCAGTGCTGCAATAATTGAGAAACTATAGCCATTTTACCTTTTGGTTTCCTTGTGCTTTTTTCTGTTATTTGGGATTCTGAGATGTAGAAAGGGGGAAGAGGGAAATGCTTGAGCATTTTCTGTTAGTCATAACATTTGCAGCTGGGTGAGGACCAAGGTCAATGTTAGATAAAGTTTTGGCGGGTTGAAAAGTTGGGAGGAGTTTTAGAATAATTGGTGAATGTAATTTATGACAGCCTTTCTGGGGTGGGAATTGCAACTTGTTACTTTGTATCAGGGGGAGGGAACTTTAGTCTTGGGTTCAACTATGTAAGCGCCGATACTTTGTTTCCTGAATAAAATGTTCTTTGAGGAATAAATCTTTGCCTTGAAGTTCTTTTAAAAGGTTTCATCTATCGGAACCATGACAGTGACATTCTAGAACAATGATGTGGTTCACTCGAGGCTTAAGCCATAACTCACAATAATGATTTACTAGATAAGCCAGTTAACTAGATTTACACAACATGATAAAACCAAACAAGCCGATTTACCACAATGTGTGATCCAATTCTCTAGAAAGGTATGTTAGATAATAACAAAGGAATAAAAAGTATCTTCAATGTAAGAGCTTGCATGAGAAATTAAAGCAAAACCATTCACTGCAGTTTGAATTATTTTTGAAAAGGTAATGAGCATCCAACAATGCATTTTATAGGACCCATGAGTTTTTCTTATTTTTCCGTTATATAAAACCAAGATATAAATGGATATCAAAAGTTACCAGTCTAATTTTATGCTCCTCCTCAAGGATGAAGATATTTTCTTTCTTGATATAAAATTCTGCCACATCTAACATGGCCTTTTTAGGAATCAGTCCCACTAGTTGAGATCCTACCACTGGCAGATTGAGATCCTAGAAATAAAACCAGACATTTTATAGTTAGCCTACAGTCCAAGAAGCCCCAGGAGCTATGTCCATAGAGGTTGAGGCATTAGATTTGGATCAGGAAAGTCCTAGAGTATAACCCAAAATGTAAGCAGCTACAGTCAACCTCTGTTTTTCACTGTTTTAGCTGCTGTATTTATATACATCACTCCAATAACATCACTAGTTTACAACTATTGGAATATTTCATTACCACAACATTGTTACACATTATTGCCATATTGGCATATAGTTGAACGCCATTTTTCAAGTATTATCGAAAAGTTTCCATTGGTGACTTATAAATATAATAACTTATTTATTAATAAGTTTTCCATTTTCTCCATATACATACATTCCTTTGGAAATGTATGTATACTTGATTCATGTATATATCTTCAATATGAATTCACTGTTTTTCTCTATATGGAATCATATGTACTAAATGTCCTAAACTTGATAATATAATTTTAAAGATTGTGTCCTCCATCTTCTCTTTTCTAGGGACCTACGTAATATTGAGTCACATAGGCAAGCACTATTTTGTATTTGCCAAATTCCCAATGACGCTGCATGATTGAAGTAAAATCAGGAATATTTTTATTAGGGACATATCAGACAAATGGTATCAGAATTCTCTGATATGATTTTATTATTCAGGGGAAAGCATCAGTTAAATAAAGTCATGATTGGCAGTAAATGTATATAGGCCCATGGCACCTGAAAAATTAAAACAGATATAGCTAAATTTCCTTTTTGTTCCATGCCTTTAATTTGGTAGGAGTTCACAATTTCTTACACCATTTATCTGGAAAAAAGACAAGTGTAACTTAGATACAAGTCACTGATATACAAATACAGACCTACATTTATAGTATGTTTCTTTCACTTGTTTTGCCATTTCATAAATATTAGGAGATACATGTTATGTCCTGAGCCTGTGCAAGCAGGCTCGGGGCATTGCAAACGATCCCGGGCAGGTGCAAGCTGCCTGGGACCAGACAGGCTGTCGCCAGAACTTGTGCGCATGCGCAAGTGCTGGCGCGCCAAAAGTTGCAGATTGACCCGGGAATGGCCTATAAAAGAGGCCAGGAGTTTTGGGTGTTGCCGGCGTCTTCCAACTGTAAGCTGAACTAAGAATAAAGAAGACTTGAGAACTACAACTGCTTCTCGTGTCTTGCCATTTCGCGAAGGACGCAACACTGGCGACGAAGGTGGGATGCCTTACATCAACGAAAAGGTGTAAGCTTACCCGAGTGAGTCCTGAGCGGCAGGAACGGCGTTGACTCGGCAGCTACCCGCCAATCCAGCGTGCATTCGGGGGTAGGCTGGCTGATAGACCCTTCCTTCTACAAAATGGCAAAAATTGGAAGGCTTTCGGAATTCGACGTCTCACATCCAGAGAGGTGGGAGTCCTACATAGCCAGGGTGGAAAACTACCTCAAGGTAAATCAAGTACGGGAAGATAGTTTAAAAGCTGCCACCCTGCTGTGCGTTTGCGGTCAAGACGCATTCGAAATCGCTAAGAACCTTGCAGCACCTGTCCCTCTAGAGTCTGTCAGCTATGCAGATCTAAAGAAGCTACTGAAGGAGCACTTCCAGCCCAAGATGTCCGTCATCGTGTGGTGCCACACCTTCGAGCAGAGGGATCAATGACCCGGAGAATCGGCCAAGGAGTACATCGCCACGTTGAGGAAAGCCGCCGAACATTGCGAGTTCAAGGACCTCGAAGAACGACTGAGGGACAGATTTGTATGCGGACTAAGGTATAGAGAGTTACAATAGAGACTTTTTGCCAAGGAGGACTTGTCATTCCAAGATGCCTTGAGAGAGGTCACCGCAGAAGAAGCAGCGGGCGGCGCCATCAAGAACATGCGGCCGATCAGAAACAGTCCAGATGCTGCGTCCGTGCACCAGGAAGAAGTACAAAGGAACTCTGAGGAGGATCCTGACGAGGAAGTGGATCGTCTCCACCCCACAAAGGAAGGGAAACAAAAAGGAAGCTCTTCAGCTCTTCAGTGCATCGGTTGTGGAGGTCGCCACAAGAGAACCGACTGCAAGTTCCGCTCCGCTATCTGCAGGGCGTGCGGAAAACAAGGACACATTGCAGCTGTGTGCCTGGGCCGTCAGAAGGTACAACCTCAGGAAGAATTGCGCCTGAAAGGTACCAGGGTTCCCAGCCAGAATAGGGTGGGGTTTTGCGCTTCGCGAAGAAGCATCTATAGGACAGGCACACACAAGCCCATTAAGAAAAAGCTGTCACTTAAGGTGAAGCTACAAGGGGTTCCATTGACTATGGAACTGGATACGGGGTCTGCACTCTCGATCATCTCTATGCATACATTTAGGAAGATTTGTTCCGGCAGTGGAACTCAGGTCAAGTTGAGGCCTTCTGACATTGTGTTAACAGACTTTCAAAACTCCAAAGAGTGTGTTAAGGGGGAGGCCACCCTTAACGTACAGTATAAGGATTTTGAGGGTCCGCTAGACCTGTTAGTAGTAGGGGGTGAACGAACGAGTCTCATAGGACTCGATTGGTTTGAGGCCTTGGGAATACACGTCACAGGGCTCAATAGTCTGCAAACACTCGACCTACAGGAAGTCTGCAAAGAATTTGCAGATGTCTTCAGCCCCCAGCTGGGCACATTCAAAGGACCCCCTGTGTCATTAAAGCTAGACCCCACTGTCACTCCCATTAGAATTAAGGCAAGAAGGGTCCCTTTTGCTTTAAAGAGTAAAATTGACACTGAGTTGGACAAACTGATCCAACAAGGAATTCTAGAACCTGTTGACTCCAGTCCCTGGGAGACCCCCATTGTCACGCCTCTCAAGGCAAATGGGGACATTCGCATCTGTGCTGATTACAAATGCACTCTGAATAAGGCATTGCAGCAACATGCCTACCCTGTTCCTGTGGTCAGTCATATTCTGGCCTCCCTTAAGGGGGGGCGTGTTTTTGCAAAGCTTGACCTAGCTCAGGCATATCAACAGCTGCCTGTTGATGATGATGCTGCTGTAGCTCAGACCATTGTGACCCACAGAGGGGCTTTCAATTTGGAGTAAATGTCGCTCCTGGAATTTTCCAAAGCGTAATGGAAAACACACTACGGGGTATACCAGGGGTTTGCCCCTATTTTGATGATGTCTTAATTGCAGGAGATTCTACACACAATTTAGCTGAGAGATTAAGGGCTGTCCTGTTAAGGTTCAGGAAAACGGGCCTTAAGCTTAAAAAGGACAAATGTAAAATTGGGGTGCCTTCTACTGATTTTCTGGGATTCAAAATTGATGCTACTGGGATTCACCCTGCTGAATCCAAACTGAAAGCTATTATGCAGGCTCCTAGGCCAAAGTCTAAGGCCGAACTACAGGCTTTCCTGGGCCTTCTGAATTTCTACAATTCCTTTCTCCCACATAAGGCTAGTGTAGCTGAGCCTCTTCACAGGCTATTAGACAAACAGGCAGTGTGGCAGTGGTCACAAAAACATGAGGCAAGTTTCAATGAGGTCAAAGCCTTACTCACTTCTAACAGTGTACTTGCACATTTCAATGAATCCCTTCCTGTGTGCATCGCTTGTGATGCTTCTCCTTATGGGGTAGGAGCTGTACTTAGTCACCTCAGGTCAGATGGAACTCAGGTTCCTGTTGCATACTACTCCAGAACCTTGTTTTCTGCTGAGCGTAATTATGCTCAAATAGACAGGGAGGCTTTAGCTGTTGTTGCTGGAATTAAAAAATTCCATGATTTTTTATATGGCAGGCATTTCACGGTCTTCACCAACCATAAGCCTTTGTTGGGACTGTTTACCACACGTAAGCAAACTCCCCAAATCATCTCCCCCAGAATGCTGAGATGGTCTATCTTTCTTTCTGCCTATGATTTCTCCCTATTTCACAAACCTGGGAAGGAAATGGGCCATGCTGATGGCCTCAGTAGGTTACCACTGCCGGTAATAGAAGCTGACCCTGCACCAACTATCAATCTTCTCTCCATTCAGGCCTTGCCCGAGTCTCCTTTGAATGCCAGAGATGTAGCCACTGAATCAGGCACAGATCACACACTTTCACGTGTCCTTTCTTGGGTTTTATCTGGATGGCCAGAGAGCTGTCCTGGCACTGAGTTTCAGAGTTTCTGGTCTAAAAGGAACGAGTTGTCCACCTTCCAGGGTTGTCTGCTTTGGGGAGGCAGAGTTGTCATTCCTACCTCAATGAGGACTAGGGTCTTAGGTTCCCTCCACGAGGGTCATCCTGGCATTGTACGTATGAAGGCGCTCGCGCGCAGCCATTTGTGGTGGCCTGGGTTAGATAGTGACATTGAAGCTAAGGTGCACGCATGCCACCTTTGCCAACGCTCACGCCCCGAAATGCCCCAAGCTCCTGTACATAGATGGGAGGAAACACAGTCTCCATGGTCTAGGGTGCACATTGACTACGCTGGGCCCTTTCAGGGTCAATTCTTCTTGGTCCTAGTTGATAGCCATTCAAAATGGCTTGAGGTTGTACCTGTCTCTTCCACCACCACTGCAAAGACTATTCAAGTACTGAGGGGGATTTTTGCTGCACACGGGCTTCCAGACGTCCTCGTGTCTGACAACGGCCCTCAATTCACTTCTTCCGAATTCCAAGCTTTCTTACAGGCTAACATGATTTGTCATGCCACCTCTGCACCTTTCCACCCGTCCACCAACGGTATGGCCGAACGCATGGTTCGCATCACCAAGGACGCCTCGAAGAAAATTACCTACGGAGACTGGCATCACAGGTTGGCTGACTTCCTCCTTTCTTATCGCACTACACCGTCCACTTCTACAGGGAGGAGCCCAGCTGAACTTCGTTGGGGGCGCAAACTGACTACCAATACTTGACCGGTTGCATCCGGATAGACTGCCTTCTTCTTGCACACACCCCAGGGCACCTAGACAACTCCTTGTGGGTGCCCCGGTTTAGACTCGTAATTACGGGCCTGGTCATACATGGGTCCCCGCTTCTATATCCAGGGTCACAGATCCTCTGTCTTACGAGGTGTCCCTGGACAACGGTCGTGTCCTGCGTCGACACATCGACCAACTTCGCCCTAGACGGGACCTTCCCGCTGAGACTCCTGGGTCTTTTCCAGGGGGGGAGGGGGACCCCTTTGGGCAAGGGGAAGGGCATGGGCTGCTGCCCATTATCAATGAGGAAGCCACAAACGGCTCATCTCAAGATTCTGCAAGTGCTCCCAACAGGAAGTCATGGAGCCCAAGTAGAACCCAGGCATCAGAGCCTACTCCAGCCAGGGAGTCACCCCGGGGGCATAATCACTACTCACCCGCATCACTCAGTACTCCAGTCAGGGAGAATATCCGGGAGCATCCCAACAAACCATACCCTGCAAGAGAGCTGGCACACACTCCTTCTAGTTGGCCTGACACTACCCCTGTCCCTAGAAGGGGGCAAACACACAGGGAGGGGGTCGAGGAACCAAATCCCGACTACAACACCCCTGATTTCACTCAGGGGACAGCTGAGTTTTGGGATAGTACTGAAAACCCCACAAGCCCGGAAACAGAATGGGAATCAGGGGACAGACAACCTCCTGACAGGTCTTGGACGGACCTAGGAGGTTCTACAGAAATGCCCAACAGTGACAGTCACTTAGAGGGGCCAGAGAGCTTACAGTAGGACAACCAGGTCAAACAAAGAAAGAAGCCCTGGCCTGACGAGCCCGGTGGGCAAGCAAGCAGGCCAGGCATTGGAGCACAGTTCTTGGGAATCACCAAGGTGTAATAGGGGGGACAGGCACGCATCACCCCTCAGTCAAGGGGTACTTGGCAGGTACCCAGAAGTTAGGAGGTCACAGAGAGCAAGGAAATCTCCTAAGTATTTACAGGATTTTGTAACTCTATTGGCAAAACAGAGTTAGCAAAGGAAATAGAACACTAAGGCTGATGGGAAAAAAAAGGGAATACCTGGTATTGGGTAGTATAGCACTACACTCACAATGGGTTATGTGTTATTATGGCATGGTTAATAGTTTTAGCCCGGGGGGAAGGGGTGTTATGTCCTGAGCCTGTGCAAGCAGGCTCGGGGCATTGCAAACGGTCCCGGGCAGGTGCAAGCTGCCCGGGACCAGACAGACTGTCACCAGTACTTGTGCGCATGCGCAAGTGCTGGCGTGCCAAAAGTTGCAGATTGACCCGGGAATGGCCTATAAAAGAGGCCAGGAGTTTTGGGCGTTGCCGGCGTCTTCCAACTGTAAGCTGAACTAAGAATAAAGAAGTCTTGAGAACTACAACTGCTTCTCGTGTCTTGCCATTTCGCGAAGGACGCAACAATACAGATAAGCAAACAGATTTTATGTGGATATCTAACAATGAGGTCTTACTTGTTAAACCAGGATAACAAACTTTTCTTGACATATTAAAGGATATTAAGACCATTATTGCTTGGCAGCTGTAGGCTAAATTTTTTAATTCTTCCAAATGTTGTTATCTTACTGTAAGGTTTTTCAGCTCAGAATCCTAATAAATCCCAATGAGACTCTGAAAACCAGGTGTCTGAATAAGAACTCAGCTTTATTTCTTTGATCAAAGTTATAGGCTGGGCATCTGCTCTCCTTTAGACAGCAGAGAGAAGAGGGCACCTAATCAGAAAAGTTTTTGCTTTTTATAATACACATCACAAGGTTCCTGCACATCTAAAAAGTTCCTTTGAATCTCCTTATCTGTCCTAGCATTACATTTCTGCCTCTCTAAGCTTGAACACACAATAGCTCAATTAGCCCTTTAACTTTGTTACTTTGAGAGCTGTTACGTTTTAAAGCCATGGCAGGGAAGCGAGGAGGGAAAGATTTACCATCGAAGGAGAGAGTGGGATGGGAAACTAGCAAAGCGTTGCAACTTTTAGCTAGGCTTTCCCTTGAAACAACACAGTTTAAATAACAGAAATATTTTCTATCTCTTTGCTCATACAATGGAGCACATACAGAAAGCAAGCAAAAATACATGAACAATAGCTGGGATACATTATACAAGATTGATTATACATAAAAAAAAATATTCTGAAAGATTATACTTGGCTTGATCTCTACATTATGTTATGTTACGTTATGTTACGCTATCTTACGTTATTTATTAAACTTATATCTTACCCATCTTACCAAAAGCTACTCTAAGCAAAAAATACTGGGGAAACAATGGAAGGATTTATGATAATAGAGTGCAGCCCAGACCTTCTAGATTAGTAGCAGCCCCCGCTCTTTTGGGCACCAGGGACCAGTTCCTTGGAGAGATTTTTTTCCATGGACTGGAGGGGACATGGTTTCACATGCTGCCTGCATCCTGCGGATGGAGTTTCCCTTGTTTGCGCTGGCCAGTTGCTGGCATGCCATGGCCCAGTAGCCATATAATTTTCAGAAAGATCAAGGAAATGTCTTTACTTTCTAAGTGACAAGAGACATTCTAAAACTAAATGAACTCAGCAGTGAAATAGCTGCAACATGGCCAGAATCTGTAAAGCTGTGAAACTTAATTTGCCTTAAAAGACTACACAGACGAAGGTTTCTTGAACAGACCGCATACATGGAAATACAGATATTTCTCGAGATCTGACCAGGGGAAGCTTGCCCATTATCATGACATAGTGAGGTGAAGCATCTCACCTAATGCCCCCCCATCTCTGCTCTCCCCAATGAATCATTACACAAATACCTGAGGTGTTGTTGATAATGGGGAGCCTCTGGGGGAGAGGGAGGCTCTTGAAGGTCTAGCACAGGACCAGTACCACCTACCCTGGCCCTCCCAAGGCCTCCTCCATCCCTGAGAAGCCCCATGCTCCACTTCCCCCTGCCTTGGTTCCCCACATGCTTTTTCTCACTCTTACTGGTCCACTCAGGCCTTAGGCCTGATTCCCATCCCATCAGGCCAAACACCCTCCTCCTTACGTACCTTTTGAGGCTTTCCAGAGCACTGAAATGGATTGCTTCTTTGTGCAGCTGCATAGTGTGGTTCCCAGAGCAGACAACAGTTTATCCTACCCACAAAATGGCAGCTGCATTCAGGTCACCACTGTGTGACCCAGGGACAAACTGTTTCTATTTGCTGCCTTAACAAGGACTGCACAACTTTGCAGAAGCTTTCTGCAGCATTCAGAAGCCTCTGTACCAGCCATTTTGTCACACCCATATGTGGATAGGACAAAATGACAACTGTGTTGACAATCTGCTTTAGTTTGCTGTCTTAACAAGGTCTGCACAGCACTGCAAAAGCTTTCTGCAGCATTCAGAAACTTTTGCAGCACTGGGAAGACCTTGTTCAGGCAAAAAAACTGAAGCAGTTTGTCTGGTGCCATTTTGTCCCACAAGAAAGCGGTTTAAAATGGCAGTCACCTCCAAGCAGCCCAGGGACACATGGCCTACCCTCCTTCCCCAACATGAGGTCCAAACGACTTCAAAAGGTAAATGTTATGGGTGATGGGCATGTGGGGAGGAGGCCTAAGCACTGTGGAGTCATGGCGGAGTGGGATGGGGGAGAGAGATGGGGAGAATTGCAACATCTCTGTGATTAGTTGTAAGGGTAAATAACCGTAGGGGTGTTGCAGCCGTTCAAACTTTGAAGCAGGGTTGTATGTAATTTTGGATGTCTGTTGTAATTTTGAATGTTCCTTAAATAAACTTAATTGGGGGAGGGGGATAAGTGCTTTCAAACTAGCCAAATTCTATTGTTATAACCTCACAATAAAAGTAATATTACTATCCATGATTTTGATTTCCTGCTCTGGATTACAGTTTTACTGTACATCAGCCCACTCTCAAGTTCATTCAATTGATCATCTTTGTGCTACTCACCTTGGCATCCTTGCAAACTTCTTCATAGACCACATGAAGAGGAGTGGTTTCAAAATCCAACAGATTTGTAGAGACTTGAGCAATGTTTTCCTCATCCAAATACCATCCCATGCCTTGCACCTGTTTCAACCGCCCAGGCTGTAAGTGAGAAACAGAGAAGACTCTGAAAAGCACACAAGTTTTGTACTAGATTCCAATTTGTTGATCTAATGTTTTTTTAAAAAAAGCAAGGCCATAAATTTGATGTCTGCCTAGCCTTGTTTTGGAGACTTTATTGGAGTGCAGAATAGGAAGATCCATAAGCCACCCTTCCCTGGAGTACCTGGCTCTTACTACGGCCCTGCTCCCGAATGTTAAGTGCTATCCGGTGTGCCAGTTCCTTTGTGCACAGCAAATTGATGTTGTATGCAATGAGGAATTTTCGTGCTCCTGTTACCGTGGCTCCCCATCTTGGAACAAAGGTTGCAGGACCAAAATCAGGAGTCCATTCTGTCTTTTTTAGCTTGAGGGAAAGAAAGAAAGTAAAGAATGCTTTTACTTTCATAATATGAACATGCTCTTTACCAAATTTTATAATTTGTTGGGCAATAACATGCTATGGAAATGATTTGACACTGAAGTGATTTCAAAATCAGAAAAGATTGTTCCTCTATGGGATGATAACAATATATTGTATCAAGTCTTGGATATTAGTGTCCTAGACCATGGGTGTCAAACTCGCCACATCACGTGATGTGTCACGACGTATCACGACTTTTTTCGCATTGCCGGAGCTGGGGTGGGGGTGGCCTCCGCATGATGTAACCAGCCAACGGTGCCGGCAGTTTGACACTCCTGTCCTAGACTGAATGTGTTCTAGGTTGCTATGCCTCCATTCTCCATGAGAAATATACTAAAAAGATTTCAGTATATTCTCTATAGTCTGTTGAACTTGGCATGGACAGTGAGGAGGAAATCATCTTGATTCTCAAACTCTGTTATTTACTAAATCATTTGGAATAATTGTTATCATGATTCTGCATTTCAGATGGATTCAGAGATGAAGACCACACAACTGATATTTCCTATAATTCGTTAAAATCTGGAGTTAGTTTATAGGCTGAAGCACTCAAATAATTACAGAGGCGTTTGGGGATATTGATATATTTATATTTTAAAAAATGTCAAGACTTCATACAGGATCAGTATTGGTGTGAAGACATCAAACTAAAGCAAATTTTCTACTTACTCTGTAATGACATGTTCTACACTATTCAACTGATGGCATCTACTTGTTATCTATGAATCATATATACTATTTAAAAGAAGTTGGGTGTGGAACATACATTGATTTTGCAAACAAAAGATAAAATAAATATCTTAGGGCAGTGCAAAGCAATGAAAATACCTAAATATATTGATTAGCAAAGGAAAATAGAAGAATGAAGTTTGGTTATAGGAGTCACTTATTTTATTAGATCACAACAGAACTACAACAAAATAAATTTAAATTGTAATCTAAATATATATATTCATAGTTTTGCATGTTTTTATCTATTTTCAGTGGATTCAAATTTGTGTTAGCAGTGAACATATTATTATTACTACTATTATTGAAAAAGAAATAATTAAAATCAAATATAACTTACTGTATAGAATCTTTACAGAAGACTATCCATAGAGAAAAACACATAATGAAATATAATAAAAATTATAAAATCCATTAAAAAGGAAATATTTATGTTTAAGGAAAAAAGGCTTTCTTCTTTCAATCACCTAAAAGGAACTGCCAGTGCTTAGTTACTGATAAAATAGTCAAGAGTTGATGATGTAACTGACAGTTTCATTCTTTCTTAGGCCAGCTGCTAGCCACTCAAACCAAATCTGAGCTTTCAGTCTGAAAACATCTGACTAAGAAATCTAAGCCTTGAGCAAAAATCCTTGATCTCAAGACAGTATGACAAATACTATCATCTTACTTTTTCAGGCAGGGCTTCATATTCCCCTGCTCGGATAGCAGGCAAAGATCTTCTGCTCTCCTTCAGAGATGCTTCACCATATAGGTACACTGCAAATAAAGGCAAGATTCACTGAGAATTGCCATCTTGAAATCTGAAGAGCCCTGCTTGCAAAAAATTAATGGTACATCAAAAGAATGTATAGGACGCCTAGTAGCTATACAATGCTGTGCTGCATACTTATTGTTAGCTTCAGGCTTTTGTTATGTTTCTAGTTCAGTGCAGCATTGACGAGGTGAATGGTGCAACAACTCTTTATTCAGTTCACAACAGAAGCAGCCCTAACTTCTGCTTTACCACTATTTATACAGCTCAACACTAGGCGGTAGCCAATAGAATTAAAGCAGTATTTCTCTCTTAAAGACAAGCTAATTAACATGTAGACAGTCAGTCTGGAGCTTAAACAGGTGCAGCTTCTTGGCTGTTTCCAAGAAAATTAACCTCAATACATAACAGCTTTGATAGTCCCATTGAGATGTTGAGGGTCCTCCTTTCTCTCAGGAGCCCTTTTATCATATTAATACCCACCATTTGCTTTCCCTGGGCTTCTATCCACAACCCCATATCATTATTTAGAAGGTAGAGCAAAGCTAAAAAAAAGTCAGGATTCCATCTCCTATCCCTTGCTTGGAGAAGATTTAGAGACTGAAAACTGAAATAATTTTACCTATGGAAAACAGGATTGCTTCACTGAAATGGAATTGGTTGACTGAAATGGGGGGGGGAGCCTGAATTGGAATGTCCTTTGGCTGATTGCCTAGTCCTAGTGCTTTCATATTATGGATGTAGTAGGAGAACTCTAATGCCATCTCTTGGCTTCACACTTAGTGTTCTCCAGTATTTGAATACTGGCAGCTTCAGAATAAAACTGAGCATTAATTATTGCTCATATAGGGAAAGGAAATAAGCTTTGATAGTCTGTTCAGAACTTCATCACAGCAGAGTAAGAAACTTCCTCAACAAGTCTACCTAGAGTGTATCAAGAGCTTTACCCAAATTTGATACACATGTTGTCACTGAGCAAGAAAATCACAGACCTTCTTTGGGACTAGAACAAAGGCTTCTTTCTGTGAATGGTCAATCAGAATTTTAAACTGAAATTGATTAGTCATTGCAGGCTTTCAGACCCAGCTTGTTTCTCTATGACAGACTCACCAGGTACATGCAGTTCATCTGCTAAGCATCTTCCAAAGAGATTAGCAGAATAAATACACTCTTCCATGGTAACATTCCTCACTGGAATGAAAGGGCAAACATCCAGAGCTCCCATTCGGGGATGCTCACCTGTATATAAAAGCAAAGCATTAAAATGTGTAACAAAAACAGAAATGAGATCATGAATAAAACAGATAAAATGTACAGTATGTTTTGTTTTCATTTGTTGGGAGATATTAAATAAACTATAACAATGGTCCCCAGTCTTTCTGGAACCAGGGACTGGTTTCATGGAAGACAATTTTTCCATGGACTGGGATATGTGTGGTTTTGCACGCAATTTAGATCCCGCACATGCGCAGATGAAGCTTCACTCACTTGCCTGCCACTTGCATGGCCTGGTTCCTAACAGGCCAAAGATTGGTCCCGGTCTGCAGCTCAGTAGTTGGGGACCACTGAACTATACTAAAGGACTAAGTTAACATTGAGGATCACTGTCAGGTCTGGGGAAAGTAACTGATTAATCTTTGTGTATTTGATTTCAGAAACATTAGTTCCAGGTGACATGTGGCATGTCACAAATTCAGGGCCCTGCCTTATTAAAAGAAGCAAAGCATGGATATCTTTCTTCTGAAAATTGTTGATAGAGCCCTCTTTTGATGCAAGACTTTCAGCCAATTTGGAAATGATACAAGTTTCTACATTTCTGCATTGGTGTCTATCACATTCGTATGCCAAGCAGAGGTGGTCAGTCTCATTGTCTAGTCACACAAATTCACATGCCTTTTATGCCTGTCAATCCATCTTTTGGTCAATATTTGTAAGTGTGGCACATTCCAATTTTCTCAAAAATATAAAGACACACATTGTGTAAGGAGGATGGGTTTGCTGGGTAATTTTATATTTATCTTATTATAAAGCCTCCAAGCAGCAATCTGTATAATGTTGCAGTTTATTTTACAATATTTTCATGAGATTCATCAAGGCCATTCAAGATTCCTGCCTGAGCAGTGATTTGAAATTGAGTTCAAAAAGTTCAATCACTGGTCCCCCTGTGGCGTTATCTAAAAGGTCAGGACCCAAAGAACTTTCATAGTGAACCATCTAGAGATATGATCAGAGTTGTTGCAACACAAAACACCATGCTGCAGCCCTATGTCCCAGACCTTTTTGCTCATACATTGATTCTCACAATTTGTCTCCTCTCTTATTACCTTTATGTTTTGCCATGTCAATGAGCTGAAAAGCAATTTTAGCTGCATTTAGTGCACCCACAACAACATCTTCGGGACTTCCAACAAAGGTGTAAACTGTCCGATTAGTGGAAGGGCCTGCATCCACATCCAAGAGGAGGCAACCCTTTGTTTGAGAGATGGCCTTGCCAATCTCATCTATCATCTGTAGCAGAGAAGAGACAGACATCTTGGAAAGAAAGCACTTAATACATCAATCAACTCCAATCACTTGCCTTAATTGAGAACTAGATTTCCATGCTCTTGCAATTAATCTAATTCATTTTACCCTGAAGAGCTTAGGAATTAACCTTTCCCTATCAGTTACAATAGAATCTACTGATTAGGACAATTCAAGAGTGAATTAATCAGACTGAGAAATTCTTACACAAGACAATTCCTAATCTAGTGAATGAAACTGTTTCTCGTGCATAGGACTGATCACCTAGTGTGGTACCAGCATAACCTTTTTAAAGTGAAGGCTGGTTTTTTATTTTTAAGTGAAAAGCATATAAATGCTTATGCCACATAAAACTTAAAAAGTTTAACCTCACCTCATGGTCTTTTTCATAGTGACTTTGTAGGGAGATGATGCATCACACCTCCCAAAATCTGCTTTCTTGGTAATTGCCAGCAGTTAGCCCTCACTGATGGTATATGCAACTTATTAACACATGCTAATTTAAAATCTTGTTGCACAGATATCAACATCCATAGATGTAGAAGGCTTATTTTCAGTGAATTGTGAAACATTTCCAAATTTATTTGATAGTATAGAATTGATAGGTCAGCTCCACTAGATGAACCAGACCAGGAAATCAGTTCCACAGAAAAACCAGAACTACATTTTATTGTGATTGATTGTAGTAATAAAATCTTGCAAGTGTCACCTCTTCCTTCTTAGAATTCATTGAATTAGGAAGGTGTCTGCTGAGTCACTTTCAAATGTTATCTGGTTGTTTTGGATGTTAAAAATGCTTCACTCTGTTTTGCTTTCATTCCTGTATAACTCTGTCAAGATCATCTTTTTTACTCTTTATAGTTTATTCAAACAGCTCAGGACTGTAAAACTCACTTAGAAAAAAATGGATTTCAAAATTGTCTAGTACTTTACACAGCAACACAACAGGTCTTCTTAGAAAGAAAATAATGTAGAACTTACCTTTTTATTGTTTCCTTCAGAAAAATTTGGAACACACTCCACTAATTTTGACATTATTCTAGTTGGAAGCTTGTCCTTGTATTAGGTTTATGAGAGTCCTGGATGTACTGTATTTTTCCTCCTGCTCTTTTGTTTTAAAGTGAAAGTAAAGTAGAATCTGAGTCTTTATGGCTTGTATCTAACGATATTTCTCAATCCTCATTGTTTCTTATTAACCAAGGCACACCAGCTACAAAGAATTTTACTGGCACTTTGGACTGACCTTTCTTTTTAAAAAACTTAGCCCTGGCCCTGTTCATCGATGTTGGCTTTCACCAGCTGCAGCTGCATTTAAAAGCAGAGTGTTGCTGAAAATAATGAATTCATGCTACTCTGTAAAAAATTGAATGGAAATAAATAGAATTCTTAATTTTTCTGATTGACAAAAGGAGCTTAATCCCCATGAAAGTTACGAATAGAATAGATTTTCCTTCCATGCACTGATTAAGAGGAAAGTTACACTAATTTGAGAGGCATTGCACTATAGTATTATCCAATTAGGCCTTGTTTAAATCAGCCTATCTCAAGATACCTATGGCAGGGCTTTTCAACCTTTTTACCGATTGTACCACTTTTAGGATATGGCAATATTCGAGTACCACCTAGCAAGGTGTCAAAAACTTGACCAAAAAAAAAACCCTGTTCAAAGTTGCAATTGCACTGAAATGACTTATGAGCATTTTTCACACTTATGACCATTGCAGCATGCCCAGGGACATGTGATTTATATTTGGATGCTTGGCAACTGATTCATATTTATAATGGTCATAGTGTTCCAGGGTCATGTGATCCCCTTCTGCAACCTTTTGACAAGCAAAGTCAATGGCAGAGCTGCTGGTGGCCAAGTGCTAAGGCGCGACTTTCTTTCCTCCCTCCCTTCCCTGCCTCCCTTTTTCTCATTCCTATCTCCTTCTGGAGCAGTGGTTCTCAATCTTTTTAATGCCGCGACCCCCAACCGGTCGTAAGTCGAGGACTATTCAACCGGTCATAAGTTGAGGACTACTCAACTGGTGCAGCACCGTTTGCAGGATGAGACTTTTGGCGGACTCAGCAGGGCAGAGACAGCCTGGACAATTCCTATTGGCTTTTGAAAGCCAATAGAATTAGACTCTATTCAAGAGAGTCTATTCTATTGGCTTTCAAAAGCCAATAGAATAAAACGGAGCACAGCTAAGGAAAAGGGGGGAAAATGGCGGACTGTGTTGTTTGGCAACCCCTGTGAAATGGTCGTTCGACCCCAAATGGGGTCCCGATCCACAGGTTGAGAACCACTGTTCTGGAGGAATAATTTGAACCCCCCCCCTATTTTCCCTCTTCCATATATTGATCAAACAAGGAAAAGCCTCCAGAGACAGAAAAGACAAGCTGCTGAATGAACTAGCTTAAAAAGGCACTGTCAGAATCCAATTATATTTCATCTCTAGTTATCAACTATAGAAAACCCCATTTCTGCCTTCTCTGGATTCTGTCATACGATGAAGGGAAGGGGGTGAACAAAGGGGCTTTATGGCCCTCACTTCCTTTGGTACACTTCAAAGGAACTGGATGTGTATATCACCAAAAGGACTAACCATAACAATGGGGCTATTACCTTCATGTAGTTCTCTCTGAAGTCTCCAGCCAGCCAGCAGTAATGAGAAGGGGGTGGGAGTGTAATGCCTGAGACTGTCGCTGGAAGAAGGGGGTGATTGGGTGGGGATACTGGGGAACCCCTTAAAACCTTGAAAGGGAGAGCTTGGACCCCAAGTCCTGTCTAGAATGCCTGCAACCATTTTCTCTTAATAAAGGATGCCTGTTGGAAGAACTATTCCAAGAGTTCTGTCTTCTTAAGATGCAAAGTGGGGTGGATCTTTACATTAGACAGGACTTGCAAAATTAATCCACCTGGAAGGGAGACCCTTGCCG
Source organism: Crotalus tigris (assembly GCF_016545835.1). Lineage (NCBI taxonomy): Eukaryota > Metazoa > Chordata > Lepidosauria > Squamata > Viperidae > Crotalus > Crotalus tigris. The sequence goes on from NW_024100510.1 coordinate 2,150,416, forward strand.
GGGATTTTGCAAAAAATTACCATGTCAGACAATGGAGCAAGAAAGGGGGAAAACTACCCGGAAAGAGAGCCGCTGCCCTGACTGGAACCTTGCCAGATGTCGGGATCCGAGAGGTCAGATTCCTCAGGAGAAGAAGTGGTGGAGACACGGGACCACAAGCCTCGCTGGTCAATGGGTGTTGGAAAGAAAGGTGAGTGGGAAAAGAAATCAAGAAAGGTGACCCTGAGACGGGGAGGGGGGCAACCAACCAGAATGGAAGCAGGAGATGGAGAAATACCTGCACGCAAGTGAAGAGGGAGAAAGCTGGGCACCGTACTCGGACTGGATCCTAGAGAAAGCTATTGACCTGATGAAGAGAACTCTCAGCTCCCTAAGAGAGGAGAATCCTGAGCCCTACGGCTGCCGCAGCTCCTGGAGCCGCAAAGGCAGAGACACCGAGGGGGAAGTGGAACCTGCAGCCCTGGGGACATCTGCTGATCCAGTAGTCCCCACCCCCTGCCGAACCACAGATGGCGATCTGGACGGAAGACACTACCACCAACAATGGAGGCACCGATCCATTCCAAGACGTCTGCCGTTGGAGGTGAAATTCAAACGGGAGCCAACACGCTTGGGGTTTTTCCTAACCCAAGTCCTCAGCTACATGGAGGAATATGGGAGGGACATCCCCAGCAACAAAGCCCACATCTGGATCGTGCAATCTGCCCTGGACGGACTGGCTGCAGATTGGGTAGTGAAATTGCACGACTCCAATGCCCCAGAGCTCAACGACTTCAACCGTTTCATGTCCTCTCTGAGAAGGCGATTTGAAGACCCCCTGGCTGATCGCAAAGCCCGCGAAAGGATAAAAACGATGAGGCAAGGCAAACGCCCGGTGGCTGAATATACACAAGAATTCCGGGCCATTGCCAGCAAACTGAACTGGCCAGAAGACATCCTCCTTAGCCATTTCAAAATTATGACCTATATGATGCTTGCCTGTCCCGAGGGGACCCACACCAACTTGAGGAATGGTACGTCTTGGCAGAGGAAGCAGAGATCGACATATTGAAAAGACACCGCCGAGGAAAACAATGGAGCCGCTCCCCGCCTGAGTTGACACACGAACCAGTGAAACCATTGGCTACAGCCAAGAAGCAAATGGGGTGTTTCAAGTGCGGAAGAGAAGGGCATCGAGCTGTAGAAAGCCCCCCAGCACAACCCAGATAGATCCCCGATCAGCAAATCCGGAAAGTCTTCAGCTAAGCCAAAAGAAACTGCCATGAGAATGATGGAAATTGTGGAACCCCCCACCTCTGCTCATCAGGGGGGAAGAACTCCAGCCTACATCGCAGGGCCGGTGGATGCCTCAGATGACAGCTCGGAGGGCAAACCCCTGGTAAGTGGACGCATCGCATCCATCCTCAAAACAGTGACTATATTAATTCCCCCCATGCCCGAAGCCGTGAAGGTGAAAGCCTTAATAGACTCTGGCTGCACACGCTGCCTCATTAGCCCGACACTAATGGGGAATCTGGGCATTCCATCGAGGAGACTGGAACAACAAATCTCATTTGGCCAGTTAGATGGATCCATAGCAGGGGGGGTGCCAGCTACCCTAGCCACTTTACCAATACACCTCTCCCTTGGCAAACATGAGGAGGACATAACGTTTGTGGTGCCCAATGATCCTAGGGATGGAATGGTTAAAAAAATGGAACCCCTGGGTAAATTGGAGGACGACAGAAATCAAATTCCCAAAGGGGGACCCTATGGACTTAAAATCCCAAGGGGGGCTACCAGAATCAAGAATAGAAAAAGCATCCATGGGAGAGAAGAAGGGACTACCAGAAATACCAGAGGAATACAGAGACCTTGCTGAAGTTTTCAGTGAGGAGAGGGCGGATGAGCTCCCCCCCCCCACCGACCTGTTGTGGAAAAAAACCACGATACTTACATCAGAAGACAAGACCACAAAGGGTTGGAGAAAGCAGGCTTTATTTGTGCACAATGGTTCAGAGCATTCACATGACAAATTCTGAACCCTGAGTTACTCTGAGGGTGTCACTTTTATACAGCTTGCCGCCCACGCTTAACCTAATAGATGACTTCTTATCCACCTTTAACACACTAAAACAGAGAAGTTTATATCTTGAGGCTACACAAGGAAAAAGGAGAAGTTCACACAAACGGTTGTCTTACCACACCTTTCTGCACGGGTGCTATCTTACAACATCTGTGACTTTTAGTTGACACTGACACTTCTTGTAAAATGGTTTCTACATAGCATGAACACATCTCTATAATTATGACACAAAGGTTATATGATTTAGGTTACATTTCACAGCCAAACTTAATATTATCTATTAACTATTATCAGCAACAAGCATTCCTATTAAGATATAGATATATTGAACTATTTCCTGCCCACCTCAGACCCACAGACTGTGCCATTGAATTCAAGCCTGGGGCAAAACTCCCGAAGCCCAGATTATACTCCATGAGCCCAAAGGAGAAGGAGGGAATGGAAAGATTCATTTAAAAAAAACCTAGAGAGAGGTTTCATTGAGCCAGCCAAGCCTAAAGTGGCTGCCCCGGTCCTCTTTAGAGAGAAGAAGGATGGCTCTTTACACTTATGCGTGGATTATAGGGCCCTGAATACAGTCAGTGAAAGCAACCTATACCCTGTGCCTCTCATGAAAGATATGGTGTCACACCTCTCGAAAAGGAAAACATTTTCTAAACTAGACCTAAGGAAAGCTTACTATCGCGTGAGAATTAAGGAAGGGGACGAATGGAAGACCGCATTTAACTGCCCCATGGGGTGCTATCAATTCAAAGTCTTGCCATTTGGATTACAAGGGGACCCTGCAGTCTTTATGCAATTAATCAATGATGTTCTAAGGGAGCACCTGTTTAAGGGGGTCCTTGTTTACTTGGACGACATTCTTATCTTCACCGAAACAAAAGAGGAACATGTCAACCTTGTCAGAGCGGTTTTAAAGAAACTGCGAGCCGCCCACCTATATATGCCAAACTCTCAAAATGCGAATTCCACCAGGAAAGGATAGACTACCTAGGTTATCGCATATCCCCCCAGGGCATTGAAATGGACCCAGAGAAGGTCAGAGCAGTATTAGATTGGGCACCACCCCACACAAGAAAGCAACTACAAAGTTTCCTGGGCTTTGCAAACTTTTACTGCCAATTCATCCCCTCATTTGCCCAGATAGCCTTGCCCCTCACTAACTTACTAAAAACGAAGGGAGCATCCTCAGTAAAACCTAGCCAGCCACTAACATGGACAATGGAGTGCCAAGCAGCGTTTGAGAGACTAAAGAGACTTTTTTCTGCCGAACCAGTACTAAGGCACCCAGACATGGATAAGCCCTTCGTAATACAGGCAGATGCAAGTGATGTGGCAGTGGGGGCTGTTCTATTACAAGAAAGTGATGATGGAGTATTGCAACCCTGTGCATATACATCCAAGAAACTCACGGAAACAGAACAGCACTGGCCCGTATGGGAGAAAGAGGCATACGGGATACGTGGGGCATTACTTATGTGGCGACAGTTCCTGGAAGGCAACAAAATCCCCTTCCAGGTGTGGACTGATCACAAAAATTTGGAAGCCCTGAAAGTGCCCAGGAAACTCAATCCCAAACAAGCCCGCTGGTCCCAGCATTTTCACCAGTTCCAATTTAAGCTCAAACATTTACCAGGGAGAAAGAACTTCCTGGCAGATGCACTATCTTGCATGCCCCAATATAACAGCGTGCGAGCCACAGACTCTAAACCAATGGTGGCAGAGTCACAACTGGCAGCACCAGTAACCACAAGAACCTAAGCTAAATTAAAATCACAACTGGACAGCCAAACTGAAATTGAATTCCAGAAAAGTTTGGAAACAGATGAATGGTTCCAGAAAAACAAAAATGTGTGCACAATGAGAGACGGGTTGCCTTGGGTAGGGGAAAAGTTATATATACCAACAACCCAAAGAGTCACATTCATGCAGCTTTGCCATGATACAAAATCAGCAGGGCATTTTGGATTTGTAAAAACTTTACACTTAATTAAACGGCAATTTTGGTGGCCATCCATAAAAAAGGACATAGAAAGCTACGTAGCCAGCTGCCCAAAATGTGCGACTGCAAAGAGGTTGCAAGGGAACTCTCCAGGACTATTACAAACAGTGGCAAATCCCTCAACCCCCTGGAGGGAAATAGCCATGGATTTTATAGTGGAATTACCAGAAAGCAATGGGAATACTGTTGTCTGGACGGTCACGGACTTGTTTTCCAAACAGGTGCACTTTATCCCTTGCCAAAAGATTCCCACCGCAAAAGCTTTAGCGAAACTTTTTGTCCAACACATTTACAGATTGCATGGGGCACCCCAACACATCATCTCTGATAGGGGAGTGCAATTTACGTCTGCATTTTGGAAGGAATTTTTATCCCTCTTAGGGACCACTCAGGGACTGACGTCTAGCCATCATCCACAAGGAGATGGACAAACAGAACGTTGTCATTCAGTACTTGAGCAATATTTAAGATGTTTTATTAATTTTCAGCAAACAAATTGGACGGACATACTCCCTTTCACAGAAGTTGCTTACAATAATGCAGTCCACTCCAGCACAGGTTACACTCCTTTTCAAATAGCCACCGGTCAAAGTTTCAACCCCATGCCAGAATTAACCCCACAGGAACCGGCAATCCCATCACTGAAAGAATGGATGGAACAATTACAAAACACCTGGCCAATAGTCAGAAAAGCACTAGATGAAGCTAGGCAGGCATACAAAGCACAAGCCGATAAAAAAAGGGTTGAGCCTACAACATTCATTATAGGAGAAATGGTGTACTTATCTACAAAATACCTAAAGTCCCTATAGCGCTGTAAAAAACTTGGACCAAAATATATAGGGCCTTTTCCAATTAAAAGAATCATAAACCCAGTAACAGTAGAATTAGAATTACCCAAAAATCTCAGGCAAATACACCCAATTGTTCATTGCAGCTTGCTGAAAAGAGAGCGTCAGTCACCTTTATGGCCAAAAATCCCCCTCTACCACCTCCAGTCATGGTGGAGGGTGAACAACACTTCAAAATAAAGGAAATCCTTGACTCTAGGAGCTATCATGGAGCGGCTCAGTACCTAGTTGCCTGGAAACACCTCCCTGCCTCACAAAAGAAGTGGGTCCATGAATGTCATGTCAGAGCCCCGAAGCTATTAAAGAAGTTTCACACAGAATATCCTAACAAGCCTGACTAACTTTTATACCTGTTTTGTTTTCTTTCAGGTGGATCTGTCTTATTTTTGAGGGGGCAGGATGTCAGAATCCAATTATATTTCATCTCTAGTTATCAACTATGGAAAACCCCATTTCTGCCTTCTCTGGATTCTGTCATACAATGAAGGGAAGGGGGTGAACAAAGGGGCTTTATGGCCCTCACTTCCTTCGGTACACTTCAAACGAACTGGATGTGTATATCACCAAAAGGACTAACCATAACAATGGGGCTATTACCTTCATGTAATTCTCTCTGAAGTCTCTATCCATCTGGCAGTAAGGAAAAGGGGGTGGGAGTGTAATGCCTGTGACTGTCACTGGAAGAAGGGGGTGATTAGGTGGGGCTATTGGGGAACCCCTTAAAACCTTGAATGGGAGAGCTTGGACCCCAAGTCCTGTCTAGAATGCCTGCAACCATTTTCTCTTAATAAAGGATGCCTGTTGGAAGATCTATTCCAAGAGTTCTGTCTTCTTAAGATGCAAAGTGGGGTGGGTCCTTACAGGCACATTCCCCTTTAAGAATTAGCTACTGGCTAGAAAGGAAAGTAAGGAGTGCAGCCGGCACTTAAGGAAGAAAAAAAATGTAAGTACTGGCTGCCGGCTAAGGCAACCTCTCCAAATGGCTCCATTCATAAGTAAAGGAATGCTACAGGAAAATCCATTCAGGAGAAAAATACCTCAAAATCCCTTGCAGCAAAACTTATAGGTAACAACAGCAGAGCAATAGAAGCTAACAGGAGCCATCAGCCAAATAGAAATTGCCAAACACTCCTTAAGAACACAAAGCCCTCATTGCACAAATCCCAGAACTTCAAGTCACAAAAGCACATAAGAATCCTTCCACTCTCCATCTCCTTCCCTCCTCTGTGCCTCACCTCCAGCCATTGCTGCCTTTTTTCATTCCTCTTGGAGGGCGACCCCCTCCCCCGCTGCATTTGTTGCCTGTTTGCTGCTGCCAGCACAGGTGGCTGCCACAGCAGTTGTAGATCAGCTCATGGCCAGCCTGTTTGATCTCCTCTCCCCCCACCCTCCCCTTCCCCTCCTTCTTCCCCTTCGGTGCAGCTGACTCTGCCTCCTCCCAAGGCTGCTGCTTTTTCTTTCTCTCCCTTGCCTGCCCAAACTGCCTCCTTTTATAGCAGTGATGGCAAACCTTTTAGAGACTGAGTGCCCAAAAAATGGCCCACCCCCACTCCACCCCCTGCCCTGCCCCTGCCCCGCCCCCACCCCGCCTGCCCGCAGGGCCACTCACCGCCTCCAGGGCCTGCCACAGATCACCCAGACAGCCCAGCAGCGCCATGGTGGCCACACCCTCTGCCCGCACCCCTCAGCATCAACTGTGCGTGATGGGGCATGAGGGCAGAGTCTTGTGTACACCGCCTGGCTGCCATGTCCTTGGCTGTGCTGTTCCACGTGGGCCATGCTCAGGGGTGACTCTCCTCCAGGGGGATTGCTGGTGAGGATGGGGTCATGGGGGGAGGCAAGGCTGGGGCAATGGCACGTGTGCCCACAGAGAGGGCTTTGAGTGCCGCCTCTGGCACCCATGCCATACATTCGCCACCACTGTTTTATAGGCTCTCCTGTCTCTGCCCCCCTCCTCCTTTCTCATGGGGGAGGGTGAGCCAGAAGTGAGCCTGGGGCCTTTGCAGCTCCAGAGGACTCTCTGGCTCTTTCCCTTCCCCACTATACTTGGCTAGGCAGGGCTGCATACCACCTGCCACTCATTAATGTACCACAAGTGGTAGCATACCACAGATTGAAAAGCCCTGACCTATGGCAACACATTTTTTAAAAATGTTGTCATCCATCCATTTAGAATCTTCCTGTGTTTTTACTGGAAATGTGACTATAGTTGCATTGACTCTTTAGCACCTCACAATTTTCTGACCACAAGGTTCAAAATGCACATAATATCACATAAATAAAAAACAAGAGAAAAAAACAAGTCAAAAAAGTAACAAACAAGTAACAGTAGAATTATTAGCAACCTGCTTTAGAAATACATGCATCATATGAAATCAGGTCACAGATCTTGATCTTTATCCTTCTCTCTGCCTGTTCTTTGTGAGATTGCTAATCACAGGATATTTCCTGCCTCCTTTTCACAGGCCTCGATTCATTACCACGCCAAAATATGAATTGTGATATCAGTAGAGGAAAAAGCTCTACCCTTTTGTATCATGATATTACACAAAAAGAAGCAAGGGACAGAATTTACATATCACAACATATATTTTCTCACTTGCTCCCTGCAAATGCCTGTGTCTTCTGACAGACACTTGTTCTCTGTCTGGAAGGATATGTAGCTTGCTCAGAGCTAAGCTTTGCCTTGACCCCACTCATTTTTGCCCAGGTAAGATTTTGCTCTTCAGAACACCCTCAACTCACTTTCTTATTAAATCTCAATGTGATAATCATAGCACTCTTTCCAAAACAACCCTGTGAGGTAAACTGGGCTGAAGGAGAATGAGTGGCCAAAAGTAGTTACCCTGTGGGTTTCCGTAGCTAAGAATGGTTTGGTAAGGGAAACTTGAGTCTCCCTTACCAAACCAACCCTGTGAAGGAGAAAAAAATGTTATAACATTCCAATGTCATTTGACTGAAAACAGTTTACTAAACTCAACAATAATTCATCCTTTCCAAAATTGGGCAGAATTTATACTTCACTAAATAGATAGCACATAAACAATATGTAAAAGTAGAGGAGAACTCCTTGAAGAAAGAAGGAAAACAAGACTAAGAACTGTCTAGCATTTTTGAAAATAAAATTTGATGAAAGGGCTAGGAAATACCTGGCTTTTTCAGGAGTTATACTACAGCTTCCACCATTACCCATCATTGGCCATGCTGGCCAGGATGGTGAGGCAATCTAGTTGAATAGCATCTAGGAAGCCATATAATCCTTGTTCCATTGGTGGCATACAGCCTCAACAGGGGCCTAATCATCAATTACAGGCATGAAGCAGAATTTTGATAATCTTCAACCACTTCACTAAATGAACCTTTGCAATAGCATTTGAAATTGCACTTGTGTTCATTGTGAAAAAATGCATAGACTTCTCATTAGAACTAAGCCTATGGTAAAAGTTAATTCCTCCCTTTGTCATCCTAAAACTAATTAGGAAACTCCATTATACTTTCAAACATTTGAATACATTGGCAAACATTTGAATGCACATTCATCATACTAAATGACAGGATTCCAGAATCCAAGATTTTGGAAATACTGGAAATATTTTGTAACACCAATGCAGGTAAATGATGATATACATGCAGTGCTGTATCAATCCAATGGAAGCTATATATAGGTTATTTCCACTGAAGAAAATGTCCCAGGTTTCTTGTTGGCATGAGAAAGAGGTGGGTTTTTTTGCATTCAAATTTTAAAGTAAGTCATGTCATACCTATAGCTGTACTTTTGTGGAAGAAGCAAAATAAAATTATAGTTGGACAGTCACTTCCTTTCTCACACAGAAATAATACAGGATTTAATTGGGAATTTGTGAACTGTTGCAACAAATAATCACTTCTATTTTATTTTATTGATATTCCCATCAAAATATACCTAACATAGCAGTTACCAATGAAACATATCAATACAGCACCAGTTTTTCAAAAATATCATGAAATATAAACTTTACCAAAACCAAATTACATACAAGATGAAGCAGTGATTTGGACAGCAACAGCTTAATTAAAAAAAATCATACACGTATTATCCCACACCCTCTTTTAGCAGCATTCTTTATTACGTATATGCTCTGCTTAGGTGCTCTTTCTATTAAAAATGGGGACGTTGCAGGAGGCACTACCAGGCAAAAAGGGCCTTGTTGTCTTCTTTGGAAAGTTCACACAAACAGTTCAAGAGCAGTAAGGTATCGCCAAGGAATTTAGCTGGGACAATGTCTATCACCATCTTCCTGAGATCATTAGGATTGTCATTTATGGGGTTAGAGCTGAGGTCAGGCCTTTGCTTCAGGATGCCATAGGTGTTGATGAGAAATTCACTAAACACTGGGTGGACATCTGTGCGGTAGCCCATTTTCTCCAAGCGGGTAATTAGGTTATGATAACGCTGGGTTATAGCTCGATACTTTTTGTCATCTAGAGAGCCATCTAAAGATCTTGTGGAAACCTAAGAATTGCCAGATATAAACCTATGATTAATATTTATGGAAGTGTAAATCAGCCTGAATTTTATATAACACTAATAGGAACAGAAAAGAAAAAATAGATAATTGTACAGGTTTTTTTAAAATTTGAGAAGTGGATCTTATAGAACTATTACTGTAATATTTTCTATTTAAGTTGGATAGTCTCCTGATACAACCTCTGAAGCTTTGCAATTCTGTGGATGTTTGTACTGTTGGTGTAAGTTTCCTCAAGCATGCCTGATCGGAACCTTCAGTTTTGATAGTCCTGGAAAAGTTCTTATAAATGCAAAAAAGATTGTTCTATCTAAATCCCTGCACACAACATACACACACACAACCCCCCCTCAGAATTCTCTACCACTACAGCACTAAAATATCATTTCAGTTATTTATAGTTTGTATATGAATGAATTTGTATTCGTAAAAATACAATGGACCTTGGAAAAAACCCAAGGCTGAGAAGATTCAGATGCAGATTTGTAGCAGACCTAAAAAATTTAATGCAGCAGCAATGAATTCTGAGTTCTTCTGGGTTCTTATTATGTATTCATCTGGTATATTTGTAAAAAAAATGTATAAAGAAAACTTTTTTATTTCTCTACTGAAATTTGAAAAAAAAACTTTTCACACACTCCTTTCACATGAATGTTTGTGCTGATCAGTGATCAAAATAAAAATGAAGAATTGAATATCACACTTTTAACTATTAGTTTAGAAACATAGGCATAAAAATTGAGTTGGCAGTGGTGGTGTCAACGCTGCTAACATCGGATGTTCTTGCTTTGACAACAGATGAAAATGCAGCCATCTTCTCTACTGCTTTTAGAATTAGTTGATGCTGGGAGGGGGGATAGGGATGAGAATCCAGCTAGTCATAACAATAATAACTCAGCCGTGGGAACCCAAAGACATTGGGCCTAGAGCTGATAGCGTTTTGGCGGGCTGGAGAGCTGGGGAGGAAGCCCGCCTTCAAGCTAATTGGGGAATATGATTTATGACTGTTTATTGGAGGTGGGAATTGTACTTTGTTACTTTGTATCCAGGGGAGGGGAATTTAGTTTTTGGGTTCAATTATGTAGTGCCAATACTTTGTTTCCCGAGTAAAAGATTCTTTAAGGAAAACAATGCCTCAAAGTTGTTTTGAAGGGTTTCATCTGTCGGAACCATGACATTAACCCCAAAACTACAATTTTTACTTATCCATCCTGGGGTCCCGAGCTTCAGTCGCTGTCCCTAAAGTCGAGGGATAGACCAACAAAGATTCGAGGAAGATCTCAACATGGAAAAGGAAGGGGCGCCTGAGATCAGCACCTCAGAGGAGGAAGCACAGGACAACGCACCGGTGGAGAAGGAAACTTTTCAGGTCTCCCAGATGGAGGCAAGACCCAAGCTGTGAGGACAACTGATCTGGTCGTCAGACTGGACCCTACCCAGTGGAGACTCCAGACACCTCGAGACGGCCTTGCCACTATTAAGTGCTTCAAAGGCAGATGAGGTCGAGCTGCAAAGAGGGGTTTCTTGCAAGTCTCGTTCTGCAGACCGATGGAGAGCTGGCAAAGGGGAGAGTCTTCACTAAGCTAGACTTAAGAGAGGCATATTACTGAGTGAGGATAAAGGAGGGAGATGAGTGGAAGACTGCTTTTAACTGTCCCATGGGGAGCTATCAATTTAAAGTCATGCCATTTGGACTACAGGGGGCTCTAGCTGTCTTCATGCAGCTGATCAAACAGGTACTACATGATCATTTATACAAAGGGGTTTTGGTGTATCTTGATGATATCCTGATATACAGCACGAATATGGCTGACCACGTAAAACAAGTGAGAGAAATACTAAAGAAACTGTTGAATGCCAAACTTTATGTTAAACTAACAAAGTATGAGTTTCACCAGACCTGACTAGATTATCTTGGCTACAGAATTTCTAGCGAAGGCATTGAAATGGACCTGACCAAAGTGAAAGCCGTAACTGAATGGCAGTCCCCAAAGACTTGCCAACAACTCCAGAGCTTTCTGGGATTCTCCAACTTACTGCCAGTTCATCCCCTCCTTTGCTGAAATTGCTTTACCCCTTACGGACTTACTGAAAACAGGCAAAGAGGGAGGAAAACCGTGACCAAGCCAGCCATCAGCATGGACTATGAGCTGTCAAACTGCTTTTGAGAATTTAAAAAGGCTATTTGCGGTCAAACTGGTCTTAAAGCATCCTTGTCCATGGAAGCCCTTTGTGATTCAAGCCAATGCCAGTGACGTGGCCATCGGAGCTGTGCTATTACAAAAGAACCAGAATGGGATCCTACAACCCTGTGCCTACACCTTGAAAAAATTCACTGAGTGCGAGAGAGATGGGCTGTGTGGGAGAAGGAAGCCTTTGCAATTCGTTGGGCTCTATTAAACTGGCGACACTATCTAGAGGGGAGCAAGGTGCCTTTCGAGTTATGGACTGATCACAAAAACCTAGAAGCACTGAAAACTCCCTGCAAATTGTCCCCAAAACAAGTATGGTGGGCACAATACTTTAACCATTTTAACTTCACCCTAAAGTACATTACCGGGAGGAAAAAACTTTTTAGCTGCTGCTTTATCCAGACTGCCCCAATACAAGAGCCAGCATGAAGAGGTTAATGAAGCAATTATTTCCACTTCACAAACTGCTTCTCAACTCATGCCGTGCAGAGTCTCACCTTTGAGAGCCCCATACCCCAATGACCCTGGGGTAAAGAAAATAAAACAAGAGCTCCTCGCCAACCAATAGTTCAAGGACAATCAAACCTCCCTAACATGCAGGGATGGTTTAGCTTACAAAGGGGGAAAGTTGTACTTGCCCAAAACCCTCCGCCTCAATGCGCTCCGGCACAGCCATGATGTAAAACAGGCTGGACACTTTGGATATTTAAAAACACTACACCTCATCAATCAGCAATTTTGGTGGCCAGGTTTGAAACGGGACATAGAGAACTATGTCCGGAGTTGTGTTGTATGTGCCACCATGAAAAGAATTCCGGGGAAACTCCCTGGGCTATTACAACCAGTGCCAGACCCTTCCCAACCATGGGAAGAAATTGCCATGGATTTTATAGTAGACCTACCTGAAAGTAGGGGAAATACAGTTATCTGGATTGTGATAGATCTGTTTTCAAAGCAGGCTCACTAACCAAGATGTTTCTGAAACATATCTACAGACAAACAAGTAATCTCAGACCAGGGGGTGCAGTTTACAGCCAAGTTTTGGAGAGGTTTTCTTAAGCTAATTGGCTCATCTCAAAGACTATCGTAGGCTTTTCACCCATCTATCAATGGGGTGGCTGAATCTGTAAACTCAATGATGGAGCAGTATCTCTGATGCTATGTGGATTATCAACACACGAACTGGATTGACCACCTCCCTTTTGCAGAGGTGGCTTACAATAACTCTTTTCACAGCAGCACCAGTTTCACACCTTTCAAAGTGGCCACAGGAAAAGAGTTCAGCCCAATACCCAAATATCCTCAGGGACCCTCCACTTCCCAAACTCTTGATCAGTGGGTAAGGCGGTGGGAAGAAGCCTGGAAAGACACGAAAACTGCTTTGAAAAAGGCTTCTAAGACATATAAAAAGCAGGCAGATAAAAAAAGGGCTCCTCAAAGGACATTCCAAGTTGGGGAAAAGGTTTATTTGTCCACAAAATATTTACAGCTTAAGTTACCTAGTAAGAAGTTAGGACCAAAGTACTTAGGACCCTTCCCCATTGTAAGGATCATTAACCTGGTCATGGTAGAATTAAAGCTTGCCAGACTCTTAGGGAAAGTCCACCCTGTGTTCCATTGTAGCCTGGTGAAACCTTTTTGGGATTCCACCTTAAGACCTCCCCCTAAGAAGGCACATGGACTTCTTGTAGTAGCAGGACAGACTCACTATTCTTGATTCTAGATTTTTTAAAGGAAAACTGCAGTACTTAGTGCAATGGAAGAGGTATCCGTTGTCTGAAGCCACCTGGGTGAAATCTAGCGATGTAAAAGCTGACAGACTCATTAATAGGTTCTATAAGAAACACCCTAACAAACCAAGAGGCAACCCCTAATCTATGATTTTGTTTGCATTACAGGATTTGCCCTTTTTATAAGGGGGGGCCGGATGTCAATGCTGCTAACATCAGATGTTCTTGCTTTGACAACAGATGAAAATGCAGCCATTTTCTCTATGCTTTTCAAATTAGTTGATGTTGGGAGGGGGGAATAGGGATGAGAGTCCAGCTTGTCATAACAATAATAACTCGCCCGTGGGAACCCAAGGACATTGGGCCCAGAGCTGATAGCGTTTTGGCGGGCTGGAGAACTGGGGAGGAAGCCCGTGCTTCAAGCTAATTGGGGAATATGATTTATGACTGTTTATTGGAGGTGAGAATTGTACTTTGTCACTTTATATCCAGGAGAGGGGAAATTAATTTTTGGGTTCAGCTATGTAGTGCTGATACTTCGTTTCTCGAATAAAAGATTCTTTAAGGAAAATAATGCCTCAAAGTTCTTTTGAAGGGTTTCATCTGTCGGAACCATGACAGGTGGCTTTCATGGAAATGGAAATTTTTTTTGATATGAAGCAGGTTATGTTTTTAGAACATATTTTAATAAAAATTAGAGTCCCTCTCTTTTTTAACAGGTGTATTAAAATATGGTATCTAAATATCTCACCTAAAGTTAACAAATGCAATTATTTCTTTATTTATTAAGATATCCTCTGGATCTGATTAAGGATAGCTTTTATCTCTGCTCAGAGTTAACTTTGTTTTAAGATCATTGCCCTCTTTTATTAGAGAATCAAAGGATATTTTGCGAATGAAAGTAGGTAAAACACCAGTTATCACAATGCAAACATGCTATTTTAGGTATTAATAATTAGTGTTTTTTGCCTAAATTTACATTCATACAACAGTTTGGAAAGTTATTTGGTTTAGAAGAGAAATGAGGTTTGGTTATGTTAATATGACCTATAAAATGAAAGCTTAAAATTTATCAGTTTGTGGAGACCTCTGATATATCAAGAGTGGAATGTAACGGTAATTCTATCTAGGCTTCTGGTTTTGTGCAGAAGCGCACATAGCTGAGGGATCACGGAGCTCCATACCCTACGGCCAATTTCTTTCTGTTTGGGCCCAAATTCGCCCCAGAGAGGCGAAAGAGAAGGAGGGGTGCCCTGCCAATTGTAGAGAGAGAGAAGTCAATCTGGTTGCCCGGAGAAAGCCCTCCAGAAACCAGATGAAGAAAGGCTAGTTTCACTTCAGAGTCTAGCCCAAGCTACAAGCAGCCGAAGCCAAAAAACACTAATTTAAGCTTGATTGTAAACAACGCGTTTGGAACTTGGTAAGAAATATTGATTCTCTCTCTTCTACTTGATAATTGATTTCCTGGGGGGGAAAAGCCCAAGAAGCAAAAATCCTCTAAAAGTGACAGGAGGGGGACTTTTGCTCCACCCTCCCACAGATGGAAGCGATGAATTAAACTTTTATGGGAGACAGAAATATACTGAAATGAAATGAATATAAGACTTAAATCTGGATAAGTGTGAAATTGGTGGAATTAGTTAAGATTTTCTTGGCAAAAAATTATTGATGAAAACAGAAAAAAGCAATTGTATGTTTTGAAAACTGAAAAATGAGCTGGTGTTGACATCTAGTGGTGGATGAAAATATAAAATTATAGTTGCTCTAATACAGGAACTGGCAGAAATCCCAGGAAAAGATAACTTGTTTTTGTGACCTTCAGTATTTTAAACAAACAGAAAACTGCTGTAACAAAGAAAAGAAAACATTTTGGGCTATCTACAAAGTGAGAACCATAAAACCTAGGGAAAAAATTGACCTTCCTGGATTATAAATACCTATTGAACTGTGACTCTAAAGCTGTTTGCAAAGAAAGGAAAACTTTGATTTTTGGCTATCATGGAACATCAGAGATCTGCAGAAAGAACATATCAAGAAAAAACAAATACTTTCCAGGAGGAAATGTATGCCATGTTGCAACTAATACAAATGACAATGACTGTAAGGACCCACTTCAAAACCTCTTCCCAAGAAAGCAGGACTCTTGGAACAAAATCATCCCAAAAGGAACTTTTATTAGGAGAAATTGACAGCAGGCATAGAAGGCAGGATCTGAGGGGTTCCCATGTGAATCAATAGGTTAAAAGAGCAAAAAGCAAACTCCACCCTAATAGTTCATTGGGCCAGTTCAAACGGGCCAATCCCCAAGGCTGTAAAACCGTTTGTTAGGTCTTTGCACCTTCCTTTCTGCAGCTATGGCTAAAAAGAATAGAAACATTTTGGACATAAATGTATTCTAGCTTAAGAGGGACATGTTGAATAGAATAGAATAGAATAGAATAGAATAGAATAGAATAGAATAGAATAGAATAGAATAGAATAGAATCTGGAAGGGGCCTTGGAGGTCTTCTTGTCCAGCCCCCTATACTGTCTCAGACAGGTAAATCTCTAGTCTCTTCTTAAAAATCTCCAGCGATGACATGCCCACGGTTTCCAGGGGGTAAGCTGTTTCACTGGTTAATTGTCCTCATTGTTAGGAAGTTTCTCCTTAATTCCAGGATGCTTCTCTCTTTGGTCAGTTTCCAACCATTGTTTCTTGTCCTTCCCTCTGGTGCTTTGTAGAATAATTTGACCCCCTCTGCCTTGTGGCAGCTCTCAAGTACTGGAATACTGCTATCATGTCTCCCCTATTTCTTCTTTTCTTTAGACTAGCCAAACCCAATCCCGTAGCCATTCTTCGTATGTTTTAGTCTCCAAGCTTTTGATCATATTAGTTTCTCTTCTCTGAATTTTTTTTAAACTCTCAACATCTTTTTTGTGATAAGATGACCAAAATTGGCTGCAGTATTCCAGGTATGGTCTTACTAGGGTTTTAGAAACCAGTACTAATAATTAACGTGATCTTGATTCTATGCCTCTATTTATACAACCCAGGATTGTATTAGCTTTTTTGGTTGCTGTTGCACACTGCTGGCTCATAGTCAAGTGATCGTCCACTAGGACTTCAAAGTCCCTATCACAGTTGCTAAGCCAGGTCTTGCCCAACCTGTATTTGTACCTTTGGTTTTTCCTTCCTAACTAAGACTTTGCTTTTCTCCACATTGAAACTCATTTTCTTGGATAGGGCCCATTGTTCAAGTTTGTCAAGATCTTTTTGGATCCTGAGTTTGTCTTCTGGGGTGTTGGCTACACCTGTCAGTTTGGTGTCATCTACAAATTTAATGAGTTCCCCTTCAATTCCCTCATCTAAGTCATTTATGGAGATATTGAAGAGTACTGGGCCTAAGACGGAACCTTCTGGTACCCCACTGCTTACTTCTCTCAATATGGAGAGAAGGACTACTTTGAGGACTACTCATTGAGTACGGTTTGTCAGCCAGGTACAGATCCACCTGGTGGTGATGTTTCTCAGGTAGTATACTATTTCCTTTTTTTCCTTCTCTTTTTTTGTTTTAAGATATGAGAAATGAAAAATTGTTGGGATGGCTTGTATGAGGAAAAAGATTTAAATATTTAAATGTAATTAACTCTGAGAAAATCTTACCAGGTAAGAATGTTTTGAACATTGCGGGGAAAATAAATTTAAATAAAAACTTTGAAAACAGGATCTATGACAAAGAAATACTAGAAAAATGTTTATATTCAATTGTTATCTATGAAAATACTAAGAAATGTGCTAATTTAGGGTTGATAAAAGAGAATATTATTGGAAGAAGAGAAAATCAAGGAAAACTACTATATGGATTATGGAACTATAGAAATTAATTGTTATTGATTGTTTTTAAATATAAACCTAGACAACACATTGTTTACCAAATATTAAGGTGATTATGTTAAAAATTAATAAAATATATTATTAAAAAAGAAGTAATTCTAACTATAGAAAATAGAAGATAGAACTATGTTCTCTCTACTGACAGAAGTAATTCTATTGGCAGGAAATTATCACCTGGTCTGAAAAAAATGTGTTTTGTTTTACCCTTTAAACTGAGCTCTCTTAGGGAATACTATTATTATGACCATTTTTTTTCTTCTTTGACACCTTAAGAGGCTGCCTTTCTTTGCCCAATAATGCCGCCAGCTGGCACAAAAGCTGGACCTCTATGTTTTATTAAGGTCTTCAATCTTGACAAAAACTCTACGTGTTGGGATAGAATCACTTACTTGCTTTATTTTCTCAGGTATATTAGATACTGTGAATCCATAGAGCCGTGTGATTCCAGGGAACACATGTGCAAGGATACGCCTGTCTAACTGGAAAGCAATCTCTCCCACGATGCGTCCATTTTTCTTGTTGTTTTGAGCAATTTCTATATCTGGAGGAAAAAACAGAGATAGACTTGATCTTATCTAGGAGAGGCCAAAAATACTTCTATGAAATAGCCTGTCTGTAATGAATTTTTCCCTTGATTAGATTAAAAAAATACTTTAACTCATCATCACATGTTAATACCAAAGGAGGATGAGAGTGGAAATCACTTAACCCACAAATCCTGAGCACATCAGTAATCTTACTAGAGCCCAATGGCAACAGAATTCATTTATCTTGATTTATATAGCAGAATAAAACTCAATTTTTTATTAAATAAATAAAAACTGCAGTGATAATTTCTCATCTATGATCTGCTTGAAAAACTAGTACTATTTCTTATTTATTCATTTATTTGATTTATCCTGCCTTTATTTTTTGTGAGCTCTAGGTAGCATATGTGACTAATGCTCCCACCATTAGTTTTTTCACAACAACAATCCTTTGAGGTGAGTTGGGTTGAGAGACAGTGACTAGTACAGTCACCCAGCTGCCTTTCATGCCTCAGGTGGGAGTAGAATTCATGATCTACAGTTTCTATACCAGCACCTTAACCACTACACCAAGGGTCCCCAGCCCCCGGTCTGTGGACCAGTATCAGACAGTGACATGCCAGCAACCAGGCCACACAAAAAAGCAAAGCCCCAGCCGCAAGATGCAGGAAGCATACAAAACCACGCACCCTCCAGTCTGTGGAAAACCCTCTCTCCATGGAACCGATCCCTAGTGCCCAATTGGTGCACTACACCAATCTGGCTCCCATTAATAATACATTACAAGGAAACAACTCTGAAATTATATTTAAGAAGTAAGGAGATCAGATACTTTTTAGCATGCATTTCAACATAAGGAAGAATATACATTTATAATCAATTATGACTATATGAACAAGTGAATAAATATTTAAATGCATTTTAAATAAATATATAACACATTTATTCAGTTTTTTTGCAAAATGCAAAAAAAGCCATATTTGATCAAAACACTTAATAATCCTGCCAACCAGTTTATCATGAGCTTTCACAAGATCCAGAGAAATAACAATGGTCAGATCTTGCTTGTTAGGTATAAAATATAACTGATAGCAGAAAAAAAAGCCACTTCTTTTCCATAATAGCATTCCCCCAGAAGGAGAATCTCCTGAAATGACCCATTAAAACTTGGGACTATCAAGAATTTGCAAGAAATTCAGCATTTCTTAGAGCTGCAGAAAAAAGGTGGTAAGTTTGCCATCTGTTTACATTTACTTAACTATTTATTTGACTTTTAATTGTAAATCCTAGAATGGGAAGATGGGAGAGAGAGAGACATTAACTGGCAGATCTGCCTACATTGGAATATTTTAGGGACCATTCAAAAATTAAAACTGTTAATCACACATTAAAATCCTGCATTTATTTGTAATATTGAAGAATGATTCCCAATAAAAGATATAATGAATGTCTGCAAACATAAGCTAATTCTGGTTTTTAAACATCCCAGGATTTAAAAAATAAACAAAAAATTAAATAGAAAAAGCAAATTCAGTTCCTAAATTGAATTAAGAAGTCTCTAATCATTGGAATGAAAGCAGAACAGTTTTTCAAATTGCTGTATCATAACTTTAAACCGATAGTCACTGCATATCCCACCAATACAATAATTATAACATAAAAAATTCCAGCACACTCAGGACATCATCTACAGTGAGTAACAGATGTAAAAAATATGCAAAAAGTATTACATAAGCAAAGCAGACTGAAAACTTGAGTCCTGGGGAGGAAAAGAGAAGTTAGTTTTTTAAAAATTGCTAGTCCATGTGTGATATACCATACTGTCAGAATCCAATTATATTTCATCTTTAATTATCAAATATAGAAACTCCCAATTCTGCCATCTTTGGATTCTGCCATAAGAGGGAGAGAAGGGGGAGAACAAAGGGGCTTTATGGCCCTCACTTCCTTCAGTACACTTCAAAGAGCTGAATGCTGAATGTGTGTTTATTGTAACCTCGAAGCGTTAGCATACCAAAGGAGGGTATTTGCCTTTCATGTAGTTATCTGAAGTCTCCATCCAGACGGAAGAAAGAAGAAAGGGGGTGGAATTGTGATACTTGAAACTATCACTGGAAGGGGGGTTGATTGGGTGGGACTACTGGGGAACCCCTTAAAACCTTGAATGGGAGAGCTTGAACCCCAAGTCCTGTCTAGCATGCCTGCAACCATTTTCTCTTAATAAAGGATTCCTGTTGGAAGAATTATTCCAAGAGTTCTGTCTTCTTAAGATGCAAAGTGGGGTGGGTCCTTACATTAGACAGGACTTGCAAAATTAATCCACCTGGAAGGGAGACCCTTGCCGGGGGATTTTGCAAAAAATTTACCATGTCAGACAATGGAGAAAGAGAGGGGGAAAACTCCCTGGAAAGAGAGCCGCTGACCCAGTTGGAACCTTGCCAGATGTTGGGATCTGAGAGGTCAGATTCCTCGGGAGAAGAAGTGGTGGAGACACAGGACCACAAGCCTCGCTGGTCAATGAACGTTGGAAAGAAAAGTGAGTGGAGAAAGGAATCAAGAAAGGTGACCCTGAGACGGGGGACCAAGCAACCAGAATGGAAGCAGGAGATGGAGAAATCCCTGCACGCAAGTGAAGAGGGAGGAAGCTGGGTACCGTACTCAGACTGGATCCTAGAGAAAGCTATTGACCTGATGAAGAGAACTCTCAGCTCCCTAGGAGAGGAGAATACTGAGCCCTACGGCCGCCCCAGTTCCTGGAGCCACAAAGGGAGAGACACCGAGGGGGACGTGGAACCTGCAACCCCAGGGACATCTACTGATCCAGGAGCCCCCACCCCCTACCGGACCACAGATGGCAAACTGGATGGAAGACACTACCACCCACAACGGAGGCACCGATCCATTCCAAGACGTCCACCGTTGGAGGTGAAATTCAAAGGGGAGCCAACACGCTTGGGGTTTTTCCTAACCCAAGTACTCAGCTACATGGAGGAATATGGGCAGGACATTCCCAGCGACAAAGCCCGCATCCGGATCGTGCAATCTGCCCTGGATGGACCAGCTGCGGATTGGGTAGTGAACTTGCATGACTCCAATGCCCCAGAACTCAGTAACTTCAACCGTTTCATGTCCTCTTTGAGAAGACGATTTGAAGACCCCCTGGCTGATCGCAAAGCCCATGAAAGAATAACAACAATGAGGCAAGGCAAACGCCCAGTGGCCGAGTATACACAAGAATTCAGGGCCATTGCCAGCAAACTGAATTGGCCAGAAGACATCCTCTTTGGCCATTTCAAAGACGGACTAAACTATGATCTATATGATGCTTGCCTGCCCCGAGGGGACCCACATCGACTTGAGGAATGATACGTCTTGGCAGAGGAAGCAGAGATCGACACATTGAAGAGGCACCGCCGAAGAAAACAATGGAGCCGCCCCCCGCCTGAGCTGACACACCAATCGGTGAAATCATCGGACACAGCCAAGAAGCAAATGGGGTGTTTCAAGTGCGGAAGAGAAGGGCATCGAGCTGTAGAATGCCGCTCAAAGGCCCCCCAGCACAACCCAGACAGATCCCCAATCAACAAACCCAGAGAGTATTCAGCTAAGCCAAAAGAAACAGCCATGAGAATGATGGAAATTGCAGAAACCCCCACCTCTGCTCACCAAGGGGAAAGAACTCCAGCCTACACCACAGGGCCGGTGGATGCCTCAGATGACAGCTCGGAGGGCGAACCCCTGGTAAGTGGATGCATCACACCCATCTTCAAAACAGTGACTATATTAATCCCCCCCATGCCCGAAGCTGTGAAGGTGAAAGCCTTAATAGACTCTGGCTGCACCCGCTGCCTCATTAGCCCAACACTAGTGGGGAATCTGGGCATCCCATCCAGGAGACTGGAACAACCAATCTCATTTGGCCAGCTAGATGGATCCATAGCAGGAGGGGTGCCAGCTACCCTAGCCACTCTGCCAATACACCTCTCCCTGGGCAACCATGAAGAGGACTTAACGTTTGTGGTGACCCCAGGTATGGAATGCCCAATGATTCTAGGGATGGAATGGTTGAAAAAATGGAACCCCTGGGTAAATTGGAGGACGACAGAAATCAAATTCCCGAAGGGGGACCCTATGGACTTAAAACCCCAAGGGAGGCTACCAGAATCAAGAATAGAAAAAGCATCCATAGGAGAGGAAAAAAGATTAACAGAAATACCAGAGGAATATAGGGACCTTGCTGAAGTCTTCAGTGAGGAGAGGGCGAATGAGCTTCCCCCCCACCGACCCACAGACTGTACCATTGAATTCAAGCCTGGGGCAAAACTCCCGAAGCCCAGATTATACTCCATGAGCCAAAGGAGAAGGAGGAAATGGAAAGATTTATAAAAAAAAACCTGGAGAGAGGTTTCATTGAGCCAGCCAAGCCTAAAGTGGCTGCCCCGGTCCTTTTTAGAGAGAAGAAGGATGGCTCTTTACGTTTATGCGTGGATTATAGGGCCCTGAATACAATCAGTGAAAGCAACCTATACCCGCTGCCCCTCATGAAAGACATGCTGTCACACCTATCGAAAGGGAAATTTTTTCTAAACTAGACCTAAGGGAAGCTTACTATCGCGTGAGAATCAAGGAAGGGGACGAATGGAAGACTGCATTTAACTGCCCCATGGGGTGCTATCAATTCAAAGTCTTGCCATTTGGATTACAAGGGGGCCCTGCAGTCTTTATGCAATTAATCAATGACGTTCTAAGGGAGCACCTGTTTAAGGGGGTCCTTGTTTACTTGGACGACATTCTTATCTTTACTGAAACAAAAGAAGAACACGTCAAACTTGTCAGAGCGGTTTTAAAGAAGCTGCGAGCCGCTCACCTATATGCCAAACTCTCAAAATGCGAATTCCACCAGGAAAGGATAGACTACCTAGGCTATCGCATATCCCCACAGGGCATTGAAATGGACCCGAGAAGGTCAAGCAGTACTAGAATTGGGCACCACCCCGCACAAGAAAGCAACTACAAAGTTTCCTGGGCTTTGCAAATTTTACCGCCAATTCATCCCCTCATTTGCACAGATAGCCTTGCCCCTCACTAACTTACTAAAAACGAAGGGAACATCCTCAGTAAAACCTAGCCAGCCACTAACATGGACAATGGAGTGCCAAGCAGCGTTTGAGAGACTAAAGAGACTTTTTTCTGCCGAACCAGTACTAAGGCACCCAGACATGGACAAGCCCTTCATAATACAGGCAGATGCAAGTGATGTGGCAGTGGGGGCTGTGCTATTACAAGAAAATGATGATGCAGTATTGCAACCCTGTGCATATACATCCAAGAAACTCACGGAAACAGAACAGCGCTGGCCCGTATGGGAGAAGGAGGCTTATGGGATACGTTGGGCATTACTCACGTGGCGACAGTTCCTGGAAGGCAACAAAATCCCCTTCCAGGTGTGGACTGATCACAAAAATTTAGAAGCCCTGAAAACTTCCAGGAAACTCAATCCCAAACAAGCCCGCTGGTCCCAGCATTTTCACCAATTCCAATTTAAGCTCAAACATTTACCAGGAAGAAAGAACTTCCTGGCAGATGCACTATCTCGCATGCCCCAATATAACAGCGCACGAACCACAGACTCTAGACCAGTAATGGCAGAATCACAACTGGCAGCGCCAGTAACCACAAGAACCCAAGCCAAAATAAAACCACAACTGGACAGCCAAACTGGGATTGAATTCAGAAAAAGTTTGGAAACAGATGATTGGTTCCAGAAAAACAAACATGTGTGCACAATGAGAGACGGATTGCCTTGGGTAGGGGAAAAGTTATATATACCAACAACTCAAAGACTAACTTTCATGCACTTTGCCATGACACAAAATCAGCAGGGCATTTTGGATTTGTAAAAACTTTACACTTAATTAAACGGCAATTTTGGTGGCCATCAATAAAAAAGGACATAGAAAGTTATGTTGCCAGCTGCCCAACCTGTGCATCAGCAAAGAGGTTGCAAGGGAAATCGCCAGGGCTATTACAACCAGTGGCAAGTCCCTCAGCCCCCTGGAGGGAAATAGCCATGGATTTTATAGTGGAATTGCCAGAAAGCAATGGGAATACTGTTATCTGGACAGTCACGGACCTATTTTCCAAACAGGTGCACTTTATCCCTTGCCAAAAAATTCCCACTGCAAAGGCCTTAGCAAAACTTTTCATCCAGCACATTTACAGATTGCACGGGGCACCCCAACGCATCATCTCTGATAGGGGAGTGCAATTTACGTCTGCATTTTGGAAGGAATTTTTATCCCTCTTAGGGACCACTCAGGGATTGACATCTAGCCACCACCCTCAAGGGGATGGACAAGCGGAACGCTGCCAGTCGGTACTTGAGCAATATTTGAGATGTTTTTTAAATTTCCAACAGAGTGATTGGACGGACTTACTTCCTTTTGCAGAAGTTGCCTACAATAATGCAGTCCACTCCAGCACAGGCTACACTCCTTTTCAAATAGCCAACGGTCAAAGTTTCAACCCTATGCCAGAGTTAACCCCAAAAGAACCAACGATCCCTTCACTGAAAGAATGGATGGAAAACCTACAAAACACCTGGCCAATAGTCAGAAAATCACTAGATGAAGCTAGGCGGGCATACAAAGCACAAGCCGATAAAAAAAGGGTTGAGCCTACACCATTCATTATAGGAGAAATGGTGTACTTATCTACAAAATACCTAAAGTCCCTACAGCCCTGTAAAAAACTTGGACCAAAATATATAGGACCTTTTCCAATTAAAAGAATCATAAATCCAGTAACAGTAGAATTAGAATTACCCAAAAACCTCAGGCAAATACACCCAATTTTTCATTGCAGCTTTCTGAAAAGAGAGCATCAGTCACATCTACGGCCAAAAATCCTCCCACCACCACCTCCACTCATGGTGGAGGGTGAACAACACTTCGAAATAAAGGAAATCCTTGATTCTAGGAGATATCATGGGGCAACTCAGTACCTAGTTGCCTGGAAACACCTCCCTACCTCACAAAATGAGTGGGTCCATAAACGTCATGTCAGAGCCCCGAAGCTATTGAAGAAGTTTCACACAGAAACAAGCCTGACTAAATTTTATACTGTGTTTTCTTTCAGGTGGATCTCTCTTATTGTTAAGAGGGGCTGGATGTCAGAATCCAATTATATTTCATCTTTAATTATCAAATATAGAAACTCCCAATTCTGCCATCTTTGGATTCTGCCATAAGAGGGAGAGAAGGGGGAGAACAAAGGGGCTTTATGGCCCTCACTTCCTTCAGTACACTTCAAAGAGCTGAATGCTGAATGTGTGTTTATTGTAACCTCGAAGCATTAGCATACCAAAGGAGGGTATTTGCCTTTCATGTAGTTATCTGAAGTCTCCATCCAGATGGAAGAAAGAAGAAAGGGGGTGGAATTGTGATACTTGAAACTATCACTGGAAGGGGGGTTGATTGGGTGGGACTACTGGGGAACCCCTTAAAACCTTGAATGGGAGAGCTTGAACCCCAAGTCCTGTCTAGCATGCCTGCAACCATTTTCTCTTAATAAAGGATTCCTGTTGGAAGAATTATTCCAAGAGTTCTGTCTTCTTAAGATGCAAAGTGGGGTGGGTCCTTACACATACTCTAAATAAATAAATAAATAATGATGTCAAATACAGGATGGTCTGAGAGACTGTGTGTTAGAGTGGCTCTGCATGGTAATCTAATGCTGATATACCCATAAAAAAACCAGGGTGAAAAATATTGCACAACAGCGATACAGAGTAGTCCAGTTTTGCTACTTCCTTTTTTACATTTTGTTTGTGTTTTAGGGAAATGAAATGTCCTTGAGGGCTCTGTAGTAACAATCAATATGTTAAAAGTAGGAAGGATCATTTCTATATTGTATTGACAATATAAGTTAAAGTGTTAAGTAAAGTTGCATAATTATTTATTTCTGAATGCGGCATTTTATGCATAGCTAAATTATATATAATGCATTTTAAAAAGCAACAAAAATAATTATATATCTGGCATGGGATGGTTGATGAATGGATGCAAGTTTTTATTGGGGCCTCAGTGTAGTTTATCATTTTAAATGGTTGTTTTCTGTATTGTGTTCTTATTTTGTTCACCATCCAGAGTTCATTTGGGTAGCTCAGTAGTTTTACTGTATAGATTCATTTAACAAATAAATATTTCTAATGAGCAATAAAAATATTACACATATTTAAATTCTCAAATTTCTTATTCTGTTCATACAAACACACAAACATAGCACACAGAGATGTGAAAACTCTAAAAATATTTTGGTGGGGGTTTGACTTCACAACATCTGCAACATGAAACAGCCACAAAATCTCAGTATTACCATTCAGGTAGAACGTATGGAACTTCCTTAATTTGTCTGTAGCAGGTGAATCTGAGAACCAGACTCTCTTCTTCCGAGGCATCTCTTGTGATTCAAGCGGGGTTTTCTCTATGCTGGTGTCCGGAGCATTACCTACTAAGCAATAGGGCTGCCTCTCAGGACTCCGTCCTTTTGGGATGTTTACATCATTAGAAAATGCAATCTGGGCTTGGGCATCCTCTTTATGTGTCTTTGACGAAGGTGATTCTTCTGGCCACATTGTTGAGGAATTGAGCTTCTCTTTTGGATTCAGGAGTCCTCCTGTTTTGTAATGAGCTGCAGTTAAACAGATTTAGCACCAGGTTATGCTAAGGGTACTAAAACAGCAAGTGGATTATAGAAATTCCTTTGACTGGGCACATTCACCCCAAATAAATATTTTCCTCTCACTCTTCTCCATATGTTCTGTGAACAGCTAGGCCATAAATAACTGGGAGAGAGAGAGAGAGAGAGAGAGAGATGGCTCACCTTGTTGAGAGTGTTGTTAGTGCAGTGTGCAGTTTCATGTACCACAAAGCTCACATTTCTCTATTAGAGACCTCCCAGTCTAATGGAAGTGATATCATGGAGAAAAATTTCATGGAGAAAATCTATCTATGTGGTTGCTAGGAGTTGAAAGTGACTTGGTGGCACATAATCAATCAATCTAATGGAGAAATCACCATGCTGTGGTTTCTTCTTCATCCTTACATAAAGTCTACAATGAAATAGATCCCTGTGTTTTTTCATTTAGCAATAAAGAACAGGTTCTTTCATTTCATTGGGATCCTTAAAAATATTTGGAGTGTTGATTGCTTAAATCATGCAAAGTTATGACCAAAGATTTGAGAGATGAGGCATTCCAATTTTTGTGTAATCTTAACATGATTTTAGAAAAAGTTCAGAGTATGAATGAATGGATAATTTTCACAATAAAGGATGCAAATAGTGAAGTTCCTAAAACATCAGGACATTGCTTTTAACATATTTGTTTACTAAAACTGATAGCCCATTAATAAGCAATTAAATGGCCAACATTACTTATAAATTACAGAGAAGACCATCAAAAAGCTATTTCAAAATGGATGGAAAGAACATTGTAGATGTAGCTTTATATAAACTATATAAGCAAGTTTAAAATAATATTTATAGAGACAAAGCTCCTAACTAAATATACACTGACTGGCAGAATGTTGATGTTTTGTAGATATCGTGATCAAAACAGCAATTTGATGTGTTAATCTGCTGTAAGGGTTAGTTCCACTTCTAGGAGCTTTAGATAAGGAACTGAAAACCACAGCTAGTATGTTAAATCTCTTACTCAGCTCTATGGTGCAACCATAATTGGAATATGTTAACATTTCAGGTTACTTCATCTCTAAATTGGATCGTGAAGATCTAAAAAATAGCAACTAAAATAAGGAGTTGTGTAGCTGACACTTAGATTTGTCCACAGATAGAACTTAGTCTTTCATGATAACTATTTTAACACTATACGTTTGTTTTCATGGACTGAAAATGGAAAATATTCAGATGCTTCTAGAAAAAACTCTATCCCATTAACTCTGCAGACATGTACTTAAAAGTATACACATAAAGTGTTGACATCAAATATAATTTCTCACCAGCGCTAAATGGAAATGTTTGAACCTTATCACCACCAGGGAAAGGACCATCTGTAGCCCAAGATTTCCTTAATATTGATATATCTGTGGGTTCTTCACGCTGTTTTCCAGGCATGGTAGAATATGGTATATTTGAGATGTGTGCAGATTTCCTATCTTCATTTCTAGATTGAACAGTAACAGGATCAGTGTGGAACAATTTAATTGGTGTCTGGGTGCTAGGACATGACATGTTGGCCTCTTTGGAAAGGATGTGAGGAGAATAATTATAATCTTTTCTGACAGGCTGAGCTGCAAAGAAAAACAAACAATAAAAATAGTTACATTTATACCATGTATGTACATATCTAGACACTGACATGATTTGGCAGAATACTTTTTGACATCATCAGACCATATGCTCTTTCTAGAAAACATTATCAGTGAACACATCTAGTGTGGTGTCCATTGATGGACCTGGCCTTGGAAAATTGACTGAGATAATAAGTCTACCTGTTCTACCTGTACTGACTGAAACGCTTCAAAATATCCACCCAGAAAATATGCAGAAATAATTTAATCTTCACAGTTCAAACATGCTTTCTTGAACATCATTGTCGTATTCAATTCTTTTTGATACTGAATGTGATTTTTGTATCCCAACTGAACAGCGTATTAAAGCAAGGACAGTACTACAACCATTTATTATTATTGTCATTTTATCTGGGACTTTTAACACTTTTGTATAGAATGGAAAGAAAATGTCTGTGTGTGTGTGTGTGTCAGAGAGAAAGAGAGAGAGAGAGAGAGAGAGAGAGAGAGAGAGAGAGAGAGAGAGAGAGAGAGAGACAGAAATGTGGGCCCAAAGCACTCTGAGCAAACTAACAGGAAGAGCAGATAGGAGTTTGGCAAGAGCAGTCAAGTGGGAGGCCTGGAAAGATTTAAGGAGATAATTGGTCTACTAAAATACATCAGGGAAGAGTTAAAGCTCTCCAGAACAAACAGAAATGTGAAAAAAAAATCAAAGAGCAGGAAAAGATATATTTCACAGAGGTGCTGAAGAAATAAGCTAATCTAAGTAACCTTTAAAAATTCCTCCTCATGAGTAAATGTATTCTCATCTTCAGGAAAAGAAAGGAGGAGGATCTGAGAAACTGTAGGCCTGTCAGGATGAAGTCTATACTCAGCAAGATCTAGCAACATGCATGTTGAGCAGATAGATAAGAAGCTACAATTAACGAAAGCCAGCATGGGTTTGTTATAGCAAATTATGCTAATGCCATTGATACAGAGTAGTGTACTAGGTCCATAGCAAAGCCTGTGGCAAGAGTACCTTATGATATTCCTTAATAAAATAAAATAGTAACAAGTGGGTTGGCATGGACTTCTGTCAGAAACTAAGGGCAAATGAAAAAGTTGCCAGCTTTGTAGATGATACAAAATTGGGAGGGATGGCTAGTACTTTGGAAGAAAGAGAGAACATTCAAATAGAACTAAACTTACTTGAACAGTGTATTGGAATGACTAATACAGGTAGTCCTCGACTTATGACCACAATTGAGTCCAAAATTTATGTTGCTAAGTGAGACATTTGCTAGATGAATTTTCTCCTATTTTATGACCTTTCTTGCCACTGTTGATAAGTGAATCACTGCACTTGTTCTGTTAGTAACATGGTTGTTAACTGAAGCAGGCTTACCCATTGACTTTGCTTGTCTGAAAGTTGCAAAAGAGGATCAAATGACCCTGCGACACTGCAACCATCATAAATATTAACCATCAAACATTTAAATTTTAATCATGTGGCCATGGAGATGCTGCAAAGGTTGTAAGTGTGATAAATGGTTACAAGCCACTTTTTTCAGTGCCGCTGTAACTTTTAACAGTCACTAAATAAACTGTTGTAAATCAAGAACCACCTTATAGAGTTTAACAGAAAGAAACGCAAAACTCTGTGTCTGGGGATATAAAAGAAAGACACAAGTATGGGATTAGGTGAATTAGTTTGACAGTAGTATGTGTAAAAGGAGATCCAGATATTTTTTATTGACCAATTCAATTTCTGGACTATACGAGATCTCATTTCAGGAACAGACTGTCCCACAAAGTGGTGAGTTCTCCCTCACTGAAGACCTTCAGAGAGAGATTGGATGACCTTCTGCCAGTTATGTTGTACTGTAGTATATCCCATGATGAAAAGCGGGCTGGACAAGATTACTGTAAGGTACATTTCAACTTTATGAGTATGAAAGAAAACATTGTTTACAGAAAATGCTTCATGTAGCATGGATAGCATTAAAGCTGTTCTACACCTTTTCAATTTTATCAAAAGTTTCATGTGAAAGCATCATTTGACCTAAAAGCAACTGGGTGGTATCTATGTTCATGGACCATAAGAATGAAAAGATGTTAAATGAATGTTGATTGAATACCAAAGTAAGAGACCAGTGTTAAACAGGTTTACAGAGTTATTTTGACCATTTTGATGGGGTCTGACTCACAAAATATGAAGAAAGAATAAATGGTTTGAGAGGAAAAGAAAACCAAGAAAGTAGTACAGTACCATACAGTAGTTGATAGTAGTAGATAGTTCTCAAAAAGAGAAAGATAAAAAGCTTAAAAAAGGCAATATATAAACCAATCTATAGGTATGGTGGAAGGGGGGTATGCAGTTAGAAAAGTATAGAAAGATATGGGAATTATAAATGCAATTTCTCTATGTAGATCTTCTTTTTCCTTATTTTGTGCCCTTAATTTCTGTGACTTACAATATTTTAATTTTTTTTGCTTTCCATAATGGTGTTTACCCTGAAAATGAATCATATGGTAAGGATGCAGGGATGCAAGTAATAGCTTATAGAAATTAAAAACTGAAATGCCTGAAGATGTGTGTATGCATCTGCATGTATGCACATTCATAAATGAGCAAATCAGGATAATTTGCTCTCCTGTTTAAATCATGTGTAGACTTTCCCAGTTGGCCCAATATAGTTCCTATTATAGATATAGATTTGACCAAAGAGTCTTCTTCCAATAAATGAATTCACAAAGGTCCTATTGAATTTTATGTATTAATTTGGATACACAATGAAACATATTTGCAAAATTTATATACCAATGGCTATTAACAAGCTAACTTGCCATGCTTCTTACCTGTTTTTACTAATGAACTAGTATCAGGATGTGAAGGAGAAATCTGAGGTGCTATGAACTGGGACTGATTGTTGTTCTCACACTGCTGACTCAACAATGTGCGTAATTCATAGTTTTCTCTGAGAAGCCTAATTTGATTTTTGAGATGTGCATTTTCTTCCTGAATTCTTTTTATCCACTCTCTTTCCTCTGTCATCCTCCTCTTCCTCACTGTTGAGGAAGGATTAACTTATTAGGGACAGCCTTGACTAGACAGGTCACCTCAGTGCTTCAAGAGGTTCAGAGGAAATTATCAAGCTTAGAATGTTTCTAAACAATTGTGATGTCATATGTTCTTAAGAGAACATCTGATACTCTACTAGAGCATTTTCTTTCAGAGTGGCCTTTCTGCTGTGAAATAAGGTATGTATATAGAATGGTTTATATATAGAATGGAACATTATGTCTAAGAGGTCCTGATCACATGGCATTGTTGAGAATATAGTCTCAAAATAGCACTGAAAATGGCTTCTCCAAAAATCTGAAACACTTTTTACTATAGACTTTCTTCACAGACAACTTTTTAGCAGTGATTTTGTTTTTCTTGCTTTTTCAATGAAAACTAAGATTATATTCTCCTCTTTGAATAAAATGATCAGTTTAACCATTCCTGCTTTATCTTCCTTGCTATGGAAATAGTGTGTATTTCTACTTGCACCTAATAATCTTTGTGAATTATCACCATTTTTATTAACAAGGTACACTGTATTCTTTTAGTTTCTTTGACCTTACAGGAAGAATACTTTTTTTTTCTTTTTTTCACCCTTTTTAAAATGTGAAACTTTTCTTTAAACACATTTCTAAAATCAAAACTTTCTAATACATCTTTTTCTTTAGCTTCTTAATGTACAAGCTTTGAACTTCAGTATTAAATATAGATCACTCCCTCCAAATTACCCTTATAGAATAATATTTTTTCTTTTATAAACATCCTTTTTAAAACTCAAAAATTTTCTTTAAACTATTACAACATTTTCTTTAACTTTCTCTTAACACAGATACTCTTAAATGCATTTTCAATAACATTTTGCATGTTATGTAAGCATTATATATATATAAATTATATTTTCAAATTTTGGATTAAGACTTTTTTTCAATTACAAATATCAAACAAATAAAAATCCATCCTAGATCCAGTTAACTCATTAAGTTTAAATCACTCCTTCCAGCTTGTCTTCATGGAGTAAAATCTTTTTCTTCTCTGGAAAGTGTATCAAGTAATTACAAGCCTCTCTTTTTATCAAGGAATTCTTGACCTTGTTAATGTCCTTAAAGAAAAAGTCCCAAACTTGTCTTTTTAGTTGCAGATTTTCTTGAAGCTCTTCTTTCAGTTGTGTTGAGAGATTTATGTTTAAACCATAATAATAAAAGTTAGTATCAGATTTATATTCCAAAATTGCAGTTAATTCCTGTGCATTTTCAGCAATTTGTAAAATTGCCTTAGTAATTTGGTAACTTTCTACACGTTTGCATCTCTAAAGTAGTTTGAGAGGGTTTTTTTATCATCCTTGGAGCACACAGCTGGTCAACAAACTGATGGATTTTATTTAGAGAATATCTCTAATAATTTGCTCCTCCATCTTAACTCTCTCTTTGGTCAAAGAATAGCTTTATTTTATAAGTCACTTAGGAATTGCTAGCAGTTCAGGAATCATAAAAATTAGAAAGTTTTAGCCACCCACAGCAAAGCAGACCAAGCTACAATTTACTGCAATAATAAACTAAAACCACAGCTTTCAGTCTTTA
This sequence comes from Crotalus tigris, assembly GCF_016545835.1. Classification (NCBI taxonomy): domain Eukaryota; kingdom Metazoa; phylum Chordata; class Lepidosauria; order Squamata; family Viperidae; genus Crotalus; species Crotalus tigris. The sequence goes on from NW_024100510.1 coordinate 2,183,098, forward strand.
TGTTTCTCCATCAGCTTTTCTTTTCTTTCTTTGCTCCATACTTCTTTATTTTTGCTTCCCTTCCTTGTTGTTTAACACTAAAGAAATCTGCAAAATGGTGCAGGTCTTCAAAAAAGCATAGCACACTATGACTAAAAAAAAGTCTCTCCTAAAGATTAATAGTCCTTAAAGGTGATTAAGAAATGAAAGGCACAATTTACTGTCCGTTTGAAAGATAAATTTCAAAACAGCGGCTTCTTCAACAATGAACAGATTGCAGCCACTCCCCTCCAACATTTGGCATGCAGTAGCTTCAAAGTGCAGCTCCTGAAGTTGCTTGCAGACCTCAGCTGTATCAGAAGCTCTTGAAGGATAATTCTTAGACTCTCCCTGAGAAGGGTGGGTCATAAAAACTGAAGGAATGCCAGTCCCTTCAGTTAGTAGTTGAAGAGCTACCGCCCAGGAAAAACCCTTTACGCATCCATCCCTGAGCATGTATATAGTTGGCCATCTTCGTGGGAAGTTGTTTTCTATTTTCAAGCAGATTCCCCCCTCCCCGATTCTGTAATATTCAGAACCTGAATTGCCTATTGTAAGTTAAAAGACTACTTTTCTGTCTGTGACTTCAAATTCCATTCTGTGCTATGTATATATGCATGTATGGATGTATGTTAATCTATTGGAGAATCCAATCTAACTCAGGAAAAATAAGCATTCCCTTTAAAAAATGAAGGGAAGAAAAGGAATCCAAAGGTCATGGTTCCGATAGATGAGACCAATAGAAATAAGAACTCTTGAGGCAATTGCTTTCCTCAAAGAATACTTTTAATGGCTACATAGTATCAGCATGAACAAAGGTGAAACCAAGACTGAAAGTTCCCTCCCCCAAGGTACAATGTAACAAGTTGAACTTCCCACCCCATAATATGTCATAAATCACAATCCCCAATTAACTACCTTGGCAGGCTTTCTAATGGAAGCTCCAGCCCGCCAAGACTCATATAACTTGACCTTGGTTCCCACAGGAAAGTTATTGTTATGGCTAAACTAGAAGAATACATCTCCTTTCTCCCATTGCTGTGGCAACCAAAAACGATGTAAAGATGGTTGCAGACAGAATCATTTGAAAGTTGACAGTCGGATCCCCTAAAGAAGAGAGAAATCCTGTAGGTAGAAAAGGAATTAGAGTCATGTATCATCCCTAGGCTTATTTGGATGTTTATCATAAAAAGTATGTATTAATCTATCAGTTTTTACATCAGCACTTTTTACCCAGGTGGCCTCTGATAGTGGGTAACCTTTCCACTGCACTAGATATTGTAACTTTTCCTTATACAACCTAGAATCAAGGATTCATTTTATTTCATAGTGAATCTCTCCCTCCATGATGAGGGGACCAGATGCCTGCTTTGGCAGGGGTCGCAATGAAGTCTCTCTGTATGGCTTCAATAAGCTGCAGTGGAACACAGGGTGAACTTTCCCTAAAAGGGGAAGGAGCTTTAGTTCCACGGTGACTGGGTTTATGATCCGCATTATGGGGAAAGGTCCAAGGAATTTTGGTCCCAATTTTTTACTAGGCAATTTGAGTCTTAAATATTTTGTAGAGAGGTAAACTTTTTCACCCACATGGAATAGCCCAGTGATGGCGAACCTTTTAGAGACCGAGTGCCCAAACTGAAACCCAAAACCCACTTATGCATCGTTGGGTGCCGGGTGGGTATGTCCCATTGGCTGGATGTGGCCAATTGGGTGAGTGTGGCCCATTGAGTGGGCGTGGCTGCAGTGGTAACGGCAGACTGGGTGGGACTAAAAAGTTCAATCAATCAATTCCAACTTTGCAAGATATTTTTTTTTCCTGCAAGAAGTTGAAATTAGCTGATTGATTGAAACTTTTAGGCAGAGGCCTAAAGCGAAAAGGTTTTATAAAACCAAGCTGAAGGCCTAGGACTGGGGCAACAGTGCGTGTGCCCACAGCGAGGGCTTTGAGTGCCGCCTCTGGCACCCGTGCCATAGGTTCGCCACCACTGGAATAGCCTCTGAGGGGCCCTTCTCTTGTCTGCCAGCTCTTTGTATATTTTTGAGGCTTTTGTTAGAGCTGCTTTGGCATTGTCCTAAACCAGTGGTTCTCAACCTTTTTATACGGCGACCCCCGGTCACACGGACGCGCGCATGTGCAGCACCGCCCCCTGAGGGGGAAAAATGGCGGATCGCGTTGTTTGTCAACCCCCATAAAATGGTCGTTCGACCCCAAATGGGGTCGCGACCCATAGGTTGAGAACCGCTGTCCTAAACGGTTTTCCAAGAAGTCATCCATTGATCTAAAGTTTGAGAAACAGGAGGGTCTTGTGGAAGTTCAGGCATGAGAATAAATTCCCTACCAGTAGCTATTTTAAAAGGAATCAGTGAGTCCAGTGCTGCTATGTACTGTGTTATTGTAAGCCACCTCAGCAAAGGGGAGGACGTCAGCCCATGTTGTTTGTAGGTAGTCAACATAACATCTAATATATTGTTCCATCATAGAGTTAGCTTTTTCAGCAGCTCCATTAGTAGATGGATGAAAAGCCGATGAGAGTCCCTGTATGGACCCAATAAGTTTCATAAGTCTTTCCAGAACTTGGCAATGAACTCCAGCCTCTATCTGAAATAATCTGCTTTGGAGCTCCATGGAGTCAATAGATATGCCTGAGAAACATTCTTGCTAGTTTCTTTGCAGAAGGAAGATGAGTGCAGGCAATGAAATGAGCTTGCTTAGAAAAAACATCAATCACAGTCCATATTACCATATTTTCCCTACTTTCCGGTAATTCCATAATAAAATCCATGGTAATTTCTTCCCAGGGTTGGGAAGGGTTTATGACTCACTGCAATAATCCAAGGGGCTTACCTGGATGTTTTTTTCATTGTTGCACAAGTTGCACAGCTTTTCACATAATTCTCAATGTCTTTCTTTAACCCTGACCACCAAAACTGACGTCGAATTGAATGTAAAGTTTTTAGGTAGCCAAAGTGGCCTGTTTGTTTGCTATTGTGGCTGCATTGGAGGCCCTGAACTCTGAGGGTTTCTGGTAGATACAGTTTTGACCCTTTCCAAGCCAGCCCATCCCAATAAGTCAGTATGGTTGTCAGGGCCCACTTCAATACCTCATCCCAACAAAGTAGAACTCGTGGAAGCGATTTCTTCCAAAAGGAGCTTTTATTAGGAGAAGCTGATAGTAGACATAATAGACAGGATCTGAGGGTTTCCCGCCAGATCAATAGGTAAAAAGTATCCCCAAGCACAGTTCATCTGGTCGGTTCATATAGGCCAATCCCAAGGTGTTAAGTTCGTTGTGGGAAAAAGGAGATAACATCAGGCCATCTCTGGACTGCAGCGATGTTTAGACGGCTCTTCGCACCTTCCTTTGCAAACGCGGAGATAACACAGTTGCCAGAGGTACATTCCATTCTCCTCCCCCCTTTCTAGCTGACAACAGGGGAGAGAAGTTCACAGAAGACGAAATGCAGGAACAGCAAAGTGTTACATTGTAGCGATAGATGAAACAAGGCAATAAACCCCAAGTGCTTCCCCCTTCCCTTCCAGGTGTATGGCAGAACCCAGGGAGAAAAGAGAATGTAACATGGGTAGAGAAAGAAAAAAGGAAAGGCCCTTTAACATATGGGTTCTGGCAATGGTTTTATTTGTCAGGAATCAGGAATCGTTTTTTAACTCCTTCTTTAGCCTCTTCATTAATGGGCTATCGGGTTCAGTTGATTTTGCCTGTGATGCCCCCCCTGTTGTTACTTGAGTGATCAACTCTGGTTGTAGAATAATGGCTTTTGTATTGAGGCAACCTGGACAGGACATCAGCTAGCTAATTTTTTCCTCCCGGGATGTATTTTAGTATGAAGTTGAAACGGTTAAAATACTGCGGCCACCAAACTTGTTTAGGAGATAACTTACGGGGGGGTTTCAATGCCTCTAGATTTTTGTGATCACTCCATACTTCAAAAGGTAAATTGCTCTCTTGAAGGAAATGATGCCATGTAAACTGAGCCCCCCTAACCCCGAAAGCCTTTTTTTCCCAGACCGTCCCCCTCTGTTCAGTGTCTGTTTATTTTTTGGAGGTATAGACGCAGGGCTGCAAATCCCCATTCTCATTCTTTTGCAAGAGAACGGCTCTTACAGCCACATTGCTGGCATCAGTTTGGATGATGAATTGTTTTTCAGGATTGGGATGTTTTGAGAATGGGTTCTGCTGCAAACAGTCTCTTTAAGTTCTCAAAAGCAGTTGGCATTCAATGGACCATGGCAGTGGCTGGCAGGGTCATGGCTTTCCCCTGGTTTTCCTGTTTTTAACAGTTCAGTAATTGGCAGAGCAATCTCGGCAAAGGAGGGTATAAACTGCCGGTAGAAGTTTGCGAATCCCAAACAACTCTGGAGTTGCTTACGGGTTTGTGGGGGCTGCCATTCTAGCACCGTTTTCACTTTAGCTGGATCCATCTCAACGCCTTCACTGGAAATTTACCCTAGGTCAGGGGTCTTCAAACCTTGCCCTTTTATGACTTATGGACTTCAACTCCCAGAATTCCTCAGCCAGGCATGCTGGCTGAGGAATTCTGGGAGTTGAAGTCCACAAGTCATAAAAGGGTCAAGTCTGAAGACTCCTGCCCTATGTAATCCAGGCATGTCTGATGGAACTCACATTTTGAGAGCTTAGTGTAAAGTTTAGTGTTCAACGATTTTCTGAGCACTTCCCGCACTAATTTGACATGCTCTGTCATTTCTGTGTAGATGAGGATGTTGTCAAGGTAAACTAAGACCCCCTTATATAGGTGATTATGCAATATTTGATTTATCAATTGCATGAACACAGCAGGGGCCCCCTGCAGGCCAAAAAGCATAACATTGAACTGGAAACTCCTCAAGGGGCTGTTAAAAGCAGTTTTCCACTCGTTTCCTTCCTTAATTCTTACTCGGAAATATGCCTCTGTTAGGTCTAATTTGGTAAAAACTTTTCCTTTTGCCAAATGGGCTAACATGTCCTTCATCAAGGGGAGGGGGGTATATATTCTCCACGTTGACACAGTTTAACCCTTTATAGTCGATGCACAGCCTCATTGACCCATTTTTTTTCCTTAAAGAGCACTGGGGCGGCTACCCAGGATTTTGCTGGCTGGATGAACCCTCTGGCCAAGTTCTTATCAATGTATGCTCTCAGTTCCTTCAGTTTGTGTGTGGGGGGTGTCACTGAGTACATTTTTGGCTTAGGTAATTTGGCTCCCGGTAAAATCTCAATAGTGCAGTCAGTGGTTCGGTGGTGAGGCAGGACATCACATTCTGCCTCGCTGAATGCTTCTGCTAAGACTCTATATTCACTTGGGATGATTGGCTCTCCTGGCGGGGAACTCACAGCGGATTTCAGGGTTTCCAGGGGATGCCTTTGGCTCTCAACTGGGCTACTAATTGGGGTAGGAGAAGTCGGTCCAGTTGCTAATCTTAAAGTCCTCACTCTGTTCTCCCATCAGATCATGGGGCACCATTTGTCAAGCCAAACCAGCCCCAGAATTACTTGCTTCTGTCATTTTCGGGATCACCACAAAATGGATTAGCTCCCAATGCTCCCCTATCTCTAGGTGCACTAGTTTGGTTAGGTGAGTAGCTGGGGCTCCTCCTATGAGAGATCCATTGGCCTGCTCGAACCTCATGGGCATAGGTGGCAATTTTGTCCTAATGCACAGTTTTAGTACAGTAGGGAGGTTGATCAAGCACCGGGTACATCCCAAATCAATTAAAACGGTCAAGTCCATCTGAACCCCTAACTTTGGCACCAATAATTTGGCAGAAAGGGCAAAGGAGGGGGAACAGGCACCAGCTATGGAATTTTTATCTATTCACGCATGGGCTGAGAGCCAGATTTGAGGATGAATCCCAGGCAGTACAAGCTGAAAAGGACATTCACGATGTGAAGCAGAGGGGTCGGCCTGCAAGAGAGTACGTAAGGGAGTTTCAAAGAGAGGCAGGGCGGATCAGGCAGTGGTCCAAACAGTTATTGATCCACTACTTCAAAACGGGGCATGTCTGGAACAGATTGCGGCCAACCTCTCTGCTTCACATTGTGAATGTCCTTTTCAGCTTGTACTGCTGGGTGTTGGTGGTGATCTGGGCTGGCCGGGCACCACCAGCGCTCAAGGTTGGCATAGCACCGATAGTGGTCAGGGCTTACTGGGCATCGGTAGTGGTCAGAGTTAGGAGAATGGCATTGTCGATCTGGGCTACTGGGACACCTGTGTCGATCAGGGCTGATAGAACACCAGTAATATTCAGGACTAACCTGTTGCTGGGGTCGATCTGGGCTTCCGTGGCGTCAGGGCTTCGCCAGTGCACTGGGTTCAACATTAGGTCAGGCTTCGGCAATGGGGAGGCAGCCTACTCCACCGCTATGGGACTGGGACTTCGCCGGAGTGGCAGAGGCTCACAGGATCTCCTATCTTCTCACCCACCTGAGATCACCTGGTGTGTGGCCTGACCTCCTTCACCCATCTCCAGCCTGTCAAACCTCTCCCTCAGACATTCCATTGAGTGGCTATAGTCAGATACTTCCACTCCCCAAACTCGTCCCAGGCAGCCAGTCGCTTTGCTTTCATTGCTACAGGTGAATGGAAGCCCTGCGATGAGATCAGTAGGAACTCGACCTTCCAGCGTGCTCTTGAGCAGTAAAGTAGCGTGTGACTGCCAGATCCTCCCGAGGACGATCACTTCCTCTCTCTGAGTCAGTTTCTCCAACAGGACTTTGTGGGCCTTTGGTCTCACTCCAGCTGCCAAGACCATGCTCTCCACCAAAGCAGCAGCCTACATCCCATCTGCCGCTGTCACTCCAAGGCTCAAGATTGATTCCCCTTTCTTTTCCATCTCTGCGTCTTCCCTGAGTCTTTGTCATCCTCCCAAGGTGTGGCTAGGCGACCGGGGTTCAGGACCCCGTTGGTTAGTGCATTTTGGAGTCTTGGTTTAATGTCATGGTTCTGATAGACGAGACCAATGGCTACATAGTATCGCTACGAACAAAGGTGAAACCAAGACTTAAAGTTCCCTCACCCCAAGGTACAAAGTAACAAGTTGAACTTCCCACCCCTGTAATATATCATAAATCACAATCCCCAATTACTTTGGCGGACTTTCTAATGGAAGCTCCAGCCCACCAAAACTCCTATAGCTTGACCTTGGTTCCCACAGGAAAGTTATAGTTATGGCTAAACTAGAAGAATACATCTCCCCCCTCCCATTGCTGTAGCAACCGAAAACGATATAAAGATGGCTGCAGACAGAATCGTTTGAAAGTTGACACCAACTTCTTTAAGAAAAGAAGAAAAAAATCGTATCACCCCAATCATCTTTTAATTCTCTTAAAACCTATACCTTTTATTACTACATATAAAAACTATGGATGAACCAGATCATACTTCCCTAATGTAATATAAAATAGCCCATACCAGAATAGGAATTCTTGTTTTTTAGCCTAGGTAAGTTATACAACTATTTGTACTAAGTCAGGCTGTGGATTAGTTTGAAAATCAGTATTATTTGGATAATTACTGTTTATGCAAACTAAGTGTTAATACACTATATCTTGCATGCTGTATGCAAATGTGACCTTTTTGATAATGAGCCCAGAAAACTGAGGAAAGCTTGAAAACCAAAACTAAGCACATCAAAAAAATTTTTTTTAATTATTATTTATTAAAGCAAACCTATGACGAATGAAAACTCAGAAAACTTGGATCATACATACAAAGGACATTAAAAAGCATTTAAAAAGCAGAGATCCAGAGGAATTTAAAACTATTTAATAAGAATCTTAATAAAACCAATTCTTCAAGGGGGAGACAAATAGTGGACAGGGATAAAATACAGATAAATAGATAAAGAAAAGTAGCAAAAGGAAGTAGGGATATCTTAAGAAGTATTAAAAGGAAGAAAGGAGAAAAAACTATTAGTAGAGGATGCTCTTTTGATTGAAGAAATCCTAAAATCTAGTCATTTGTAGCATTTTTATCTCCATTTGTACAATTTAATAATTGAAGAAAATGAAAATTCCTTTAAAATGCTTCATTTTAGCATAAGAAGACATTCTGAAGATCATTGAGAAAAAGAAAAAAAACTCCTCCTCCCTGGTGTAACGTGTGTGTATGGAGAGATATTTCAGTGCATCTTTGCCCAAAATGGTGAACAGAACTGAAGAAGCTTCTTGGATGAGAAGTGAAACGTCTTCAAAGAAAAACAAGCAGGTCCAGTTGCTCCTTGAAAAAGCATCTTTGCATCTTCCAGCCCTATGATTCTATATTCTAATTATGTCAACAGGGTATGGAAAATAACAATTTTAGGAATAGCAAGTTATATCCTCTTTATGAGACAAAAGTTAGCACTTTTTCTTCCCATTTCTATTTTGTCAAGTAGGGCATAAAAATGACTGGACAGAATAAAGGTGGCTAATATTTTTCCTTCTATTTCCACTTAAGAAAGAGGAACTTCAAGCAGCCAGAAGAGCAAAATCCCGCAAGCCTTCAAATTTACATTTCTTCCTCAGATGTGTTTGTCTTTGCCAGATTAGGGCTTTTTTTTTTTCCAAATGCAGCTGACTTTCCCCAAAGTAGTAGAATTTAGGGACACCTTATAAGGATCAACAACCAGTAGGGCAGCAGCAGGGTTTCACTGACTTCCATCTTCACTGGTTCGTAGGAAAAGAGTCCCTTGACTGACTTCAAGTGAGTGCCTCAAAAAGAACCTCAGACAGATATGTAGCACATTCCTTCAAGGCTGGTTACAAGTCCCACATTTATGAAGTAGCAAATGCTAAGCTATGTCCATTGGTCATTTCTGCAGCCAGTTCTTCCCCACCCCCATTTCTTATTGCCTTTGTTGAGCATTTGCCTGAAAGGGGGCTGGCAGGATATAGGGAAGAAAAGCGCCCCAGGGTCCAGATGGGGAAGACATTTCGATAGGAGCTATAGCTGATAGCACAAGTCTTGTTGAATACACCCGCAATATTTTCCTGTAAGCAAAATAAGAAATACAATGTAAAGCTTCCCTCTCATCTTTCCTGTGCATTACATAGCACAAAAGATCCTGCAGGAAAGGAAAATAAAACATGTGAGTCACCTGCCACCTCACATACATGACCACACATATATTAGAAAGCTTCTGACAAGTTGACTTGCCTTGTATATCAAAATAAAAAGTCTCTAGAGACTTCCGGTTAGGTGTCGCGGCGTGATGGGCGCAGGAACACGGAACTCTGTCTTCCGCGTTTGATTTTGCCCCGCTGGGGACCCTAAAAAGGATTGAAAGTCACCCAGGAGAGGCGACAAAGGAGTGGACCCTTGTTGATCGCGGAGGGGCGGCGGCCCCTCTGTTTGATCTGTGGAAGCCCTCCAAACCAGCGGGGGAAAGACTGGCTACATTTGTGTGGCCAGTCAGAAGCTGCTGACAACTGAAAAAAAACAGATTTTGAGCAGCATGGGTAGAACTGGGTGAGACTTTATCCTCTCTTTATGACTTCAAGACTTTTTCCTGGAAAACACCGCCCAAAGCAAAGAATCCTCCCTGATGAGAGGGGGAAGAGGAATTTATGCCCCATTCCCTTAGGAAAAGAAAAGCAGCGAACTAATTGCTTGGGGGAAAACAGAGAAAATTACAAGATTAATTTGGAATCAAAACAGATATATAGCTTTGAAATTTGGGGACTAAAAGTGCTTTTGAGACTTTTTTTAGAAAAGAGACTTGAAAAGCTTTCAATATAAGTTTGGATTTAAAAAGCGGGAACACGGCGTCAATGACATCTAGCGGCAAACCACAGCACTACAATTTATTATGCTTAAAGGAAATATGGCTTGAAGCCCAGACTCAGATAGGACTTTTGTTGTCCTTGGAAACTTTCACTTCTGAAGACTGTAGCTGGGAAAAGTTAAAAAAATACCTCTTGGGCTGCTTACTGTGTGGCAGAGACGATAAACTATTTTGAACTGGCGTGTCTGGATTACGAATACAAATACTAACTGATTTTTAGAGCTGTGTTGTGGAACTATTTCCCTGTAGAAGAAACACGCATTACTGATTGAAATGATGGAATACTTCGTATAAATCTTTGATTGATCAACAACTTTTAATTGCTTTTTTGTCTCTGGACAGAAAGGATATGTTCTTCATTGGACAGAAAAACTTATATTGCTTATATTTGTTTAGGGGAGGCTTAAGAACGGACTGACAGGCTGGTTGGATAATTTGGAGTTCAAATGACAATTGACTGAAACTTTTTAAATCCCTAAATAGATTGGACTATAAAGACCACATACAAAAACAAAATGGATATTTCATACTTAGCCTTAAATGGTAAAAAAAACATCCCTAACATTTGTCTTCAAAGGTCCCAACAAGAAAATGTTGATGAATCTCAGAAAAAAATTTTTTCTATGTTGAAATCAATACAAGAGACAATTGCCTTAGCTCATGATGAAACTAAAAATAATGCAAAAGAGATAAAAGAACAATTTTCTAATCTAAACCTACAAATTCAGAAAATGACTACAAAGAAGGAACTAGTAACCCAGAAAATAGAAGGAAAATTAGAGGAAGCAGATCCAAAGATGGAGGACCTAAAGGAATGAATCAACAGACAGACTCAAACAAATGAAGAATTAGAAGACATAGCAATAATACCGGAAATGGAAAAGATATCTTACTTCTCAAGATCTCACATTTGTGGATAAGGAAGAAGAGCTAATCAAATGTAAGATAAAGCTGTTAGGAGAACTGTGGAAAATTGGAGAAGGAGGGAGGCTGTTTAATGAATATAAATGGGCTGAGCGTTCTTCCAAAAATACCTTAATCAAATTGTCTTTCTTATTCCAAACAATATACACAAAAATAGAGGAAGAACTACTTGATGATTCAAATGCATTGACTTGGAAAGTTAGTTGGCAAAGGAAGAAAGCTAGAGTAAGACTGAAGAAAATAGAGATTTTGACCCATTAGATGGGATATTATACTATTAAATAGATGTTTGAACATAGTTAAGAGAATAGATAATTGTTAGAAATAAAGGTATTATTATAACTAGAAAGATAGGATTTGTAATCAGAATAATATATTTTGGTATGGGAAGGAAAATATGAAAATGCCAAGAGGGTCTGAATAAGGGAAGCTTTTGGTTACCCAAATATAATTTATTATGAGAAAACTATAAGTGATAGAGACACTTTGAACATTGATGGGAAATCAAAATTTTAAAAAAGCAGGAAAAACAGGATATTGATTGAATAAATGGATTTTAAGTGCAAATGCAATTAAGATATGTTTTGGTTAGAAAAGATATTTTAAATTGACACTATTGATATTATGTATAATATTAGAAAAATGTGATAAAGATGTTGATATTTAATTGTTAACAGCAATAAGAACTGTATTGCCTAGTGTGGAAAAATGTATACCACTGGAAGAAGAGAGGAAGTACTGGATGGTGTAGTACTAGATCGGATCTAGATTGAGAAGTTAATATGTACCACTGAATTACTAATGGACCCAGACAACATGTTGTTTGTTAAGTACTTATGATTGTAAAACTAGAAATAAAATATTTATAAGAAAAAGAATAAAAAGTCTGCACATTTTAAGGATAATGTAGGAATTCAAAAAGGAGGGACTTGCTGCTGTTGAAATGGGCTGAACCAAAAATTTTAATGTGGAGAAAAGCAAAGTTTTACATTTAGGTAGGAAAAATCAAAGGTATAAGTACAGAGTAAGCGGGACGTAACTCAAAAACAGCAACTGTGAGAGGGACCTGTCAGAATCCAATTATATTTCATCTTTAATTATCAAATATAGAAACTCCCAATTCTGCCTTCTCTGGATTCTGCCATCAGAGGGAGAGAAGGGGGAGAACAAAGGGGCTTTATGGCCCTCACTTCCTTCAGTACACTTCAAAGAGCTGAATGCTGAATGTGTGGTTATTGTAACATCAAAGCGTTAGCACTAGAGGACCTTATCATAACAAAGCAGGGTATTTGCCTTTCATGTAGTTACCTGAAGTCTCCATCCAGACGGAAGAAAGAAGAAAGGGGGTGGAATTGTGATTCTTGAAACTATCACTGGAAGGGGGGTTGATTGGGTGGGACTACTGGGGAACCCTTTAAAACCTTGAATGGGAGAGCTTGAACCCCAAGTCCTGTCTAGCATGCCTGCAACCATTTTCTCTTAATAAAGGATTCCTGTTGGAAGAATTATTCCAAGAGTTCTGTCTTCTTAAGAGGCAAAGTGGGGTGGGTCCTTACATTAGACAGGACTTGCAAAATTAATCCACCTGGAAGGGAGACCCTTGCCGGGGGATTTTGCAAAAAATTACCATGTCAGACAATGGAGCAAGAGAGGGGGAAAACTCCCTGGAAAGAGAGCCGCTGACACAGTTGGAACCTTGCCATAATGTTGGATCCTGACGAGGTCAGATTCCTCGGGAGAAGAAGTTGTGGAGACACAGGACCACAAGCCTCGCGGTGGGCGATGAATGTTGAAAGAAAAGTGAGTGGAGAAAGGAAATCAAGTAAAGGTTGACCTGAGAACAGTGGACCAAACACCATAATGGAATCAGGAGATGGAGAAATCCCTGCACGCAAGTGAATAGGGAGGACTGGTAACCCAACGCCAACGTAACTCAACTGGGTCCTAGAAGAAAGCTATTGACTCTATGAAGAGAACTCTCAGCTCCTAGAAGATGATAATACTGAGCCTACGGCCGCCCCAGTTCCTGGAGCCGCAAAGGGAGAGACACCGAGGGGGACATGGAACCTGCAACCCCAGGGACATCTACTGATCCAGGAGCCCCCACCCCCTACCGGACCACAGATGGCAATCTGGACGGAAGACCCTACCACCCACAACGGAGGCACCGATCCATTCCAAGACGTCCACCGTTGGAGGTGAAATTCAAAGGGGAGCCAACACGCTTGGGGTTTTTCCTAACCCAATTCCTCAGCTACATGTAGGAATATGGGCAGGACATCCCCAGCGACAAAGCCCGCATCCGGATCGTGCAATCTGCCCTGGATGGACCAGCCGCGGATTGGGTAGTGAACTTGCATGACTCCAATGCCCCAGAACTCAGTAACTTCAACCGTTTCATGTCCTCTTTGAGAAGACGATTTGAAGACCCCCTAGCTGATCGCAAAGCCCGTGAAAGAATAACAACGATGAGGCAGGGCAAACGCCCAGTGGCCGAGTATACACAAGAATTCCGGGCCATTGCCAGCAAACTGAATTGGCCAGAAGACCTCCTCCTTGGCCATTTCAAAGACGGACTAAACTATGATCTATATGATGCTTGCCTGCCCCGAGGGGACCCACATCGACTTGAGGAATGGTACGTCTTGGCAGAGGAAGCAGAGATCGACATATTGAAGAGGCACCTCCGAGGAAAACAATGGAGCCGCCCCCCGCCTGAGCTGACACACCAACCGGTGAAATCATCGGATACAGCCAAGAAGCAAATGGGGTTTTTCAAGTGCGGAAGAGAAGGGCATCGAGCTGTAGAATGCCGCTCAAAGGCCCCCCAGCACAACCCAGACAGATCCCCAATCAACAAACCCGGAAAGTATTCAGATAAGCCAAAAGAAACGGCCATGAGAATGATGGAAATTGCAGAAACCCCCACCTCTGCTACAACCAAGGGAAAAGAACTCCAGCCTACACAACTATGGTACGTTGGAATGCTCATATGACAGCTCGGAGGGCGAACCCCTGTAAGTTGATGCAATCACACCCATCTTCAAAAACGTGGACTATATTAATCCCCCTCCCATGCCCAATCTGTGAAAGGTGAAATCACTTAATATAGACTCTGGCTGTACCCGCTGCCTCATTAGCCCAACACTAGTGGGGAATCTGGGCATCCCATCCAGGAGACTGGAACAACCAATCTCATTTGGCCAGCTATATGGATCCATAGCAGGGGGGGTGCCAGCTACCCTAGCCACTTTGCCAATACATCTCTCCCTGGGCAACCATGAAGAGGACTTAACGTTTGTGGTGACCCCAGGTATGGAATGCCCAATGATTCTAGGGATGGAATGGTTGAAAAAATGGAACCCCTGGGTAAATTGGAGGACGACAGAAATCAAATTCCCGAAGGGGGACCCTATGGACTTAAAACCCCAAGGGAGGCTACCACAATCAAGAATAGAAAAAAGCATCCATAGGAGAGGAAAAAAGATTAACAGAAATACCAGAGGAATATAGAGACCTTGCTGAAGTCTTCAGTGAGGAGAGGGCGAATGAGCTCGCCCCCCCCCACTGACCCACAGACTGTACCATTGAATTCAAGCCTGGGGCAAAACTCCCGAAGCCCAGATTATACTCCATGAGCCCAAAGGAGAAGGAGGAAATGGAAAGATTCATTAAAAAAAACCTAGAGAGAGGTTTCATTGAGCCACGCAAGCCTAAAGTGGCTGCCCCAGTCCTTTTTAGAGAGAAGCAAGGATGGCTCTTACGTTTATGCGTGGATATAGGGCCACTGAATACATCAGTGAAAGCAACCTATACCCGCTGGCCCCTGTCATGAAGGACATGCTGACACACCATCGAAAAGGGAAAATTTTTTCTAAACTAGACCTAAGGGAAGCTTACTATCACGTGAGAATTAAGGAAGGGGACAAATGGAAGACTGCATTTAACTGCCCCATGGGGTGCTATCAAATCAAAGTCTTGCCATTTGGATTACAAGGGGGCCCTGCAGTCTTTATGCAATTAATCAATGACGTTCTAAGGGAGCACCTGTTTAAGGGGGTCCTTGTTTACTTGGACGACATTCTTATCTGTACTGAAACAAAAGAAGAACACGTCAAACTTGTCAGAGCGGTTTTAAAGAAGCTGCGAGCCGCTCACCTATATGCCAAACTCTCAAAATGAGAATTCCACCAGGAAAGGATAGACTACCTAGGCTATCGCATATCCCCACAGGGTATTGAAATGGACCCGGAGAAGGTCAAAGCAGTACTAAATTGGGCACAACCCCGCACAAGAAAGCAACTACAAAGTTTCCTGGGCTTTGCAAATTTTTACCGCCAATTCATCCCCTCATTTGCACAGATAGCCTTGCCCCTCACTAACTTACTAAAAACGAAGGGAACATCCTCCGTAAAACCTAGCCAGCCACTAACATGGACAATGGAGTGCCAAGCAGCGTTTGAGAGACTAAAGAGACTTTTTTCTGCCGAACCAGTACTAAGGCACCCAGATATGGACAAGCCCTTCATAATACAGGAGATGCAAAGTGATGTGGCAGTGGGGGCTGTGCTATTACAAGAAAATGATGATTGCAGTTATTGCAACCCTGTGCATTGTATACATCAAGAAACTCACGGAAAACAGAACAGCGCTGGCCCGTATGGGGGGAATGGAGGTTATGAGATACGTTGGGCATTTACTACGTGGCGACAGTCCTGGAAGGCAACAAAATCCCCTTCCAGGTGTGGACTGATCACAAAAATTTGGAAGCCCTGAAAACTTCCAGGAAACTCAATCCCAAACAAGCCCGCTGGTCACAGCATTTTCACCAATTCCAATTTAAGCTCAAACATTTACCAGGAAGAAAGAACTTCCTGGCAGATGCTCTATCTCGCATGCCCCAATATACCAGCGCACGAACCACAGACTCTAGACCAATAATGGCAGAGTCACAACTGGCAGCGCCAGTAACCACAAGAACCCAAGCCAAAATAAAACCACAACTGGACAGCCAAACTGGGATTGAATTCAGAAAAAGCTTGGAAACAGATGAATGGTTCCAGAAAAACAAACATGTGTGCACAATGAGAGACAGATTGCCTTGGGTAGGGGAAAAGTTATATATACCAACAACTCAAAGACTAACTTTCATGCACCTTTGCCATGACACAAAATCAGCAGGGCATTTTGGATTTGTAAAAACTTTACACTTAATTAAACGGCAATTTTGGTGGCCATCAATAAAAAAGGAAATAGAAAGTTATGTTGCCAGCTGCCCAACCTGTGCATCAGCAAAGAGGTTGCAAGGGAAATCGCCAGGGCTGTTACAACCAGTGGCAAGTCCCTCAGCCCCCTGGAGGGAAATAGCCATGGATTTTATAGTGGAAGTGCCTGAAAGCAATGGGAATACTGTTATCTGGACAGTCACGGACCTATTTTCCAAACAGGTGCACTTTATCCCTTGCCAAAAAAATTCCCACTGCAAAGGCCTTAGCAAAACTTTTCATCCAGCACATTTACAGATTGCACGGGGCACCCCAACGCATCATCTCTGATAGGGAAGTGCAATTTACGTCTGCATTTTGGAAGGAATTTTTATCCCTCTTAGGGACCACTCAGGGATTGACATCTAGCCACCACCCTCAAGGAGATGGACAAGCGGAACGCTGCCAGTCGGTACTTGAGCAATATTTGAGATGTTTTTAAAATTTCCAACAGAGTGATTGGACGGACTTACTTCCTTTTGCAGAAGTTGCCTACAATAATGCAGTCCACTCCAGCACAGGCTACACTCCTTTTCAAATAGCCAACGGCCAAAGTTTCAACCCTATGCCAGAGTTGAACCCCAAAAGAACCAACGATCCCTTCACTGAAAGAATGGATGGAAAACCTACAAAACACCTGGCCAATAGTCAGAAAATCACTAGATGAAGCTAGGCGGGCATACAAAGCACAAGCCGATAAAAAAAGGGTTGAGCCTACACCATTCATTATAGGAGAAATGGTGTACTTATCTACAAAATACCTAAAGTCCCTACAGCCCTGTAAAAAACTTGGACCAAAATATATAGGACCTTTTCCAATTAAAAGAATCATAAATCCAGTAACAGTAGAATTAGAATTACCAAAAAACCTCAGGCAAATACACCCAATTTTTCATTGCAGCTTGCTGAAAAGAGAGCATCAGTCACCTCTACGGCCAAAAATCCCCTCCTTGACTCTAGGAGATATCATGGAGCAACTCAGTACCTAGTTGCCTGGAAACACCTCCCTGCCTCACAAAACGAGTGGGTCCATAAACGTCATGTCAGAGCCCCGAAACTATTGAAGAAGTTTCACACAGAGTATCCCAACAAGCCTAACTAACTTTTATACCTGTTTTGTTTTCTTGCAGGTGGATCTCTCTTATTTTTAAGAGGGGCCGGATGTCAGAATCCAATTATATTTCATCTTTAATTATCAAATATAGAAACTCCCAATTCTGCCTTCTCTGGATTCTGCCATCAGAGGGAGAGAAGGGGGAGAACAAAGGGGCTTTATGGCCCTCACTTCCTTCAGTACACTTCAAAGAGCTGAATGCTGAATGTGTGTTTATTGTAACATCAAAGCGTTAGCACTAGAGGACCTTATCATAACAAAGCAGGGTATTTGCCTTTCATGTAGTTACCTGAAGTCTCCATCCAGATGGAAGAAAGAAGAAAGGGGGTGGAATTGTGATACTTGAAACTATCACTGGAAGGGGGGTTGATTGGGTGGGACTACTGGGGAACCCCTTAAAACCTTGGATGGGAGAGCTTGAACCCGAAGTCCTGTCTAGCATGCCTGCAACCATTTTCTCTTAATAAAGGATTCCTGTTGGAAGAATTATTCCAAGAGTTCTGTCTTCTTAAGATGCAAAGTGGGGTGGGTCCTTACAGGACCTTGGAGTCCTAGTGGATGATCACTTGACCATAAGTCAGCAGTGTGCAGCAGCAGCCAAAAAAAGCTAATACAATCCTGGGTTATATAAACAGAGGCATAGAATCAAGATCACATGAATTATTAGTACTGGTTTATAAAAACCTAGTAAGATCACACCTAGAATACTGCAACCAATTTTGGTCACCATACTACCAAAAAGATGTTGAAACTTTGGAAAAAGTTCAGAGGAGAGCAACTAAAATGATCAATGGCTGCAGGACTTGGGTTTGGCTAGTCTAAAGAAAAGAAGAAACAGGGGTGACATGATAGCAGTATTCCAGTATTTGAGGGGCTGCCACAAAGAGGGGGTCAAATTATTCTCCAAGGTACCAGAGGGGAGGACAAGAAACAATGGTTGGAAACTGATCAAAGAGAGAAGCAACATGGAATTAAGGAGAAACTTCCTTACAATGAAGACAATTAACCAGTGAAACAGCTTGCCTCCAGAAATCGTGGGCGCTCCATCATTGGAGATTTTTAAGAAGAGACTAGACAGTCACTTGTCTGAAATGGTATAGGTTCTCCTCCTTGAGCAGGGGGGCTGGACTAGAAGACCTCTAAGGTCCCTTGAAGCTCTATTCTATTCTATAATTCTGTTTTATAAAAAAGATATCAGAATAAATCAAAACTGAACTCATGATATTATTGCAAAGTAAAAAGCAATAGTGGCAGATGCTTTTTGTTCTCCTTTGATATTTAAGCATATTGTCAGCAACTTCACGAGAGTTTGGGGACAGCCCACTTTAATGTATTTTAATTCATGTATTATTATTTGGCATATAGCAATAGCTTTTAGGGATGGTGTGGTTATCCACTGACTGAGCTGTTTTGTTAGGCAGGGATAATAGCAATAGATGGAAGCCAGATTCTCTGCCTTCCTGCTCAATAATGCCTGTCCATTAAGGTGAGGGACAAGATCCAGGTATCAAGTTATTCAGGAATGCTTTTAGTGTAGGAATATTATTGATAAAAGTCTTAGCAAACCTTGTTAAGTTTTGGTTGAACTGTGTTATTACTGAAATGTATGCATGATGTTACTTTTAATGATTGATTCACAGTGATGTGTGTTTCTGTGACTGATTCATAGCAATGTATGTTTTTCAAACATGTGTAAAAGAGAATCCACTGCAAGCGGGGATATGCCCATTATGGAACTTGCTTCTGAGCAACCTTTTATTTGTAGACAGAAGTCTTACTCCTTTCCCACCTGTCTGCTGTGGTTCATTGGGTTCCAGGTAAAAGAGCCTAGACTTTCTGGAACAAGAGGACTCTGAAAACTAGACCTTTTAAGCATTAATAACTGCTGGCATGACGGTTCCTTGTGAGCAGTCTAAGAGCGAGAAAGAGCACGCCACCTAACCAGCATGAGGCTCTGCAGAAGACAAATAAGAACTTATCAGTAGGTCCTACATGGCAACAGCAAAGGAACTCCTTTGCTGCTGAAAAATTTGCATGCAACCCAGGAAGAAGGTTTATAAGGGCTAAGTAATTGAGGCATGATACTCATAAGCAAAGACAGGTGAACTGAAGAAAGAGACATTTTACCTGAGGCCAGTCCCCATTAGGCAGCTGTTTTTCAATCAACAGTTTAATTCCCTTTTCCAGAACTCCGACATCTGGGTACCTGCAAAGCAAAATGAACCAATCTGAGGCTGGACAGAAACTGGGAGCCAACGAGTTCTAGTCCTCCCTTAATCATGAAAGCTGGCTAGATGACTCTGGGCCGGTCACTCTTTCCCAATCTAATTCACACACACACACCCCCCCAGGGCAAGCGGAGGAGGTTGGAGCATAATGTGCATTGCCTTGAGTGCACCACATAACGGCAGGATAGAAATCATCCTCCTCCCCTCCTCCTCCTGCTCCCTAGAAAAATGCTACAGGCAGGTTCAAGGAACTTCACATGCAGTTAAATTTAGAGAAAGAAAAGGTAGCACAGGAATCATCTATGTTCAGAAAAGCTCTTTCTGTGTGTTGCAGTATCCCAACTGTAAAAATCCAGGCCAATCTCTTATGAGAATTTCCATTAGAGGCCTGTGATTTGTTACCCAGTTCACAGCAAACAACTAGAAAGGTGGCTGAGGGCATTGCTGAATGGTCTTGTGTGTCTAATAGGTTTTCAGATTCCCATTTCCCTTGAGATTCTATTCTCAGCTCAGCACATTTTATTTGGAATTATAGAAAATGGAATGTGGATGTGAGACTATGGAGAAAATGCTGTTTCAGGAGACATCCTAAGGATACTGTTTTGCATAATCAGTTACAATACCTATACTGGAAGTTCTTGCGTGGACCTGGATGGGAACTCTGTCCGTACAGCTGCCAGATAATTGGAGTATCAAAATAATTGGTGCTACCTGACTCATGATTAGAACAGAGGCCACCAGCCACTAGAAACAGGAAGCTGGAGGCCAGGGGTCCTGCAAGTTCTTACCTAGCAGCCATGAGTCCCAAGAGAGCCCAACAGGTGTTGTGGATCTGCGATGTGGTGCTCTGAACATATCTGCGTTGTTCACAAGACTCAAAGTCCTCTCCCCAACCACCATCCTCCATCTGCTTGGAGACCAAGAACTCACAAGCCCGGGACACTGCCTGACAGGCCACTCTAGGAGAGGAAAAGCAGAAGGACGGAAATCCAGGGCCGCTCTTGCCAAAGGAGGGATTGGAAGAGCAAGGCCAAAAGATTTTACCCTACGATGTTCCTGAGAAGTTTCTTCCATTGCCAATTTTCCCTCCCAGCCAGCAGAAACGAAAGGAGAAGGGGGGGGCGACTCACCCTCCACAGTAGGTCTGCTGCATACAAGCATGTGCTTCCAATCCAAACCATGTGCCATAAGTGAAGCACACACCCCAGCTTCTGAAAGGGAGAAGAAATCAGACAGTATGAAGCAGAAGAGGAGGGAGGGTTAGAGTAAAATACTGGGCAGTCTGTTGTTCATTCTTCACAGCAGTCTGAAAGAGAGGGAGGGAGGGAGGGAGGGAGGGAGGGAGGGAGGGAGGGAGGGAGGGAGAGACCAAGTGCAACCCAGCAAGTGCAACCAGGGACCTCAATATCTGTGCTGAGACATTTTCCTATCCAAATAAATGTCTGAAGTGGACAGCCCTAAAACTGTCAAGCTGCATTTATTCAGAAGATACTCACCCTTCCCAGGACCCATCAGCTCTCTGCTTTTTCTGACAATACCTCAAGCCCTTTTGCAGTATCTCTCTAAGTAAAAAGGAAAACACAACGGGAAACCATTTCAACATATCCACTCTCCATTCTCTCCCTCCTAAGCAATCAAAATTTTCTCTCCCTTTAAGGAATAATGATGTTTCCTCCCCTGGCCCGATCCTGCAGTTTGTCCTCTAGCAGACTTTCTCAGAAGGAAGGTTCAGTAAACTAAAAGTAAACTCTGAAAGAGTCCTTCCTTCCACCCTCACTCCCCTTTGTTTACCTGATTTCCAGGGTTCTATGTTCCGGGAAGAACTTGTGGAAATGCTTCAGTGCCTGCATCACAGCTGAGGTGCATTCCACATATGTATAGTCAACCATGATATCACCTAAACACCACACAACAAGTAGGTCAGCACAGAGTGGTCTGGATGTTGGATGCACGATATACTTTCCTTTCTTCCAGTGAAATTCTGACATGTGATTTATATGGTGAAGCCACCAAAAGCCAAGGAAACTTTTTATTCTACAAAGGCAACAATCCCCTTGGCCAGAATAAACAGTAGCCGAGACTGACATCAATTGTCCAGAAGGGGAGCTGAAGACTCTCTAGAGAAAATAAAGAAGCCATACAAGTCTTTATTCTTACCAAATATCTCTGAAGGATTCAACAGCTCCAGCAACCAGCCCCCGCGCATGGTTTCGTAGGTTGAAAAGCCACCATCAGCATTTTGCATGTTCAGCAACTAAAGAGAGAGGACAAAGAACAATCTGACTTGGCCAAAGAGGAATCTTCAGGAAGCTAAAAAAAAATCAGAAGTTATCTGCCTTGAAAATCTTCTCTAATGGAGCCATCATTCCATCTGGATGTATATTCAGCCCTTATTTCTCTTTATATCACAAGGTATAAATTCAGCCTAAGCTTATTGTTTAGAATAGAATACAGCTGGAAGGGACCTTGGAGGTTTTCTAGTTCAGCCCTCTGCTCAAGAAGGAGAACCTATACCGTCTCAGACAGGTGAATGTCCAGTCTCCTCTTGTAAATCTCCAGTGATGGAGCGCCCACAATCTCTGGGGGTAAGCTGTTCCACTGGCTGATTGTCCTCACTGTAAGGAAGTTTCTCCTTAATTCCATGTTGCTTCTCTCTTTGTTCAGTTTCCAACCATTGTTTCTCATCCTTCCCTCTGGTGCTTTGGTGAACAACCTGGCCCCCTCTGCCTTGTGGCAGTCCCTCAGATACTGGAACACTACTATCATGTCTCCCCTATTTCTTCTTTTCTTTAGACTAGCCCACGGATCGGCAACCCATGGCTCCGGAGCCGCATGTGGCTCTTTCAGCCGTCTCCTGCAGCTCCCTGTCCTCAGCCACAAAGTGCAGTCTGAAAAAAAAAAGTGGGGCTAAAAAAGTTCAACCAATCAATTCAGACTTCTCTTTCCTTCTTCGGACTGCAGCAGAGACAGGCAGCTGTATGTAGGCAAGCTACCTAATCACTTAGCATTTTAACTCTGATGACGTCAGTAGTTTGGCTGATGAAAGCTCAGTAAGTAACTTTTTTACTCACAGGCTTGTTTATATTAAACAGTCCTGTTTATTTTTATCCTGGTGTTTGCTTTTCTTATATTTGTGTGTGTGTGTGTGTGTGTGTGTGTGTGTGTGTGTGTGTCCCAGTGTTTTGTTTTCAGTGAGAAACATGTCCAAGTGGCTCTTTGAGTGTTTTGGGTTGCCTACCCCTGGACTAGCCAAACCCAAGTCCCGTAGCCGTTCTTCATATGTTTTGGTCTCCAGGCCTTTGATCATCTTAGTAGCTCTTTTCTGAATTTTTTCCAAACTCTCAACATCTTTTTTGTGATATGGTGACCAAAATTTGCTGCAGTATTCCAGGTGTGGTCTTACTAGAGTTTTATAAAGCGGTACTAATACTTCGCGTGATCTTGATTCTATGCCTCTGTTTATACAACTAAGGACTGTATTAGCTTTTTTGTTGCTGATGAACACTGCTGGCTCATAGTCAAGTGATCATTCATTAAGACTCCAAAATCCCTCTCATAGTTACTGTTTTTAAGCCAGGTCTTCTTTGTACCTTTAGTTTTTCCTGCCTAACTGTAAAACTTTGCTTTTCTCCACATTGAAACTCATTTTGCTAGATAGGGTCCATTGTTCAAGTCTGTCAAGACCTTTTTGGATTCAGAGTTTGTCTTCTGGGGTGTTGGCTATTCCTGTCAGTTTGGTGTCATCTTCAAATTTAATGAGTTCTCCTTCAATTCCCTCATCTAAGTCATTTATGAAGATATTGAAGAGTACTGGGTGTCAACACTGTAAACATTGGATGTTCCCGCTCTGACAACTGATGAAAATTGCAGTCATTTTCTCTTTGCTTCTAACATACTTTTTCTGGTATTTAGAAACCAGGTGCAGAAGGGGGTGGGTGGGATGAAAGCTTGAGCTCAGCTAGCCATAATAGTAATGCTGCTTTGTGGGAACCCAAGGATGAGCTGATAACATTTTGGTGGGCTGAGGAGCTGGGGAGAAAGCCCACCTTTTAGGCTAATTGGAGAATGTGATTTATGACAGCTTATTGGGGGTGGGAATTACACTTTGTTACTTTGTATCCAGGGAAAGGGAATTTAGTTTTTGGGTTCGACTATGTAGTGCCAATACTTTGTTTCCTGAATAAAATATTCTTTAAGGAAGAATTTTTGCCTTGAAGTTCTTTTGATGGGTTTCATCTATCGGAACCATGACATTGTGCCTAAGACGGAACCTTGTGGTACCCCACTGCTTACTTCTCTCCATGTGAATGTAGTACCATTGAGGACTACTTCTTGAGTACAGTTTGTCAGCCAGCTACAGATCCATCTGGTGGTAATGTTGTCTAGTCCACCTTTTTCTAGTTTACCAAGTAGTAGGTTGTGGTCTACTTTATCAAATGCCTTACTGAAATCTAAATGTATTACATCCACTGGGTTTCGCTGGTCTACTAGTTTAGTCACTTTATCGAAGAATGAGATGAGATTGGTTTGGCATGATCTGTTTTTAACAAACCCATGCTGCTACTAGTTATGACTTATGGTTCTGAGATAACATCTGCCAGCTCTTTCAGAACTCTGGGTTGTAGTCTGTCGGGTCCCAGTGATTTATATTCATCAAGGTTGGATAGGTATTCCCTTACCATTTTCTTGCTTATTTTAATTTTTGATTCTAATATGTCTTGCAATGTTTTGGGTTTTTTTGGTGTGTTGGGCTATAGTTTCTTTTTGTGTGAAGACTGATGCAAAGTATAAGTTAAGCAGCTCTGCTTTCTCTCTGTTGCATGTAATTTCCTTGCCATCTTCTCTCTTTAGTGGGTCTACAATTTCCTTGACTTTTTTCCTGTTAATGTATTGGAAGAAACATTTTTTATTATCCTTGATTTCTGTTGCAAGTCTTTGTTCGTTCTGAGCCTGTGCTTTCCTGATTTCATCTTTGCATGTTCTGGCTGTCTGCTGATAATCGGCCTTTGTTATGTGCCCCTCTTTCCATTTTTTGTATTTGTCCTTTTTATCTTTCAGTTTGTCAGACAGATCTTTGTGCTGCCATGCTGATTTCTTCTTGGATTTCTTGTTTTTCTTTCTCAGTGGTATTGTGCTGGTCTGGGCTTTTGTGATCGCATTTTTCAGGGTTTCCCACGCTTCCTGGATTGTTTTCCCCTTTAAGATTTTCATCCATGGGATTTCTCTGAGTTTGTTAAAGTCGGCTCTTTTGAAGTTCAGGACATTGATTGGATCCTTTTCTATTGCTAGTGTTTGCATTATATTAAATTCCAGTATGAAGTGGTCACTTTCACTCAAGGTTCTGATAATTTTGATTTCCTCTATCACTTCTTCTCTGTTTGTAAGGATTAAGTCCAGTATAGCTTTACGTCTAGTTTGTGGGCACACCTTGTATTGTTGCTTTTATTTGGCTATTATTATTTCTATTTTCTTTTGTTATTTACCACCTAAAGTCATAATTGATCAGGGAAGCCTAAAAATACAGTTAAGAGAGAGCATATACATAACCCTACTTCTTGTCTGAAAATCTCTACATGTAGTCCTCGGGTTATGACCCTAATTGGAACTGGAATTTCTGTCACTAAGCAAAACAATCATTAAGCAAAACATTATAGGACCATGCCATTTAGCAATGGTCATTAGGCAAGGACTTCACACTTCTCTGCCCTGCATGAACTGCCTCTGCTTTAACTCCTCCCCCCCCAAGCTATCTCCTCAATATCTCTGCCCTTTTGGTCGCTCTGCAAAACATGACCAAGATGAAGATAGCTGGGGGAGATGGATTTACAGGAAGAAGTTTACTTTTCTGTGCTCACCACATTTACAGCATCAAAGAGACGAGTGGATGGGATGTGTTCCTTGATGAATGGGCACTTTTCCTGTAACAGTATCACAGACTTCAGACCTTCTGCAGTACAGTCAGCAACGATCCAGCCACAGTCACGAGTACTGAAGGGAAATCCACCCTAGTGATTATTAGACAATAGTGGTTTAGTTTGGTTCGAAGCATAGAACACAAAAGAAAACAAATTTGCAAACTAAAATAGCAACATTTATCAAGAAGAAATAAATGAATTACATACCCTGGTTAACTAAAGTTTATGAAATATGGTGAAAGACAAGTAAATACTTATAAAAAGCTACTGATTAGTATGTAAACTATTAGGAGGAATGAATAAGTTGACTGAGGTGGGAAAGGTAACCTTGAGAAATATGTGTCCTAAAACAAAAAGAGAGAAAATCAAGAATGTATGCTTAAATGAGTATTAATTGAATGCAAAATAGTTAATACAAAAGATGTACATTGAGATTATAAAGAAAACGTCAGCGAGCTGTGAGAAAGAGAACAACTAAAAAGTTATTGTATGTCTTGATGGAGTTGATGAGATTGTATAAAGGAAAAACAGTAAATTACACAAGGCATCTATGTAGCAGTGTCAGAACATGGAATTAAGGATGAAAAAGTGAATGGTAGTGTTGTTGTAATCTAGGCTCAATTATTTTCCCTTTTTTCTTATTCTTATGTTCTAATTTCTCTGACTTACTCTTTCTTTCTCTCTTTCAGCACCTTGCATAGCACTGTTTACCCCCAAAGAGGCGTGTACGCATATAAATTACCTGCATGGCCACAAATGTTGATTTAAACACATTGCTCTAGCACTCAGACATTAGCAACAAGGTCATGAAAATACTGGAAATCTCCAACTCCTTCCTTGAGGTAAAAATTACCAGGCAAGATACTCTATCTGCCTCTGTTTAACATGTATAGCTGCAAGTCTATATATTTATTGACCTGTATCTAGAAGATGGCAGCAATGAAACTCTGCTTCTGTAGTGATGATGCAGATTTTGGCAGCATGGATCTGATAGCTTTGCTTTAGATGCCTTGAGTGAATGAGAGTCAATAACCTATCATTACAATCAATTCCAATGCCACCATATTTTGCCCACTGGGGAAAAGAGAACAATTCTTCCACATCTAAAAAAAAATATGCCTCAATGGCTACAGCCTTTCACTGAACAATCTCATGCACAATCCTACAGTGTGACTGTCCCTGATGTTTTACACTGTTAGATCATTCAGCATAGAAGCAGGAATGCAGTAAACTCCTTCAAACAAAGCAGAAAATCTACTCAACAATTACAAATCTACCTTGCTCGTTTCAGTCTTTTTAATCACCTTAGCTGTTCTGTTCTAGGGTACAGAGAAGCTTTTACAGCTAATTTAAGATCTTGTTTCCACTTTCTGTCATCTTGTATAATCATACCTTGTTCATCTGACGGTAGTACTTTTCATAATTAGGTGGATTATCTGGAATCTGGAAAAGACAGAAAATTATAATGAAACACATCTTGCAGGCATAAACCACAACAAAGCTACTTAGTTCTAGCTATTGGCTTGAGGAGAGAGAACCAGTTTGATGTAGTGGTTAAGATGGTAGACTAGGAACCTGGAGACGGTGAGTTCTAGTCCCACCATAAGCATGAAAGCCAGCTGGGTGATTTTGGGCCAATCGCTCTCTCTTAGCCCAGCCCACCTTACAGGGTAGTTGTTGTGGGGAAAAACCTGAGCTATTTACAAAAATAATAAAGGCAGGATATAATAATAAAATGAGAAAGGATGGGAGGTATCATTTGCTTTCTCCATAGTACTATTTCCAGATTCAGGGTTTTCATTTTTAAGAAGAGCTATGGACTTAGAATTTTTTATCCACTTATTGAGTACTTTCTAAGGATCTGGGATAGGCAGATGTTGTTGGGACTATCAGAAATGGTTTGTTTTCTGATGTGATTAGTTCTTTTTAATCAAATGTGCAACTAGACACAATGTCTGCAGTATGTAGTTTGAAGCTCGTTGAGAAGGAATCCTTCAAGTATAATCAGGACTAGAATGTGACATTTTACCTGTGCGATTCTGAAGTGCTGATGTGCATGTATCAGACAGCTGTCAAATTCAGGGTTCTCCTGGGCACCAGCCTTTTAAATAAAAGAGTTTAACTTGAAGTAAAACAAGGAGATCACTTTAGATTCCGATCAATTTCTACAATTTTTTCTTTAATATTTTATTACCATTAATTTATGTTCAGGATTTATGACTAGAGTGCTATGTACAGTCACTGCAAATCATAGCCAACATAATTATATTAATTATATCCAGTTTAAAAATGTAAATAAAATAAGGAAGGAAAAGAAGCAGAATAAGGCTATCAGCACCCTGAGTGGAAGGTGATGCAGTTTCATTCGTTTCATTTTTCTCTCACAATTGCAACGTGAAACTGAAAGAGCAGCTTTGGGGCAGGGTTCTTTTTTAAATTATGATACAGGAAAGTGCAGCTAGTTAACTTCTCCACAAAGTACATCAAAATTAACAAGAAAAACTTGTAAAAAAGGCTATTACCTCCAGAAAAGCTTGAACAGCAAATGCTGTATCCCAAACCTGTGATCCATTGGTACCCTAAAAGAGAAGATAGTTTGCAATGATGCTTTTTGGCTGCATTCTGAAATATTCAGCATGCATACTGTTTCAGCCAGCAGACTACATGCAATCAATTTCAATTCCAATTCCTTCCCAGAGAACAGTATGCTAAGGGATATTCTTCCAGGAACCCTTCCTCTAGCACAAACAGCCTTCTACCTGGAACCTTAATGTACTCAAGACACTCTCTCTCTCCTGCAATATAACCTTTGATAATCTTTTGCCACTTAGGAATTGCTTTTTAAATATACTCCTTTCCAAACACGGAGCAAGAAAAAAATGTTTGTCATTCCTGCTCTCATAACTTACTTTATCACTCTTATTTTTTCACATTTAATGGCTGGGGTGGAGAGAGGGGCGAGGCTGAGGTGTGGTAGGAATTTGTCAGAAGAAGATCAATCAGAAGAAGAGAAACAGTTCTCCAAATCCCTGATCCCAACTTTCTCTTTGGAAATGATTTTTAGACAGTCACTCATGCCCAGTTACATCCTGGCTTGACTACTCAATGCACTCTAAATGGGGCTCTATTTAAAGACTACCTGGAAGCTTCAATAAGTCCAGAATGTAGCAACATACATGCAGCGATGGGCATGCCTCAGTATGCCCATCTAAAACTTCTGTTTTATAAACTGCACTTGTTGTTTGTTTCCAGGTGTGATTTAAGCTGCTGTTACATATAAAACATTACATGGCATAGGGCTTGCTTGCTTCAGGGACTTCCTGTCTCTTGTAGCATCCGCCTGGCAGATTTCTTCCTGCAGGATTTGCACACTTTAGGTTCCTTGGATTAAACAATGACCATCTATTGGAACTATAGAAGTAGATCTTCCCAGTGGCAGAATCTGCCCTCTGGGAACAGGTTCCCTCAAGATCCAAATGCCCCTACTCTACTATTATTTGAAAGACCTAGGAAGACATGGCTTTTCACTCAGGTCTTTGACATGGGAGACCCTTCCTTTCATCATGCTTGCTATCTTTTAGCTTTTTATTTTTTATTGATTTTATTGTAATTTTTCATTGTTATGAGCCCCCCAAAGTTGATAGGAGTCAGACGACATATAAGTTTAATGAATTACTATTGTTACTGCTAATTTTAAACAGAGCTCTTGGCAGACACTGCAGCAGTCATTACCCTGTGAGATGGGTTCAGACCTCAGCAAAATAAAAATATGCCAGGAATTATTACCTGCATCTTCATGCCATCCAGACCTAGCCTGCAAGAAAAGAAAAAGCAAGCATGAGAGGCATGGAAAAGCACAAACAGGTAAGAGGTCTATAAGTTTCCCTACCATAAATAATGAGTCCACTGCTATAGGCAGCATGAACATTGGGCTTCCAGCCATTCCTGGAAAGGCCTTGTGAATAAGAGACAATGGCTGAACTAGGACTGGATGTGAAGAAGGAAGCAGACTTGGGCTAGATCACTCACCTTACCTACTTACTGACCTATTGCTCAAACTCTGCAGTGATTTCCTACAGGGGTGGGCCACAACACAAATATAAGGACCTTGTAAGATTTTCTACCTGTACTTCAAGAGATATCTCTCTCCTACGATAGCCCTTGACTTACAACCACAACTGGAACCAGAATTTCCATTGCCAAGCAAGGTGGTTGTTAGGTGAGTCATACCAGATTTTATGACCTTTTTGTCATGGATGTTAAGCAAATCACTGCAGTTGTTAAGTGAATCATGAGATCCTTAAGTGAACCCAGCTTCCTCCATTGACTTTGCTTGTTGGAAACTAGGAAGGTCACAAATGGCAATCATTGGACCCTGGGATGATGTAACTATCATAAATGCATGCCTGCTGCCAAGGGCCAAAATTTTAATCATGTGACTGTGGGGATGTTATGATGGTTGTAAGTGTGAGGACTGGTTGTAGTCACTCTTTTCAGTGCTGTTGTAACTTTGAACAGTCACTAAACAAATGGTTGTAAGTCAAGGATTACCTGTATCACCTTAGATAATCCATCTCTATCCAGGAATTACTTTCAAAATGTACTTTGGAGTAAAGTATGGTATCTCCTAAATGATAGTAGGCAGTGGAAGTATTTAAAAGAGTCATATTGCACTTTCAAACTACATAACAGCTTTCATAACATGGTATCTTTTAGCTGTGTTGCACTAGAGTAGAATTCACACTTTGCAAAATAAACTCCAAGATACCTAACCAGAATGGCTAATTCTATAGTCCAACACATCAAGAAGATTCCAGATTGACAAAGTTTGCTAGACAAGTTTGGATTTCAACAAAGCTTTACCAGAGATAGTCAGAGATTCTGGAAACGTGTCCCTGGAATGCAGGAGACTTCTCTCCTTCCACATGCCAGCACACTAGCATGTTAATTGTTTTAGATATCTACAAAGGCAAAGAAAGAACAACTATTATTTTCCTCCTAAAGTCTAAAGTCATCTGAGAGTAATAGCAGTGCTTCTTCACAAATGTAGCTCTTCATTGTTTCAAAAACTCCTAAGAAACCAGTATCTTCTGTTTAAGTGTAGACATAAATGAGAAATATTTCAAAGTACAATCTTTTTCATAAAATCAAAAGGATGTGTTCAACATAGTTTAACTCTGAAGTTTAACTCTGAAGGACAAAAATATTAAAGAAAAGTACCTTGAAACATGGGATCTCAACAAATGCATTCTGGTTTTTTATTTACAAAAAAAAATTTCATTTGTTTTATTTAGAAGTGGATGAAATTTCTAAATATGGAATATTCCCATTCAATGAAAAATGCATGTGCCTACTGACACATTTCCTTTCTTCAGGGTTGTAAGAAACCAGAAATACAGCTGACACCTTCAAGCCACAAAAGAGCCCATTCAGGCTGATGTCCAAACACCATCATGCCTTTCTGGTGTGAAGGATGTTCAATTCAGTTGAATGTCTCATCTCCCTTAAAGCATCCTATGCATCCTTTCCATGCCAATTCTTTCCACACCGACAGCACATACTGAGTAGCAACCAACAATACCATCCCTTACCCCACTGTGGACTGGCCATTACTAGTGTTTCCCACCACTCATCACAGAAAAGTTTCCTCCTCAAAATCAACATTTCTCTTAATTATTGCTATGCCTAGAAGGCACACCGGGGTGGCTGCAGAAAATAATAGAGACAGAAAGAGAGTAGTGGATTAGATGAGATTGTTGGGCAGCCAGAATGTTCAAATTGCTCCTCCACATTTGCAGGAGAAAGAAAGAAAACATTCCCCTTAAGACACACTCATAGCCTCCAGACTTTGGCTAGGGCTGCAGGAGGCTGCTATTTTTGTGGAAGGCGAACACAACAATTGACTGTCAAGAACAATGAGTCTTCTCAAGGGATCTCAGAATTTGAGGCAAGTGCAACCTGATCCCACCAGCAGATACTACATCAATTTCTTTCACTTTCAGTTTATTACGGTCTATAAACAAGCAGAGTGCTCTGTACATATATATCTAGACATCTAGATATAGATACATACTGTATATAGATACAAATAATGATTAAGATGAAGTTAAAATACATTTATAAAACAACCTAACCAACATTTATGAATTTACTACTTAAAATTGGGGAACTTTCTTCTTCCAAGATAGTCAGTTGGATAATTGAATCCAAGTCTAGGTAAGGATTAATATTTAGGTTCAATGGCTAGACGTAGACTTTATAATATTATAGTTCATGATGTGGAGGAGACAAATGTTCTCCTCTCCCTCCACCTCTTTCTAATAGAATATGTACTATCAACCTGATTGCAAAGCATAGTACACTAGGAAAAATGTTTTCAAGAAAAGTTGATAAGAATTCCAGATATTTTCTAAAAACCTCTCTGTTCTGGACAGGGCTAGTGCTTGGGCAAGATAGCACATATTTGCTCCTCTACATTCTTATCAGAAGAAAACAATATCCTAATCAAGGAATAACCAAGGAGAAAATCACACCCCCACTGCTGTATAGAAACAGGGCGAAAACCCCACACTGACCAGCACTGATGATGGTGCTTGCTGAGTAATGAAACTTGATTGCAAACAAAAAATACCAAGCTCAGAGAGCACCAAGGATTCCACAAACTATGG
The DNA here is from genome assembly GCF_016545835.1 of Crotalus tigris. NCBI lineage: Eukaryota > Metazoa > Chordata > Lepidosauria > Squamata > Viperidae > Crotalus > Crotalus tigris. Next base: position 2,215,010 of record NW_024100510.1, read on the forward strand.
TGTCTCTGATTTTCTGCAGAGCAATTCATGATACAATACAGAACTATTGAGTTAAATGATGCTTAAAAACAACTTACAGGGCCAATGCTGATAAACTTGGTAAATTGGTCATCAGCCTTGATGTGATCATATAATTCCTCCACAGCTCGCTGTCTCAATTTTTTGCTGTGGAATTGCTCATAGATATTGGCTATTGCTGGAATAGAAGCAGAAAGAGACCTATGGAAGACTCAGTTTACCTCCTGAAAAATCGGAAGCAAATACAACAAAAACTGTTATTCAATCTATTTGCAATTTCAACATATACTTCCATCGTAATTCAAATTGTAACTGGGAAAATACAGATTTCTAATTCCATTTAACATATTGCTCCAGGCAAACAATGCTTAGTTTTTACACCTTTCTTAATCTTCATTCCTCACCACCCCCAGCAAAGGCTTTGGCTTACAGTTTTGCCATTCCCTGTTAAATTTACAGGTAGTCTTCTGGTAATGATGGCAATTGGGGCTGAAATTTATATTGCTATACAATGTGATCATAAAGCTTAAGTCACATGACTGCATCACTTAGCGACAGCAAGTCCCTGTTGTGGTTTCTTAAACAAGGATCATGGATTTTTAAGTGAGCACTTCCTTGCAACTTCCTGCCAACGTCCAATAATCAAGATCAATGGGGAAGCCAGCAGAAAGCTGCAAGTCCCAGGTGCTCACAAGGTAGACAGCAGGTAGATAAGTGGCTGCTGCCAGGTGGGGGGAGACAGAGCGAGGGAGCATGCAGGTGAGTGAGGGAGTGCACAGGTGGTCAGGAAGGCGTGGTGCAAGTGCAATGGGACTTGGGGTAGCTGCTGCCGGATGGGGAGGTTGTGCGAGGGTATGTGAGTGACTAGGGAGGTGCTGTCAGGTAGGAGAATAATGTATCTGTTACGCTCACTGTTATTTTGGGGAACCATTAGATACAATGAAATGTTAGGAAAAATAACTGTTAGGCTTATCTTTCTTTTGGAATTACAAAAATGTTTCCTTGACAGCATTTTTATTCTGCAGTGAAATGGAATCCGGCAAGAAGAAAGGAGGGGGCCCCTTCAGCAAGAGGCAGGTTCACATACCGTAGATCACTTTCAGTAGCCAGCTATGTGGTGTGTATAAATCCCCAGAAGCAATATTATTTTTTTGTGCTGGCCAGTCAATACTGTCATAATCTTGTACATAGAGTTCCTACAAAAAAAGCCCGGAAGAATAAAGAATTAGCACTTGAAAATCCACAAGAAATCTCAATGGGTTTCCAACAGGCAAAATTGTTCTTTAAGGAACATGCCAAGAAGCACTGACCTCCAGAATGCCTTCAGGCAGATTCCACCTTACTTTACTCTCATGAGACCAGAAAAAAACAATTGTGCCTGCCCGTTATTTATTTAACATTGTATCCCAAGAGAGATTGGACAATCATTTGTCTGAAATGTTATAAGGTTTCCTGCTTGAGCAGGGGGTTGGACTAGAAGACCTCTAAGATCCCTTCCAACTCTGTTATTGGCTAACAATAACAGAGTTGGAAGGGACTTAGAAGTCTTCTAATAATCCAACCTCCTGCTCAGGCAGGAAACCCCATACCATTTCAGACAAATGGCCGTCCAGTCTCTTTTCAAACTTCCAGTGTTGGAGCATTCACCACTTCTGGAGGCAGGTTGTTCCACTGGTTAATTGTTCTAACTGCCAGGAAGTTTCTCCTTAGTTCTAGGTTGCTTCTCTCCTTGATTAGTTTCCATCCGTTGCTTCTTGTCCTGCCTTCAGGTGCTTTGGAGAATAGCCTGACTCCCTCTTCTTTGTAGCAGCCCCTGAGATATTGGAACACTGCTATAATGTCCCCCCTAATCCTTCTCTTCATTAAACTAGACAGCAACCGTTCCTTGTATGTTTTAGCCTCCAATTCCCTAATCATCTTTGTTGCTCTTCCCTGCACTTTGCCCCACTCACTCCAGCAGAAGAGCCTTTTTTGGATCCCGTCTGCCAAATAATTTCTTTGGCAGGGTCTAAGAGAAGAGCCTTTTCTGCTGTGGCCCCCAACCTCTGGAATATTCTTCCATTGAAGGTAAGGTTGGCCCCATCTTCCTGGCCTTCCAGAAGAGCCTTAAAACCTGGTTTTACCAGCTGGCCTAGGGCTCCAATAGGAGTGCTTAATGCTGGGGATGGCTGACAGTGCAGAAAGAATATCCCCACTATGTCATACTCTTGTTTTTTTAGTCTGTATTTAATATTTCTTAATTTTTAAATTGTTTTATATTGCCTTTTTATTATGCTGTAAGTTACCCAGAGTCACTGTTACAGCGAGATGAGTGTCATATATATTTAATAAATACATTTAATAAATAAATTAGATTAGCCCACTGTAATGCCCTTTTACCTGCTCTTTTCGACAGCCAATTTTGCAGCACCGCTAAAGAACAGGTGAAGGAGAAAAAAGAAACTATGGGCCAGGTCCTGCTGTGCTGCCTCTTGGTAGCGATATCTGGACTACAGCTTACAACCATTAGTTTAGTAACCATTCAAAGTTACAATGGCACTGAAAAAAAAGTGACTTATAACTGTTTTTCACACTTACGACTATAGCAGCATCCTGATGGTCACATGATCAAAATTCAGTTGCTTGGCAACTGGCATATATTTATGACAGTTGCACTGTCCCGAGGTCATGTGATCACCATTTGTATCTTTCCCAGCTGGCTTCCAAGAAATAAAGTCAATGGGGGAAGTGAAGTTCGCTTAACAACCGCATGACTCACTTAACAATTAACTGTGCTAAAAAGGTCATTAAATGGGGCACAACTTACTTAACTGTCTTGCTTAGCAATGGAAATTTTAGGCTCAATTGAGGTGGTAAATCAAGAAGTACCTGTATGTGTATTTTCCTAATTACAACACATTTAGGCAGAACTAAGGATGATTTTCTCAACCAACACCTATTAGTTGATCAAGTGGAAATCTCAGGTAATATAGCGAGATTCTGTATACTGCCTATGATGAAATGTAAACAAATGCTTCATGTCTGAGTATTCACATAAGATTATATGTATCTTGATATAGTATTTCAGTTCAGCATGCTTCTGTTTGGTACATTTATTTTATTATGACTTTTTTTAATTCGATCTCTAGTCTATGACTCTAATAAACTAAAATAGAATAAACAAACAAGCATTATAAAATCAAAGCTGGAAGCAACTTAGTGCAGCACTGGGTTAGTAGTATTCTGTCACAAACTATTATTTTGATAAATGATTTTATCCAGGTAGAGACAAAATCATGTTATTTGCACTCTAGCTCCCAATTTATCACACACATTCAGAAGATTCCAACATTAAGGATTATGCAAAAATTAAAAAATAAGCATTACTTGTCAATACTGCAGTATAAAACATCAGATGTAAAGTACCACATTATAAATAAAGAAAAGTGACAATGCAGGAACTTTTAGAATCACAAAACTTTCTGTGTGTACAATTATGTACTGTAGCTTTAAACATGGTATTGTTTAAAGAAACTGTTGAATTTGATCTTTGCTTTATTTCTTTTCAACCTACGAGGCAATTTGGAAATAAATCTCCATTTGGTTATCAATGACAAAACACTCGCAGATACAGAACTTTTATTATACACATTAGAAAACATTACATTACTTTTTGACATAATCGCCATTCAAACTGAGGCACTTGTCGTATCGTCTTACAAGTAGTAGTCACTCGGTGCCAAATCTGGGCTACGGGGGGTTGGTCAAAAACATCCCAACGGAACTGTTTCAAAAGTTCTTGGATGTATCTAGTGGTGTGTGGGCGAGCTTTATCGTGAACCAACACTACATCGGAAGGCAGCATGCCCCGACACTTGTTATGGATGGCTCGTCTGAGTTTTAGTAATCTTTCACAGTAGACTTCTGAATTGATGGTTGAACCACGCTCCATGAACTTCACTAGCTGTACTCCTTTGGCATCTTCACATTTGGCGGGATTTTCTATGGCACCACTTCCAGTGTGGTGTTGGTTCATGATAATGCTCACCCGCACACCGCCAAACGCACCCAAGAATTTTTGAAGTAGTTCCATTGGGTTGTTTTTGATCACACCCCCCCCCCATAGCCCAGATTTGGTCAATTAGTTTTCTAATGTGCATAATAAAAGTTCTGTATCTGCGAGTGTCTGTCATTGATAACCAAACAGGTTTATTTCCGAATTGCCCTTGTACATAAAGTAACATGATTAAAATATGATTATAGGGAATGACTTTTGACATCGCTTTTCAACATTGTAATGTATTCATTTTAATGGGAGTTTAAAATAAACACACTTTGATGTGACAAATGGTGTGCCTGGTGGGAGTTATATTTTATAAATGGAGAATCACAAGCTATAAATATTAAGGCTGTGTATTCTTTGAAAACTGTTTGGAAAAGATGCTTTGGAATATGAAAGAGCACAAGCACAGCATCTCTTTAAAACAGCACTAAATACATGGGTGCTTTAATGAATGTGTGGAAGCCTGAAAAATGCAGCTGCTTTAAAAAGATGCCATAATCCCATGCATTTTATGGGAAATAAATTTTTGAAGCATGTACACCGCTTCTAAATTGGTCTAATACAACTCTGAAATATATATTTGAGAGCAAAAAGAGGAAAAAAGTCAAAAGGACATTTTCCTATCAAATTTCAATTTTGGAGTGCTTTGGGGACTATAAACTGGGAAACTGGAAATTGGCCCAACTCTGCATCTTAAGCAAGATCAGAGATTCTATTAATTGAAAGTCATTGGATTAATATGAAAGCTATGCTTTGGCAACTACCTGTCGAAGGTTCAAGATAAGTTCATCTTCTTCTGCAGTGAGGCGGATAGCATAGCAGTAGGCCATTGGCAGGTAAACCTGGCGGCAATGACACCAAAGGGTGGAAGGATTAGCTGGCATCCATGAAGGAAACAACCTATGGTGAAGTAGAAAGAAGGAAAAAGCTTGTAATAGTGGATTGATGCTTGCAAAGACAATGTAACAACTTGACTGAAGGAAATCTGCAAAAAGACCATAACAAAACATGGAGTAGCTGCCTATACACACTTCATCCAACAGGCTTTGAAAAATTGGCCACCGGCATGCCCATCTCTAGCATCTATCAGACCTCAAAGAGTCTCCATGAAGTTGTTCAATGTATAAATTTCACACTGGGGACAGTATCAAAAATTCTGGAATAAGATTGTACTCTTTTGGTCTTAGATGAAAACTGTGATATAGTGAACTCCATAATACCAATTTACTCTTACTACTCTAATAGGTATACAAGTTTAGAGAGCCATTTGGTTTAGTGGTTAAAGCATCAGTCTAAAAACCAAGAGATTGTGAATTCTAGTCCCACCTTAGGCATACCTAGTGTCATTCTATGTCTCTATGATTCTAAGGTAGGGACAATAGACATTCCACATGTTTGCTTGCAGATAGATAGATAGATAGATAGATAGATAGATAGATAGATGTTATGTTAATGTTATGCCTATTGTCTCTACCTTAGTATCATAAAGTCATATATATATTCTTTCTTGGGAGTGGGAAGGTATCAGTTGCTTATCTTAAACTTTGAGTGAATTTTTTAAAGTAAATATAGGAAACTTCCTCCTCAGCTTGTAGTAAAAAAAAAAACAGAAGAGAAAGTCAAGCAGGCATTTAGAGGATATTCAAGAGCCCATATCAGGGGGAAAAAATCCAAAAAATGCCATAATGAAATACTACTTTCATAGTAAATATTGAAATAGATTCCACTAATAATGTGACTTCCTAATTCTCACAATGAAAATACAACTAAGAATTCATTGTGAAGCTTTCCCTATAACTCTTACCTCATAAATATTTTTTCAGCAGTTTAAACCTACAAGTTGTCTGTTTTAGAAGGAGATAGGAGCCATAATCAGGGTTGAAAGGTGGTAAATTGATCTGAATGAATAGGAAATTAACTGACTGGCATACAGCATGTGCAAATTCTAAGAAACATCTGTCTTTTGGGAGGGGAGATGATAAACATTTTGGGGAGGTCAGGTGTATCCATACATGTAGTGAAGACAGACAGAATTTTCTTGATGATGATTTACACACCACATCTCAGGAAGCAATGTATTCATTCCTTCCCAACTGTAGACATTCAAGACAGCCAGCCAAAATTTACCCCAGGAAGCAACGCCTACAGCACCACCTGAAGAATTCCAAAATAGAATAATATCAAAACAGCTGTCAACTTTATAAAACATAAACAGTTCATAATTATTACAGAGGAGAAGAAGGGGGAGAATTGATCACTCTAAGAGCTAGGGTTCTCCTTTTTCCCTCTGCCTGTATGATGTTTCTTGTCCTCTCAGTCCAGAAAAGACTCTGCTATCTAATAGGCTGGCTTCATCCTTCCTCTTCTTCTATTAGTCCTGATCATAACAGCAGTTTTTCTGTGGGTCACTCTCTACAGACAGACTTTCAATATCTCCTGGAGTTTCTGGCCAGGAAAATATAGAACATAGAAAATAGGAAGTAAAAGGGTGACCTCAATTTCCCCAGTCAGAGAGAAAGAATAGCTAGTGAGTATTTTTTGATCTCCATTAGAACTAATACAAATATCTACTATTCATTGGACTTGGAGCAGACATCAGAAGAACAAGCCTATTCGCAAGGCTAAATAAAGCAGGGGAACTCTTAGGAAAGAAGAGATGGTGCTTCCTAGGAAAATTGGAGGGTATAAATAACATTTAATTCACAAGAGGTCACCGACTCCCAAAAGTATTTCCTGCAAATAGGAAAATATTAATCAATCAACAGCATTAGCTATGTTAATTACTGAGCAGCTTCAATTAAGCTGAGCATACCATCAAAAGGACAACCAGAGGAACCTGTTAGCTAGCTATTCGGAAAAGGAGGTAGGTTGGCTCATCTCCCCCGGCGGTGGTGGCGGCAACTGCAGAGCCATCTGGTGGTGTTTACACGGCCCTCCACGTGACTGAGATAGGCAGCACTGCCCCGTTCCGCCCCACCCTTGTTTCCCCGGAGCAGAATTGGGGCCGCGCCAAAGGAGCCGGCTGAAAGTGGTGCCTTGGACTACCCCTCCAAGGACGGTGCTTTGGAGGAAGGCCGAGCACGGCACCCTTGCCAGAGAACTAGTCAGCCCCACTAACTAACATGTGAACCCCACGCTAAGAACGGCCCTGCCTAAACTAAGCTCAATCGGACAGGAAAGTTCCAATCCAATGGAGGCTCCTGCAAAGTCAGCTTGGTCATTGGGATCATGCAGTTCAGTGGGCTTCCCCCCCGAGCTATTAATTCAGAACCAGTCAGCGCTTGGCTTGCAATCGGTTGCACAAAACTGGTAGATAGGATTGCAGCCAACAATAGTAGGACGTTAGAGCCGCCAACTTTGGTCTCCACCCCGGTGGGCGGATGAGCAAAACCCCCAAACCTTTTGCATTCCTTTGCAAAGAGAAGACGCCAGTGGCACATGGCCCGGGGGGGAAAGACAGCTCCTGAGGGAGGCAGCCACGTAGCCAGAAGCCAGCGGTCCCAGTGGAGCGACACAGAAGACCTACTGGTTGGTGTGGGAGGCTCCAGCGTTGCCGTGGCGTCCGCAGCCCAGTTCTGCACACCGACGACCAGCTGGACCTGCTTTCACTGCTTCTTTGCAAACAAACGCAAAAGATTTCAGGGTTTTGCTCGCCACTTAGTTCGTACTGCCCAGCATCTGCCTGCCTGCCTGCTTGCAGGCTGCTGTGCTCCTTCCCCGAAGCATGCAATTGCTCAGAGCCCATCCCAAAAGGTGCTGCTTCCCTGGCAGGAGCCGAGTTTGCAAGCTTCGTTGGCAAGCCAGGAAAACCGAAGGTCCGGAGGGTTCCCTCCTGCTGCAGAGCTGCAGTGCCTGGCCCTGGGGAGGGGGTGGGGAGGTATCCAGGGCCTAAAAGGTCCTCCAGGACAGGCTCGGGGCCGGCCCTCTTTCCCTGGCCGCAGAAGAAGGGGAGGTGCAGGCTCTCCACCCGGGCGGGCAGGCGAGCAAAACCCCGAAAGCAGGAGGGAACCCTCCGGACCTTCGGTTTTTCTGGTTTGCCAACGAGGCTTGCAAACTCGGCTCCTGCCAGGGAAGCAGCACCTTTTGGGATGGGCTCTGAGCAATTGCATGCTTCGGGGAAGGAGCACGGCGGCCTGCAAGCAAGCAGGCAGGCAGGCAGGTAGGCAGACACTGGGCAGCACGAACTAAGCGGCGAGCAAAACCCCAAAACCTTTTGCGTTCGTTTGCAAAGAAGCAGTGAAAGCCAGTCCAGCTGGTCGTCGGTGTGCGGAACTGTGCTGCGGACACCATGGCAACGCTGGAGCCTCCCACACCAACCAGTAGGTCTTCCGTGCCGCTCCACTGGGACCGCCGGCTTCTGGCTGTGTGGCTGCCTCCCTCCTGAGCTGTCTTCCCCCCCCCCCGGGCCATGCGCCACTGGCATCTTCTTTTTGCAAAGGAACGCAAAAGATTTTGGGGTTTCGCTTGCCCGCCCGCCCGAGTGGAGACCAGAGTTGGCGGCTCTAATGTCCTACTATCGTTGGCTGCAATCTTATCCACCTGTTTTGTCCAACCGATTGCAAGACGCTGGGCAGCATGAACTAAGTGGCGGCAGGAGGGACGCGGGGCCTTGGCTTGTTGCTTATCAAGACTGTACTCAGTTTGTGCTGCCCAGCGTCTTGTTCTGCCGCCGCTCAGACTCCTTTTTCGCCACTGGAAACATGCCACATTAGCTGGCACCGCAGGGGGTGGTCCCATGGCAACACTGACAGCCCGGGCTGTGCGCCACCTGTGTCTCCAGTCCCGAACCGTGAGCCGCAGGAAATATCCGGACCCAAGTTGTCTGCTGCAAGGACACCCCGGCCACGGCAGCGCCGCCAAACCGTTTTCTATGCAGTTGGCGTCCCCGGGCTGGAGCAGTGAAAGCCGATCCAGCTGGTCGTCGGGGTGCGGAACCAGGCCACGGAGGCCAAGCCTTACTCACCAGCAACGCTGGAGCTTCCCACGCCGACTGGTAGGTCTTCCATGCAACTCCGCTCAGACCGCTGGCTTCTTGCTACAGGGCTGTCTCCCTCTGGAGCTGTCTCTCCCCCCCCCCATCTATGTCGAGACCATGGCGAACAGCGTCCCACAAACCAAAGAAGTTGAACTAACAATTTAAACTTCTTTCGTGAGAAGGTTGAATTGATTGGTTCAACTTTTTTAGTCCTATTTTTTTGGGGCACTGCACGTGGCTGGGAGCCACAGGAGACGGCTGAAAGAGCCACATGCGGTTCCGGAGCCACGGATTGCCAACCCATGCTCTAGGCTGATTCCTCTTTTGACTTCGCCCCCAGGTTCTGCCACTTCTTCTCCTACAAGAACAGAACAATTTACCAGTTTCTGCCAATCCTATTACTTCACTGCTATCAAAGTCTTCAAACAACAAAAGTGTTGGGCATCATAGAAGGTGAGCACAGAAATGAAACTGACTATGTTATTGGCAGAAGGATGTGGAAGATTCAGCTACAAGAGCAAAGATGTGGCCAGACGCAGCCTATGGAACAGATCATGAACTGTTCATTTACAAGTTCCAAACTAAGCTAAAACAGAAGAACAAAGCCAACTTGTTTCTATGATACAATCTTGAGCATTTATCCACCATTTTCAAGGAGAATATCAGGAATTGCTTGGAAGCCTTGAACCTAACTTGACAGAGAATCAGAGGAAATGTGGAACAATATCAGAGAAATAGTTAAGAATGAATGTGAAAAAAGACTGCCAAAAATAGAAGAAAATTAGATGTCAGAATAAGAAGTGGAAATTGCCAAAAAAGAAAACAGAAACTAAAGAAAATACAGGCAAAGAGCTCAGGAAGCAACTTAACAAAGAATTTCAGAAAACCGTTACAAGAAGTGGCATTAATACTAATAAAGACATTGAAGATGGAAAAAGACATGGGGAAAAAAGAACAGTCTTTCAAATATCCCCAAACCCAGAAAGTTTCTAACTTAAAATTGATATGGCAAATGACATCAACGTCAGATAGTAACTGGCTCCAAAAAGATCAAACAAAGATGGAAGGAGATATTGAAATGTCAACTTCCTTTTAGAAGATGAACCCTGTTTATGAGAACATCTAGAATTAGAAACCAAAGATAGATCAGCACACCAATCATTACCCAGTTGGAAGACTACAGGAATTGATAAAATATCTACAGAAACATGGCAAGCAACAGAAGAAAAATCTTTACAGGTCATAACCAAATTATCCCAAAATTGCAACTTTGGAAAAAGACATATTGTCCAACAGATAGGAAGAGGCCAATCTATATATCAAAGAAAAGAAACTTAACATAATATGCAAACTAATATATTATACCTTTATTTTCACATGCTGGCAAAATAACGCTTAGGATCAGCCAATATAGATTAGGGCCTGATATGGAAAGCTGGCTTTAGAAAAATAGAAGAATAAGAGACAGTTTTGCTGATGCAAACTGTATAATCAAGACAGCCCAAAAGAAGATAATAAGTCATCCATGGCTGGGCTTGATTACTGTGACAATAGACACATCACTGGAAGGCCTGAAGGGTCAGAATTGGGACAAATATTCCTGAAAACGGTGTACCAACATGGTCACTAAGAGCTGACATCAACTTAATCCATGAACACAAACCATAATGTATGATTATTCTATAAGCAGAGAAAGTCCTTTTTTCCAAAGCAAATGATGGTAAAATGAAAAATAAAAGCGACATTTTTTTCCAGGCTCCAGCTGTTTTATTCACCTTTGCTGTGGAGGTTATTTCGAGCCTTCACTAAGTCTGGATCATCAGGGCTGACCCCAAGAATACGCATGGCCGTGTAGTTCAGAGCAGTAGAAAATACCTTGGATAAATCCTCAATGTGTCTAACAGACAACAAACAAGAAAAGTGTTAGGTAAATGTGTTCACATAAGAAAATCCAACTGTTTTTCAAGTTCTGTGAATTTTTGAGAACTGGTTAAGCCAAAGAAGGCAAAATAAAAGAACATGGAGTAATTTTATTATAACTTGACTAACAATGGCTATATTTTAGAGCTTTATTTTAAATGCATAAAAGAGAAATATAATGGTACAGATTGAGATTATGTTGAATTACAATTTGCTTGCAGAATCGATTCACCTGAAATTGAAAAAATTAATATTGTAATCCCTAGGCCCGTGGTGGCGAACCTATGGCAAGCATGCCACAGGTGGCACGCAGAGCCCTCTCTGTGGGCACATGTGCCATTGCCCCAGTCCTTGGCCTTCAACTGGGTTTTATAAAACCTTTTCTCTTTAGGCCTGCGCTGTGTGGAAAAAAAAAAAAGGTTCAATCAATCAATTTCAACTACTTGCAGGAAAAAAAAAGATCTCGCAAAGTTGGAATTGATTGCTTGAACTTTTTAGTCCCACCCAGTCTGCCATTACCACTGCAGCCACACGCACCCAATGGGCCACGCCCACCCACCTGGCCACACCCACCCAATGGGCCATGCCCACCTGGCACCCAACGATACATAAGTGGGTTTTGGGTTGCAGTTTGGGCACTCGATCTCTAAAAGGTTTGCCATCACTGCCTTAGGCATTCAGATGATAAATCTGAGGAGCAAAGCTTAATGAGCACTAGCAATAACAACTCTATGGATTTGTTTCCTATTCATCCAGGATGCCATATAAAGATTAGAAATATGATTCTATTAGATACATGGGAGATAATTTGGGTTAGGAATGTTAAGTTTACCCAAGCTCAAAATTTACGAGAAAATTTTTATAAAATGTTTTATAGATGGCACCTTGATCCACAAAAGATGTCTCGTATGTATTCTAATTTACAGCCCAAATGTTGGAGATGTGGTTGTGTGGATGCAACTTATTATTATATTTGGTGGTCTTGTAGAAATATAAAGGCTTTTTGGATTAAGATTTGGTGGAATATTCAAAAAAATTTTAATAGAAAGATAAAATTCACACAATTATTTTTGTTAGGTATTATTGAAGATTGTGATGGTAAAGAGATTATTTTAATGTTGAATTTTATTACGACAGCAAGGTTATTGATTGGGCAATATTGGAGAAAAGACTCCTTGCCTACTTTAGAGGAATGGTTTCTTAAAGTTTCTTATTTATCAGAAATGGCAAAAATATCGGCTTATCTGAAAGACCATTCACAAGATAGATACAACTCTGTATGGAAAAGATGGGTAAATTTTGTTCAGAACAAATATGGGATTAGAAAGTATTATTTAGCTTTTGAATAACTTATTGTATAAAGTTATGTTTAGATTTGTTGATTTTATTGTAATGGAGTTAAAGGGGTTTAAAAACTTTTTAGGATTTATGTACAATTCTTTGATGTTTATTTAATTTTTTATGGTTTTTTGTTGTTTTTAGCTCTGTATTCAGCTCTGGGAAGGGGGGGGTTAGTGGGAGGGGGGAGGGAGAGAGGTGGGGAGGGATTTTATTGTAAACTGTTTATAAAAATTTCAAAAAAAAAAAAGATTAGAAATATGGTGTTATCTGGACTATTTTGTGTTTCTCTCTATCTTCTATTAATTAAAAATTCTAAACAATGTGAAAGACAGAAGGCAATGTCTTTTAGACAGAAAGTAATTTTTCAGCCACACTTGGGGAAGAAAACTATTAGCCCATTTTAACAACGCAGTAAATCTAAAACTTCTTTCCAAGAAATATAACTATATGAAGGACAGCTTTCAAAAGAACACAAGTCTGGACATTTCACAATCCGTAGCTAAGATTAATGTATCTGTTAAGAGAAGCATTGGGAATGACTGCAGGAACCAGCCAGAAGAGGAGTTCCCAGCCCACAGCCGGATAGGAAGCATTTCAAAATATTAATTAACCTGCTATGAATTTGTCTGGAACTTATTTTTACTGTTTTCAAGACTACATGTTAAACTAGCATTAAGTAGCCTTCCTGAAATTCATGTCATTCTCATTTGTTGAGTTTTCAAACTTTGTGGAGCCTGAGAAACATAAATAGGTCTAAGCAACAGAATTTTCACCTATTCCAAACAATGCCAATGTCTGTTTTAAGCCCCACATTCGTACACTTTTTAAATTCCCTCTGCCTTTATTTTCTATTATTTTGGTAATAGAACATAAAATCATAGTGCTGGAAAGAACCTTGGAGGTCTTCTAGTCCATGCCCCTGCTCAAGGCAGAAGCCTTATGCCATTCCAGTCAAATGATTGTCCAGTCTATCCCCTCTTGGCTTCATAAAAAAATCTGTCAATTTGAAGCTAGAGTTACTAGATGGTTATTAAGAAAATAGTGTTTTATGTAAAGAGAAACCTATGCTTATGCTTGAATTAGTGTAGATTATAACAGGACAAATGTTATTAAAAATAATAAACATAGATGTGAACTATGTTGGACCTCAAAATTAATAAACATTAGCCAACATGACCAAAGACATATATGAGATACACAGTAGAATAAGCTAGAGCAGTGGTTCTCAACCTGTGGGTCGGGACCCCATTTGGGGTCCAATGACCATTTCACGGGGGTCGCCAAACCATGCTGTCCGCCATTTTTTTCCCTTTTCCCTAACTGTCCTACTCCCTCTTATTGCTGGCCACACCCACTTGGGGGTCACCACAACATGGGGAACTGTATTATGGGGTCACGGCATTAGAAAGGTTGAAAATCACTGAGCTAGAGGTTATTGCAATAGCAAATAAATTGAATAAAACAAAGTATTGGCAGAGAAGAAAATAAGGGATAAAGAACACAGATAATGTACAAGGATTAGAAAACAGCTTTTTGGGTTCAAGTTGATATCTCCTAGAAATAGAAGAATGTTAGAAATAACTATACAAATAATTCTCAACTAACAACCATTTTTAGTGACCAATCGAACTTACAGCAGAACTGAAAAAAGTGACTTATAATCGTTTTTCACACTTATGACTATTGCAGCTTCCCTGTGGTCACCTTGCTTGGCAACTGACTTGTATTTATGATGGTTACAGTGTCCCGGGGTCACCTTTTGCGACCTTCTGACAAGCAAAGTTAATGGGGAAGCCAGATTATGTTACTAACTTAACAACTGCAGTGATTTACTTAACAACTATGACAAAAAGGTCGTGAAATGGGGCAAAATTTACTTAACAATGTCTGACATAAAACTGAGAAAGATTCTCCAAGGCTTTATAAAATCTTTCACTGTAATAGTAAATTTTTGCAAGATAACAAATTTCTACCACCTTTTCAAAATGTAGTTTTCTTAAGGCATTAAAACCACTCTTGGCCCATTCCTGAAATAGGTACCATCTTCTCCTTAGGAAATCCCAAGGCATTGATGCCCATCAGCAAGAAGAGCCTTTGCTTTTTTATGCTGTTGGCTCAAACATGTATGATATGCCAATTGTGTAATACGCTTACAAATTCACACTGCTCACACCAAGAGCAGCATATCAGTCCCTTCTGAGCCAGGATGGCATTTGCTAGCTGGAAAAAGGAGTGATTGTCAGATATTTACAAAATTTTGGGGGCCATCTCTATTTAGCCTGAGGAGAACTGAACTGTTGCTGATGGTGGTGGTGCTGCCGCCGCTGACACCCTGATCATGAAATAGCAGAAAGTTGCAAAAGTCGCTCTGAAGCACCGGCTTTTGGGTTCTACTCACAGGCCCCATCCTCCATCTGGGAGTTGCACTGAACGCAAGTAGCGCACCATCTCCTTCCTACTTTCTTCTGGGACTGGAATCTTAGCAATATAGCACACAATCAGAAGCCCTTTGGAAGAAGACCAGAAGGAAGGTAAGGTAAGGTAAGGTAAAGAAAGGTAAGGTAACCTTTATTGTCATTTTTTACTGTGGGCACAATGACACACATCAAAAATGAAATTTAGTGAACACATACATGACATACACCTAAGCATACTATATACAACATATACATACTATATACAACATATGTATAGACATACACCCCTACACATACATATGAATATTAAACACTGTCCATCTTGAATATATAACGGAAGGAGGAAGCTTGAGAGTTCACAAGGTTTATACTGTATGGAACGAAACCATCATTTAAACTCACCATTGTCATGAGCCAATTTCTTCTAGTTATATTCTACATTAATGTAATAGATCCCTCTATTCCTTTTAAACCATAATCAACAGTAATGGGTAGCATGTAGAGAAACATTTAATTCTGATGTAGTTTCAGCCAATAAAGCTGAGCAGATTTTTTGCCTTTAATACAAACTGATCATCTGACCAATGCATGACCATCTGTGAGAAGAAGCTCTTGGGATCTTTCTGGTAATGATACCTGGCAACAGAAAGAGAGGTCCTCCGTAATCCTCAGCCCAATGACCATCCTCTGCTTGTAGGCTTGAAAAAAATTTCATCCCATTTAGCGCTGCCTCCGCTGCAGTACAGGCTGTAGGGAGGATTGGGAAGAATTTAGTCTGCAAAATAGAAAGGAATTGGAATAAGAAATGTACCGTATTTTCCGGCGTATAAGATGACTTTCTAAACCATGAAAATCTTCTCAAAAGTCGGGGGTCGTCTTATACGCCCAGTTGTCTTATACGCCAGAAAATACCGTATTTTCCGGCGTATAAGACGACTTTCTAAACCAATGGTACTTAACCTGTGGGTCGCGACCCTTTTGGGGGTCGAACGACGCTTTCACAGGGGTCACCTAAGACCATCAGAAAAGACATATTTCCAATGGTCTTAGAAACCAAGACACCGCTCCTCTATCCGGCCCCCGCCACCGCCGCCCTCCTCCTCCGCCGGCTCCTCCACCTCTAGGGTGCCCTTCTCCTCTGACAGCGCCTGCTCCTGCCGCCGCAACCCCATCACACACGCCTCCCACGCCGCCCTGGGCTGGCTCAGCGGCCGGTCTGAGCCCTGCCAGGTCTGGGCCGCTGCTGGCGCTGCTCCGCCGCTGCTGGCTGAGCTGGCGTCCGGCATGGCTGTGGGGCTGCCGGGCAGGAGCGGCTCCTTCCCGGCTTGCCGGGCTCCGGGCCTCGGAAGCAGCCAGGGGGTGGAGAAGAGGCAAGGCAGCAGCGATGCCCGCATGTGCATCAGAGGCCAGCCGGCTGGGCCAGGAGGGGAGAAGCAGTACCTTCCGAGCGGGAGCTGGCGCTCTGGCCGCACCCCTCTTGCATGCGATGGGCTGCGCGGCGTGGAAAGGGGCTCCCGCGACCCCACTGCTGCGATGGCGCTCAGGCGGCTGGAGGGGCGGGCAGGTGCCGGGGGGGCGGCTGGGAAAGGGCAAGAGGTGCCAGGATGAGGATGGGGGGCTCCAGGTTGGCGGGTGTGAGTGGGCAGCCGACGGCTCCGAGGCGCGTGAATCCTCTGCGCAGCTTCCGAGGCCCCGGATGTGCCGCTGCTTGGCTCTCCACCAGACTCTCCGCCAGAGCCTCCCCCCCCCGGGCAATTGTGCGGAGCTGCTTGTGCGTCTTTGGCAGCGCCTCCCCCCTTCAATCTCCTTCCTTCTCCATCTCCTTCCTTTCCCCTTCAATCTTCCTTCCTTCCATCTCCAACTCCATCCCTTCCCCTTCAATCTCTCTCCTTCCTTCCTTCCTTCCTTCCCCTTCAATCTCCTTCCTTTCCCCTTCAATCTTCCTTCCTTCCTTCCATCTCCATCCCTTCCCCTTCAATCTCTCTCTCCTTCCTTCCTTCCCCCTTCAATCTCCTTCCTTCTCCATCTCCTTCCTTTCCCCTTCAATCTCTTTCCTTCTCCATCTCCTTCCTTTCCCCTTCAATCTTCCTTCCTTCCTTCCTTTCCCCTTCAATCTCCTTCCTTTCCCCTCCAATCTTCTTTCCTTCCTTCCATCTCCATCCCTTCCCCTTCAACCTCTCTCTCCTTCCTTCCTTCCCCCTTCAATCTCCTTCTCCATCTCCTTCCTTTCCCCTTCAATCTTCCTTCCTTCCTTCCTTCCATTTCTATCTCCATCCCTTCCCCTTCAATCTCTTTCTCCTTCCTTTCCCCTTCAATCTCCTTCCTTCTCCATCTCCTTCCTTTCCCCTTCAATCTTCCTTCCTTCCCCTTCCCTCCTTCCCAACATTTTTGAGCAAGGAAGAGTAAGCTTCTCCAGCGAGCATTGTTATATTGTTTTTGTGATTAATCACTATGTTTTAATTATGTTCAATTTGTAACAATGAAAATACACCCTGCATATCAGATATTTACATTACGATTCATAACAGTAGCAAAATTACAGTTATGAAGTAGCAACAAAAATAATTTTATGGTTGGGGGTCACCACAACATGAGGAACTGTGTTAAAGGGTCACAGCATTAGGAAGGTTGAGAACCACTGTTCTAAGCCATAAAAATCTTCTCAAAAGTCGGGGGTCGTCTTATATGCCCAGTCATCTTATATGCCGGAAAATACGGTAAATGATTGGACTGCAGATTCATAAAAGTTTAAAAAAAGAGAACTGGCATATGTATAAAGATATTCACTGACGTCTCCTGTTTTATTCAAGCAGTGCTCTCTCTCCCTGTTTCTGGTACAGCAGAAAGGATAGCAACTGAAACAATGGCTTTGGATTTGCTCCCCAGGCAAACCAAAGACAGACAGAAGTCTCAAGATATCAGCCAGGAAAGATTCATAGTGAATTTATTTATTTACTTGTATCCTGCCTTTATTATTTTTACAAATGACTCAAGGAATTGAACATATCCAACATCTTCCTCCTCCTATTTTCCCCACAACAACAACTCTGTGAGGTAAGCTGGGCTGAGAGAGAATGATTGGCTCAAGGTCACCCAGTAGGCTTTATTGGCTAAGGCAGGACTAGAACTCAGACTTTCTACCCTGGTGCCTTAAGCACTAGACCAATCCTACTGTATGATCAGCCACAGAATCTACTATTTTATGGAACCAGCCAGTATCTGCATGCTTCCTAAAGGGCAATATCCTCCTTCATCCTGTGAGAATTTGCCAAGATCCAGCATACTGATGCCTGAAACACTAAAATATACTCGTAAGAGAAATATGTAGAATATGAGCATTCTTCAAACACTTTTTTGTATATCAGTGGTAGTCAACCTGATCCCTATTGCCCACTAGTGGGCGTTCCAGCTTTCATGGTGGGCAGTAAGGGTTTTGTCCGATACCGAAGCACTTTCCTTTTTTTTAATTTAATTGACTTTTAAAAAAATTTCCATAGCATTATTTAAAAACATTTTCATTAGGTTTTCATAAAATTCCCTGTGACAATTTAAATTTCTGAAAATATACTATTTGTATTGCCCACGCATAAGTTTAGTTCACGTTATGTAAGTGAAACTAAATGGCGCTATAGTGCGACCGCAAACAAAAAAGCCTCGTCTCAGAATAGCTTGCGTATCTCCCCCCATACCACCCAGCTGTAACAGACAAGCAGAGCTGGTAGCCGGCACCCCCCAAACCCAATCCACGATGCGCGAGAGGCATGCGCAGACGACGATACATGGTGCAGGCTCTTTTGTTTGCGGTCGCACTGGTCAGTACGCAGTTAGATTTGTGAGAGTGAGCACTTGTCTACAGCTTCAAACAAAATATTGTGAGTCCATGTCTCAAAAAAAGAAATATGCTCGTGGCTATTTGCCAGAGTATCTGAAGATGGGTTTCATAGAATCTGTTGTAAATAAACAACATCCAATATGTTTATTGTGTCATAAAACATTATCCAATGAAGCAATGAAGCCAAGTTGATTGCGAGAACATCTTTCTACAAAGCATCCAAATGATAAGGACAAGCCCATTGAATATTTTCAGGAAAAATATTTTCATAAAAAATTTCAAAATCGTTCAACAATCATTGCATCATTTAAGAAACAACATGCAGTGAACGAAGATGGATTAATTACCACTTATCGCATTTCACAATTAATTGCAAAAAGTGGTAAAAGCTATAATATTGGAGAAACTGTAATAATACCCTCTATAAAAGAATTTATCTCAACAGTAATGCATCAGGATATACCTGAAATTTTAAAAACGTTGCCCCTAAGCGATAGCACAGTAAAGCGACAAATTGAAGAAATGGCAGTTAATGTTGAAAAAAACCTGATAAGTATTCTCCAAAACTTTTCATTTTCCATGCAATTGGATGAGTCTACCATTGCAGATAATAATGCTTTATTAATGGCATATGTACGTTATTTTGATAAAAACAATACATTATGAGAAGAAATGCTATTCACAATAAATCTCATTACAGATACAAGAGGATTATCTATATTTAATACTGTGAAATCATACTTTACAAAAAATAATACAAATAATACAAATAATATTTGAATAATTGGAGCACCATCAATGGTAGGTCGCTATTGTGGATTTGTTGCTTATTTGAAGGAAGAAGTGCCAAATATTTTATGTATTCATTGTGTGGTGCACAGACAACATCTTGTAGGAAAATATCTAAGTACAAGTCTCCATTCATCATTAACTATAATAATTCGAGCCATAAACAAGATCAAATCCAATGCAAAAAATGATAGAATATTTTGACAGCTTTGCCAGGACAATAATGAAGATTCTATTACGTTACTCTTGCACACACAGAAGTTTGTTGGCTGTTAAAGGGTACATCTTTGGCTCGTTTTGTAGCATTATATGATAGTGTCATACAATTTTTTGAAAGTAATAATGAGACCAATCTGTGTGAACAGTTAAAAACAGTAAAGAATGATGCCTTTTATTTGGCAGATATTTTCAAGAAATTTCATGATGTCAATTTGCAGCTTCAAGGAGCTAATAAAACTCTTATAGGTTGCCAAAGTATTGTGTCATTATTTATTGACAAACTTGAACTACTTAGTTATAATCTATTGAAGGGAGAATTTCATCAGTTTCCTGAATTATCGTCTATAAAAGATGATGTAACTCCAGAGGATATTGACAGATTCAGTAGCCTCCTCAACGAACTTAAATTGGACATGGAAAAACAATTTGAAGATATTTTGAAATTGAAGGTGTATGACTGGATGAAAAATCCTTTTACCACAAATATTGAAGAGGCTGATACAACTTGCCAAGAAGAACTGTTAGAAATTAGATATGATGAAAAAAGTAAACATAAATTCGATAGTGGTGGATATGAAAACCTATGGCAAAGTAAAAAAATGCCTGTCTTATATCCAAATATGTGGAAAATGATATTCAGTTTATTGATATCTTTCCCTACCTCATATCTTGTGGAATCAGACTTTAGTGCTGTTAATCATATTATGACCAAAGAAACTGCCTGAATATTTCTGAAAGAGGAGACCTTCGTTTGTTCCTTACAAAAATTGAGCCAGATATCCAGTATTTAGTTTCGCAGCATCAGCCTCAGGGATCTCATTAATAATTTAATTAATTAAATGTAATTTCATCAGACTTCATGCTTCTATGTATGCAAAGTATAAATAAAAAGATAGGTTTAACTACAGTAAGTTGTTTTATAAAGATTTATTCTGCCAAACTTAGCGAAAGTACGACATAAAGTATTTGGTAAGTAATTATTATTATATGCTTTAACTTGCTGTAACTCTGCTTTATAAATTTTATAAAATAAAGTTACTTCCCTACTTTATAAATCACCATTACTGTGGAACCAGTGGGAGGTTGGAAAATTTTACTACAAACAGAGATACAAAAGTGGGCAGTAGGTATAAAAAGGTTGACTACCCCTGTTGTATATACTGGGAATTAACATTTCTAATCACAGAAGACTAGAAATAAAAAATGAAGTTTATAAGACTCATGTATTTCAGATGGTATCTTTCTAAAAAGAGAAATCTAACTCACTTTTGCATCCTTTCTCCAATTTACAGAGAGCCTGCAATGACATGTTTACATAAATCACTCTGAATCTTCCACAGCTTCTTACAGTTTTGTAGTTTCAGAGGTTTTTGCTAGGCAAATCAGTCTCACCATATTTGCCCCTCCAAAAGAAACTGAATAATAATAGACAAGCTCCCCAGAAATAGGGAGCACTCTCCCACCATTATTATTTTCCCTTCTGCAAAGACTGAATCTGCTTCATGGCACAATTCCTGGATACTTGGGTAACAGTAGAGCTCCACAGATCTTCACAGTGCCTCACATGATCCAAAGATGCACCGTGAAGTTGCTCTCTTCATGTCTGCTACAACACAGACATGTTTTGTAACAGACAAGATGGTCTTCTTCCTAAAGACTGAACTTGAACGAAATTGCTGAGAGTTGTGCAAGTTGTCTGTCCCCCTCCTATTCCATATTCACAACAGCATCAGCCACTTACTGTGTCCAGCCCTAGAGAATGAGCCTCCAGTGCAGTCTGCTCCCGCTCCACACCCTCACCATCTGCAAGATATCGCCACTGCTGTCGACCTTTTTCATTACTCAAGCGCCAGCGGGTTAAATCTGTGGCTGGTTCTGTCTTATATGGGCCTCCTCTTCTCCGCAAATATCTAACAGGAGTGAAAAGCAAACAGAGAGACATCAGCTGAAGCATTCATCCTAGCATGCAAATGAAAAATATCCAAGCATTAGGATCCAAGCAGTGTGTGATGGCTGTTGTTAGGATTCCAACTTTAAACTATGGATTGACTGTGGATAAACTAAAGCTAGCTATAGCCACATGAAACAGAAAATGTAAGGAAAGAAATCCATTGGATAATTATCTGTTTAAATGTGTAATATCAACATCCAATAAAAAATTAAATCAGGAAATAAAACCTCTACTGCTTCTCCCTGCATGCTTCCACCTTATTCAGCTGCTTGGCTTATAGATAGTTTAGCCCCACTCCTGCTCCTCAGCATTTGCATCTCTTCCCTTAATCATACTATGACATGCAAACAGTCAATTATGGGTTATTCATCCAATGGTAATTCAATATGCCTTGGCTTAGTTCAATTGTTATACTCAGCCAATATCCTTAAACTTTTAAGAGTAAAAATGCATCAGTAATCACTTGCACACATTCTGATGGTGTGATATTGTGGATTGTGTCAATTTCCAAAGATGCTATGGGAAAGCATTTTAATTTAAAAGGGACAAAGTTGTTGGACAAAGTTCTAGATACCTCATGAGTAGATGACCGAAAGAAACATCTCCACTGACACCAAACTCTCCTCAAGAAGGGCAAAACGGCTGTTTCCTGGGACTGCCACTTAATGGCCTACATTGGTGACCTTTTTACATGTTTGGGAATGATCTGCTTTCCAATAGCTGAGAATATATGTAACTCAAGGTTAAACTATTGGGTTCTTAATGTTTTCTGAGCTCAGAGTACCAGGAATCCAACAACAGCTTTTTTCTGCAGGATACCAGTCTCCAAGCGGATGTGCTGCAGGTATTCTTACCAAACCAATCTTCTTTGGTCACTAACTCCCTCAGCACCTCTATTTAATGGATTATTTTTCCCATATATCTTTTTCTTTTGCTATTTATACGGGATTTGTCAATTTGACTATGTTTAATCTAGAAAAAGATTATGATTATTCAAGATTTTCTATGACATAGTAGAGAAATACAATACAGTAGAAGAATAAAGATATATAAAGATTCAAGAAAGAATTTGAATGAATAGATATTATGAAACGTTATCAAAATTAACTTGTTTGTGAAACAAAAGGACAACCAAACCAAAAAATCCTCTGCGTGATTTAAATTGTGTAACACAGAGAAAGAGCACAGGGCAAATAATTTATGTATCACAGAATATATCCACTGTACAAATATGTGTGTAAAACATTACATTTTAGGGACTTCCGGTTTGGTATTCAATGAGACGGGTGGAAGAAGCCAGGGCTCTGGTTTCGTTCTGCCCAGCGATCCCAAGGGGTCGGAAAGTTGCCCTGCAGGGGCAACGAAGAAGGGATGCCTCAGGAGTCCAGACCAGATGGTGGTCAGTCCAGACAAACTGAAGAAATGCTCTAAAAGGATGGAGGAAAGGCTGCCTTGTAAGCCCAGGCAGGCCAAGTCGTCGCCAGCCGGAAAAAAAGTGAGGAGCTGCAGCGCTCTGCTAAGCAGCTAATTGTCAACAGCATGCTGAAACTGGGTGAGCCTGTTCTTTTTCCTTTTCCTTTTGGACTTAAAAATGTTGATCCCCTGATTAGGAAGAGCTATAAAGTAAAGACCTCAGAAGGACTAGAGAAGAAGAGAGTTAAAGGTGGCAAGTAACCACAGAAGGGGGAAGGATTTTAAGGAATATAAAAGAACTCTTAAAAACTGAACTTAGACTGACTCAAAGAAAGACTACTTAACCCACAGGATGTGGAAAAAATTTTTTAGCTATAATTCCAAGGGTAAATAACCTATAAAGAACTTTAAAAGAAAAACTTTATAACAATCTTTTAAAACCAGATATTGACAAAACAGTGTACAAGGATATCTAGTGGTGAAAGAAGATACTACAGTAACACTAAATAATAAAAGAATCTGAAAGCGTTTGACCTTGAAACAACACCTGATGTAAACAAAGTGCCTTTGTGTGAGTGTACAAGTGAAAAGACTTTCTACAATTATATTTGTTGACTCTGGATATAACCAAAACAGGAATTACTTGGAGACAACAGACGTTTTACATCTGAGATTCGACTGGAGGATTTGGATTTGGCCTAAAGTAGTTGGCTCGTTCTTTTTGGCTGGATTTTAGCCTAAGATAGTTGGCTGGAAAAATGAGTACATCAAACTTCACCAGACTTATGAAAAAGACGTCCTCTGCACCCTCTGTTGGAACACCTAGCCCAACAACCCAGGAATCTATTGAAACAATGTTGCAGCATGAGAAAATAAACACCACTCAAAATGAGATGCAAATTACATTAAAATTGATTCAAGAATCAATGCAAAAAAATCATGAAGAGACAAAAATAACTTTGATAAATTAAACGAACAAATCTCAGACATAAAGACACAATTTGAAGTCCACTATCAAATGATTGTCAAAAATGAACAAAGAATTCAGAAAATGGAAAATAAACCAGATGATATTGACAAAAATGGAAATACTAATGCAAGAAAATGAAAAATTAGAACAAGCAAATCAAAATGTAGAAGGAGTGGTTGCGATCTTAGAAATGGAGAAAGTGGAACACTACTTAAGATTTCAAAATATTCCTGAAGACAGAGAAGAAAATATAGCAGTTGTGATTATTGATCTCCTGGCAGAGGCTTTGAAAGCAGACAGAGCAGAGATGCAAATGGAGATAGATGAAATATTTCGAATGAATTCAAGCTATGCAAGGAAATACAAACTACCCAGAGAAGTGCATGTAAGATTTATAAAGAAAACAAGAGATGAAATACTGAGAAAAGTTAGAGATGAGCCATTACAACACAGAAATAAAGAAATTGTGGTCTTAAAGCAGTTACCCAAGAGAGTAAGAGATACTTTAAAACAATATCATTTCTTAACTACAAAGCTGATTGCAAAAGGCATAAATTTAGATGGTTAATGCCAGAAGGGATTTTAATTAACTGGAATAATACAAGATACCGATTGGATTCAGTTTGGAAAGCAGAAGACTTTGATGAAAGAAACCGAGCATTCTTAAATGAAGGAGTGCAACATCGACAAGAGAAGAGAAAAGATCAGAAACAAATATAAGAAGCAACTGAAGAATTAATTATACACACAAGAGAACAGAAAGAGAAATCTGATCAAGAGAGAGAAGGAATTTCCAGAGAATAGGATCACAAGATCGACTAGATCTAAATATAAATAACTGAAATGGAGAAAGAAAACGGAATTTTTTCAGTGAATATAAATGGACTAAACTCCCCATCAAAAAGAAACAATTTTTTTTAGAAAACTACAGAAATTAAATATAGATATATTTTGTTTGCAAGAAACACATATACAAAAACAATATTATAAGCTGTTGGAATACCCCAAAATTAGGAAACTTTATCATGCATCAGCACAACAGAAAAAAAGAGGTGTTGCTATATATATTAAAGAGACAATATATTCTAAAATGATTTATTTAGACCAGGGGTAGGCAACCCAAAACACTCAAAGAGCCACTTGGACCCATTTCCCACCAAAAACAAAACACCAGGAGCCGCAAAACCCTTTTGATATCTAAAATGAAGATAACATTGCATATATCCTTTTTTACCTTTATTATAGGTGTGTGTGTGTGTGTGTGTGTGTAATACACACACACACACACACAATTAAAAATAAAAGTAAAAATATGATTCTTGGGAATATCCATACTATTAAAACAATGATCACCGAGAGAATGCTTTAAGAGAATAAAATTATATAAACACACAGATAAAAAAAGGATATATGCAGTGTTATCTTCATTTTAGATGTCAAAAGGGTCTCTCTCTCAGAGCTTCCGGTGGGAGGCGACGGCGATGGCGGCTAGCTTTTAGCCGTCCAGCTGGGGAAGTGTCAGAGCCGCGGAGCGCAGCGCGCATCAGCTGGCCCGCGGCTCGGAAATCCCTTCCCGGGCAAAGGGAAGGGATAGAGAACGCAAGAGTAGAGGTAGAACCCCTGAACCCCCTCTGGATTTATTTCTAGAGGGGGTGAAAGGAGTGTTCCCTCGGAGCTCTTGCTGATCTCCGCCTCCCAGCTGTTTTTGCTTCCTTGGAAGCAAAAGAAACCGCCGCTTCTATCTCCGTGTTTACAGTATTTTGGTGAGTAATTTTTAAACGGACGGAGCAGTTTAAAGGACTTTTTCTTATATTTTAGGTGTTTATTTTTTTATCTTTTGATTTTTACTATTTTTCCTCCTTTTCTTTGTTATATTAGTGAAAGGACTTAAGATGGCGTTTTGAAAGTGTCGGAGTTTTTTTTTTCCTTTCTCTTTTGTTTTACTTTCCCTTTTTAAGGATTGTTTTTTGCTTTTGCTTTTGCTTTTGGCTTAGAATTTTTTTTTTTGAATTGTTTGCTCTTTTATTACTTATTCTTGGGATTTATTCTGGACTTTTAATGATTATAGTTTGTCTCTTTTTAAAAATTCTTTTTTTCTTTTTTTCCTCCTCCCTTTTTGGCTGGAGGGGAAAGGGAAGTGACAATTGTGCTTTTTAAAATGGCTTCAAAGAGGCAGCAGCCTTCCTCAGTACCCAAGGTTATTTCTTCTCCTATAACTTCCACTGCACAGCTACAACAACAATCTAAACATGCACCACCGGCTCAGCCACCACCCTCCCCTCCTCTACCTGGACTTTCAGTGCAAGAGGTTAGAGGCATAATGGGAGAGATTGTAGTTCAAATGAGAGAGGAAATGACTCAATTTGTTTCACAGATTAAATCAGAAATTAAATCTGATCTCAAAGAAGAGATAACGGGGATAAAGTCTAAATTGCAAGAAAATAATAATGAATTACGACAAGATATACTGGCAGCTGTTTCAGGTTTGGCTACTGTGGTGGTTAAGCTCGATGCAAGGCTTGAGGAAGTGGAAGACAAAGTTGACTCTTTAGATGACAAAATTCAAGACGTGGAAAGGAAGGTGGACTCCTCACAAGAAGATATTTTGATGTTTCAATACAGACAAATGGAGTATGCTCTGAGGATTAGAGGCCTCAAGGAAGATATGAATCAAGATTTGATGGAGGTGGTTCTTAGTGATCTGGCGCTGGCTTTGGATATGGATAAAGGAGAATTACAGAGAGAAGTAGAAAAAATTTATAGACTCAACTCCTGGATTGCTAAGCAGAAGAATTTGCCCAGAGATGTGGTGATTTACTTTACAAAGAAGTCCCTGCGGAATGAGATTATACAAGCTTTTTACAACAAAAGATTTCAGATTGCCGCCCAAGATGTCATCATTCTAAAGGAAATCCCATCTAAAATTTTAAGAAGTAGGAAAGACTTTGCTTTTTTAACCAATGAGCTTAAAGCTAGATCGATGCCATTCAGATGGGAAATTCCGATGGGTATCGTTTTGAGCCATGCTGGGACACGTTACAGATTGAACACAGTTGACAAAGCTAGAGATTTCTATACTTCGGTCCTGAGTGCAGGCTCAACTTCATCTGGTCGGAAATCTTTGAGTGCTAAGGAACCTGAGCAGCAATCTGAGGCACTAGATTTGGTTTCCGCAGGGATGATAGAAGTGGCAAAGCAACGCCAAACGGAGGCTAAAGAGCAGAGGATGACTCGTGCAGCTTATAAGCGTAAAGAGAAAGAGCAACGTAAAAAAGAGCCCAAAGAGAATTCTCCTGGAAGTGCATCACCGCCGGTGGGAGGAGCAAGACCCAAGAGTTATGCAACACACGCAGCTCTGTCAGAGTTTGATGGTGTCTTCTCCAGGCTGCGTGCCAAGGGAGATGGCAAAGTTTTTGACCTGGAATGTTAATGGATTGAATTCTCCTCAGAAACGGAAAAAAATCTTTTATTACTTGAAACAACATACCAATGATGTTATTTGTTTACAGGAAACTCATATTCTACTTAAAGATCAGAAATATTTAGTTAATGCTCGTTTGGGATCTCATTTTATATCTCCTGCACCTGGGAAGAAAGGGGGAGTTGTTATATATGTCAAACAAAACCTGCCAGCTTGTCTGGTAGAATCAGATCCCCAGGGGAGATATGTGATGATTGAACTTGGTATTTATGGTAAGAAAGTACTTATAGTTGGACTTTATGCTCCAAATCAACAACAGGAACAATTTTATAAACAGTTACACCAAAAAATAACTTTGCTTGATTATAGATCGGTGGTATTAATGGGTGATTGGAATGGTGTCTTAGATACACAAAGGGATAAGAAAGGTTCCTCTCCTTTTCTTAAACAAGCAAGGCTACCTAAAGCCTTTTTTGATATGAAAGAAGACTGGGAATTAAGGGACTATTGGCGGGAACGTAATCAAGAGGAGAGAGACTTTACTTTTTTTTCTGACAGACACCAATCTTTTTCAAGAATTGACTTTTTCTTGATTACCACGGATTTGTATAATAAAGTAAAGAATGTAAAGATTTTTCCTAGATCACTGACGGATCATAGTCCAGTTTGGATGGAGTTGATTCAAGAGAAAGAGGAAAGAAGATCCTGGAGAGTTAATGAAAATTTGTTTAGACAAGAGAAGAATGTTCAAAAACTAAAGGAGTGTTTAAAGGACTATTTTGCTTTGAATATGTATAAGGGGACTTCAATGTCAATGGTATGGGATGCAGGTAAAGCATTTATGCGCGGTGTTTTGATAAAAATGAATAATTTTTATAAGCGAAATCAGATTCAGAAACGTAGAGAACTTGAAGATGAAATTAAACTAAAAGAAAGGGCTTTGATTCTAAATCCTTCTGATGAAAGTACTAAAGAATCTGTAAAGTTATTAAGGTCACAATTTAATATGTTGATAGCAGATCAAGCTGCAACCAATTTATTATTTATGAAACAAAATACATTTTGTAATGCTAATAAGCCGGGGAGATGGTTGGCTTATCAATTAAGAAAGAAACAGAGACTGAGAATAATAGAGAAAATAAATTATAAGGGTAAACTAGTTTCTCAGAAGGAATTAATTAAAAAATCTTTTTTGGATTATTATCAAAACCTATACAAATCTACTAATGTACAACTGTTAGATATAAATAAATATTTAGCTGAGGCAAGTTTTCCTAAACTGACTGAGGATCAGAAATATGAAATTAATGGTTTAATTACTAAGGAGGAAATCGCCTCAGCAATTCAACAATTGAAATTAGGGAAAGCACCGGGTACGGATGGGTTAACAGCTGTTATTATAAAGCTTTAATGGAGGAGATGATTCAACCATTAAATGATCTTTTTAATGGTATCTTACAGGGTTTAGAGATTCCTCCTTCATGGCGTAGTGCTTTTATATCATTGATTCCAAAGGAGGATCAAGATCTTACTTTACCAAAAAACTATAGGCCTATATCTCTTTTAAACGTGGATTATAAGATATTTGTAAAAATTTTGGTAAATAGGCTTATGAGGGTGGTGCATCATCTTGTGCATAAAGATCAATCAGGGTTTATAACAGGAAGGTATATGAAAAACAATGTTAGACAAATTATTAACTTATTAGAATACTTAGATAAGAACAACCAAGTTCCTGCAGGGCTCATATTTTTAGATGCTGAAAAAGCATTTGACCAACTGAATTGGCATTTTATGCTAAGAGTAATGGAAGAAATGAATTTTGGTGAAAACATATTACAAGCCCTTAAGGTAATATATCAAAAACAAACAGCACAACTTATTGTTAATGGAGGTTTGTCGGAGGTTTTCACAATAGAGAAAGGTACTAGACAGGGGTGTCCTTTATCGCCATTGTTGTTTGTTTTAACATTGGAAATATTATTGATTAAAATTCGAGAGTCTCAGGAAATTAAAGGAATATATGTTAATAAAAAAGAATATAAGTTGAGAGCTTTTGCGGATGACTTGGTTGTTACTTTGTCGCAACCTGATTATTCTGTAGTAAACTTATTACAGTTGATTCACCATTATGGTTTGGTCTCGGGTTTTAAGATTAATGTAAATAAGACTAAAATTTTACCTAAAAATTTGTCGAGTCAGGAGAAGCAGATTTTGGTTAACTCGACGGGTTTTGAGATTGTTAATAAGGTAAAATATTTGGGGGTGATGCTGTCTGTTTCTAATGCAAAACTATTTAAAAATAATTATGAAAGGTTGTGGGTCGGGGTACAGAAAGACTTGAAGAATTGGGAAAAGCTGCAATTATCCCTAATGGGAAGAATTGCAGTGATAAAAATGAATATTCTACCCAAGTTTCTTTTTTTGTTTCAAATGTTACCAATTTTGAAAAATGAGATTAATTTAAATGAGTGGCAGAAGGGTCTCAATAAATTTATTTGGGCAGGGAAAAAACCAAGGGTTAAGTTCAAAATTATGCAAGACTTCCGTGAGAGGGGCGGACTCAAGGTACCAAATTTGAAATTATATTATGATGCGGTGGTTTTAACATTAATTAGTGACTGGGTAAATTTGACAAATTCTGAGATACTTTATCTAGAGGGATGGGATTTACTTTATGGGTGGCATGCCTATTTAATATTTAATAAAAAAATAGATTGGGCTTTTAAATCTCATATTTTAAGAATTTCTTTACTTAGGATTTGGAGAAAATATTATAAAAGTGATTTTAAAGTACCATTATGGGCTATACCTTGGCATGCGATAGAAGGAATAAAAAGAGGGGTTAAAATGGATATGGTGTCTTATAGACAGTTACTTAAATGGGATGGACAAAACTGGCAATTAAAATCACGGGAAGAATTAGCACAAGAAAATTTTACTTATTCTTGGTTCCAATATAGGCAACTACTAGATAGATGGAAGATGGATTGTAAGGTGGGTTTTCTTAGAGAAGATGAAAATCTTATTAAGCAACTGAAGGATCAAAGACAAACCCACATTAAGAGAATTTATGGGGTTTTAGTTGAATTGGACTCAGAAACGGAACTAATTAAAGATTGTATGATTAGATGGGCGCAGAACTTTGGTGAGCCAGTTTCATTGGACACCTGGGAAACTATTTGGGTGAGAAATGTCAAATTTACTCAAGCACAGAATCTAAGGGAGAATTTTTATAAAATGTTTTATAGATGGCACCTTGATCCACAAAAAATGTCTTACATGTACCCTGACGTGCAACCTAAATGTTGGAGATGTGGTTATAAGGAGGCTTCCTATTATCATATTTGGTGGTCATGTAGAGAGATAAAAGCATTTTGGATCAAAATATGGTGGAATATCCAGAGAATTTTTAGAAGGAGGGTAAAATTTACTCCGCAATTATTTTTGTTAGGTATTGTTACAGATTGTGATACAAAGGAGGTTGTATTGATGTTAAACTTGATCACAGCCGCGAGGCTGTTAATTGGACAATATTGGAAGAAGGAATCTTTGCCTACACTGCAGGAATGGTTTTTTAAAGTAGCTTATCTGGCAGAAATGGCAAAGATTTCGGCTTTCTTAAAGCAACAAACGCAAGAGAAGTTTTTTGCTATCTGGGACAAATGGATAAAATTTATACAATTTAGATTGGGTATACAAAAATATTATATAGCTTTTTCATAAGTTTTATTTTTATATATATTATAGATATCTTTTTATATATATAAATATAAAGTTTTTAATTTAATTTTTATTTTTATTTTTTTTTTTTATTATTATTTCTTAAGCCTATATTCTGCTCTGGGAAGCTCAGGGGGGGGGAAGGGAGGGTTTTTGGGAGGGGTGTGGGGTGGGGGGTTTTTTTTATATGTATTGTTTAATTTTTTTTTTTCTCTTTTGTATATGTTGTTTTTTGTTCTGTATTGTTCTTGTTTTTTTTTGTAAAATTTATAAAACTTTTAATAAAAAAAAAAAAAAAAAAAAAAAAAAAGGGTCTCTCTCTGTCTCTCTCTCTAAAAAAAAAAAAAAAAATTTTTAAAAATTTTAATAAAAAAAAAAAAAAAAAAAAAAAAAAAGGGTCTCTCTCTGTCTCTCTCTCTCCCCCTCCCTCTCTGTCTGCCCTTGGTCTGCCACTCCTCTTCCCCCACTCTCTTTCTTTCTCTTTCTCTCTTTCCTCTCTCTCTTTTTCTCTCTCTCTTTCTCCCCCCCCCCTTCTATCTGCTGCTCACCTGGCAAGCTTCAAGCTGTTGTCCAACAAACTCAGGGGTGGGCAACCTCGTCTCTTTTATGACTCATGGACTTCAACTCCCAGAATTCCTGAGCCTAGCTGGGCTAGCTAGCTCTCTCCTGTGCTTCCTGCTTCCTGCAGAGACGCAGCAAAGGGAGGAGCTCCACCCAGTAAGCTTTTCAGCTCCTCAGAGAACACTGTGAGTGCACTCTTTTACACATACACACAGACACACAAAAACACAAACACACACACACACACAGAGAGAGAGAGAGAGAGAGAGAGAGCAGGGAAGCGCAATTGCCTGTCTCTATCTCTCTCTGCAAAGGCAGAGAAGGCTGGGAGCCACAGGGAAAGGCTCAAAGAGCCGCATGCGGCTCCGGAGCTGCAGGTTGCCGACTTGTGATTTAGACGAAGAAAGAAAAATTGTGATGGTAGAAATATACTTACATCAAAAACAAACATTGTTAGTAGTAATCTACACACCAAATAATAACCGGGAAGAATTCTATCAAAATCTCCATAGAAAAATAATAGAAATGGAGTACCAAAATATTGTTTAGTAGGAGACTTTGATGCGATAGTGGATGGAACATTAGACTATAAAAGCAGTAAAACAGGAAAAACTGTAAGATTACCTAAGACCTTTTTTAATATGATAGAAGAAATTGGAGTATAAGATGTTTGGAGGGAAATTAACCCACGAAAATTACAATACACATTTTATTCAAACAGTCAAAAATCCTGGTCCAGAATCGATATGATCTGGATGACATCTGAACTGAGGATAAATATGCAGGAAATTGAGATAGAACCAGGTACATGGGCAGACCATTACCCTTTAAAAGTGATGTGGAGAGGAATACAAAAAACATCAAGATGGTCTTTGAACCAATCTATATTAAAAGAAAGAGAATTTATAGAACTAGCAAAAAAAATGCAGTTTTTCTTCAAAGAAAACAAAAAAGAAGATACAACATTACAAAATGTATAGGATACAGCCAAAGCATACTTTAGAGGTATAGCTATAACATACATGGCAAAAAAAAAAAAAAAACCAGAAAAGACAGCAGTATATACTATTAAAAGAAAAATTTGGAAAACTAGAATCAGAACTGCAAATGAATCCGCAAAAGAAGATTCTGAAAAAAGAAATGGAAACAATAAAACACAAACTAAATCTGTTGGATTCAGAAAAATTGGCACAGCAAATAAAAAGAGCAAAACAATTTTTTTTTTTGAAAAACCAGGAAGATGGTTAGCTTATAAACTTAAAAAACAGAAGAAGAAAATGATAAATAATTTAGTAGATGAAAAAGGTTGCCTACAATTTAAAAACGAGGAAATAAAAAGGTAATTAAAGAATATTACAAGAAATTGTATGACATAGAAGTAATTCCAAGAGAGAGAATGATCCAATATCTGGAAGAAAATAACCTTCCAAAAATTCCAGAAACCTGTAAAATTATGCTACAGGAAAAAATAACAATGATGGAAATAACAGAGGCCATAAGAAGACAAAAAAATGAGAAAACACCGGGGCCATATGGACTACCGGCAGAGTTATATAAAGCTTTACAAGGTATACTAAGTGAACCGCTGAAAGACGTTTGCAATGAACTTTTGTTGGAGGCTAAACTCGCAAATACATGGATAGAAACAAATATTAGCTTAATATCAAAAGACTCAAATTTGACACAGATAAAAAATTATAGACCGATATCGTTACTGAATGTGGATTATAACTTTTATTTCAAAAATGGCAGAGAGACTGAAAAGATACTTAACTGAATTTATACATTCAGACCAAAATAGTTTTTTGCCAAAGAGATAAATTAAAAATAATTTAAGAGTGATAATGGACATATTAGAATATTATGAATTATATCCAGGGAAACAACTGGCACTAATATTTCTAGATGCCCAAAATGCATTTGATAATGTTTCCTGGCAATTTATGATTCAGCAATTACAAATAATGGACTTTGGACAGAACTTTACAAACATGATAAAAACAATATACAATAAACAAACAGTGAAAGTGATAGTGAATGAAGACTATACTGAGAACTTTGAGGTAAGAAAAGACACAAGGCAAGGATGTCCATTATCTCCATTGTTATTTATTTTTACTCTGGAAGTTTTAAATAGAAAATATTAGACAAGATATAGAAATTAAAAGGCTAGAAATATAAATTACAAGCATTTGCTGATGTTTTGGTATTTATTTTAGAAGAACCTTTGGAGATAATTCCTAAACTATTGGGAAAGATAGAACAATACAGAAATGGCTGGACTGAAAATAAACAGAGAAAAAACCAAAGTAATAGTCAAAAACCTTACAGATAAACAAAAAAAAAAAATGTCGGAAAAAAACAGAATTGCAAATAGTTAAAAAAGTCAAATATCTGGGAATACATTTAACAGCAAAATGTTCAACGATAAAAGAAGATAATTACACAAAACTATTGAATCAAATAAAACTGGATCTGGAAAAAAATGCAAAAACTTGCAATTAACAATACTAGGAAGAATTGCTACAGTGAAAATGAACATACTACCAAAAATCTTATTCTTATTTCAAACAATACCTATAAAACTTGAGAAAAAATTCTTGAAGACTTAAATTCACTAATTTTGAAATTTATTTGGCAAGGAAAGAAAGCTAGAATTAAGATTAAAATATTACAAGATGCCAAGGAAAATGGAGGACTTGGTCTACTGGAGTGGGTTTTATATTATCAAGCATCTGTATTAACATTGTAAAAGAATGGATAACTCTTAGAAATAAAAGGCTGTTATATCTGGAGGGACATGATTTACAATTGGAGTGGCAATTGGTATAGAAAAAATAAAGTTCATAAATATTTCCAAAATCATTAGATAAGAAATGCATTATTAACAACGTGGGAAAAAATAAAATGTAAAATATATTTGAAAATTCCAGGGTGGTTGTCAACAATGGAAGCATTTGGACAAGTTAAAGAAACAATGATAAGATGGGCAAAAATTTTTGGATATAATATAGAATTAGAAAAATGGCAAAATTTATGGGAAAGAAATAACAAACTGACAGTGTCAACTTCCTACAAAGAAAATTTATATAAAATGTTCTATAGATGGCACTTGCCACCAGCAAGATTAGCAAAAATATTTAAAAACATGTCAGATAGATGTTGGAAATGTAAACATAAGTCAGGCATGCATTATCATGTTTGGTGGACATGTGACAAAGTAAAGAGTTATTGGGAAAAGATACATATCTGGCTAGAAAAGATGTTGGGAGAACATGTAGATTTTAAACCTGAACTTTTTTTATTAGGTATAAGCCAGAAAAGACTAACAAACAAAGCTTGTATTTGATTTTGCATGTCACAACAGCAGCAAGAATTACATTTGCGCAATACTGGAAAAATGAAGGAATACCATCAGATGAAGAAATAATCAAAAAATACTGGAATGTGCAGAGATGGACAGACTATGAGACTGAAAGAAAAAGAAGAAACGGAATATTATCAAACTTGGGACTTATTTTATTGATGGCTAGAGGAAAGAATAAAGGATTAGGAATTAAATATGTATTAGCAAATGTAAACTCAGACAGCAGGTTGGTTGAAAAATTATTACTGAATGTATGGGGGGAAAACTAATAAAAACTTTTACAAAAAAGTATTACATTTAATTATTCCCGTTTTTTTTAAAAAAAAAAATCAGCGGGTAAGATGATCACAGAAGATTCAAATCCCTTGTCAGAGCATAGAAAAATAGGTCATTTTTTATCATCAATTATATACTGGACTTTGTTTATTTGTTTGTCTTGCATCGCCACAAGTAAAGCATCCTACTAATTTTTCCAAACAAAACTAAAGCTAAAACGACCCGGAAGAATCCTAAAATAGAAGAGATTCCAAAATACTCACGTCCCATCCATCCTGCCACTGAGCTAAGGTTGAAGCCTACAGCCAGTAGCACAAGAGCCGGTATAAAGTAGAATACTGTACAGCCAAGGCTGGACCTATCACACGCCTCATATTTCGACTGTTTCAGCGGCACGTTGGGATATGAAGTCTTTTGTGTGTCTCATGGGCCAAAGCACTTCCTTCTTGAGGACTACAATTCCCAAGAAACTACTCGAAACATCCGATCTGAACTGATATAAGCCCATGAAAGTGCGAGCCAATCCAAGAGAGTTTAGATACAATTAAAGGCGGGGACAGTTTCCTAGTAAAGCTGTTGGTTTTAGCAGTCCGCGGGTATAGAGAAACCTTTGCAGGGGGAGTGGCGTTTGTAAAACAATCGAATAAAGTCCGGTCTCGCAAAGCGAAAACGGAAAACCGAATTATGGCTGGGGTATTGGCTGTGGAACAGTGACGAGGGCGATAGTAGCTTTACCGTAGCAAGCGGGAGGATCCAGAGAAATGCAGGGACTCGGCAAGTCAGAGCGCGCCGCTGACACTATTGCAAATTCAAGGCCGAGGCTACCGAGGAGCGCGAGCCCTTCCGGGCTTTTCCTGACATTCCTTCCTTGGAGCTTCCGATAGGTGGCCTGCCGCGGAGCTTCCATGCTAAGGAAGCGAATCTGGCTCAGATCAGTGACAGGAAAATGGGGATGGGATGAAAGCCGCGAAGAGCACAGAAGGGACGCTTCTAAATTAAGACGTGTAGCGAGAGGGGACTCTGTTAAAGAAGTACAACAATCATGGTTTGGGGCTATAGCCCCTTAGGCAGGATATGATTCAAAACTGCCCAGAAAAATTGCTTTCAAGCCAGCCTAACCAATGAAACTCCCCAGATACAGACAATTGTAGGGCATTAATACCAGATGGAAATCTTCCGTGAAATATCGCATTATGCTGGGGATCTCTTTGTAGACTTTAAAGTGATTTACACCTTCACAATGTTCGTGATGGAACCAAATTTGTGTTCTTGGTTATGTCTAATTCTGACAAGATTGGAGGGCAGTTAACAACGATTGAAACAGTTTGGTTAAGTTACTGAAATTAGCCTGTGGTGTCATTGAACAAAGTTCAGTGTTGTTCCCTATTAATGAAACTGACAGCTTTTTCCATTTAAAGAAAATCATTGTTGACATCCAATGAGAATTTTGTATGTTGGTGGTAATGAGACAGATGTTCACCATATCACATGATTTCTGTCAAAGAACATTTGTTGAGTAAGACTACCCAAATCTTTCCATAAAGTGAACTGAAAAGACTTCTGTATCAGTCAGTATGTATGGTCCTTGATTTATGACTACAACTGGGATCAGAATTTTCATTCTTAAGCAAAGTGATTATTAAGTGAGTTATATAAGTTTATGACCTTTGCCATGGTTGTTAAGTTCATGGCAGTTAAGTGAATCACATGGTCATTAAGTAAATGCTTCTTAAAAGCTGGCTGGGGAAGTAGCAAATGGCAATCAAGTGACCCCCCCCTCCCCATGTTCCAACCCTCATAAATATATGCCAATTGCCAAGCACCTAAATATTGATCATATGACTGAGGATGCTGCAATGATTGTGAGTACTGATTGTAAGTCATTTTTTTCAGTGTTGTAATTTCAAATGGTCACTAAACAAATGGTTGTAAGATGAGAACTACCTATACTTACAGGGGCCTTATTAGGCACGTCACAACAGGGTCCAATCTAAGAAGCAAGAATTACACTAACTGCAGTAGGAACTTCTAGCTCTTATTTATTAGTGAGTTTAAGGCAGAAACTGAACATTTTTAATCTTCCTGAGCTGCACTGCCTTTTGCAAGATAGCT
This sequence comes from Crotalus tigris, assembly GCF_016545835.1. Taxonomy (NCBI): domain Eukaryota; kingdom Metazoa; phylum Chordata; class Lepidosauria; order Squamata; family Viperidae; genus Crotalus; species Crotalus tigris. The sequence goes on from NW_024100510.1 coordinate 2,252,357, forward strand.
GCTAACAAACTATCTGCTGGTTGATCATGTGTAAAACATTGGTGATTTGATCCAAAATTTTGGGTTTAATATCATAAAAAAACCTATATGACTGATCAATTTGGTTGGTCTCAATATCTAGGAAACAGGCATGGCAGTTTTTTTCCTGAAATAACATTTCCCCAAGAAGAGAGAACAAAGTTTCAATGGAAGACTTTTTTGCTACATCAATGATTTCTATTCATATAAGCTGGCAAGTTTGTTTTACTGGGAAACATGTTTCAAGTTCTTTTCCTGAAATATATTTCACCAGAGCAGAGAATTATTCTATGGGAGTGCTGTATTTCAAGAACCATTTTGTGACAGAAAGCTATCTTGCTTCACTTTGCATGTCGAATGGAACATACTATACAACATAACTGTAGTCTAAACTAGGATTTGGGAAATTCTTTTGTTCAAGGGCCAGATCCCACCTCTGCCTTTGTAGGTGTAGATGGCAAGTCTGCAGGCCAGACAGCACGGTGCCCTTGGACATTGCCAGCTTGTCAGCAAGGAGGCTGTTGATAAGCCTTTACTGCCACCTAGGACATTCACCCATACACGGCCCTCGGCTGAGATATGGCGCTGGTAATCTGCCGCACATTTGCCTGTCTATTCATGGCTCAGGGGCTGTATAAAAACAAATGGCAGGTCAGATTTAGCCTATGGGTCAGAATTTGAAGAAATAAAGCCTTAAAGTTTGGTATCAATATATTTATTACACAGTTTAAATATAAGTTGGAAACTTGTCTTGGTGCATTCCCTCAAACAGAGCACCTTGACATATCAATAAATTGTTGTATGCCCCATTCATCTTGTCCTAATTGTTTTTAACTATACATTTCCTGCATAGGTTTTGGCATCAAGACTTTCTAGTTCTACATGATTGATTGGTTTGCCTAGTTCTTCATGATCTTGACTATTAAGGAGTTAGTAATAGTATAACATTGAGTGACACTGTTTTTGTGTGCTTATTAGTTTCAGAAGTGTCTTTGTGTAAGACGAGCAGATTCTATACAATCTAACAGCAAAAGGATGCACCAATAACCCAACTTGAAAAAAATAGGGTGTATGAGGTGACTGAGACCAGAAGATTGACATTCTCAGTAGTATCCCACTACCTCTGGAAAAACTTTCTTACTAAGCAGAGGTATATTCCTACTCCAATGTTTCAGAATATAATAAACAGTCCTCTTTAAGACAGCATACTGATGGGGCTTCCGGTTTGCGACTGCGGTGCTGGCAGACGTGCGGGGCGATCACTCTGCCGTCCAGTTTTCTCCTGCCGGGGGACCCTGAAGAGGGTCGAAAGTCGCCTTGTAGGGACGATGAGCACAAAGAGGACCCCCAAGTGATTGCGGAAGGGCGGCAGCCCTCCTGTTTGAGGAGGACGGGGAAAAGATCAACCATCAACATGGCCCATCATTAAGCTGCTGACAGCCGAGGCCAAATTCACTAACAAGCAGCTTGAAAGCAACATGGAGGAATTGGGTGAGATTTTACCTTCTCTGTACCCCAAGTATTTTTCTTATTAAAAGCTTCCTGAAAACTTTTCCCCTAGCAAGGAGAGAGGGAAGAGAATTTTTTTTCCTCCCACCCTCTAAAATAGCAGTGTCTGACTACCTGGGGAAATAAAGCACTGAAAAGAACTTAATATAATTGGGCTTACGTCCTTTGGGAATTTGGGGACCCAAAAGATTCCTACTCTTACGGGGACCTCCTATTTATTTACTTGTAAAAAAGAAGAAAAAGAACTTAAATTGGATAAAAACGTAGCCTGGGATTTGAAAAAGACTTTAAATGCTATCGGGGACATCTTGTGGCGAAGCTTGGTACAGCAATTTATTATTTTTGACAAACAGACTTGCTCATAGCCCAGATCTGACCTTGGTATTATCTAAGAGAGATTAAAAACTGAGAGAGCAGCTGGGCAGTGAACTTGGTTTTTAGGAACTGTGAAAGTGAACACTTACTGACTCTTGTTTAATAAATAGCCTTCACTAAAAGACCATCTATAACCATGTCAGAAATGGAGGAGGAGCAGCAAAAAACTTCAGCTATGTTTAAACTTATACTTGAAAAAATTCTTGAAGCCACCGAGATAATCAAATCTAGACTGAAAGACCAAGGTGCCAGCTTAAATCTACAAAGCGGAACCCTGATTGCAACTACAATCCAAAAAACAACAGATGTGGAGGAAATTAGTACCAAGACAGAGGGCCTTAAAGATCAACAAGTACAGTTCACTGAAAATCCAGACAATGAAACAACAATTTTAAAAATGGAAATGATTTTCTACATAAATCAGAAGAAACCTGAGAAAGAAGACCAGATCGAATGGAAGATAACGATACCAGAGTAAATATGGGGATCTGGGCCACCAGGGCGACAACTTAATGATTATAAATGGGCCAGTTCTTCCAGAAAATTGGCAACTAGATGGTCTCCTTTAATTCAAGTAACATACACAAGAATGAAGGAAGATCTATTCGATGATTTAAAAGGATTGGTATGGAAGCCTGATTGGCATAAGAAGAAAGCTAGAATTAGGTTGAAAAAACAGGGTCTTTTGATTTATTAGACAGGATCCTAAACTGCCAACCAGTGAGCTAAAGGGAGACTTTGAGATAAGGGGAAATTTGATTATTAGATTTAAAATAGTTGGAAAATAGTAAAAAATAAGGGATTAATCTGTTTAATACTAAGGACTTAGACTTACAAGGGAAATGAAACTATTAGGAAATAGGTTTGAACTATTGATTAGCCCAGATAATATAGATGATGGACTATCTATACTCGATTATTAAGGTGGTAATGTACTAGGGTGAAAAATAGAAAACGTTTACGAAATAGAAGAATATATTTAAGTAATATGTGCATTTTAGATATTATAATTTTTACGAAGTGAAACAAAGGAAATTTGGGTTACCCGAAACTCAAATACTATGGATATTAAAGTTTAAATTGGAGTATTGTAATTAAAAACTAAAAATTAGGTAAAACTTAATAACAGGATATGGATTATTTATGAAGATTTATTAAGATATGTATAAGCAAAAAATGTATTGATAAATGTGATAATGAAGTTTTCACTGAATTTGGTACAATTAGAAATTTACTAGCTTAAATACAATATAGCAAATGTTAAGGGAAACAGAGTAGAAATATTTGATGATGTAACGAGATATGTACTAAAGATTTTGTTATTGAACTATTGATTAACCCAATCACCACGTTGCCTTCCAAATACTCAAATGTAAGACTGGAAAACCAATAAAATATTATTTTAAAAAAAGACAGCATACTGACTTGTTTGATAGCTGCTATAGATTTACAGTTTTTTCCTCATGTGTTGCAAGTTGCTTAGAATAAAACAAGTAGGTGGCAAATCAGTTTGAGACATCACACGTGGTTGTATCTATTTTATCTGCTCCGTTCCTGCTTTCCCTTAGAGAATATAAGTAGTCCTCAAATTACAACAATTGAGCCCAAAATTTCTGTTGCTAAGCGAGACAGTCAAGTGAGTTTTGTCCTGTTTTACAACCTTGCCACAGTTAAGTAAATCCTGTTATTAGTAATGTTAAGTGAATCTGATTTCCCCATTGATTTTGCTTGCCAGAAGGTAACAAAAGGGGATCACACGATCCTGGGACACTGCAACCATCATAAATATATGCCAGTTACCTAGTGCCTGCCCATGAGGATGCTTCAGTGATAAGTGTGAAAAATGGTCATAAATAATTTTTTTTCAGTGCCATTGTAACTTCAAATGGTTGCTAAACAAATGGTTTTAAATTGAGGACTATGTATATCAGACATGTCAAACTCGCGACATCACATGATGTCACGCAACGTATCGGGATGGTTTTGCCATTACCGGCAATGGGATGGCTGAGGCTTCCGGATGATGCATCCGGCTCATGGGCTGGCAGTTTGACACCCTTGATGTATATAGTAGAACTTTTTTAAAATGGGATTCACCTTTTACGATCTTCTCACAAGCAAAATTCAATGGGAAGCTAGATTCAGTTTACAACTGTGTTACTAACTAAATAATTGCAGTAATTCACTTAACAACTGTGGCAAGAAAGGTCATAAGATGGGGCAAAATTCATTTGGCAACTATCTCACTTAGCAACAGAAATTTTGGGCTCAATTGTCGTAAGTTGACAACTATAAAGTCTGAAGTCAATTCATAAAATTATTCCAAAAGAATGAGTTGAATTAGTCAACTCAGATTAGGGTTTTTATAGATCTCAGAAGACAAAGAACATTTATGATAAAAAAAATCTAGTCTCAAGAAACAGAGGTTGCTAATATCCCACAGCAGAAAAAAATCAAGATGCCAAATGTTCTTGGATCCCCTAGGCCAGTGATGGCAAACCTTTTAGAGACCGAGTGCCCAAACTGCAACCCAAAACCCACTTATTTATCACCGGGTGCCAGGTGGGCGTGGCCCACTGGGTGGGCGTCGCTGTGGTGGTCATAGCAGACTGGGTGGGTGTGGCCAAGGTGGGCATGATCACCTCAATGTTGCTCATGGGGAGGGATGCCTGTGGGGGCCAGGTAGGGTGGGGGGTCTCTGGAAGGTGGGACGGTGGGCAGGAGGCTCGTCCTGCTGGGTGAGGCGAGGCAAGGCAAGGGTGCCATTGTCACAGAGCAAGGCGAGGCAGGGGCTGGGGTGGCTGCTGCCTGACACCATCAGTCGCTGCACACAGAGGCCAGTGAGTGCATGGGTGCTGGGATGCATCTGGCCATGTGGGGGCAAGTTAGTGGGCCGCTGGTTGAAGAGGGACGGTTGCCATCTCCAGGGCATGGCATGCGTGCCCACAGAGAGGGCTCTGAGTGCCGCCTCTGGCACATGTGCCATAGGTTCGCCATCACTGCCTAGGCTTCAAATCTCTTTCATGACTGAAAGTAACTCCATTTGAGATTCAAATCAATCTCTTTTCAACTATGGAAATTTCAATACAAATGTAAACTATACACTAAGGCCACAAATTCATTCCAATATTCATAAAATTCATATTGGCAAATCCTAATATAATTGAACTTAAGTCCATAAAAGAAAGTTTTTAGCCGCCTCTTCTGCCACATTCCACATTGTCCAGAAGACCCTTTTCCAACTCCTAGGTGAAGTGAAGTGAAGAGACAGGAAATGCTCTGTCCATGAACTTCTTTATATTAGTTTTTCTTAGAATTCAAGCCTTTGCCTACATAGCACACATTACATGTCCATAAGGTAGCAACATACAATTTACGGGATACAGTAAATTCTTACATAGACACTATGGCTATGTAAAAAGCAACCATTAGAAATTGTTTATAATATAAGTTCTATAAAATAAAATTCCCATAAAATGTATCATGCATAAAATTGCCCCACTTTTCACAGCAGAGTTCCAGATAAAATCCAGAACCTGAAAATATGATTTATAATGTAGACTACAAATAAGAACTTCATTCTGTGTTGTAAAGCAGAAAAAGAGGTGCACAATTCAATTTAAAAAAGTAACTGAACTGGCTTTCATGGGAATAAATCCTATTAAGATTAATGGAACATCCCCAGGAATAGCAAACTAAACGAATCAAAGAGCAAGACCAAAAGATGCATTCAACTTCATCAAGGAAATATTATCCATCCAAAAATTATCAGACAAAGCAAAGTCTTGTTATTCAGGTCTGATGTCATACATCATCAGTTCTCTTGTTCTACAGTTTAAGAAAATGCTTATTAAGCATCTACCATGTCTAGCAATGCAGACATGTGGAATTCACAAGCTATTTCTTCTTCTTTATTAACTTTAATCAGTTCTTTCAGGGATGCCAGTCTGCTGAATAAAGAGGTATCTCTGTCTCTCCTTTCTGTCCCAACCTGAATAGAGAGAAGCAAAAACATTTTCAAAATCAAAGTACATAAACAGTAATAAAAAGTGACAAATACCTAGAGACTTGAACAGGATATAATGGTTGTAAGAAACCTGGGCTATATATGTTGGATCAACCCAGTTAATCCTAATATTCCCAAACATGCTGAGTATTTTTTGCAATCAAACAAATGTAAGAAAAAATAATTTCAGCTGCTTTTGATGAGCACAGAAAATACGGAACTAAGGAAGCAGGAATCCTAAATCAACAATTTGTTCCATTATAATGGTTGATTGCATAATCAGCCAGATATTTAGACTGGATTTGGCAAAGACAGAGATTGTTGTTTAATAATATTAAAGCTATTCTTGCAGGATGTTGTTATTATAGTTCAGTGATGGCGAATCTTTTAGAGACCGAGTGTCCAAAAACTGCCCCCGCTCTGCCTCCCGCCCTGCCTGCTCCGGCCCTGCCTACCCGCAGGGCTATGCACCGCCTCCATGGCCTGCCACAACAGATTGCCGAGGCAGCCCTGCAGCACCATGGAAGCCACACCCTCCGCCCACACCCCGCAGCATCATCTGCACACTATGGGGTGCAAGGGCAGAGTCTTGTTCTTGCTGCCTGGCTATGTCTTTAGCTGCGCTGCTCCGTGCAGGCCGTGCCTGGGGGCAACTCTCCTCCAGGGGGGGCTGCTGGTGAGGAGGGGACTGTGGGCGGAGGCAGGGCTTGGCACGCATGCCCACAGAGAGGACTCCGATTGCTACCTCTGGCACGCATGGCATAGGTTCGCCACCACTGTTATAGTTGGTCACACAATTAACCAGATATTAAAAGTGGATGTGGCATTTTTATCCATCTACAGAGTCCTTCCCAAGGACCTGGGTTAGGCAGAAGTTGAATGTTTGATGGTGTTAAAGGTATTGCCACAGGAAGTTAGCAGTTCCAAGTTAAGCTGCCTTTTGCAATTGACTGATGGTGATTTTGTCAATGCCAATAGTGTTCAAATGATGTTCCAGTTCTTTTGGGAATGCACTCAAGGTGCCTATTACTATTGGTATTATCTTTGCTTTCTTTTGCCACAGTCATTCTATCCATCCTAAAATGTTATTAATATTGATTATATTATATTAATATTAATTACATACTACAATGCTCATTAATACTACATAAATATTAGTTCAATGAAATCTGCATGAAATAATACAATGCATCAAGACCTAAATATTACAATAAAGGAAAAAATATACCCATTAACCAAAAAAAGTGAGAAAAAAATTGACCCTAAGTAGTAGAGAATGCCAACATTTCAGCCAACCACCATACCTTTTTTACACATTGCCATATCCTGTATTAGTACAATGCCTAAATAAGATTTTAACTGGAAACTAAGCTTGATCAAATGTCTAAAATAAATCATATTTGGATTAGGGAAATACATTAAAAATTACTATGAATGGTGAGGTCAAAAAGATTAAGACAGTTATTGTGGCAGCATTATTCAAGCCCTATCCTTTTTTAATGTGTGTGAAACACCAACTCATATAAAACATGTGGGACATCAATTGTTATGCTGTTATGGCTATCTTGACATTTTACTCTGCCTGGGGATGTGCTGACTACTAAATAATATAAGCTATCATAAAAAATGCAATTCTATTTCTAGAATATAGAAATGTGCTTGGATTATGTCACAATTTTATATGATTTTACATTATGTTGATTCCCACATCTTTCCCAAATAAGTCAACCATCAAGTATTAATTGACAAGAACAGCACTATGGATTAAATACAGTGGCTTCACCTGATCTATGAGATTGCTCTTGCAGGTCACATCCAACTCAAATCTGGTGGTTTTGATGCAGCCACAATACAAGGCCTAATCATAGCAGTTCCACTGGAATAAAAGTGCCAGGTTTACAGTTTGCTGGGGATATGTAAGAAGCTGATTGGGCAGAAATTAATGTTATTGTTTTTGGCTCCTTCCTGTAACTGACTTACACCAGTTCTCAAAAATAGGAAGAGGGTGGTTAAGGGAAGTGAATAGAGTCCAATATTGCAGCCCACCACCATTATATTTTAATTTATAGGTTACCTCTGGACTTCTTGATTTTGGAATTCTGACGAATGGTTGAATAATCTGAGGCATAGATACTAAAGATTCAGGAAGATAAAGAGGCAAAGACAAGGTGTCCTGGAGTGTCTCAGAATCTTTAACTAACAACCGCTGCAGTTGTTCATCAAATCTAGACAAAACAAAATGAAACATATAAACAAAAAATTGATTACTTCCCATGACAGTTCAACAGAGGTTCAAAAAGATTAATAATGAATTTAGACCATCATCATCATCCCAAAAAGGCAAAGATCACATGACATTTAAAAATAGATATTTAAAATTTAGCATCCTGCAACCTAACCTTCAATGGCCAAGAATAAAAAAGAGACCAAAAAAGGAAATTGATATGAAAGGATGCAGCAATCCTAAAAAACTGAATCACACAAACAAGGGTATGGTTTAAGTTTTCTCCCTCAACAAAGAAACCAAAACCAAAATGACCAATGAATTGGCAATAAAACCCTACACCATACATCATATAACTCTTCTTCAAAATAAAATCTATGGCTAAGCTAAGGAATTTACTGGAGTTAATCAAATAATCACCCTTCAAATCTGTAGAAAAATGGTAATAGTAGGTGATGTAGCGAATGTAGCAGTGGAACTTGTAATGAAAGACCTGCAGGAGTCATCTAAGCCAAGAAGATGCAAGCCAGCTTGCTGGACACCAAAGCTGTCTTTGGAATTAGGATGAAAGAAAACAGCATTTGTTTGTTTGACAACATTTTTATCTACGTTCAGTCAATGCCATCAAAGAAAACAGACTGTCTGGGATAAAAGGAGAGAAGATTTCAGTTTCTCCATGCAGCTGAGCCCACAGTTTATTAGAAATAAATGATAGTGAGGACAATTAACCAGTGAAACAGCTTGCCTTCAGAAATTGTGGGCGCTCTATCACTGGAGATTTTAAAGAAGCGACTAGACAGTCACTTGTCTGAAATGGTATAGGTTCTCCTGCTTGAGCAGGGGGCTGGACTAGAAGACCTCCAAGGTCCCTTCCAACTCTATTCTATTCTATTCTATTCTATTCTATTCTATTTTATTCTATTCTGTTCTACTCAATCTTCAATCACTGTAGAAAGAAAGAGCATCCATTTAAAGAGATTCTGCTGCTCAGTGGGACTGCCACTAGGAACACAGGTTTTGGTAGCATGGAGGAATTTATGCCAAAGTGCTTGGATAAGAATTTACAACACTAGCTGTAGATTCTATGATGTGAAATAATGCAAACGAGAAATGAGTAAGGATGTTTTTCTGGAGAATACTGTTGAATCACACATGTGAATTTCAGAGTTTGGAGAGCATTAAAAACATGGATGAAATATATTAGTTCAACCACTAATCAGGAGCTAATAGGATAGGAAAATACTTCTTGAGACCCACTTCTGTACATTAAACAGCTTGGGAAGGGAGGTTACCAGATTTTCTTGTGTTAATGCAGTGCAATATTTCTTGCGGTCAATAGCAAGACGTCGCAATTTTGCCCTGCTGGGGACCCTACAAAGGGTCGAAAGTCGCCCCAAAGAAGTGACGAAGAAGGAGGGGACCCTCATCGATCACGAAAAGGTGGTGGCCCCTCTGCTGGATCCAAGGAAGCCCTCCAAACCAGCGAGGGTAAGACTGGCTACATTTGTGTAGCCTGTCAGAAGCTGCTGACAATCGAATACAAGCACTAACCAGCAATTTCTGACCAACATGGATGGAACTGGATAAAACTTTATCCTCTCTTTATGGCCCTAACACTACTTTCCTGGAAAAAAGAATACCCAAAGCAAAGAATCCTTCCCGATGAGACAGGGAAAGGAAGTTATTGCCTTGCTCCCTCAGGAAAAGAAAAGCTGTGAATTAATTGCTTTGGGGAAAAACAGAGGAAACTACAAGATCAATTTGGAACTAATACAGATCTATAGCTTTGAAATTCGGGACTAAAAGTACCTTTGAGACTTTTTTTTAGAAAAAGTATTTGAAAGTTTGCAAAATAAGCTTGGATTTGGAAAGCTGGAAGACGGTGTCAACGACATCTAGTGGAGAATCATGGCACTACAATTTATTATGCTTAAGGGAAACTTGGCTTGAAGCCCAGACTCAGATAAGACTCTTTGTTGTTCATGGACACTTTCACTTTTGCAGACTGCAACTGGGAAAAGGGAAAAACAAAAACTCTTGGGCTGCTTATCTTGATTGGGGACCTTATTGGACTATAAAGACTACATACAAAAACAAAATGAGTGTTCCATTCTCATCCTTAAATGGTAAAAAATCATCTTTAACACCTGTCTCCAAAGCTCCCAGCTTGATATATCAACAAGAAAATGTTAATGAATCTCAGAAAGAAATTATTTCCAAGTTGAAATCAATCCAAGAGACAATTGCTTTATTTCAGGATGAGACTAAAAATAATGCAAATGAGATAAAAGAACAATTTTCTAACCTAAACTTACAAATCCAGACAATGACTGCAAAGAAGGAACTAATGACCCAGAAAACAGAAGGAAAACTAGAAGAAATGGATCCAAAGATGGAGGACCTAAAGGAAGGAATTAACAGACAGATACAGACAAATGAAAAATTAGTGATAATACTGGAAATGGAAAAGGCATCATACTTGTCAAGATGTCAGAACACATTTGAGGATAAGGAAGAAGAGCTGATCGAATGGATGGTAAAGCTGTTGGAAGAAATGCTGAATTTTGACAAACAAGAAATGAAAAGAAAAACTGAAGGAGAAGGATGGAGGCTGTTTAATGAATATAAATGGGTTGAGCGTTCTTCCAAAAACACTTCAACCAAATTCTTTTCCTCATTCCAAATAATATATACAAAAATAGAGGAAGACCTACTTGATGATTTAAATGTACTGACTTGGAAAGTTATTTGGCAAAAGAAGAAAGCTAGAGTAAGACTGAAGAAAATTGAGGTTTTGACCTATTAGATGGGATATTATACTACTACACAGATGTTTGAATATGGCTAAGAAAATAGGTAACTGTTAGAAATAATAGTATTATTATAATTATAATTGTAACTAGAATATTATACTTTTTATGAGATGGGAAATATGAAAATTCTAAAAGAGTTTGAAGCTTTTGATTACCCAAATATAATTTATTATGAGAAAACTATAAGCGATAGATATATTTTGAATATTGATGGGAAATTAAAATTTTAAAAAAGTAAGAAAAACAGGATATTGATTGAATAAATTGATTTTAAGTGCAAATGCAATTGAGACGTATTTTGGCTAGAAAAGATATTATAAATTGATACTATTGATATTATATATAATACTATAAAAATGTGATGAAGATGTCTATATTTAACTGTATATGTATTAACAGTAACAAGAATTGTATTTGCCCAGTATGGAAAAACGCATACTATCAGAAAAAGAGATGACCAAGGAAGCACCGGATGGTGTAGTATTGGATTAGACTAAGAAAGTTAATATGTACCAATGAATTACTAATAGACCCAGACAACACATTGCTTATTAAGTACTTGTAAAATTAGAAAATTAATAAAATATTTATAAAAAATATATTGAGATTCTGTTCTCTAAATCTCAATTATACTTGGCAGGATTTAATTATAGTTGGCAGGATGAAGTTACAAAACTAGAGTTAAACTGCATTAACTGAAAGAAATCAGCCCATAGGAAATACAGCTAATGAAGCAACTGCTGAGAATTATGGCTAAATGAAATCTTGGCCTAAAGGAAAAATGGGACTCTCCCTTGTTCTTTGAAAAGGCTGGGGAGGGGGGAACCTGCTTTCACACTTGCAAGATTCAACTACTGTAACCTTACAATAAAAGTAGTATCGGTACTCATGGCTTTGATTTCCTGTCTGAACTATCTCGAAGAACTGATATACAAACAACTAATATTTGGAGATTTAGAGATCTGCTCAGAAGAATTGAGGTCACCAAAAATTAAGTTTAAAAGATAAAATCTCGAGGAAAATAGAAAGTGAATTCAAATGGAAGTTTCATTAGGACTTTGAAAATGTATAGTTTGAAAGAACATAATGACAGAAGTATTCAACATACTCCTCTAAGGAATCTGTAGACTTTCCAAGTCTAGATCAGGCTAGAGGGCAGTTCAATCAATGTATATAAAGTATGTTAAGTCTGAGTTTAAAATATGTTATGTTTAACCCACTATGTAGGAGAAATATCTATGCCTGTGGAATCAAACTATATTACACCTGTACCACTGGAAAATGGGCCGTTAGGTGTTTCATAAATTTGATGGAGAGCTTGAAATTTCATTAAAGAGAAATCCAACCTGGAACTAAGATGTTTTCTGACAGCAAGAACAATTAATCAGTGGAACAGCTTGCCTTCCAGAGTTGTGGGTGCTTTATTGCTGGAGATTTTCAAGAAAATATTGGACATCTATTTATCCATGATGGTACAAGGTCTCCTACCTTGGCAGGGTGTTGAACTAGAAGACCTCCAAGGTCCCTTCCAGCCCTATGATTCTGTTTCCATGGTTTTTCTAGATTTTTTAATTTTACCTTTATTCTATTTTTTTTTTTACAAATAACATCAGTCAACAAAAACATGCACAACATTCTTCCTCCTATTTTCCCCACACAAGAACCCTGTACATTGAGCTGGGAGACTGACTGGCCCAAAGCTACCCAGCAAGCTTTCATGCTTAAGGTGGGACTAAAATTCATAGTTTTCTGTTTGTCATAAGAGTCTTGATAATCTTGTGATTTATAAATCTCTTAAGTGTGGGAATGTTGCTAAGGCCTCAGACAGTTTGAACCTGACTGTACACCCAAAGTTCTAGGACAATGGTGGCGAACCTATGGCACAGGTGCCAGAGGCGGCACTCGGAGCCCTCTCTGTGGGCACACGTGCCATTGGCCCAGCCTAGCCTCCGCCCGCGACCCCCTCCTCACCAGCAATCCCCCTGGAGGAGAGTTGCCCCCAAGTGTGCCCACATGGAGCAGCGCAGCCAAGGACATGGCAGCCAGGCAGTGTAGTCAAAACTCTGCCCTCACGCCGCAACACAACACAGTTGATGCTGCAGGGTGTGGGCAGATGGCATGGCTCCCATGGCACTGCTGGGCTGCCTGAGCGATCTGCAGTGGGCCCTGGAGGCGGTGAGTGGCCCTGTGGGCAGGCAGGGTGGGGCGGAGTGGGGGTGGGGGTGGGCAGGGGCAGGACCAGGTGAGCAGGGCGGGGCAGAGGGTGGGCAGGGGCAGGACCAGTTTTTGGGCAGTCTTTAAAAGGTTCGCCATCACTGTTCTAGGAGGAGCTGTGCAACTAGATGTCAAGTTTTCAGATGTGTATATATTACGATTTGTTGAGCATCTGATAACCTGAAAAGATGCAGATTGGTATATCTTTCTTTCTCTGTAACTGTAACTCTCTTAAGATTTATTCAATAAAATACTTTTTGGCATTTCACCAAGGATTGAACCTATTATTTTAAATGAAAAATATGCAGTCTTCCAGCTGGCAATACCCTATCATGACAAATATATGACTACTGATGAAAAAGAAGTTCAACATATTATTACAGCCCTCAAGTCTAGGTAACTGAGATTGTGATTTCTTTCTTTCTCCTCTGGCCATACCCCCAAGATTGGGGTACTGGTGACAATACCTTATGAATTGAAATGATGCTCTGGTAGAGAATTTAAAGTAAAACCCCTATCTTATTTCACTTTCTATTTCGCATATACAACCTGTTTCCATTTAATCCAACTAATATGTCACACAGCCAGCACAGACTATTTGTATGAACCCTTTTCACACTTTTCTAATATATATTTTCTCCTTTATCATCTTTCTCAACTTTCCTTCTTCCTTTCATATTATTCTTCCCTTATTCCTCTTGTAATTGATTGATTTGATTTGCTGCCTCCCAACTCTAGCCAACTAGAATATCAGAACTATAATTAAATGAATGAATACTGAATCCCATCATTTTATGTTTTTTTTTCTGTTCTTTCTACCCACTCATATCCCCATTCTTAGTACTTCTCAACATTTGTAAAGAAAGAAATCTTACCTCTTGCTCTCTGCTTTCTCCAACTGTAGCTTAACAGACAGGCACTCTGGCAGAAGATCTGCTTCTGAAACTGCCAGTGTGAGACCTCTACCAGAAATATTGAGCTCCTTGTTGTTTTTAATTTCTTGACTGACACAATGTTCCGTTGGAGATAATAAAGGAGAATACAATTTTGCCATAGTCTTTAATTTAGACCTAGAAGGCAGGAAAACATAGCTGCTATTGTTGTTGCTATTATTATTACAGTTAAACTGTGTATGCCATCCAACTCCCAAAGACTCTGGGCAACTCACAAGTAAAAACATTTAAAAAGAGAGAACAAAATAAAATAATAAACGATGGCAAAGGTTATGAATACCAGAGGGAAGGAAAAAAAAACCCAACCCACGCAATCTAAGAGGCCTTCGTTCACTCACCAAAGGACTGGATGAAGAGTCAGGTTTTTAAGGCCCTTAGAAAGGTAGGTATCCAAATTTCAGGGAAAACCTCATTCCAGAGGGCAAGTGCTGCTACAAAAAAGGCATACTTCTGGGGTCCTGATAGATGTTGTTTAATTGAATTGGCTGGGGAGATACTATGGGAGACAGGCAATCCCACAAGTAAGCAGGCCAACTGCTATGTACGGCTTTACAGGTAACAACTAGCACTTTGAATTACACCTAAAAGCAAATAGGTAACCAGCAAAAGTATTACATGAGCATATTGAGACATTTTAGTATGTTTGTATATCACTAAAATACCAAATTCAGAACAGATAGGTTTTTATTAAGTCTCGCAACATAAAAAGCAGCAGCCTATTTAGAATGATAAGCAATCCAATTCTTTTTTTTTAAAACAAATTTTATTGGTTTTTTAAATTTTTTAAAACAAAGTATTCAGGACACACCGTGATACTGGGGTAATCAAACATCCTGGAACAAAACATATATACATAGTACAATCAATACATCAAGTATTCCCTTTTTTTTTCCCTCTAATAGCATAGTATATTTAAAATATCCAATTCTAGCTTAAATTTATTCAACCTGAATACCGCAATTCAACCTGAATACCGCAATCAAATTAACTTTAAATAAAAACATTTTCAATTCAGATATCCCTTCCAAATACTGTATATTCCGGCATATAAGATGACTTTTGAGAGCGTCGAAAGAGCCTCCGAACTCGGGGGTCGTCTTATACGCCGAGTCGTCTTATACGCTGGAAATAACGTAATTTCCGGCGTATTAGATGACTTTCTAGGCATGCAACTTGGCATCGATCGTCTTATACACCGGAAATACCGGTAGTTTCCGGCGTATAAGACGACTTTCTAGGCATGCGACTCGGCATCGATCATCTTGTGACCCGGCGTCGATCGTCTTGCGACCCGGCATCGAACTAGGGGGTCGTCTTATACGCCAGGTTGCCCTATACGCCGGAATATATGGTATGTTCCACTTAAAATCTCATTTTTAAACAAAAATATTGATCTATCCTAGACATATCTAAATGTATATATCTATCTATCCTATACATGTCTAATCTATCAATTATTCAATCTCTTTAAGCTAACCGAATAATGTCCAACCTTAAATCATTTCAATCCATTGAACAGAATTCAAAGTTCATCCAGTTAGTTATCATAGCTCAGAACATCCCTATTATAAAACAAGCAAGTCATCTTATTTGATTAACATTCAATTAATTATTAATTCAATCCAAGTCTGAAACATCTCTTTACTTCAAACTCATAACCTTAATCCTTACATCAGTCCATAATTCTAGGTTGCCTTTAATCCAATGCCTGAAATTTCAAATTTCATTTTTCAATCTTATTCTAGCTTTCCTCTTCTGCCAGGCAGGTTTCCATAGCAAAGCTTCCCTTCCAGCTGATGAATCTCTTTTTGTTGTTTGTAGTGTCTTTTGATTCGATAAAAACCTTCTTGGTCTCTGCATTGGCTCTCTGTTTCTCTTGTCCATAAGGCCATGTTGCTTCAGAAGTTCAAAACTCAGTCTTTGCTTTTCCTGGTCCTCAAAATCATAGGTTAATTGCTTATAGGGCAAGATAGAATTCTCTTTATTATCAGTTAAGTCCTCATCTTGTATAATCTGTTTTGTAGAGTAGTCAGGTGTAATCTGAAAGTCAGTTTTAAAGTTTAAAGTAGGAATTCTGGCTCTTAATTCTGTAGTAAACTCTTTTATTGTAGTACATATTTCTTCTTTGGCCTCATAGATCTTTTCCAGTATAAGTTTACAGTCTAAATGTGATTGAGGCTTCTCCATTTTAAGAATAGTTGAAGAAAAAATCCTTTTTCTTTTTTTTTTCTTTTTTAGTGGAGGCTACAGTTGAAAAGTATCCAAGCCCACAGATCCCACAGCTGGCTCAGATTATCTTTTCTCTTAAAAAAATAGTTTGAAGGCCAAAACCATCTCATCTCCAAATAGTCAATAATTCCAATATTAACTTTTGACCAGTAGATGTCCTCAGTAAGCTAACAAAACTTTTTCAAACGCCATTTTTTCCTTTTTTCTATTTTTTAAGGAAAGAATGGAAAAATAAATACTCTACCCATATAATACCGCTCCAAAAAGAAAAACAATAAACAAAGGAGATAAAATATAGTCTTTAAGAAGGTTTTAATTTGTCCTTTTGTAAAACGTCTTTGTTCCCACACATACAAAAGCTGCTTTTTCCAGACCAGGAAATAATTCCAAGAAGTTTTTGCAGGCAAAAAAAAAAAAGAACATAGGGTGAAGAGAGGAACAAAAAGGGTCTCACCCGGATCATCCGCGGTGAGTCTATTGCACTTAGGTGTAAGTGTGACTTTCGGCTGGTGCAGCAGGGTGATCTGCCATCTTGCAGGCTGATCTTTGCTCCTTCAGCCCTAAGGAGATAGCTGGAGACACAGGGGAAGCTGCCGCCCTCCCCTATCTACCAGCCAGCCTTCTGCTCGGTGGTCGCCCCTCCAGGGCGTCTTTTGACCCCCTAGAGGGTCTACCAGTGAAGGAAACTCCGGACAGTGCAGAGAGCAATCTCCAAGCACGTCCGGCGTCTCCGCGTACCGGAACTGGAAGTCAGCAATCCAATTCTTACCAAAATCCCAAGTGAGAGAGCAGGAAACTAAGAACCTTCTTTAATTATCACCACTATCAGATATTTGCAAGCATCCTGGCTTTCAAGAGAGAAATTCCATTAATTTACCACCATTAAGTTAAACATTAAAACACTTCCTTTTTGTCTTTCATTTAATCCAACGGCTTTCTCTTGAAACTGAGTTATAGCATTAAGGCAACCAACCAATTATAAACCATAAATATCTAATGTGAAGCCAGAAATAGAAAGGCATCATAAACAATATGGCAGTGCATTTTCTGTGAGGCTAGTTTGCATACTACTGTGTTTTCCCGAAAGTTAAGACCTACCCCAAAAATAAGCCCTAGCTTGATTTTGGGGGGTGGATCTAATATAAGCCCTATCCTAAAAATAAGATCTAGTTTTGGAGTGAGGTGCATGCCTAAAAATCAAACTAGGGTGGGGGTATGGGGGTAGAGCTTACCACTGCAGCCAGTCCTCCTATGATCGACACTTGCCTCGCTAGAAGGAGCAACTTCATAGTCAGAGACCTTTCTGGAAGGCCACTGCAGCCAAGAACAGAGCTATAGATGCATAGCTTGGTTCTCAGCTGCAATGGCCTTCCGGAAAGGTCTTTGACTGTGAAATGCAGGCCGGAGCTCCATTCTCAGCTGCAGAACGAAGCTGCTCCTTCAGCCCCAGAAGAAGTGGGCCAGCTGAGCGGGGCTGTCAGTGCTACTGCTGTGAGGTGAGTAGAAAAGACATCCCACCCTACCCCGAAAATAAGACCTGGTGCCTCTTTTGGAGGGAAAAAAAATAAGACCGGGTCTTATTTTTGGGGAAACACGGTAAGACAATATCAGTGATGGCTGATAACAATATTGAGATCTTAAATATGAAAATAGGAAAGACCTTTGTCTTACAAGGAAGTAACAGGAGTAGAGAGAAAGCAGAACTGCTTAACTCATTCTTTGCATCAGTCTTTATACAAAAAAAACTATAGCCCAATCTCTCAAATACATAATGTATTTGTGGAGCTGCCACAAAGAAGAGTGAGTCGACTTATATTTTCTCCAAAATCACCTTTGTGGCTCTTCACACTTTGTTAATTTCAGAGAAAAATTGGAGAGATAATACAGGTAGTCCTTGACTTACAACCATTCATTTAGTGACTTTTTGAAGTTACACCACCAGTCAAAAAACAACTTATGACCAGTTTTCACACTTACCACCATCACAGCATCCCCGTGGTCATGTGATCAAAATCCAGGCACTTGGCAACTGGCATATATTTATGACAATTGCACTGTCTTGGGGTTGTATGATCATCATTTGCAACCTTCCCAGCCAGCTTCTGACAAGCAAAATCAATGGTGGTAGCCAATTTCACTTAACCACTGCATGGCTCACTTAACAAATGGAGTGATTCGCTTAATAACCATGGCCCAAAAGTTTGTAAAATGAGGTCCCACTCACATAATAACTGCCTTGCTTAGCAATGGAAATTTTAAGCTCATTTGTCGTCATGAAGTTGAAGACTACCCGTATGCATAAATTACTTAGAAGGAGGTGTGCAGGAATAGTTCAAGAAAATAAGATACAACTCTGTTTTTTTGGGAGGGGAGATGTGAATAAAAAGTGCAAAATAACTCCATCTTAAGTCTGTGTGCTAGAAGAGGGGAAGTGGGGAAACTATCAGAATTTTAAAAACCTGTTACACCCTACAATAAAGTAGTCTTCCTGGAATTCCTATACAGTCTACTTCTTGACCTGGTTGTAGGAAGGTGTCCAGGAGAAGAAAGAAATGTTTTCTCTAGAAAAGCATGTAAGTGGAGTTATACTGCTGATGCTGTGGGTATGTCTGATGTCGCTCACTCTATTCCAGGTGACTTAGAAAGTTATTGTAACTCCTATCTACATTCCTGAGATGACAAAGGGTTTTAAATTTTCATTTGCTGACAAAAGCATTCAGCTATCAAGGCAATCATGCAGAAAATCAGCATATGTCATAAATATGAGAAAGAGTTAAACATGATGACTATAGTCTCATGAGACAAGGATTGATTAATCTGAAAACTTTAATAAGAATTGTAGAAAGAAATGGAGGTTCATCCAAGCCTTTTAATGTAAAGCAAGATCAGCCTCTACTGTAATAGTGTTTATGGAAAAATGAATTTTAGTGCAATTTGCATATAAGCTGGAATATATAACATATATGTGTTTCATTCAAAATTGAACTCCAAATCACATCAGTTAAATTCCTTAAATCAATCATCCAAACCAATATAATTAATTAATTAATTTAGTGGCGTTAATAACACTGGAAAGTTGAAAAAAAGTAGTTAAAAAAAAGATGAATCACTAGCAGAGACACTTACATGCAAGCATACACACATATAAGAATACCTATCTCAGAAATTGAGACCAAGAAAGTATAAGTTGAAAAATAACCAAGGAAGATGGACACTATCACAATATAGCAACTAATATTGTTGGCAATCACAAAGGTCATACATTTCTTGTAATTGGCCACCAGGTTTGCACACACCTCAGGAGGGATTTTGTCCCTCTCCTCTTTGCAGATCCTCTCCAAGTCATTAAGGTTTCGAGGCTGACATTTGGCAGTTTGAACTTTCAACTCCCTCCACAGATTTTCTATGGCATTAAGATCTGGAGACTGGCTAGGCCAGTGGTGGCAAACCTATGGCACGGGTGCCAGAGGCAGCACTCGGAGCCCTCTCTGTGGACACATGTGCTGTTGCCCCAGCCTCACCTCCCCCCGCGACCCCTCCTCTCCAGCAGCCCCCCTGAAGGAGAGTCACCCCTGAAAGTGGCCCACCCGGAACAGCACAGCCATGGACATGGCAGCCAGGCAGCATAGACAAGACTCTGCCCTCACACCCCATCGTGCACTGTTGATACTGCAGGGCACGGGCAGAGGGCGTGATTGCCACAGCACTGCTGGGCTGCCTGGGCGATCTGCGGCGGGTCCTGGAGGCAGTGAGTGGCCCTGCAGGCAGGCGGGGCAAGAAATGGGGGGCAGAGCAGGGGCGGGGCCAGTTTTTGGGTCTCCAAAAGGTTCGCCATCACTGGGCTAGGCCACTCCAGGACCTTAATCTGCTTCTTCTTAAGCCACTCCTTTGTTGCCTTGGCCATGTGTTTTGGGTCACTGTCATGCTGAAATACCCATTCATGACCCATTTTCAATGTCCTGGTAGAGGGAAAGAGGTTCTCACCCAAGATTTGATGGTACGTGGCCCCGTCCATTGTCCCTTTAATGCGGTGAAATTGTCTTGTCCCCTTAGCAGAAAAACACCCCCAAAGCATAATGTTTCCACCTCCGTGTTTGATGGTGGAAATGGTGTTCTTGGGGTCACAGGCAGCATTCCTCCTCCTCCAAACACGGTGAGTTGAGTTGATGCCAAAGAGCTCGATTTTGGTCTCATCTGATCACAACACTTTCACCCAGTTCTCCTCTGAATCATTCAGATGTTCATTGGCAAATTTCAGATGGGCCTGTACATGTGCTTTCTTGAGCAGGGGCACCTTGCAGGCGTTGCAGGATTTCAGTCCTTCACGGCGTAATGGGTTACTAATTGTTTTCTTGGTGACTATGGTCCCAGCTGCCTTGAGATCATTGATAAGATCCTTCCGTGTAGTTCTGGGCTGATTCTTCACTGTTCTCATGATCACTGAAACTCCACAAGGTGAGATCTTTCATGGAGGCCCAGACCAAGGGAGATTGACAGTTATTTTGTGTTTCTTCCATTTGCAAATAATCATACCAATTGTTGTCACCTTCTCACCAAGCTGCTTGGTGATAGTCTTATAGCCCATTCCAGCCTTGTGTAGGTCTACAATCTTGTCCCTGACATCCTTGGACAGCTCTTTGTTGTTGGCCATGGCGGAGAGTTTGGAATCTGATTGATTGCTTCTGTGGACATGTGTCTTTTATACAGGTAAAAAACTGAGATTAGGAGCACTCCCTTTAAGTTCATTACCTGTATAAAAGACACCTGGGAGCCAGAAATCTTGCTGACTGATAGGGGAATCAAATACTTATTTCACTCATTAAATGCAAATCAATTTATAACTTTTTTGAAATGCATTTTTCTGGATTTTTTGTTGTTATTCTGTCTCTCACCATTAAAATAAACCTACCATTAAAATTATAAACTGATCATTTTTTTTGTCAGTGGACAAATGTACAAAATCAGCAGGGGATCAAATATTTTTCCCTCACTATATATTATTGACAGTTTTAAAAGTACTAAGTCACAATTCTCCGCTTGTTAAACTCTCAGCAGCATTCTCTAATATTAACAATTGCATGTTACTATAGGCATCACAGGATGAAACTAATACAATTGATTCAGGCGTTCACTGAAAATATTTTTTATCTTGACCTTGGAGACAACTGCAGCTAGTGGCCTATTCATCCAGATAGTTTATCTCAACAATTCCCCATGAAAATAGCAGATCAACAAAACTGCTTTTGAGAGTTAACTCCCTAGCTAGGATGAATTCAAAATTGTCTAGGAGCTGGAGGTGCAACAAGTAGAGCCTCTAGTAAGAAAACAAACATGCACTGAGGTTCAATTAGATAAAAGATGAGTTTTATCCATATCTTGAGTAAGAGGGAGAAAAATCAAATGATTTTTTTAAGCATAAAAAGGTGCTATGGTTTTTCAACATGTGTATCACATCAATGCTGATTTGTAGATAACATTGTGTGATTATTGAGGGTTCATGCAGTTGAAGAGATGAGAAACACAGCTGAGTATCATCAGTATATCAATGATATCTCAGTGCATGGTGAGGGATGATCTCACACAACGGCTTCATGTATAGATATTGAACAGAGCAGAGAGAGAGTACCGAGTCCTGGGAGACCCCGCAAAGCAGTGAATGAGGGCTGGATCTCTCACCTCCTATTAACACAACTGAGAGCAGCCACAGAGGAAGGAAGTGAACCAGGATAGCACAAAACCCCCACTCCCAACCCTTGAAGCCGCTCCAGAAGGGATACCATGGTCGATGGTATTGAAAGCCATTGAGAGGTCAAGTAGAGCAAGGATGAATGAGCTATCCCATCCCATTCCCGCCACAGATGATCACAAAGCGTGACCAATGCCATTTCTGTTCCATACCCAGGCCTGAATCCTGACTGGTAGGGAATCTACATAATCTGTTTCATCCTCTGGAGCTGCCGCACAACCACCTTCTCAACAACCTTCCCCAGAAAGAGAAGATTGGAAACAGTCAGAAATTATCCAAAAGGGTGGAATTCAGAGATGGCTTCTTGAGAAGAGGGTGGACCAAAGCCTCCTTAAAGTGCTGGGGCACTACCCCCTCCTGTAAAGAAGCATTAATCACTTCTAGAGTCTGCCCGCACATCACCTCCCGGGAAGCTTTCACAAGATATGGATCTAAAACACAGGTCCTTATGTGCATACTCCCTAGGATCTTGTTCGCTTCCTCAGGAGCAACAGGGTCAAACTATTCCTAGATAACAGGGCAGAATCTGCCCCAGGGGCTTCCACCGGACCAGCAACCATGATGAGTGATTTTGTCTTCCAGAAAATCCGCAAATTCCTCAGCGTGCCCCTTCAAGTGGACCTGCTTCCTCCTTTCCCAGGAGGACGCAGTTCACCTTAAAGAGGGTTGATGGTCAATTATGGTGGCTTAATAATTATAATTTCAACCCCCCCCCATAGATATTTACACATTTTGCCACAAAGTACCGTATATGCCGGCGTATAAGACGACTTCCGGAAGCGCTAAACTCGGCGCCAAAGACGGAGGTCGTCTTATACGCCGGAAATACTGGTAGTTTCCGGCGTATAAGATGACGTTCTAGGAATGCGGCTCGGCGATAAAGACGGGGGTCGTCTTATACGCCGGGTCGCCTAATACACCGGCATATACAGTACATCATATTACATTTTCTTCTGTTAAGGATATTTCTTCTGTTAAGGATATTCCCTGTTAAGGATATGGAATCAAGAAGAAAGGAAAGGGACTCAGGACAGTAGTAATAATAGAAAATAGCTTATTTCCAAGCCCAGCTACACTTTCTAGGATAAAAGGCAATTAAACAGAAATCTGTTGTTCGTAAATACAATAGTTACACAAAAAGACAATCCTACCTTTCTTGATTTTGTTGGATCTCCTTCTGAGTTTTTAATCTGGCTTCCTCCCATGAGAAAGGACAAATGAATTTTTGCAATTGTTCCTTTAAAAAATATACATGTATCTGTCCATCTTTACTAACTGCTTCTAAAAGATGCAAAAAAACACACACAGAACCATCAGGAAATTAACAGCAAGCAGATTTTTTCAAGTTCACCACAATTTATTTATACTTACCGTATTTTCCGGTGTATAAGACGACTTTCTAAACTCTGAAAATCTTTTCAAAAGTCAGGGGTCGTCTTATACGCAGGAATATACGGGTAGCTGTTCTCTGAATTTAAAACCAATCTGCCCCCTAGTGGCTAGCCCTATTTTTTTTACAGAAATAAGCACTAACAGGACAAAGCTTTCTAGCAGCAAAGGAGCTCCTATTGTGCTCATCTATAAACAGAAATTCAACATTGTACTGTATTTTCTGGCGTATAAGATGACTTTCTAAACCCTGAAAATCTTCTCAAAAGTTGGGGGTCGTCTTATACGCTCAGTCGCCTTATACGCCGGAATATACGGTATTTATGCTTATTTATTTACACTGGCCAACTCCCAGTGACTTTATTCTTAAAATGAAAATTGCATCCATTTATATAGAATGCTAACTTAACTAAGCAAGGAGATGAACAACAAATCTATCTTTCCTTTTATTTTACTTTTTTCCTTTTATTTTTCCTTTTATTTTAGTCTATGGGTTTAGTGCAGATATAGAATATGAATTGGAGAGCTTATTTGTTTAACGTTTCTACCCTATCCATCAAATTAAAAGGAAACTTTAGAATACAGGAATTAATAAAAAGTATTTAATATAATATAAAAAGCAATACAAACTTTTACTTCTTCACTTAAAATGAAATGTATAAAGAAATCTGAGTACACTTAACAATTTTTATAGAAAGAATACAGCATATTTTTTCATGTTTTTCATTTTTTTCAGATTTTTTCTTGCACAAAATAAAGTAGAAAAATTAATTAAAAAGAAATGAATAAGCTCGGAATTTTTAATGTAAGTTATTCTTTCAGAAATTTTTATTAACTTATGCTACAAACTAGTTGATTTGACTTTCTCTTAATGGCATAAATACGTTTTTCTCGATGTGAATCCAACTAATATTTGATATTTTAAAAAATATCAGCATCTAAAACAGGTTAAATTAAAAGACTGAAAACATAAAACTTTCTTTATAAAGAAGCACAATGAGACTTTTAGAGCATAAAAGGAATGTCCCCCCCCCCATGAAGCTTCCAGAGTTGCTTCTGAGATTATTTTTAAACTGGGGTGGGACTAGTAAATAATAACTAAGTTTAATATTAAATTTAAATAAGATTGTGTCTCAAGCCCATGCATTTTTATGAATATTAACCTGAAAAGAGTTTTGCACCCGATTATCATAAGCATTTCGCAACCAGAGCATTACTACCAAAAATATTATCTCCAAACTGGTGGTAACACTGAAAGTTCAAGAGTCTTTGAAGCCCTGGTGGGAGAAACATTTGAGAGAAAAAAATCCACTCTGCCATGCACAATTTTATACATCTTGTTCATGTCTCCCCAAATAATGTTTTACTAAACAAAACAAAAAATAAAACTTTTTCTAAAGTATAGGGTTCCAAAACTAATATATCAAATACAATATAAGAAGAAATCGGTAACAAAACTGAAAAATAATTGCTCAAAGAATCTTTATTACCTGGTGCTATTGAAAGGTGAGGAGGGTTCCAGTCTCTCAATTTATGGTTAATGCACAGTGCCAAGATATGATCCCAAGGAATTTCCCAAACAGAAGGGCCATCTTTTTCTGTGTTGGCATGTTTCTGGTCCTTCCACTTCAAGTAAGTATTGCTCAACACATTTTCTACCTGAGATTGGAGTATTTCCTGGGTCTGAAGAGAGCTAGCCGTTTGGGACACATACTGGAAAATCATGGCACAAACAGGAAGCCAGGGAGCTAGGAGAAGGGGAGTAGAAAAACATTTATTTTACTATGCCAAATTATGGGGAAATCAGTTCTTGTTTTACATCCCAATTTTATTCAGATAAAATGTCTACAAGAAATCTGAGAATGGCCCAGCCTAATCAATGGCAATTCCTTCAAGACACATTAACCCTTGCCTGCTTATTCAATTTTAAATCTGTATGCACATTAAAATTGCGATTGCCCTTAAATAGAGGTTCTTACCACCGAAAGGAGGAAGATCCATTTGAGGAATCTGAAAGGACAGCAGAGCCTTCTTTAGCCATGCAAGATGGCTGGGTTTGTTCCACTGGAGGTGGGGAAGCCACCTGTTGCCTCCAGCCTCTGCAAATTCAGTTACAGGCCAGGACAAATCCCTGAGATCTTCCGAAGAGGCAACTTCAGCCAGGAACTGTATCATACTGTTGTATAGCTCTATTATGATGCTAGGGTCTTGAGAGGGTAACCCAGCCTTATGTCTCTCCCACTTATCTTGGTAGAAAGCCTGGGTGAAATTATATTGAAGGCCATCTTCAAGGTATTGCATGATGGTTTGGCAGCAAAGTTTGATAGATTGTGGACACTGAGAGACCAGCCACTGTACTGCCTCAGAGAGCTGTGGTTAAAAGCAGAGACAAAAAATTCACAACCTGACAAGAGAAAAGGTAAAGTGCAATCCTGTGTCAAATCCTTCCCAGATTAAGATTCTTGCTTAGACTGAAACATTTTAGTCCACCTCTTATTTTGTACTATTTTGTTATTAGATTTATATTTGTTTAGAAAGTCAAGGCACCATACACAGCAATTCCTTCTCCCATTCCCCACTCCCAACAGCAACATTTTGAAGTAGCTGGACTGACAGAATGACTGTCAGTAATGGCTCAAGTCAGTAAGTCACTTTCCATGACTGAGGGTGGATTTCAACTTGGGTCTCCCCAATACCAGTCCACTGGCATTAGTACTACACCATTATTTTTAGATCTAACAAAAAAGTCAACCTTTTAGCCAACATCTTAGACTTTTGTTCCCATGAAGAATGGAGCAGAAGTCATTATGCTGACCTGATCATTTCTAATATTGTCTAGAGCCGTGGTGGCAAACCTATGGCACACGTGCCACATGCATCAAGCAGAGCCCTCTCTGTAGGCACGTGCGCCATCACCCAGTCCTAGGCTTTCAGTCCCGTCCAGGAGCAACATGCATCAAAATCTCCCCGGGCAAGTGGCTTTTTCAACTGGATATTATAAAACCTTTTTGCTTTAGCCTCCGCCACCATGTACAAAAAAAAAAAAAGTTCAATCGATCAATTTCAACTCTCGCAAAATTGGAATTGATTGATCGAACTTTATTTTTAGTCCCACACAGTGGCGGAGGAAGTGACGTGATGGAGCTGGAAAGAAGGTGCCACTTTGGGGTGGGGAGGAGCAGCAGTAGCAGGGCACTCCATGCGGGGGGGGGGCAATGGTAGCAGGCCATTCCGTGCAGGGAGTGGAGCAGAGCGGCAAGAGTAGGCACTCCGTGCGAGGGGTGGGGTGGGGTAGCAATGCGGCGGTGCTAGCGTGGTGGTAGACCAGTTGCTTCCCTCCCCCTGCCAGACATTTGCCGAAGCCAAGCAACGTAAGGTTGCCGCGCCCACCCCCGCCCAGATGCCCTCGCCTCCCCCAAGCAGTTTTTTTAAAAAATATATTTTATGGGTTTTTTTTAAAAAAAAACAAAACATGTCAATAATTGGTGAACAGTGTGTTGTCTGGGTTACATTTATAAAACAATCATTAACAATTAATTTCTATAATCCATATTCCACATATTAATTTTAGTTGATTTCCTCTTTCCCTAAAGTAACCTCTTTTGCAAACATTGAGTTAATACAATTCTTATTGTTTTGATAAATAACAATTGAATGTATAATTTTTTTCCAATATTCCTAAAAATAATAATCATATTAGTATAATATTACTTTTCTATTCAATCATTCTGGTTGCCTTATCGTACTTCATGTTAGAATCCTTATTTTAGTTTATTTTTCCCATCAAATTCTAGATACTCTTACTGGTGAAGATTTTCTCAAAAATTAATTACATTTACATTTACAAATTTAACTCTATTTTTTCCATATAAGCCATCTCACACTACATTTCTTAAGAAATAGATAAAACAATGAAAAGAAAAAAAGCAAGAAGAGAAGAGAAAAAGAAAGGAAAACAAGTGTAAAGAAACGTAAGAAATAACATACTACTTAAAATATATATCTCTCCTAGACTAATATATATTTATTTCCTTAATTTCTTATTCATTTTAACCATAATTAAGAATATATTTAATCTTTAATCTTTAAACATTCCATTCAATACATTTAGTCATCTAGTCCTTTAACTCTTATTCAAAACATTTTTTTATAATTTTCTTAAATTCAGTCACATTTAAGTATCTAAAACATTTCCTTTATTTAAATCATTTCAACTTTTTTATATTACTCATATCAAGAAAAAGAACAGAGAAGAGGAAAAAGCATACTATATTGTTTAGAGAATTCATCCCTCTTAAAATAGTATATTCCAAAATTTTTCTATTTCTTTAACCATATTCAAACAAATTCAAATTCTATTCTTTTTTAAGTATTCTCTCTGATAAGTCCCATCATCTATTTTCTTGGTTTCCACCTTAATCTTTTTCCTTTTCCCAGTATCTTTCTTAATCAATGTATTTTGCTGAATCAAAAGGTTTTTTCATATGTTCACAAATGTTGCTGTAAATACAAAAAGTAAATCAGTATCTTTGTTAGGGGCATTTGCCCACTCCTTTTTATTTGGAATCTATTTCCTTCTTTTTCTCCCTGCTTTTCTTATTCCTTTTTGTCTCTTCAATTCTGGTGTTTTTCCTGATGTCTCTGTAGCACGTTTTATCCACTCTTTTTTCTTGTCCTCAAGTTTATTTTGTAGTGTTGAAATATGTCTTTTTCAAATCTTGTATTTCTTGTAATTTTTTTTCCACTTGAATTAGATCATACTCCTTTGTTTTGTAGAATTTCATCTTCAAGTCTCTATCCTCGAATTTATGTTCAGTCATCTGTTTTGTCTGTTCCTTCTCTGCTGTATTTTCCTGAGGGGTTTTTTGGTATAAAATTGAATTGGAGATGAGTTGATTTACATTTTCGAGGTTATTCTGAGTTTCTTTGTGATTTGAAATCATTGTTCTTTGAATTAGTTGCAACTTAACATATCTCCTCTTGAAAAATATTCATTTTTTCTTGATAAGTATTTCCTATAAATCTCTGATTTTCCATGATGACCAAAAGTCCAGATTTTTTTTCTCCCCCCTCCCTTGGAAATAGCTTTGGAGTCAGAATTGAATGAATAGTTATAGTCCAGAGAATTTAAAAAAACAGTTCTTTTTTTGTTTTGTTTTTGTTCCTTCAGCTGTTCTTTGTTTTTAAAGCTTTGAAGGTCACAGGCAAATTAGTTTTCCCCTCAGATTTCACCATGACTGTCATAATCCTCATCCACCAGTAGGTGTCAGCACTGGTTCATTTTTCAGATTTTATTCCTCCATGAAAGGTTCTATTCGCTGCTTCTGTTAGCAAAAGGGTGAGGCAAAAAACATCCCTCCCTTCACTCTCGAAGGTTTTTGTTTTGTTTTGTTTTGTTTTTTTGCTTCTTGGGAGTTTCTCCCCTTCAGGAAAGTAGGTAGAATAGAGAAAATCAATGTTCTTACCTAGAGTCAAGCACACTATTTATGATCAGCTTAAAATAGTGCTTTTGACTTCCGTTGCTTGCAGCTTGGGCTGGACTCTGAAGTTAAGCCAGCCTTTCTCCTGTTGGTTTCTGGAAGGCTTCTCCTGGACTGATCAGGTCAACCGCTGTCTCTCCTAGGTCCCTGGGACTTCCTTCCTTCATTGCCACCTCTCTGGGGTGGCTTCTGGCCCATTTAGGGTCCACTAACAGGAAGAAACTCAGCTGGAGGGCTCAGAATCCCGAATCCCTCAACTGCTTCACTGGGTGAAGGAATCGGAAGTTCCCAAGCATTTTTTTTACTAACCTGCCTTTCAGCTGCTCCGTTCACCTTCACTGCTGAGAAGATCTCGTGAGAAGTTAGAAAGTCTGATGGAACTTTTTTTTTAACCGATAGTCCCACAAACACGCGGCAAAGGCTGAGAAGTGAATGGAGAAATGGAATGCAGCTAAAAGGCAGGTTAGTAAAAAAATGCTTGGGGGAGGCGAGGACATCTGGGCGAGGTCAGGCACGGCATCTTTACCCTGCATGGTGGTGGGAGGGTAGGGCGTGTGCCCTTCCCGTGACAGGCCAGCCGCTGCAGCCCCAGGGTGGCCGTGCTGGGCAGCGGTGGGCAGGGGGTTGAGGTGGGGGTTGGCAGGCTGACCAAAGCAGCAGGTGGAGCGCCAGAGGCTCAGGGAGGGACGGTGCTGAAATGGGCGGTCAGGCCATTGGCAAGAGCAACGCAGTTGAGAGGAAAGCGGCCTCTGAAAAGTGTGACAGGTAAGGAAGCTGGGAGCTTGACATGCAAACGGGGACGGGGGGAAGTGGACGGCAACCTACCGACCCTGGCAACCGTCGAGCGGCTCGGTGGAACACTCGGTAATCGGCCCCGGCTGGGATACATGGCGGCCCCGCCTCCCCGCGCAGCCGCACTGACGAGAGCAGCCGCCGAGCAGGAGACGGGCCGGGATGGTCCCAACGGACGGCTGGCGGCGGCCCCGCCTCCCCGCGCAGCCGCACAGACGGGAACAGACGCCAAGCAGGGTACGGGCCGGGGAAGCCCCAACGAATGGCTGGCGGCGGCAGAGCCGGGATTCCCCGCAGCACAGCTGATGCCGACCACCCCGGGAGCCCCCGAATGGCCGGCGAGGCAGACACCATGGACTGGGGACCTACCGAGGGCTCCAGCAGGGTTGGCAGGGGGGGGTTGCTTACCTGACAGGGGGCCCAGTAGGCAGGGAAAGTGCGGCGACGGGAAGGCGGCGCGCAGGCTGGACACACGAGCAGGGGGGTGTGGGGGCAGGGCTCCGTCGGCGAAAGGGAGAGCACAGGAACAGGGTGGGACATTTATCCAATGTGAGCGGATGTCGGCTTGGACCTGGGGGCGGGAACACGGGGCGTGGCACATAGATATAAGACGCTGGGAGGAAACCACTCCCAGTGCTGACTTTATTCTAGTTTCACAATAAAGTGATCGGTGAGTTCAATGTGTACCGGCGTTCCTGTTGTTCTACCTCTCGGACGACACCGGATACATTTGACAGTAAGTCAGCACTCTCCATTTCGTTATCCGGCTCTGTGCCTGCAGAGGAGGTGAGATGGCGGAGGGCACGCAGGGCCTTTCCCCGGCCGAGGGGGAAGTGGAGGATGGAGCTGGGGGTGAGGCCGTGCCAGCGCTGGACCAGACGGTTGAGCAGCCTGTGGTACGGCCGAAGCTGCTGTTGGCAGCGAACCCGGGCCCCGGAGTGGACGAGACAGGGGCTGCGAAGTCACAGGAGGAGTGGTGGCACAGCCCGGCGTTGGCCGGGGTGCAGACCGGCCAGCCCCTGACGCCTAAGCCAAAGCCCGGCCACTCGGAATGGAGAGAGAGGCGTGTCACCTCCGAGGATGATGAGGACTGGAGCTACTCAACGCCCCGGGTCACGATACGATGGAGGTTTTGCGACACCGGTTTGGCAAGGCCAGCTACAGGGGTGCGTCCAACATGTGGCAATCAGAGGACGATTCTGCGGGCCGCACCCCGTCATCCAGATTCCGCCTGAGTAGTCCACGGCTGCGGTTGCCGCCTCCCGCGGGTGGGTCGAGTGTTACGGGTCTCCCGTCGGGCGGCCCGACGGGACAGCCGCAACCATCCCAGGCTGGTCCCAGGAGTGGGGCTAGAGGGCCTGGAGTGAGAGGGGGTAGGGAGCAGCAGGGGCCTGTACCCGGATATGCCAACGTCGGGTCAGGTCAACCCCTGGGGCCATGGGGTCCGGGGAGTTTGTGGGGACCTCCTCCTATCCCTGTCACATTTGATGGAAATGCGGATCATCTGGCGATGTTCCTAGGCCAGGCTATAAGTCATTTAGATCAATATGCCCAATTGTATGCCTCCCAATGGGCCATGGTTGGAGCCATCACCGCTGCACTACGTGGAGAGGCAGCCGCCTGGGCAGCTGACCTTTACAGCGACCATGCCCGTGAGTTGGGGAGTGCGGGCCAATTTTTGGACGCCCTGCATGGTAGATTCGAAGATCCTACCCGGGCGCAGAGAGCTGAGGCAGACCTCCTAGCACTACAGCAAGGGAAGCGCCCAGCTATCGAATACGTACGGGACTTTCGCAGGTTAGCCGGCCGATTGTCTTCATCGTGGCCGGAACGACTACTGGTGCATCATTTCCGGGCCGGGATGGATCCCGACCTGCGCCAAGCTTGTGTATACCGGGGGGTCCCGAATAGGCTGCGGGACTGGTACAAGGTGGTGGTTGAATTAGAGGCGGGCCTTAAGGAGGTACATCGGGGTGTGGGAGACATTCTACGGCCACGGCGCTCAGGAGATAAGCCTCGTGAGGGATTCCAGGAGCCGCCACGAGGAACACCCAAGTCGTCGGGGCCAATTGGGGAAACCAGTTTCCGGTGTTTCCGCTGTAATCAGCCGGGTCATCGAGCGGCCGAATGCCCAGCACCGAGCCCGCGCAAACCCGCAACGATTGGTAAAGCCACCCCCCAGAGGAAGGGGGGGAGAGTTCAAGAGCTATCACCCAGCAGGCAACATCGGCAATGAGGAGGGGCGTTTCGGCCAATCCAGAGCCAGCAGCAGTGGCCTGCTACCGGCCTGGGGACGACGAGAATGGCCCGGAGGATGGGTCCGTCGACCCGATGGTAAGTGGGCCCATTAGGCCATTCATACTACCCATAGTTCTAACGAGTCCGGTGACGGGGGTACAGAGGCCGTGCCAGGCACTACTAGACACCGGATGTACCCGTTGCCTGATCAGTAAGAAGGTCGCGATGGATAGTGGGTTCCGGATATATAGATTGGCACAACCCATTCGATTTGAACAGGTGGATGGGTCACTCTTGGGGGGCATCCCAGCTACTCACGTCACCGAACGGGTACGCATGGACTTAGGAAACCACTGGGAGGTACTACGCTTTATCGTAGTGCCCATTATGACAGAGACTGTCATACTGGGGTTGGCATGGCTAGATAAGTGGACCCCCACGATATGGTGGGAGGGGGGTTACCGTAAAGTGCGTCTGGCCATAGGCCCAAATCCAATAGACGTGGGTACGGAGGAGCAGACCCCGGTGGTCCCAGCGTTGGCAGCCCAGCCTCGGGAGGAGGGGGGGGCCTTTTCGTACCCTGAGGAGTACAGGGACTTAGCAGACGTGTTTAGCGAAAAAGAGTGTGATACCCTGCCCCCTCACCGAACTACGGACTGCGCTATTGAGTTACTGCCAGGAGTTAAACTTCCGAAACCGCGAATGTACGCTATGACACCACCCGAGGTACAGGAGCTCCGTAGGTATATCGACCAAAATCTGGCAAGGGGTTTTATCCAGCCAGCCCGTTCCCGGATAGCGGCTCCCGTGCTTTTCAAAGAAAAGAAGGACGGATCATTGCGCTTATGCGTCGATTTCCGGGGCTTGAATGCGGTGTGCGTCGAACATCTATACCCCCTTCCCCTGATGAAGGACCTGTTGGCACATCTAGGAAAGGGCCGCATCTTTACCAAATTAGACCTTCGAGAAGCCTATTATCGGGTACGAATTAGGGCTGGAGACGAATGGAAGACGGCGTTCAACTGCCCGTTAGGCAGTTTTCAATTCCGCGTTATGCCATTTGGATTACAAGGGGCCCCCACGGTGTTCATGCAGTTGATAAATCAGGTGTTGCATGAGCACCTATACCGAGGGGTCCTCGTCTATTTAGATGATATCCTGATCTATACCATGACGAGGGACGAACATGTCCGACTTGTTAGGCAAGTACTACAGAAACTTCTCGACGCCCAACTTTACGTAAAGTTGTCCAAATGCGAATTCCACCGAGAGCGCTTAGATTACTTGGGGTATCGCATTTCGGGGACCGGGGTGGAAATGGATCCGAGTAAAGTACAGGCGGTACTGGGTTGGCAAGCCCCCAAAACCAGGCGTCAGCTGCAGAGTTTTCTCGGTTTCGCGAATTTCTATCGCCAGTTTATTCCATCATTCGCCACCGTAGTTCAGCCCCTCACAGAGCTGCTGCGCACAAAACACCTTCCAGGGAAACCCCGCCCGAGTCAACCACTGATATGGACCATGGACTGCCAAAAGTCGTTTGAGACTTTAAAGGCATTGTTCGCTAACGAACCGGTACTGCGCCACCCAGATTTGAGCATCCCTTTTGTAGTGCAAGTCGACGCCAGCGATGTTGCTGTGGGGGCGGTGCTACTGCAGAAGAACGAAGACAACGCATTACAGCCCTGCGCCTACACCTCTCAAAAGTTTACGACGGCTGAACGGAATTGGGCCGTCTGGGAAAAGGAGGCCTTCGCGATCCGATTGGCTTTGACGACATGGCGACATCTCCTAGAAGGGGCCGAACGGCCATTTGAAGTGTGGACGGACCACAAGAACCTGGAGGCTCTGCAGTCTCCGAGGCGCTTGGCTCCCAAACATGTCCGATGGGCCCAATACTTTAGTCGGTTTAAATTCATACTAAAATATGTGCCGGGAGGAAAGAACTTCCTGGCCGACGCACTATCGCGGATGCCGCAGTATCATAGTAAGCGTGAGGAGGTAGTTCAGGCACTAGTACCCCGCACACATCAGGAGGCAGCTAACGGTGCAATTCACAACCCACACGGGGATGAGTTAGATAAGGTTAGAACTGCCATGCTGACAGATAAATGGGCAAACGAACATCCAGAGTGGCTGACCAGGCGAGATGGCATAGCCTGGAAGGGCGATAAAATGTATGTGCCTGAAGTTCTACGCAAGTCTGTCCTTCAGAGGTGCCATGATACTAAGCAGGCAGGCCATTTCGGGTTCCTGAAAACCCTACACTTATTACGTAGACAGTTCTGGTGGCCTAAAATGAAAGTCGATGTAGAACGATACGTAAAAGAATGCCATGTGTGTGCCAGTGCTAAGCATCGAATAGGAAAACCCATGGGGCTGTTGCAAACCGTAGCCAATCCAGCCCGGCCTTGGGAGGAGATCGCCATGGATTTCATCGTGGAGTTACCCGAAAATCGAGGCTATAATACAATCTGGACTGTGGTCGATCTGTTCTCCAAATAGGCGCATTTTGTCCCGTGTAGAGGTCTACCGTCAGCACGACGACTATCACGGATGTTCATTCAACATGTCTATAGGCTCCACGGCACACCCAGGAGGATTATATCCGATAGGGGGGTGCAGTTTACGGCACAGTTTTGGAGGGAGTTCATTCGTTTGCTGGGTTCGTCCCAGGGACTAAGCTCAGCGTATCATCCTAGCACTAATGGGGCGGCAGAAAGAGCTAACGCCATGGTGGAACGGTATCTTCGCAGTTATGTGTCATTTCAGCAAACGGACTGGGTGGACCTACTTCCGTTTGCTGAGGTGGCCTATAACAACACCGTTCATAGCAGCACTGGATATACCCCATTCAAAATAGTGCATGGCATCGAGTTTAACCCCATACCCGAATGGTCGCCAGAGACAGGTAACAAACAGACACCCCAGGCGTGGTATGCCCAAATAACAGGGTTGTGGGAACGGGTGAAGGCAGCCCTAAAGAAAGCCGAGGCGAGTGCTAAAACCCAGGCTGATAAGAAAAGGGCGGGGCACACACCGTTCAAGGTAGGAGATTGGATGTACCTAGCCACCAAATACCTCCGATTGCAGGTGCCATGCAGGAAGCTGGGTCCGAAGTATGTGGGCCCTTTCCAAGTGACTAAAGTGATTAACCCAGTCACGGTCCAATTGCGGTTACCTGCCTCATTAGGTAGAATCCACCCTGTGTTTCACTGCAGCCTCCTCAAGCCTGCACATGGGAGGCCCTACCCCACCCAGGCACCGGGGCCAGTCTCGGGGTCCCAGTACGAGGTGCAGGAGGTCTTGGACTCCCGAAAACGGTATGGGAAGCTCCAATACCTCTTACGATGGAGGGGGTACCCACTCTCGGAAGCAACGTGGGTAGGGGAGAGGGATATAAATGCCCCCAAACTGATCCAAGCGTTCCACCATAGGTATCCAGGAAAACCAGGGCAAGACGGGTGTAATGCTGTGTACTCACGCTCTCTCCTCTCTTTTCCAGGAGGAGACATGGTAGAAGGGGCCGCATGTCAAGCTCCCGGGAGCTTGACATGCAAACGGGGACGGGGGGAAGTGGACGGCAACCTACCGACCCTGGCAACCGTCGAGCGGCTCGGTGGAACACTCGGTAATCGGCCCCGGCTGGGATACATGGCGGCCCCGCCTCCCCGCGCAGCCGCACTGACGAGAGCAGCCGCCGAGCAGGATACGGGCCGGGATGGTCCCAACGGACGGCTGGCGGCGGCCCCGCCTCCCCGCGCAGCCGCACAGACGGGAACAGACGCCAAGCAGGGTACGGGCCGGGGAAGCCCCAACGAACGGCTGGCGGCGGCAGAGCCGGGATTCCCCGCAGCACAGCTGATGCCGACCACCCCGGAAGCCCCCGAATGGCCGGCGAGGCAGACACCATGGACTGGGGACCTACCGAGGGCTCCAGCAGGGTTGGCAGGGGGGGTTGCTTACCTGACAGGGGGCCCAGTAGGCAGGGAAAGTGCGGCGACGGGAAGGCGGCGCGCAGGCTGGACACACGAGCAGGGGGGTGTGGGGGCGGGGCTCCGTCGGCGAAAGGGAGAGCACAGGAACAGGGTGGGACATTTATCCAATGTGAGCGGATGTCGGCTTGGACCTGGGGGCGGGAACACGGGGCGTGGCACATAGATATAAGACGCTGGGAGGAAACCACTCCCAGTGCTGACTTTGTTCTAGTTTCACAATAAAGTGATCGGTGAGTTCAATGTGTACCGGCGTTCCTGTTGTTCTACCTCTCGGACGACACCGGATACATTTGACAGAAATCCTCGCTCCTCCCAGAAATTGCCTTTCTTTCCTTACCTGACTCCCAGCCCCGTGCCGTTTCTCCTTTGCGATCCGCCATTGCCGCGTGCAAGTAAACAAAGGAAGGGTTTTTTTGGGGAAAAAAGATCAATCAATCAATTCCAACTTCGCAATCTTTCACAAGAAGTTGGAATTGATTGATTGACCTTCCCCCCCCCAAAAAAAACTTCCTTTGTTTCCTTGCACGCAGTGGATCACAAAGGAGAGCAGCACGGGGCTGGGAATCAGGTAAGGAAAGAAAGGCAATTTCTGGAGGGAATGAGGATTTCTTTTCTTACATGCCCCACTTGTTCCGAGGCTGCTTTCCACTCAGATGCATTGCTCTTGCCAATGGCCCGACAGTCAACTTCAGCACCCTCCCTCCCCGAGCCTCCGGTGCTCCACCTACTGCTTTGGTGGCTCTGTACGCAGAGCTGCGAAGTTCTCTTCTCTTCTCTGCCTACAGAGCCACCAAAGCTGTAGTTGAATGGGCAGATGAGGGGGTAACCTGCCCAACTTGTTCCATGGCTGTTTTCAGCCGAGCCGCATTGCAGCAGCATTGGGTGCGACACACAAGATGGTAAATGGTGAAGTTGGTGGCAAATGGCTGCAGCTGGCGGCAAACAGCCATGTTGCGCAGGTCCACTAGGCCGCCACCCAGAGCTGCAGGCCCACCCAGCATGAAGGAGGTAAAGCGGTCAGCTAGGAAGCCCCATTTAGAGGTGGTAGAGCACGCCCAGGGCCAGCAGGCAAAAGGCCACTGGAGCAGGGAAAGCCGGATGCCCATCGGCATCATGGCAGCCCAGGCCCAGCAGAGATGGGGGGAGGCACGCAAGCCTAGCTGGGACTGGGGGGCCATGGCACCAATGGAGATCCGGCTTTCCCTGCTTGGGGTGGCCTTTGGCTTGCTGGGCGTGGGCGTGCTCCACCACTTCTAAGCGGGGCTTCCTAGCCAGCCGTTTCACCTCTTTTATGCTGGGCATGCCAGGTGCTTCAGGCAGCGGTGGTAGCCTAATGGACCTGCACAAGCTGCTGGTGGCGGCGGCCCGAGGAGTGGGTGTGTGAGGGGAAAAGGTTCCATGTGTGGGCCAAGAGCAAGATCTGCAAGGGGGCCAAGGAAATGACTAGCAGCAACCTGCTCTCCAACCGCAAACAAAAACAGATGGGATGGAGTAGGTGCATCCAGCGGTCTGCATCACGCGCTTCCCCCCTCTCCTATTCTGCCTGCTGGAGGGCTGTCCCGATATTCGCAGTGGGCTACGTAGCCCCAAAGTGCACCGGTCGAGGGGCTGGCAGGCTGTGGCTGCTAACAGACACAGTTGGCCCCCATGCACTCGCTGTGTGTGGGGGCTGATGTCAGGCAGCAACCGCCCTGGCCCCTGCCTCGCCTTGCCCTGCAGCAATGGCACCCTTACCCTGCCCCCTGCCTTGCCTCACCCTGCAGGACGAGCCTCCTGCCCACCTCCTGTTTCACCCACCAGAGACCCCTTGGATCTCCTTCAACCCTGCCCTGCCCCCATAGGCATCCCTCCCCATGAGCAACATCAAGGTGGCTATGCCCAACCTGGCCATACCCACCCAGTCGGCCATGACCACTGCAGCCATGACCACCCAGTGGCCACACCCACCTGGCACCCGACGATAAATAAGTGGGGTTTGGGTTGCAGTTTTGGCACTCGGTCTCTAAAAGGTTTGCCATCACTGGTCTAGAGTATGAAATACTCCCTTTAAAAGATCAAATAATCAACTACAGAAAAACAGAAAGTAAATCATACGTCCAAGAGCAAAAATCATAAATATGTGAAGAAACAAAAATAAAAATATCAATATCATTTAAAATGTTAGTTTCCAAGAATCAGAAACAGATGACACATTTATTTCCAGGATTCTTTATAAGAAAATTTTGCTTTGTTCTAAAAAAACTGATATTAAATACAATATTTAAAATGTAATCAAGAATAATGTGTTCTAATTATAACAGCTGATAGACTTGTGCAAGACAAGGGTGTTTCAGTTCCATGGACGGGTGCCTATGGAATATCTGTCAATAATTCCTTAAAACAACTGTGATCTTTCCAGGAATCATTCAGCTGCCCTTTGCTGCTGCAATGGGTTCCTGGGAAAAGACATGTTAGTTCTGAGCATGGATTAAAAACTTCATCCATAGAAAGTTCTTACCTTGATGGAACCCTGCAAATCATTGACAGTATCTGGGATTTCAACAACACTGTAGTTTGATATAAGTTTAGCTGAAATCAAATCAGGCAGCATCAAACCTTTGAAAAGAAGAAGTTGCACTTTAGTCACAAAATGCAGAGAATAAAGAGGACGATCTTGACGAAGGAAGAGGAGTTTTACTGCCAAGCCAACAGGTAAGCACTGCTTAAACTCAGATGAGGAGGGAAGGTTATGAAAATGTCTAAAACAGGCACTTCCCTAATTCCTATGAAACATACAGGTACTCCTTGACTTATGACCATAATTGAGTTCCAAATTTCTGTTGTAAGCAAACAGTGGTTAAGTAAGTAGCACCCCATTTTATGACTTTTCTTGCCATGGTTATTAAGCAAATCACTGCAGTTAAATGAATCATGTGGTTATTAAGCGAATCTGGCTTTCACCCATTGACTTTGCTTGTCAGAAGTCAGCTAGGAAAGTCACAAATGGCGATCACATGATCCTGGGATTCTGCAACTATCATAAATACATGCCAGCATCCAATTCTGATCACATGACCATGGGGATGCTGCATTGGTTTTAAGCATGAAAACCGGTCATAAATCACTTTTTCATTGCTGTTGTAACTTCGGACAGTCACTTAATAAATTGTTGTAACTCAAGAAGTACCTGTAAAAGAGGGAGGAAGGGAAGCACATTTAGATTCACAAGATTCTGTTGCTATAGCAATCTTAATAAAAATAGTTTTAGGTCTATGTGGCATCTAGGACTGACACACAACTTCTTATTCTCCCCAGACATGCACAGGAGGAAACAGGGACACCTATACAAACAGTCTAAGCTAGGGGGTGGTAATCTTTAAAGACTTAAAGTATATCAAGTGCTTAATTTGATTAATTAGCATGTTTGTGTACATGTTTATGTAATTTGCTCTCCCCCACATATAGATGCACATAGAAAACTTTTCATACACAGTCTCATACGTAGCTTCTCACTATATGAACCGCACTGCTGAACTAACTTTTCCTCTGCTCAAGATAGAGAACTAACTTCATCTGAATGAGAGCCATAGAACTTCCTTTTCTCTTTCCCAGTCCCTTGCAACCTTCAGCACTTAAAAAAACAGCCCTAGCAGGTAAAGGATGAAACATGAGGGCCTCAGTAGGTACTTATGCAGGCTTAGTACTAGCCAACTCCTTTTTTAGGGGAAAATACCAACCAACATTATCATCCATCTACAAAACAATTTATCCTGAGAAGATTCGGGTCTAGCTTTTCTTGACAAAAGCCTAGATTTTCTATTTAGAGTTCTAAATCTACAGTATTTATAAGCTAAATAAATGTTTCTATATAAATTAGTTCAAAGTTCTTTACATACCTTCCTCTACTTCCTTTTTCACACTCTCATTTCCAAGACTAGGGACAAGAACCACAAGAGGTAGTTTTGGTTGGAAAGGTATTACTTGAAGGAACCGTTTCAGCTGAAGTAAGGCTGAAAGCCAATATACATCTTCCTCTGCAGGATCATCACTTCTTACTTGAGGAGATAGAAGAAGGATAAGCCCACTAGTTCCAAGTAATTCTTTCCCAGTTTCTGGGTCTTCAAGTTCAGAAGTGCCAAGTGTTCCACAAGCCACCTACATAGGACATGGAAAACAATTTATTTCCATTTATAGAAATAGCATGTATGTGCCCACCTTAAAACTCAGAAACATTCTTCAAAATCTGCAGTAAAGTTTTGTGAATAAAAGAGTTCTCAAATCATTACAGATCCAAGGATTCAGATTTTTAAAAGTTTCAAATAGAATTTTTTTTAAAACATTCAGATGGCAATTTATTTTTATTTTATATTTCTAAGCCACCCATCTCCCTCGAAGAGGGGCGCTAGTTGCTGAAATAAAGCCAGGGGCAAACTCACTGTCTTCTAGCCTCATATTTTTTATTAAGATTTAAACCAATGTTTCCCAACCTTAGCTACTGTATTTCTGGGAGTGTGGACTTCAACTCCCAGAATTCCACTGCCAACATGGCCATTGATTCTGGCAGGTGAAGTCCATACCCCTGGAAATGGCCAAGGTTGGGAGATATTGATTTAAACCCACCAGTCTTGAAGTGAATCAAAATTCTCAGAGTTTCCATGGCTTAGATCACGGGTGTCAAACTCATGACATCACATGACGTATCCTGACTTTTTTCCCATTTTCGGCAATGGGGTGGGCAAGGTTTTGGCGTGACACATCCAGCCTATGGGCCGGCAATTTGACACCCCTGCTGTAGATGGACTTAAACCTGAGTTTTCCTAGTCCTTAACTATTAACCTAGATTTAGGTTCTGTTTCTGAACCTTTCTTTCACTCTGGCACAGCTGAACTAAAAGTAACAATCAATCCACAGGCTCTGTTTAAGATCCTATTCTCTTGATTATGGATTTCATTTCTTTCCCTATGTCCTGCCTTGCCATAATTTTTGAATTACTGTAGCTACTTTGAGTACAGAATGGAACTGCCCTTACTCAAAACAGAACAGCAATATGTTTTATACTATCTGTGAAGACAGTGGCATCAGAAAATTATCACTTGAACAGACCTTTATGCACACACTAAGACAAGTTTCTTGATCTTCTCGTGCCTGGAGAGATGTATGCAGTGCAAGTGTCTGAATTCTGCTGTTTGCCTGAGGTGCAGATTCCTTTTCATTTCTGTTGATTTGAAATTTAGCTTTCAACCATTCCTTTAGAATTCTATAACCAGAAAAGAAATACTTTCAAAACTGCAACACATATTTGATTCCTAGCACTATGTTCAATTAAAATATTTGTTATTATACAATAAAACATTAATTTATCAAAGATTATAATGAAGACATATTTACTTAATATTAGTTAGACTTTGAACCAATGATTAAAATCAATTAGTTTATAAAAATAAATCCATAGAACCTGTAACAGAAGCATGCAGTGTGAACAACGCTAACCTTTACATCCAAACACCCAGAATCACTGAAGAGGCTCAGCCTTACATGGACTATTCATAATTCTATTCCACACTGAGGGAGATTTCCTCCTAAATACACTGTGTGCACAATTATTAGGCAAGTGAGTATTTTGACTATATCATTGTCATGCATATTTTCCACCTCCAAGCTGTATAAACTTAAATGCTTAGTGGATATGAGTATATCAGATGATGTATATTTGTGTAATGAGGGAGGGTATGGCCTAAGGAGATCAACACCCTATATCAAGGTGTGCATAATTATTAGGCAGCTTCTTTTCCTCAGGCAAAATGGGCCAAGAAAGAGATTTAATTGACTCTGAATAGTCAAAAATTATAAAAACTCTTTCAGAGGAATGCAGCATTCCTGAAATTGCTAAGATATTGGGGCATGATCACAGAATCATCAAACGTTTCGTTGTAGTCAACAGGGTTGCAAGAAATGTATTGAGAAAAACTGCCAAAGATTTGAGAAGAATCAAACGTGAACCTACCAGGAAGCCATTATCCTCCAGTGCTGTCATATTCCAGAACTGCAACCTCCCTGGAGTGCCCAGAAGTACAACGTGTTCAGTGCTCAGAGACATGGCCAAGATAAGGAAGGCTAAAACCCGACCATCACTGAACAAGGTAAGTTGAAATGGCAAGACTGGGCCAAGAAATATCTGAAGACAGATTTTTCAAAGGTTTTATGGACTGATGAGACAAGAGTAACTCTTGACAGACCAGATGGATGGGTCCGCAGCTGGATCAGTAACGGGCAGAGCTCCACTTCGACTCAGACACCAGCAAGGTGGAGGTGGGGTACTGGTATGGGCTGATATTATTAAAGATGAGTTAGTTGGACCTTTTGGGGTTGAAGATGGACTCAAAATCAACTCCCAAAACTACTACCAGTTTTTAGAAGACACTTTCTTCAAGCAGTGGTATAGGAAAAAGGCTGCATTTTTCAAGAGGACCATGATCTTTATGCAGTACACTGCTCCATCACATGCATCGGAGAACTCCACTGCATGGCTAGCCAGTAAAGGCCTCAAAGGTAAAAGAATAATGACATGGGCCCCTTCCTCACCTAAACCCTATAGAGAACTTGTGGGCCCTTCTTAAACAGGAGATTTACGGTGAAGGAAAACAATGCAGCTTTTTGAACAGTGTCATTTTTTTGTAATGTCAGAAATGT
The DNA here is from genome assembly GCF_016545835.1 of Crotalus tigris. Lineage (NCBI taxonomy): Eukaryota > Metazoa > Chordata > Lepidosauria > Squamata > Viperidae > Crotalus > Crotalus tigris. Next base: position 2,295,007 of record NW_024100510.1, read on the forward strand.
TTGTTTATACATTTTGAGTTGTTTATTAGTCTCACTTTAATAGATGCAAATAAACGAGATGGGCAATTTTTCATTTTTTATTTAGTTGCATAATAATTCTGCACACTAATAGTTGCCCAATAATTGTGCATACACAGATATTCTGCTAAGAAAACCAAAACTTCACTTTTTCTTTCTTAAATATTCAGGTTTGAGGTTTATTAACATTTTGGACTGACTGAGAGCACTGTAGTTGTTCAATAAGAAAATTAATTCCCCAAAATACTTCTTGCCTAATAATTTTGCACAACAGTATATATATTTTTTGTATTATAGCAAAATCTTAGAGCAGGCGTTTTCAAACTTGCCCCTTTTATGACTTGTGGACTTCAACTCCCAGAATTCCTCAACCACCCATGCTGAAGAATTCTGGGAGTTGAAGTCCACAAGTCATAAAAGAGCCAAGTTTGCAGACCCCTGTCTTAGGGTTTCTCAAGCTTGTTTATAGTTGTCATATTAGCAACATCTGTTGTTAAACAGAATATAAATAACATGATTTGCAGTTGCAACATGTGTTTTCTCTGCTGTATTTTGTATTTTTGTGTATTGTTTGCATTTTCTCAATCATTTCTTCATTTTCTGAAGTTTTATTTGATTAAAAAAGAGTCTAATCCCATACGTGTTTATGCTGAGAAAAAAATCTCCTTTAATGCGATTTAAAGAATCCTAAGCTAACCAACCATTTAGTATTACTTGACTTGATTTTATATATGGTATAAAGATACCATAGCCCAGTGATGGCGAACCTTTTAGAGACCAAATGCCCAAACTTAAACTCAAAACCCACTTATGTATCGCCGGGTGGGTGTGGCTACGGTGGTCATGGCAGTCTGGGTGGGCCTGGTCGGGGTGGGCATGGCCACCTCGATGCTGTTTGTGGGGAGGGACACCTGTGGGGGCTGGGCAGGGTTGGGGGAGATCCAGGGGGTCTCTGGTGGGTGGGACGATGGGCAGGAGGCTCATCCTGTGGGGTGAGGCGAGGTGAGGCAGGGGGCAGGGCAGAGGTGCCATTGCCACAGGGCAAGGCAAGGCGAGGCAGGGGCAGCTGCTGCCTGACACGATTGGCCCCCGCACACAGCGAGTGCATGAGGGCCAACTGTGTCCGTCAGCAACCACAGCCTGCTGGCCCCTTGAATGGCACACTCTGGGGCTCTGCAGCCTGCTGCAAATACCGGGCCAGCCCTCCAGCAGCAGGCAGAGTAGGGGAGGGGGGAAGTGCATGATGCAGACCACTGGATGCACCTACTCTGTCCCATCTGTTTTTGCTTGTGGTTGGAGAGCAGGTTGCTGCTCTTAGCCCACACGTGGAGCCTGTTCCCCTCGCACACCCGATACACCTTAGCCCCGCCTCGGGCCACCGCCACCAGCAGCTCATGCAGGTCCATTAGAGAAGTTGGAATTGATTGATTGACCTTCTTTCCCCCCAAAAAAACCCTCCTTTGTTTCCTTGCACGTGGTGGCAGATCGCAAAGGAAAAACGGCACGGGGCTGGAAGTCAGGTAAGGAAAGAAAAGCAATTTCTGGGGGGAGCGAGGATTTCTTTCCTTACCTGTCCCACTTGTTCTGAGGCTGCTTTCCGCTCAACCACGTTGCTCTTGCCAATGGCCCGATCACCCACTTCAGCACCCTCCCTCCCCAAGCGTCCAGCGTTCCACCTGCTGCTTTGATCGATTTGCTGGCCCCCACCTCAACACCCTGTCCACCACTGTCCAGCACGTCTGCCCCAGGGCTGCAGGGGCTGGCCTGGCATGGGAAGGGCATGCACCCCACCCTCCCGCCATCATGCAGGGTAAGATTGCCATGCCCGCCCCTGCCCAGATGCCCTTGCCTCCCCCAAGTGTTTTTTTACTAACCTGCCTTTCAGCTGTTTCTCCATACGCTTCTCAGTCTTCGCCGCATGTTTGTGGGACTATTGGTAAAAAAAAAAGTTCCATCAGACTTTCTAACTTCTTGAGATCTCGCGAGAAGTTAGAAAGTCTGATGGAACTTCTTTTTTTTTTACCAATAGTCCCACAAACACGCGGCGAAGGCTGAGAAGCGAACGGAGAAATGGAATGCAGCTGAAAGGCAGGTTAGTAAAAAAAGTGCTTGGGAGAGGCGGGGGCAGGCACGGCAACCTTATCCTGTGTGGATATTGATGCAGATTGCTCATGGACAGGACTGAAGGCCTAGGACTGGGACGATGGCATGCGTGCCCACAGAAAGGGCTCTGCATACGTTCGCCACCAGCCTTTAATTTTCCAGTCTGAGAGTTCTATGCTAAGGAGACAAGATAAGAAAGAAAGCATTTTGCTGTTGTTATAGAGAAGAAAAAAAGTGCAGTATAGAGAGAGAAGCCCACAGTCAAAGATAAGCTCACTGGGATATCTTCACCTAAGCCACCTTTAATGCAGCTGTTGAAGTTTATTTATATAAAACTGATAGCACTAATTTAACCTACAGGCTATCCAGAGACAACTGTCTACATTGGCTAGTAACTGGCCTCTAAATTATAATCTCTCCTCCCTGCTCTATATTTACAAAGCAGGAACTATATTCCCAGAGCTAGCCTGCAAACTGTAAACATGCAAAAGGCAATTCACTTTTCCAGGGCATAATGATTTTGTCCTAGAAAATTTCTCTAGATTTTATCTAAGAATATGCAGAAAATGTTTTTCCAAAGATAATCTGCTCTTGCCATTCTAATCTAGGAGCATATAACCTGAAGAGTTTAATCCAGTGATGCACAACTATTTGGAGTATAGTCTCCACAACCCCTCCAAAATTTGCCATCTAAAGGTAATGTTCAATGTGATAACATTAGGATATTAAATATATGGGAGGAAAATAATATCCTTAATTGAACATAATTTTCATTGAATACAAATATAAAATAAATATGATTTACTTTTTGAATCTGCCCCCTAGATTCAAAGGTGAAATGAGGATATGAAAAATTTAAGCCCTACTGTTGGGCAAGCCATCCCTAGTGGAGGTCAGACAGTATAATATCTCTTCCTGTTCTTCATCCACAGTTTGGAAGACAGGAGTCAATAGGGGGAATTAACCTCTAAATAGTAAAGATTTTTCTCCCAACAGGAAAACAATAGGCAAGGGGGAAAAAGCACATGTGCTTGCTTCCTGCAGCAAATGAAAAAGCTCTCCTCTGGTGAAAGAAGAGCTCTGAGGAATTGAAAATGTGGCAAATGGGCCAAATAAGTGAGAAATTAGTAAGAAGTTGAAAGAAATAGCAAAAGAGGTTTTAAAAACAGAACAAAACTTGTCCTAGAAGACTGAAGTTATGAACAATGTGCTTAGGAGCATATTTAGATAACTTCTTGCATGTTTAGATAACAACAAATTATTACTGGCAAGATATGAGTGGAACAATATCATATTCAATCCTGAGAACTGCACAATCAACACACTAACTCTGACTCTCTTGCACTGTCTCAATTAAAGCAGTACCTGCTGGGATCTTCTGCAGGATAATCATCATAACTTGGCAACACCAGCAGCGCTTTCCAAAAGATCTTTTCTTGTTGCATAGGAATGTTTTCAGCAATTAATGATGGTAGATCTAAAGGGCTCCATGCTGCATCTCTAAGACATACAACATAATATTAAAATATGTAACCATGTTCATTGTAGATTATATTTCCTAAAGAGTGTTTCAGGAAAAAGTAGATTACTTTAAACCAAGGCCATTTAAAATTAAGATGATTGTTGTAGCAGCTATTAAATTAATAGATAGGCTTGTTCTGGAAACAAGTTTTAAAGGGATTTATTGTTCTTTGTTATTAAAGAACAATAAGTACAAAATAAATTCCTTGAAAACTTGTTTCCTTGTTTTAACTGCTACAACAATCATCAAAATGGTTTAATAAACATAACAGTTAAAACATACTAGTTTATAACTTTTTTCTAAAAATATACTCCAAAGTCTTAGGGCAGACATGTCAAACCCACAACATCATGTGACATTGCACAATGTATCGGGCCAGTTTTGCCATTGCTGGCAATGGGGTGGGCGCGGCTTCCAGATGACGCGTCCGGCCCACAGGCTGGCAGTTTGACACCCCTGCCTTAGAGCATGTAAAAATCCATTCTTATAAAATCTTGTTAAAAAGCACTTTTGCAGGTCATGCACTATATCTGTGGTGGCGAACCGGTGGCACACAGAGCCCTCTCTGTGGGCACGCTGGCCATCGCCCCAGTCCTAGACTTTCAGCTGGGTTTTATAAAACCTTTTCGCTTTAGGCATCCGCCACCGTGTGCAAAAAAAAAAAAAAAAAAGGTTCAATCAATTTCAACTTCTCGCGGGGAAAAAAAAGATCTCGCAAAGTTGGAATTGATTGATTGAACTTTTTAGTCCCACCCAGTCTGTCGTTACCACCACAGCCACGCCCACCCATTGGGCCACACCCACCCATTGGGTCATGCCCACCCGGCACCCGACGATACATAAGTGGATTTTGGATTGCAGTTTGGGCACTCGGTGTCTAAAAGGTTCGCCCTCACTGCACTAGATGAAACATACAATAATATAATATTATAATAATAGAGTTCGAAGGGACCATGGAGGTCATCTAATCCAACCCCCTGCTCAGGCAGGAAACCCTAAACCATTTCAGACAAATGGCTGTCCAGTCTCTTCTTTAAAATTTCCAGTGTTGGAGCATTCACAATTTCTGGAGGTAGGTTGTTCCACTGATAAATGATTGTATCATATATATAATTAGCAGTTATCTAAATGCATTTTAAAACTCTTTGTACAGAGACAAATCTGAGGAGCTCTCTGGGCAGGGCAGTCAGTTTTTGATTTTTCTCCTGCATTTTGTCCAGTAATCCACTTCCGGTGACATATGTAACTCAAGCATCTCTTCTCTGTTCAAGCATCACAAAACGTATTTTGCATATAACCAGTATGGATTTTTTTTTGGTTCAAAATATATTTAATTCTTAAATCTCTCATGACTTTAGTCTCAAAGCTTGCAACCTTTATTGTAACATAATTTAATTAAAATTCAACATACTGTAATAATTGTTGATAAAAATGCTGTACTTTCATTTGGTGGATGGTCTTGTTCCGTATCCATTGAAACCTGAAAATAAATACCACTTTATGAATCACTTGCCTGTATCAAACAGCAAACTTTTCTCATTCATACTTAGCCACCACCTGGCGCCCTTTGATTTGTCAATTTATAAGGACCTACCTCTAACGTTCAACCAAAGTCAAGAATAGCTTCCTAGTTCTTGTTGATACAACTAAAAATTGTTACAATGCTGTTGTTTATGCTATGAACAAAATCTGATACATCTTACAAAAAAATCTGCTAATTGTCAAAACATTACAGACGTAGATATAAATTAGAACTAACCATTATTTGCTATGCAAACAACATCCATCAGTTTAAATAAAGTCCTCTTGTAATATTCTCTTTGATAGAATAATACAGCTGCTGGAGCTTGCCGTGCTGGGGGAGAAAGTGACCCTGTTGCCTCCGAAGCTGTTCTGGGGGGCAGCAGCTTGGAGGCATGCAGAAGTCCCCCCCAACCTCTGTTCCTGGCGCAAACGGCTAGGAAAAGGCCTCCGAGGCTTGGATCAGACCCTTGAAAGCTCTGTTCAGGGCGGCGGCAGCTTGCAGCAGTCCTGCAAGGGCTGGATCCAAACTCCGGAGGCATACATAAGTTCTCCCCAACCTCCGCTCCTGGTGCAAATGGCTAGGAAAACCCCTCCGAGGCTTCGATCAGGATCTTGGAAGCTTCCGCCCCTTCCCCCCTGCTGCCACCCAGATTTGAGGTCGGGGAATGCTTCTGCAACCCTCCCACAGCCCGATCTGGGCTCTAGAGGCCTTTTCCAGGCTGCTGCCGCCCAGATTTAAGGCTGGGGGACACTTCCGCGCCCCCCCGGCCCAATCCGGGGCACTTTCCAGGCCTGATTGGGCCGCAGAGGGTGCGCGGAAGCATTCCCTGGTCTCTAATCCAGGCCACAGCAGGAACCACGGCAGAGAGGAGACAGATCTTTTCCAGGTGAGTCCACTGCGGCAGAAAGGGAGGGGGAAGCATGTGGTATCTTAGTGGGTCAGGGAGGCCTCGGGGGCCTGTTCCAGCACTAGGCCCTCCATGGCCTTCCCCACCTTGAGATACCTCATGTTCGCTTAAAGAGCCTCGTGCGTTTTAATGAGCAAGGGAGTGATCTCGTACCTCAAACGAGATTCACTCTACAAGTTTTCGAGTTATGAGTGGAATGGGCAGGCTCCATTACACTCATAACTCAAGGACTACCTGTACTCTATCCTTCCTGCCGTAATCCAAACAGGATTTTCAGCTCCTGAGCAGACAGGTATGTGCAGCTTCTGTCAGACCTCCCAGGACCACTCCCACTGGCCTGAGACACTCTGGGCTCCTTGCCTTACTGTGCTGATTCTCCATTCTCTGCTTGGTTTTTGGCTCCCTCTTGACTCTGGGGCTTACTGAAAGAGCTGCCTGCTAAATAAGTTCAGCTCCTCTCCATGCATGAAAAGGAACACCTTCAATGGGCTGCAGGAATGGAGTTGAAATCTTTAGGAGTTCAGCTTCCCTTGGGAGACAGTTCTATGCAGAAACAAAAGGAAACCTCTTGCTAAGTGGCAGCAGTTTGCAACCTTCCCTGCCAGTTTGCCCATAGACTTTCTGGGAAAGCTAACAGAAAATTGCAAATGGCAATCATATAATTGCAGGCCACTTGGCAAGCAACTGTAAATGATAAGTCAAGGTGTAGCTGTATCAAGTTAGATTAATTGATTTTAGATTTAAACTTAAATAAATAGAAAAAAAGCTGGACCTTATTTAAGAATATATATTTTGAGGTAAGTAAGATTTAAACTAATCAACCAAACACAGGGATTAAGAATTTGTGGCTCTCTGGAAATGAAGAATTACAGTTTTCAGCATCTCCCATTGTTAGCCAGCAGCATTGCTGTAATGGGATCCTCAAAGAAATGTATCAGGAAATAGTTACAGCACTTCCCTATTCAATCAGCCACCTTACAACTTATCAGTCTGAGAACTCCCCACTTGGATCTCAAAGTGTTTACACAAGCAGCAAGCAAGATGCTTGATATAGATGCATCAGAAATGACTGGTCCTAATTCTCTGCAGCATATATCCTCCACTATAACAGGAAGACAAGGGAAGTGATCGGAGAGAAAAAATGTGCTAATTCCTCAGGATAACATACAAAGCATTGTGAGAAGGAGTGAGGATGATAATGCATCATTTGCATGATGACATCGTACTGCACACATCATCATCCTGATACCATCATAGCACATGTATATGGAGAAACACAGTACTTACTGCAGGCAGGCGGTACCAAGATTCCCGGCATGTCCCAAGTTCACAATTCTTTTAATTAGATGCTCCCTGGCAATTGGGCACTCTGCAGAGGGTGAAAGGGCTTTCAATTTATCTTTTGGATCTACATAACAGGGTGCTGCTGGGAATGCTCTCATCTGTCGTTTCAATTTCTTTCGGGCAAAAACAGCTTCCTTCCATCTTCAAGAGAATGTACAAGCAAGATTCATTGTCTGCCAAAATACACAACTTGCTAGAACCATCCTTTCAGATAGACTGTATTCTATCTGCCTGATACCAGGTTATAACCAATTCTAGTGAAAAAGCAAATGTTTTCTGCACTGTCAGAAGAGAGGGAAAAAAAAGCTGTACAGCCCTCTCTGTAGAACATAGCAATTATATGTACTCTTCATTCAATTGCTCACTTGCCCTATACTTTAAAAAAAAGAGAAGTGATATGTGTTCTTTCTTATTGCCTTCCTATTTTAGTCACCTTAGAAGAGTCACCTGCATGAGATGGATGAGAATGAATGAATGAATGAATGAATGAATGAATGAATGAATGAATGAAGTCCCCAGCTTTTTTCTCTTAAACCACACTGCATTTAGGAGAGCTTTGGAGTGGGATAGGATGTTGCTGTGGTATTTAGACAGACAGAAAGAGCGGTCTTCTCTTGGCACTGATTACTATTTGACAACAATTGCACAAATGCCACATCTCTTCACAGCATTCTTGGTGTATGCCTGAGGTCTTCAAAGAAGGGACTGATGGCAAATACTAGTTACAAAAGAAGTCTTCTGTTGAGGAACTTTATTGAAGTAAATAATCCTAAAGCTAGTTCAGAAAGGTTTTGTCTTTAAACTATAATGTTAAGCTTATGGTTTCACAAGCTATTTCTGATACATAACATTGGTGTCCTTATTGACCAAAATACATTCTAAAAAAAACCAAGACAAAAATAAAAGGGAGAGGGGAAAAATAAAGAATACTCAAGTAATAATTCTTAATATTACATTGATCTTATAATGATTAGCTACAATGCATATATAATGCTGTAATAAACTATGATTGCTTGGTGTTATTACAACTACAGAATTAAAACAATTCAAAAAAAGGAAGTCCAAATGCTCCTTTCTCAACCATGAAGTGAAGACTTTTTTTTAATCAACTCTCCTTCTGACAAGATTATCAGAAAATAGACGTGTTCTATTGTGAGGATGTGACATTGTGAGAAGATGCTGGTGATCCTGTTTTTCTTCTTTCATCTTCTTTGTTACACTTTGGTGCAGTCATTTGTTACTGTCCAGCTGATCTGCACTTATAGGCTATCGTGATACCTCTGGCAGACTTACTTACTTCAGGAGTTAAGGCCTATGGCCTGCCAGACATTGCAACTTCTAGCATCTGACACCCTAGATTAAGTTAATTGGGGCTATTGGTAAATATGGTCGAGCAATATTCAATTTCTCACTCTGGCTTATATAAAGCTTCATCTTTGGATTTAGTCCCAAATCCCATTTAGAAGTTTATCTTGGATGGACTTGTTAGGCAAAAGTAAGAATAGTTAACTTAATGTATAGTACCACTATAATATAGTACCACTATAAATTCAGAGTAGACCAGGCAAACACATTAGGATATGTAAACTATAAATGACAGGCAGAGATCACAGGAGAATTTGAAAGAAAAGTACTTCCAGGATTTAAGACTTAAACAGTAGAACACTGACACTGATATCCCCTAACTTCCCTGAAGTTGTTACCTAGCCTGGTAATGAAATGTTCGGAAACCAACCCACAAGCTCGGAGAATGAAACTTCACCCTCATCCTATACCTGAGCTACAGATATTCGCCACTACTGCAGACAATTTTGTCCTGTAGAATAAAATCACAAGAATAATGAAAAGATTTTACACATTCTATCCTGAGCTAATTAGTGGAAGAAATATAATACAAATAAGCATATAATTAAACTTCTTAAGAGCCAACTTTAATACAGTTGACATACCTTTGTAAGTATTTGCAGAAGCACTGAAGTTCTTGCAGGGTCTCTTTAGCATTTTGGAAAATTTCATCCTCCAAAAATGCATCCATCATTTCAGCACAGATTTCCTGTGAACATCGGACAATGCGTGCCTTTTGATCTATCTCCACAGCACATCTAAGATACAGTAATTCATTTAATTTAACAGCTATCTCAAGAACAATTATAACACTTCTGGCTTTCGGTCATACAACAGAAGGTTAGAAGATTCATTTCAAAGAACAATTCAAGAACTATTTAAAAGCAAATGTTATCACATATAAATTAAATAACTGTTGATAAGAACAACAGTATAGTTTAAATGAAAATTATTGATCACTGCATATAAAATATTACGTCTCTAGTTCTGCAAAACAAAATAAATTAATAAATGGACATCTAGGTTGAACTAAATTATCATTTGTAAAATAAAAAGAAATTATTTATTACTCCTGCACCACCAAAAATATTCCAGTTGTACCTATTTATAGACAAAGGTTTAAAACCATAAAACCAACAATTAAATCAGTGAAGTCTTGGACTGAGGAGGCAAAGTTAAAGCCACAGGCTTGGCTTGATTGCACGGATTAGAACATTTTTGAAGATACCGCTGCAGACTCGGATGAACTCATAGATACTGTAACATCATATATTAGTTTTTGTGAAGACCTATGTGTGCCGACAAGAAACCTATGAATATACAGTAACAACAAGCCTTGGTTCACAGCTAAGCTCAAGCAACTACATCATACCAAAAGGGAAGCCTAAAGAAAGGAGATAGAATGCTGAACAATCAAGCCAGAAATGTATTAACAAGGGAGATCAGAGCAGCAAAAAGAAGCTACTCTGAAAAGCTAAGGAATCAGCTCTCAAAAAATGAACCAGCAAATGTGTGGAAAACTCTTAAAAATATCACCTTTCCATGGTGAAGGAAATCGACAACTGGCAGATGGCCTGAATGTGTTTTACTGTAGGTTTGAGAGGAACCACTATCACCTATCACCACCATCTCCATCTCAGATACACCAGCAATAGCCAAGCCTCCTACAACTGACCCCCCATCTATGGTGCTCACAAAAAAATGTGCAAAGTCTATTTCACAGACAAAAGTCTGGAAAAGTACCAGGCCCAGACAAGATAACTCCTTCTTGCTTGTACTGACCAACTGGCCCCCATTCTTACCCACATCTTTAATAAATCACTAGAGATGTGTTATGTTTCTTCTTGCTTCAAACTCTCTACTATCATCCCAGTGTCAAAGAAACCCCATCGAGGTGCTGAACAACTACAGACCAGTTGCTCTGACATCCATAATTATGAAATGATAGATTTTAAGGAGAAACCCTCTTATTCTACCACCTCTTTACAATATTAGACAACACAGTATCAACAGTAGAGACCAAGTTTCTAAGTTCTATAATATCTTAAGACTTAAAATGGACACCTAACATCAAAAATGTGATCAAAAAAGCACAATAAAGAATGTTTTTCCTGCGCCAACTCAGAAAGCTCAGACTGCCCAAGGAGCTGCTGGTAGTTCTACAGAGGAATTACTGAGTCTGTCATTTGCACCTCTATAACTGTCTGGTTTGGCACTGGAATCAAACAAGACACAGACTTCAACAAATAGAACCGCAGAAAAAACAATTGCTACCAGTCTGCCTTCTATTGAGGACCTGTATATTGCACAAGCCAGAAAGAGGGCTGTGAAAGTATCTACAGATTCCTCACATCCTGGACTGTTTTAATTTTTCCCTCAAGACAATGCTATAGGGCATTTTGCACACCAGAACAACTAGACATAAGGATACTTTTTCCCCCATGCCATCACTCTGCTAAACAACTAATTCTCACAACACAGTCGAACTACCTAGTAAGGCTGCATTACTATTATTCTTCTCATCTTCCTATTACCTATCTCCTTATCTTATGACTATAATTTTGTTGCTTGTATCTTACGATTTATGTTTTATTTAGTATCGTAGTATGACTTATGTTGTTTGCTTATTTAGAATTCTATGACTATCACTAAGTGTTGTATCTTATCATTTATCATGAATGTATTTTTATAATGACTATGATCATGACTGATCACTTGTTGCTTGCATGTAGAATGAGAGTTTATGCACCGGAGACAAATTCCTTGTGTGTCCAATCATACATGGCCAATAAAGAATTGTATTCTATTCTGTTCTGCTCCAAACAGTGGCTGTGTGAGAAGAAAACAACTCAGAAAAGAACTCTTTCTTCTCCAGTTTCCAATGCCTCCCCACTTCTGAACAACTTGCAAGGCGAAACTGTTGAAATCAAGTCTGAGGCAATTTGAGCCAGATTCTCAGTTTCTTATAAATGGTTATTTAAAAGTCTAAATCATTATGTTATTAAAGGCAGGGAAAGCCCTAAATTTAAGAAAGATATTTCTTTATTTAGATGCTTACTTACAGAAAAGTAGCCTAAGATATCTAGAAAACAATACACAGTTCTGAGAAAAGAAATAAAAGTCCAACTAGCTGCTTGGAAACAGATATACATTTCATTTCTGGAGCCAGAGTGTTAGAAACATCCACGATAAGAAGAATGACAGATCATAAAGTGGCAGTATACAGTGACAGCAAAAAATATGTTATTCATTCTAAAAAGAAAGTGTTTTTATTTGATCTTTCATAGCAAAGAATCCATTGCAAGAAAATATGCATCTTTAATTATTTGTGGAACAATTATAATAAAACTAATAATGATAAAGATGTTACAATCGGCAAAGAAGACAGGCCTGCCACTTACGTACTTTAGCTCCTTAACTGAAATTTCTTGTATTTCTTGCTTTATTACTTCTGCCATCAGCTCTGCGCCCAGCGACTTGCTTAACATTTGTGTCCTCTCTTCTTTTTCCCTTTTTTGCCTAAGATGGTGATGGAATGAAATCCAATCATTATGTGTTAGGAAAACTTCAGGTACTTAACTTACATAACAAAGTAAATAAATAAATAAATAGCTGCCTTAAAAATATTAGTATTAAGTATAACTTACAGAAACATTACTAAGATACAAGTAATACTAAGTATGTTCTATTTAACTTACATCTTCTGGTTATGTTGTATTATTTATTACATACATCTGTCTGTGTGTCTGTCTGTCCTGAGTTGGACCAAGAACCATCTGCATGCAATCTATTGCCCTACAGATATATTAGTGGTGTTTAAATAATTCTCACACCACTGGAGCAATGTATACGAGAGAACATAAGAGCCTGCAATCTACTGTTACCATTAACAGTAGATTTCCCAGAGTATGAAGGGGTTCTACATGTTAACTGACCTACATATGTATACATTGGCCAAATGAATAACTAGCAAGGTGCATGGTGAATAATTACTATAACAGATTCAGGCAAGCCTGACTATAGAGGTGCTCCTCCAAAAGTCTATTATGTATCATTGCATGTATAATTGAATGAATCTCTCTCTCTATCATCACATCTGATTAGTTCAGAGAACACAATACTGCAGTATATTGTACTACTGCAATTTGTACACACTGAAATTTTAAACTGTGTCAGAACAAATGTTATATAAAAGTTACTTCTCTTTTTCGGCCTGACGCTTTTCTTCTTCAAATCTTTCCCTTTCTTCATTTATTACAACAGATGCAATTTGCCTCAAAATTCCAGACATCACTTCTGTAATTAGTTCATTTATAGTAGCATCAGAGACCCTATAGAAGAAATAAAATTCACTGTGAAGCCTTAATTGAAAGAACCACCTGCACATTTAATGTAGCCATGGCGGGGGCTGGTGCAGCGCGGGCTGCTGGCCCTGGCTGCAATGCTGCAGCTGCTCTGCTTGACCGGCCCCTGCCAGCCCCTCCGCCGGCCGGGCTGGCTCCCCCAAGTGCCCCTCTTGCCCCGGCGCCTGACCGAGCTGCCCAAGGGGCAGCAGAAGGAAGAAGGGGAGAAGGAGGGCGAGGAAGCTGCCCCAGCTGGGACTCCGCGCTGCCCAGCCTTGCCCTCCGCCCATCCGATGTAGCTGTGGTGAGCCTTGGGGGAAGCTGTTGCTGCGTGGGCCACTGGCCACAATGCTGCGGCTGCTCTGCTTGACCGGCCCCTGCCAGCCCCTCCGCCGGCCCGGTGGCCCCCTCCGGGGGCCCCTCTTGCCCCAGCACCCACCCAAGCCGCTCATTGGCAGCAGGAGGAAGAAGGGGTGGAGGAGGGTAAGGAAGCCGCTGCCGCAGCCGGGACTCCGCGCTGCCCGGCCTCGCCTTCTGCCCATCTGATGTAGCCACGGCAGGGGCTGGTGCAGCGCGGGCCGCTGGCACTGGCCACAATGCTGCGGCTGCTCTGCTTGACCGGCCCCTGCCAGCCCCTCCGCCGGCCTGGCTGGCTCCTCTGGGTGCCCCTCTTGCCCCGGTGCCCGCCCGAGCGGCGCAGGCGGAGAGGGGAAGCTCTGGAAGACCCCTGGTGACCCCCCCCCAACTAATAGGTGGCGGCAGAGCAGGGCGAGGGGAGACCTGCCGGGCAGGAAAGAGGCACTCCGAGACCGGCCACCCGCAGCTCCTTACCAGGGACACCTTTCCAGCAATCCTCCCGGCCACCATGTGCAGTATGAAGAAGGAAAGAGGTTTGTGGGCAGTCCCACAAGCCAAAGAAGTTCAACCAATCAATTCAAACCATGAGAAGTTTGAATTGATTGATTGAACTTTTTTAGTCCCACTTTTTTTTTTCAGACTGCACATAGTGGCTGAGGACAGGGAGCCGCTGTTAGGCTTTTGCAGCTTCAGCACAACTCTTCCCATACTTGTCTGACAGAAGGTTCAAGAAAGAATGCTAAAGGAAGCTATAATTTTATGGGTTTTATGGTATCATGGTTTTATTGTGAGCTGCTAGAGATGAGCTTGAAGGAGAGGCCGCCTGCTCCCACCTCCTACGGAGCACAACTGCTACTTCCTCGCCCTCCCAGCAAAAGAAAGAAGACATCCTTTTTTCCACTTTCCACTTCTCATCCTCTCTTTTCCGCGCACCTCTTCCAGAGCGAGCCAGAAGCCTCAACTCCAGCCTCCCGCAGCAGGCTGAGATAGGCGAGCCGGCAGCTCCTTCTCCCCGTCGGCCTCCTCCTCTGCTCCCTGGGAACCTTCGCGCCAAAAGGCAGAAAGAAGAAAGTTCCAGAGAGGGAGAATGTGGGCTGGGGGGAGAGCAGTCTTTTGCGAGGAGAGGAGAAGCCAGGACGGAGCTGGATGGGGGGGGGGCAAAGCCGGTGCAAGTCTCGCCTTAGGCTCCACTCTTTAAATCAAGCCTCCTGTTCTGTGCACATGTGTATGCGTGTGCGCGCGCACAGGCACACACACATTATGCAGCTCCCAGTTTTTTCTTTTGTGAGGGAAACAGATCCAAGTGACTCTTTCAGTGTTTCAGCTTGCCAACCTGACCTATACCATCTCAGACAAGTGACTGTCTAGCCTCTTTTTAAAAATCTCCAGTGATAGAGTGCCCACAATTTCTGGGGGTAAACTATTCCACTTATTATTATTATTATTATTATTATTATTATTATTATTATTATTATTATTATTATTATTATTCAGGATATGCCTACAATGACAAATGAGCAAACACCAACACCTGCTTCCAAAATATCATTAAAAACAATAATATTTATACATACCATATTGCTGTTTGTACATAGTTGGCTCCTACACTGCTGATTTCTTTGCATTCTTCTTCTAGTACCTCATACATAAGGCCTTTAGCTACCTCTAAAATGTCCTGAAATTAAGAAGGAGTAAGAATTAGCCTTCAACACTGTTTTTTAGCACATGCTTTGCAATATTTGTAAAACCAAAACAAATAAAACGGTACAGTATATGGTAGCACAATATTAAAACTCAAACATTTGATGAAATAGAGAATTTAAAGCAATATTAAAACACAATAGGAGATCACTACTCAGTCTCTAAATATCAACATTCATATCAGGGTGGTGTAAAGGCCTAGAAAGTTTGCCAGTTTCTATAGGAAAAACTGTAGTGAAACTTTCTGAATTAAAGAAAGGGTAAGTGAAAAGAAATGGAAAAGAGGGTTAAAACAGAAGACAGGGTTCTGCTTATGGAAACACATTTTTCAAGGGCTGGAAGACTGTTTTGTCTTCCAAGTATTCTACAGCAGTGGTTCTCAACCTTCCTAATGCCACGACCTTTTAATACAGTTCCTCATGTTGTGGTGACTCCCAACCCCCCATCCAGCTGGCCGGGGAGGGGGGCAGGAAGGCCGCTCCTCCAGCTCCGCCCAGCCTGGTTGGAGAAGCGCCATTCCTCTCCCTCTTTCCTCTCTCTCTTTCTTTCTCTCTTTCCTCTCTCTTTCTCTTTCCTCCCTCTTCTCTCTTTCCGCTTTCCTTCCTTTCTCCTTCTCTCTTTCCTCTCTCTTTTCCTGTTTCTTTCTTCTGTTTCTCTCTCTCTTTCCTCTGTTTCTCTCTGTTTCACTACCCAGCCTCGCCCTCCACCCACTGATGGAGCCACGGTGGGGGCTGGCGCCGCACGGCCCCTGCCAGCCCCTCCGCCAGCCCGGCTGCTCCCCCCAGGTACCCCTCTTGTCCCAGCGCCCGCCCAAGCCGCCTGGGGGGCAGGAGGAAGAAGGGGAGGAGGAAGAAGAGGGCAAGGAAGCTGCCGCCAGTGCCGGGCCCCAGGAGGAGACTCTTCTCTCCTACCATTGCTGCATCTCCTTCTTCCTCCCCAGCAGCCTGGATTCCAGCGTGCCTTCCCAGCCAGCGGGGCAATGGTCGGGCTGGCTGTGGATTGCAGGGACTGGTCTCCCTTGGGCCGCGGCTTGCGGGAGGGCTGGCCCACTCAGCGGAGCCTCTAGCAGAGATCCCAGGGCTTCCCCGGGCGGCTCCAAGGCCACGAGGCTCTGGCCGCGCTTCTCCCAGGGGCTGGGACACCTGGGCGCAGGGCCAATCAGGAGCCCTGCAGGAGGTAAGTCCGAGAGAGAGAGAGAGAGAGAGAGAGAGAGAGAGAGAGAGAGAGAGAGAGAGCGGGGGGGGGGGAGAGAAGGGAAGTGAAAGTGCCTCTCTCTGCAAATGGCGGAGGCGGCCATGCGGAGACAGATGTGGAGCAGTGTCTTGGTTCCTAAGACCATCGGAAATATATGCTTTCCGATGGTCTTAGGCGATCCCTGTGAAAGGGTCATTCGACCCCCAAAGGGGTCGCAATCCACAGGTTGAGAACCGCTGTTCTACAGGGAAAATTTCTCCTGATTTCAGGATCAGCTTGATTTAGTGGTTAGGAACCAAGCTAGAAACTGAAAAACTGCAAATTCAAATTCCACCTTAGCTCATGAAAGCCAACTGAGTAACTTTGGGCCAGTCATTCTCTCTCAGCCCAACCCACTTCACAGGCTTGTTCTGGTGAAAACAGGAGGAAGATGTATTAGATATGTTTGTTGCCTTAGTTAAAAAAAAATGAAGATAGGATGCAAGCAAACAAACAGCTAAAATTATCCTTCCATTTGTTATCCCTATCAAAACCCAGATTTCTAAGCAGTGGTGGGATTCAAATACCTGAACAATTGGTTCTCTGCGTGGACGCCACTTCCAGAGGTCCACTCACTTCCGGCGGTCCATTCTGGGCCTTGAGAAAAAGGGCTAGAGCATCAACCGGTTCACCAAAGTCAATAAAAAATTAGCTACCGGTTCTACTGAACCAGTGCGAACCGGCTGAATCCCACCACTGCCTCTAAGGCAAGGATCAGAATCAAGTAATATAAAACCTTTCAGCTGAATGCGGAAGCTTTTCTCACACCTATTCACTGGGAAGACTGGGAACAGGAAGGGTTACTGGCAAAGTTCCATAGGAGGAAGAAAGTACAAGTGCCAGGAGAAGCTGTACATTCTGACGGATTGTATGCTCAGGTTTGAGGGCAAAAAGATCATTTTTTCAATCACTAGTATTATTTTTTCACCGCAGTCCACCTTTAAGCATTTCTAACTGTGGCTCTCGTATCAAAAATGCTTATGTTAAAACAAAAACAGAGATATAAAATTATTTTTTGAAAAAAAGGCATGATAATTTAAGAAATGTCAGATGCTTCTCACCATATCACTATATTCAGGCTGATGCTTTGGTGTGGGAGACAACGGTTGTGAAATGGGCTGAAAGATAGACTCTGCAGAGGAAGACACCAGTGCAGAGGGGAATGGTGGAAGTACAAATGAAGATTGAGATTGAAGTGCTTCTATTTTTACATTTTCCTCTCCGATTCTTGGTTCTGTGGGCAAAATAGGAGGTAAAAGCGATTCAGCAAGAGAAACAATCTTTTCATAACTTTTAAAAACATTTTTTTAAGGCAGGACAGACTTTTCCAGGATGGTTTCTAAAAACAAAGAGTAAAGGTATGATTAAATGCAAAGGTTCAAACTCAATCTCTTTATTTTCAGAGGTTTCAGGGGAATTACCTCAGAAAACTGAAATATTTCTACCTCTAAAGAGACACTGTCTATAACAGAGAATACCCAGCCAGATGAATTAATACTCAGATTTGGTATGAATTATTTTCACATTAAGCATTTATGTTTAACAATTTAAATCAAAGAACAGTCATATGATAAAATAACTACACCCCATTGAATTTTTTGACAATTTCAAATTATTTCAAAATACAAATATTTGCTCTTCATTTCAGCAATATTGATAAAGGGGATATAAAATAACAAATATGTCCCTTTTATAGGTAGTCCTTGACTTACAACCACAGAATCTCAGTCATTGAGTGAAGCAGTTGTTAATCTCAAGTAGTCCATTGAAAGCCATTGTATAATTGCAATAAACATAAATGCAAATTTGCCTGTGGAAAAAGTAAGTATCCCTCCTAGATTTATTACAACCTCCAATACCTACTATTAGAATCCAGTGCACCAGAACAGATGCATCACTGTTTTTGATGTGAGTGATATCACCATCCTTAGCTCTCTGAGGTCGGCACAAAAAAGTTTACAGATGATTATGTCTCTGGAAAGGGATTTAAAAAGATTGCCGAACAATTGGATATCAACTATCCCATTGTCCAATCATCTACAAGAGAAGAAAGCTGCCAACTTGTCTAGCCCAGGCCACCCCCGCAGGTTCATGAATACCTAGGCAAAAGCCAGGATGGACTTAATTCTCACTAACAGAGATTAAATGACAGAAGATGTTGAAACTACAGGAAACTTGGGGGGGAGAGTGACCATCCAATATTGGAATTCAATATTATGCAAGCACACAAGCAATAGAACACAGTCAAACTAGAGTCTTGGACTTTAAGAGAGCTAATTTCAACAACCTTAGAGAGAGCTTAGGAAGGATTCAATGGAGCTAAGGCTCAAAATGAACTAAGGCTTGCAACAAAAGTCAAAAATAACAAAAAAAAAGCTTTCAACATGTAAAAAACAAGAAAAAGGTTAAGGAAATGATTGGTCCACTATTGAGAAAAAGTGGCATGAAGGTGACAAGCAACAGGGAGAAAGCAGAACTACTTAACTCTTTTTTTGCATCTGTATTTACACAAAAGGAAAAAAAACAGTCCAACCTATCAAAAACAATACTGTAAAAAACAGATTAGAAACACAAGTTAAGATAAATATGAAAATGGTAAGTGAGCATCTATCCACCCTAGACGAGCTCAAATCACCAGGACCAGATGGACTACACCCCAAGGTTCTGAAGGAACTAAATAAAAGATGTGAACTCAGAATCACTGAACTATATCTTTCAAAGATCCTGGAGCACTGGAGAACTACCAGAGGACTGGAAAAGAACTGATGTAGTCCCCATTTTCAAAAAAGGGGGAAAAATGGATCCAGGAAATTACAGACCTATTAGCCTGACCTCAATACCTGGGAAGATCTTGGAAAAGATAATCAAGCAACGAATCAGCAAACACCTACAAGCAAACAAAGTTATTACCAAAAGCCAACATAGCTTTGTCAAAAACAGATCATGCCAGAAAAATCTTATTGCATTCTTTGACCAGGTGACAAAATTAGTGGACCAGAGGAATGCTGTGGATAAAATTTACTTGGACTTCAGCAAGGCATCTGATAAAGTAGACCACAACCTACTACTTGATAAGACAGAAAAATGTGGGTTAGACAAGATCTCCACGAGATGGATTCGTAGCTAGCTGACTGGCTGTACTCAGCATGTGGTCCTCAATGGAACTGCATCTACATGGAGGGAAGTGTGTAGTGGGGTGCTCCAGGGCTCTGTTCTGGGTCCAGTGCTCTTCAACATCTTCATCAATAATTTGGATGAGGGGATAGATGGGGAACTCATCAAATTTGCAGATGACACTAAGCTGGCAGGAATAGCCAACACTCCAGAAGATAGGCTTAAGATACAGGATCTTGACAAGACTTGAACATTGGGTGCTATCTAACAAAATGAAATTCAATGGTGAAAAAAGTAAGATTCTACATTTAGGCAAGAAAAACCTAAATGCACAGGTATATTATAGGTGGTACCTTGCTCAATAGTAGTAAGTGTGAGAGGGATCTTGGAGTACTAGTGGACAATCACTTAAATATGAGCCAGCAGTGTACTGCAGCTGCCAAAAAAGCCAAAACAGTGCTAGGCTGCATTAACAGAAGGATAGAATCAAGATCACGCAAAGTGTTAATACCACTTTACAATGCCTTGGTAAGGCCACACTTGGAATACTGCATCCAGTTTTGGTCACCACAATGTAAAAAAGTTGTTGAGACTCCAGAAAGAGTACAGAGAAGAGAAACAAAGATGATCAGGGGACTGGAGGCTAAAACCTATAAGGAATGTTTGTTGGAATTGAGTATGTCTAGCCTTTTTTTAAAAACAATATTTTATTAAGTTTTATAAAGGGGAAACAGGGATCGAGGTAGGTAATGGGATTAAGGGTAGGGCTCAGGGGTGGGATTGGTATAGGGATAAGCACAGAAGGGGGTCAATATAGGTAACAAGGGGTTCAGGATGGGGTTCAAGAATAGGGTTAAAGACAGGGGTGGGTACAACAGGGGGATTACCCCCAATAACAATCCAAGTGTTAGCAAACAAACTATCATCTGGGTACAAATATTCAGTGGGATTAATTAATCTATAAAGATAGCAAAAAAATAACAAAAATAATTATGGTTATAAAACATATCAATTAAAGTAAACATCAATCATCTTAATAAATTTCACATTCATTTCTCGCTATCGTTTTTCTAGCCATTGATAATTTTTTCCCATGTTTTAAAATAAACTGAATCTTCTTTCTCTTTAATCTCTAAAGTTAATCTATCCATTTCAGCACATTCCAAATTTTTTCTAATTATAATCTCATCAGACGGTGCATTTTCATTTTTCCAATATTGGGCAAATGCTATTCTCGCCGCTGTCAAGATATGTAATATTAAATAGTTGTTCTCTTTCCCATTGTTAGGTCCTAGTATTCCTAACAAAAACAGTTCTGGTTTAAATTCTATCTGTATTTTAGTCATCTTTTCCAGCCATGAATGGATCTTAAACCAAAATTTCTTTGCACTAGGACACACCCACCAGATATGATAATAAGTGCCTGGTTTTTGTTTACATTTCCAGCAATTATTCGAGACATTTTTAAATATTTTCGCTAGTCTTACTGGTTCATATGCCATCTATAAAACATTTTATATAAATTTTCTTTATATGGAACTGCTTTAGTCAGTTGAATGTTCCTATCCCATAACTTTTGCCAAGCATCTAATTCTATAGAGTATCCAAAGTTTTTTGCCCAAACTATCATTGTCTCTTTTACTTGTTCTTCTTCCATCTTCAGATTTAACAAGAATCTATAGTTTCTTAATCAGATTTTTGTCTGTTTTCAAAAGTATTTGATCAAGTTCTGTCTGTTCTTTATAAAATCCCATTGTCTTTAAGTCTTTCTCATAACTTGTTTGAATTTGTAAATAAGGCCACCAAGATATATTAATGCCTTGTTGTTGTTAAGTCTTCCCTATCTTTAAGCTTTCCATCTTTGTCCAAAATCTCTTTATATGTAACAAGTTTATCGTAATTGATTAAATTTGGGTAAGCAAAGGCTTCCATTGTTGACAGCCATTCTAATATTTTAATGTATTTTTTTTTTGTTTTATTCTCTCCCATTCTAAAAGCAGTGCATTCCTTACAGCATGATTTTGAAAATATCTATGTATTTTATTTTTTCCATACCACATAAAGGCATGCCTAGTTGTAAGTTATGCCCCTCTAGGTAAAGGAGTCTTTTATTTCTCAGTGTTATCCATTCTTTAATCCATGGCAAGATAGCTGCTTGATAATAAAGTCTCCAGTCCGGGAGTCCAAATCCTCCACTATCTTTAACTTCTTGTAACATTTTTGGCTTTAATTCGTGCTTTTTTCACTTGCCGTATAAATTGTAATATTATTGTATTTAAATCATCAAAAAACATCTTTCCCAATTTTACAGGAATTGTTTGGAATAAAAAGAGTAATTTTGGTAGAATACTCATCTTCACCGTCGCTATTCTTGGGTATGTCTAGTCTAATGAAGAGAAGGATGAGGGGTGACATGATAATAGTGTTCCAATATCGCAGGGGTTGCCACATAGAAGAGGGAGTCAAGCTATTCTCCAAAGCGCCTGAAGGCAGGACAAGAAGCAACGGGTGGAAACTAATCAAGGAGAGAAGCAACCTAGAACTAAGGAGAAACTTCCTGACAGTTAGAACAATTAACCAGTGGAACAACCTGCCTCCAGAAGCTGTGAATGCTCCAACACTGGAAGTTTTTAAGAAGAGACTGGACAGCCATTTGCCCTAAATGGTATAGGGCAGTGGTTCTCAACCTTTTTAATGCCGCAACCCCCAATCGGTCATAAGTCGAGGACTACTCAACCGGTCGTAAGTCGAGGACTACTCAACTGGTGCAGCACCGTTTGCAGAATGGGACTTTTGGCGGGCTCAGCAGGGCAGAGACAGCCTGGACAATTACTATTGGCTTTGGAAAGCCAATAGAATTAGACTCTATTCAAGAGAGTCTATTCTATTGGCTTTCAAAAGCCAATAGAATAAAAGGGAGGAGCACAGCTAAGGAAAAGGGGGAAAAAAATGGCGGACGGCGTTGTTTGGCGACCCCCGTGAAATGGTCGTTCGACCCCAAATGGGGTCCCGACCCACAGGTTGAGAACCACTGACATAGATAGATACATAATAATAATAATAATAATAATAATAATAATAATAATAATAATAATAAGAAGAAGAAGAAGAAGAAGAAGAAGAAGAAGAAGAAGAAGACGAAGAAGAAGAAGAAGAAGAAGAAGAAGAAGAAGAAGAAGAAGAAGAAGAAGAAGAAGAAGAAGAAGAAGAAGAAGAAGAAGAAGAAGAAGAAGAAGAAGAAGAAGAAGAAGAAGAAGAAGAAGAAGAAGAAGAAGAAGAAGTAGTAGTAGTAGTAGTAGTAGTGGTAGTAGTAGTAGTCCAGAACAACATGCTGTGGACAGTTGCGGCAAAGACATAGTATTTGCCTACAGAATGGCGAAAACCAAAGACAGAATTTTACCTGATGCCATAATGGCATAAATATTATAGTTTGGGTCTACTGTGCTGCAACAGGGCCTGGGCAACACACTATATGAATTCTTTGTTGTACTAGAGCAGGGGTCTTCAAACTTGGCCTTTTATGACTTGTGGACTTCAACTCCTAGAATTCCTCAGCCAGGCATGCTGGCTGAGGAATTCTGGGAGTTGAAGTCCACAAGTCATAAAAGGGTCAAGTTTGAAGACCCCTGTACTAGAGAGTGCTTGAGGATAATGTGAGACTAATCTATCGGAATGAAGCTCAAAATAAAATAGACCTCACAACATGACAATGACTCCCCAACAATCCAGCACATCCACCAAGGAATGGTTGAAAAAAAATATGGAGGACTTTGGAATGGCCATGTCAATGCCCAAATCTAAATCCCAGTGAAATGTTGTGGGGTGATATGAAATGGGCTATGAAATCAAACCACAAAAATTCTGCATGGAGGACAATGTACAAGTTCCTCCTAATCCGTGTAAAAGGCTGATATAAAGTTACAAGATATGGCTACTCAAGATTGTTTCTGCCAAAGGAGATAATACAGATATTCAAACCAGGGATATACTTACTTTTTCCACATAGGGATATCTGTTGATTTTTTGTTGTTGTATAAATGACTGAAAAGTTAATTTTTATAGTTTTGTTTAATTACATTATCTTTATATGTTGTTTGAATGAAATTATTGATACGTCTACATGTTAAAAAAGGGAAAAAAACTTTACATGGGGTGTACTTACTTTTTCTCATTTTATCCAGAGATAATATATATTTTATATTCACTGGCTGTTTTACAGTTACTTTCATTAGATTTAATAGATACAATTTATGCTAATTTATTAAAAGTCATTTATGGAGCATTGGGAGAAAAAAAAAATTAATGCAGTAGGAAACAATCTCCCTTCCAGAACAGGTACGACAGTTCTGTTTATTGCTATTTAAAGGAATGCATTTCTTTTAAAATCACCTGTAATTCAGATACTTCTCTAAAAACAATATTATTTCAAAAAGACAGGGATTAGATCTAAGGCAGCAAGAGACGAGAAAAAGTGTATCACTGTCCAGAATTCTCTTTTTCTCATCCTGTTAATAATTCATAATATGAAACATTGATCAAAGATTTCTATCAGAAATTTTCTTCTGCTAAGAATACTTTTAGATGACCTTAAACATTCTATCTGTCTACTGGTTCTATAGTACATAATAATAATTTATAACTGAGAGATTATTAGTATGTGAAACACTTTAACATTAAAATGTGGTAATTATATAATTAGTTATACTTCTAAACCTGCGTTCTTTCAAAGGATAGGATCAAGTCAAAGCATTGAACTAAGAAAGAATTGGACTTTTCTTAAGATGAATTAGCAGCAATTCCATACAAATTATTACAACCTTGATGAAAAAATGCCATGCAAGAGCTTGGGACCTCCTACATTAATTCATCTTGCTTTCTACAAATAAAGAATATATCATTTCGATCAGATGAATTTGAAAAACATTAAAAATAATCACTCTAACAAGACTTTGTTGTATTTAATATTAAAGTTTCAGAGTGATGAAATATCTATATTAAATGCAAACTATGGCAAGCTAGTATATTTTTTATAATAGGTTCTAGGAAACAATCATATTTCCTATTGTCATTTTGTGACTGTAGTTTCTTACCTATTATATCAACACTGACTTTCTGAAGATTGCTGGCTGAATCCACTACTGAATTCTCTCCCGTGTATTTGTTCTGAGGATTAAAACTGCACAAAGGTACATGAGGAGTCATGTGCTGTAGAGGCCCCCCATTGACAATTTCTCCAACAGGCAGAATGAGCTTCTGCCCAACAAACAGTGATTTCTTTGGCTTGGGCAAGCTTTCTGGTTCCAAAAAGGCAGACCGATTCAACTCCACAGAACTGTGTAGAGAGTTAGGTACAGAACAAGATTATAATGAACTATTTTACAAGGTTTTTTTCAAAACACATCTATAATAAATCATAATAGTGTCTTAATTCATACCTCCTTTGATGTGACATTTGGGGCAATGAATTAATATGAATCCCATTTAAAAACACAAAAGCCCTGGCACAAACTGTTGCACTGTCCAAATATAGTATATTAAGTATATTATATTTGTAGGAATTATGTATATGAACAAAAAAAACATCTCTTTGTAGAGTTATTTTAGGTCAGTTTAAAAAAACATCTGTGAAAGTGCTTTCCAATAAAAACCTAGGGCCCAGTGGACTTGGCATTTGATGGCAAGTTATAGAAATCAAATAAATAAATCTGCAGATTCTGTCAGATATCAGGTTTATCACAACATTTTTACTATTGTATTGTCCAATCATCTGTCAAAGACCAGCTCAAACAGTTACAACATCTGGGATCTTGAATCATGGTCTATGCAGGCAGATGATACCAAAAAGATCGACAATAATATTTTATTATACAAGAGGAACATGTGGCCAATATTAAAAATTAAACTAGAACAAGTTTCTGTGTCAGATACTATATAATGCATAAAACTGAAACAATAATTTAAATTGGTCTTTGGAAATTACAGGAGTCCTCAATTCATAACCATAATGGAGCCTGCCCATTACTGTTGGAACTGTGATATGTGATAACCTCATTTAAACTGCCCATCCTGTAATGCAAAACAACCACTTACCCATCAGACACCACCAAGCCATAATAACTTATAAAATCAGTTGCTTCTTCAAGGTTTCTAAACAGCAACATGCGAACTATATTCTCCAGTGGAAAGATAGTGGATCTCTGATAGTTCACAGTATAAGCAAAATTGAGACACTTTAGAGCATCTTTACGAATCTGAAAAATATTTTAAAAGATATTAACATCTTTACTACTTTATAATATTCTATTACATAATCATAACATTAAAAATATCTTATCTTATTTATATTCCCCATATCAAAAAAAGAAAATGCTATTTTAATTCTAAATCATATCTCTCATTATAAAAATCTAATTATGTCTAATGGTCATCTGTTCTTTTAATTATATTCAAACAGATATTTAATCATATAATGCCCCCTCTAATAGGTCAAATCTTCTGTTTTTTAAGTCTAATTCTCACTTTCTTTCTTTGCCAAGTAGTTTTCCAGGCCAAGGCAATTAAATCGCCCAGGAATTTTCTTTCTATTTTTGTAAAGGTTGCTTGGCATGAGGAAGACAATTTGGATAGGGTATTTGGGGGGGGAGGGGGAATTCTGCCCATTTATATTCCTTAAGCAACTCCTACTTTCCTTCTCCCTCAATTTCTCTTTTCATTTTTTGTCTTCCAAGTTGTGACATTTTCCCTGACAGCTCTAAATTCCATTTTATAAAATCATCATCAGGTATATTTTGCAGACCTAAGGGATAAAGCGCCTTTTCCATTTTTATCGTTATAACTAAATCTTGCAGTATTTTATTTGTATATGGTAGTTTATATTTCCCTTCTTTTATTCTTCTGTCTCTGGGTCAATTTCCTCTGCTTCACCTTCTGATTTCTGGTTTATTTGTCCATACTTTGTAGTCATTTTCTGGGAATTTTCTAACTGTAGATTTAATTTGGAGAATTGCTCATTTATATTACCTAAATTGTTTTTAGTCTCATTATGTTTCTTTCTGTGTCCTCTTTGCGTGCGATAATTGTTTGGTGAATTAGTTTAATCATAGAGTATATTTCCTTCTGAAAGGTGTTTATTTTTTCTTGAGGCATCATTCCCAGAGATCCTTGGTTAGCCTGGGTGGGGGCTTCAAATGGAGGTGCAAGGTATATTTTCTTACCACTTTTAGGTATAAGAAACAAAACATCAATTTTGTTTTCCCCTTCCAGATAATCTGTCAAAACCTTCATGTTCTCCAAATACAAGTCTTGTCTGGTATCACCAATCTTAGTAAGAGTAGAACAAAGTTTCATCTAGTTTTCTGATCTTTATCTGTAGCCTTTATAATTCAATAGGTTCCAGAATATAGGACCAGTCTTAAAAGCAATATTTTGTAGTGATTCTTTGTCTCAAGTATCCAAGAATTGTCGGTCAGGCAAGGTTGTAATCTACAATGTTCAAAGTGTTCAAAATGTTCAACCACCCTGAAAACAGTTCAAAAGTGTCTCCCAGCCAGACGTAGTCAAAAGTCAAATTTTTCTTTCTCTCCCAATAGTTCTTGAAATTAGCGGTCCAAGCTCAATAGATGTTTATAATCCAAGGTCAGGGTGATAAGTATTCCAAAATATTTTCCTTTATTGCCAGCGATTCTCTATTAAGCTAGGAGTCACCAAACAGCCAGGAAATTAGTTGTAGTGCTATACAAGATGTCATTTAAAATCCATTTTCCACTCTTAAAACAAAGGGTTGATTTCTTATATTTTACCTCAATTTTTTTTTCCAAAGAGAAAATCTTAACAATTATCTCAGTTCTCAAATTTATCCAAACTGTAGCTTTATGTAACTTCCACTTCAGTATTATGTATTTCTGTCCCCCAAAAAAGAAATTAAAACGTTGCTTCCATTCCTCTGGAAGGGTGGGGTTATTCCCCTTCCTTCTCACATTCGGAGGTTTTTAGCCTCTTGGGAGCCTTTCTCAGGAAATTCAGTTGTAAAATAGTAAAGAAACAATCAATATTCTCACCCAGTTCCAAACATGCTGTTTACGATCTGCTAATTGCTGCTTTTCTTCTTCGGTTGTCAGTGGCTAATGGCTGGTCACAGGAATGTAGCCAGTCTTCCCCTGCCAGTTTGGAGGGCTTTCCTCAGATCAAACGGAAAGACCACTGTCTCTCCGTGATCGACAAGGCACCCCTCCTTCTTCATCGCCTCATCAAGGCGACTTTAGGTCCTTTTAGGGCCCCCAGCAGGGAGAAATCGGGCATGGAAGGCAGAGCCTTGCCTTCCAGCATTCGTCTCGCCACGACGCCAAACTGGAAATCCTTGATGTTTTAAAGCAGTGGTTCCCAACCTTTTCTATACCCTGCACCCCTAGAACGCTTCTGATATATTCTCAAACCCCTTACAAAAGTTCAAAATGAATTATGCATATACACTATAATTTTGCACCCCCTGGAATATTGTCTCGCACCCCCAGGGGGTGCAAGCACCCCCAGTTGGGAACCCATTTTAAAAAATAGCTCAGTACTAACTCATAAAAATATGTCTACAGTTATCCTTGAAAAACACCAATCATGGAATCATATTTGCTGTTCTGAAACTAGCATCAGTGGAGAAGACTACTTTTAAAACCAAAGTCAATCACTGCCCACTAATGGAAATACTTGGTCTACTACCCTGCTTAGATCTGTAATAAAATTCACATGCTTAAAAAACTAAGTGGGAAATCATTACTATATCAGCATTATCAGGATTTTATCTGTTTTGCAAAAGGCAAATTAATTATCCATCAGGATGCATTGGAAATTTAAATAGTCTGATATAAGAATACAGAAGTTGTCTGTTATGCAATGTAATGTAATACAAAAAAACCTTTGTACTGCATAATATTATAAATATTAAAATGGCTGTTATTTCTTACCTGATTGAAATAGCAATGAAGTAAGCATGCATTCAGATAAGATGCTGTTTGAACAAGTTTGAAAAATTTAACAAAATTATTGCTGTTTAATGCAGCAAAAGCTTGAACTGCAAATCTAACTTCAGGGGAGTTTCGGACAGATGGACGAAATTGTTGCACTTCTCTGTCGAGATAAAGATTGAAAAGAGCTCACTTACTTTTTTATTCACAATGGAAGTTATCTGCATGGAACAGGTGCATTAAAAGAAGTTGCAAAAACACTGGGATAGTTGAGCTTGAAATTCATACAGAATTATGCATTTAAATTTAAAACTGCCACAATATATTTGAAATGTTTATTCCAGTATCTAAATACTTTATTTTAAAATATATGCATTATTAATGATAGATGGATA
This sequence comes from Crotalus tigris, assembly GCF_016545835.1. Taxonomy (NCBI): domain Eukaryota; kingdom Metazoa; phylum Chordata; class Lepidosauria; order Squamata; family Viperidae; genus Crotalus; species Crotalus tigris. The sequence continues at coordinate 2,323,867 of NW_024100510.1, forward strand.
GCTATATTAATGTACTAAACAAAAACAATGGCTGGACTAATTATTTTTAATTCAAGGTGCTATGAATCAGTGATCTGATCCTCAGATAACACTAACTCACACCACAGCAAGCCAAAAGAAATCACATTACAGCTAAGTAAAACATGTGAATAAATTTACAATTATTATTATTAAAATAGTCTTTAGACCAGAATCTATTTCATGATAGTTTTCCCTGGCCTGCAAATAAAAACAGATATGGATAGATATAAGGATTTGATCGAACAATCAGAAGGCACAGTAATGAAGTTAATATAAAACAATGAAAACAATCTCTTGTACCTCTCAACTTTTAGGTCAACTTACCATCTTTTAAATCAATATTACGACAGTAATCAACTTTTTCATGAGTCTGATGAAGGAAGTTTAAGTTGATGAAAGTACATGTCATAATTAACCTTTAAGGTGCTTCAACTCTTTGCTTTTGAACTAGTTAACTTAGAACTGTTTTTTTCTGGTTTCAAGAGCATATTTTTGCAAAAAGCCTTCTCAGTAAATTTATGAAATGTATGAACTATTCAACCTTACTTTTAAGTACTTCTCTTTATTATAAAAGAGAAATGGACTCTTGGGGATAAATTATTATCAATGTCTATCTACTGAGAAAAACCTACTACCTGGACAATTTAATACTGCTGAACAGAAGCAGCTATCCTGTTCATTTCAAAAACAGGATATAATTTGTCATTACCAGCCAGCAAGAAACACTGTCTGGGCTAGATGATAATTTAAAAGAACTAATGATAGATGGATGGTTTTGTCTTTGGCAGTGTTAGATGATTATAAAACTTTGGTCTCTTCTAATTTTGCACTATGAAAATCTGGAACAAGTTCAAAGGATGTCCAAAGATCCTTTGAATATGACCCACAGAACTCTTATAAATGTTCCCATAAAATTGTAATAATTAATATATTATCCAATGATATTTTAATCAATTTAAAATAATAAATATTTTAAACTGCATTTTTGCTCTTACCTACTACTGTTCTACTTCTTAACCCTGGCTTGTCTTATCTTTTGGAATGCAAATCCTAGCCAAAATTCACTGAACACCCCATCATATAATTACACTTCTCTACATTAAAAGTGATTACATCTTATCGTTTTGAATTCATGAACAATGCACTCAAATGTTTGCAGTGAAAAAAGTTAAATCAATGTTGTAAACATTTAAAAAGTCACCTGAGAATATCCCCCTTGTTGAGGTTCAGGAGGACATTGTATCCCCTAAATTCTGCTTCACCCTTGCAGTAAATACCCTTATTTGCAAGGTCCTGATACATCTCCTTCAGGCTCTGGAGACATTTAGTCATGTTTTCGTTGTTAATCTTTGCATCAAATGATGACATGGGTTCTTCACACAAATGATGGGAGCAGTGAATATGAAAACGGGCACATTTTTCAATCAAGGAAACAGTCAGAGGAGAACAGAGATGTTGTTGAGTTATATCCTAGCCAAACATAAAAAGGCAAAATGTTAGAACAACAAAATTCAACAAAATAAAACTCACCAAAATCTACTTACAAACTTGATGCGGCTATTCTTAATTAAATATTTCTATAAATCTCAGTTAATGCTTTATATAATGCAACTGAAAATATTCCAAACACTTCCTGATCCCAACCCAAGAAGTGTGCAGTTAATAGGGATCACTTTTTTCATTGGTGGAATAGCAGAAGATGAAAAGGTGATGCAGATTAACCAATAATTCCAGGTACAAGAGGAAGTGGAAGTGTAAAAAAACAGAGACAAACAAGAAATCAAACAGTATAAATAGAATTAATGTTTAAAGACAGCAAAAGAGACAGAGAAAGATCGAATCTCAATACCTTTCATATGACTGTAAGCCGCCCAGAGTTCCCTGAGGTTAGATGGACAGCCTATCAATTTTATAAATAAGCAAGCAAGCAAATAAATAAATAAATAAGTTTGAGAACAGGTAAGCATTATCTTACTATCTCCACAATGTGTCCCTCTTCCTTGCCTCACCTTTTATTTCCTTCAGTCTTACCCTTCTATTTGTATTTATTCTGGTTTTTTTTAATGGTTACCTTTCTTATCCCTCGAGTTCTGTTCCAGACAAAATCATACCACTCCCTGTAGTTCCCTTCTCCTTTGTCCATGATATGAGATATTAAATAGTCCATGGTCATGCTTAATACTTCCGAAGGCCTCAGTTCATGTGGTAAAGGTTCTTCCTGATCTGCAGAAGACCTACTATATTCTTTTATTGCTGCTGCATGGTCAACCTCAAAGAAAGAAAAACATTTGCTCAGTAAAATTCTGGATTGAAGTTTATATCCCACTTTTTCTTCAGCAATCCAAGGTAGCTTAAATAGACATCTTTCGTTTTTCCTTTGCAATGACTACCTATAAGAGAGATTGGGCTGAAAGACAGTGATTTGTTCCAAGTCATATAGTGAATTTTCATTGTTCAGAATGGACTCAAAGCTGGATCCTCACAATGCTAAGCAGCACCCTATATAAGAACAGCCTGGTCTTCACGTTTCAGTTGTAATATAAGAGAGGAACAGGAAAAGATTTGCCAGTTTACGGAAATTAATTCATTATTGTAAAGAATGGTTAAACAGTAGGATGGTTTACTAAAATATGGTAGATTGCTGGAGATTTTCAAACAAGATCTGGTAGCTACCTATCACAGATACTGTAGTGTAGTAGAATCCTGTCCTGAGTAAGGGTCCAAATCAAATCATTTATAAGTATTTAATCTAGTATGTAAAAATGTGCTTACATCTTCTCCAACAGAATCTAGATTTTGATTGATATGGCATAATTTTCAAATAGTATGGACTATAAATTATTTTATAATTAGTGAAATGAAGAATTTTATGTCAGAAAGAACTTGGGAGAGGCATATCAAGTTCAAATTCTGGAACCTTTTCCCATACTTTTAAAAGATTTTCAAGAGTTTTGTATTTAATATTAAATATTCTATTTTGATGGTTTTGATTTTGGATATAAACCATTCTTCAGCTACTGTAAATCATCCCACTAATGATATATAATCAAGCTTCATAAGATATAATTGAACTCATATAAAATCAGATAAGAATTTGTTACTTTTAACAAAACATCTCAACAGACTACCTATGATCTTTTTTCAAATCTGATTAATCAAGAACTAAAGAAGAAAAAAAGAATCAAGAACTAAAATGTATTCACTTTTTTCAAATTTCTCACATATTTTGTAAATGCAGATCTGTAACAAGAAATAATTTTTTAAAGTGGAAAAGAATGGAACTCACAGAATAAAAGCATACTCCTAAATTTAATTTGAGTCCAATAAATGTTATTTGATTACCTAATCTTCTAAACCAGGGCTTTTCAACCTTTTCACCCATTGTACCACTTTTAGGATAAGGCAATATCCAAGTACCACCAGTCGCCCACCAAACTTGATGACCCCCCAAAAAGGAAAAAAACGATAAAGTACAGGTAGTCCTTGACTTACAACAATTCGCTTAGTGACTGTTCGAAGTTACAATGGCACTGAAAAAAGTGACTTATAACCATTTTTCACACTTATGACTGTTACAGCATCCCCAGGGTCATGTGATCACCTTTTGCAACTTTTTGACAAATGAAGTCAATGGTCAGAGGGTCATGGCCAGCTCATCACTCAGGTTGCAGGGTACCTGTGGGGGGTGCAGGCAGGGATGTGGGAGGGATCCGTGGGTCTCTGGTGGAGGGGGTGGGACAGGCATGGGAGCCTTCCTTCCCTCCCTCTCTCCCTCCCATTGTCCCTTCCTTCCTTCCTTTCTTTCTTCCTTCCCTCCCTTTGTCTCTTCCTCCTTCCCTCCTTCCCTCCCTCCATCATTGTCCCTTCCTTCCTTCCCTTTGTCCCTTCCCTCCCTCCCTTCCATTGTTCCTTCCTTCTTTCCTTCCTTTCTTCCTTCCATCCCTGTCTCTTCCTTCCCTCCCTCCCTCCCTTCCATTATCCCTCCCTCCCTCCCTCATTGTCCCCTCCTTCCTTCCTTCCTTCCCTCCTTTGTCCCTTCCTTCCCTCCCTTCCTTCCATTGTTCCTTCCTTCCTTCCCTCTCTCATTGTCCCTTACTTCCCTCCCTCTTTGCCCCTTCCTTTCCCCCCACCCTCCGTGCCCAGGAAGGGACAAGGGGAGGGGGACAGGCTGCCAGCGTGGCTGGTGGCTGAGCTGCCAGTGGCCACGGTGACATGCCAAACCTACCTGTGCAGAGGCAGAGGCAGAGGCAGAGGAGAGCTCTGCCCAGCTCACTTGCTCGTGCTTCGCTGGAAAACATGCTGCTTGTTAATTTAGCAGAAGCGCCAGGATTAGCGCCGGGTTACAGCTGATTCGCGCTTCTGCTAAATTAGCAAGCGGCATGTTTTCCAGCAAAGCGCGAGCAAGTGAGCTGGGCAGGAGCCCAGGAGAGCAGCTACAGCTGATCTGCGCTTTTGGGCTGCTCTGCAGAAGCGCGGATCAGCTGTAGCTGCGCACCCCGATCCTGGGCTCTTACTTCCAGCTCGCTTCCACAAGAGGGCAGGGGCATGGAATCGGCGTTTCTGAACACACGCCGATTTGCGCCCCTTCATTCTTCTGAATGAAGACTTTTAGGGGGTGTTGAAAGCGAAACAGACTTAGGGCTGTATTAAGGACCATAGATGTAAGGAGAGTGGAAGGGAGGCGAATTCGGAGTGGAGCAGAAAACACAGGGGGAAGGCCTTAGGAAATAAGCACCAAAGTATATGGTGTCTTGCAAGGGATTTCCGAGTGTTCCGCAATTGTTTTTCCTCTCTCCTCTGCACGAGAAAAACTTTTGCGGCGTAAATCTGAAACCAGGTGTTCCTGTGAAGTGGCGCAGGAGGTCCTTGGGAGAGGCAAGGACAACCTTGGCGTTTCCTCTCTCTCAATCTCCTTCCTCTTCTTCACCCCCTTCCCCGGCCTGCCTTTGATCGTAGTTTGCAGCTCCGTGGCTTTTCTTTGCCGAGCCTAGCCAAGCTTTTTTCCTCCCGCCCCATTCCCGGGAGTGCCGAGGAGGTACGGCAGAAACACGTGAAGATGAGAAGTAAAAAAAAAACAAACGCAGAGTTCCAGCCAACAGAGGCTTGGCAGCTCAGCTGCCGAGAAACAGGAGAGCACAAAGCCGAGGAGAAGAAGATGGCGGTTTCCTCCCAAAGGGGGCTCCTTTTCTTTACCCCTTCCCCTGGGTTTGTGGGGGAGTTTCTCATCTCCGATGCTGACAGGTGCTCCTTCGAGCCGATCGCGAGCTTTCTCGCCCCCTTTGCTTCTCCCCCCGCTTTTGTGAGGATTGTGGTGCCCTTGGGAAGCTGATCATGCTTTGAACCTTAGGAGAGGAGGAGGAGCCCCTTCCTCCTTCACTCCCTCTCTCCCTGTCAAGCCCCCGCGGGCTTGATATGAACGGGCGGGGGAGGGTTCGAGGACATGTGGGGCAGCAAAGAAGACCAGCGGCTGGCGCCGTTCTACCTGACAGCATGGGTGTCGGCTCCGTGGGCATCCTGACCAACAGCTGAGCGGCTCCGACTTCTGGCTGCCAAACAGCTGAATCCTCGGGAGACAACGTGAGGGCCCTGAGGGGTATCGCAAGCTCGCGGAGGGGAGGAAAAGAAGATGGAAGACAGTGAGGCCGCAACAGAGAGGGGGGGAAGGGGGAAAAGAAGGAGGGGCAGTTGTGATGTTGGCACTCAGGGCCGCAATGTGAGCGGTCTTAAACCCCTTCCTGCGGTCTCAAACTCATTCCTGCCAAGGGAGTGGATGGTTCTGTCTCCTATCAGGCTAGCGCTTACTGTGAAGTAAGAAGAGAGAGGGGAAGGACGATATGGATCCCGCTGACCTGCGTGCACGAGAAGAAGTCAATCCGGTTGCTGCATAATGAATCCCTGGGAGGGCGGGGCCTTGCTCTACGCCTACGCTCTTCACACGCCCTCCTGCAGGGCACATTCGGTAGGGTTCATGCAGGCTGCCACCAAGCAGCATGTTTTCCACAAACAAGTGAGCTGGGAAGAAGCGCAGCGGGGGGAAGGCGACGCCACGGGGGGGGAGGGAGGCGATGGTATGTGCCACCAGCCAGGTGGTCGCGTATCACCAGTGGTATGCATATCACTGGTTGAAAAGCCCTGTTCTAAACTGTCTTAAGTAAAAAGCAGTAAAATAAGGTTCGGATCTGGAAATGAAAATCTTCATTATGGTTTTGTTGGTGCTACAAAATCTATTTTTTTATATTTGTGTAAGAAAGGAGACAGCTCTTTACCATGTGCAGAATTAAATAATAGACAAAGGAAATGGGAATGAATGAAGTATCTTTAAAATGTGTCAATAGCTTTCAGCAGGTAAAAAAGAGCTCTAAGTCAAAGACATGCTTAAGAGTTTGGATGTAAGACCTCGTTGTATCCAAACACAAATAATAAATCTGAAGTTGGAGAATTTCTGCATGGAAAGTATTCAATTATTTTTACCTTGTCAGTTCCTGGTATCACTTCAAAAGAACTAAGTTGGTTCCTTGTTTCTCTCATGTAACGCTCTTTTTCTGGGCACATATCTGGACATGTGCCAACAAAGGTTTTAGCTTTGCCAAGATGCATTTGTTTTACTCGAGCTAAATAGATAAGTTATAGAGAATTCATTTCACTAGAACTACACATGCAAAGACAGGATCAATATTTATAATGATAAAAATACAAGTAGTTCTTGACTTATAACTACAATCGGGCCCAGAAATCCAGTCATAAGTCATTGTGGTCATACATCGAGGCAACCACATGACCAGGCCCATTTTTCAAACACGATGGTCATTAAGCAAATCACCATGGTTATTAAGCAAATCATGCCGTTGTTAAGTAAAACCATTCTTCCAAATGGGTGTTTTTTGCAGAAAACAAAAAACATCATAAATTATGGTCATGTGATCATGGGACACTGCAACCAATCGTAAATGTCAAGCACCCAAAGTGCAGCCACATCCCCTTGGGAGGGGTGCAATATTTTATAATGACCAAAAATGCTTTACTAGGCATAAAGCACCCAATTTCAAGGCCATCTTAATTCTGAATGGTTGTAAAACAAGCTGTCATAAGTCAAGGACTACCTGTGGTGCATGGTGCCACTTTCTCTGCCTTATATATACAAAGTGGTATAAACATAAACATTTTCCAAAAATAAACTTGCTACATTTTCATGGAAAAATGTCCATATTTAAAAATGCTTCATAAAATGAATTGATAACATATCCATAAGATGTACAATTAGTAAAATGGGAATTTTTAAATTTTAGCAACTTTTTTATTATTCTAGCTTTATTCTGTCCATGTATAATAAAATTGAACTGCAATTACCAGTGATGTCCCACAATAGCTATTTACGAAGATAAGGAAGCTAAAACAGTTCTATGTATCTGGCACTAATGAACCCTTGCAACTCTAATTTTTTTAAAACCACATTACATGTGCATTATTGATTTTCCTGCTAGGAATTATACATGTGTATCTATATAGCTGTCCAGGGGATACTTTGTTGTTCAAGTGGTAATCAGGATGCAGAAGAACAGTCATGCTCAAACCTAGCAAGACTTAGTGGTTGTGGTATCCTGCAGTCTTATTCTACCATCCTGAGTATTGACTGGACCACTGAAAGCTATTCAAAAGCTACAATCTCCACAATGCATTTACTGATGGATGAAGACTACTATTTACACAAAATATTGGTGCAGCAAGCTTTATATTGATTACCAGTAGGTTTCCAGGTCCACTTCAAAGTGCTAGTTTTGATCTTTAAAACACTACATACGGTTTAACACTCAGGTATCTAGAAAACCACCCTTTTAAATAGATTCTGCCTATGAGCATGTTGTAGAAGTAGATGCTTAAGGTTCTTCGCACTATGTGATCCAGAGAAAAGCAAGAAACTCCTGTTTTTCATCAATGGGACCTACTTTATGGATATCCTCCCATTAGAAATCTAGATGACTCCATCACTGACTTTTAGAAAAGACTTAAAAACAAGGTTGCTCGGAAGATCCTTTAAGACCTGTCATCAACACACTTATTTTTTTTGCTACAGTAACTTAAGATACGATTTGAAGCTTTAAAAGTTATTATTTCTGTATTATTTATCTATTACTGTTATATTTATTTTGGTTTATTATTATCTGAGTAAATTTTTGCATTTCACAACATGCAGTACATAAGCATGTCCCCCTTAGGCACATAACCAGCAGAAAGATCTTGGGCCAATCACCTTCTTCCAGCCCTAGGAAGGAGGCAAACCAAGAAAATTGCAGGACTTGTACAGATAGTCTCTGGAAATTGCATATAACTGAATAACAAAAAATGACTGAAAGAAAGCTCACCTGATCTGATTTTTGTTTACTGTACACTGTCACAAGTCCAACTGGAAATTGGCAGAATGAAATATAAAATAAAATACTATGGGGAAAATACAGGAAGTATTACAATTCTATATTCCTGAATAATGTAGAATTGTATATCAATAGTTAATATCTTCATTGTTGTGTAATAATAGTTATAAGGCTTCATGACTTCACAAATCCTCTTACCCAATTTACATTTCAAGTATCATTATCCTAGTGCTTCAACAACTCTTACCTTGACGCATCATTTTATCTCTCTGGTCTAAAAGGCGGTACTTATCCTCAGAGGTTTCTACCACCATTCCTATAAGATTGTTGAACGAAGAGGCTGACACTTCTGCATTCTCTGAGCCCTGACCTTCAGATCCACAATCAAAGGCATATGGCTCAAATTGCAAAGACTTTTTAAGGCCAGATTTCTTAGCTGGAGAACTATAAGAAGCAAGACATAAAAAAGTAACATTTCTTTACCTAGTGCACAAGAATACATGACCTTTTTTATGCCAACAATATAGTCAGTCTCTCTCTCTCTCTCTCTCTCTCTCTCTCTCTCTCTCTCTCTCTCTCTCTCTCTCTCTCTCTGTGTGTGTGTGTGTGTGTGTGTGTGTGTGTGTGTGCAGAGTATCTAGATCACCTGGTGAAGGAATAGCTTTATTTCTTTTGTGTTCCTTGGATATGGCTGTCTGCTTGTAATGATGTGATTTAGCTGTAGTCTGGAATAATATAATTAAATCATGCTAGTTACTTCACAAAAACATTTTACTCTTGAAAAAATATTTACCATTCCTTGGGACTAAAAAGTCTAAAAATGAATGTAATGTCAAATTCATCTGTAAAATAGTGTGGAAGTTATCGTTCAAAATGTCTGAAGAATATCAGGTTGCCTATGACTGGTCAATTTCCATCTTCCATGTTCCCCAACATACCTGTAGAATTTCAGCTTTTCAGTTAGCGTTTAGCATGCCGCTTGTGAGATCATGAGTGTTATGTAGTACACCTAGCAGGTTTTAAATTTAATACATCACTCCCATTCATCAACTGCTTCTTTAATAATACAGAACAGTGAAGGGATTCACCTAGGGTCCTATCTTATTTCTGGTGCTATTATGTACACAAAAGGATTAAAGCTGGACTAATCAAAGGCCACTTCCTTTGGAATAACCCATGTTAATTACCCATAGCAAATTTAATTATTTTTACAGTGCTTAGTCAACAAATAGATAATGTAATAATCAGCAAATAAGCAATTACAGCAATATTAGCCATAACATTATTTCCAGTGGCTTTGGAAAGCCCTGGATGTAATTGCAAATAAGCAATTACAGCAATATTAGCCATAACATTATTTCCAGGGCTTTGGAAAGCCCTGTGTCCTTTTGATAGTTATAAAAAATAACATGGGCAAGAATTTACATTATCTATATATGTTCCATAGAAGAGAATATATGTAGCTCAAAACTGAACTGTGAAATCCTTGCTATTGCTTGCTTGCAGATGTTTCATTACCCAAATATGTAATATCACTAGTGTAAGTTAAGTGTGGGATTTACTCCCTGTTTATATACAGTAGATTGCTCTGCCAGTGTTGGTAAGGGCATGGTTTTCTCTTTAGTAGATCCTTGATTAGGATATTGTTTTCTGTTTGTTTGCCTGGTGTTAATTCCTGCTTATGGATGTTGTCACTGTAGAAAATAGAGTATGTCTTGTTTTTTTGTTCTCATCTTAGCTTTTATATTGTGTCTTTTGAATGTTATATAGATATTTAATTGGTAATGAAATGTCTGCAAGCAATTAACCAAGCTCAGAGAGATACATATATTCTCTTCTATTGGAAATAAATAGATAATGTACGTTCTTGCTCATAGTTCATGCTTCTTTCTTTCATTGCTTCTGCTTGCCTTTTATCCCATTTTGCCTGTTAACTGTTTTGAAGCTTGTTGGTATTTAATACATGAATAAACAAACATCAATTATATTTCACTGAGTAATATGTGTGCTTGCTTTGATCTAGATGTAGGGATTAACTGAGAGTGTACTAGGTACCAACTAACAGAAAATTACTCACATGGGGAATGGGAAAACTACTACAATCTCTTAATACATAATGATGGAAGCTGGTGAGGTAGGAATCTCCGTTTCAAAAGGGAAGGGGGTAAAGCTATATTATAAACGAGGGACAGTTCACAGAAAGATACTATGCAAATAATATGGAGATTTTCAAACTGGGAAAATATCATGCTTAGTGAAATAGGACAATCTTACCTAGCATAGGACAATTTCTTCTGTTCAAATTAATTATATCCCTATTTTTTTAAGAAGTGATTAACCAAATTACATCTTCTTTATCACTAGAACAGCAAATTATTAAAGAGTAAGAAATATCTTCTCTGTATATTTGAGTGAATAATTATAATGGCAACTGCCTTAGAAGCTGTAATTATAAATATTTCCCTAAATATCCAAATTTTTCAGAATGTAATATAAAAACAACACTTGGTTTCTTTCACAATTAGCTTGGCATCAGTCTTCTTAGTTTTCAACTGACCACAAATATCATAAAACAATCACTCCCAGTGGCAGTTCTATTCAACACTACCAAGCCTACAGCAAACTCAAAATGAGTATGACAAATAAATATATAAAGGCATAATACAGATAGCCCACAGAATTGCCCTTCTAAATGTTAAGTTATAATATAATTTACTAAATATATAAAGTATCTATTAATTTTATTTCACAAAGACTATTGAGAAATACATACCTCTTGTTTGACAGATTTCCACTTCCAGTGGGACGGATTAAGGATTTAGAAAATAGAGAAGGCTGATGACTCAGTTGTTCATTGCTTTGCCTCCCATCACTTTCATCTAGCTTCTCTTCCTTAGGTGAATAGTCTTTCTTATTAGGACCTTTCCACATTGAGAACACAAAAAATTAACTACTTAACACTACCATTGATAAATGTACAGCAATTCAATGTTTAAATATAATCTCACAGAATCTATCCCACTAATGACAGAAAGAAATATATAAAAGCAGACATATGAAGATGAAAAAAAATGTTATGTTCCCTTTTTTCTTCTTTTAGTACAGATACACTTCAATGGATTCACTGGACAATGAAAATTTTGCTTCCTGAACACTTTTGGGACTATCTTACAGATTTTTGACTTCTAGTCATGAAAATAACCTGTAATTTAACCTATTACGAACTGTTGTATAGAAATCTTCTGTTTTTACACAATAGTAATGTATACCCTTCAGTATCTGTGAGCTATGTTCATACATGAAAGAAACATACAGAAACATGGAATTATTGTTGAAGCACATTCAGTACCCCAAGTACACCTGGAATATCCCTGGAGATCTAAAAGTAGTGGCTCTGCTGCTTGGAAAGCAGCTCAGATATATCAAGTACTATTGTGGCATATGCAAATGGGACAATGTTGCAAGAGAGTCACATTACATTAAAAAGAAATGGCCACTCTGAAAGAATTTGGTTCCAGGACAGAAAAATGTGGCACATGAAACACTTGTTGACCTGAGAAAGGTATTTTTGCCTCCATTTCACATAAAACTCTGACTGGTGAAAAAATTTGTGAAAACAATGAATAAGAATAGAGAAGGTTTTTGTTATTTGAGACATGTTTCAAGAATAACTGATGCCAAGATTAAGAAAAGCATTCTGTTGGTCCACACATCAAATACATCATCAGTGACAAGTGGTTTGAAGATCTGTTACTGGGGGCCAGAGAAAATCGCCTGGAAAGTATTTAAGGATGTCATTGAGAATTTTTTTGCTGAACTACAGAGCATCAAACTGCATTTAGCTGATCAACAAACTTCTTATAGCATACAAAACCATAAAATGCAATATGTCACTGAAGATTCTTTTCTACATTCACACTTGTGGACTTCTTTCCCAAAAATCTAGTCAGTGATGAACATGCTGAAAGATTTCACCAGGACAATGACACAATGGAAAATCAGTGTCAGGGCAATTGAAATCCATTAATGCTGGCTAATTATTGTTGGACACTGTAGCTAAATGTATCAGATACCGAGTAGAAACAAAAATCAGCAGCAAAGCACTTTTAACCCTGTTGAACTCATGTACTGAGTTGGAAACATTATGTGATTAAATACATTATAGTCATTAAAAGTTAATTTCATATTTGTCAAGACATCTACACATTTTATTCTAAAATTGTATTTGTGTTCAGTTTAAAGGAGTCTATCATATCGCCAAAAGTTTTCAGGAAGTCAAACCTTCAGGGGGGAAATGTGGTCCAGTATTACTGATAAACTGAATTTATTTCAGAAACATTATGAAACATAATCTAGAAAATGAAATACTTTGGAATTGATTTAAAATGTAAACATATGCAGACATTGTTAAGGTAAGTTAGTTAACAGTACAGAATGACAACCACTGCTTTAAATATTACTTCTAGTTTAAGTGGTGAATTTTGTACCTGATTTACTCACTCTACCCTTATCCTTCTTTTTAAGACAAACACTGTTTCCCAAACAGTATCATAATTAAAAGAGAAAAAGACTTTCTGATCTCTTAATGCTGTGCTATGTAATTGTTCATCCTGCCTATGTAAAAAATAAGACGGTTTTGAGAATAAAGGAAATGTCAACATTGCAGTTAGATTGTGAGCTCTAGTTCTGCACTCTTGAGGACTGAGGCCAGAAAACCTATACCAGTGTTTTGGGTTTGTTTGTTTTTGTTGTTGTTGTTGTTCTCTTGTTTTAATTTGTATGTGGCAGGATTAAAACATGCTCATTTTGCTATAATCCCTCCAACTTTCCCCTCAATCCCTTCTACTTTCTCACTTATTTTAACCCCAGTATTTTTCTGGGATGCAATTTTATTGCATAGCACAAAATTAATATACCTCTCAGACATTTCTCATGTTCAGAATGAGTAATACTAGATTCTCCCCATCCCTAGCTTAAACTTTCCTTCTCCTGGCCTAAAAGAGGGCAAAGGAGAGTTCAGAAACACTAACCTTCAATTCTGAGAAGCTGCAACTTTTAGTACAGCCAATTTAAATAAATCATTTTAATAAACCACCATTGATTAAAATTAACCACTGCTTTCTAGTTTCAAATGACATAACAAGTGATAATTAATCAAAGGCTGAACTGAAAGCTTTTCATACAGGAAGAAATGATGTGGGAAAGCTAAGGAGGTAACACTCTTCATGCATGTCTCACTAAGTCACAAATTCTAATAAAAAGTTCAGACATTGCCAATGGACCGCTACAAAGAATCCACAATATACAGCACGTAGAGTCTCTATGAAACACAAAATATTTACAATATTTTAATATTTGATCTTTAAAACAAAGTAGCTTACTTGGTTTCTTTTTATGCCAATTTGTCACTATATCTTTGTGTAAGTCTTTTACTTTTTTTCTAGCCAAAACAGCAGATGCCTAGAGGGGGGAAAAGGTTAGTTAGGAACAAAGTGGCAGACAAAATGTTATATAACTTGATTTAATGACAGCATCTGTTTCTTATATAAGGAAGACTTTTAAAAATTGCTCATCCTTGTGGGAAACAGGATATTTTTTGTGAGAGCAAATATTCCAATATAACACTAGAGGCAGGATTTACATGAAATGTCCATCTTCTCTAATGAAATAAGAGTTACAACTGGAGATAAGTTACATATACATTTCAGGCACAAAATAAAGCAAATTATTAGAATAAGGAAATCAAGAAGTAAAGTAGTGAAAAACTGCAACAGAGAATATATTTATTTAATGGAAGAAGAAGATGGACATAGTTTTAAAATCTGAAAACAAAACATCAATAATCTGCACTATGATAATGATATTAGTCTCATAGCTAAAAATGTAAAAGATCAGCAACATCTAATAATAAAAGTCAAGGAGCACAATGAAAAAACAAGACTAAAATTAAATGACCCCCAAACTATATATACATAGGTTGGAAACCTCTCCCTTTCCCCTCAGCATGGCTGGCTCAGGAATTCTGGGAGTTGAAGTTCACAAGTCATAAAAGAGTCAAGGTTGCCTACCCCTAGGTTCATGTATTTAAAAAACAATAAGTAAAAATTAATTTCTATATTATCGTAATCAATATGTTAGTTAATCGCTCAATAGTCTTCTTACTAGTATATATTCAATGTCACACAGTACATATCACGTTCCTTTCTTTTTAACTCGCTATCTTTAATGTCAATCTATTCATTTCTGCACAATCTAAAATTTTCTTAATTAGTTCTTCCGTTGGTAGGTTTTCATTTTTCCAATATTGGGCAAATACAATTCTTGCTGCAGTTAATACATGTAAAATTAAGTATATACAATCTTTCACATAGTTTCCTCCTATTGTGCCTAACAGGAATAGTTCTGGCTTGAAATCTATATGTTTATAATTGATGCTTTTGAAATTTACTATTGGAGTAAACTTCTGAGAATACCATGGACAGCCACAAAAACAACTAAATGGATCATCAAACATCAAATGACCAGCTCAAATTATCTACTTTGGATACATATGTGAAGACCTAGATTTCTGGAGAAAGCTCTAATTCTGGGAAAGACAGAAAGAACAAGAAGAAGAGGAGAAGCAGCAGCAAGTTCAATGGACTCAGTTATACTAGTGATGGGTGCATCATTGGAAAACCTGAAAGACCAGATTAAATACAGATTGTTGTGGAGAAAATCTATCCATGTGATCGTTAAGAGTTCACACTGATTTGATAGCACGTAATCAGTTAATTCAGTTTATATATTTTAATATCAGGTATCTATCAGGGAAACCAGATATGGGTGCAAAAAATATAAAGCATTCTAAAACCAGGATCCCCACCTTTAAAGTGAAGTGGGAATATTTGGAATATGCAGTCCAGGTTGAAAAATTATTTGCTCTTTGATCCCAAAGGGATAATTGAAAGGACATAAATGCCATTGAGTTCTTTTGTGAGAAGGAAGGATGAGCTTACTGCTGCAATACTAAGAGATGTATAAGCATGAAGAATAATTTAGGACAGAGATTTGTACAAGTAATGCTTTTTCCAATAGGAAAAAGAAGTAAATTATAGATTGGGGCAGGATAGAAATTTGAAGAAAAAATTATATATTATATATATTTATAACTGACTATAATTATTCATTATTATTATGCTATGAATTAATATAAAAGTTCCTACAGTTGAGGTGTTTTTACAACATTTATTTTCAATTAGCCAAAAACATTTTACTGTTTCATATAAATATCAAAAATGCATACAAATGTAAGTTGAGGAACTCTCATCTGAAATTATATGAACTTTCTTTCCCATAATTTGGAGGCTGAATAAATAATGTGGAATGAACTCGATACAGGAGTCCCTTTCTTGCAGTGGAACATTTTCTAATCCTGGCAATCTCTTATAATCTAAAACAATGCAAAGATAATTTTCTTGAATTTTTAGTGAAATCTGATGAGGAAAATGGCAGAGCAAAAGAGAATAAATTGTGCATCAAGTTTCTCATTCAGTGAAATGTGAAAGATAACCAGGCTTGATAATATCCTGGAACATTTTGCTTTACCATAACATGCTCTTGCAATCTCCCCCCCCCACACACACACACACATATATACACACACAAACTAAACACAAACAAGTGCAATAATGCCAAATAATTAAAATGTTTTAGAAAAGGTCCAATGAGGTTTGTTTGTCAAAGTGTAAGAACTGAGAGGAAGATTTCATATATCTTCTGCCATCAGAAGCTATTGGGAAAAGTCATCTGCTCTAGAGATTTTTCTTCGTTCTCCCCCAGAATTCATATAGTATTGAAAATTATACTTTCCATCTATCCTATATTTATTAAGTACATGGATGTCTGGAGTACAATGAAAAAAGTTGTATCTGTAGTAACAATTATAGTATCTAATTAGCACATGTACAGCCTACATCTTGTATCAAATCCACTCTCATTCACTGAATGAGGAAATTAATTCCTCAAGAGGGCAAATGTCTGTTTGATATGCCAATAGTTTTTTTGTCTCAGTTTTCCACAATAATTTAATTTTTCCAGGAATTTTCCATTTTGAAGGATAGCAATTTCTACTATTTCTACTATTAAGAAAATGTCAACATGCAGACCTGATATCATCGATTAGAAAGTTTTATGTCATGAAGTTAACTATTTGGAAAAAAATATATGTTTTTTGAAAGCTAAGTAAAATAATTATTTTATAGTCACCATTTCTATAATATATATTATAAACTGCAACTCAGAATAGCCACTGATATCCCAATAATTTTAATGAAATTTGTGTTTAATTGCAATTAAATTGCAAAATATGATAGTAGCCAACCAACTTTAGAAGCATATGGAGTAAATTTCCCAGTAAGTCTAATATATATCCTCTATAGATATTAATCTTCTGATATTTTAAAACTCACATGATCAAAACAGCGTACAATGGCAAGCTTTTTGTTACGGTTGGTACGGATTTGTTGGATTTTAATAAACTTCTCAAAATGTTTGTGAAGAACATTTCTGTCATTTAGATGATCAGGAATATTTTTACACTGGATGGCTGTCAGTTCACTTGGTGAGCATCTGAGGCTTTCTATGCTCCCAGTGCTCCGATTTCGACGCAAAGGGTTTGAGGCAGCAGAATCTGGAAGTAATTGAACAGTGATTAAAAATAAGCACTTATATTTCAAGGTCACATCTATCAATTAAAATGCAAAATGCTCTACTTATAAGCAGATCACTACTTACAATGTAATTAATTGCAACCATTTCCACTTTCATTTGATTATTTTTAAACTCTGCTACCTACCATGTTTCAATTTTCCCTTTTCTTCTTTTCTTAGTGTTGACATTGGCTTAGCCATTATAAAACCAGACTGACTTCCCGCTGCCACATTCGTTGCTACTGTTTCTCCAGATTCAATGGGAACACGCTCAATTTTAGATTCCTTTTTGTTGCTTTTCAGAACATCTTGTAATACTCTACCAAATAGACCTTGTGTAGGCGGACGATTCAGTCTAACAGGACGCTTATTAGAAGCATGATCATTCCTTGATGGAGGTTCTAGTTCATCAGTGTCATAATCATGATGCCTTGGGGAATACTCTTGTTCTTCTTTCCTTTTCATTCCTTTTCCAAGAGTGGGAAGTGGCTCACTTGGGATTAACAAATCTTCATGTTCCATCTTGTTAGTTTTGTTAATTTGGAAAGTATCTCTCAAAGGCAAAGGTGAGTTTGAAAAAGAAGAAAAACTACCAGGACTTGTAAAGAGAGCCATAGGTCTTTTTTTATCATCTGCTAGAGTCTTACTCGGTAAAGAAGTACTGAAAGAAACTGCTGAAGTACTGCTACTACTGACTGGTTTGGAAAAATTGAAACCAGTATTACCTGAACTGCTGCTTTCTTGAGAAATGACAAAAGGGGTTAATTTTCCTGCACCGCCTGGAAAAGAAAAAGAAGAAACAGCCGAAGTTGGTATTTTCTCTTGTTCTGAATTAGTCCCAAAGATAGGTTTGAACACTGCATTTTCAGGACTTTTGAAACCAAAATCTGATCTCACAAAACTATCACTTGAAGTTTCTCCAAGCACAGTTCCAAAAGCAGAAGTACTCTGAGAATTGCCAAGATTTGCAGGTGGTCTGAAACTAAACCCAGATTTGCTGGGAACAGAAGCAGTCATTGGTGCAGAAGTCACAAATGTTGTTGTTTGTCCAAGAGAATACGACTGTGTAAACCCTGGAAGTTGCCCAAATCCCAAGCCTTGACCTGAAGAATTATGCAGTCCTGAAGTAATAGTAAAGTCAGACAAGTGAGTAAATCCTGGATTCTTTACTCCTCCACTGTTCAATCCAAAGAGAGAGAGCTGATTAAACTGGAATGGTGGCTGACTTGAAAACATTCCAGTTGACACACCAGATGATGCTTGAAACACTCCTGATGGATGTCCACTGAAAGGAGTATTTGGATTCATTTTTGATGTTAATATATAAACAGCTTTTGTCTAGATTCCTTTGGCTTTCATCTTTTAGCCCTGGAATATACAATGTAAGTCATAAAAATTAATAAACAAAAACAATCCTTTTAAGCTGATTTTAAAAAAAAAAAAGACAGTACTGTATTTTTATTTGTTTCATTTCTATCCTACTTTAATCCAAAGCAACTCTTGGGCTGATTTGCAATGTTACTTTTCCAACAAGACATATTCCAATTTAAGAACTGAATTGTGCTATTTAAGGCAGGGCTTTTCAACCAGTGGTACGGGTACCACCTGTGGTACATTGGCATCTGGCAGGTGGTATGCGACCATCCTAGAAAAGTGGTAGCGGGGGAGGGGAATGAGCTGAACCAGTGGCAGCACCGCACAAGCCTGAGCAAGAGATGGCTGCAGCTGCAGGGCTCAGTGGAAGCGCCAGGATCAGTGCTGCTTTCCAGCTGATTGGCGCTTCTTCGGGGCTGTCAGGGCTCAGTGGAAGCACCAGGATCAGCACCAGGCTCCAGTTGGAGCTCGGCACTGATCCTTGCACTTCTGCTGAGCCCAGAAGAAGCACCAATCAGCTGGAATATTCAGCATCTCCAGGGTCTTGTGATTTACATTCAGATGCTTGGCAACTGATTCATATTTATGATGGTCACAGTGTCCCAGGGTCATGTGAAGTGACCAAAACCTACTACAACCACCCAGCAGACGGGGGGAATAAAAACCAAACACCCCCCCACCCCACCCCTGTTGTCAATCCTCAATAGAAATGCTCACAACAATGAAAACCTTGAACAGAAGGAAGAGCGCTGCTGGGTGGGCAGGTAGGTGTCTTGCTTGGCTGTGGCTTGGGGGGCACTTTTTTCAGTGCCATTGTAACTTCGAACAGTCATTAAGCGAACTACTGTAAGTCGAGGACTACCTGTATTTTATCACTTTTTTTCTTTTTTTGTCATCATTTTGACAACTTGCTAGGCAACTGGTGGTACTCGGATATTGCCATATCCTAAAAGTGGTACAATGGGTGAAAAGGTTGAAAAGCCCTGATCTAAGGTATACCTCAAATGCATCTGATATGTATCTAAGATACAAATGCAACATGGCATCTCATTAAAACTACACAACTCATTAGAAAACACTGAGCAGTTCTCTCACCGTCAAATCTAATTTGAAACTAAACTACAATTTTAAATACAAGTATCTCACCATAAATCACTTGTGGAATAACAACTAATTATTCTGATTAGAGGCCCAAATCATTTAAGATAATGGTTTAAAAATCAAGTTATAAAGAAAGAAAAATGTTAATCAAATTTACACAAATATATATGGTTTTATTCTCACAGAAAATACATCTTCAGTATGTAAGAAAATACCACGCCTGGGTTAGTTAACTGCCACAATGATAACTAAACCTATTTAAGTTGGTCGTTTGGCCTTCCATCCTCTTCTGAAATATCTTGTTTTCAGTATTGTTACCTAGCATGAAAAATGAAACAGATGGACTAAATAGGACACTGACCCAAAAAGAAGATATGCTAGGCTTCTACACTGTGTGAGCAATTATTAGGCAAGTGAGTATTTTGACTATATCATTGCATTGCATATTTTCCACCTCCAAGCTATATAAACTTAAATGCTTAGTGGATATGAGCATATCAGGTTATGTGTATTTGTGTAATGAGGGAGGGTGTGGTCTAAGGAGATCAACACCCTATATCAAAGTGTGCATAATTATTAGGCAGCTTCTTTTCCTCAGGCAAAATGGGCCAAAAAAGAGATTTAACTGACTCTGAAAAGTACAAAAATTGCAAAAGGTCTTTCAGATGGATGCTGTACTCCTGAAATTGCTAAGATATTGGGACCAATTTCATCAAGCGTTTCATTGCAAATAGTCAACAGGGTTGCAAGAAACGTGTTGGAAAAAAAGACTTATATTAACTGCCAAAGATTCGAGAATCAAACATGAACCTACCAGGAACCCATTATCTTCCAGTGCTCTCATATTCCAGAACTGCAACCTACCTGGAATGCCCAGAAGTATAAGATGTTCAGTGCTCAGAGACATGGACACTGTAAGGAAGGCTGAAACCCTTCTACCAATGAACAAGACACATATGTCGAAATGGCAAGACTGGGCCAAGAAATATCTGAAGACAGATTTTTCAAAGGTTTTATGGACTGATGAGACAAGAGTAACTCTTGACTGACCAGATGGATGGGTCCGCGGCTGGATCAGTAACGGGCAGAGCTCCACTTCGACTCAGACACCAGCAAGATGGAGGTGGGGTACTGGTATGGGCTGATATTATTAAAGATGAGCTAGTTGGACCTTTTGGGGTTGAAGATGGACTCAAAAATTTTTATGCAGGACAATGCTCCATCACATGCACTGTGTGGCTGGCCACTAAAGGCCTTAAAGATGAAAGAATAATGACATGGTCCCCTTCCTCACCTGACCTAAACCCTATAGAGAACTTGTGGGCCCTTCTTAAACGGGAGATTTACGGTGAAGGAAAAGTGTTTGAAAGACTGTGGCTGCTGCTGCACAAACACTGTCAACAGATCAACAAAGTGACAGACTCGATGAATGGAAGGCTTATCACTGTTATTGAAAAGATGGCTATACTGGTCACTGATTTGTTTTGAAATGTTAGAAATGTTTATTTGTACATTTTGAGTTATTATTCTCACTTTAACAGATGCAAATAAACAAGTGAGATAGGCAAATTTTCATTTTTCATTTAGTTGCATAATAATTCTGCACACTAATAATTTCCCCTCTAATTGTGCACATATATTCTCCTAAGAAAGCCAAAACCTCACTTTTACTTTCTTAAATATTCAGGTTTGAGATTTATTAATATTTTGAATTGACCGAAAGCTCTGTAGTTGTTCAATAATAAAATCAATCCACCAGAATACTCACTTGCCTAATAATTGTGCACACAGAGTACAGCAGATGTGTATATGAACTAGAATAGAATAATAGAGTTGGAAGGACCTTGGAGGTGTTCCAGTCCAACCCCATGCTTAGGCAGGAAGCCGTATACCATTTCAGACAAATGTTAGGACTCTCTCACGGCGCAGTGTGAGAGTCCTTGGGAGCTGCAGGGCTGCTGGGATGAAAAAAAGGCCCCAGGATAGGCTCACCCACAAGAGAAAGGAGGAGGAAGGCAGATACAGAAGAGGCTATAAAAGGAGGCAGTTTTGGCAGAAGGAGAGAGGGGGAAAAAAGAGGAAGCCTTGGGAGGAGGAGTCAGCTAGAGCTGCACCAAAGGCAAAAGGAGGGGGGGGGAGAGAGGAAATAAAACAGGCCAGCCAGGAGCAGATCTACAACCTTGTGCCAGGCGCGCAGGCAGGTGGCAGCAAAAAACAGGCAAGAAATGCAGCAGGAGAGGGGTCACCCTCCAAGAGGAAAAAAGGCACCATCCCCAGAAAGAGACCAGCAAATGGCCTTCGCCAGACCACAGCTGCATCATTAGCCACTTTAAACCCCTCCAATCCATACATGAAGCAAACTGACACCCACCATGAAGATGAGGCACGACCACGAACGAACACGAAGCCAAAAAATAGCAAGGCAGCCCACCATCTTAAACCCCCCTGCAACTCAGACTAACCTGAGCACAACAAAGCCCCCACCCAAACAGAACACTCCCCCAGCCAATCAGAGCACAGCCAACCCCCCAGCCAATCAGAGCTAACCATTCAGAACACACCTCCACCCAATCAGAACAAGCCAAGCTCCCACCCAATCAGTTCATATCCCCACTGGCAGTTAAAAGGAAGAAACAGCTAAGACCACACATTGCTGCTCGAAAGCACGAAGCTGAAAGCACCAGCCTGAAGATGACGAATGGGACTTCGTCGAAACGTCGCCAAGACACTTCCAATTTTACGTGGGAGAAAACCCGAACAACCAAAGACCTACATACAAATACCCGCGAAAACCTCAGAAAATATATATATATATATATATATATATATATATATATATATATATATATATATATATATATATGTATATGTATGTATATGTATGTATATGTATATGTATATGTATATGTATGTGTGTGTGTGTATACACACACACACACACACACACAATTTTAGATTGCCAACAAAGAATAAAGCTATTTCGAGCTTTTTAACTCTCTTAAGCCAGACATACCCTTCTGAGATTTGAACCTGGGCTGTGTGCAGATTTCTTTCTCCCATATTTGGGCTGACAGGGTGCATCAAAAAAAAAAAAAACACTCAAGGTATATATATATTAAAGGTAAAAAAGGATATATGCAGTGTTATCTTCATTTTAGATATCAAAAGGGTTTTGCGGCTCCCAGTGTTTTGTTTTTGGGTTGCCTATCCCTGGTATAGGAAAAAGAGGCATCCATTAAATAAGCTATCAAATACAAATGAAATTTTACCCATGCATATAGGCAGATTTTGTCTATTGTTAAAACATGGCCCATTAAGTCAAAATTTATAATAAAGTATTCAACTACAAAGCATACAAACATGGGAACATCTGATTAATCATAATGCCACCTTGAATAAAACAGCTCAGATAAATGTAACTATTCTATAACATCTCCTTAAATTAACCACTCTTTCCCATAAAAGTTAATACTGTATTTTTTCAGGAAATAGTTAGGATTTAAAAAAATAGGTTAAAAATAGAAGCATGGTAGAATAGTGTTGGAACTGATGGAAGATCTATCTGTCCCAAAACTGTTTCCACAATAAGTAGTCATATGTCTATGGAAAGCCAACAGGCAGATCATAAGGGAAGAAGTACCCTCCTGTTTGTTTTCCATCATCTGACACTGAGACAAGTTGCCTGTGATACTGGTGATAATAATCATTATCAACATTAATTTTCAATGGAGTTTAAAAGTCATTCAAATTCAGAATTATAACTTGTGGGGAAAATAAGCAGTTTATTGTACTGTATTTATTTGACTTATATATCACCATCGAGTCAGAAAGAAAACCTCACTAAACTGTGGAGAGGTACATAAAAGCTCGTTTCTGCCATCCCTCATCAATCATCCCTAATTACCATCTTGGGATTTCTGAAAAGCCACATTTTCTATTCCTTTCTAAAGCAGAGCAGGGATACGGCTGAACAGATCTCTGGGAGAATGGTAACCCAAAAGACAAGAACGATGGCAGAGAAGAAAGCCATCCAGAAGCTCACAAAATGGCGTTGTCAACCTTCGCAGCTTAAACTCCCCAAATACCCCAGCCAATCGAAGTTGAGAACCACTGGTTTCAGCGATGGGACTCAACCTGCCAGATTTGTAGCATGGGCAGAGACAATTGAAGAAAGATGGTGCCATCGCTACTCCAGCCCTGAGCCACGTAGCTTTTTATGGTTGAGAACCCAACACCTGAAACTGCAATTTAAACTCGATACGCTTGATACTGCATAAAGCTGAACTTCTTTTAATCTGTTCTGAATCTTACGCCAGCTTCACTGAATAACCCTTTATTTATAAATGAATAGAAGGGAGAATTTCTACACACGTTAACCAAAGTTGAAAACTAGCCCTACCATGGAAGTGCTCCCCTCTCTTGATCATTATGCCTGCCTTTTGTAGTCCCAGCAACATCCATCGTAAGTACAAAGCAAGTGGCATACCATTACTTCCCTTCATCAGTCCGTAAACCTGAGATTTAACTTAGCCTCCTAGTTTCTATCTGCGTTGTCCGGGCCCAACAGTGAGGAAAAGGAGACGGACGGACGGACAGACAGAAGATACCTCTGAAGATGTACAGAGGACACTTTCCTCAACACTACACAATTAAGCGTGAGTCCCGAATTCCTTCTCTCTGTCGCATAAACAAACCGCCATTGACCCGAAGAGGCGGAAGAGTTCAGCTCCACCCACAGAAGAGGGTCCTTCGCGCAGCTCCCCGGCTTCTCCCGCGCAGTGCGGAAGTGACGCCACGCAGCGGGCAGAGCATCGCATGCTGTTGCAGGACCCCTCCCCCTATGAATAGAATTGCAGAGTTTCTGCGGACAGCCTAGATAGGACTTCGTTGTATACCTCTCACCGAAAATGAAGAGTCCTGAGAACAAAACAGTTTTAAAATTTAAAGGTTTCTTTTAATGGAGCTTCGTCCCTCTTTTTTTTTTTTGACGAATTCTCTCAGGTTTTTTATATTGATGCGAGAAATCGTGGCATATTTGAAACAGCGACTACGTCCACTTGCCGATGTGTATATGAGGAAGGACCTGGAAGTAGCTTTTTATACAGAGTGATTAGGGAAGTGATTAGCACGGACGAGTTTTGCGGCAAAGGTATATTCACGAATGTGAATGTTTGAATGTTTTGTTCTGGATTAAAGCAGGGTTTCACAACCTTGACAAGATGGGTGGACTTCAGCTCTCAGAATTCCCACGACACATACTGCGACCACTTATCTTAAAGCTACCAAAATTGCGAAAGCCTGGGCTAGGGCATTCACAACCACTTTCTAAATTACAATGTCCCCTCACAACTTACAATAACGTGTTCATAGCAGTTGGTAGAGGGAAACGTGTCTCAACATTAAGTAAGTAACATTTCAAAAGGGGTGGATGGGCACTCCTGTTTTTTCTGTCTCTGCTTTTTTGGTGGAAGAGCAGGGCTCAGGCACAGCAATCATAACACTTGGGTTTAAATTCTTTTCTTGCCTATAGACTCACAAAAGCTGGGGAGGATAGAAGTATCACCTCTGCACTGTAATACATTTTTATG
Organism: Crotalus tigris; assembly: GCF_016545835.1. Classification (NCBI taxonomy): domain Eukaryota; kingdom Metazoa; phylum Chordata; class Lepidosauria; order Squamata; family Viperidae; genus Crotalus; species Crotalus tigris. Next base: position 2,349,010 of record NW_024100510.1, read on the forward strand.
TCTCTATCTTAACAGTCTGTCATTACAGATGCTATCTTCAATTGAAAATGGGTCTAAAAAGGGCTCTCTGGGCACTGAGCTCTAGTGAAGAAGCAGTAACCCCACAAATTTTATTGTTTAGCTTGAAAAGTGTTTTTGCTGTTACTTTTGCTGTTAGTATATCAACTTCACCTCAGAGCCAGTTGGGCCATTTTATTCTTGATCATCCAGGTTTCCATTCTTTTACTTTGCAAAAGCTTTTTAGGGGGTGCCTTTTTTGTCTTGAGAAACCTGGCAACTCCAAAGAAAATAAAGAAATATGCTACATTTCTTTTGTTATCTAAAATACTGCATTATTTCTCATTTTAAGTTGTTCCACCTGCTAGTAATTGTCAGTGGTTTCTAATCATAGTCTACTTTGCAGGACTGTGTAAAGTTCTTCACCAGTTTTTATGAGATGAGCCTGATCATACGTAATTTTCAGAGAGCTATTCCAATCAGGAGAGTCCCACTTCGCAAGAACATAGAACTACTCCGTTCTATTTTGGGTGTGCAAAAGTTTGATCTTGGTGTAATTTGTGTTGGTAATATGTACATACAGCAACTCAACAAAACTTACAGACAGAAGAATATTCCTACTGATGTGTTATCTTTTCCTTTTCATGAGGTATGTGTTTGCTCATTTATTCCTTTAGAGCTTTGCAGTAATTTTATCAGAAATCAGGTATTAATACATAGAACAGTATCTTCTTTATTTATATATGAAGACAATGAAATCAGACAAATTAGGGATGATTTAGGCCCTACCCATAAATCTTCATGTTAGAGCAGCGGTTCTCAACCTATGGGTCGCGACCCCATTTGAGGTCGATCGACCATTTCATGGAGGTCTCCAAGTAAGGCTGTCCACCATTTTTTTTCCCCTTTTCTGGCGGGTGCCTTACCTCCCTTGGGCTGGGCCAGCTGGTGGCCCAGCCGGTGGTCGGCCTGCTCCGTCTCTGCCGTTTGCCAGCTACGCCTCGGCCGGCACAGGGGGCAGCACCACGCTCCCGGGCAGGGAAAGTCCTCAACTTACGACCGGTTGGGTAGTCCTCGACTTACGACCGGTTTAGTCCTCGACTTACGACTGGTTGGGGGTCACGGCATTAAAAAGGTTGAGAACCACTGTGTTAGAGGAAAGGACAATTACTGTGGCACATCATAAATGAAGGCCCTGAAAAACAGCAGGGCTCATTACGTAAGGGTACAAACAAAAATGCATCAGTATTCATTACTGGATATTTCAGAATGTGTGAATAAATGTATACATAAAATATTACTTTTTTTCAAGCTCTATTTTATAACTATCGAAATTAATACGTATGAGAAGAAAGTAAATGTAAATTTTAATGTTAATATTTATCTTAATATTTTGATATTTTATCCTGTTTTACTTTCTAGAGTAAGTACTGGACAAGATGAGCTATATATAATAAATAAATAAATTTTTTATTATAAGTTTATGTAGGGGATAGCAGTACGACTGATCTCCGCATTCTCTGTAATTTACTTCTAGAATTCTTGTCCTAAGCATGTTTAGATGGAAATAAATCCCATTGAAAACAATGAATTATACTTCTGAGAGTGTACAATTGGGCTTATATTATTATACCCATACATACAATCCTGATATATACCTAATACTAAGTCATAATATAGTTTGCTTTTGGCTTAGTATGAAATGGAAATTGTTCCAAGAAGGAATCCATAGCTTATAAATCATAATGCGTAAGTGTATATTTATTGAATAAGAAGCAACCAAGTATATGTCAGAAATGGATGAAGGAGAGCAAATTAAATTCACATCTCCCTGATTCAAGTACAGTCATGTTATGTCTTTTAATACCATAAAGTGTTTAGAAATAAATATTGTATGGCCTGTTCTTAACACCCCTATTTCATTTTCTACATGGCATCTGTTTTACCAAATTGAGAACATGTATGTAACTGAATTTTCTTTGGGGATATCATAGAATCTGAAAGGTGGAGAGTTACCCCAGCCCTGTATTCAAGATGACTACAATTTGGGAGACATTTTTCTAGGAGTAGAATATATCTATCAACAGTGTGGACAGAACCACAGAGATTATAACAGTATTCTTACAGTAAGCGTACATTTATAAAAGTATTTTTATTTGAATAAAGTTCTGAAATGTTCAATCAAATGATGTATAAAAATGAAAATATTTTCATTGTTATTTCTCCAATTATGAAAAAACCTTTTGGTATCAGAAAATATGACGTTAATGTCTCAGTCCCACTCACAGAAATCTTACTGTTTCACATTTAGAATAACATACATGTAGTACACAAATCCAAATGATCACTATATGGCAGAAACAAGTTGTCTATATCCTTTTGCTGCCATCTAGTAGTTGTCCAGATTTTGGCAGCACAATTCTGGTAGTCCTTTGTTTTTTGAACCACAGTACTCCTCAAGTTAGCCCATAACATGCTTGCTTTGAGTTTGTTTTTAGCTTTCTCATTTTTTCTAGCATGTGTTTATTGCAAGATTTTTTCTTAAACAAGTCACTAGCCTTTTTCCTTTCATAGTTAAGCTACTTAAATCATTATGCCAATTCAAAATATGAATAACTCATTAGTGAAAGCTTATGGTTACCACTCTTGTGCTTGTCAGTTGACCTTGCCAGCTCCAGGAATGTTGCCAGCTCAATTCTAAGATCCCCGCACAGCTGGTCACATGACTCAGTGGAGCTATTATTGAGTTGGTAAGAGTTCCAAAAGTCATGTTTTCCCTACCCATTTAACCTTGCTGAAATCTAGCATTGTTTAAAAATGATGTGCTATGAGGTTCTAGGCTAGAAACAAGGAGACATTGTGTTCTAGTCCCACCTGAGGCATGAAAACAATCTGGATGACCTTGGGCCACTCATTCTCTCTCACCCCAACCTTCTTTGAAGTGAGGAAAATAAGTGAATGGAGGAGTATTAGATATGTTGGCCAACTAGAGTTATTTTTTAAAAAATAATAATAATAAAGGCAGAATAAAAAAATCTAAAATAAAATATGGGAATAAGGTGAGTTGACAAGCTGAGTTCTCAGCAAAACCTCTTCTCAAGAAAGCAGAACTCTTGGAACCGAATCATCCCAAAAGAAACTTTTATTAGGAGAAGTTGACAGCAGGCATAGAAGGCAGTATCTGAGGGTTTCCCACTCAATAGGTTAAAGGAGCAAAAAGCAAACCCCACCCCAATAGGCCAATCCCCAGGTGTTATGTCTACTGTGGGAATGAGGCTAATAAGACTCCGTTCTCTTCAGCAGCAAGAGATAAGCCAGATGGCCAAAGGCACATTCCTTTCTCACCCCAGGTTGGCATCAAGGGGAGAACAATTCAAAGAACAAGCAGATAGAGGAAGCAGAGAGGATACATTGTAGCACCTAAGCAAAAAGAAAAAATACACAATTCCCCAAGGGTCTCCCCCTCCCCACAGGAGCATGGCAGAACCTGCAGAAGGGAAAAGAAAAAGCCCATCTAATAAAATGTTTCCCCTCCCCCAAGGAAAGGGGTTCTGACATGGGCAGATGGCATGTCCAATGTCTACCATGCTCCTTGGTCTGCCAGCTGTGTCCATTGAGGCAGAGGAGGGGTAGGATCTTACTCTTTATGGAAAAAAAAGTTTGCCAACCTCTTTAGTAGAATTGCTAGCAATACAAAATGCTGTTTAAATTGAATGGCATACATTGAATAACTGTTCACTCTACAATTCTAACTCCTTTCCACTGACTAGGGAGAATTCACAGTGACATTTTCACAGTATTCTTTATAAATGATGACCGTTTCTATTATGATTTTAAACTATTGTGATGTGGGATTTCTCTAATAGTCTATTTTGCCTGTCAATTAGGAATATGTGAACCATTTACAAGCTTTTTTCCCTTAAATAGGTGACAATTGCCCATGGCATGTGCCACTTGCTTGGTTATAAACATAATACAGAAACAAACTGGCAACAAGTAAGTATTCTAACTGATTTGACAAATTCTATTTTTTCAGTTTTCTTTAGTGTTCAAAGCTTCCAAATGTAAGCTTATGTAAATGCATCATAAGATTTTCTGATTGACTTGTTCAGTACGTTTAAATTCCAAATTTCAAATCCAAGTTTGTAAGATCAGATGTTGTATTATTTGAAAGGAAACATGCATTCACTGTGGCCTTGCTCTTTTTCAGATGTATGAAAAGGAAACACAAATTCTGCACAAGTTAAGCAAATTGACAGGCACAAACTTTGAACCTCTGTCAAAACACCAATTCTAAATGTTATATTTATATGCTGTTTCATTAAAATAAATTTTCTCAATTTCTCCCTCTTCCTCAGTCAGCCGAATATAATTACCCCCTGAACTAATTTTGCTAGAAAAATCTAGTAATCACACCAGCAAAATACTTTGAAAGCTCCTAATTGCCCTCCTGCTTCCTTTTCTACCTTCACCATCACTGCTACTGCTCCCTCTTGAAAGCTGTGTTGGCCAGGTAGTTGAACTGCTTCAAGACTAAAGCTGTTTTTCTCTTCCAGCCCACCCCTACCCTACAGTTGCACAGCCAAAATAAAACCCAGCAATAGCCTCTTCCACTGAAGATCACAATTATAGCTCCTCTAATCTGAGTCACACCATCCCAAATGTGGTTGCTTTTGATTATTTTTTCCCAGAAGCAGTGAAAGTCATCACAGTTCCTTAAGCACATTTTGCGCTAGCTACTAAAGGAACCCTCCATTTCTTCCTGTATAACTGTCCCAGAAGAGAAGAACACGAAGCTGTAAAGTGGATTCCATATTGTGGGTTAGGGTTGAAAAGTCCTGCACTCGAAAACGCCGATGCATGCCCATTTCTCCATCAAGCACAACAGCCTCGTCTTCCAAAATTCAGCCCAGGTTTTGCATCGGACCTTCTCTGCCCGCCTCCAGACCAATTGAGCCCGCCCCTTCTCTGCAGCAGAGGCCCCAGATGGCGCTGCGCTGGAGCTGCGGATTTCTCCGCTTGTCTCCCGTCCTCGTTCTTTTCCTTCTCGCCACCGCCCAGGCGCCTTTCGAGGCCTTCCAGGCGGGCCACAGTGCTTCCTCCCTGTCCGCTGCTGCCGTGGCGGCTCCTTTCAGAAGGTGAGAGAAGCAGCGCAGGCGCCGGGCCCGATAAGCGCGTTTGCAGCCCGCCCGCACTTCCTTGACTGACGGATCGAGGAGGCGGAGGGCCTGGGTCATCCCCTGTGACTGAGGAGGCCCAATCCGCGTTCTTTGGCCGCTTCATCTTTTGCAGGGAAGAAGCCCGAAGGAGGCCTCCGAAAGGACGCCTGCGTCTGTTTGTGGGGATGCGAGAGCGCGGCCGAACTTGCTCCGGGTTGTGGCTTCTTACCCTGGCTTTAATTCCTCAGAGTCTGATTCTGTTCCCTGGGTCAGCTTCTTCTCTGATTCATGACCATGTCCCCAATGCGGGAAACTTTCAGCCTCTTCAAAAGTCAACGTTGTTTCTGATTTGGACTATTTTGTTTAATCTTGTTAGTATATTGAGGAAGTTTTAAAGTAACACGATGAGATTCGCCTGCTTTCCATCTCCATCCCACCCTCACAATTGCCTCTTCCAATAATAAATGGATTGAAGGTGTGTACCAATAACAGCTAACTAAAAGTGTGTCCCGAGAAATACAGGTAGTCCTCGACTTATGACTGCAATTGAGTCCAAATTTTCTGTTGCTAGATGGGACGTTTGTTAAGTGAATTTTGCCGCATTTTACAACTTTTCCTGCCACAGTTGTTAAATAAATCATTGCAGTTGTTAAGTTAGCAATGTAGTAGGTAAGTGAATCTGGTTTCCCATTGACATTGCTTACCATAAATACACAAAAGGTGATCACATGGCCCTGGAACACTGCAACCATCATAAATATCAATCAGTTGCGGAGCATCTGCATTGTGATCATGTGACCACAGGGATGCTACAATAGTTGTAAGCGTGAAAAAGGTACATAACTCACTTTTTTCAGTGCCGTTGAATTTTGAATGGTCAACAAATGAACTGTTGTAACTTGAGGACTGCTTGTATTAACATAGTAACTCTTACCTATATAATATAGACATACAATACATATTTAAAGGAAGTGGTTTAGATAGGATTATTGTTTATATGCAGTAGCTTGTACATCTCTACTGAAACAAGTACTGCACATAAAGATGGCAAATCCCACACTCAATTCATAGTGCTGTTACCTGTTTGGGTAACAAAATGTCTGGAAGCAAATAACCAAGCTCAGGGAGCACCAAGAGCGCCACAGAGAGACTTAAATTTTCAAGAAAGCCAGGCTTATTGAGAGGAATAAGATATCTAGTGGTTTTGAACTAACACTTTGCTGTAAAGATGTAATCAGAGGAACTAGCAAGATTTGAGGGGGTAGGGTGGGAAGAGAAAGTACAAGCTATTGGACTCATCCATAGTCTAATCCCACAGACAAGATACGAGGGGAATTTGGAAATAAACCTCCGTTTGGTTATCAGTGACAGACACTCGCAGATACAGAACTTTTATTATACACATTAGAAAACTACAACATTACATTGCTTTTCAATATAATCACCATTCAAATTGAGGGACTTATAATGTCTTACAAGGTTTGAAATTCTTTAGTAGTTGCTCAGTGCCAAATCTGGGCTATATGAAGGTGATCAAAAAGATCCCAATGGAACTGCTTCAAAAGTTCTTGGGTGCATCGAGTGGTGTGCGAGCGAGCATTATCGTGAACCAACATCACACTGGAAGTCAGCATGCCCCGACACTTGTTACGGATGGCTCATCTGAGTTTTGGTAAAGTTTCACAGTAGACTTCTGAATTGATGGTTGAACCACGCTCCATGAACTTCACTAGATTCCTTTGGCATCTTCATATTTGATGGGATTTTCTATGGTACCACTTCCGATTTGGTGTTCATGATAATAATGCTTGCCTGCACACTGCTAGACACACCTAAGAACTTTTGAAGCAATTCTGTTGGGATGTTTTTGATCACCTCCCCAGCCCAGATTTGGCGCCGAACAACTACTACTAAGGAATTTCAAACTTCGTAAGACATTATAACAAGTGGCTCAATTTGAATGGCGATTATGTTGAAAGGTAATGTAATGTAGTTTTCTAATGTGTATAATAAAAGTTCTGTATCTGTGAGTGTCTGTCACTGATAACCAAACGCAGGTTTATTTCCGAATTGCCCTTGTATTAGCAAAGTGAGGTTTAGCAGGCTGAGCCATGCTGCGGCCCCTGCGCACTCAGCCTGCTAAACCTCACTAAATCGGACAGAACTTCAGCACCCAACATACACCAGGCTGAAAGAGAGTCCATCCATAAGCCAATCACCAAACTAGGTGGAGCTCTCCAATAAGCCAAAAACCCATGGGCAGTGCTCCCCTCTCATTTCAGAGTGGGGCATGTTCTGCTGCTGTGAAAGTAAATGAGCAAAACTTTTGCAGTGCAGCAGACCTGTGGTGTCGAGATGCCACGCATAGTAATTGAAACTCACCCAGCTGCTGCCTCAAAGCCATGTTTGTAGACCCTCTGAAAAAAAACAATCTGGAGAAGAACAAGCAATGAGAAAGAGACTGTCCCTTGCGGGGGGAAATAAATGAGGAGGTGGTAGTTGAAGGAAGGGGGTCGGGTTAGGATTGAATGCTGGGAAGGCGGGGAAAGAACTGAATCGCTGAGGATTTGAGACAAGTAGAAAGAAGCGCGGAGAGCTTGGGCCATGCTGAAGGAAAAGGAGAGCGATCCCTGAATTAGACCCGCTATTATTCTAGTCAAGGGACAGGTAAAAGCTGAAACAACATTCACTGGTCACCTCGGACTAAATGGCTTTGGTGCAATAACGGTATCTTCTACCTCATTTGAACCATGCAAAACTTCAGAGTTCCTATGCCTCCCTCTTTCTTCCATGCCTCTGGCTGCTGACAGTGCTGCCCTGTGGAGCAAGGTGGGGCAGGGGTGGTGCCACGCAGCCCCCACTGGCCAACCTCATCAACCAGCGAGCCTACCACCCCACCCACGATGACCCCGGTGAACAGGAATTACAGGGAGCTCCTGTCCCCAAGAGGCAGCTGGGACTCCCTGCCCCACCCAAGCCCAGCCCCAGAGCTGACCCATGCGACCCAAGAGGGTCGGCAAGGCTCCTCCAGTGGATCAGGCCCTGGCGCCCACCGTGGTTCCACCCCCCTTCGCTAGGACCCCTGGATTCCCCCCCAACTCTGCCTGGAGTCCCCCAGGTGCCCCTCCAATGCAAGTGATGTCAAGCTGGCCACGCCCCCCACCATGCCCCAGGGCAACCACAATGTTGGGGCTTATTTTTGGAGCAGGGCTTATATTACGATCATCCTGAAAAATCATGCTAGGGCTTATTTTCTGGTTGGGTGTTATTTTTGGGGAAACACGGTATATATCACTGTATCAATACCACACCAGTAATGTTGTTTAAATTTTTCTTAGGATTACTGAATAGTCACAAATAGTGTGTTTTTGAATATCTGAAAAGAAAATTGTTTTGATAACGATTAATGGACAAGGATAGGAGTCATAGACTTAATTAGCTTGCCTTAGTGCAAAATATGTCTATACCAAAGCACACCCAGACAATGACAATCCTTCCTGAGCATATATAAAAATTGTTTATTTGGAGCTTTCTTAGCACTAGGAAGAAAGAAGCATGAAAGCATAAAAAAGAAACAATGGTTTTTATATAACCACGGAGATTTATTTTTATATCATACAATAGATGTTACATTAAGAGAAGCCGTCATAGAATGTCAAAGCAGCATGTCATTATATTCTCAAAGAACATTCCAAGTTGGGGAAAAAGTTTATTTGTCAACTAAATATTTACGCCTCAAACTGCCCAGCAAGAAATTGGGACCAAAATTCTTGGGGCCTTTCCCCATAGTAAGGATCATCAATCCGGTCACTGTAGAACTAAAACTCCCTAGACTTTTAGGGAGAATTCACCCAGTCTTCCATTGCAGCTTGTTGAAACTTTATCAGGGCTCCACTTTAATACCTCCCCCAAAGAAGGCACCTGGGCCCCTCGTAGTTGCAGGACAGACCCACTATGAAGTGAAACGTATTCTTGGCTCTAGAATTTTTAAAGGGAAATTGCAGTACCTAGTACAATGGAAGGGATACCCGTTGTCTGAAGCCACCTGGGTGAAATCCAGTGAAGTGAAAGCTGACAGGCTCGTCAAAAGGTTTCATGCGAAATACCCCAACAAACCGAGAACTAGTCATTAACATATGCTTTTGTTTACATTACAGGATCTGTCCTTTTTGTAAGGGGGGACGGATGTCAATGCTGCTAATATTGAATATTCTTGCTTTGACAAAATATGCAGAACTGTCTGGTACTTTTAGAGTTAATACAGATGAGAATGAGAGAGGAGAGAAAAGCCCACGGAAGGGAATGGAAGTGAATCTTTGCCCTCCAGGTTAATTTTTCCAAATGTCTGAATTCAGAATCCTTCCAAAAATATAGCTGCGTGGCTTTTTCTCTGCTTTAAAATTGAAATGATTATAAATCATAGTTTAACTGTTTATTTGTAATATTTCTTTTCTCTAGGTACCTTTTGTATGATGTTAATCCACCTGAAGGTTTCAATCTACGTAGAGATGTATACATACGAATTGCATCTCTTCTGAAGACCTTATTGAAGACTGAAGCATGGGTGTTGGTTCTGCCTCCTTGGGGACGTCTTTATCATTGGCAAACTCCTAAAATTCATCAAGTCCAAATTCCTTGGTCCAGTTTTTTTGATGTTCCAAGCCTCAATAAAAACATACATGTTATTGAATATGAACAATTTCTTGCAGGTAACATATGCTTTAGAAGAACCAGTATGATATGAAATCTTAGTGTAGTTTCATTTGGCTTTTTCTATGCATTAAGATAGGTGAGGTGTATTAAGATACTATTTCAACATTTAAACTCTAATGCACATCTTTTAAGTTTTTCAGTAAATCATATGCATTCCCCATTTAAAACTTTTTGGTATATATTTTCACTGTTGAAAAGCACAATGATTGCAAGCAAAGTTCATGAATTTAGTAGTTACAGGCTTGTTATTACATTTGTGTGGGGGGAAAGAGAATACAATTTTATTAACTGTTCAAACACTTTGCAATTTTCTTTCTGATCTAAGTTATTCGGCTCTCCCCTTAAACATACATAGATTCCATTTCATTGTACATCTATTATGTGTAACAAGATATATGCTTATATTTGTGTATTGATTTATGTTGAATTGTCACTCAGAATCAGGTGGTCCTTTTATTGATGAGATATATGTCCTGCAAAACTATGCTGAAGGATGGAAAGAGGGGACATGGGAGGAGAAGATTGAGGAGAGACCATGTATTGACCAGCATATGTATTCAATAGATAAAGATAAATATTACAGGTATACTAATCTTTATATTGTTATATTAACATAGTCTCTAGCTAAAAATTATTTCCAACCATGTTTTCTGGGGAGGAGGGAAGTATTTGGGAAAAAGGGAGAAAAACGTTTCAAAATTGAAAATTGGCCTCTTGGGATAGGTATAGTACAACTAAAGTCAAAATTCAAGTGATACTTACAATCACTCTCCTTAAAAGACATATCAAAATGAAAGCATCATAACTGAGAAGATGAACTTCTAATTCCAAAATCTCAGCCAGCAGGGCCTAGAGCCACAGAACAAGCAGAGCAACATGAAGGGATGGATGTGAGGATGTCTACGAATTACCTAGCCTTTAGGCCAGACATATCAAACTCGCGACATCACATGACGTTGTGCAACGTATCGGGACAGTTTTGCCATTGCTGGCAATTGGGTGGGTGCGTCTTCCACGTGACGTGTCCAGCCTACAGGCCGGAAGTTTGACACCCCTGCTCTAAGCTATTAGGGTGTTAAAAGTCCTCATCTTCTTATATTGATAGATAAATCATGGTAATTTAATTGTGAAACATGATTCTCTGTTATTTTGTGATAGGAAACATGTGAAACTATTAACCTTAAAACAAACTTAATACAGCTTTTAAAAATTCATTCCAAAAACTGAAAAAATAAAATTTCAGCCCAATTTACAGACTCTCCTACCGAACATCCATGTTCCACAAATTGCAGCCTTCTTTTTCTCTTATCACCTGCCCTTCTCCACTTCGTCTATTTGGAAGCCAAAAGAATTTTTCTGCCATGATCACATCAGAAAGCAAAATGAAAGTGAGATTAGTTATTTACTTAAATTTGACTTTTTAATATACAATTTTCTTTACATAAGCATCTTTCCTCAGTGTGGTCATCTTCCATCTAATTGCCTTAATGATTTAGAAAAAAGAAAAAAATCCATGGGAAATGGGTAGCAGCAGTTTTATCTACAAAAAATCAGGGATTGATGGACAGAGTAATATATGCAAAACCAAAAAGGAATATAAAAAAAATGTGGTTCATGTAGTGTGTTTCCTAGAGTTAGAAACCCACTTCTCCCCAGAGGATCCAAATTTGTACTGTTTTCAGAGAATGAATGGTAATTTTAAAATGAAGTTAGACTATCAACTTATATTGAGCTATTATCAACATTTATTTCAGATTTATTACTACTTTGTATTCATGTATCTATCAACTCAACTTGTTTTTATAGGGGATGGTTCTGGGGTTATGAAGAAACTCGAGGCCTTAAGGTAGTTTGTTTATCTGTCCAGGGTTCTGCCTCTGTTGTAGCCCCTTTGCTTTTGAATTTATCCAGCAGGTGAGACTTCCTGAATTAATTTTTTTATTCCACATATTTGCCATATTATTTTAACTTAGAAGAAGAAAGTAGGGAATTGTATGTTTTCTCATTTATCAAATTTAGTAATGATGATATTTATTATCCCAATTTACAACTACTGTAAAGGGAAGAGAATATAAATTGGAAATTGGGGCTGGGGAGCATCTTTTGGATTTGTGAATCTTTCTTATGGTTATAATTGAGCTGGAAGGGACTTTGGAGGTCTTCTTGTCCAACCCCCTGCTCAAGCAGGAAACCCTACACCATTTCAGACAAGACACCATTTCAGTCTCTTCTTAACAACCTCCGGTGTCGGAGCACCCACTTCTGGAGCACTTATAAAGAACACTTTATATTCTGCAACAAAAGTTGACTCCCATTTGTAATTCCATTAACAATGAGAAAAAGTGTACTGTTAGAGTTTTAAATTGTAGTTAATATCAGAAACAGTTTTTCTTAGAGCAGTTGAATTTAGCTATATGGTAATGTTCAGTTCAGAAGCCCACCATTCCATACTGTTAACTCTACTGGCTGAAAGCAATGGGTGTTTGGAAATGTAGTATCATCTGGAGGTTTTCTGACCTAGGAAATACATTATATTGAAGTAAGTGGTGTTGCCATATATATCATTCACTAACAAATCATGGGTTCTGGATTTTGGACACATTCTGTAAGTTAGCCTATTTAAGGTAACTTCATTCAAAACCTGTTTTGCCCAGATAAAGATCATGACGAGAGTTTTAGTAGTATATAGCTGTATGCTGTCCTATTTCTTGAATACGTTTTGAAATTTATATTTATTATAGTATACTTTTGTTGAAATCTTAAAAAGTTAAGCAGGTTAGTTAATAAGTAATTAGAAAGTAGGTTCTGGTTAGTAGAAGGTGTAAATATTTCAAATTTATTGAAAGACTTATCAGTTTAAAGTTAAGTAAGTTAATTTTAAGTTTAAAGTTAAAGTTTAAAATAGCAATTTGGAATTCAATTTAGATGGGAGAGTAGGAAGCGACAGGGCTGTAGATTAGATTGGGAAGTTAAAAAAAGATTCCACCAAAGGAAAAGTAAATCCACTTTCTTACTGTTATTAAGAAAATGCCATGGATACATAGTCAATAGTTGTGGAGCTCACAGAGGAAATCTATCTTAATGTATCTTTACCTTACTTAGTTTTCTCATTTTAATAGGTCAGTAATGTTAGACAGAGCTGAACATCTTCTTCATGATCATTATGGTGGCAAAGACTACTGGAATGTGAGAATAACATAATTATTTTATTTATATTATCTGCATAATAATGGAGTAGTCATTTTAATACACAATCTGTTAAATATTATTTTTATTTATGAGACCAACTCCTCCCATTCTATGATTAGCTATGCATTAGCTTTAGCAGCTGCTTGTAACTGACCATATCTCAGTAGTAATCATTTGATTTGATTTCATAGTACACAAAGTTTCAAAATTCAAAATGCACCCATCACTTTAAGGGATTCAAGGAATATCTGCTATAATGTAATTAAAATCCATTTAAGAAAACATCTCTAGAATTCTGCATTCAATGCATCTTTCATTTGTGTCACAAGAACCTGGTGGCATAGTGGTTAGAATACAGTATTGTAGGCTAACTCTGCCCACAGCCTGGAGTTTGATCCTGACAGGCTCAAGGTTGACTCAGACTTTCATCCTTCCACAGTTGGCAACATGAAGACCTGGATTGTTGGGAGCAATAAACTGACAATGTAAACCACTCAGAGTGCTATAAAGCACTATGTGGTGGTATATAAGTCAAAGTCATATTGCTATTGCTAATGCTATTGTTAGTTAGAACTTTGTGTTGTATAAAAAGAAGATATATACTACACCTGAATTTTCAATTTAATTCCTTTAAGTCAGTGGTTCTCAACCTTTTTAATGCTGCGACACCCCCCCCAACCGGTCGTAAGTCGAGGACTACTCAACCGGTCGTAAGTCGAGGACTACTCAACTGGTGCAGCACCGTTTGCAGAATAGGACTTTTGGCAGGCTCAGCAGGGCAGAGACAGCCTGGACAATTCCTATTGGCTTTTGAAAGCCAATAGAATTAGACTCTATTCAAGAGAGTCTATTCTATTGGCTTTCAAAAGCCAATAGAATAAAAGGGAGTAGCACAGCTAAGGAAAAGGGGGAAAAAATGGCGGACTGTGTTGTTTGGCGACCCCCGTGAAATGGTCGTTCGACCCCAAATGGGGTCCCGACCCACAGGTTGAGAACCACTGCTTTAAGTATTCCCATAAAAATTGAAGTGTTTCCACTGAAAGGAGATCCTTTTTCTTCAGCAATTGTTAGAACTTCTAATTTGTCCAAACATGTCCAACTGCAAGCTTGTTGTTTAAATTGTTCTTAGGTTAATGTATTTATTTATAATTGCTAATGTAATGAACTACAATTTAACACAGGCATGCCCAACCCGTGATCTAAGGGCCACATGAAGCCCTGGACAGGTAGTAATATGGCCCAGAAGATTGTAAACTTTGAACATTATTATGTGGTTTATATACAATAACTATATTATATGTGTTATATGTTCACTCAGTGCGTCCCAGGCAAGCCAAAAGTTTGGTCCCCTATTATTTAACATGAAACCACTATTCTTTTTTTTTTTTTAACCAACAAACTAACACTTTATCAGCCTGACTGATAAAACAATTATTTCTTTCATTTTCATTTTCCTGTAATTTTGTGTATTCTAGGAGACCTTTGTAATTATGCTGAAATACGTAAGCTAGTTCTCAATAACATGTTTATGTCAAACAGACTCGTCGAAGTATGGTATTTGCCAAACACCTCCATGTGGTGGGAGACACGTTTAGAGCTAAATATTTAAATTCTTCTGATGAAAAGGACAGAACATGGTACTCTGAAGATTGGAGAAATATGAAGGTAATTTTAAGTAATGTACAGATTGATTTTGAATTTAACAATATTGCAGGCCTTTGTTTTATGTTCAGTGGTCACTAAAATTCAGGTAAATGGCTTAAACTGTAATATATAGAAAATGAGCACTGGATGAATGTGTTATTGATGAAAAGTATACTAAATATTTCTTCTACTTGCTCCAAATTTTCTCAGTATTGCTTATATTTCTATGGAAGTATCTCAGCCCTTTTCAGTGATATAATGGAGTAGACATTTAAAAAAAAACATAATTAAGTCAAACTTAATTTAAAAATCATAATAAAATTCTATCAGGAATTATAGTTAAAAGGCAAAGAGACTCATGGTTCGTTTCTATCCTGAATCACCTGCAACCTGAAAACTGACCCTTAGCAATTTAATAGCAGCAAAACTGACAGTGGGCAAAGATTCTTTACTTATTTCTTCAATAATGAAAAGGGAATAAGTCCAGTGGTTTTATTTATACCCTCAATGATCATATACCTTCTTTGATTTTTTTGTTGATGTATGGAATTGGAATTTATGAGTAAGATATGAGTAATATCTGATGAAAAAATAACAATGATTCAACACTAATGTGTTACCGTGTTTCCCTGAAAATAAGACCCAGCAGCAAGTCTCATGTATGGGGAATCTGCACTGCCCACCTCCCCCCGTGCCTTTGCCTCTGTGCTCGGCCTACTAAACCTCACTTCTAGCCGTGTGATTGATTGAGCGAAGTGAAGGCACTGGGGGAGGCGGGTGATGCAGATATGTGAGGCCAGGGAGATTTTGCCACTGCTGGATTTTTGCTACCAGATTATTTAACTTTCTTTAAAGTTTACTTGATGCAAAATGTGGATCTTTCCTGTTCAGCAAAAGATTGAAAAAAAGCTTTGGAGGAACCTTCCTGCAATTCCGCTCTGCTGCTGCTCCCGATTTTCCAAAGAGGCATCTCTGCAGGAGATCTCCCTCCCTCCCTCTCACGGCGGCCTCCCCTCCCCAAAGTCATGCTTGCAAGCAAATGCCCCGTTTCGGTTCATGAGCAACAGCAGCGCCTGGCACTCCTGCCGCCTCCCCGAGCTTTCATGCCATGCTTTGGGTCATGATTACAGCTCCTGCGCTTTCTGCCATAAGAAGCACCACTGCCCAGCAGCCTTTGTTTCCCTCAAGCATTTCTTTGCTAATCTGTTTTCCATCTCTGTCACGTTTCTCCGTCTCCTTCACATTTCTCCGTGACGGAGATTGAAATCAGGTTAGCGGAGAAATGCTTGGGGGAAGCAAGGGCACCTGGGTGGTGGTGGTGGGGCAAGCTCTCCAGCTCCGCGGTGGCAGAGAAATGAAATGGAGCTGGAAAGCAGATTGCAAGGCAAACCTCCCCAAGGCACCAGGCACTGAAACGGGCCCATCTCTCACCAGCAGCTGCCCAGACCCGCCAGAGGGAAAGCTGGCATCTACTGAAATGTGGCAGGAAAGGGACAGCTGGCACAGGCACTGCAGGCAGGACACCCACTCGCTTCAGCACCCTCCCCGACCCTCTGGGGCTCCACTTGCTGTTTTGGTGGCCCTGTGGGCAGAACTGCAAAGGTGGCCGGGGGCCTAAACCGCCAGTCTAGGGACTATGCAGAGCTGCAGGCCTACAAGAGCTACTGCCATTGAAACGGCGAACAGGGACCAGGTGGCGCAAGGCAGTGCCGCAGGACCGAAACGGCAGGTGGAAGAGGTAGCAGTGGCCACCACCGGGCAGGTGATCTACGAGGCAAGGATGGCAGCTCCATTCCCCCACCTGCCTTACCTCAACTCGTGGCAGCAGCACCGGTGCAGACTGGGATGGAGTGAGCAGGGTCTTAACTAGGGCTTATTTTGGGGGTAGGGCTTATATTAGGCCCACTCCAAAAAATCAGGCTAGGGCTTATTTTCGGGGGAACACTGTATTTACCAAAACATCATTCCTATTGTTGTAGACATGCACTCTCCCTGAAAGTGAATGGTACAATAAGCAGTATGTGATGAACAGTCAGGGTACTTGGGTTTACACACATTGTCAACCCCCCTTTTTTAGCTTGTTTAAGTTTTCCAACTCTAATGACCAAACATTAGTGGCATGCTTTCCTACCGTTTTGAGATGCAAAGTGCACCAAAATTGTTGCAGAAGGCCTAAAATAGAGTTTTAAAATATACTCCTCCCTACTCCAGTGGTGGGGACAGAAAATCTCAGTCTCATGCAGCACCACTGCCTACAAGTGGCCTTCAGTCACTTAAAAAATGTTAATCCCAGGCATCAAAGATTGCCCATTCATCCCATTCTTGTCCTAGGCTAAGTAAATGTAGGCTTTAATCTGTCTGCCTATGATAACCAAATAAACTTTTCTTTTGAAACAGGATATAAATTGTTAGGCTGCTGTGTATTTCATTTAAATCTTTGATTAATCCTAGAAGTTCATGATATGTGATTCCTTTTCCTTTGGATATTTATGCTCTTGTCAGAAAAATAGCTCTAGAAGGAATTCTACTGTTTGAAAGATAGTCCTTTATGTATTTACTTTATTTATAAAAAAAGAATCTGATTTAAGGACATGTTATCATGAAATCTGAAAAACAGACTGCTATCAGTTCTGTGGCAATTATAATTGCAACAAGGAAAGTAGAGAGTATTTTATCTATTTAATAACATTTTAAATTTCTGAAATGAGGTTTATCCAATAATAGATGCTTAAAAATTATATTCTTGTTTAAACATATTTATGGTAAGAGAAACAGATTGAATGCTTCTTCTGTCTGAGGAAAGGAGATTAGCTTGGCACAAGCATGATTAAATAAAGGCAGTATTCAAAACTAGAAAGGAAAAGTGCCATAACTTTCTCATGTCTGTGAAAATTAAGTACCATTTTTCTATTTTCCTCAGGAAAGTAATACAACTTTGTGAATGTGTAAGTAGAGTCCTTTTTTAAGACTCTCTGTACCATATTTTTCAATGGCCAAGTTTCTCTAGATTTTTCATTTGATTACCAATTAAGAAATTGAACTATGATTAATCTGCAATGTTAGAATGCGCCCTCACTCAAAAGACCATGGAATGCAAGACTAGGATTATCTATGGAAGCAGAAAAACATGCCCATACCTGATAGGTAGGTGCAAGAAGGGTTCATATAAATGCTTACAAAAAATCAGATAGACAGCCTTGATTCAAAAGATATCACTCTGTTGATAAGAATTTCTTAACTTTGAGTAATGTGGCACATACCACTAGATTCATAAACATAGAATTCTTGCAAATCTATATGGCTTTCAGCTCTGGAAATACACACATATGCTGAGGGACTCATTCTTCTATCAAAGGCTTGTTACCATTGAAGACTGTATATGAAAAACAGCATATATGAACACATCCCAACCACACTTAACTGATAAGAGTATAGCTGGGTAGAAGTGCATGCATTGCTGAAGAGTGGACACCAATATCACTTGCGGTTTCTTACTAACAATTGATTGTGACATTTTTATATTTCCCTACTTCTCAACTGAAAGTGGTTTACATAATAAATAATATACATATATTATGTATACCTAGGACAAAGTAGGTGCACGTGCTGTATGCACATAAAATCTTGAAGTATGAAATTGTTCTCCATGTAGACAAAGGATATAAAGGATTTCTCTATTAAATATGTATATTTATATATTTGGGAGCAATATACAGTTTCCTAGTTGAAACTATTATTAAGAACTTATTTACAAACCCAGTATGTATATTGACACTTTATGAATATTGAAAGCTTTATCAAATACACATTTACTAAATATATCAAATTTATCCTTAAGCAGTGTTACAGAAAATATGCTCATGAGTGGAGATATATTCTTACTGAATCAATGCCATTTTATTTCAGTTTCAGCATGTACTGGTTCTTATGTGCTAGGTAAAACTGGGCACAGCCATTGGTGGCCCATATCTTGGTGTTCATCTCAGACGAAAAGACTTCATCTGGGGTCACAGAAGTGATGTGCCCAGCATTCGGGGAGCAGTTAAGAAAATCCACAAACTCCTGAAGTTGTACAAGCTGGAGAAGGTTTTTGTGGCTACTGATGCCGTCGTGCAGGGTATGTATTTTTTCTCTAATTAGTAAAATATTCATTTAGCATTATACTAAATACATTAATCTGTATCAAAGATAAAATCACTGCTGGACAAAATAATTTGCAAGACATATTTGAAAAGTTTTAGGTTGAATCTAAGTTCAGGAGCACAAGAGACTACCATACCTATTGGAATATTTTAAGTTGCCTCTCAGTGGACAACAGCTGCCTCCACTGTCACTTCCTTACTTGAGTTAAACAGGATAATGCAAGAAATAAATCTGCGGCCTCAAACACATGGTAATCTCTAGACCATGCAATTCATAGTAGTCTTGATATACAATGAACTAGGAAGTCCTAAAGGGATCCATATTTGATTATTCATAAGTTATCACTACAGTGCTTACTCCTTCAGGATATTAATCGTGCCGTTTCTGTTGTGTTTTGTTGCCGCTGTTGCAATTCAGCAAACTATTGAAGAAGAATTTAATTTTATTTCCTTTGAGAACAAAACTACAGAGAAATTAATTATTTAATGAGACAATGATCTGCAATATTCTTTAGAGCAGGGATCCATAACCCCAGGTCCATGGACCGGCACTGGGCCGTGGCATGCCAGCAACCGGGCTGTGCAAACATGCAAAG
Organism: Crotalus tigris; assembly: GCF_016545835.1. Classification (NCBI taxonomy): domain Eukaryota; kingdom Metazoa; phylum Chordata; class Lepidosauria; order Squamata; family Viperidae; genus Crotalus; species Crotalus tigris. The sequence continues at coordinate 2,368,450 of NW_024100510.1, forward strand.
TCCCATCCACAGCACATGTCCACAGCACATAAAACCATGTCCCTTCTGGTCCCTGGAATAATCTTTCTCCACAGAACCAGTCCCTGGTATCCAAAAGGTTGGGGGCCGCTGCTTTAGAGAGATCCAGTCTGTAACATTTAATCCACTTATAACTTTGTTTTATATTGTACACTTAAAACTTAATGCTGTAAAACTGGAAAAAGTGTAGAAATGGACAACAAAATTTAGCATGGTTTAGCAGTTCCCTTGTAATGAAAGATTCAAATGTTTACAACTTTTTATTGTAGAAAAGGAGCCGGTAGTAGAGTTCCATTGCATAATAGTTGTATATAAAATTATACACGTCATGGATAATAAATGTAAAGAAAAAAAATTAACTCGTCTGATAATATTAGCATCCAGAATCATCCAGGAAAGCTGAACATCAGAAGATCTAAGAAAGACAAAAGTAAATACTGTGAAATACATTGTTACCCACCTGGATCGATTTTAGTAGGAAAACAGGAAAAAAATCATTCTAAGTAATGCACTAGTGTTCTTTATTTATTTATTTATTTGATTTGATTTGTATGGCTGCCCATCTCACCTAAGTGATTCTGGGAAACTCACAACTGTCTGTCTGTCTACAGTATCTATCTGTCTGTCTGGTCAATGACCAGTTAAAATGACAATCCAATAAAAAAGTTAAAACCAATAAGGAAATATATAAAACATCAGAAATCACTTAGAAAACAAAAGTATCCTTAGTCAATGGCTGCAGTCCATCCTTGCACCAAGCTCAAGAAGCAGTTTAAAAATTGGACACCCAAGCTTGCTGGCAGAGCCATGTCTTTGGGGTCTTCCTAAATGCCAGCAGGGTTAGGACCAGTCTTAGTTCCAGGGAACAATGTTCCAGTGGGTGAGTGCCATGGCAGAAAAGATTGTCTTCTTGGCTCCCGTCAGATGACACTCTTTTAAAGACAGAACACGTAACATGCTTCTCCCAGTACTCATGGGTCAGATAAATATAACAAGACAAGAGGCAGCCCTTCAAATAACTCAGTCCCATGCCAGTTATTTCTATCTCCAATATTAGAAGCTCAGTGTCTCTGAATACCACTTGCTGGAAAGTAAGAAAGTGTTGTTTTATCTGTTTCCTATTGTCAGGTCCAAACAACTAAATACACTCCTAAAGAGTTCAATACTTTATTGCTCATGCCTACTTTGCCAGACTCTTCCCAGATTGGTAATATGCACTTAGGCCGGAATAGATAAGGTTCAACAGCATTGGGGGATGGGGGGGGGCAGAACTTGCCCTCTTGTGCCTATGTAACAATCCCAAACTAATTTCCTACTTCACTTCTCCCCCTGGCTTGGTCAACCCCTCTCCAGTACCTGTTGAACTTGAATTACAAGTAGTCCTTGGGTTCTGATAGCAATCAGGACTGGATTGCTTAGTGATGAAAAAGCAATGGGGGCAACTTGTGACATTTTGCTGGTTTCTCCATTAACTTTGCTTGTGGAAACCTGGCAGGGAAAGTTGCAAATGGCAATCATATACCTCCAGAATGCTGCAATTGTCATAATTGTAAGCCAGTTGCCAAGTGTCCAAATTACAATCACATGACTGCAGGGACACTACAACAGCTGCAACTTGGCAGACCAATCATAAGTTGTCCTTGTTTAATGCTGTCTTACTAAACAAGTGCTTGTAACCTGAGGACTATCTACAGTAAAAGACAAGCATGTAAAGATAAATAATAGACAGGTCAGGATCACCCCAGTTGATAATTTAAAAGTCAGAATAATTTGAAAACTCAACACTATAAAATTAGATGATATATAAACCAAGACTAAGTAGAAAGAAGAAACAGATAAAACTAATATCACAACATAATTTACCAGGGTAAAATATTCTAAACAGTGTATAAAACAGGTAGGTTATATAAAACAAATTAGTAGAAAGCCAAGAAGAAAAATGTACTTACTTGTTTATTTATATTATCAAATTTTGAAACCGTCTGTCTCCTTCACCAGAGGGACTCTGGGCATACAAATAAAATAATAAAATATAAAAACAGTATATAAAATTTAAAAACAGAGAAGGATGATTAAACTTCAAGGTTAAAAGTTACTTTAAAAGTGTGAGGAGGGCTTTAGGGAGCTAACCAGCCTCATTGCTACATGTTTCTCTGTGAGCCCCAAGCAAGGCAGCAGAATCATGTTTTCAAATCTTTCCAAAAGACCAGGAGAATGGGGAACTGCCTTACCTCTGGAGAGGAAAATGTTCTAGAGGTCGAGGCAAGCAACGGAGAAGGCTCTCTTCCTGGATCTTGGCTGATGGGGGTCTGTAACATATCTTCCCTACCTGATCAGGTTAAGACAGGCTGATGTAATGGGATGAAGATGATTCCATATGTAACATGGGCCCGTGCCATGTAGGACTTTAAAGAACATAGGTAACATCTTGAACTTGGAAGCAAATTGACCCCAATGCAGCTGACGCAGCATATAAAAAACATAAAAAGCAATTAATAATTACCAAAAAACCCAATCTAAGAAGAGTAATTATTGCTAACTGTATGTATGTATGTATGTATGTATCTAAAATAATCCTGAAAATGTGAGTCTCGGGTATATTCATATTTAAAACTAGAAACACAGATCACCAAGATTAAAAAAACCCAACAACTACCTCCCCGCCACACGCACAGGGGAATAGAAGAACGCAACTTCTCATCAATGAATACATCGTCACAAGAAGAAACAATAAGGATGAACCAACAACCACCTCTCCCCCACACGCACAAGAGAATAGAGGATCGCAACCTCTCTTTGACGAATACATCGTCACAGCAAAAGATAATGAAGAGACAGACCGGACCCATGGGCAGCAGGAGAGGACAATTAACCAATGTGGATAGCAATTCTAGCATTAGAGAGGAACGAACGGCTGAGACGACAGCAGCGCAGACAGAAATGTCAGGCGAGCAGCGAGATGATTGCATGCGGCAGGACGAACGCTCCCAGCAGGCAAGACGAGTGGAGAGAGGCAGAGCGCCAAAACTCAAACAGACATCAGTGAACCCGACGGAAACAATGCCATTGATTACGGGAGGGCGGGGACCGAACAGACCCGTAACACGCTCATTAGCTAAACTAATGGCTTCACAGAGACTATAAGAACTTGTTCTCCAATCCTGGCTTAAACTCTGACGATGTCAGCAGGTGCTGAAGAAAGCTCAGTTTTAATAAATTTTTAGTCTTGGTGATCCGTGTTTCTAGTTTTAAATATGTATGTATGTATTTATATTTGTATGTATGTATGTATTAAATTTCTGCACCATTCATCTCACTAATACAGCAACATTGGACAGCTTACAATATAATAAAGAGTTAAAAGTGCTAAAAACAATTAACATTTTAAAAAATGAATAGAAAAGCTAAAATCCAAGATGATGGGTGATCTGGGGGTGAGAATCTTCTCTATACTGTCAGCCACCCCAACTGTCAGAAGCCCCATTTTGTAGGAACTAACATGTTCCTGATTTACCTGCTGCCATAATAAACTTTGCCCTAGTTCAGGATAAAGGAGAAGTGGCTGTTGTCATTCAGAGTTCCTTACAGTCTCTTAGGAACTCTCCTTCGCAGATCATCTTAGGCAAGACTTTCTGGGGGCTGAGGAAACTGATTGCTGGTGGTTTACTGATCTCCCTGCTAGCCCCACTTAAGCTACTGGGTTCAATTGCCAGCTTGAAAATACAGTCTACTAGACTGGGTTTGGCAATTTTAATTTGCCATTATATGTTTACTCCTAAAAAATATGAGAGATACATCAAAACGCTTGGGTGATCTGGAAATATTCCAACAATGTAGATATTTCATATGACTTAAATTGGCAAGCAAGTAGTTTCTACTCCATTGTTTCTATCTTCCCATCCTTACTGGGGCATAATCATTTTTGATAACAGGCTTTTTATATCTTCTCTTTAGGACCAAGGGAAGGGCACCACACTTTGCCAGAATAAAGCTCTTCTGTGCCCCTAATATGCCAGTTATGTGAAATATGAAGCATGTTTAGGAGATACTTTATATACTGGTCCATCATTTTGGTACCCCGTGTCCATAATGTGGTTTAATAAGCAATGTGGCCTGATCATAGTCCCTTTTTAAAATCTCTGTCAGGCGAAAAAAGAGAATGTCTGTAGTTTGCTTTCAACTGCACTCATCCAGAAAGATTTATATGTATCAAACAATATGAAGGGAGCAAGACCCTCAGGTGAGAAAATAAGTTTCAGTCAATAGGTAACTATTAGGAGCCAAACTCTGGCCTCTGCATTTGTTGTACCTAATTTGAGGCATATATGCACTAGAAGCACAACAAGGCACTTAAATGCTGTCCTGAGAAATTTAGACTGGGCTAGAAACCCTGCTCCATTGATGAGCTAGATTAAAGATTTAACCTGAAATAATTTAAGGGCATCTGGAAGTCAACATCCCCACCTCATCCCATTCAGTGGAATTTCAAATAACTGCTGAGCCTTTTTGTGCACTCAAAGCAACATGGCTTTTATGTGCCCGTTGACTGCCTGAGGCATTAAATATCTCTCCCAGGTATTTAAAGTATGAGATTTGCACATACTGTGTTTCCCCGAAAGTAAGCCTCTTTAAGTTCTTGAAATATCTCTCCCATGTTTCTGGAAGAATAAAATCACATAATAGTAACAACCTTTCAATCAAACATACACCAAGCGTCAAAAAAGGAAGATTTCTTAGTCCTAACAGCTTTGCAGAACTGGAACTGTCCTTTCATGTTTTCATGTTTTCTCTTTTTCATCACAGTAATTGTTCACACGGGGCCTTTTGTCTTAAGAGATCTTGGCCAGAAAAAGATTCTTTATTTGATCTATATATCTTAGCAGAGAGAAGTATCTTTGCCATCTGCATTTTCTATAGCAGAAAAGGTAGAGGGTCTTATCTTTGAAAGTGGGCAGACTGCTGTAGTCATTCATCCATGAAATTCAGAAATATGTTTTTCATACTCCAGATTAAATAAATTCACTCTTCTGAAAGTATTTGACTGAAAATTCTCCACAAGAGTTTACGTGTTTTTTGAAACCCTTTCCAAATGTACATACAATTTAACCCGGCAAATTCTCCCAGCAGAGTATAGATTGGAATAATATAGTTTTTTCATTCTCAAAAATAAAGAGAGAGAAAACAGCAAACTGTTGGCCAGAGCTGATTTCTATCAAAGTATATGGAAACCCCAAATAAATGGATAAGGAGGGGGATGTTGGCTTTATTTGTAGTATTTATATCCACAGTTATGGATATTGTTGGCAATTGGCAAAAGAAAGCTCAGGATTGTATAGGTTGGAAACATACAGAGGAGACCTTCATCCTGCAGTGGATAGACAATGATGGTGATGGTGATGATGATAATGATGATATCCACAGTTAACAGTGAGAAAATACAATGGTAGCAGCTGTGCTTGGTTTTATGCTCATTCCAACAATAGTTTTAGCTATTGCAGGTATTTAAAAATCCATTGATGCTTTACGTCCTACACTTGAGAAATTGCAGCCTTCTTCACCTGTGTTAATGTAAAGGAGTTTTATCCATTGACACCTGATGGTCACTCACATTCTGCCTAGTCTTGTTTAATTTTATTTATTTTATTTAAGAAGGACACAGAAGTTCATTGTCATAAAAGACTATTGGAATTAAATTAAATTCTATTGGAATAACTTGTGAGAAATACCTCCTCATATTTATCAACTTAAGTGGCAAAGTGAAATTCACCTTGTGAAGAGATTACTAGAAAAAAAGGAAGGCGAGTGTTGGTAATAGGAGTTTCTATCCTCAAAGGAACAGAAACAGCCATCTGCAGACCAGACACATAAACCAGGGAGGTATGTTGTCTCCGTGGAGCAAAAATCAAAGATGTGGCCAAGAACCTAACCAAAACAATTAGGCCTACAGATTACTACCCTTTCCTCCTCAATGGGAAACATGACAGAACAAAGAACCCGAGTACAATATTGAGAGATTATAAGCAACTAGGCAGTAAAGTTAAGGCACTAGAAGCATAAGTAGTATTCTCATCAGTACTCCCTCCCATTGAGGGAAAAAAGAATTGTAGAAATAAACCATTGGCTAAAGGGTTGGTGTTGCCAAGAAAACTTTGGTTTCCTGGATCATGGATTGCATTTTGAAGGACTCTTGGCAAAGGATGGGCTGCACCTCACTAAAACAGGGAAAAAATGTACTCAGAAAAAGACTGGCCCAACTCATCAGGAGGGCTTTAAACTAAAATTGAGGGGGAAAACAAATCAATGAGGTTTGGAGTGATGAGAAAAAAGAAAAACTCCAACAACAATCAGGAGAGGCAGGAAACATACCCATGGACAGGCATAAAGGTCTTAAATGATTATATACAAATGCTCAAAGCTTGGGGAACAAATAGGTTGAACTAGAAGCAATAGTACATGAGGGCAGGCATAACATAGTTGGCATTACAGAAACCTGGTGGGATGAAACCCATGACTGGAATGTACAAATTGTTCAAAAGAAATAGATCCACAAAAAGAGGAGGGGGAGTTGCACTATATGTAAGAGAACACTACATATCTACAGAAATGCAGGTGATCAAAGATATAATCCCTCCAGAATGTATATGGGTCAATATAAAAGGGGGGGAAAGTGACATTGCCATAGGTGTATATTACAGGCCATCCAACCAATCAGAAGAAATAGATGAACTCTTTGCCAGTCAGTTAACAAACATGTAGGAAGCATAACATAGTAGTAGTGGAAGAGTTCAACTATCCAGATACCAACTGGGAGACAAACTCTGCAGCAAGTGGAAGATCAAACAGATTCTTAACCAACCTAGCTGACAACTTTATCATCCAAAAGGTAGAGAACGGAACTAGAAGTAAAGCTATACTGGACCTAATCCTTACTAATCGAGAAGAAGCGATAGAGGGAGTTGAAGTTGCCAGAATCTTGGGTGAAAGTGACCACATCATGCTGAAATTCAATATAATGCAAACACAAACAATAGAAAATAATCCAACCAAATTCTTAAACTTCAAAAGAGCTGATTTTAACAAACTCAGAGAGAACCTAGGAAAGATTCCATGGATGAAAATCCTAAAGGGGAAAACAACTCAAGAAGCATGGGAAACACTGAGGAGTATGATCATAGGGGCCCAGTCCAGCGCAATACCACTGAAAAAGAGAAACAAGAAATTCAAGAGGAAACCAGCATGGCTGCACAAAGCTCTCTGACAAACTGAAAGACAAAAAGGACAAGTACAAAAAACGGAAAGAGGGACACATAACTAAGGCTGATTATCAGCAGACAGCCAGAACATGCAAAGATGAAGTCAAGAAAGCAAAGACCCAGAATGAATGAAGACTTGCAACAGAAATCAAGAACAATAAAAAAAGTTTCTTTCAACGTATTAATAACAAAACAAAAGTCAAGGAAACTAGGTCCACTAAAGAGAGAAGATGGCAAGGCAGTAACAGGCAACAGAGAAAGAAGAACTGCTTAACTCATTCTTTGCATCAGTCTTCACACAAAAATTATAGCCCAACATACCAAAAAAAACCTACTACAAAAGATAAACTAGAAACAAAAATTAAAATAAGCAAGAAAATGGTAAGAGAACACCCATCTGAACTTGACAAATAAATCACCGGGACCCGACAGATTACATCCCAGAGTTCTGAAGGAGCTGGCAGATGTTATCTCAGAACCATTGTACCATATCTTTCAAAAATCTTGGAACACCGGGGAATTACCTGATGATTGAAAAAGGGCTGATGTGGTTCCCATCTTCAAGAAAGGGAAAAAACAGACCCAGGAAACTACAGACCAATCAATCTAACATCAATACCTGGGAAGATCTTAGAAAAGATAATCAAAAAACAGATCTGTGAACAACTAGAAGCAAACAAAGTTATAACCAGTAGCCAGCATGGGTTTGTCAAAAACAGATCATGCCAAACCAATCTTATTTTATTCTTTGATAAAGTGACTAAATTAGTAGACCAGCGAAACGCTGTGGACATAGTATACTTAGACTTCAGTAAGGCATTTGACAAAGTAGATCACAACCTGATGCTTAGTAAGCTAGAAAATAGTGGGATAGACGACAATACCATCAGATCTATAGCTGGCTGACAAACCATACTCAGCAAGTAGTCCTCAATGGTACTACATCCACATGGAGAGAAGTAAGCAGTGGGGTACCACAAGGCTCCATCTTAGGCCCAGTACTTTTCAATATCTTAATTAATGACTTAGATGAGGGAATAGAAGGGGTACTCATCAAATTTGCAGATGACACCAAACTGGCAGGAATAGCCAACACCCCAGGAGACAAGCTCAGGATCCAAAAAGATCTTGACAAACTTGAACAATGGGTCCTATCCAACAAAATGAGTTTTAATGTGGAAAAAAGCAATGTTTTACATTTAGGCAGGAAAAATCAAAGTTTAAGTACAGATTAGGCAAGACCTGGCCCAAAAACAGCAACTGTAAGAGGGGCCTTGGAGTCCTAGTGGATGATCACTTGACTATGAGCCAGCAGTGTGCAGTAGCAGTCAAAAAAGCTAATACACTCCTGGGTTGTATGAACAGAAGCATAGAATCAAGATCACGTGAAGTATTAGTACCGCTTTATAAAACCCTAGTACTGTAAGACCACACCTGGAACACTGCAACCAATTTTGGTCACCACACTACAAGAAAGATGTTGAAACCTTGGAAAAAGTTCAGAGACGCAACTAAAATGGTCAAAGGCCTGGAGACTAAAACATGAAGAATGGCTGCAGGACTTGGGTTTGGCTAATCTAAAGAAAAGAAGAAATAGGGGTGACATGATGGCAATATTCCAGTATTTGAGGGGCTGCCACAAAGAAGAGGGGGTCAAACTATTATCCAAAGCACCAGAGGGCAAGACAAGAAACAATAGTTGGAAACTAATCAAAGAGAGAAGCAACCTGGAATTAAGGAGAAACTTCCTAACAGTGAGGACAATTAACCGGTGGAACAGCTTGCCTCCAGAAATCACGGGCGCTCCATCACTGAAAAATTTTAAGAAGAGACTGGACAGTCACTTGTCTGAGATGGTATAGGTTCTTCTGCTCAAGCAGGGGGCTGGACTAGAAGACCTCCAAGGTCCCTTCCAGTTTCTATTCTATTCTAGTCTATTCTATTCCTTTTATTAAAATCCTTAGGCAAAAAAGATGGTTTTGTTTTAATATAAGTTGGGGTAGGCTGAAATTTGCCACTTGAAGAATGTTGATTGAGTGTATTTTTCCAGAGATTGAAGAATTAAAAGTACTTCTTCCAGAGATGGTGAGATTTGAACCTACTTGGGAGGAAATGGAGCTCTACAAAGATGGAGGAATAGCAATTATTGACCAATGGATTTGTGCACATGCCAGGTAACTCTCTCCCTCCCTCCCTCTCTCTCTCACACACATACACACACTATCTTGCTCCAGGTCCTGCCATCCTTGCAAATATAGTAGATAAACATGTACCACTTCAGTAGAAAGATAACAGCTCTCCATGACATCATGGTGGCAACATGACCACAGAAAAGTCTTTGGAGAGCGCTGGCTCAATGGCCTTGAAACAGAGATGAGCATCACCCCCTTAGAGTTGGCAACAACTAGCAGAGTGAAATCCACAGAGACTCCCTTACCTTATTCCTTGAGTTTTATAGTGTGTTGTATATAAGACTACAGATACACATTTGAAGACTACCCAGAAGCAGTCCAGAATGTGGTGGTCTGGGTGCTAGCTGATACATACTAACCCTTGTACTTGTGTTTGCTTGTTTCTACACTATCAGCTTTCCATAGGCTATTTAAAATGAGATTTTTCAGAGAGCATTTGAAGTAGGAATTGATACTCTTGGTTGTAGTAGTTTGATTCATTAGGATTGGTCTATTTGCTTTATTATTATTATTATTACCATGATCACGTTATTTTGTATTGATGGATGTGTGGTTAAATCTAATACATGTATATATGTGTTTGATTTAGCAAAACTGAATGATTTTATTATCCCCATAGCATTAATGGAGATCCTGAGGTAAAATGGGTGGCCAATAAATTTTATAAATAAATAAATAATGGATTATAGAAAACTGATAGCAAATTTTTTAGGAATATGTTTTTTTACCCACTGATATTTTCTTTTCACAGATATTTTATAGGAACCTCAGTCTCAACTTTTTCTTTCCGCATTCAAGAGGAAAGAGAAATTCTGGGTTTTGACCCCAAAACAACTTACAACAGATTTTGTGGAGATGATGAGAAAACCTGTGAACAGCCAACTCACTGGAAAATTGAATATTAATATATTCAGTCAGTGAAGACAGCTGCCACTTCACCAGAGAAATTAAACAATTATCTTTGTGGAAAGAAACTTAAATATGTTTCCTTTTTTTTCACTGTTTCTGATAAACATGTGAATGGTGCTACTGTAGCTTATTTCTTAAACAATTTACAGTGGTCAGTATTATGGTTGTAATTCAAAAAAAAAACCCCAAGATGTTCAATTTGCCTCTAATCAAACCTTCAAGTTGGACCAGTTCACTTCACCCACTACTTTGCTTCACTAGAAGATCCAGCAAAAGTGACCATTAAAAGCTCTCAAATGGCATGGCAACTTGGCTGAGCTGAACCTTTGGAACTACAGATCCCTGAACACTTTGCAAAACAGCCAAAGTCAATAATGGTTTTGATTAAAGCAAAAAACACTTCAAGGATTCATACATTCCTAGTTTTAACTGTTGACTCTTCTGTGAAGTCCCATTTTTATCTGATCAGATAATATATTCTAATGCAATTAAATTGTTTCTAAAAGGTTTGCTGGAACTAATTTTGTTTATAAAAACAAAATATGTTAGATATAACTAAAGTGTGTAAGAACTTGCAATTCCATTTTATTTGTGAACTGGGAAGAAAGTGTATGTGGCTAAGCAGAAGTTAGATGTCCTAGTCAAGTTGATTATATGAGAAATATTAAATTGCCTAAATTGGTCTCTTTCATTTATGTCATCTTTCTTTTGCCTCAACTTAATTTACTAAACTATGTCCTGCTATCCATGCATGTCTCAGAAAATCAAATGTAAACTTACCAGTTTATTATGACTAACAGAATTGCTTCACCTTTGTATAAAAAGATACATTCCTGTGTAGAAAGTCAGCACCCCCCCTGCTAGAGAATGAAATATTTTTGGGGATATTAAAAGAGGCAGAATATTATATTTCCCCTAAAAGAGAAATAATAATAAAAAAAAATCTTAGAGGAGGCAGAAACAGCCCAAGGTTCCACAGGCAGAAACTGAGCAGGCCAGTTTTTAGAAATGCAGATTTGGGGCACACCATTCATAAGCAAAAACCGCCTTCAACCTCCACAGCTGATGGGATTAAGAATTTACATTCCCCCACCCAAAATCTAAAGCACATGACCTTTAGAACATAAGAGGATTAATCCTTCACCCTCTTCATTCTAGCAAAAGACACAAAAGCCCACCTCATTGCACAACCCAGAAACATTTCCATTTCAAAGTCTCAGAGCCCTATAAAGATCCATCCATTCTCAACTCCATTGGGTCAGCTGTCCCAGAACTGCATGATGTTGCAGGTTCTGCTTATCATTAAACCTTTCCAAACAGCCAGCCCAGTGGTGGGATTCAAATATGTGAATAACCGGTTCTCTGTGTGGATGCCACTCCCGGAAGTCTATTCTGGGGCTGGGCAACAAAAAATTAGCTACCGGTTCTTGAAATACCACACTGAATGTGTTTGTGTTCATAAAAAATCAGAATTATCGGAAAAATGTACAAGTTGTATTCAGCGCTGCAATGATTAGGAACATCTCTGAAATTCATGGAACCAATACTTTTCCCCTCTTTTTTCCTCAGCCTTCTTTGACTCTATAATTTCTAATTGTTTTATTCAGCTAGGCCAGTGGTTCTCAACCTTCCTAATGCCATGACTTTTTAATACAATTCCTCATGTTGTGGTGACCCCCCAACCCCACATCCAGCTGGCCAGGGAGGGGGGCAGGAAGGCCGCTCCTCCAGCTCCGCCCAGCCTGGTTGGAGAAGTGCCATTCCTCTCCCTCTTTCTCTCTCTTTCCTCTCTCTTTTTCTCTTTCTCTTTCCCTTTCCTCCATCTTCTCTCTCTTTCTCTCCCTTTCCTCTTTCTCTTTCTCTTTCCTCCCTTTCTCTTTCCTCTCTTTTCCTGTTTCTTTCCTCTCTCTCTCTTTTCTCTCTCTTTCCCTCTTTCCTCTCCCACTCTTTTTCCTCTCTCTCTCTCTCTCTCTCTCTCTCTCTCTATTTCCTCCCTCTTTTTCTCTTTCTCTCTCTCTCTCTCTTACGGCAGCATCTTTGGGGGTCCCTGCCACCCCTGGCCCAGCCTCTGCCACATTCTCAGCCAAACAGGTGGGGGGAGCAGGACGGGAGGCAGTGGATCCAGTGGCAGTGGCAGAGAACGGCTATATCGTTGGTGGTCCCCGCCGCCCCCGGCCCAGCCTCCACCGCATCCTCAGCCGAATGGGTGGGGGGGAGCAGGACAGGTGGCAGTGGCTCCGGTGGTGGCGGCGGTGGCACAGCTGCATCATCGGGGGTCCCTGCCGCCCACCCACCCCGCCGGGACTCCACACTGCCTGGCCTCGCCCTCCACCCATTGATGGAGCTGCAGTGGGGACAGCGCCCGACCGAGCCGCCTGGGGGACAGCAGGAGGAAGAAGGAGAGGAGAAGGGCATGGAAGCAGCCACCCCAGCCGGGACTCTGCGCTGCCTGGCCTTGCCCTCCGCCCATCGATGGAGTCACGGTGGGGGCTGGTGCCGTGCGGCCCCTGCCAGCCCCTCCACCACCCCGGCTGCTACACTCCCCAGGCAACCCTCTTGTCCCAGCACCCCCCCGAGCCACCTGGGGACAGCAGGAGGAAGAAGGGGAGGAGGAAGAGGAGGGCAAGGAAGCCGCCGCCAGTGCCGGGCCCCAGGAGGAGGCTCTTCTCTCCTACCATTGCTGCATCTCCTTCTTCCTTCCTGGCAGCCTGGATTCCAGCGCGCCTTCCTGGCCAGCGGGGCCAATGGTCGGGCTGGCTGGGGATCGCAGGGGCTGGTCTCCCTTGGGCCGCGGCTTGGGTGAGGGCTTGCCCGCTCAGCGAAGCCTCCAGCGGGCCACTCCCAGCAGGGATCCCAGGGCTTCCCCAGGCAGCTCCAAGGCCACGAGGCCCTGGCCACGCTTCTCCCAGGGGGTGGGGCACCTGGGCGCAGGACCAATCAGGATCCCTGCAGGAGGTAATTCCGCCTGAGAGAGAGAGAGAGAAGGGAAGCAAAAGTGCCTCTCTGTCTCTCTCTCTGCAAATGGCAGAGGAGGCCATGTGGAGACGGACGTGGAGCGGTGTCTCAGTTCCTAAGACCATCGGAAATATGTGTTTTCCAATGGTCTTAGGCGACCCCTGTAAAAGGGTCATTCGACCCCCAAAGGGGTCGCGACCCACAGGTTGAGAACCGCTGCTCTAAGAGGTGGTGCCATCAATGGTTGCTGGCCTCCCCACTGTGGGTGTTGCATCCTCAGTTGTTGCTGGTGCCCCCATGGTGGCTGCCACACTCCCAGTTGCTGCAAGCCTCCCAGCAGTTGTTGCACATCTGGGGGCTTTGGCCATCCCCACAGTTGTTGTTGCATTACCGATGGCTGTGGCACCCCCAATTGCTTCGCAACCCCCATCAGTCTTCACGGTTGCTGTAATGGTGCCCCCAGTGGTTGAGAGCCTCCCAGCAGTTGCTGCATAGGTAGGGACTGCTGCCATCCCCACTGCTGCTGGTTTACGGAGGTTTGTGGTGTCCCCAGTTGCTGCAGGCCCTCCTGCAGCCCCAGAGGTGGTTGTTGCTGGACCCCCATTGGTTGCGGGCCCCTCAGCGGTTGCTGCACATTCAGAGGCAGCGGCCAGCCCCACTGCTGCTGTAGTGCTCCCAGTTGTTGCAAGGCCCCCATCAGCTGTTGCATCGTCAGCAACTGCTGGCTTCCCACCTGGGAAGGTTGCGGCGTTCCCCATTGTTGTACGGGTCCCAGGCTGGGTGGCAAATAAGCATGTCGATCTGGGGTTAGACTGTCTTGGTGATGGCTCGGGCTCTTATCCCATCAGTGGCGATCTGGGCTTTGGGGATGGAGATCTGCACAGGCGGGACTGGGGGTTTCCCTTGGTAGGAGTTGGTGGCTGCCTCACCGATCATCATGATCACTCGCATGGGGGAGCAGGAAGGTTATTCTCCACTCTTCATCTCTAGCTCCTCAAATCTTTCCACCAACTCCTCGACTGACTGACTATGGGCTGTGGACAGGTATTTCCAGTCACCCGAGTCCTCAGTGGCAGATGATTTTGTGATCTCCACCGGTCTGGGGAACACAATGTGCAAGAATCCTCTATTTGCAGCCCAACCTCGTCCATCTTTGAAGCACTTGATGGTGGCAAGGCTGTCTCGAGGTGTCTGGAGTCTCTGCTGTGTTGGATCCAGTCCAATGACCAGATCAACTGTCCTCGTGGCTTGGGATTTGCCCCCAGCTGGGAGGCCTGAAAAAATTCCTTCTCCACTGGTGCACTGGCTGTTGCTCCCCCCTCTGGGGTAGCAGCCGCTGCCGTGGTACTGGTTTCAGGCATTCTCTCTTTCTCCATGCTGAGATCTTCCCCAAATCTTTGTCAACTTACCCCTCCTTTGTAGGGACAGTGACTGGGGCTTGGGACCCCAAGATAATTAGGAAAAGGTTTGAGTTTTTGCCTTAATGTCATGGTTCCAACAGATGAAACTCTTCAAAGAACTTCGAGGCATTGTTTACCTTAAAGAGTCTTTATTTTGAATACCATAACATCGGCATTGCATAATCGAAGCCAAAAACTGAGTTCCCCTCCCATGAGCACATACTATCAAAGCACAATTCCTTCCTCCAATTAACAGTCATATTCCCTAATTAACTTGAAGCAGGGGCTTCCTTTCCCATTCTCCAGCCCGCCAATTTCTTATCAGCTCTGGTTACAATAACCTTGTTTCTCACACTGGGTCCAGTGTTGTTATGTCTAGCTGTATTCTCGTTCACATTCCCCCTCCAAGCATCATCTAAGTCTAAAAGCAAAAGGTAAAAGATGGCTGCATTTCCATCTGTTGTCAATGCAAAAACATCTGATGTTAGCAGCGTTGACAATATCATGCTTTCTTATTTTAATTTCTCACTATTCAGTTAATTCAGTGGTTCTCAACCTTTTTAATGCCGCAACCCCCAACCGGTCGTAAGTTGAGAACTACTCAACCGGTCATAAGTCGAGGACTATTCAACTGGTGCAGCACCGTTTGCAGAATGGGATTTTTGGCAGGCTCAGCAGGGCAGAGACAGCCTGGACAATTCCTATTGGCTTTTGAAAGCCAATAGAATTAGACTCTATTCAAGAGAGTCTATTCTATTGGCTTTCAAAAGCCAATAGAATAAAAGGGAGTAGCACAGCTAAGGAAAAGGGGGAAAAAATGGCAGACTGCGTTGTTTGGTGACCCCCGTGAAATGGTCGTTCAACCCCAAATGGGGTCCCGACCCACAAGTTGAGAACCACTGAGTTAATTGGATGATCTTTGGGTGTTTTCTGATCAATTTGGAGCTCTGGTTTGGAGCTACCGTATTAGCAGAGCACTGAGCAAACTAGGTATTATCAGACACTAAGCAAAGCAAGGCAAGGACAACATAATTATAGAAATAGTTATGTGCCCAGAAGACTGTTGGAAAGTACTAACTTTTCATTACTGAGAAAGAGTGCTACTGAAAACATAGATAGACACCCAACATGCTAGCATCAGATATAAAATCACCAGTGGTGGGATTCAGCCAGTTCGCACCAGTTCGGTAGAACTGGTAGCTACTTTTTTTGTTGCTAAGGCTCAGAATGGACTTCTGGAAGCGGCATCTACAGAGAGAACCAGTTGTTCACATATTTGAATCCCACCACTGAATATCACCATGTAACAATGTGGAAAACCTGAGAAGATGAATGTGCCATGTGTTGTAAATAAGCGGATGAAGACTGTATCTAGCAGAAATGTCCTTCTAGAGCCCTGAAGAGCTGAGGAATCTGCTTACAGAGGAGAAACTACAAATACTTGTTTCTTGTAGAGCATCTCATTTTGAGGAGCATACAGTGAACATTGCATGCATTATAACTCTGGAAAGCAAATGTGCTGACTTCAGTCTGACGGCATTAATTGTTATCTATGATTGGAAAACTGCGATTATGAACACTATTTAAAAGCAACTTCTGCAGCTATATTTTATGGAAAAGAGCCAAAAGATGGCCAAAATGCTTTATATAGAAATGCCATTTTCCAACCCTTTTTCACCCTGTATTTCTACATTTTTTCACATATCAACTATTCATAAAATAACTTTATTAAAAAGTTTTGAAGCTTTATTTCAAATCATAAGCTGGTCCCACCATATTACACTGGAAAGAAATACAAATAAAAATAACTGAACACACTATCTTATCTTTAAATGTTCTGTGTAATGCGACTCTTAATCTTTCCCTTTCTGCCCCTTTTTCTAACTATGCTAATTTGAAAACAAAGGCCAGATTGTTTAAAGTCATCTCTGCCTAGCTCAGCAGTTCTCAACCTGTGGGTCATGACCCCTTTGGGGGTCGAATGACCCTTTCACAGGGGTCGCCTAAGACCATCGGAAAACACATATTTCCGATGGTCTCAGGAACCGAGACACCGCTCCGCACGGCCTCCTCCGCCATTCGCAGAGAGAGAGAGACAGAGAGGCACTTTCACTTCCCTTATCTCTCTCTCTCTCTCAGGCAGACTTACCTCCTGCAGGTCTCCTGATTGGCCCTGTGCCTGGGTGCCCCACCCCCTGGGAAAAGCACGGCCAGGGCCTCGTGGACTTGGAGCCGCCCGGGGAAGCCCCGGGATCTCTGCTGGGAGCGGCCCACTGGAGGCTTCGCTCACCGGGCAAGCCCTCACCCAAGCCGCAGCCCAAGGGAGACCAACCCCTGCGATTGGACCCACTGGCCGGGAAGGCCCACCGGAGTCCAGGCTGCCGGGAAGGAAGAAGGAGATGCAGCAAAGGTAGGAGAGGAGAGCTGCCTCCTGGGGCCCGGTGCTGGCAACAGCTTCCTTGCCCTCCTCTTCCTCCTCCCCTTCTTCCTCCTGCTGCCCCCAAGGAAGCTCACGTGGGCACCAGGGCAAGAGGAGTGCCTGGGGGGAGCAGCTGGGCTGGCAGAGGGGCTGGCAGGGACCGTGCACCACCAGCCCTCGCTGCAGCTCCATCGATGGACAGAGGACGAGGCCGGGCAGCGCGGAGTCACTACAGGGGTGGTGGCCAGGCTGGGGGTGGCGGGGACTCCGGCCGATGCTGCTGTGCTGCCATGCTGCCGCTGGAGCCGCTGCCTCCTGTCCTGCTTCCCTCCCCGCCCATTCAACTGAGGATGCGGCGGGGGCGGCAGCCGGGACAGAGGCGGTGGCGAGGAACCCCGACGATGCTGCCGTGTCGCTGCCAGAGCCGCTGCCTTCCATCCTGCTTCCCCTCCCCGCCCGTTCAGCTGAGGATGCGGCGGGGTGGCAGCCAGGCAGGGGCGGCGGCGAGGAACCCCGATAATGATGCTGTGCTGCCGCCGGAGCCACTGCCTCCTGTCCTGCTCCCCCTCCCCACCCGTTCTGCTGAGGATGCGGTGGTGGCCGGGCTGGGGGCAGCAGGGACCCCCAACAATGCTGCCATAAGAGAGAGAGAGAGAGAGGAAAGAGAGAGAAACAGAGGAAAAGAGAGAGGAAAAAGAGAAAGAGAAAGAGAGAGGAAAGAGAGAGAAAGAGAAAGGGAGGAAACAGAAAAAGAGAGAGGAAAGAGAAAGAGAGAAAAAGAGAGGAAAGAGAAAGAGAGAGAGAGGAAAGAGAGAAAGAGGAAGAGGAAAGAGAAAAAGAGGAAATAGGGAAAGAGAGAGGAAAGAGGGATAGAGAGAAGAGAGAGAGGAAAGAGAGAGAAGAGAGAGAGAGGAAAGAGAAAGAGAGGAAAGAAAGAGAGGAAAGAGGAAAGAGAAAGAAAGAGAGAAAAGACAGAAAGAGAAGAAAGAGAGAAAGAGAAACAGAGAAAAGAGAGAAACAGGAAAAGAGAGAGGAAAGAGAGAAAGAGAAAGAGGGAGGAAAGAGAGAGAGAAAGAGAAAGAGGAAAGAGAGAGAAGAGAGAGAGGAAAGAGAGAAAGAGAAAGAGGAAAGAGAGAGAGGAAAGAGAAAGAGAAAGAGGAAAGAGAGAGAGAGAAGAGAGAGAGGAAAGAGAAAGAGAAAGGGGAAAGAGAAAGAGAGAGGAAAGAGAGAAAGAGAGAGAGAGGAAAGAGAAAGAGAAAGGGGAAAGAGAAAGAGAGAGGAAAGAGAGAGAGAGGAAAGAGAGAGAAAGAGAGAGAGGAATGGCGCTTCTCCAACCAGGCTGGGCGAAGCCGGCGGAGCAGCCTTCCTGCCCCTGCTCCCTGGCCAGCTGGATTGGGGGTTGGGGGTCACCACAACATGAGGAACTGTATTAAAGGGTCACGGCATTAGGAAGGTTGAGAACCACTGATTTATACAAAGGGGTTCTGGTGTATCTTGATGACATCCTGATATACAGCACAAATATGACTGACCATGTAAAACTAGTAAGAGAAGTGCTAAGGAAACTGTTGAATGCCAAACTTTATGTCAAACTATCAAAATGTGAGTTTCAACAGACCCGATTGGATTATCTTAGCTACAGAATTTCCAGTGAGGGCATTGAAATGAACCCGACCAAAGTGAAAGCTGTAATTGAATGACTTGCAAACAGCTCCAGAGTTTCCTAGGATTCACCAACTTTTACCGGCAATTCATCCCCTCCTTTGCCGAAATCGCCCTACCCCTTACGGAACTACTAAAAACAGGACAAGTGGGAGAAAAGCCATGACCAGGCCAACCACTAATATGGACTATTTGCTGTTGAACCAGTCCTAAAGCATCCCTGCCCAGGGCAGCCCTTTGTAATTCAAGCCGATGCTAGCGACATGGCCATTGGAGCTGTACTGCTACAAAAGAACCAGAGTGGAACCTTAAAACCTTGCACCTACACCTCGAAAAAATTCACTGAGTGCGAGAGGAGGTGGGCTGTGTGGGAAAAGGAGGTGTTTGCAATCTGCTGGGTTCTATTAAACTGGAAACACTATCTCAGTGGTGGCGAACCTATGGCACGTGTGCCAAAGGCGGCACTCAGAGCCCTCTCTGTGGGTACACACGCCATGCCCCGGAGATGGCAACCATCTCTCTTCAACCAGCCACCCGCTAACTTGCCAAGGTCCCACATGGCTGGATGCATCTCAGCACCCATGCGCTCACTGGCCTCTATGTGCAGGGGCCAATGGTGTCAGGCAGCAACTGCCCCGGCCCCTGCCTCACCTTGCACTGTGACAATGGCATCCCCACCCTGCCTTGCCTCGCCTTGCCTTGTCTCACTCCGCAGGACGAGCCTCCTGCCCACCACCCCACCTGCCAGAGACCCCCTGGATCTCCCCCAACCTTGCCTGGCCCCCACAGGCATCCCTCCCCACAAGCAACATTGAGGTGATCACACCCAGCTTGGCCACACCCACCCAATCTGCCATGACCACCACAGCCACGCCCATCCAGTGAGCCATGCCCACCTGGCACCTGGCGATAAATAAGTGGGTTTTGGGTTGCAGTTTGGGCACTCAGTCTCTAAAATGTTCGCCATCACTGCACTATCTAGAGGGGAGGAAGGTGCCTTTCATGGTATGGACTGATCAAAAAAATCTAAAAGTGCTGAAAATTCCCCACAAATTGTCCCCAAAACAAGTGTGATGGGCGTAGTACTTTAACCATTTTAACTTCACTTTAAAGTATATACCAGGAGGAAAAAACTTCTTAGCTGATGCTCTATCCAGACTGCAGTACTATCCAGTACAAAAGCCAGCATGAAGAGGTTAATGAGGCAATTATCTCCAATCCACAAACAGCCTCCCAACTCACGCCGCACAGAGTCCCACCTTCAAGAGCCCCTAACCCTGATGACTCTGGGGCATAGAAAATAAAACAAGAGCTCCTCACCGACCAATAGTTCAAAGACAATCAAACATCCCTAACGTGCAGGGATGATTTGGCTTACAAGGGGGGAAAGTTATACTTGCCAGAGACCCTCTGCCTTAATGCTCTCCGACATGGCCATGATGTGAAACAGGCTGGACACTTTGAATATTTTAAAACACTACACCTCATCCGCCAGCTATTCTGGTGGCTGGGTTTGAAACAGGATGTGGAAAGATATGTTAGGAGTTGTGCTGTATGTGCCACCATGAAAAGAATTCCAGGGAAACCCCCTGGGTTTTTGCAGCCAGTGGCAGACCCTTCCCAACCATGGAAAGAAATTGCTATGGATTTTATAGTAGATCTACCTGAAAGTAGAGGAAATACAATCATCTGGACTGTGATAGATCTGTTTTCAAAGCAGGCTCATTTCATCGCCTGCAAAGGGCTTCTGTCTGCCCAACAACTAATCAAAATGTTTTTGAAACACATCTACCAGCTGCATGGTGCACCTAAACAAATAATCTCAGACAGGGGGGTGCAGTTCACAGCTAGGTTTTGGAAAAGTTTCCTTAAACTAATTGGTTCATCTCAAGGTCTATCATCTGCTTTTATCCGGCTACTAATGGGGGGGGCCTGAATCCGTGAACTTAATGGTGGAGCAATATCTCAGATGCTATGTCAACTACCAACAAACAAACTGGACTGACCTCCCTTTCGCAGAGGTGGCTGACAATAACTCTGTTCACAGCAGCACTGGCTTCATGCCTTTTAAAGTGGCCACAGGAAAAGATTTCAATCTGATACCCAAATATCCCCAGGTGCCGTCCGCTTCCCAGACAGTTGATCAATGGGTGAATGGGTGGGAAGAACTTTGGAAAAACATGAAAATTGCTTTTAAAAAGGCTTCTGAGACATATAAAAAGCAGGCGGATTAAAAAAGGGCTCCTCATTCCAAGTTGGGGAAAAGGTTTATCTGTTGACTAAATATTTACGGCTCAAATTACCCAGTAAGAAGTTAGGACCGAAGTTCTTGGGACCTTTCCCCATTGTAAAGATCATTAACTCAGTCACAGTGGAATTAAAACTCCCAAAGCTCCTAGGGAAAATTCACCCTGTTTTCCATTGCAGCCTGTTGAAACCTTATCGGGGTTCCACTTTAAGACCTCCCCCTAAGAAGGCACCTGCACCCCTCGTGGTGGCAGGACAGACTCACTATGAAGTAAAGCGTATTCTTGATTCTAGAATTTTTAAAGGGAAATTGCAGTATTTAGTACAATGGAAAGGATATTCGTTGTCTGAAGCTATTTGGGTGAAGTCTAGCGATGTGAAAGCTGATAGACTCATTACTAGGTTCTATAAGAAACACCCTAACAAACCGAGAGGCAATCCCCAGTCTGTGCTTTTATTTATATTACAGGATTTATCCTTTTTGTAAAGGGAACTGGATGTCAATGCTGCTAACATCGGATGTTTTTGCATTGACAACAGATGGAAATGCAGCCATCTTTTACCTTTTGCTTTTAGAGTTAGATGATGCTGGAGAGGGAATGTGAACGAGAGTCTAGATAGACATAACAACACTGGACCCAGTGTGAGAAACAAGATTATAACCAGAGCTGATAAGAAATTGACAAGCTGGGGAATGGGAGAGGAAGCCCCTGCTTCAAGTTAATTGGGGAATGTGATTTATGACTGTTAATTAGAGGAGGGAATTGTGCTTTGATACTATGTGCTCAGGGGAGGGGAATTCAATTTTTAGCTTTGATTATGCAGTGTCGATGTTATGCTACTCAAAATAAAGGCTCTTTAAGGTAAACAATGCCTCAAAGTTCTTTGAAGAGTTTCTTGGAACCATGACAGATATTCCATATCCATTATACAGGGATCATTCTTTACACTCATGTCTTGCAGTTGATAAGCCTCTCTGAATAGGGGAAGGAGATGTAACGGTTGCAGACATCCCTCCTGAAAAATGTATAAACCTTTGCTTAGGAAAGCTGGTTATCTTCTGAACTTAACAAAATTGACAATGCTTCTCTTACATTTCCTTTTATTTTTTCCTGTCCAGTTAGTTCTCCCCTTATACCATTTCCGCTTGGAAAAGCTTAATTTAAATTGAGGGCAGTCTATGAAGGAGGTATGATAATACATAAACTACAGAGACTATTTCACTATCAGAAACAGGATGGATTTACAGCATTGCATACTAAAGGTTGATTAGATTGTATATCTGATGTGTCAACACAGCATATTAAGAGCTAATTACATTAATTTATATCCAAGCAGATCTTGTTATGTCTACTGATTTGATGGAATGTAGTCTGGATTCCCAGGAGGGAGAAGCTGCTTTCCAGAGGGCAAAGAGGTAGGAGAACTTGGAAAGTTTGGTTGGCAGGAAGAGGATTAAAACGGTTGCACCCTAGTTATTCCCAAAGTATTATTTATGCAAATAGTGGCTTTAATTTGGTAAGATTCTGTCCATAGGTGAAGAACAATAAACTATTCATACGCAACTCCAATGTTGACAATGTCATTGTCAGTTCTTGCAGTCTGACAACTATAATTTCATTCACACAAAATGCTAAGCCAATGGCTGTATCCCTTCATATGCTGAACCATACATTATTAATCCTTATTATATCATATCTTAATGTATTATGTGAACTCTAGACAAAAGCAGGAAACCATGGTTCAGGATTAACAAGTTGCTATGTTAGATGAACACTGCTACATTATATTTCTCAGTATCAATTGCTGATACACACAGCTAGGAAAGTGTTATTACACTTTCAAGAGGCATTTGGTTGGCCACTAAAGGAGGGAAATTTATTAGTTTTGTATTCTGCTTTATGTGTACAGCTTGGGACAACAAACAAAGAACTACTGCATCCTCTTGCCTAGTGAAGAACAATCCAGCTGGTGGGTTGAATTGAGAGTGAATGAGTGGATCAGAATCATTTTTCCTGTCTTAGGAAGGACTAAACTCACTCACAGTCTCTCATTTTTTTAGTCCAGAATCTTGATCATCGCTACAAACTACTTAAACCTTTGTCAGATCCAGCACAATTCTTTAATTGTGTTCTTAGAAATGGGAGAAGTTACTGGAATCTCAGAACAAGTTATAAAATCTATTTCCTGGCAATTATTCCATCAGATATAATTTTCTAATGCTGCTAACATTAAGCTAAATTATCTAATGTGAAATGCGATACTTTTATTCCAGACATATTTTTTAAAACAGCAGGTATCACTTTCAGTCTCCATTCAGATTGCACACATCCTAAATTTCAGTATTATTCTCTGAGCATTCATTTAATTTCCAAAACATTTTCCTGATAAAAGTCTACAATGCTGGAAAATATGGAAGAAAAAAAGAAAAAAATAAACAGCAGCAAGGTGGATGGACTCACTTATAATGGCAATGGACGTACAACTGAAACATCAAAAAGAGTGGATTGGGAACAGATTGTCCTGGACAACATTTATCTATGTACTTGCCAAGAGTCAATACTGACCTAATGGTACATACCGTGATTGGTCAAAGCATTGGGGTGATGCTGCTTATTGCAGGACAAGTTTTGTTGCCCTACTCACTGTTACTTTTTTAACTCACTCAGTGCTTATTGCTATCACAGTAGTTTGTCCTTAATATACTTGCATTCAACTATTCATTTGTAATAACTTTTTTCTCCATGATTTGAGGTGTAGCATAAGCTCACAAAACAAATTACTTAGTGTCATAAATTCTTCCAGCATCTGCATGTTTTAGTACAAGTGATATCTAGCAGTCTCAAGTTGATTATTCTGATACCAGATTCATCCATCATGTTTCATTCATGCTCAGTCTTAAAAGTTACTTCTATTCCACTCATAATATATGCTTGGATACTCTCCAGATTATAATGTTTCCTCTGGTACTTCCACAATCAAATTACTTTGATTCCAAACCATTCCTTAATAGTATTTTTCAAATTCAATTAGTATTCTGACATTATTTTACATTA
The DNA here is from genome assembly GCF_016545835.1 of Crotalus tigris. Classification (NCBI taxonomy): domain Eukaryota; kingdom Metazoa; phylum Chordata; class Lepidosauria; order Squamata; family Viperidae; genus Crotalus; species Crotalus tigris. Next base: position 2,392,561 of record NW_024100510.1, read on the forward strand.
TTTTATATCTAAACTTGTAAGGCATAAAAAAACCAGGAAAAAATACAGTAAAATGAGCTAAAATATAATATATGTACAAAGCAAATTGCCAAACGAAGTCAAATAAACTTGCCACCAAATTTCAAAGTGTCTCTGCAAGTAGATAGCGTACATAAAAATCATCCAGAGCACCTGGGAATTTTTGAAATGAGACTATTATACCACTTTGGCTGTCTCAATAGTACTACTTTTTTAAAGGCTGTTTATACACACCTCACCACATGGGCAGTGTCTCACTTTAGCAATGCATTAAAAGGCACAAGAGAGAACATTTGGCAGTGCCTTAGAACAGTATGTTATGATACCATGCTGCCTAGGATAATGTAAGCAGATCCCAACTTGAGGACTTTTCTCCTTTGTATTCCTATCTGTAAGTCTGCTTCAGCAGCTCTTTTGCTCTGTACAGTCTATTCCCATCAATATTTGGGATATCTTTCTCTGCAGCATTTTCCTCCTCCAAAAAGCATGGAGAGGATTTACCTAAATTGGAAGGACTAAGCCTTATAAGGAGGTCAACTTTTAAACAAAAATTTAAAATCTTCATCAATCCTCATCTAGACTCCACAACTTTTAGAGTTACATGATCTGCCATATTAACCTATAAAGTTTTATCCTTACCTCATCTTCCATGATTCCTGAATTTGGATCATACTGGAAGGTGAAACTATTATTTCATGTTACTATTAAAATAAAAATTAAGTTTTAAATCTAAAAAAATCATAGGATCTATCTTCATCTTATTCTAATAACAATCCTATGGGGCTGACAAGAGTGACTGCCTCAAAGTTATCCATTAGTGACATTTTATGGCAGAGTCTGGATCTCCCTGGATCTCACCACCTACCCCGTCCTAGCCCAGCATTTTAGTCATTGCATCCACACTGGTTATTTCAAATTAGAAAAACTACACAGTTCTTCCCTGTTTCAGTGAAAGATCTTTGATTTTAAATTATATGAAAAAAAAATCCATGAAGAGTGACATTATAGATTTTTTTTTAAATCATCTAAATTAGGAGCCTTCACATCTAATGCTCACAAATCTCATACAGTAGTTTAAACTTCTTTCCAAGCATCTGTAAAGAAGGATTTTGCTTTTGCAGTCCTGAATTGCCTCATATTAATATAAATAGACATCAAACATTAGGACAAGAGAAAACTGACCTACTTTTTACATTATATATATATATATATATATATATATATATATATATATATATATATATATATATATATATATAGTTTTCTGAGGTTTTCGCGGGTATTTGTATGTAGGTCTTTGGTTGTTCGGGTTTTCTCCCGCGTAAAATTGGAAGTGTCTTGGCGACGTTTCGACGAAGTCCCATTCGTCATCTTCAGGCTGGTGCTTTCAGCTTCGTGCTCGAGCAGCAATGTGTGGTCTTAGCTGTTTCTTCCTTTTAACTGCCAGTGGGGGTATGAACTGATTGGGTGGGAGCTTGGCTGTGTTCTGATTGGGTGGAGGTGTGTTCTGATTGGTTAGGGGCGTGGCTGTGCTCTGATTGGCTGGGGGGTTGGCTGTGCTCTGATTGGCTGGGGGGTTGGCTGTGCTCTGATTGGCTGGGGGAGTGTTCTGTTTGGTTGTGCTCTGCAACTCAGACTAAGCACAACCAACAGAACACTCCCCCAGCCAATCAGAGCACAGCCAACCCCCCAGCAATCAGCAGCCAACCCCCAGCCAATCAGAGCACAGCCACGCCCCTAACCAATCAGAACACACCTCCACCCAATCAGAACACAGCCAAGCTCCCACCCAATCAGTTCATACCCCCACTGGCAGTTAAAAGGAAGAAACAGCTAAGACCACACATTGCTGCTCGAAGCACGAAGCTGAAAGCACCAGCCTGAAGATGACGAATGGGACTTCGTCGAAACGTCGCCAAGACACTTCCAATTTTACGTGGGAGAAAACCCGAACAACCAAAGACCTACATATATATATATATATATATATATATATATATATATATATATATATATATATTCTTTTTACAACCCTGTAATCTCTTAATCCAGGGTACAGTCAGGGCAGCTGGATGGAGCTGAGCATTTACTAGCTGGATACCCTTTCTGATGCCTACGTGGAGTTTGCAGCAGTTTTCTTTGCACCGTAAGAGAGAAACATCTGCCACTACTTAGGACTGAACTCTCAACCTTCCAAATGGGAGGTTAGCATCTTCACCTCTAGGTATGCTGCTCATACCATACATTATAATATAGACTTCAAATCAAGATTTTCTGAGGGGGAACTGCTTTTACCACTTAATTCTGAGGAGGGGTTGCTTTTTTTACACTGTTTAAATTATTCAATGTCTTTTCTTTTTTCAGTTTGGTAACTAGAACTGTGGATAATACGCCAAGTGTAGTCTCACTCTAGATTTATATAAGGCAGTCCTGTTTTATTTTCAGTTTCCCTTCTAATGGTTGAACCATAGACTATGCCTTGCTTTACGGTAACTATCCACTAGGTTCAGCTTTTCATTGATATGTGAGGATTCCAAGATCCCTTTCCTGGTCCCTTTTTTCATCTCACATTCTATTAATGTATCAATGATTTTTTTTTTGTCCTTTCAACCAATCTGAATGGATTTCTTGGGAGTTCTTCACAGTCCCTTTTTGATGTCATCACTGAACTTCGCATCTTACTGCTCATCCCTAATTTTGGATCACTTATAAGCAAATTGAAAAGAACTTCTCCAGACTTCTTCAGTTTTGTGTCACGGTGAGATGGATGCAGAAAGGCAAGGCTCTGCCTTCCACACCCAATTTCACCCTGCTGGGGCACTAAAAGGGCTTAAAGTTGCCCCGAAGAGACAATGAAGAAGGAGGGGCACCTTGTTGATCATGGAGAGATGGTGGTCTTTCCGTTTGATCTGAGGAAAGCCCTCCAAACCGGCAGGGGAAAGACTGGCTACATTCTGTGGCCAGCCATTAGCTGCTGACAACTAAAGAAGAAAAGCACCAATTAGCAGTCATAAACAGCATGTTTGGAACTGGGTGAGAATATTGATCCTTTCTTTACTATTTTAAAACTGAATTTCCTGGGAAAGGCTCCCAAGTAGCTAAAAACCTCCAAACATGAATGGAAGCAGCATTTTAATTTCTTTGATAGAAATACATAATACCGAAGTGGAAGTAACATAAAGCTACAGTTTGGATAAATTTGAGAACTGAGATAATTGTTAAGATTTTCTCTTTGAAAAAAAATTGAGTGAAATATAAGAAATTAATCCTGTCTTAAGAGTGGAAAATGGATTTTGAATGACATCTAGTGGTGGATTTGAGTATAGCACCACAACTAACTTCCTGGCTGCTTGGTGACTCCTAGCTTAATGGAGAATAACTAGCAATAAAGGAAAATATTTTGGCATACTTATCACCCTGACCTTCTTCGATTATAAACACTTACTGAGCTTGGACTTTTAATCTCAAGAACTATTGGGAGGGAAAGAAAAATTTGACTTTTGACTACGTTTGGCTGGAGAGACTTTTGAGCTGTCTTCAGGGTGGTTGAACATTTTGAACACTTTGAACATTGTGGATTACAACTTTGCCTGCCTGAAAATTCTTGGACGCCTGAGACAAAAGATCACTACAAAATATTGCTTTTAGGACTGGACCCATATTCTGGTACCTATTGGATTATAAAGGCTACACATAAAGACCAGAAAATTAGATGAAACTTTGTTCTATTCTTATTAAGGTTGGTGATACTAGAGGATCTTCAGGAATGATGCCTCAAGAAAAAATAAACACCTTTCAGAAGGAAATATACTGTCAACAATCCTACCAGACTCCTGGGTAAAGAAGGACACAAAGGCAAACAGACTCAGGAAGCAGCAGGTTTACTTTAAGGCATCGTTGGCAACAGCACAGACTTACAGCACAAAAGATCCTTGCTGAACAAAGTTTCCACTGGGAGCAATCGCCTCCCAGCGCAGCTTAAATGCACTTGCTTCAGTGCCACCCCACCCTGGCCCAACTAGCCAGCAACTCCATTCTCCAATCACCCAATCAGCATCCGACTGTAGTTAGTCCAAAGCGCAGCAGCTGTCCCAGCTTGACCCCATCCCTCCTGTTCGTCTGTGTGATCTTTGGCCTTCTGGGAAGTCCCACCCTGACAGTGCAGCTCTCCCGCTCATCAGCTGTCCAGCGGCCGCTCGTTAATTGTCCCAGCATCTCCACCGCGTGGGCGCGGCTCCCAACATCGTCCGGTGTTCCGCTCGGCGTCCACTGCACAGCAACAGCCTGTCAGCTGTCCGGCAGTTCAAATGCGCCCCCCCGGAGCACCGCCGCTCAAACTGCTTCGCCGAGCTGCTTAGCCAAGACAGTGAGCTGCATGGAACCGGTTCTGGCTGTCCTCTCCCCCAATGTGTTGTCCTTCACCTTCCCCCCTCCTGTATGTTGAGCCTGGGAGGGCTTGACATATACTCTATGCTACAATTAACTCACCAAAGTCACATACAAAGAGGACATAAAAAGAAACCATAATGAGACTAAAAATAATTTAGATAATATAAATGAACAAATCTCCAATTTAAATCTAGAACTAGAAAATTTCCAGACGACTACAAAGTATGAAGAAATAAACCAGAAATCAGAAAATGAAGCAGAGGAAATAGACTTAGAGACAAAAGAGATAAAAGAAGGGAAATATAAACCACCACATACAAATAAAATACTGATAACAATGAAAATGGAAAAGACATTTTACCTTTTAGATCTGCAAAATATACCTGATGATAAGGAAGAAGATTTTAAAAAATGGAATATAGAGGAAATGTCACAACTTCAGAGACAAAAAATGAAAAGAGAAATTGAGGGAGAAGGAAAGTGGGAGTTGCTTAAGGAACTCAAAAAAAATACCCTATGTTTTCCTCATGCCAAGAAACTTTTACAAAAATAGAAAGAAATCTCCTGCACAACTTAATTGCCCTGGCTTGTAAAGCTACTTGGCAAAGAAAGAAAGCAAGAGTTAGATTTAAAATAATCGAAGATTTGATCGATTAGAGGGGGATATTATATCTTTAAATATTTGTTTGAATATGATTAAAAGAATGGATGACCCTTAGATATAATTAGACTTTTATAATGAGAGATATGATTTAGAACTAAAATAGCATTTTTTTTCTTTTGATATGGGAAATATGAAAATAAGAGGATGCCTGGTATAAAACTTTTAGCTATATAAATGTAATTAATATTGAGAAAATCATAACTGACAAAGATATTTCAAATATTGGTGGGAAAACAAACCTTAAGAAGAGCATGAAAAACAGGATATTGATTTATGAATTGATATTATTTGTATATTAGTAAAATATGATGAGGATGTTTATATCTAACTTTGTACACATCAACAGTAGCAAGAACTGTAACTGTGTAATGGGGGGGAAATGGAAAAAATATGGGAAAGAAAAGGAGGATCAGGGAAAAAATACAGGATTGTGCAGTACTGAACAGATTTATATTGAAGAAGTTAATGTTAAATATTTGAACCCAGATAACATGTTGTTTACTAAGCATTAAAGACTGTAATTCTTAAAAATCAATAAAATATTTTTAAAAAAAGAAAAAGAAAAGAAAAGAACTTCTCCAAGTATTCAAAACTCACATGTTTGCCATCAAGTATCTCAAGGATTCAATACTGACATCTTTAGAAAAGATTTGAACTTTAGGTGACACAAAACTTCCTTTAGTCCTTTTTAGTAAATCCCATTCTTCTGTATATTTGAATGTTTTTATTTTAAATACCTTGTAGCATTTTATGCAGCAAGGACATTAAGCTAACATGTGTATAATTTTGTATCTTCTCTGGCTTTTTTTTTTAATTGCACACTTTACAGACTTTGGGAACAAATGCTAGTTTTTGCAAAAGAATTATTTAACAACTCTCAGGATAATACTATTTGGATATCGGCATGTCCTTATTTTTAATTTGGCAGTAGGCATGACTTCATATTATATGATTAATGTTTTTCAGCTACTTTGATTCTCTTCCTGAAAAAAACTATTTCAGGCATAAACTTATATTATATATCCTCCCCAACAAAGATGAAAGCAAATACTTTATTAACTGTGTATGCACTATCTAGCATATTTTTAATGTTCTGTCATTTAGCAGCTCAATAGTCTCCTTGGCAATTTTCTGTTGGCTTATTTTAATAGTTTGGTGTAGTGATTAAGGCACCAGGTTAGAAAGCAGGAATCCTGTCTTAAGCATGAAGTCAGCTGAGTGACTATAAGCCAATCACTCAACTCTAGGAAGGAGACAATGGCAAAACCACTTTCAAAACCTTAAGAAAACTACAGGAACTCAACAGGAGTAAACACTAATCAGCAGGCACAAATATGTATGTACCTATTGAAGGTATACACATACACAGGTGTCTTTGTGTGTATTTCTTCTTGTTGTTAATGATTTTTCCCCAGGATGAAATTATTCTTGCTTGGTAGTAATACGTTTAATAGCTATGAGCCAGCACAGCAGTTCAACCCAATTTTTTTAAAAAATAGGGGGGGAACAGATTCTGAAATTTTGCAACTAGTTGTTGATGCCATGTATTCAGAATGACACTGACTTATGAATATTAATAAGACCGCAACCAGATGGTTCCAGGCATCTCGAAACAAGTCCTGGGAGGAACAGTTGAAGTAAGTGACATGTTTCAGTGCAAGAGAAGATTTGTATAAAATCTTTTTTCCTTTTTCAGCTTCCGTTTTCTCCTTGGTCCTTTCAGAAAATGTCCAATTGCTCTTTCCTCCATATTATGGCTTGCTGTAATATTCCAGTAATATTCCAGCTTTCACGTGATGTTGTAATTTACGATGAATTCTATTATGTATGTGCGTGCCTCCAAACACAAATTATTACGTACAGCTCTATCAAACTATGCTAAAATAAATAATCTAGAGTTTAGGTCTTCGGAGCGCCCTTGGAGCTAGGGCCATCAAGGCAGTTTCCTGAGGACAGAAACCGCAGCTCACTGCGCAGGAGGTGCTCTGCCCGGAAACACGGTTGCAGAGACAGGTATGGAAAAAAAACCAGGGGGGACTGATAGGCGTGGCAGGAAAAAGACGTCAGCCTCCAATCCAATAATATCCTAGAGGCCTGGGGGGGGGACTTCTATCTTCCACGCTATTGGTGGAGCAAGCTGCCTTTTACGCGGTGTGGCACCCAATGTGGAGCGCAGTGGGATGAAAGGCCAAGAGGAGGCATCTCCCGGCAACCCCATCCCTCCGTGTGGGTGAGCGTCTGGGTAACTGCTGGGTAACCGGCAGTTCACGTGTTGTTTTGCTCTTCGCGGGGACGAGCAAAGTGCGAGAAGTAACTCGCTGCGTCCGTGGTGCTGAAACTGACGGAGCTTGCGCAGTAGCCTCGGGCGGACAGAGGCGAAGGAGCGCGAGTTGACAGTAACGAGCAGACCCAGAAGATACCAGGGACAGGTGCCGCACACCAAGGAAGCCCGGGGCTCGCCCTCCTGGAATACCGTCCCATTCTGGGGGATGGCGACCGCCCCCGCACCGGAATCGCCCAGCAGCTCCTCGGCTGGCCCCAATCTCAACAACAACAACAACAACCAGCAACAACAACAGGAGCAGCAGCAGCCACCTCCGGGCGTGCGCAAGTGCGGCTACCTTCGCAAGCAGAAGCATGGCCACAAGCGCTTCTTCGTGCTTCGCGCCCCCAGTGGCGGGGCGGCAGCGGGGGAGGAGGCGTCGCCGCAGCAGCCAGCCCGACTGGAGTACTACGAGAGTGAGAAGAAGTGGCGGAGTAAGTCCACGGCTCCTAAGCGGACCATTGCCCTCGACGCTTGCCTCAATATCCACAAACGAGCCGACGCCAAGCACAAGCACCTCATCGCCCTCTACACGCGCGACGAGTACTTCGCCTTGGCGGCTGAAAGCGAGCCTGAGCAGGAGGCCTGGTACCAAGCGATCACGGAGCTGCTTCACGAGGGCCAGGCCGCGGCACAGGGCTCTCCTCGGCACCCGTCCCAGTTGGCCTCCTGCGAGGACTTCAGCTACGGGCAACTGGGCTGCAGGCCCCCTTCGTCCGCCGCCTACAGCGAGGTGTGGCAGGTGACGCTGAAGCCGAAGGGACTCGGGCAGAGCCGCAACCTCACGGGCGTGCACCGCCTGTGCCTGGCGGCGCGTACGGTCGGGCTGGTGCGGCTCAACTGCGACCGGCCTTGCGTGACGCTGCAGCTTATGAACATCCGCCGATGCGGTCACTCGGACAGCTTTTTCTTCATGGAACTGGGGCGTTCCGCCTCAACGGGGCCCGGGGAACTCTGGATGCAAGCCGACGACTCGGTGGTGGCGCAGAACATCCACGAGACCATCCTGGAGGCCATGAAGGCGCTGCGGGAGCTCGTAGAGTTCCGCCCGCGGAGCAAGAGCCAGTCCTCGTCCTCCTCGTCCGGAGGCGCCACCACAGTCGCCGTGACTGCGGGCGGCGGCGGGGGATTATCGTCTATGTGCAGCCGGCCCATCTCAGTTCCCGGCCGCCGCCATCACGCCCATCATCACCCGCTGGCGCCTCTGCCCCCCAACCAGACCGGCCTCCTCCGCCGTTCGCGCACTGACATCTTGACTGTAGCAGGGAGTAGCAGTAGCAGCAGCAGCAGCAGCAGTAGTAGCAGCAGCCATAGCAGCCGGGTGCGGACGGCCAGCGAGAGTGATGGAATTAGGGCTGACTCGCTGTCTGGCAGCCCCCTGAGCCCCGAAACGGGGCAAATCTCACATCGCCTTGGAATCAGAAGGGTCCCTAGCCCACTAGGAGGGCCAACAGCAATCCATTCTGGTGGCTCCCTAGCTTTAGGGCATTCTTCCTCCCTGGGACCAAAGTTGACCACAGAGCCAAGCTTGGCCTCTCAGCGCTTATCTAGTTGCAGCGCTTCTGCTTCTGGTTCCCCCAGTGACCTAGCTGGCTTCATGACTTTTGAGGAAATAGACTCCAGTCCAGCTGGAGAGCTACTGCCTTTCTCATCTTCTTCAGCAACAAGCCACCATAGCAACACACCTGAAACTCCTCCTGGCTGGCAGTTGGATGGTTACATTGTGATGGAGCGGGAACCTGTCCACCACCAGCTATATCTTTGTGGAGAGGACAAGATTCCCAGGAAGCGCACTTACTCTTTGACAACACCAGCACACCAAGGCTCCTTGCCTCCTCCAGTTTCCTCTGCCTCCCTCAACGAGTACACACTCATGCAGGCCACCTTTTCAAGAGCGGGATATTCACCAAAGACAACCTATACTCCTTATCCCGAAGATTATTGTGATGTGGACATTGGGTGTGGTGGCATCAGCAGTGATAGGTCACACATAGGTTGTATTGTGCCTAAGGAGGATGGCTATATGCCCATGAGTCCCAGCATATCATCTGCCGTGTCATTGCAGACTGATTCTGATAGCTATATGTCTATGCATCCCACCAGTGTGTCAGCCCCACAACAGATTGCACAGTCTTATTCCTACAAAATCAACAGGGAGAGTTCTCCAGATGATTGTGGTTACATGCATATGTGGGGTACCAGAACCAGGCTGCCTGGAGAGAGTCCAGAAGAGAGATTGGCCAACAATGACTACATCAGTATGTCCCCTTTGCTTTTGCCCCCTTTGCATGGACCTTCTGCTTCAGATTCACCTATGCTCTCAACTGATCATTTCAGTGCTTTGAGGCTTGGAAACCAGGCTGGTTACTTGGGTAGCCTGTTGCATGCATGCCAACAGCAGTCAGATTCCCACGGTGAGAGAAAGGACAGTGACCAGTACGTGTTTATGAGCTCTCCAACAGGCAGACAGAATTACGCCCCCAAAGGGAAATTCTTTCTTGCTCCATGCAACAATACTTCAGTGCATTTATCCATGCATCACAATCAAATTGAGAACTCTTTCAGCCAAAAGACAGGCAATACCCAGTCCACTCACCCTTCTCTGGGGCTTTTGCTACCCAGCATGAATGAACAGCCTCTTCTAAAGGAACCTCAGAGTTCCAGTGGAGATTATGTTGATATTGGCTACTCACTGGCGCCAGACTGTGAGGATGTATCTTCTCTGCTTAACCCTGGCTTAGGTGGGCATAATGGCTCAAGGATTTCCAGTTATATGAACCTCGACTTTGATGGTCCACAGACAAGTGCCATCTCTCTGGGGTCCTTGGAAGAAATACTTATGCCAGTATCTTGCCCTAACCCCGGGCAGCTAGACAAGCATTATTTAAAGGTTGGAATGCAGATGGCTTACCTTTCCAGCCCAACTTCTGAAGCTGGTGACTATGCAGAAATGATTTTTAACACTGCCACCGCACCACCCCAGCCCATCTCACACAAGCCAGAAAGTGCTTGTGTGACTAGCTCTGGCCCTGGAATGAAGCAACTTACCCTTCCTGGGGTGAAGGCTTTTGCCTTTGCTAATCCTTCTTTTGATCCCAATCATGGAGCCAAAGTCATTCGTGCTGATCCTCAGGGGCGTCGAAGGCACAGCTCAGAAACTTTCTTATCTACTACCACAGTGACTCCTGTTTCTCCTTCCTTTGCACACAATCCTAAGCGGCAGAATTCTGCCTCTGTAGAAAATGTGTCCCTCAGGAAAAATGAAGGTTTGGGAGAGGAACAGAACAGTAGCCCCATGTGCCGGGAAACCTCAGCTGGCTTCCAGAATGGCCTCAACTACATTGCTGTTGATGCATTGCATGGAAGTAATCTTGCAGTTGGAGACCAAGTTGAGTACAAAGACATGTATCCTATCAATGGAAATATCAACAGTACTTATGCCAGTATAAATGTTCTGGCCCACAATCTGAAAAAAACATCTTTAGTGAAAGGTGAGTTTGCACACTTACTCCAGATTTAAATATGTGAGTCTCAGCTAGTGTGTTGTTATTTCTTAGTCCAGTAACATGTTGATGCTCCAGTTCTAAAACTAATTCCTACTGAAAAAGGATGTAATTTAGAATAAGTAGGTAAATTCTCCTTACCATGGAGTTGGATTCCTGGTGATTTCATAAATATGACCTTGAAGTTTTCTTGGCAGCAGAATAGAACTCATTTACTACTTCCTTCTTCCAGGTTGTTTTTTCAACTTTTTAATCTAATCCACTGCATTTGCAATATCCTCAGGAGAACTCTTGCCCAAATATTAATCTTGGGCTACCATATTATACCAGACATCAGGACAAGTATTTGAGGGAGTTCAGAGATAGGGAAGATGAATACTTTGCTGCCGGATTAAAAGCCCAGATTTTTGCCATCTAGATACCATAGTCTTAATGGACCAGGTCTTATTCTGTTTTGATTTTGGAGATGAGCCAAGCTAGCTACATTCAGAGTAAACATAAATAAAATTGGGCTATTGACATTTTTATCCATGTAGCTTTTTATTTTGCTATAGAGATCTTAAATCAGTCATGCTTTTATTCTCTCTCTTGTATGTTTTCTCCCATTGGGGAATTCTTATTGCTCTACTCTGTTATGGAATGGTAGCACTATTTTTATTTATTTTTCTGAAGAAAAAACACAAGAGAAAAAGAAACATGTCATGTACTATGAATGAACAATATGTACCCCATACATAATATAAGAGATGTAAAACAAACCCCAAAAATGTATATCAAAAAATAAGACTGCTCAAAAGTCCTCTTCCTTGGCCCTTTAAAAAAAAAAGACAAACCCAATAGATTCAGATGTTGACAAAAAATGGGTCTCAAGCATCCACTGCTGTGAACTGTGTATATATTTATTAACCAAGGGTTACACGATCATTACTTTGGTGCCCTCCCAAATGTTGAAGTTCATGTAATTCCTGATACTTTGATAAATGCAGTGTGGTTAGTTATTATGGAATAGTTACATTATTTTTATGTGCAGTGGTATTCATTTTTGTTGCAACTTTCAAAAAAACCCAAACAATAACAGGTCTATAAATTTGAATTGTTTGTTATGGAAACCTAGAATAGTTGATACAAAATACACTTTCAGTGTTATCTATTGATGTTAACTTTAAAATTATACCCATCCCAAATAATAATAAGGAAAACATAAGGAAAATGCTAGCATTTAACAGAATAACTGTAGTAATCAATAACAGGAATGGTAACCTTGGTGTATCTCACAAAAATCAGCAGTTATATTTTGTTTGGCACAAAATTTGTAAACGATAAAGAGCTGAAATAACCGTGATCTTGAAAGTGTATAAAATAATATCAAATCTGGTGTGTTTGCCTTTTCCCCAGCTGTGTGTTACTTTGCTCCTCCAAATTCCCTCTTGATTCAACAATGTTCAAGTTTATTCTTTGAACTTGCTGAACCAGATAAGGTCAAGTATATTTCACAAGATAAGCAAAACACTGAGGCATTCACCTAGTATTCTTCAATCCTAATCTGTACAATTTCATGCTGTTTTTAGTCACTTCCAAATGACTAAGGGCTGTGCATTTGTTATTTAAAAGAATCTTTGTCTACTGTAATTTTTAAGCTCTGCACTTTCTGCTTCAGTTCAGCTCAAAAAATAAAACAAGTGTCTTAACATCTAGAATATCTAAACATCTTTGTCAGCTAAAAACATACAAAACAGGTGTGTATTCCTCAACTTACAACCATTTATTTAATGGTACTTCAAAAAGAACCAATAAAAAGAAAAATTGTTGTTTCATAGCTGGCAAGAAAATGTGGTTAAATCTGTGGATATAAGTAAAAGGTTGCATTGAAAGTGGAAGAACTATATAATGGACATTTATGCCTAGTTTTGTCTATGAATCTTGACAATATATACATAGGTAACTGAATTTCTAACACTGAAAAGTGCCAGAAATTAAAACAGTTAATACAGTGGTAAAATAGATTCCTAAATGACCACAGCCAGAAAGATCACAGACCACATGACTTTATGTCAAGTTGGAGACATCAAAGAGAATGCTACAGAGCCCTTTCCTCTCATCTCCAAACCAGAGCCAAAACCATAGCTGAATCAGAGTTTTTCTTCACCTTCTATTGGCCAAAATGTGGCAGTAACTGAACTAGTAATATGGGGGAAGTGAGTGGGAGGGGGAATATCCCTCTCGTGCTGGCCCTTTATCAGGTGGGCACACTTCCACCCCCTTTCTACTGCATGCATGTCAGAAGATTCAGTAATGGTTAAACCAGCAGAAACTTCCCTTAACTTTGCAAGTAATCATCTGAGCCATCAACATGCATGAGTAGCCAGCATAGTTATCAATATAACCAGGGGCTGGGGTGCTTAGCAACTTATCAGCATTGGCCTGCAACACAGCATGGGGAATTCCCACTTCATTCAGTACCAGCCCTGCCAGATGTGCAGAATTATTATAACAGTAATTATAATTAATATAATAATTATATTAATTATAGCAGTAATCAACTCACAAACTACCCATTGGTGTTAGGGGACTCCTACCTCAGCTCCTAGCAACTGCCTACAAGTTGCTGAGGACCTCTCACATACAGCTTGTTGGTAGTCATGCCATTGGGTTGCATCATGGCAGCTGTTGTAACCCAGCCATCACACCATGTGGGGCATCTGTTGGATTCTCCTCACAGTGTGTAGGCAGTTGTCAGCTTTTCCAAATAGATCAGACTGGAAAGCAATCTCCGCTGGAGGACCAGAACTATACTTTATGAGAAAGGCTGCAATGACAGAATCTTGCAAGTCTGCCCATGTCTTTCCTTCTCTCCCTCTTTCAGCCAGAGGAGTGAAAAGAGTCTGAGTTTCTTTGTGATGCTCTTCTGCCTCTTTGGACCTAATGCACGTTTCCTCTGAACCTGGTATTTCTCTAACAGTATTTCAATTCTTTCTCCAAAGTCATTTCCATGGCTTCCTACAATAGGTCATATGGGGGTGGCACTTGCTGAACCAGGACTCTTTGCTCAACCTCTGTCTACTCACATAGTATGGGAAAGTCATGTGGGGAATCTTGGAGGAGAGAATAGATACTGCTGTTCCCCAAAACCCCACACACAAAACAGGAGATCTAGAAAGAAAGCCTCTCCTATTTTCCTGGAATTCCTCCCCCAGATCAGCTTCCTTTCCAAGTCCCAGCCTCAGCCCAAATTAGGGGGAGGGATCAGTAGATCTTTTCTATTAGCAGAAAAATGCACCAATCACTGCACCTTAGCTTGCCCTACAGTAAATTACTAAAACAGCATCATTCTCAATTTTTGTTAACACTGTACATCACAGTCTGGTTATTTTGACTGAGTAAATTTATGCTGGCATACTTTATACTATCTTAAGGAATGGAGGTTAGTAAATTAAACTGGCTAGCACAATGTCTCTAGTCAACCACAAGAGTCTTCACAACATGAAGTTCTAATATAGGAAAACATATTATAAAATATTGTGAAAATAACATCATTCAGTCCAGTAAATTCAATACTGCCAGCTTTTGTCCATGGTAGTGCTATCAACCTGTTTGGCTGCTTGCTCTTCCATAATGCTCTTGATACCCATGGGATGAGTGGTGCTTTCAGTCAGTCTGTTGATAGGTTGATCATTACAGCTGAATGATGCTTGGGTGACAGCTGAGAAATTATACAGCTGCTTTAAAGAGTTGCTGAATGATGCAATTTTCTTTCTACACATTCCAAGTATATTTTCTAAATTATTCCTGATGCATTGTATACATAATATTGGTGTCCCAATACTTATAACTTTGTTACAAACCATGGAAATGGATGATTTCTAGTCCCTAATATCATAATAGTTTAGTTAGTTTCTAAAGTAACCCAGTTTTGCTTGGGTTGTTGTTTTATTATCTCTCTTGGAACATTCATCATATTTCTTTTCTTTATCAAATTGTCCTTTGCAACTATAATGAAAAAAACTGTACTAAGCTTGAGCAGGGGGCTGGACTGCTTGAGCAGGGGCCTGGACTAGAAGACCTCCAAGGTCCCTTCCAGCTCTATTCTATTCTAAAAGTAAAACAAGAAGAAAACTGTGAAGGAGAATGTCAGGGCCCAGTGCACTATAAATCTGCATTTTCTCTTTTCCAAATATCATGTAGTAAAGAGCTCAGATAATTCAGAGAAGAATCTTTTGTGTGCCCTGAAAAATTGCTTGCTTACATTTATTCTAGCTTTAATAGAGGAAGTGGATAGTTTCTTGTCTGATCTCCTATTCCTGGTTCTAGGAGAATTGTGGCAGTGATACTGAAGGGAAACTTAGCAGTGTAATGTTAATGTTAGATGTGCAGCATCTTCTGCGGCAGCTAATATTTCTGGAGCAGCTCTGAATTCCTAAGAAGGTTCCTTAGAACTAAGAAGTTCCTTAGAATTTAGAAATCAGCTATGCCTACGTTAATCAGTAATTGAAAAAAACAGTAAATTAGCACATAAGGATAGTCTGTACCTTTGCTTACTTTTGATTAGAACTTACTGATTCATTTTTTCCCCCTTCCAGAATGAAGAAACAAGTTTCATCCTTATACTTGATAGAACTGTCATCATTTTAGATTTAAGCTGCTATAAGATCCATTTTTCTCCCTACTTCACATAGCTTTCAGAACATTTCTTCATTATTATTGGAGGAGAAGCAACCTGTCTCATTTACCAGGATCTTTTGCAACACCGTGCCACTGTTTGCATACATTGTGCTCAGCGTGATATCTTTTAGGACTTTGGACCTCTGCTGATGGATTGTGATCATTGCATTTTCAGTACCAATGAACTGTACTTACTCTTCAGCATGTTAAGAGGTTCTGCTTGCACATGCTACAGCAGTACAATTTGGTGTTTACTAGCATATTTTCAAACCTCTACAGCACTACCTCAGTTAAAAGTCAAACTGGATTTGTATTGTGGCTTAGGATGGCTGACATTTCCTTTCTCTCAGTGGCATAGTACAGTTGTCAGCCTTACCGAATCTATCAAGAACCCTGCTACTGGCTGGCTGCTTCTTTTACTTACATGCAAATGGAAAATGGGACCTGAAAAACTTAAAGCCAAGATGAAGCTTGATAGATTAGATTTCTATCACTATATTTCTGATAAATATAAGATCTGCTTTGGAAGCAGCAAAACTTGGTACCATTAAACTGTACTGGGATGTCACTCTATACCTCTGACACATTTGTTTGATAGTTTCTTTTAAAGTTTTGCAGACTTCAGAGATCTTTTATCCTATTTGTATGCTTAGGTTTATCAGCCTATTCTTGGTATTAGCTTATTTTCTTGCAACTAAAATTTAGAAATGAAGGGTAATACATGTCAAAAAGATGGCAAACTTTTGTACAAAATTCAGCATATTATTCAGTAAAGCTGAATATTTTTCTTCAACAAGAAATAATAATTTCCATTAAAAAAACCATAATATTTGGGGAGAGAACAAAATTTTCAGTCAGTCTCCCAAAGATAGTTCATAAGAACATACATATTCAGTATTTTGAAAATAACAGTGTCAGAGCTGCTATTTTTACATATCTTATCTTCAAAGCTTTGGTGGTCCTCTTCTTGTTGCTTCTGATCCATTTTTGATTCAAGAGACTTTTAAAAAATGTATTACTATCATTACTAAGAGCAACTGTCTGTGTTTAAGCAATGAACACAACATCATCAGAAGCAGTATTTTCTATCTTTACTGAGCTATTGCTCAGGATAATTCAAAATTCTCCTGCTTTCATGCTGAGCAGTGGGACAGAAGACTCTGTAGAACGATGCATCTGAATATAATCTCTACTCACTCAAGGTTTTTTTTGAGGGAATGGGAGGAGAGTATATGTTGAAGAATGGAATTATCAAATAAAAGCAAAAAAAAAAAATTACCCCACATTTCTGCAGAAATTTTTGACTGCAATTTCTAATATTCTGATTAATGCCCATGCTGGCTTGGGTTGTGGAAATTGTGATCCAAAACACCTTGAAAGCATTAAGTTATGGGGGAATGTCATAAATTAAATTAATGAAGATAGCTGGATATCATGTCCTCAAGTAATGGAGCACTGCATCTAATGACTTCAGGGGGAAAAGTAAGTCCCTGAGTCCATAATAATCAGTTTAGTTAGTTTCTAAAATAAATAAGCTTGAATATATACTGACATTGTCAATAATTTACATTTCACAAGGCATATGCAAATAATTACATTCTTAATCTAGTTTACAATCTGAAACCAAAATGTATAAATGTTAAATTTGCTAACACTTTGCTATGTATATTGGGTCTTTGTAAATTCAGCCTAATTTTACCTTAAATTTTAAAATATTTTTTGCTATGTAACATTAACAGTTATAAGCAGTGTTTTCTTTTTAGAAATATAATTGTTTCTGGACATTGAGATAGTAAATATATTTCTTGGCATTGTGCTAAGGCAAAATACTTAATTTATCTTGCTGTGTCTTCCAATGCACACCATATATATAGAAATAATCAGTGATGCTGCTGGGGAACAGAAAACGTGGAACTAAAATTTAGTCTTTAGTCTTTACTGATCTTGGCTGCTATCCTTAATAGCCATATGCAATAAAATATTATTTATTGAAGCATTAAAGTCCTTGAAGGCCTGTTCTTTTTTTAAAATCAAAAATGTTCTGTATTATATACTTTTCTGCTATGTTTTGGAGCCTCTTGCTCAATCTACTTCTCTAGTCAAAAACTCCATTAGTAAAAATGACCAATTCTGTCTTTTGCTTGAAAATGTGCACTCTAATCCTGGGAAAATACTTTCAGGTTTATTAATAACAGCACTTTTAAACAGATATTTTGTCCCATCAATCTCTGTAGTGATTGTCAACAACCTTTTTGGCAAATAAACTGCTAGTATTACCACGTGGGGTAAGTAATATCTCTAGAAATTAATATTTTTTCATCTTAATGACTTTTTATTATTTATAGCCATGTATTTTAATTGTATTTTGAGAAGTTGTATTTAATAGCTATCTGTTTGATAGCTTGTTTAATATTAGGCTTCTATGCCACACATTTCACCAAGGTGACTCTAGGCAGCTTACAATTATAGTACCATTTAAACATTAAAACTATGAATACCATGCAGTTAAAAATTCAGATAAAATTTGATTAACCATAATGAAAGGAAGGGAACAAAGTGTGCGTGGGGAGGAGGTGGGGTCTGACTAATCCATTAACTTCCTCCAAGACTATTCCACTATCAATTTCATCCAGATATCAGGGTTTGACACTAGAAATCTTTGATCTAATAAAATATTCATTTGTAAAATCTTGTTTTATTAAACTTTAATTAAGTATAAAATATTTACTTTTTACAAAGTGCAAAGAGACCCATCATTTCTGCCATCATTATACCAACCATAGAAAATTCTGATCACTTTAGAAAAAAAATGCTGCAAAACAATTATCTCTAAGAATCAGCATAATAATGTATTTTCAAGCATAAACTGGGCGCAGTGGATTCTGTGAAAGATTAAGGAGGGGAGACCACAAACATGGTCTCTGACATTCACTCAGCCATCCATTTTTTCCTTGATGCTGTTCTTCTCTTCTCATTGGCTATAACATCATCACAATTTGTCATCAGCAACATTGGCAAGGGCTCTGGCCGGTGGCTGTTTTTCTCTCCCCACAGACATATAAAATTAAACTCTGCCTACCCCAAAGTCAGCCTAACCCATGTAACTTGCTTACCAGCACAAGAAAAACAATAGTGAGTTCTTCCTTGCTCTTGTCGACACTGCAGATCAAATTTGTGTGTATGCATGCACATGTCCCAAGCTACATAGGACCAAATGCCTTTATAAGTGTGTAGGAATTAATAAAGAAATTAAGATTGCATCGCTCAGCTGTAAAGCACTGTGCTGTACCTCAAATCTCTTTGGGGTGGGATTTCTTCTGGAGTAAACACAACACTAAAATTATATTTGCAAATCCAGGCAAGCAAGGGGAAGGTAAGTGCTTAATAGCTTCAACAAAGCATTCACCTTGGAAAAATCCATGGCACCAACCCCTGTCCTAGAGGTATATCACTCAGACTATTTTTATTCTGGGGTTTTTTTTTGTCAAGGCTTAATAAATATTGATGCATTGTGAATGTTTTTCCGGATATGAATCATCGCCTACAAATTGGTATAAATGCAAATAATGCAGAAAAAGGTGAAGACAAAAAAAGGAAAACAAATGCCAATGCTTCTGATCCAAAAATTTGAAGGCTATTGTACATGAAATAGAATTAAGTTTAGTTAAGATTTCTTCCGTGATTTGTAGTGTATGCCAGATAGTTCTGCACATGACTACATTGAGTTCAGCAGGGCTTACTCCCAAATTATACCTTAACTTCCCCTTCTTCATAACAAAGCTATCAATACATTTCAATCTTCTAAACAATGTTCTGTTGTATCTAACTAATACTTTAAAATGGTATTACATTTGTTTTTTTTTACAAATTCAAGTGCCTAACCTGATAATATTAGAACAGACATGTCAAACACAAGGCCTGGGGGCTGGATGTGGCCCATGAAGTGGTTTCATGTGGCCTGCAAAGCCATCCTGGAAACAATGAGGGAACGGCCCCCGCTGCCTTGGCCCTGGCCCAGGCCAGCCAGGAGCCAATGTACAATTTTGTGGTGGCCATCTATGCTGAAACGCATTCAGTCTTAGCTCCACAAGGCCGTCTGGAAACAGCAAGGAACCAGCCCCTGCCGTGTCGGCCCTGCCCCCTGGGTGTATGCTGGGGAGGTGTCACCCTTTGTGAGGAATGAAGAAATGGACCATGCCTTGGCGCTTGTCCCAGTCCCACTCCCTTCTGCCAGCGACCCTCAGATCTGTCCCACTCCTGCCCAGGCCCCCACAGACACCCTTGATGCGAATGATGTAGAGCTGGCCATGCCCATCCAGTAGGCTACACCCAATCCATATATACCCACCCAGTAGGCTGTACCCACCCTGACCACACCCACCCAGCCCCCTGAGGGCAACCGCAATGCTGATGCGGCCCTCAATGAAATTGAATTTGACCCCCCCTGTATTGAAAGGAAGGAAAGAAGGAAGGAAGGAAGGAAGGAAAAAAGAAAGGAAAAGAAAGAAGGAGGAAAGGAAGGAAGAAAGGAAAAGAAAGAAAGAAAAAGAAAGAAAGAAAGAAAGAGAAAGAAAGAAAGAAAAAGAAAGAAAGAAAGAAAGAAAGAAAGAAAGAAAGAAAGAAAGAGAAAAGGAAGGAGAATTGGACGCAATTATCTTTAAATCAATCAAACTCTTAATCTTAATCCTTAATTCCCTATACCTCTATTACTTAGATACCTAAGGTAATAAATAATTCCTAGTAGACATTTTTCATTTAAATTTCTTTTTTTAAAACATTGATAATAACTTATTGTTTTATCAATGTATAAAATACAAATAAAAATAAAAATAGGAAATTAAGGGAACAACAAATCTATCTAATTGGCAAAACCAAAGTTAAAGTTTCATTTTTTTTTAATCACGAACATAAAATCCCATAAATATATTTTCCTCTTTGAATAGAACAACCAGTTTAATCATTATTGCTTTATCTTGCTTGCTGTTGAAATATGTATTTCTATTGGCACTTAATAATTTTTATAAAATATCACCATTTATATTAACAAAATTCACTGTACTCTTTCAGATTCTTTAACTTAAAAGAAAATATTTTTATCCATTTTAAAACACTAAGCTTTTCATTAAAAACATTTCTAAGATTAAAACATTCTAATGCATCTTTTTAAAAACTCTCTTAGCATACATTCTTTAAAGTTCACTTTCAGACCAATAAAACTCCAACTAACTCCAATTAATTCATTAAATTTTGATCACTCCCATCAAGTTACCCTCATAGAATAAAAATTCTTCTTGTATACATCCTTTTGAAAGGTCTAGATTTTTCTTTAAGCTAATACATCTTTTTCTTTAACTTGTTCTTAACATATTTTCAAATACACTTTCAATATTTTACAAACTTTAGGAGTTATTTAAGCATTAAATACCTTTTCAAACTTTAGAATAATACTTTCTTTCAATTATAAATATCAAACTGGTGGAAATCCATCCTAATTCCAGTTGACTCATTAAGTTTAAGTCAGTCCCTCCACCTTATCTTTATGGAGTAAAGACTTTTTCTTCTCTGGAATGTTTGTCAAGTAGTTATAAGCTTTTTTTTTCTCAAGGATTTCTCAACCTTGTTAATGTCCATGAGGAAAAGTCCCAAACTTGTCCTTTTAAATGTTGCAAATTTTCTTGGAGCTCTTCTTTTAATTGTGTTGGGAGTCTTGTATTTAAGCCATCATAATAAAAATTGGTATCAGGTTTATATTCCAAAATTACAGTTGACTTCTTTGCATTGTCAGCTACTCGTGAAATTGCCTCAGTGGTTTGGTGATTTTCTACACAAATTTACATCTCTGAAGTAGTGTGAATAGTCTTTTTAACATCCTTGGAGCATAGCTGATCTATAAACTGATGTATTTTATTTAAAGAATTTTTCAAATACATCTCTAATCATTTGCTCCTCCATTTTCTTAACTCCCTCTTTAGTTAAAGAGTAGCTTTTTTGTAAGTCACTTAAGAATTACTGACCAATCAGGAATCAAAAATTGGAAAGTTTTAGTTTTAGCCACCTACAGCAAAGCAAACTAAGCTACAAATTACTAAAAATAATAAACTAAAATTCAACTTTCTGCCCTTATATTTCCTCATCATTTTTTAAGGGATAATCCACACTTCCTTATTTTAGCTTGCCTTAGCAGCCTTCTTCCTTATTGTTTAACAAAAAGAAATCCACCAAATGGTGCAGATCTTCAAAAAGAAATAACAAGCTATAGCTAAAGAGATCCTCTTATAGCTTAATAAAGATTAATCATCCTTTAAAATGGTTAAGAAATGAAAGGCACAACTTACTGTTTATTTGAAAAATAAATTCAAAATGGTTGCTTCTTCAACCACAAACTGATTGTAGCCTCACCCCCAGTTTTCGGCACACAAGCTGCTTCAAAGTGCAGCTCCTGAAGCTACTTGCAGACTTGTTGCTATATTGGAGGCTCTTGAGGGGTAATTCTAGGACTTTCCCTAACCCAGGAGAGTCACATAAACTAAAGGAATGCTGGTTCCTTCTGTTGATAGTTGAAAGAAGCTACATTCCAGGGAAAAACCCTCTCAGGGATCCTTTCCTAGGCGTGTATTTAAATTTCTACTATGTCCTACAGTACTTCTTCATGGGAATTTTATTTTTTTGGAAGCCCTCATCCAGATCCACACTGTTTAGCTAATAAGCAGCAGGTTTCTGCCATAGGTCATGTTAGAAACTTTGCTGTAGCACTTGAGTATTAATTTTATTATTTTATTATTTATTACTAGAGTTTACTTTTTTTCAGGGAAGAAGCTTCCTTGCAACCCCAAGATGGCCTCATAAGTCTCCTTCTGAGTCTGATTGCCAAAGGAAGAAGCACATGTAGAAAGAAGAGGATAGATGCACAACTTGGGTATCTCTGACATGCAGTTGGACCCCAAAGGCAGCCAAAGACCCATGGGAGGTCGAGAGGCTAAACAATTCTTCCTAAACTCTGAGCAAACAGATGTTCAAGGAGGTAAGTTTCAATAATCATTTTTATTTGGGAGGAGGTGGTATTCCAATCCTGTCTCCCTCACTTCTTTTAATGTGAACTTTCAATATCCATCCCCATTTTACAAACAAACAAAAGAGACCTGTATAAGTAGCAGCTGCCGCACTGCATACAGTCCAGCTTAGCCCTTAAATCATATGTAAATGATACTCCCACTGTTAATGTGTCTATGGTAGTAAACATAGTTATGTTCCTAAACTTGAAAAACTGAAGAATACCATGTTGAGAGAAAGCAGCCCACCCATTCAACGGTGGCCAATTTTCTACAAACAAACACCAGTCTGACATATATACTGAGTCCATTACTCACTTTATGAAAAAGCTTTAACTTCCATGGTCTAGATTGTACTATTCAGACACAAGTTTATCATCCCATTCAGGACCAATCTAATATTGATAGGATAATATTTTTCTAGTTAACAAAATGCCAGAGCATTGGAACCATTGGAAAGATGTTTAATTTAATTACACCCTGGTGGGTGTGGTCCATTGGGTGGGTGTGGCCCATTGGATGGGCGTGGTCCATTGGGTGGGTTTGGCTGCGGTGGTAACAGCAGACTGGGTGGGACTAAAAAGTTCAATCAATCAATTCCAACTTTGCGAGATCTTTTTTTTCCCCGTGAGAAGTTGAAGTTGCAGATAACTTGGTCTGAAAGAAAAAAGATTAAATGTACTGGAAGTTTGTTAAATCAGTCTTGTATACATATATATGAAAGAAAGGGCTCGTTGCCAACCAGTCAAGCTTCTAGGCAGAAATGTAGCCAGTTCTTTGAGGAACCTTCATAGTTTTGGGAACTATTACAAGGAAGGAATCATCAGAAATATGAACTTCCTACAAGGACAGAATCACTAGATGATACTGGTTAAGTCCCTCAATTGACTGCCCCCAGTACTGCTTCCTTTGCCTACTGAATTATACAATAACCACATTGTTTTGTTTGTATATTTAGTTGGAAACCTTCTTAGCCAACAAATGGGATGGGAAAAGTTTACTTTAGAATGCACTAAGACTGAAAACCACAAAAAATTAAATGAATAAACATATATTTATTTATGAATTCAGAACAAGTAATCCAGAGAAAAATAAACAACGAGCTCAATGATCTAACCACAGTAACTCCCACTTTCATCTCTGTCCTTTTAGTAATCCTTTCTGACATTCTCATCTGAGGTCCTTTATCACAACTTAATTGTACCCTGACAATACAGATCTTCAAGCCACAGTTTTGTTCTCCTCTCATTTCTAGCATGAATGTTTTAACTTTAAGCTGTTGCAATGTGTACCTTAAACTGATATATCTCCACAGATCTATAGTAATGGTTGGCCACCAGTATCTTGAAGAAAAGGTTAATTGAGGTTGCTGTGTGTGAATCTGCTCTTTGTGGGGGAACGAACTACAAGCTTCATTTTCTTCCCTGATCCAACTTTCTCTTTCCCAACAGCACCTCTATCTTACCTGGATTTAACTTCGACTCTTCTTCCTTTTCCAGCCTATTATCAAGATTATCCATTGCTAAAGGGTATTGACTGATTCCTTGGAGTTAGATGCTGGGACAGTGGTAGCACTCTAAACCCCTAAATTATGTCCTCTATCTGTTTCATATAGATGTTAAAAACATAAGGGGACAACCACTAATTACCCACTAAGTCAGTGGTTCTCAACCTGTGGGTCGGGACCCCATTTGGGGTCGAACGACCATTTCACAGGGGTCGCCAAACAACGCAGTCCGCCATTTTTTCCCCCTTTTCCTTAGCTGTGCTACTCCCTTTTATTCTATTGGCTTTTGAAAGCCAATAGAATAGACTCTCTTGAATAGAGTCTAATTCTATTGGCTTTCAAAAGCCAATAGGAATTGTCCAGGCTGTCTCTGCCCTGCTGAGCCCGCCAAAAGTCCCATTCTGCAAACGGTGCTGCACCAGTTGAGTAGTCCTCGACTTACGACCGGTTGAGTAGTCCTCGACTTACGACCGGTTGGGGGTCATAGCATTAAAAAGGTTGAGAACCACTGCACTAAGTGTACTAGGATAATATCTAGATCAATCACTCAATCTAAAGCCCTCTCCAAGTATTAGTACTGTGATGACAGTGAGCACCATGACTTCCAAGCATCTCCAGATACTCTCTACAAATTCCAAATATTAAATCTATTTTAATTGATAATTAACCAAAATCCTGCATCTATAATGTTGTATTTTTCATATAAGAATATTGAAAACTTATGATATTTCATGTGAGATATCATTATCTTGATAGATCTTGAAGATAATATTACCTTGCATACTCTAAACCAGAGTTTTGATTCAGAATACAAAATAACAGAGTTGAAAGGGACCTTGGAGTTCTTCTAGTCCTACTCCCTGCTCAGTCAGGAGATCCTATACCATTTTGGACAAACTTATTCTTAAAAACCTCCAGTGATGGAGCACCCACAACTTCTAGAGGCAAGCCATTCCACTGATTAATTGTTTTCATTGTCAGGAAATTTCTCCTTAGTTCTACGTTGGATGTCTCCTTGATAAGTTTCCAGTTATTACTTTTTGTCTTGTCCTCAGTTGTTTTGGAGAATATGTTGAAACCCTCTTCTCCATGACAGTCTCTCAAATATTGGAAGACTGCAATCATATCACCAGTGGTGGGATTCAGCCAGTTCGTGCCAATTCAGCAGAATCGGTAGCTAATTTTTTGTTGCCCAGGCCCAGAATGGACTTCAGAAGCGGCATCCACACAGAGAACCAGTTGTTCACATATCTGAATCCCACCACTGCATATCACACCTAGTCTTTTTCTTCATTAGATTAGACGTACCCAATTCCTGCAACCATTCATTGTATGTTTTAGCCTCTAGTCCGCTAATCATGTTTGTTGTTCTTTTCTGCACTCTTTCTACAGTCTCAACATCCGTTTTTATCACGGTGACGAAAACTGCATACAGTATTCCAAGTATGGTCTTACCAAATCAATACAAAATGGTACTAACACTTCATCTGACCTTGATACTATTCCTCTGTTGATGCAGTCCAAGACTGCATTGACTTTTTTGGCAATACTGCTGGCTCATATTTAAATAGTTGTCCACAAGCTCCTCTCACAGTTACTGCTTTTGAACCAGGTATTACCTGTTCTATGCCTGTGCATTTGGTTTTTCTTGCCCAAAACCTTACTTTTCTCAGCAGTGAATTGTATTTTGTTGGATAGGGCCCAATGTTCAAGTCTTTCAAGATCCTTCTGGATCCTGAGCCTATATTCTTAAATATTGATTATTCCCTCCCAGTTTGATGTCTGCAAATTTGATGAGTTCCCCTTCTATCTCCTCATCTGAATCATTTATGAAGATGTTTAAGACAGAACTTTGGGCATAAGACAGAACTTTGGGGTATCTCACTGCATACTTCCCTTCATGAAGATGTAGTTCCATAGAGGACTACATGTTGAGTATGGTTGGTCAGCCAGTTACAAACCCCTCTGAGTAATGATGTTATCTATCCCACATTTTTCTATCTTACCAAGAAATAGGCTGTGGTATACTTTGTCAAATGCTTTATTGAAGTCTAAGTATACCATGTCCATAGCATTTTGCTGGTCCACTAATTTAGTTATTTTATCAAAGGATGCAATAGGTTTTGTCTGGCATTATCTGTTTTTGACAAAGCAACATTGGCTTCTATTAATTGCTTTACTTATTTCTAGATGTTCATAGATCTGTTGCTTAATTATCTTTTCCAGGATCTTCCCAGGTATTGATGTGAGGTTGACTGGTCTGTAGTTTCCTACATCCATTTTTTTCCTTTTTTGAATATGGGAATCATAGCAGCTCTTTTCCAGTCCTGTGGTAGTTCCCCAGTGCTCCAAGATCTTTGAAAGGTATGGTTTAATGGTTCTGAGATCATGTCTGGGATGTAATCCATCTGATCCTGGTAATGGGTAGGTGTTGTCTTACCATTTTCTTACTTATTTTGACTTGTATTCCTAGTCTGTCTGTTATGGTACTACTTTTAGTAGGTTAGACTATTTTTTCCTTTTGTTTAAAGACAGAGGAAAAGAATGAATTAAGCAGTTTCATTTTCTCCCTGCTGCTTACCATGTCCTTGCCATTTTCTCCCATTAGTAGACCCATCGTTTCCTTGATTTTTTTTTTCTGGTTTTTATATGTTGGAAAAAACTTTTTTATTATTATTTTTGACATTTGTTGCAAATCTTAGTTCATTCTAAGCCTTAGTTTTCCTGACTTCATCTTTGCAGATTCTGGCTATTTGCTGGTATTCTGCCTTAGTTACCTAAGGCAGAATACCAGCATATAGCTGGAATCTGCAAAGATGAAGTGTCCCTTTTTCCATGTTCTATACTTGTCCTTTTTGTCTTTCAGTTTATTAGAGAGCTCTTTATGCAACCGTGCTGGTTTCTTCTGGGGTCTCTTTTTTTTCTTTTTCAATGGTATCGTACTAAACTGGGCTTTTATAATCTCATTTTTCAGAGATTCCGAAGCTTCTTGAGTTATTTTCCTCTTTAAGATTTTCATCCATGGAATCATTCTCAAGCTCTTTCTAAGTTTGTTGAAATCAGCTCTCTTAAAGTTCAAGACTCTATTTTGACTTTGTTCTCTTGCTTATGCTTACGTCATGTTGAATGCTAATTCAAAGTTCTTGCTGCTTCAACTCTTTCTATCATTTCAACTCTATCATTTTCATTCTAAATTATCTATCACAACTATCATGTCTGTCTGTCTGTCTGTGTCTGTCTACCTGCCTATCTATCTATCTATCTATCTATCTATCTATCTATCTCTATTTATCATCTATCTATCATCTATCTATCCTATCATTTCATCTTCAGTTAGAGTTTTGAATGAAGGCTAAATAAATAAGCTTACCAGGATCATTGGCAGCTTCCTCCAGAACAAGAGATTTTATATGATGCTGAATGATAAGAACAGTAGATGGAGGATGCCGAAGAATGGGCTGCCACAAGGAAGTGTATTATCTCCAACATTGTATAATATATATATGAATGATCAACCAGTCCCCAACAACACATGTCTATTCATCTATGCAGACGATATAACAGTGGCCATACATGAATCAACTTTTGATGAGGTAGCTGAGAAACTTATGGTAGCACTTAGGACAATACTACACCATCAATCATTTAATCCCAACAAGACCCAAATGTGTGTTTTCCACTTCTGAAATCAAGATGCAAGGGAAGAGTGGGATATTATGTGAAAAGGAAGATGTGTCCTTCCTGCTTCCCAGGGCTGAGAGAGAGAGGGGGAGGGAGGGAGGGAGGGAGAGAGAGAGAGAGAGAGAGAGAGAGAGAGAGAGAGAGAGAGACTGGGGCCAAGGTTACCCAGCTGGCTTCATGCCCAAGGCAGGAATAAAACTCACTGTCTCCCTGTTTCTAGCCTAGTGCCTTTAACCACTACACTAAACCAGCCCACGTAGTAAGCATACACAAATGTACATATTATGTATCCTCCCATATAAGACCATATATGGAAACAACACAAACACTTGACAACCACTATCTCTATCAAGTCCTCTTAAACCTGTCAACTGTAAATTAAACCTCAGAACACAACCTTTGGACCTGGCAGGCTAATCAGATCTGAATGACCTGTGATGTTCTTTGCAAGTGTTGCCCAGGTGACTTGAAGCTGCCCATTCAGGTACACTGAACCAACCAGTTTGATAAGTGATGCTTCCTAACGCAGGAGGAAGTCCTCTTTTTATGCTGTTCCGTGATATCTGCCTAAGGTTGTTTCCCCATCAGCAATGGAAGAATCTGTTCTCCTGTTTTGGATCTTTTGTAGATGTCTTTGAATTCTTTGTAATTTCTGAGTTTATTTATTTGTTTTCTTGTTCTATTTATTTATATTCTGCCTTTGTGATTTAAGGTTTGTCTGTTTCTGTGTTCATGTTTTGTCTGTTTATATTTGTAATTCTTATAAAATCAATATTTTTCATTACATTACATCGTTATATAGGTTTATCAGCTGCCTGAGATGTGAGTGAGTATCCTTGCAGATTGTGACTTTCCAGAGATGGAGAGTTAGGCAGAACAGTTTTAGAACAGCTCCTGACCTGCCTGATTACCAGAAGCTCTAATTGTTGATCAACATTTAGTTGCACTTTGTATCTTGCCCTTCTAGGACAGATGCACAGTTCTGGGTAAGATAAATTACAAGGTAAAGAAAACAGGAGTTCCAAAGATGTCATAAACGTTCCAAGAAAATGAAAACCAGCTTGGTGGGGCTAGGGAAGCATATAAGAGAAAGAATTGTCCAATATGTTTAAAAGGTTTACTTTATTGAACCAGAATTATTCATTTGCTTCTAATTTAAAGCTAGCTTGCTGAAGATTGCAGCATTATAATTAACAATAATCATTCAGTACCTCCACCCCAGTCAGTATCACCAGCCTACTTGACTCTCTGTTTTCCAAAGACTGCTGATTTGCTTTGGTTCAAAGTTGACTCCCACCGTTTATTATGAGATGTAATTACCACTGACAAATTACACCTGTAACAATTGGAACTTATTATGCACATCACTTTTGTATCAAATTGCATCGTATGATCTCAGGACTGTAAACAAATAAAGCATTTTTCCCTAGTGAAAATTCAAGTCCTGAAAACAAAGTGTTCTACTTAATTAGTACTGAATCTCAAGCAATTTTGGCATTACATATTTCACATTTTCATTAAAACAGGTCTAATAGTTTCTAACAGCATTCATAGTAAATAAAGTCAGTGTTTATTGTATTTCTAACCCATGGATGGATATAAGGAACAGTTGCTGGAATTGGGTATGTCTAGTTTTAAAGACCAGGAGCTGACTGTGGCTCAGATCATGAGCTTCTCGTTGCAAAATTTAGGCTTAAATTGAAGAAAGTAGGGAAAAGCACTAGCCACTCAGGTATGAACTAAATCATATACCTGATGAATATACAGTAGAGATGACAAATAGATTTAAGGAATTAGATCTGATAGACAGAGTGCCTGAAGAATTATGGACAGAGGTTCACAACATTATACAAGAGGTAGCAACTAAAACTATCCCAAAGAAAAAGAAATGCAAGAAAGCAAAATGGCTGTCTGAGGAAGCTTTGAAAATAGCTCAGGAAAGAAGGGAAGCAAAAGGCAAGGGAGAAAGAGAAAGATACACCCAGTTGAATGCAGAATTCCAGAGAATAGCTAGAAGAGATAAGAATGCCCTCTTAAATGAACAGTGCAAAGAAATAGAAGAAAACAATAGAATAGGGAGAACCAGAGATCTCTGGTTGGAGATATGAAGAGAACGTTTCATGCAAAGATGGGCATGATAAAGGACCAAAATGGCAGAAGAGATTGAGAAGAGGTGGCAAAATTACACAGAAGAATTATACAAGAACGAGCTTAATGTCCCTGATAACCACGAGCCAGACATCCTAGAATGTGAAGTGAAATGGGCCTTAAGAAAGCTGAGCAACAACAAAGCTAGTGGAGGTGACAGTATTCCAGCTGAGCTACTCAAAATCTTAAAAGACGATGCAGTAAAAGTGCTACACTCAATTTGCCAGCAAATTTGGAAAACTCAACAATGGCCACAGGATTGGAAAAGGTCAGTTTACATTCCAATTCCAAAGAAAGGCAATGCCAAAGAATGTTCAAACTATCACACCATTGCACTCATTTCACATGCTAGTAAAGTTATGCTTAAAATCCTACAAGCTAGACTCCAGCAGTATGTGGGTAGAGAACTTCCAGAAGCACCGGCAGGATTTCGAAGAGGCAGAGGAACTAGAGATCAAATTGCCAACATATGCTGGATCATGGAGAAAACTAGGGAGTTCCAGAAAAACATCTACTTCTGCTTCATTGACTATGCAAAGCCTTTGATTGTGTGGATCATAACAAATTGTGGCAAGTTCTTAAAGAGATGGGAACACCAGACCATCTTATTTGTCTCTTGAGAAACCTATATGGTCAAGAAGCAACAGTGAGAACTGGACACGGAACCACTGATTGGTTCAAAATTGGGAAAGGAGTCCAGCAAGGCTGTATTCTGTCACCTTGCCTATTTAACTTATATGCAGAGCACATCATGAGAAAGGCAGGGCTAGATGAAACAAAAGTTGGAATTAAGATTGCCGGGAGAAATATCAACAACCTAAGATATGCAGATGATACCACTCTAATGACAGAAAGTGAAAAGGAACGAAAGAGCCTCTTGATGTGGGTGAAGAAGGAGAGTGCAAAAGTAGGCTTGAAACTCAACATTAAGAAAACCAAGATCATGGCATCCAGCCCTCTCAATTCCTACCAAATAGATGGAGAAGAAATGGAGGTAGTGACAGATTTTATCTTCCTGGGCTCCAAGATCACCACAGATGGGGATTGCAGTCAAGAAATTAAAAGATGCTTGCTCCTGGGGAGGAAAGCTATGGCAAATCTAGACAGCATACTGAAAAGCAGAGACATCACCCTGCCAACAAAAGTACGTATAATCAAGGCCATGATTTTCCCAGTTGCAATGTATGGCTGTGAAAGTTGCACCATAAGAAAGGCTGAGTGCAAAAGAATTGAGGCCTTTGAAATATGGTGCTGGAGAAGACTCCTGCGAGTCCCCTGGACTGCAAGGCATTCAAACTGGTCAGTCCTAGGGGAGATCAACCCTGACTGCTCTTTAGAAGGCCAGATCCTGAAGTTGAAACTCAAGTACTTTGGCCACCTAATGAGAAGGAAAGACTCACTGGAGAAGAGCCTAATGCTGGGAAAGATTGAGGGCAATAGAAGAATGGGACAACAGAGAATGAGATGGCTGGATGGAGTCACTGAAGCAGTGGGCCTGAGCTTAAATGGACTCCAGAAGATGGTAGAGGACAGGAAGGCCTGGAGGAAAATTGTCTATGGGGTCACGATGGGTCGGACACGACTTCACAACTAACAACAAAAGTTTAATGAAGAGAAGGATGAGGGGTGACATGCTAACAGTCTTCCAATATCTCAGGGGTTGCCACAAAGAAGAGGGAGTCAAGCTATTTTCCAAAGCACCTGAAGATAGGACAAGAAGCAATGGATGGAAACTAACCAAAGAGAGAAGCAACCTAGAACTAAGGAGAAATTTCCTGACAGTTAGAACAATTGATCAGTGGAACAACCTGCCTCCAGAAGCGGTGAATGCTCCAACATTGGAAGTTTTTAAGAAGAGACTGGACAGCCATTTGTCTGAAATGGTATAGGGTTTCCTGGCTGAGCAAGGGGATGGACTACATTAGTGGTTCTTAAACATTTTTGAACGAATCGCTCCCTTGAGCCAATGAGGAAGTTGTCATCGACCCCCTCCCCCAACATAACCTCTCAATCACAACATAGGAAATAATTCTTCAATTTATGCAAACCCTTTTTTTGTTTTCTTTAAAATTGTCATCAGGACATATCTATGCAAATAATTTATTTCCAGTCTTTTTCCCAATATCTCAACTGTGTGAAAAGTTTTGGTGCCACCCGTCACTTTATTCCCAAACTTCGTGATACATGTATTTCATTATTATCTTATTTATTCAAGACACTTAAATGTAATGATCACTGAAAACAAAACACTGGGAGCCATAAAACCCTTTTGACATCTAAAATGAAGATAACACTGCATATATCCTTTTTTACCTTTTATATATATATATATATATTTTCAGTGTTATCTTCATTTTAGATGTCAAAAGGGTCTCTCTCTCTCTCTCTCTCTCTCTCTCTCTCTCTCTCTCTCTCTCTCTTTCTGCCCTTGGTCTGCCAGTCCTCTTCCTCCACTCAGTGTGTGTGTTTGTGTGTGTGTGTGTGTGTGTGAGAGAGAGAGAGAGAGAGAGAGAGAAAGGCACTTGTGCTTCCTCTCTCTCTCTTTCCTCTCTCTTTCTCTCTCTCTTTTTCCCTTCTCCCTCTCTCTTTCTCTCTTTCCTCTCTCTCCCTCCCCTTTTTTCTCCAGGTGAGGAGAGAGAGAGAGAGAACGAAAGGCAAAGGGTGACAAAGGGGCGGGGAGGGGGGCAGGAGGCAGCAGAAGACCCCCTGTTGCAGCTGGAGGCACCCAGCTCCACTACCCACCTAGCCTGTGGGGAGGCCCCGACTCACAGTCAGGTTGGCAGGCTGTCCCACATGCTGCTGGCGTCCCTGGGCTCAATTCGGGGCCACGGGGCATCTGCGGAATGCCCCGCCTGTCGGATGCATCGAGAAGCCTCCCCTCACATCCGTGGAACACCCTCCCGTCAGCTGCTTCACCAAACCTTCTCCTGTGCTGCCCGGCGTCGGTCGGAATTGGAGCAATGATCCGCCTCCCGCCAGGACCAACACTAGAGCCTCCTGTGCTGCCGGTAGGTCATCGTGCTGGAGGAGCTGGGGCCACTCCTGGCGATCCGCGACCCACCAGCATCGCGCTGGGAGCAATGGCCCCGCCAGCTGCTGCCCCAGCCAGGACTGCCACCCGGGGGGCAGCAGGAGGAAGAAGGGGAGGAGGAGGAGAGCAAGGAAGTTGGCGCTGGGCCTCAGGAGGAGGTGCTCCTGCGGGCCCGGTCGGGGCTCTTCTGTTGCTGGTTGGAAAATGCCTCCCCCCTCCCTTTCTATCCCCCCCATCTGCTCACCTCACATTTTTCACCGACAAAGCAGCCGGGACTCTGGTGCGCCTTCCTGGCCAGCTGGGTCAACGGTCCCACGGCTGGGGATCGCAGGGGCTGCTCTCTCTCGGGGCCGCAGCTTGTGGGAAGGATGGCCCCGCAAGCTGCTCCTAGCAGGGATCCCGGGGCTTCCCCGCACGGTTCCCCGGACATGTGCACCTCGGACGGGGCCAGCCAGGGAAAGAGACTTCCTGGCCGTGCTTCTCCCAAGGGGCAGGGCTCCCGGGCGCAGGGCCAATCAGGAACCCTGCAAGGAGGCAAATCTGCATAAGAGAGAGAGAGAGAGAGAGAGAGAGAGAGAGAGAGAGAGAGAGAGAGAAGCACAAGTGCCTCTCTCTGTCTCTGTCTCTCTCTGCAAATGGCAGAGCTCGGAGCCGCTGGGGAAGGCTCAAAAGTGTCCCCAAAACCTCTCGCTCCATCGCCCCCATATCACCCCCTTTACGTTCTTTGCCCCCGCGTCACCCCTTTTCATTCTTTCACCCCCCTGAAAAACAAAATCACCCCCTGGGGGGCAATATCACCCAGGTTAAGAACCACTGGACTAGATGACCTCCAAGGTCCCTTCCACCACCACCACCACCACCATGATGATGATGGTAGTGGTGGTGGTGGTGATGATGATGATGCATGGAGATCAGAACTGATAAACAGGTCCTGTGCAATCTGTAAGTTTTGATTTTGTGGTCTGATACTCAAACAACTAATGAGGAAAGTTATTCCAAAAGTCCTGTTGAAAAAGGTCTGAGACATTTATTTTCTTAATTCATTACAATTTTTTTACAAGATTTTAGCATTTACTCTGGTTTTAGAAATGAGAAGAGTCCACGTTATCTAAATTTTCAAGTTGCAGGATAAAAGATGTTGCACATCAGCAGTCCTGAACCTTTCCAGGTTGATGGACTGGTGGTGGTAGCGGTGGCTGGAGGGGGAGGGGGAGGGGATTCCACATGCAGGTTTGCCCGCCCTTGCCTCCCACCTGTGCATCTCAATTCCCAATGGGTCGCAGATCGGCTCCAGCTGTGGACCGGGGATTGGGACCTCTGTTATACATCTTATAAAAAATTAAATTGCAAATAGTGGGGAGAGCATGAGGACATAGGTGTTATATCTCCATATTAACATGAATTGCCACTAGAAAATTATATCAATGAATGCAGCATGTTTCACATGCCTAGAGTCATGATCTAAACTCTGCAAGTCCCTTCTAACTCAAGCATACATATTCTGGGGCAAAGTGAGGCCTCCTTTGATTATGGCAATAAAAATCATCGGCCAAATCTAACAATTTTTCTTGTAATAGCAAGTGCTAAAAATTGGCTTGTTAACAATTTGTCCAGAACAATAACAAAGTTGTCAAGACAAGGCAATTTTCATTTCATATGGAAACTGAGTGGCATCATTTGTTTTTCTTAGCTGACCTTCTGTGCTAATAAATGCACTCTGTGTTTTCTGTTTCTGCTACATTCAACATTCAGGAAACTAATAAAGTACAATGACTACCTTCCTGTATCCAGTTCCTAAATGGAGCCAAACAGATGGATAGCAATCAGGCCTCCCCAGCAGTTCCTGTGAATCAGTGCTGAACACAGCAAGAAAAACAAGTGGATGCTTGATATGGCTATTGATCTGACAGTGTTAATTATGCTCAAATAGAGGGTCAAGCACAAAGAAGGGGAAAAGGAGTGTATGTACAAATTGTTGCCATTTTAAATTAGGCCTTCAATTTAATATGTTCAATCAGTGTATTGAGCTGTGACTCAATAACTGAGCTGTGACTTAATAATTATTACTGTAAGGTCCCAGTCCCTTACTTGAACTTGAAATATCATATCAATCTAATCAGATAACCCAAGCAGAGACTTCTTGATCAAGCAGCACTTTATATGATCAAATTAAACAGCTAGGTGGCAAACAAACTGGAATTCTGACAGAGTTACGTCCAGAAGTGCCACATCTTAGAAAGTTAGTAGCATTACTTTATAAACTTTGTTAGCCAATGAAAATCAGACAACAGAGCTATTTATTGCATCATAAGGAAAACATCAATCATTCCTGTATACTCCCTTATTCCATCCTTCAGTACATCGCATCCATGTATATGTTTCCCACGTTTTCATGAGATTTCCCTGGTGCAAAAGCCGATTACAAAAAGCAAGAAAGCAACAGTTAGACTAAACAATTTCCCTTTGTTCGAGAACCCTTCGTTCCTCCCTTTTAATTTTGTAACAGAATGTGTTCTGTTACTTGGTGACCAATGATGTATATTCCGTTGTTATTGCGGTGATAATCAGGACCTTGGCTAGCTTACTGGGTTTATCACTACTTACAGAGGATGCTATGACTGTCATCCCTGAAATAGTAGAAGTAACTGTTCTTTGAATAACAAGAATCAAAGACTGGAAAACCGAAAGACCTCCAAAAGCTAACACAACAGAAAGTTTTCCCTTTGCCAATCACCAAAGATCTCTCCAAACCAGCTTGTGTCCATGGCAGCTGTCCAGGTTTCCGAGGGAGCTGGGTGAATTTTCTCCACACACAGGCAGCAGCATGTAAAAGGAAAGCCATATCCCCCTTGTTTTCACAAAACTTTCTTTTCTAGTATTATTTTAACCAATTAAATTTTCTTTATCTTTCTGTATGTGTACTTCTTGCCTCGGGCTAATGGAGGTTCCTGCGCAAGCATAGCATAGAGAAGCAAAGCAGCATTATGTTATTCTAAATGCCCTTCGTTTGTA
The DNA here is from genome assembly GCF_016545835.1 of Crotalus tigris. Lineage (NCBI taxonomy): Eukaryota > Metazoa > Chordata > Lepidosauria > Squamata > Viperidae > Crotalus > Crotalus tigris. The sequence goes on from NW_024100510.1 coordinate 2,428,545, forward strand.
GTTATTTCTAATACAGCTTGCAGTCTAATAATTCTATTAAGCATAAAAAAAGACTCCTATAACTTATACATTCTATCTTCTTGCAACATAGTTGGTCCGTCTGGGGCAGTCCAGTTGAGGGTGGCATCTGTTAGATTGGTCCATAAGATAGGCAGTTGAGGAATGTTTGCCAGGGGATTTTGGGTTGGGCTGAATTGGTGGTAATCCACCAAAAGGATGCTGAGGTGTTCACCTACAAGAGATGTTCACACCTAAGTCTCCCCAAGGTCTTTACCAGAACCTTCTCTTTTTAAAACAGAGGTTTCCCACTATGGAAGTGGTCAGAGTCCACATATTGGGTCTATTGGTGGCTTTTCAAGTGAGATTTTGACTAGTCAGGGCAGTTACATTTATTTCACATGCTTCCGAAGGCCATTGTTCATCCATGTTAGTACCCACACACATACAACAGTTGTCACATTTAGAGATGAAGCAATTCTTTTGGGCCAGATCAATACAAAGAGTCTTTGATACTGATTGTGGTTTCCAGTTCATCGTAAAAAGAATGAAAAACTCTAAAAAGTTTCTGGGATGGTGGTATAATAGTGTCAACTTGAAGCCATATTGTGTCCGGTTCAATTGATAGCTGGTCCAAATGATGCTGAGAAGTCTGCTGGTCTGGTTATCTTGAAGCACACTGTATTGCAGGAATCAGCATTGCACTGGGAAGTGCTGACTCATTTAATCATATTGAATATTCCTTCCTTCGATTGTGTCAGGTTAGGTAGGATGTATAAATGTATTTTGCGTGAAATGAATAGGTCTGTTTCTATCCCATTGCTCCACACTTAGTCCATTTGGCTTGATTATAGTCAATAACTTTACATGTATGAAAGGAGATTCTGGCATTTGTCCATAAGTCTCATATTATTCTTCTCAAGAGGTATAGTCTGTCCATCCTTCCATATGTCCAGGTTTGAAGTTGTTGGTGGAGCTTTACTGTATTGATAGAAACATAACAAATGACCCTATTCCTCCACTTTGCAAGTGGAATACGTAGTCTTGTTATAAACACATCTCCCTTTTGTTCCTTTAATTATTGGGCCCATGGTCTGAAGAAGGTGTGGGAGAAACAGCAGCAGCAAAGTAAAAAAAAATGTAGCAATACACAGTCTATATACTACAAACCCAAGTTCCAGGGTAGTCCAGTCCATTTAAGTTTTTCTCCTAGTTAAATGGAAACAGTTCAACAGGCGAGGCAGGTCAAAATTTCATTTTCAGGCCGTCCAACTGCAAAGCTTGTCACTGGAGAGGGAATAATGGGACTTTCCATGGACTCACGCCTTGATTCCTTCACTCTCACTGCAGTTAAGGTCAGGAGGACTTGGCATGGTTGGGACTACTCAGCAGCAAATCTTTGAAAACATTTACAAATCTAAGCAAAACAATTCAGAATCATTTCCCTAAGGTTCTTCCTTTTAGCAGAATACTGGGATCCTAATTGGAATAAAATTTCCTAAAATTGGTGGATTATAAGACTTGTAACTTTCTACTCTCTATTTTTTTTTCTCTGATTTTTACTCTAACTATTATTGAAGATTTGGGGGGGGGAACTAAAAAGATCCAACTAACTCTGAAATGACATCTGGTGGCTAAATTTGAGACTGTAACCTGCTATTCTTTAAGAGAGACTTGTTGACAGTTTTGAAAATAGATAAGATATAAAGCAACCTTGAAGCACCAGCTGCAAGAAACTCAGCTCAGCTCCTCACTTGGTGGACTTTCTGACTGTAAGTTTTTTTAGTTTAATATACTGCAATGGAAGAAGAACAGGAATGGATTTCCCATCACAGAGGAAGTACAGGAACAAATTCTTTATATGTTAAAAGCAATTATCCAAACTCTCCATATAAATTGGATATGCAAACTCAAACAGGCTCCAGAGCTGCCACAAAGTCAACCAAAGGATCATCTATACAGAGAAAGTGAAACAACCAAATGCTGTGGCAGAAGACTTAGAAACTCAACAAATACAGACAATGGAAAACACAAAAAAGAAACTGATAATAGAGAACAAGGAAAGGACTTTTCTTATAAACCAGAAGGAATTTGAAGATAAAAAAGAAAAACAGATGAAAGAGAAGATAAATACTTCCGGACAACTGCATCTAATTGGAAAAACAAAGAGACGTCCTGCTAAATCAGCTAGTCCTCTTAAGAAAACATCAACTGGATGCTTTTATCAACATCAAACAATAGCCACAGCAATACAAGGAGATCTTTTTGATGTTTTAAAAGCAAAGATACGAAAGATGACTTGGCAAAGAAAAAAAGGTAGAATAAGACTGAAAAGGATTGGGGTTATGATTAACACATGAGATCTAAAATAGAATATATTCAAATGGATAGAATATGTATTCTGAATACAAGATATTGTAACGATTTGAGATAAAGAAAATTTTGGTTATATAAAATCTAGAAATATAAATATTGAAATAAGAATATTGTTTTATTAGTTTGTTAAGATAGATGGTAGAATTTATATATAAGGTGTGTATTTTAAATATTAGATTGTATGAGGAATTGTGATAAAGGAATTGATAGAGTAACATCCAGAACTATCAGGAACATTGCCGCAGGGAGCTCGTGAATCGGCATTTCTTTATATTGGACCGGCATGTTCGCTCTACTACTAGGAGCACAAGCCAACGGGTGACGGAGAAATTCCAACATAGAACTGAGAGACTGCGTGGATTAAGTAAGAACAACTCCCCGGAAAGATTGGTACACAACTTATCTAACAAGGTATTGACCCACCCGCAACTTACCCTCTTGCAATGGGACGCGGGGTGTAACCTTATGGACGCCCACGCCCTGGACTTTGTGGCAGCTCTGGAGCCTGTTATACACCGTATTGGAGTAGAGGAGGAGACCAAAAGCTCTATCAAACAAGTAACAGGGGCTACCGAACTTTATCTAGTAATGAAGGCTTTAAACCAGCTTAAAAAAGATGACACCATCCTCATAGTGCCGGCTGATAAAGGGAGAGCTACGGTCATTATGGACAAGGCGCAATACGTTAGTAAAGCATTGTGCCTGCTTAAGGATACCACAGCCTATAGAGTTGTAGAAGGTGACCCCATGATGGCCCTTAAAAACCATACTAATAAGATAATACCCTCAAACGTAGTAAGAGGCTAGATGACACCACCCTTAGAAAGTTACGCCCTAGTGACACTGCAATGCTCAGATTTTATGGGCTTCCCAAGGTTCACAAGGAGGGTGTTCCCCTTCGTTCCATCGTGTCATTTAGGAACACCCCGACCTCAGGCCTGGCCAAATGGCTGAGCGATCGTATCAGCCATTTGGTCGATGGCAGTCCTACTACTGTCAAATCGGCTGAAGAGTTCCTTGACAAGATCAGACCCTTGAGGATAGAGGATGACGAGGTGATGGTGTCTTTTGACGTTGTCTCCCTCTTCACCTCTATCCCACAGGATCTTGCTGTCAAAACAGTAAGAGAGCTTCTTGAACAAAGGGGTTCAGGGCAGCAACAGGAGTCCCTTCGGCCCCAGGACCTTGTGAACCTATTGGAGGTATGTTTAAAAACATACTTTACATTCCAGGGTGCTACATTTGAGCAGGTTAAGGGCACCCCCATGGGGTCACCAATCTCTAGCATCATAGCAGAAGCTGTGTTGCAGCAGTTGGAACATGTGGCGATGGCCCAATGTTTTCCCAAATTTTGGGTCCGCTACATGGATGATAACTTTGTCATCATTAAGAGGAGCCAGAAAGCTGACTTTGTGGACACACTTAACTCAGTGTGCATGGATTTGCAATTTACGGAAGAAGAAGAACACCAGGGTAAACTAGCATTTCTTGATGTTCTGGTTCACCATCAATCAGACAGAACCCTGAGGACTCGAGTTTATCACAAACCCACGCACACTGACAGAATTCTTCATTATGATAGTAATCATCCGGTGTCCCAGAAGTTCAGCTGTATTAGGACCCTCTTCAAGAGGGTAGACTCTCACTGCAGCACGGCCAAGGCTAGGATGGATGAGAGAAAACATCTCCTTAAGGTGTGCAGACACAATGGATATCCTATGAAATTCATCAGGTGCCTTAGCCTACCACTTAGACCCCCTGTTAGGTCTCAAACGGAGGAGCCAACACCACAGATTGCCCGGGTTCCTCTCCCTTATATTAGTAATGTCTCGGAAGCCACAGCTAGGTTATTGGCACCCTACAATGTGAGGGTGGCACATAACCCGAACCAGACGTTACGATCTAAGGTGATGAGGCCAAAGGACCCACTTCCTATCACAGAGAGCTCAGGCGTCATTTACAAGATTAATTGTAAAGATTGCCCCATGAATTACATGGGAGAGACGTCCAAACGCGTTAAAACCAGGATCCACGAGCACAAGCTGGCTGTAAGGAGAGGCGAACAATACTCCCAGATAGGGGCACATATGCTAGAGTCAGGACATAGGTTCGACTTCGACAATGTCCAGGTGATGGCTAATGACAACACAAAGGGGGGCCGGCTCCTTAAGGAAGTTTGGCTTTCTAATGATGAGTCCATCAACCGGCATATAGACTTATGCCCTGCGCACATAGTGTTAAGAGCATGGGCCAGGAGTAGTCAGTCCCCCAGAAAGAAACGATTTAATACCACAATGTGCCTTCTGGGAGGAGGGTTGGTGGAGAAAAAGAGCCCCGAAAGTGCCCAGATAGAGAATAGCCTGCAACTGATCAACCCTCCGAGTGTGGAGGCATGTGCTGACCCCCAACAAGTGGAAAAACGTATCAACAGCAGTGAGCCTACTGCCGATGGGTCTGAGGTCTCTCCGTGCCATATGAGCAATTGGGTAATGACGCGGTCCCGTACCAACACCCGGATGTGGAATGGTCGTGAATGGAAGGGCTGTAACATCGCCCCCACCCCGTCAGAGATTCCGCGATTAATCCCACCCACGATATTATTTCAACAGCGTGTTTTCGCTTTGGTAATGTGAGTGAGCCATGGGAGGGCGATGAGGCAATCGTTCACAACGCTATAGCCTCCGCACGCTCCAGGAAACACCTAAGAGGGGCGACCTACCCTGGAAGCATGCAAGGAGTGAGAAACTGAGAATTGGAAAAGCTGCCCCCTTCCTTCCCCCTGAAGACGATCGTGCACCCCCAGGGAACGGAAAGGGGTATGAATCACGGAGAGGGGATGACCCCCATACCGAGGACTCTCGGTGGAGAGGAGACTGGCAGACTCTATGTGGAGGGGAGACTGGCAGTCAATCTAAAGATGTTACAAGCCCTAGCAATGCCATTGGAAACGCTCCCAATGATAAGAAAATGAAAGTTAGTGGAGCAACATTGGAGAACAGAGGTTACGATAGGATAACTACAATGAAATCTGGTGACGTAGGAGAAAGCAATGAGGTGGCAACTGTGAAAAAGGACTATGGAAAGAGGGAAGGTGGGAGGAGAATGAGGAGGGAGAGTATCAGGAAGGAGGATGAGGAAAACAAACAGCAAAAGCGTACAGGCTCCCCCAATCCACGGCCATGTGAGGAGGGGGGTGGGGACATAGATACAAACAAGGAAAGCAAGGAAATAACGATCAGCAACACGGAAACTACGATCAGAGTGCAAGTGGATTGGCTGGGACCTGTAATGAGGTCCAGGAGCCGGGCACAAAGAATGCCATATCCATAAATAGCCTCCCCCATCGACTGGAAGCTACCCTGACGATGTTGGCAGTTGCCGGCAAAAGCTTGGTATTTTAACTTATTAAAAGTTTTTATAGTTTTATAATTTCCTGGTGTTCTTGCATTTTTGCTAGTTAAACATGAGTCTATCCAGGAATCACCTTTTTGTGTTTAGCATTCTTAAGAATATACATAATGGTTGTAAAAATACGAATCCCAGGCATATTTGTTCAATGATGCAATCTTCGATCTCCGGGAAGAGTATACTCCAGTTATTTATTGTTAAAACAACATTTAAAAACAATAAAAACAGTTATATACAAGGTTAAAACAACTTAGCTTTCGCTGGTCCTCTGCCAGCGTCCTCAGAGTGGGGCTTAGGGGGTGGGAAAGTTCTTTTTATCCCCTTGCTGATCCAACTGCCTACTCATTGCCCTCGTGACAGGGCCACTCTTCCTGATTGCCTGTGTCTCCAACACAGACTCCATCAACCGATGTATAGAACTGCCCTCGGGATATCAGGCACTAAGGGTGCAGGAAGAGCATGTCAAGAGACGGATGCTGATTGTCAGAGGCGAAACCAGGACTGGGGGGGTATTCACTACATGACCAGGCATAGGGAGGATCCCATAGACACGCTAAAGATAGAGACAGAAGAGGAAGCATTAGGGTCACAGACAGGTAAGGGTAGTAAGGGAAGAGGAGGTGGGTATGATGAGGGACTGCAAGAAGAAGGGGACCAGGGAAGAGGCTTGGGAACAGCTGAATTGATCGTGCGACCCAGAACACGGGGGAGGGGTATGCCCGACCCCAGGGGACTGATCAAAAGGGAAGGGGAGACAGAAAAGAACAGAAAAGATGAGGCACGTAAGATTGGAAGCATATTCACAGGGGGAGAGAGGACGTTTGAGAAGGGAGTAAAAATGGAGGAGAATAGTCAGGAACAGCAGGCAGAGCTGCGGATTAGAGGGGGGGAGGAAACAGGAGAGGGTGGGATTGACAGGAATAGAGAAGGGCAGGCAGGAATAATAGGCAGGATGGCAGTTTGGGGGGGGAAGTTTGGGAAGGAGAGTCCAACAGGAACACATGTCGGTAGGTGGGAACAGTACGTAGGACAGCAGGTAAGGGGAGGAAGAATGCTGGAAGGAACAGTGAACAGAGCAGTGGATTGGAGAGGGGGGGAGGAAACAGGAGGGGGGGGAATGATAGGAAAGGAGAAGGGCAGATAAGAATAACAGGCAAGACGGCAGATGGGGGGGAGGAAAGCTTGGGAAGGAGAGTTTAATAGGAACAGATGTTGGCATGTGGGAACAGCATGTAGGACAGCAGGCTAGAGGAGGAGGAATGCTAGAAAAGAGAGGATGGGCAGAAATGGATGAACAGCAGGCAGGTCAGCAGATTACGGGGGGGGGACATTGGAGAGGGGAAGATGGACAGCAGTGGAGGAGGGCAAACAGGAACAGCAGGTAGAGCAGCGGACCAGGAAGGGAAAGATATTGAGGAAGAGAACATCGATAGGAATGGTTGACGAAAGGCAGGAGGAATATGTTAATCAACAGGTGGGAGGGTTGAAGGAAGGGGGATTGACAGGAATGGATGACGCAGGGCAGGACGGGCAGGTTAGAGATAGAGGAGAAATGGAGAAAGAAGGGGTGATGGGAATGAATGATGTAATACAGGCATGGACGGATTGGCGGGTGGGGGGGAGAAGTGTTGAGGGAGCAAAGAAGGACAGGAATGGATCAGGCAGGACAGGAACAGCAGGGGGATCGGCAGACTGAGGGGGTAGACCAACTACCTGAGAGAGGAAGGTTGATAGGAAGGCAGGATGGGAAACAGGAACAGCAGGGAGACCGACAGAAGAGGAGGAGAGATAATTTGGAGAAGGGAAGAGTGATAGGAGAGGATGATGGTAGGTAGGAATGGTACACAAGTAAGCAGGTTAGGGAAAGGGAAAAATTGGAGAAGGGAAGAATGACAGAAATGGACAACAGAAGACAAAAAGGGTGTATGAATCGGCAGGTTAGGAGAGGGGGGGAGTTGGAGGAGGAAGATGAGATAGGAACTGGCAGTGGAACGCAAAAACGGCAGGTAGACCAGCAGCCCAACAGGGAAAATAAAAAGGAGGAACTCTGTGATAGGACTTGTGTAGTGTCGAATCGGAGGAGGCACCTTGCATTGGGTAGAGAGGAGGGATTGAGGAGTGTGTTGGTAATAACAGCGCAGGGAGGAGGAGGCAGCACAAGGATGACAGAGCAGAAAAAATACAATATTAGAGTGCAAAAAAGAGAGGGCGGAACAGTTAAGGCAGTTACAGGCAATCAGGAAGAGTGGCCCTGTCACGAGGGCAATGAGTAGGCAGTTGGATCAGCAAGGGGATAAAAAGAACTTTCCCACCCCCTAAGCCCCACTCTGAGGACGCTGGCAGAGGACCAGCGAAAGCTAAGTTGTTTTAACCTTGTATGTAACTGTTTTTATTGTTTTTAAATGTTGTTTTAACAATAAATAACTGGAGTATACACTTCCCGGAGATCGAAGATTGTATCATTGAATATATATATACATATATATATATATATATATATATATAGATATATATATATATATATACACACATATATATATATATATCTATTAATATATATATATATATATATATATATATATATATATATATGAGGTTTTCGCGGGTGTTTGTATGTAGGTCTTTGGTTATTCGGGTTTTCTCCCGCATCAAATTGGAAGTGTCTTGGCGACGTTTCGACCAAGTCCCATTCGTCATCTTCCGGATGGTGTTTTTGGCTTCTTGCTTCTAGGAGCAATGTGTGATCGTAGCTGTTTCTTCCTTTTAACTGCCAGTGGGGGTATGAACTGATTGGGTGGGAGCTTGGCTGTGTTCTGATTGGGTGGCGGTGTGTTCTGATTGGTTAGGGGCTTGGCTGTGTTCTGATTGGATGGGGGGTTGGCTGTGCTCTGATTGGATGGGGGAGTGTTCTGTTTGGGTGGGGGCTTTGTTGTGCTCAGGTTGGTCTGAGTTGCAGGGGGTTTTAAGATGGTGGGCTGCCTTGCTATTTTTTGGCTTCGCGTTCGTGGTCGTGCCTTATCTTCATTGTGGGCGTCAGTTTGCTTCATGTATGGATTGGAGGGGTTTGAAGTGGCTAATGATGCAGCTGTGGTCTGGTTTCTGGTTTGTGGTCGTGCCTCATCATCAGTGTGGGTTTGGGTTTGCTTTTTGCATGGATTTGTGGTGGTGACATCCTGTGTGGTTTTCATGAGTGTGGGTCTGGTGTCAATCTTTGTGTTAGGGACTCGTTTGTCAATAAGGGTGGGTTTCCAAATGGCTGGTAGGTGGGAGGTATCATCTCGTTTATTCATGCTGTGTGGGCGTTTTTCTATCTCGATGGCTTCTCTGATTATTCTTTTATTAAAGTGTTCAGTTTTGGCGATAGTTTTGGTCTTTTTAAAGTCAATTTCATGTCCTGTGGCTTTAAGGTGTTGGACCAGGGAAGAAATTGGTTCCTCTGTTTTGACTGAGTTCTTGTGTTCTTCAGTGCATGCACTTATTCTTTTGTTGGTTTGTCCGATATATGTGGTGGGGCAAGCGGTGCATGGGATTTCGTATACTTCTTGATTTTCTAACTCAATTTTGACTTTGGGGTTTCTTAGGATGGTGGATATTTTTCTGTTTGTGCAGAATGCTGTCTTGATGTTGTGTTTGTGGAGGATCTTGCTGATTCTGTCTGTGGTGCCTTTTATGAAAAAGTCGAAGTCCAAAGAGCTTCCATTTTATGTGACCTTGCATTCCTACGCAACTGCCGAGATCAAAATTTAATCCCCACATATATATATATATATATGTAGCGTTATCTCCTCAGAGGCTGCCAAAAACCAAGCCCTCCCAGCCCCAGCCCCTTTGTCAAGCCCCCAGTAGTGTTCTCTAGGGGTTGATAAGATGTCTCTTCCAGCCAAAGCTCAAGCAGAATTAATAGGTAGCAGGCTCTTGTCGTCAAGGAGGGGTTTCCAGGAACGAAAATAACCAGTCACGATAGTCAATGCTATAATAATATCCAACAGCCCAAGGCCGGTATAGCAGCAGGAATAAAAGATTCCTCAGCGATCATTCAGAGTCAAGTGAGATGGAGGAAAACCCCGGCTCCAGATAATAGTAGAAACAACAACAGTCAGTGTGCTATAGCAATAGCTCATCCCCCAGGGCAACTCCCCCACAATGTCTAAAACCTGTACCAGCAGCAACGGTCACAGTCCAAATAGCCTCCAGGCTTCGCAGCAACAGTAGCCACCACCAGTCTCTCCTCTCCTTCTGTTGCTTCTTCTTCAGTCAGGTTTCAGTGTCAAAGCCCTCCGCCCCGGAAGTCGCAATGTTCTAATATTTGATGGCTGCCACAGAGAAGAAGGGGTCAACCTATTTTCCAAAGCATCAGAAGGCAATAATAGATGGAAACTAATCAAGAAGAAAACCAGCCTAGAACTAAAGACTTGTGAAAACAACTAACCAGTGAAAAGGCTTGCCTTCAGAAGTTGTGGATGCTCCATCACTGGAAGCTTTTAAGTAGAGATTGGATATTCCATTGTCTGGAATGGTATAAATCCCCTGCTTGAGCATGGGCTTGGACTAAAGATCTCAAAGGTCTCTTCCAACACTCTTTGAGAGAAGTGTTGCCAACCTCTCCCCTTCCCCTTGTCAGTTCCTGGGCATAGAGAGAGGGAGGGAGGGAAGGAAGGAAGGAGGGGAGGAAACAGAAAGAAAGAAAGGGAAAGAAAGAAGGAAGGAGATGGGAATGAAAAGGAGGGAGGCAGGGGGAAGAGGGAAGGGAGGGAGGAAGAAAGGAAGGAAGGAAGTTGGAATAAGAGGGAGGGAGGGTTTGAGGGAACTTCTGTCTTAGCACTTGGCCACCAGCAGTTTCTGTTGCCTTTTCGCCATCCTCTGGTGGTCTCCCATCCTATTGCTGAGGATGCTTTGGTTATAAAGCCAGGTCTCCTCACATGGAGAGGGAGTGGGCTTCCCTCTGACCCACGCACTTTGCCCTCCTGCACCCACCATGAGCAACCTGGCCAAGGAGAGCAAGCACAGAAGCAATAGCCTTAAGGAGGTAAATGCAGCTAGGCACCCTCTCAGGAAAGTGCAGCTAGGGTAGGCAGGGCTGTGGGGTCCTGGTGCTGTGGGAGCTCAAGAGCCGGGCTGGGCGCTTGACCTCTGCTGCCCAGGGCTCTAGGCAGTCCGTGCCACCATCCAGGGGCCCCCTACATGGCCTGAGGCTCAGTGAGGCTCCTCCAGTGGACCATGCCCCGGCGCTCGCCCCAGTCCCACCTCCCTTCCGCCGGAGACCCTCAGATCCGCCTCAGTCCTGCCAGGCCCGCACAAGCGCCCCTGACACGAGTGACATTGAACTGGCCATGCCCACCCAGTAGGCCATGCCCATGGCAACCACACCCACCCAGTGGGCCACGTCCATCCGGCCCTCGATGATAAATAAATGTGGTTTGGGTTGCAGTTTGGGTACTCGGTCTCTAAAAGGTTCACCATCACAGCTATATCTGGTAAAGATGAATATATCTGTTGATTTCTTTTCAGTATGTCTGAATAATTGCTTAATTCTACAATTCAAAGCATTGCTTCTATAAACGTCTCTTTTTTTCAAAATGCATGTTTGATTTGTTTAAATTATCAAAAATTAAATTGAAATATTCAGATAAATATGAAATGTTAGACAGCTACCAAGGAACTATATAGCAGGAAGATCTCCTGGACAAAGAGAAGGCTGGAATGTGTAATTAAGTGTCAGAGTATTGGCAAATACATTGCTAGAACAACTGAACATGGATGCTATAGAATGAATCATTGTTAATTCTTGGGATGATTTGGGATAGTTAAGAAGCCGTGGTAAATTTTCTGAGTTGATTATAATAAGTTTGTTAACAGAGGTGTTTGAACTTATAACCTTGTTTTATTATCATTGTTCTTCTTGCTAACTATTTTGTCATTAATATAGTATATAGTTGACAGATAAATAATTTGCAAATAGAATTAATAGTTTAGTAGTTTAAAATATTTTGGGCCTGTTTCACAAGGGGTAGGAAGCTAATATTGTTGTAATATATTAATCACTATTCAACTGGGGGAAATATGTGTATATGTGTTAGTTTTTTATGCATATGTTTAGTGTCTTGTTTGTTTTGTGTTTTTTCTTTGTTACTTAATTTTTTTGGGGTGTATTTCATTTTACCTTTTTTAAAAAATAAAATTAAAATAGATGGAACAAAAAGAAGAAAGTGGCATAAACAAAAGCACCAAGTTCCAAACTTCAAGCTGCTACTCTGAAAGTTAGCTAATCATGTCTTAGAGCCTGAATGACTGACTTGGTATGATTCATAGAAATGTGTTTATCAACAAAGTAAATTCCTGCAAAGAAAAATAGCAATTAGCAAATGGAAAGTGTTGTGAGATCTCCAGTCAGTAGATGGCACTAAGCTTCAAGATGGCATTTAGAAGTTTAAAGGAAGGAGTTCCAGTAGCAGGGTGGAGGAAATCCCCAGCTTGATTACATTAACTGGTATTATACCAGGAATTAAGAAATGCTAGCAACAATGTGCTTCAGGGAGAATCTATGCTTTCTTTGGCTTCACTCCATCTTGACACCTATCCCATCATGTCAGCTGTCATGACTAAATAAAAGGGATCTAAAACTGAGTTGCTGAAACATGAGAATTAGCAGTTCAGCAGGCAACATGGAGATTTGCCAATACAGGGAGAAACTAGCAATTTATTATAATTTTAAATAAAGAGGAGCAAGGGTGGCTTGGCGCAGATCTTAGAGGTAGTGATTCAGTTGCTAGCTGCCTGGTGCACAAGTATTGATTGACTTGACCGCTCATGATCACCTTTACAAATCTGCCTGTAGTATGGTGTTGTATGAATAAATCTGAAAATAGTTCAGGAAGCCAATCTTGGACTTATTTTAAACAAGATTCAGAAAGATTGTGAGACAGAAAGTCAAAGTAATAAATCTGAAAATGCAGTGTAAAGCTTCCCACAAGCTAGAATGGTGCTCTTGTAAGATATCAAATTGGGGGGGGGGAATCAGTGTGGGCTCTCTCAAAATGACCTGAAAAACTGGCTGAGATAGCTCCTGATTGTTCCTTTTGACATACCAGGTCAAACTTTGAAAGAAAGTGATCTTTTTTCCTGCCCCAGCTCCTTGATAATCATTTCAAGTAATCTACCAAATCTTATAATACAAGCCATATTTTTCTTTCACTATAAAGAAACAAAGAACTATTCAACAAACAGAAAATTTGTTCTGAGCTTTACCCCAGAAGCTGGAAGTGCAGCACCTTCCATTTTTGAGCAGACTCCATTCTCATCTTTGCTGTGGTTTTTTATATTTCAAAGACAATACAAATGAACTAAAATTTACAATGAGTGCCGATACACATATTCAGTCTGAATAATAAGTGAATTAATGTTTAAGTACTTAAAATCAAGAATATCTGCAGATTATTAGTAAATAAGATGACAAATAGAAAATACACCCCATGGCTTGCTTAGCCCTTTAACTATAGCATTCTGGTATAGCATAGTTACTTGAATAAGAATCATATAAACATTATTTTGATTTATGTTCATATCTGAAACCATGTTCATGGGTGTCCTAAAGAGGAACCATGTACTTCCTGCTATAGTTCATATTTTTATTGCTCTCTGTAGGATACTTGATGCTGTTCAGATGCAGTATGATTTCTTTCTTCCTCTTCTGCAGATTGCAAGATGCGAATCTTGATTCTCCAGTTGCAGTTGCTTGGAGGCAATGTAGGTAAAGTTGAGATATTTACACCTTGTCCTGTCTGTGACTTTGTTGGGCTCAGAAGGATGACCATTTGTGAACAGACTTTGCACTCCAGAATTGATTCAACAGAAGTTCAACTCTTCTTACATAATAAAGCTATTTATATTTTCACAAGAAAAGTTTCATTTCTGGTAATCCACACATGAGAGGGTAGTGCACGAGAAGCATGAGTAGGATTTCCTCTTTCTGAATAAGTTAATACCTTTTTTTAAAAAAAAACCCATCACTCAACTTACTGAAGAGGTAATATGCAACAAACCCCCATAATGATTTCAAATTATTTCATAATTCCTGAAATATCTTGGTGCACATCAAAAAGACTTTCACAGAAGTCTGACTGCACCAAAAAATGTGACATCTCCATTCAAGACTATTTTGGCACTTGTGCGTGGTATGGTAAGCTGAAGTTCATCTCCTTCTTCTAATTTTGCAACACCTGCCAAAATATTGCAATCATTTTAAGTACAACAGTCTAATATACCCCCCCCCCCAAAATGGCTATGGTTTGGCTAGTCCTTAATTGACAAAGCTACCACCTTTTTTCATTTTGAGGTAAAAAAATGCATGTTATATACATTATATACACCTATAAATAAGGTATATATAAATAAATATAGTCTTCAAGGTACCATAGGCCATTTAATGAACATTCAAAGTTATAACAACTCCTCCCCCTCCAAAAGCTATATATGAGCCCGTTTCAAAGTTACAATGCCTGCAGCTCCCCCATGGTCCCATTCTCCCCCCCCCCCCATCCTGCTTGCTGGGTCCTCATAGATACTGGGCCTGCTCTGCCACCCCACTGGCTTCCATACACTCCTCCCCATACCCAGTCACTGTTCTCCCACTTATCTTTTGAAAATATCCAGAACTCAGAAAGTCAGGGTAGGGAAGGCTACTCTATTGTTGGGACACATGGCACAATTGAGGAGAAGAAATCCTGTCAGTTTTGCTTTCTTTGCTGTGCTTTGTTCCCCCAGGGCCAGCAACACTAATGTAAAACTACTATTGCTGGCACTGTGGGAGGAAAATGTTGTGAGGAAAGCAAAACCGGCAGGATTTCTTCTTAGCTTCTCCCGCGTCACCAACGCTAGCATAAAGCTAGTGCTGCTGGTCCTGGGGGAGCAAAACATAGCCAGGAAAGCAGAACTGAAAGGATTTCTTCCCCTCAGTTCTGCCATATAGCCCAGCAATGGAGCAGCCTTCTCTACTCCAACTTCCTGAGCTCTGGATATCCTTGAAAGGCAAGTGTGTGATTGTGACATGGTAGGATAGGGAGGAGATCATATGGATGTGGGGAACCCAAGGGGCAGAAAGTGAGCATGCGGTATCTCAGAGGGTAGGGGCAAGCCTTGGGGGGTCCAAATGGGTGGGCCAGTCCTGCACTAGGCCTCCCATGATCTCTCCCACCTAAGTCACGCCATGCTCTACTTAATGACCCATGCATTTCATTTAATGTTTAACAAATGCATTGGGGAGAGCAAGGATGGGGAGGTTGTTAATGGCATAGTTCATTTTATATAGATCCCAACCTCCGACACTATGGGCAGGTTCCATTACTGTTGTAAATCAAGGACTATCTGTCAGTCTTTTTATAGAGGGATTTTGACTTCCAACATGAATGGAAAGCAGACTAGTGGGGTATAGTAGATATGAGGTATAGTTTAAAATTATGGAAGCTGCTTGGGGAGGCTTTGGATCAGTCACTCTTTCTGATTCCAGCCTCTCCTGAAGAATTTTCATGAGGCTGAAATGATGGAAGATCATGGACATTAGTCCATAAGCTCTTTGGAGAATGGTCAAAATATAAACAAATCAACATCAGTCAGTTGCAAAAGGCAGCCTTAATTGGAACAGCTTATATCCTGTGATGATACTTTTAACATCATCAAACAACAATATCTGCCTGTCCCAGTCCTTTGGAAAGACTCAAGTGATGGACAAAAGTAGGCAAATCTAGTCTAAACACTATGCAATCAACCATAATAAATCATGCATTTCAATTATTTCAGGGATTTGGGTCCATTCAGCAGCAATGCATTTTCCAAGTCCTAGCAGATTTTATGTCTGTGTCCATCAGGCAGTCCCCAGTTCTATGCCATTTTCCTAACACAGAAAGATGTGCCAAAAAAGCAAAAAGCAATGTATATTTGCATTTGTTTCTCTAACAGAGGTTTCTGCCTGCCACTGAAATTAAGAGAAAGAATTAACGAGAACTAACCTATATGATGTAAGGAGTTCAGCATGGCCCACCACACCATCCACCACCATTCTTTTATATGGCTAATTCTCTTTCCTACCAGTAAAATTCTTATCTAGGCCAACCAATTTAGGATGGTTTTCATAATTACCTGCTGTATAACAAGAATTGTTAGGAGAGGTTTCAGGCATGTTTTGCAGGCAACGAAATAATGTAACCAGACTGAGATCATCTCCAACAACGTGGGCTTTTTTCCTCTGAATCAAATGTCCCATTACAAACATTTCATCTGTATATAAAACCTGAACAAATAAATTTCATTACAACTTTAAATTAATACTTCAGACAGATTAGTAAAAGAACTTTTTTCTCTATTTTACCTGACCATATATGAAGAAGTAGCCAGTTTCTCTGACCAGTATTTTATTTCCATGTTCTTCCAGAGCTGTTCCTCTTTTAAAGCTAAGAAGCCAGGGAACTATACTTGAATCATCTGAAAAATTATTAGTATCTCATTAAACGTGGATTAACTATTTTTCTTATATACTTCCTATGATTTTTTTTTAAAAAAGAAATAATCATGCCTTTGAGATGAGTAACTCAAACAGAAACTAACAACAAGTATTAATGTTTGATGAGAAGTTCAGATAACTAAGCCATGGCTAGTGGTTGAGGATACTTTTGATGCTTTTGTATCATCTTGCTTTTTTCAATTTTCTTTTGTAATTCAATACTTGCTTTTTTCAATATTCTTTGTACTCTATCTCAATATTTTAACAATGCATATGGATTTTAAAAGAGAGATAAGTAGTTTTTGTACACCAAGGTGAACTCCAAGGATCTTCAAGAACAGCCTCCTGACAGAAGCCATATTTTTAAGGATCTCCCAGGGTTCAGGCTGTATCAGAACTCAGCTCAGAAGACTGGTGAACTAGAGGAATGCAGTGGAATGTAGGGAAAGGTTTGTAGTCAGGTATCCTGTGTACACATGGATTTTTAGCATATAAGCTATAGAAGTAAACAAACCCTTTGGGACAGGTTATGCTTTCCCACCTGTCATCCATTGAAACAATGGACTATCAGAGTTGAAAACTTGAATCTCTAATGCTGACCCAGGGTTTCCCCTAAAATCGGAAAGGTGGAATGGTAAAATGATAATAAATATAACTGGATTTGCCCTTCCTGCATTACTTAAGAAACTTTAAGAACAAGGTTGCACTTGAGCAATTATAATGCAATGCTAAATCTGTTCACTCACAGAAAATTGGGTTGCACTAAATCATATTAAGAAATTAGTACATTACCATGTTGCTGAATGGCACTTCTGCTGTCAGCCATCAATTGCAGACACGACTGTAATACTAGAAAGAGATATTTCAGATTAGAGAGAAGGAAATTAACGTGGGATTCAAATAAAGGAAATGAAAAATAATTAGTTTCAGGAACGTGTGGGTTGTAACTCTTCCTACCCTAATGAGTTGTTAATTCAAACTGGTTCAAGGGAATTTGCATTCATATTCTGTAATGAATACATGTCGCTAGGGGCCCATTCAAACTATTCCTGGAAAAAAATGACAGTTTAGAATTATAGTATTGCTAATGTTATATTTTGAAAATAAATGAACCATGTTAAGAAGAGCAATTATAAAATGTAATACACAAGATAGGGTTATTTCACCTTTGGTTAGGTGTACATGAATTGAATGGGAGAGATAACTGATCCAGAAAAGAGAGAGAAGAATTAAAGTTCATCAAGCAACAACTCATCTAAAGGGTGGAAACTTGAAAGACACCCATCTTTTCAGCAGGAAAGTTTGCTGTTACAGATACCTCTGGTTTACCCTATCATCATCTGTTATTTTGACCATATGAGACCTTCCATGCTCAGCCACAATTCTTAATGTCCTGACCTGGACCCTGGGGTGTTTTCCCAGAGACCACTGTGAATTCCAATCAGATCTTACTTCATCCAACCAGATCTTACCTTACCTGTTTCTCCTCTCTGAGAGGGGGATCTTTTCCCCCTGTGTCTGTCTCCAGTCCACATTATGTTTCGGTTTCCTCGATGTGATCCCAAAACAATTCCCTGACAAAACACAGGCAAATAAGCATAATGAAGGCTGCAATTGCTAGCTATCTCTTCAGTGCCCAAAGGTTTTCAACTCACCTGGCTAGAAGCTGCGTTGGCCATCTTCCAGTATGAAGTGAAGGGGCTGGCTGCCTTGGGTTCATCAAGCCGTGGAAGTGAATTCCTTGCCTGAATCCTGCCATTCAGCTTGCTGGTTAGGACTGCTAGTTCTGTTTTTAGTGCAACAACATAGTAAAGGGATGCTGCTGCCAGGCAAAAGGAGACAAACACTGCAAGTCCAAGAAAGATGAATAGGAGCCCTTTACAATCAAAGCCATTAACAGAAGGAGAAGAGGGGGAAGATCCACAAGTCGTGAAGGTATTGCCTTTTTCTCGTGGGAAATTCATAGATTTCATGACTTCTTTATTAAAGCCAAGAAGAAACTTCAGCTGCTTCTTATTCTGTGCAATACAAACATTTTGCCAGTTGCATCCAAGCTATATGCTCAAAATCCCATACTGCGTGCTTCCGGTCATGAGAACCTGCTGATGCCACGTATGTTGCTTCTGCTCTGCATCTGCACAATGTAAAGCTCTATTTTTGTATTTTGGCAATGAATCTTCCTCATTTTGGTTTCTGCCTCATTTATTACCGATTATCCTTGTTATGCAGCCCCATGACCTTGCCTGACTGCACA
The DNA here is from genome assembly GCF_016545835.1 of Crotalus tigris. Lineage (NCBI taxonomy): Eukaryota > Metazoa > Chordata > Lepidosauria > Squamata > Viperidae > Crotalus > Crotalus tigris. The sequence goes on from NW_024100510.1 coordinate 2,447,072, forward strand.
ATTTCTACCAATGCAATTGCATTTTGCAGCTGGGCAATAATTTCCTCTTTGACAAATGAGTGCATTTGTGTGGGGTGGGAGATTAAAAAGAAAAGTGGGACTTCTGTCCATTTATAGTCCCCTCTTATGCTACATACATCCCCTCTCATTAAGTCTGCTGTCATAGTAGCATTCCAGATGTTCTTGTCTCATCCATGTATAGTTTCTTCCATTAGCCCACTTACCTTTAGATTGTCCTAGTAGTGGACCTTGTTATTCCTGGTGATATTCAAGTTGGCCTGATTCTCTTAGTTCCTGTTGGTCTCATATCTGAGGCAGGCAGGTAAAGTGCTTGAGGATCTTTGCCCAAAGACCCTTACTAGTAAGATGGGTACCAATCAGGATTTGAACCCATGTCAAGAATCAATGTTCTAACCAATCTGCCATCTAGCTCCCCCATATATGCCATTACAACTTTTAAACAAGAAGATAAAAACGAACACAACTTATATAAAATAAAGAAGACAAAAAGAAAAAAAGAAAAAAGAAAAAGAAAGAAAAAATAAATGACATGATATTCTTATGATATTCTAATCTCTCTCTGTATAGTTACATTATAATACTTTTCTTTCTATAATCTGTCTGATCATCATAACCGTAAATCAGTCCAGAAACTCTTTTAAAGTGGCTAATTCTCTTGATGCAGTAGAAGATTGTCTCCTGCTTGGTATCTGGGTTCCTAGCTTTCAGTTGATGGTATATTGCCCATTAAATTAAGTGGCAATGTAATTGCTTCCACAAGCATGACCCAGAGACTTTCTACTTTAGCTCTTCAAGTCTTGACTAGGTGTCCCAAAGTTCCATAATAGAAACATCAATGAAGGTCTTTCCTCTATTTCTCTCCTGAGGACCAAGTGTTTTTTACAACTCCATTTTGCAAGTGTTTTTGGCATCATGGTCTGAGGAAACCATAATTGGGACCAGCAACTTGATCATTAAGCAAAATGGTTGCTAAGTGAAATGACAACTGTAGTAATGGTCTTAGCTCAGCTTTTCTTTGCTTTACAGACCTGTGAAGGTCATAAATGGAAGAATTTACTTTTTCATCACCATAACTGCAAAAGATCGCTAAACAAGACAGCTGTTAAACAAGGGCTACAGTACCTCTATTATATTTATGATTATTGTAGAGCCATCTTGGTAATGGTTAAGCCACCAAGCTAGAAACTGGGAGATTGTAAGTTCTAGTTCTGCATTAGGCACAAAACAAATTGGCGACCTTCAGCCAGTCACAGTCTCTTAGCCCTATGAAGGAGGCAATGGCAAACCATTTCTGAAATCTTGCCAAGAAAACTGCAGTGACTTAACCAGGTAGTCATCAGGAATTAGTAACCCAAAGGATCTCTACCTACCTACCTATTATCTCTATCTATCTATCTATCTATCTATCTATCTATCTATCTATCTATCTATCTATCTATCTATCTATCTATCTATCCTAGAATATAACTGAAAATCTGATAGTATGTACTCATAAATTCTGTGATGTCAGAATCCAATTATATTTCATTTCTAGCTACCTACTCTGAAAAAAAAACCCATTTCTTACTCTCTGTGGATTCTGTCATACTACGAAAAGGGAGGAGGAAGCAAGGGGGTTTAAAGGACTGGATGTTGATTCTCATCAAGAGGACTGACTATAACAATATGGCCATCGTCTTTCATCTACTATCTCTCTGAAGTCTCTCTTTTGCCGGCAGTGAGGGAAAAGGGGTGGAACAATGTTAACACCTGGGATCTGGGAAAAGAGAGGATGAGTGATCGTCGCCTCGAAGGACTGTGGGGTGGGGGCTGCTTGGGAACACTTAAAACATTGAATGGTAGGGGTTGATCCCTCAGATCCTGTCTAGAATGCCTTCAATCATTTTCTCTTAATAAAGATGCCTGTTGGAAGAGATATTCCAAAAGTTCTATCTTCTTAAGATGTAAAGTGAGGTGGGTCCTTACAGTTGCTTTGTTTTGTACCTTGTAAATATCTTCAAGTCAGATTGTCAAATGTAGCTCTAAATCTTTGCATAAAGGTCTGGTAATTATCTCGTAACAAATCATTCCTCTCAATGAGGGCACAAGCTATTTTGTTGCCTCTTTTTTCAGCAGAATGAAAGAACAATCCTGGAGGGAACTGTAGGAAACTGCTGGTTGACCTAGCATAACAATTCATGCCATGTGATAAAGTCAAATACTAATCTCAGGCATTTCCAAATTTCTCCAATACTCAACAGGACAGCAAAGAAATATTTTTGGGCTGCAGGCTAGCAACTTCTTTGCTTCTTGTGAGCTGCAAAATAACAAACTTGCTGCTTGATTATATATGTATTTTCTGCTTTTGCCTTAATTAGGAATCCATATTGCTAAATACTCAACAACATTGCTACTCCTTGCTGATGTGTGATCATCCCTTGCTGATGCTATTTTTTTAATTATTATTTCCCCAAAATCAATTTAAGCAATGGGGTGGGGGTGGGGGAAGTAGCTGGTAGGTTATGAAACTTGATCAGCATTGTGGATGGTTTTGTTATGGCTTATTCCTGATGCTTCCCAAGCGTCAAAAATTATTCAATAAACTTTGTTTACTGCTCTTATTCTGATGTTTCTTTCCTTCTTCAGTTTTCCAATCTGCAGCCACTTCAGCCAGTCACAATCTGTCACACTCAGGTTCTGCAATTTCCTCAATCTTTTATTTTTAAATAAATAAATTGCTTTTTTCTCTTCTGGCACTTCATCTGTTCTCCAGATTTTCTCAAATAAAATAGAGGCTCGGAAAACCATTCTATGTGCTTTGAGAAGCTGCTTTGTAACCAAAGATTCTCAGACTTTGCAATTCAAACACCATGGAGCTAGTCAAAGAAGGATCTTCCCTTCATGGGAACTGAAAAGAAAATTACTTCACACAGGTAAATATGCATCTGGTCACAATTAAGGGCTGGCAAATACAATATAAATCACAGAGAAGTATCCTTTTATTACTTATCAACAGGTCTCTCCAAATCAGTCATTCTGTGCTGATTGGCCACTCCCTTGACAGAGCTATAAACAATCATTTCAGAAATTATACAGAGGAAAGCATCAACACATGCAGCAAATGGGTGCCACAAAAAACACTGCTGCATGGAGACAGCTACTATGAAATAGATTCTCCAAAGCATCTTCCACAGGACCATTGAGGGCACCAACTTCAGTCTGTCCCAAACTGCAATTTCAAATAGACAAATCATGCAACTTTAAAAAGAGCACTATAAAAAAAGAGACAAGCACAATGCTATAATCTGAAATTTGGAAATTAGCAGCAAGCAGCCAAAGTATATTTATATTTAAAGCAAACCACACACAGGAAGAGGAGGTTAATGTTGGGAGGAATTCCCCCATTTGGGTTCTTCCAGCCGGGATTTCCACAATCTGTGCTCGAAGGAAAAAATAGAACAAGAAGCCAGCTACCAGAAAGAGAGGTTTAATCATGGAGATCAAAGCTGAGTGACAATTCAGCATGAATCCCCAGCTAGCTAGAAAGAGTGACCTCCAAGCATGAGTTTTTATACCTTTTCTTGGTTGTCAAAACTGTCATTTCTGATGTGTGGTTTCAAAACGATCGTTTCTGATTAGTGGAACAGTGTCAATTGATGGACTAATTTCTTTATTTGATCTTGCTCAGGAAAAGGTTAATCCTTGCCTCAGGAAGGAATTTGGTGTGTTTCCATGTGTTTCATTATTATTATTACAGTAGTGGCCAAAATTGTGGAAACCTTTTGGGAAAAGTGTACATTTGAGGTTTGATGGCTAATAATACCACTTTTTTTGGGAGTAGTACCATAAAATTATATATTAATGGAAAGATAATTTAATCAAGAATGTAATGCAATAACTTTTATGAAAGATTTGCTATTAGAATAGCAGTAATAAAGAAGAAAAGTGAAACACGTAGAAAATGTGAGATATACAAAAATTATCACCATAGAAAAAAATGTGATATACAAAAATTATCACCATAGAAAAAATGAGATATACAAAAATTATCACCATGTCAATTAATACTTAGTTGGGTAACCTTTAGCATAAATTATGGCCTTACAACGTCTTCCCATGGAGTGAACCAAGCCCTTTAGTTCTGCAGCTGTTATAATGTGAAACCAAGATCGAATAATTGCTTCTATTAACTGGGTTTTTTTGCTGGGTCGCTTCTGACTAATAAGTTTCTTTAGTCAGCTCCATAGATTTTCAATTGAGTTAAGGTCTGGGCTATTCCCAGGCCATTCCAGCAGTGGAATATCATTATCTTGAAACCACTTTTTGCACAAAGCAGCAACATGACATGGAGCTGAATCCTGTTGAAATATAAATGCTTCATTGTCTTGGAAAAGATCATGTGCGGAAGGCTTCAGTTTGGGCTCAAGTATTTCATTAATGTACATTTCCATTAATCACACAAACTCTTCCCACACCTTTTGATGTCATACAACCCCAGATCATAACGGGGTGTTTCACGGTACATGTAATGCAATCAGGATTCAAATCTTCTCCGATTCTTCTCTTTACGTATTTTATGCCATCACTACCAAACAGGGAGTTCTTGGTCTCATCACTTCAAATAACACTGTCCCATTGTTCCTCTGTCCAGGTAACATGGGTTTTAGCCCAGTTTACTCTTTTCAACCTTTGCCATGGTTCTGACAGATGAAACTCTTCAAAAGAACTTTGAGGCATTGTTTTCCTTAAAGAATTCGAGAAGCAAAGTATCGGCATTACATACTTAAAGCCAAACACTGAATTCCCCTCCCCTGGGCACAAAGTAGCAAAGCACAATTCCCTGCTCCAATTAACAGTCATAAATCATATTCCCCAATTAGCTTTATTATTGTTATGACTAACTGGACTCTCATCCACATCCCCCCTCCTAGCATCATCTAACTCTAAAAGAGAAAGAGAAAAGATGGCTACATTTCCATCTGTTGTCAAAGCAAGAACATCCGATGTTAGCAGCATTGACAACCTTTGTTTGAGAGATAAAAGTGGCTTTTTTCGTGGAATTTTAGATTTTAGGCCAAATTCCCGCAGTCTGCGCTGAATAGTCCTTGCACTCAACTTCACATTGCATTGCACCATTTCATCTTGTATACACCCACATGATTTTCTTCTGTCATGTAGGCACAGTCTCTTAATTCTTCTATCATCACTTGTTGTTGTGCACCTTTTCCTGCCTTTAGCAGTGTGGTTTTGTAGTGACTGAGTCTCCTCACCTCTTCAAAAACTTAGAAATGCTACCTTTGGTTAAGTTTCCACCAATTTTTCTTCTAATTTCTTTATAACTGTAGCCTTGTTCACTTAATAATACTATTTTACATCGCTTTCTGGGCAACTAGTCAACTCTTTGCACCATTACTTTAATTTTATTACATTTTACAAGCTCACGAAATGAAAGAACACAAAAAAACCCCAATCAACTTGATAGTGATTACATTACACACTGATAAATGTCCTCCTCTCAGCTTCAATACATGACATCAATAACGGAATCCTACTGTGATCTGATTGGCTCATTGCCAAAACAAGATGACACCTGATTGGCTCTCTAAACACTCATGGTCATTGGCTACAATCAGATGAAGGAAAGCTACCTGATATCAACTTAAGCAAGTTGTGCTTCCTTTTTCTGGTTATTTGGCTATAACTTTTCATAGAATACAGATAATTGAACAAACCTTGTTGCATTACATTCTTGATTAAACTATCTTTCCATCGATATATAATTTTATGGTACTACTCCAAAGGAAAGTGGTGTTATTAGCCATCAAACCTCAAATGTACTTTCCCCAAAAAGTTTCCATAATTTTGGCTACTACTACTGTATGTATTTTCCTGTGTCTCTGTTCTAATCTTGTTAGTCTTAATTGCCAATAGCCAGCCTTTAAGCTTACCTTAAATGTTTAAGCTGATAGTTTGTTGGCGCATTAAATGTTTGTTTGCCTTGGGCCAATTAGCTTGGTGCTGAGTCAGACTGATTTGCATTGGATTTTTTTCTGTATTGGCCAATGTATTTCTTGTTTGATTAAATTATATCCTTTTTATTGGGGTGAAGGGGGTGTCTCTCATCATTAAGTACTAATTGTAAATGCATCATTTTATTGCATATTTCAGTACACAAATGTAGATGTTGAGTAAAAATTTAATGCAAAGAAAAAGAATAAAAACATAAGCAATTATTTTACTATATATTACTCATAGGCTGAACACACAAGAAAGAGCAGGATTGTTCAACTTAGCTTTTGAGTCTTCTCCTCTCACACACAGACACACCATGACACATTTGAGAAGAATCTCCTCTTAAAACATATTTATTCAACTTCCATTGACTTCAATCCTTATTTTTTTGAAGTGTTTATGCATACACCTCTCCCCTTCCCCCCACAACTGCTGTGGAATGTGTTCCATGATTTATTGCTCTGCAAATGCAAATGAGGTGAACAGTCATCACTTTGTGAAAGTAGATCAACACTGACTTTGAGGGGAAAATCCAATTTAAAACAGTGACTTTGAAGTTCTGTCCTACAGAACTCCTTCCCCAACTAAAAAAAACTGTGTTACAATACAGGAAGTTTAGGAAGCAGTTGGGAAAGGTTTTGTAAAATACAATTGCTAAAGATAATAATGCAAGACTGAACAAAATACAGGTTTGTAAAACAAAAAAAAATCTTGCACAATCTTTTCCTACACTTTACTCCAAAAAGATAACAGTGTTACGCTATCAACCTACAAAAATGAATGGACTACTTAAAATGTATTATATGTGATCAGAATAACCATAGAAGAAATTGGTGAGGGAATATCATAACAAAGAGAATTTCTTAGCTTATGAGACATCAGACTATCATTTACAAACTCAAATTTTAATGGCAGAATTGTAAAAATTTTACAAAATATTAACGAAATGCAATAATGGTCATGTTAAAATTAGCAAAAAATTAAAGATATTTCTCTCCCCCTCTCCCAACCAAATTCACACTTTAAATATCTACTTGATCAGGTCACATATAAATTTGATAAGTGATTATTGGCATATACCCACACATATAATCTCTATATTTAATTGTATCCAGTCTGCAAAACTCTCAATGACCGCTAGATGGCAGAAAGAAATGTACTTTAACACTTCGTTGCCATCTATGGTTGTCTGTATTTCTATTGCCCAGATCCAGTAGCCACAGTGGAACTTTCATCCAAACAGCAAAAGGTCAATGTAGCGTTCCAGTATACAAATACCCTAGGACTGACTGTCAAAGAGTACCATTACTTGTGATTCCCTAGTTTGCAGTTTCAAACATAATATGTTAAAAACAAATTTTGGACATAAATCAGTCATTACAACTGAGCCTAATAAACTTGTGCAATCATTTGAGCTGAGTGCTCTATAAACATTTTGAGTGACTATTTCAGGAAGAGGGCTTTATATGTTTGCTATGAACCTACCTGAATTACAGTTCTTCCAGCACAATTCTTCTACATTTCTCAATGCAATAATAAAAATTAATTGCATATGTTAGAAAGTAATTAGAAAATTAAGTAATTTAATTAATGAATCAATGTATAAATCAATTAATAAATTAATTAGAAAATTCATTGCATATATTAGAGATTAGTTCGCATAAACTAAAATTACTCCAATGTATATTTATAACCCTCCCCCTCTGAGCAATTACGAAGAAAAGATGATTATCTGCATCCATTATTATACTGCACAGTATTTCTTCTTTTCAGATCTATAGTACATTTTCTTGGAAACATTGTTTCTCTTGTCCTTTTCTAGTAATACTTTATGATAATGTAAATAGAAGACAAATTTTGGCATATGGAAAAAGATTATGTATTTATTAGATTTCTACCCTGCCTTTATTATTTTATAAGTAACTCAAGAGGATGAACATGCCTAATATTTCTTCCTCCTCCTATTTTCCTTACAACAACAACTTTTTGAGGTGGGTTGAGCTGAGAGTGATTAGTCCAAAGTCACCCAGCCGGCTTTTATGCCTAAGGCTGGACCAGAACCTAGTCTACCAGCTTCTAGCCTGGTGCCTGAACCATTAGACCAAACTGGTGTATTTAAAAAGTTTTTGCTCAAAATTATTGGTTAAAAGTTTTAATTACAGGCTCAGGAAACGACTGACCCACAAAAGTTGTTCTATCAAAATATGAAAATTATGTATTTCTAAAGTACAGGATCATTAAAAATGTAAGCCAAATCAAATATCTTGAAAAACTCAAGGAAAAGGGGGTCTAAATTAAATACAATAAACCAACATAATAAAGGTAATGCTACAAATATAAATTCCTAAGTAATTATGAAAGAATACCTATTTCTGGAGAACTGCTGTAATCGTCCAGCATTATTCTCATGGTTGGCACAATTGCATTCAGCATAATTTTGCATATGTGTGTTTGTGTGCCTTCAGGTCAGTGGTCATTCCTTGATCTTTTACCTGAACAAATTCCTGAAACTTTCTTGACTGGATTTCAGTTTGGTGTAATGGTGAAGACAGATAGCCTGGAAAGCAGGAGTATGTGAGTTCTAGTCCCATCTCAAACACAAAAGCCAGCTAGGTGACTTTGGGCCAGTCCTCTCTCTTAGCCCAATCCCCTGATAAGGTTGTTTTTGGGGGAAACATAAGAGGAGGGAGTTATGTTTGACATTTTACAGTATATAAAAAGGAGGGATAAAAAAATCTAATAACAATAATATCAGAAATGAATTCCCCTTGCCCGCTTTCTAGTATTGAGAGAATGACTAGCTCCAGGTCACACAGCTGGCTTCATGTCTAAGGCACATTGCCTGTATTATTCTGAACATAACAATCGATTTTCTACACCACATATTGTAATTAATGAAATGATAAAGATGTTATGAGACTTTAACAGTCTATCCTTAACCACAAAACCCCACAGAGTCACTTTGGGTTAGTTACTTAATTACTAGTCTACTTGCAAGATTGTTGTTTGGGGAAAATAGGAGGAGGGAATACTGTACATCTGTCAGAACCCTCTCTTTCTATGGGTATTAGGGTTTCTGCTCTCTTTCGGGTTCTGTCATTCCTCTGGGGGGAGGGGGTGCTCGGGGCTGCTACAGTGTATTTCCTTTGCTTCGTTCCTTGCTCTATCCTCTTTGATGTTTCTTCTTCGGGGTGAGAATAGAATGTGCCTCTGGCCATCTGCCTTATCTCCTGGCGCGGAGACCTAACAGCCTTGGAAGCGGCACCTTATCGCTCCATTCCCACATTTTCACAGCTGCGGGTTGGCCTATTCGAATCATCCGGATGGACAGTTGGGGTCGGGTTTTCATTGTCTCTTTTAAACTATTGATTCACGGAGAAAATCTTCAGATCCTGCCTTATACTACTGCTCTCAACACCTTCCAATAAACATTCCTTTTGAAATGATGCTCATTTCAAGAGTTCTGCTTTCTTGGGAGGCTTAATTGAGGTAGTTCCTTATACCATCTATTGCCTTGAGTTCCCGAGTGAAAGATGGGGTATACATCTTGTTGGAAGTAAAGTCTTCATCCTGGTTCATCCAAGCTGGGAATAAATAAGCAACATGGCGATTGCTTTGGGAAGATGGTTACAGTTTATTGAAGAGGCAGAAAGATAGTTCTTGCAGGAAAGACCAGAGGAAAGAAGGACCTGAGTACATGGGCAGTAGGTTTTTATACCCTCTAGCCTTTTGTTTGGAATAGTTCCAAACAATGTAAAACCAAGTTCATCCTGTGGCATGAACTTTGAACTGAGTCTGAGTGCTTTTCTAGGCCTTGGTATCTGTGATTTAATCCTATTATGTCCCAAAAGTCAAATCTTGCTTCCCTGAGGCTGGGCTAATGACTCTTAGAGTTTGGGTGAGGTATGCAGATTTTAAGTCTCTTTGTCTTCTTGAGTTTTCTGGCTCCAACTTTCTGATGGTTTTACATTGGCTCCTGTTTGGGATAGAGAGATTTGGGGGCAGAGTTGGCTTCTGCTTTTAAAAATCCTTTTGAGGAAAAATATATTTTTCTGCTCTTTTAATATTTCCTTCTCTGGGGCTCTGACTTCCCACAATCTAATAAATAATAAAGTACTATGTCAGTGAAAAGAAATGGCAGGAATAAAGAATAAAAAAAATGCCCCTACCTAAAAATCCAATATTAATCCTATCTTTACTTATAAAGTGGTACCTCGATACCCATTGTTAATTGGTTCCAGGCAAAATGAGTACCGAAAACAATGAGTACCAAACAATTTTTTCCCATGAGGAATAATGTAGTGAGTCACAAGGCAGCCAACATCAGCAAGTTCTAGCTTGAGGATTGAGTATCAAACAAACAATGAGTACCAGGACAAAATGCATTGAGTACCAAATCTGATGAGTTTCAAAGCAGTTGAGTATCAAGGTACCACTGTATCAAGGTACCACAAACTTACTTTGTGCAAAGTGTTCCAATACTTTGGGAATTTAATTTAATTCCCAAATAGGAAATAAAGATTCTTTGCTCAAAACCCAGAATATTTTCAGTTTATATTTGTGTTACATATATGTAAACATACACACACATAGAACACACATAGTATCTCTATATAAAACCTAAGAAAAAAGTGTGCTCCCCACTATGGTCATATAGAAAGCTTCTTTTTGGATAACGAATTGCATGGGGAATTAGAGATGAATGTAAAAAACTAAACTTTCAGTATCCTACTTTCAATTATCAATATGTCATTCCAGTAAAATAGTATTTTAACTGTACTGTTAGGCAGTTTAATTTTTTCATCCCAGGGCTTCCTTTTTTATCTAAGAAAATGTTTTCCAGAAAATGTTTATCTAACACAGCAGTTCTCAACATGTGGGTCGCGACCCCATTTGGGGTCGAACGACAATGTCACGGGGGTTGCCAAACAAAGCTGTCCACCATTTTTTTCCCCTTTTCTTTAGCTATGCTATTCCCTCTTATTCTATTGGCTTTTGAAAGCCAATAGAATAGACTCTATTCAAGAGACTCTATTCTATTGGCGTTCGAAAGCCAATAGAATCTATTGGCTTTCAAAAGCCAATAGAATATACTCTCTTGAATAGAGTCTAATTCTATTGGCTTTCAAAAGCCAATAGGAATTGTCCAGGCTGTCTTTGCCCTGCTGAGCCTGCCAAAAGCCCCAGTCTGCAAACGGTGCTGCAAGGCGAACTTTCTGGAAAGCTTCCCTCCCTGCTGAGCAACTACTAAAACTAAGTAAAAGAGGGCCAGGGGTGGGAGGTGGGAGGCCAGCGAGCGCAGGGAGGGTTGCTGGCGCACGTGGGGCCCGGCGGGTGCCTTACCTGTCTTGGGCTGGGCCTGCTGGTGGCCCAGCCGGTGGTCGGCCTGTACCGTCACTGCCGCTTGCCGTGGCCGCCCAGAAGTGCCTGGGCCTGCATGCCGCCACCTCGAATGGGCGGTGGCCAAGGTAAGGCTAGCGGGGCAGCGGCGGGTGCAGGAAGGGTTGCTGGCACGCGTGGGGCCCGGCGGGTGCCTTACCTGCCTTGGGCTGGGCCAGCTGGTGGCCCAGCCGGTAGTCGGCCTGCGCCGTCTCTGCCACTTCCCAGCTACACCTTGGCCGGCGCAGGAGGTGGCACCACACATGCACGGTCCTCCCAGGCAGGGAAATATAGGTAGTCCTCGACTTACGACCGGTTGCGGGGTCGCGGCATTAGGAAGGTTGAGAACCACTGATCTAACAGTTTCCCAGACAATTAAAATTATATAAATTTTAAATTAAATACAGGAGAAATAGAGAAAAATATAGAAAAGTGGAAATGAAATAAAGATAAGAAGGCAAAAGAAAAAAGAAGGGCTAATGAGAAAATAATAAATGGCTTTTGATCTTAACAGTTTTAAATTCACTTATATTTTACCCTCTAAGGTTACTTCAAAGTTTCTTTCCATAATCTCCTCTTTGCACTAATCAAATTCCTAAATCATCTGTTTTTTTTTTTTTTTCAGCAAAAAGTCCATAAGGAATTTCAAGTAACTAATAAATGTAGTAATTGATCTTTCTCAAAGCAATCAAGTTAATTGCACCATTTCTGCTAATTCTGTCATCTTCACCAATCATTCTTCCATTGTGGGTGTTTCAGAATCTTTCAATTTTTGTGCATATTGTTGCTCTGCAGCAGCAATCGTATTATATATTTGTTGCTCTTAACCTGCTGTTTCTTTCCTATAAAATACTTCTTGTGCTGTGACCTATAAAGGCATTTTCAGGCACAGTTTGGAATATATCCATTCCATATTCTCAATATGGCACTTCTGGCACAGTAACTTTTGAAATCTACATTAACTTTATAGTTCAACAGAAAGCCATGCCTTCAGATCACGCTAATTCAAAAATTCTTTTCTCAGTAGCACCTGTTCTTTTATCCAAAGTAAACAACTGGCTACAAAATACAGTTTTAAATCAGGCAATCTCAATCTCCTGGAGGGAGGGAGCACTCAGATTTGAATCAGGATTTCCTCATGATGAAAGTAAATAAAAATCCTTAGGAAAATATAGAGTTCATTTTGCAATACCAGGACTGCAAACTAAAGTCTTGGGTAGGACCAGGTTTACCTGCCTTTGAGACTGTGTGGTAATATCAAAATGATTATAATCTTTAGATATACCTTTTCTTATTTAAATGCAGAATTAGCAGTAAAAATTAAAATTATGTAGCTATTCCAATGAAGTATTTTCTCTTAACATTATTTATAATATTAATATTAAAAGATGTTAATTGTGCATCACAAAATTAGATTAACTTTGGAGATTTAATCATATATATTAAAGTAATAGTTGTCAGATTTCTCCTGCCAAGACTGGACTGGAAAATGACAAACGGGCAGTCAAGGACAAAGCAAAAGTTTTCTGATAAATTAAATATCATAGAGAAGCCACCCAAGACTTATTTACAGTGAAATCAAGGTTCAAATTCTTGTGCCTTTTCTGCTCCCTGCTTCTATAGTCTAGAATAGTTTCCTTTATTTATGACAGTTGTACAGCCACACAACTCAAACAATTTTGCATGGGCAGCATAAAAAAATCACTAAATGAAAACAGACACATACCACTATAATAAAATACTGCAGAACAATTACATGATGATCAAAACAAAAAGCTTGTTGTATCTCACCAAATGGGAAATCTGCTCCTCTTGTCCCAAGGGCTGGGAGAAAAGCCAGATCTTAGCATTTCTAAAGCTTGCAGTGCTGGGGCCAGCAGTGTATCAGGAGGAGGAAGGCAAATGCAAAGGCTAGGGCCACTGCTGAGAAGATATGCTTCTGAAGTCCCACAAGATGGCATTGTTTCATCTTGGGCCCTTTCAGTTGGAGCATATGGGACAGGCAGATACCATTGGAAAAAGACAGTCCCATAAACAATTTACTCCAATGCCATGCAGTGGTTTACACAGGTAACAACTAGCACTTTGAAATTGCAACCAGAAACCTATATACAGCCAATGCATCTTGTGGAGATGTCACATGGGTATAATGAAGAAGGGGCGTTGTCTTACCTGAACGCCTTTTCTCAGTACGGAGATGGAGAATCCACCAATGGGTTTTCTCTGTCTGCCTGCTCTTGAGACCAAGTAGCCAAAACTTGACACGCCCCCTCTTGCTAGGAGATCCAGTCTTAACGAGGGCGAAGTGGCTGAAGATTGATGAGGTGTTGGCTCTCAGTTCCCTAATAACGGCCTAACTGACCTTAGGGTGGGTGTGGATTCTCCATCTCCGTACTGAGAAAAGGTGTTCAGGTAAGACAACGCCCCTTCTCCAGTATAGGAGATGGAGAATCCACCAATGGGACATACCAAAGCCTCACTGTCCCAATGGACAAGGCCGGACTGGAGTCCCCAGTAACCACTTGCTGTAGGACCCTCCGACCAAGGGAGGCATCCGGCAAAGCAAAACGATCGATCTTGTAGTGGCGGACAAACGGGGAGGGTGAGGACCATGTCGCAGCCCTACAAATCTCCTCGATGGACGCCTGAGTGGCCCATGCCGCAGAGGTTGCAGCACTTCGAGTGGAATGGGCAGTGATATGACTTGGAGTTGGCAGGGAAGAAGACTGGTACACCTCCGCGATACAGTTCTGGATCCACCTGCCAATGGTGCCGGCAGAAACTTTCCGCCCCAGAGTAGCCAATCGGAAGGATACAAAGAGGGTTTCTGATCTACGGAATGGCTCTGTGCGCTTGATGTAACACCGCAATGCCCTGCGGACGTCCAGTGTATGCTACTGCCACTCCAAGTCTTGTGTCGGATTTGGACAAAAGTTTGGGAGAATAACTTCCTGTGAAAGAGAGAGTTTACCTTCGGAATGAAGGAAGGATCTAGATGTAGTACAACCCTGTCACTGTGAAAAATGCAGAGATCATTCCTGACCGAATGCGGTCAGTTCAGAAATTTGCCTGACCGATGTGATGGCAATCAGGAACGCCACCTTTAGTGACAGGTGTCTCAATGAAATGGTCACCACGGGTTCAAAGGGCGGCCTTATGAGAGCGCGAAGGACTCGCGGCAATTCCCAAGATGGATACCTGTGTACCACAGGAGGCCTGGTGTTACACGCACCCTTGATAAAGGCGCAAATCCTGGGATGGTGAGCTAAGGGAACTGAATCCTCACAAGTGAGAAGAGTGGACAGAGCCGCCACTTGTCTGCGAATAGTTGCAGGGGCAAGGCCTCTGTCCAGTCCATCCAAAAGATAATCTATTATTTGAGGAATGGTCAGTTTGGTAATGTCAAACTGTCACCTCCTAAACCAAAGGCAAAAATTTTTCCAAGTGAAATCATATTTGCGATTGGTCGCCGGACGGCGTGCAGCCTGAATCATGGTAATGGCGCGAGGGGAAAATGATTCCTGTGTCATTATACGGCGCTCAAGCGCCAGACGGTCAATTGCAACCATTGAGGGTCCGGATGACAGATGGTTCCCTGATGTAGTGACACTCGATGAGGGGGAATCTTCCACGGGGGCGATTGAGACAGGTTCATCAAGTCAGCAAACCACGGCCTCTGTGGCCAATATGGTGCCATGAATATCATTTCCGCCCACTCGTGGATCAGTTTGCGGATGGTCGCTGGTATGAGTGGTAGTGGGGGAAAGGCGTAAAGTAGGCCTTGTGGCCACTGAGTCTGTAAAGCATCCGTCCCCTCCACCTCTGGAAGGAAATAGCGGGAGTAAAATCTGGGTAGTTGGGCATTGTCCGATGATGCAAACAGGTCGAGAATTGGGTGGCCGAACCTGCGAGAGATGTCTGAGAACAGGTCCGGGTGTAGTCCCCACTCCGAGGGGTCCACTGTCCGCTTGTTGGTTGTTGACCCCCGATATGTGTTCCGCCCTGAGCGACCCCAGGCTGGACTGTACCCAGGCGAATATGATTCGTACCTCTGTCATGAGCGATTTGGACCTGGTGCCCCCCTAATGGTTGATGTGACGACCCTTGATCTTGTATCTGAAGTGTTGCAGAGCTAGATGGATTGCCCTGAGCTCCAGCCAGTTGATGTTGTTTCTCAAATCCGCGGTGGACCAACGTCCCTGTCCAAAATGAGAGTGTAGATGGGCTCCCCAACCGTACAGACTGGCATCTGTCGTAATGGTGACCCATTCCAGTTCCTTGAAGAGTGACCCCTTGGTCACTGCCTGAGAGCACCACCAGTGAAGCGCCCTGCGAATGTGAACCGGAACCCTGACCAGGCGATTGGATGCTCTGGTATTCTGGCACTGGAAGGGGAGGAGGAACCACTGTAGGTCCTGCAGATGAAGTCTGCCCCAGGGTACTATGGCTATGCAGGAGACCATCTTGCCAGTAATTGAGAGAGTGTTACCAGGGGAACTGTATGTTGTCTGTATACCTGGTGAGCCAGTTCCTTGATGCTGACCACTCGCTCCTGGGAGAGATAGGCCATGCAGTTGGATGTGTCTATGATGGCTCCCAAGTGCAGTAGCCTGGATGAGGGAACTGTCTGGCTTTTTTGGAAATTTACTGAGAACCCATGTTGTTGAAGGATGAGAATGGTGGTCTTCACGTCTGCCTGAGCTACCTGGAGGAATGTTGCTTGAATTAAAATGTCGTCCAGGTAGCATTGGACACATATTGGGATTTTTCTCAGTTTGGCAGCTACCACTCCAGTATCTTTGTGAACACTCTGGGTGCTGAAGAGAGGCCAAAAGGAAGAGCCCTGTACTGGAAGTGTTTGTCTTTGTAACAAAAAAGTAGGAACCGACAGTTTGCTGGATGAATGGGAATGTGAAGGTACGCTTCCGTGAGATCTATTGACGCCAGGAAGTTGCCCTGTCTGATGCCTCCCAGGATGGACTGGAGAGATTGCATCTTGAATTTTTTGTATGTTATGTAACAGTTGAGATTTTTGAGGTCCAGGATGGCTCTCCATCCTCCTGAGGCCTTGGGGACGATGAAGAGGATGGAGTAGAACCCCCGGCCTCTGTATTCTGCCAGAACCGATTCTATGGCCTCAATGTCTACTAGATGTTGGATGGCCTCCTGCATGAGCCTGTGTTTGAAGGGGTCCCTGGAGACTGAGCAGACGATGAATCAGTCTGGAGGTGTGGCTAGAAACTCCAGGGACAAACCGGACAGGATGGTCTGCAGCACCCAGTTGTCTGTGGAGGTTTGTTCCCATTGGTGGAAAAAGTGGGCCATCCTTCCTCCAATGGGAAGATTGGAGTCACTTGGCCTTCCGCTAGGAATGGCCTGTTCCACGAAATGGCCGCTTAGCCTGATTCTGTTGTCTGGTTCGGAAACCTGGTCTGTCATAGGGGCGGTCGTACGGCCTGTCCTGTCTAGGAGTGTATGGTCTAGAGGGTTGGTTGACAGTTGCGGCCATCGTCTGACAAAAGGGCTGCCTTCGAAAATAAGGCGTGGGGCGTTTGTCGGATTTCTTGCTTAAATGGGCCATGACCTTACACTTGTCCTTATTCTCAACAAGATAAGGAGCCAGGGCCTCCCCAAACAAGTTGCTGCCTAAATAAGGAGCGGTCGGTAGGCGCCACTTAACCTTGGTGTCAGCCTGCCAGTGTTTTAACCACAACATCCTTCTGGCAATTATGTTGGATGCTATGGATCTAGAGGAAAAGATGGCCGATTGGAGTGTTGCATCCGCAGCATATTCCAATTAGCAGCATGTTATGGTTACAACAACTTCAGGCCAGGGTCCTCACCAGGGACCCTGGCCTGAAGTTGTTGTAACCATAAGAGAATGGTCCAAACAAAAAAGGAGGCAGAAGTGGCCGTTTTGATAGCCCATGCCACTGACTGATGAGTTTTGCAGAAAGTTTGCTCCCATCATCAGCTTTGAGTGCCTCCAATAGGTCCCCAACAATGACCGTCTGGGAAACCAGGGGAGTCCAGGTTTCGTCCATCTTGGGAACCTCCAGTGCATCAGTGAGATCTGTGGATGTACTAAACATTCTTTTGTCCATTCCACTCACTGAAGGGAATGAAGAAGGGGAAGCCCATTGTTTCTTGATCCCTTTCAGAAAAATGGAGGGACACGGCACGTGATGTTCAGCTGCCACCGCCAAAAAATATCGGGCTGGGTGTGGTGCCCGATGGCACCTGCGGCTGAGGAAACTGGTCTGCCCCTATGTTCACAGTGGAAGTGGCCTTGCGGAGGATCGTGAGGAACAGATTGGGATTAAACAGACCTTCCTCTGGAAGGTTAATTTCCGGTTGCTCCTCCTCTTGAGGAGATGGAGGACTGGGCTGGAGAGGTAGGCTCCTGGATAACCGGGAGCTCCGTAGGAAGTTCATAGGATGGAATGGCCGAGGTGGAGGCCTCCTGATCGTGATGGACAGACCACTGCGCCAGAGCGCGGTCCGCAACCTTGGTTAATAAAGCCTCCAGACGTCCATCTGAGAAAATGTCTCCGATGTCATGTCCCCTGAGTCCAGCGGCCGTGGGCGTAAAGGTGGACTCAGTGACAGTACCCAGGACAGTTGTTGTTTGTTGAGTCGATGTGGAGGGCGAACCCAATGTTACCGGCGTTCCCTGGATGGACCATATGCCCTGAGCTGATGTTGATGGGCCCAATGGTAGTTCCATCTCGGTGGCCGCCATTTGATCCATGTCCAATTGGACCTGCCTCTGTGCTCTGGAGAACTCCTTCTCCAGAGCCTGGTGCCTATGGCTGGCTTGCTTTTCCGCCAACTTGGAGGTCTTCTTTAGTGTATGTTTGGTCTTAGCTTTACACTTGCCCGCCGCCTTCTGTTCAGAAGGTTTATTGCAGCTGTAATTGGGGAATGGAGAGGGCGTGCTCATGGTTTGAGGCAACGAGGATCCCTCCATCCCACTTGAGCAATCCCAGAAAAAGGCTGAGAAGAAGCTCTGGCAGATAAGTAGTTGGCGGAAGCAAGATTGGAGCAAGTACCAAGTCTGCTCCCCTGACCACCCGAGCAATAAAAAAATTCTCTCTGGACTCTGGTCACGGTAGATGAGGCAGAAACCGAAGGCATGTTTGGAACCATTCTCTGGGCTCCGCCCGGAGGCCTTAGGTGGCCAGGCAGTGTGCACCAGTAAGAAAATGGTCAAATAACCCAAAAGGGGGTCTATAGGCCTGAAGTTATCGTTTCAAATGGCGGCTATCCAATTGAACCAGGAGTGTATTTAGCTGACCTGTGTGATGTGATTATGAAAAGGCCCACTGGGTCCAAGTGAGACTCCACGCGGAGTCAAAAATGGCCAATCCTATTGCCAGTAGGCCTCATTGGGCCTGGAGTGTGGGACAGGATTGTGTGGCCTCTATTGCTGGGTGGGCCTATCTGCTTCGTTTCCTGGGAGGTAGCCCCCTCCCGGGTTACGGATTCAGCAATGGGCCCCCCCAACTGTTGATCCCCTGAAGGAATCCGGATCGCGTCTCTCTGGAGGCTCAGCAGGCCCAAATGGCAGCTGCTGCTTATCCTCGTCCAAGGAATAGCCTCCGCGGTCCCATGATCGGATTTCCACGACCTGGGGTGTCGTGGGAGCGGCGGTAGCCTCTGCGCCGAAATTTGTAGCAATGGGGCTGCCCCGAGCTAGGCAGTCAGTAAGGGGGAATGATTTTCACTCACAAAAACGGCAGCCAAAATGGCGCCCGCGAGTGCCCTGGGCTGCTCATTTAAGCTCCGATGATCCGGATTCAAGTTTTGAATCCAAGTCTGGAGCTTGCAATTTTCCCCAAAACTGGGGTGAAAAGCTGGGGAGGCTTGGGAGAAAGGCACAGCAAGCAGTCTCTGATACTTTCTACCCCCTCCCCCACCCAGAGCCCTGGGAATGGAATGGGAATGCTGGAAGGAAAATTCCCACACACACACCCCCCACACCTCTTAAATGAATTGAGATCAGTACTGATCCCAGTACTTGTGGGGAATTTGTTAAAAGGGGTATAATTTAGAGTTAGCCAATAATTTAGGGAGAATTCACCAATGGATTACTTTGTCTAACCTGTTATAGCTGAGCCAAGCCAAAATGACTCTTCAAGAGCTGAGACCAAGTTAAGACTGGATCTCCTAGCAAGAGGGGGCGTGTCAAGTTTTGGCTACTTAGTCTCAAGAGCAGGCAGACAGAGAAAACCCACTGGTGGATTCTCCATCTCCTGTACTGGAGAATGCCTAGAACTACCTGCCCAGCTGCATTCTGGATCAATTGATGGTTCCAAATAGTTTTCAAGGGCAGCCCCAGGTAGAACAGGTTGCAGTAATTCACCCAGGAATGTCTGAATGACTGGGAGCAGTCCAGGAAAAGGTACAAATGGTGTACAAGACCGAGTTATGCAAAAGTCCCTGTGCTCACAGAAGCTACGAGTCCAGGAAGACTACAAAATTACATGCTGAATCCAAGCAGGGCAGTACCACCTCATTCAAAGTTGAAATATCTCCAGCCCAGGTCCTATAGGGGCCCAAACCCCCAGCCACTGTCTTGGAAGGTTGAGCTGAAGTCTGTCCTTCCATATCAACAAGTGATAGGGCCTTGATATAGATATTAAAAGGGAGGGGTGAGAGCCCTATGGCACTCTTCAAAGCAGGGATCTAGGACATGACTCTGCCCTCAAACTGACTGGGACCTTCAGACTTAGAGGAAGAACCACAGGAACATAGTGCTCTCTATACTCAAACTCTAAACTTGTCCAGGACATATGTACAGTATGAACAGCTACAAAGAAATCACCAAGGGCCAGATAGATACACTACCCCCATCTTAGGTCTGCACAAGTCATCAGGGGTGACCAAGTTGTTTCAGTACTGTACCATGATCTGAAACCTGATTGCCACCTTCAGAGCTGTAGTCGGATCACATTCTCCATTTTTTCCCAGAGAAGCCTGAAGACTGGATGAAAATTGTTCAAATCACAGGTATCCAGTAATGGTTTCTTAAGGTGAAGACTCATCTCTTTCAGAGTTGGAAGGACTATCCTCTCAAGGAAGCATTCACCATTGCACGGATCTACCCACATGCCTCTCCCTGGAGGTCTTAATCAAGTAGGAGTAGGGATTAAAAATACAGATTAATTTTAGTAACAGAATAATCTAGTATCTAGCTGAGTATGATTCTTTGAATACCGACTGCTAAATATATTTTGCAAACCATGTTTATCCAGGAAGCTAACATACACACTATACTGAACTGCTTTATTCTTTCCTCAGATTCAGAACATTCAGCAACAAATGTGTTAAAATGCCTTTTCCTAAAATTAAAAAAAAAACTAAATTTATTAAAACAAATAGAAGTTTTATTTGTTTACAATGCAGTGTAAAAACTATGTTGGATCATAAATCAGTAGATATTTCCATGTTTAATTTCACTTTTTTAAGATACAGACAGAATACACATTTTAAAAATGGTAATTAATGATCACTTCCCACAAATTCAGGTACAATGCAGTTGTATCAGAAAGACAGATTGGAATTACAATTATATTATTGTTACATTAGATGTCATTTTTGCCATTTCTTCAGGGGAGTGGCTTTTTATAACTTCTTTGATAAACTGTTCGAGTGCAGTAAAGTAGCCTTGGCACTGCCAAGTGTCATTATGAGTTCCATCTGGAAATATTGCCAATCTTTTAGTCCGAGCAGGAGAAAGTTCATAAAGTTGCTTCATCATAACTGGAGGAATCAGTTGGTCAGCAAGTCCAGAAATGAACAGTGAAGGCATCCTGCACTGAGATATTTTTCTATAAGACAGGAACTTGTTCTTATAGCACCATAAAGGAAGGTACCTCATAGGAAAGAAAGAAAACAGTGTGCTGGCCATATGTGGGATACTAAGGAATGTATTCTCCACCAAGATGGCAGAAATCCTATGAGAATTTTCAGAGGCCAGGTGAATAGCAACTGCTCCCCCCAATGAACGGCCAAAAAGAAAAATTTTTGTCTTGTCAAGATCTGATCTAGTCATCACATAATCTAGAACAGCCTCGGAATCTAAATAGATGCCATCCTCACTTGCTTCTCCTTCACTCTTCCCATAGCCTCTATAGTCAACCAATAATAAATTTACTTTCAGGTTTACTAGCATCAATAAAGCATTTGGTAGTCGATGCCCAATGTTGCCTGCATTCCCATGAAAATAAATAATAGTAGGAGAATATGAGGAATTATCACCTGTGAATCTGAGAAGAATTAGGTTGAGCAACACACCATCTTTGGTTTTGATAAAGATATTCTCATGTGGGATGCCAGTAGGCATGGGAACATAGAGTCGCGATGAAGAGGGTTGCTCAGGGAAATAAAGCAACACATCCTGGAATTTATATAATATACCTGTGATAGATACGAATATTAACAGAGGTAAAATCAGGCCACCATACAAATGAAAAGTCACTATCAAAGGTAAGAGAGAAATACGGCAGACACCCCAGGACCATGACACCAAAGCAAGCAGCCATTTTTCAATGGAAGTCCAAAGCATCCATGATTTTTCCATTATAGTAGCCAATGAATCTCTAGTCCACATGAATCCTGAAAGAAGAAAATACACTTAAGCTTAAAACAACATGAACAAAAAAAAGTAAAGCAAAACAAATAGTAAGCGTAATATATCAGAAAAAATAGGTTGCTCTGGTAACAACTGAGCAATGTTTTTGAAAAATAAAACGAAGTGTTTCATCTAAGGAACTTGAAAAGTGTATTAATTAATTTAACAAATTAAAAACAAAATTAATTTAAAAATTCATAAATAAAAGACAGAGAAAATAGAGATAAGGAAGGTTGAGAGCTTCAGCCCTTTTTCTCCTTAAGTTTGACTGATCTGTTCTAAATCAAAGAAAATTAAATTTGTTCTTTCCCCACTCACCCTAAAAGAGAAACCCAGTTCAACTAGATTTAATCAAAATTCCTTCATTCACATCCATGTACTGACATGCCAGCTTGCAGTAGCAATTAAAATTCATTAGTTGGAAAGAACTATTAGTTAATGTATAAGGGCAGTGCTGTGTGCAGTATTGGTTTTGCCCTAGTATGAAACAAGACAAGACCTTCATTGCCTGCCATACAATCTCAACAAATGAATGCCTTGAGATAGCTGATTTTTACCAACTTCCTATTCTTGCTTTCAGCACCACATTACACTGTTCTAAAGATTGAAAGGATGGGTTATAAGAGACGATCTTCCTACGAAAATATGCTGTCTATAATTTTTCAAAGGAATTGCAAGCTGGAACAGAAAATATACTAAGTGGAGAAAACAGGGCAGTGTAGTGCTTTAGATTCAAAGTGCTTCCCCAAAGACATGAGAGTAGCCGTGACTCCATGGGAGTAGCCTTGACTCCTTTAATGAGACACAGACAGGTGCAATGTTTGTACTCCTACATGTCCCAAAGGACTTTCAAAAGCAATGCAACGTACCACCTCTATTTCACAAATTACTATTTAAGCGTGTAAGATGGTACAAACAAGTACATGGAAGTGGTAGAATAGGCATCATAGACTTTTCCTAATGTATTACCTGAAGGTAAAAGAGAGGATCAACTTTGGCCTAGATATGAGATACAAGATACACAAAGTGCTGTAGGAAAAAGGAATGCAAGTGAAGAATCAGGATAACATCATAGCTTATGTAAGTAGTATTCAATTGCAGACAAATGACATCTTTTCATAATAGGTTGGTTATGGTCTTCTACCAAAAGCCCACATTGGCTGGGTCAATATAATACTTTAAACCAGTGTTTCTCAACCTGGGCCACTTTCAGATTTGTGGACTTCAATTCCCAGAATTCCCCAGCCAGAATAGCTGGCTGAGGAATTCTGGGAGTTGAAGTCTACCCATTTTAAAGTGGTCCAGGTTGAGAAACACTGCTTTAAACAAAGTAAAATAAGCTACATTATGCTGAGTGTCGCATTAAGTATAATTCTGAAACCATAATTTCTGGTTTAGTATGCTGTGCTAATCTAGAAATTGTGGCTCATTTAATAAAGTATGGTCAAAACAAACAATGAATTAGTAAAATTTATACACCTAGCCATTCCATCTATCAAGAAAGCAGCTGTGGGAACTCAAAATCCTACTTGGCATGTTTAGGTAGCAGCTGATGCGTTACTTTTATGCAACACCATTCTATTTTATAACTTAGGTTTAAATAATTCTGTCATTCAAGACCTAAGTATTTCTTCAGATTTCTGTATCTTGTGATCTTCTCTCTTCCTGACAATTCAATAGATACCAGAACTGGGACAAGGACATAAAACAGAACCCCATCTAGAGTCTCTCATTTATACGGAAACTGTGCCACAGCATATAGAACATAAGACACATACTCTAGAGTACTGAGCATGTAAATGTAGAAATGGATAAGTCATGGAAGATCAACCCTGCTTGCTTTATAGGGCAGATTTCCAGACCAGCAAATATTTGCACTGATTAAAAAAAAAATTCTATAGGGGAAAAAAAAAAACACCATTTTTCAAATTTAGGGATGTCAGAAGTTATATTATCTTTCTAAAATATGTCATATAACTAAAACTCTTTTTCACTTTTAAAACTTTCACAAAGCCATATGTTCTTCCAAAGGTGATAGTTCTTTGAAGAATGAAAACATCTTCATTGAAGCTTGCTAGAATGGTTGTTACTATCTCATCTACTATATTTCAGGGGTAAAATTTCTAACTTTTAATCATATCCAAATGCAGATTATGAGAAAATGATAAATTTTGATTATACAAGCTTTCATATTAAGTTCATCTTTTTCCCTTAACATCTCATTTGTGTTGCATCATTTCAAACTATATAGGCCTGTGGGTATTTACTGACTTCAATTAACATATAAGCTATTCTAGCAGCCTTCTAGGTTGAACAGCAGCAGATTAATATTTTTAAATATATTAATAAGTTTCTTCAGTAGAAGCTTAATAAGTGTTAACTGTAAAATTGATTCAAAGAAATTTTAAATAACCACTATCATCCAGTAATATCTATATTAGCATAATGATTATGCATACTTTAAAGTTTTATGGCCAAATCTATTTATTCTAATTTTGACAAAAGCTGCTGAAAAAAAAACTTCCAGAGCTACCAATGAAGTCTACAACTAGATAATGGTTTGATCCAAAATAGCATGAGCAGAACTATGGCCATGCAGCAGAGTTTCATGTCTCATCCAGCCCAGTGCAGCTTCCTACTCCCCTAAAAAGGTTTATATTGTAAACCACACAGAATTACTTAGGGTGATATAGAAATGTGATGAATGAATGAACTGTTTGAAAATCAGATGGCCATTCCAGCTGCAATATCCTTATGTCCCTCAATCGAGGTGTTTACAGTTGAGGTACCATCAAGAATAGTATTGGAATAGATTGCAGCTGGATCAGAGAATCAGGAACTGCATTGATGTGCTTTCATTCTCATATTGAATCACACAAACTTTAGTCAATATCATACAAAAAATACTTTAGATACATAAATATCTTCATAAATGACTTAGATGAGGGAACTGAAGAGGAACTCATCAAATTTGCGGATGACACCAAACTACAGAAGTAGCCAACACCCCAGAAGACAAACTCAGGATCCAAAAAGATCTAGACAAACTTGAAAAATGGGCCCTATCAACAAAATGAGTTTCAATGTGAAGAAAAGCAAAAGTTTTACATTTAGGCAGGAAAAATCAAAGGTACAAGGACAGATTGGGCGAGACCTGGCTTAAAAACAGTAATTGTGAGAGGGACCTTGGAGTCCTAGTAGACGATCACTTGACTATGAGCCAGCAGTGTGCAGCAGCAACCAAAAAAGCTAATACAATCCTGGGTTGTATAAACAGAGGCATAGAATCAAGCTTACACGAAGTATTAGTACCGCTTTATAAAACCCTAGTAAGACCACACCTGGAATACTGCAGCCAATTTTAGTCACCATCTCACAAAAAAAAAAAATGTTGAGACCTTGGAAAAAAATCAGAGAAGAGCAACTAAGATAATTAAAGGCCTGGAGACTAAAACATACGAAGAACAGCTACGGAACTTGGGTTTGGCTAGTCCAGGGGTCTGCAACCTTAAACACTCAAAGAGCCACTTGGACCCCGTTTCCCAGAGAAAAGAAAACACTGGGAGCCAAAACATGCCAGCACATGCATGTGCGAGGGAGGGGAATTTGATTGAAGAGTTTAATTAAAAAGAAATAGAGACTGCTGTGCATGAGTTCTCTCTCTCCCTCTCTTTCTCTCTCTCCTTCTCTGTTTCCTCTCCCCCTTTCTTTCTCTCTCTCTCTCTCTCCCTCCTCTCCCTCTCCTTTTTCTCTCTCCCTCTCTCCCTCTCTTTTTCGCTCCCTTTCTTTCTCTTTTTCTCTCTCCCCCTTTTTCTCGCTCCCTTTCCCCCTTTTTTCTCGCTCCCTCTCTCCGTCTTTTTCTCTCTCCCTTTCTCTCTCCCCCTTTCTCCTCTCCCTTTTTTCTCTCATCTCCCCCTTTCTCTCTCCTCTCCCTCTTTCTTTTTCTTTCTTTTTCTCTCCCTTTCCTCTCTCCCTTCTCTTTCCCTCTCTCTCCTCTCCCTCTCTTTTCTCTTCCTTTCTCTCTTTCCTCCCCTCTTTCTCTTTCCTCTCCCCCTCTCTCTTTCTCTCTCCCTCCCTCTTCTCTTTCTCTCCCCCCTCTCTCTTTCTCTCTCCAGTCTTCTACTCACCTGGCAAGCTGGCTTCAAGCTGTTCCCCAACAGGCTGGCTCTCCTGCCCTTCCTGCTTCCTGCTGAGACGCAGCCAAGGCAGGAGCCCTGCCCAATGCTTGTCAGCTCGTCGGAAAATAGCGTAAGGCCACTCTCTTTTTTTATACAGAGAGGGGGGGGGAAGAGAAGCGCAAGTGCCTCTCTCTGTCTCTGTCTCTCTCTGAAAATGGCAGAGGAGGCTGGGAGCCGCAGGAGAAGGCTCAAAAAGCCACATGCGGCTCCAGAGCCACAGATTGCTGACCTGTGGGCTAGTCTAAAGAAAAAAAGAAATAGGGGAGACATGATAGTAGTATTCCAGTATCTGAGGAACTGCCACAAGGAAGAGGGGGTCACTTTGTTCACCAGAGTACCAGAGGGAAGGATAAGAAACAATGGTTGAAAACTGACCAAAGAGAGAAGCAACCTGGAATTAAGGAGAAACTTCCGGACAGTGAGGACAATCAACCAGTGGAACAGCTTGTCTTCAGAAATCGTGGACACTCCATCACTGGAGATTTTTAAGAAGAGACTAAACAATCATCTGTCTGAGATGGTATGTAGGTGCTCCTGCTTGAGCAGGGGGCTGGATTAGAAGATCTCCAAGGTTCTATTTATATTTATATTCTATTCTCATACCAAAAAATGACTTGAGGAAAATATCACAAACATCTCATCATTCAGGAATCTAGAAACATTATATCAGCACCCATGAATTTGGAATATCTTTCTTCAGCCCCTACAGGGTTGGTACTTAAAAACATAATGATGGTTTTGTGCATAGCATAATTAAACCACCTCTCAGAAGTATTACCTTCTCACCTGGTATTCTTAGTTTTTTTAAAAAAAACTTTTATCAGATTTCTAACAAATATGGTAATCGGGATTGCCAAGAAACATAATTTATGTGCATGATAACCTTGCACATTAAAAGTAACAGTATTTCAGTCTTATTTCAAACTATTATAAACTACTACCATAGTTGCAGTCATAGACTTTTAAATGCCTGATTTCATTGAGACTACTTTATCTATTTATCATCCATCTATGTCATAATCTTGGAACTGAACATCTGCAACAGTAATATTAATTTTACAATATTATTTTAGTTCTGGTTTCTCTTCACTCTTTTAAAATAATAATCATTACTGTTGATTCTTGTGATTATCCAGCCCTGCAAAATATACATTTAAAGTATTGCTTATCCTATATTTGTTCCTTAGTAATAAGTGACAAAGAGATGAAAGATTACCAGTCGTTATAAAGAATCTAGATTTTTAAACAAAATATTCTGCAGATTTCATTAATTTTTTTCAGCTGTTAAGCCTGATGTGAGTTACTTGCAGCATCATGAGAATCATTTAACTGTTCCCTGATAATTAAACTCAAAAGAAGATAGGCAGACTCAAAAACATAAATGGGAATAAGATACCCTTCCTACTTTCTCACATATTTAATTTTAAGTTAATGTTCAGCTTTGGGCTAAATAATAATAAACAAGTCAGATTCACAAACCATATTGGAAACTGATTTTTTGAAGCTGAACAGCTTGTTTTACAAGACAAAAATTGGTTTCTAGACCATACTATTCTATAAAACAATGTTACAAAGTCACTTCTACTATAGGGTTAGTTATAGTACATAAATCTAAGGTTTCAAATTAAATTTGTTGCAGATTGTCCACACAATGTTAAGCTATTGCTTGGAAATACTGTGTGTAGCCTTTCAATCTGCTTTACCATAAAATCCTTAAATATTTGTTCTTAAAGTAATCAAATAAAACAACTGTCTTAATTGTTAGCATTATTTTTAATATCATGGTGGTATGAAGTTTACATTAGTGCAAATACTTGGAAGGAATATCTACAGATATATTCTATATAATACAGAAGAACAATACACTGTTTTACAATAATAGCATGGAAAAAAGTTTAAATTGGCCCCATGCAATATTTCATACAAAAACATGGGAGAACTATACCAGTGGTTCTCAACCTGTGAGTCGGGACCCCATTTGGGGTCAAACGACCATTTCACGAGGGTCGCCAAACAACGCAGTCCGCCATTTTTTCCCCCTTTTCCTTAGCTGTGCTACTCCCTTTTATTCTATTGGCTTTTGAAAGCCAATAGAATAGACTCTCTTGAATAGAGTCTAATTCTATTGGCTTTCAAAAGCCAATAGGAATTGTCCAGGCTGTCTCTGCCCTGCTGAGCCCACCCAAAGTCACATTCTGCAAACAGTGCTGCACCAGTTGAGTAGTCCTCGACTTACGACTGGTTGAATAGTCCTTGACTTACGACTGGTTGAATAGTCCTCGACTTACGATCGGTTGGGGGTTGCAGCATTAAAAAGGTTGAGAACCACTGAACTATACCTTATATATCTACTAGTGGTATCTCAACTATGCAAATCGCTTCAACTCACTCTAATAATGCGTTTGTGATATAACTGAATATCTCAAAGGCTTCAGTATGCTAGTTTGTGTACTCTAAAGGAAGCCTATTGTATTTCTGAAATAAGCCAGTATTTTTCCAGATCTAAATATTTTCTGGGTATAAGCTAAAATATTTATTAGCAATCTAATGTAATGTACATAAACAAACCAGGTAAAGAATTTGGCACCGACTGGACAAACTACATGGTAATATATGCTAATAGAAACACAAAAGACAGCTGATGCATTCATACCTAATGATCAACTTCTTGAAGAAAATGTCTCTTACATAAGCCATCTCCTTTCAACTTTAGATCAGGTACTGTTTTATAACAAAGAATTCCCATAGGATTTAGTAATGGAGCTAGGACAGAAAATAAAGAAGTTTGAACAGTAACTATTTCAATTACTGTATTACTATATTTGTTTTGAAATGTTCTTACTGTTCACAGATTCTACTAAAGGCATTAAATATTTTAATAAACATTATTTTACTATTTAGTAAGCCATAAGAAAATATGACTGTCTGAGAAGAACTACACTGTCATCCACTTTTAGAAGTTGAACAGCACTTCACCCACTTAACTGGCGAAACCACAATGGCAATCCTTTTCAGTGATTCTCCTCTGGCCAAACCTGATGTATTACAAAAGATCGGCAGTCTGATCTTTCAATGTACAGTATGTTTGGCTTAAAAACAATCGTGGAAGCAATTCGGACAGAGGCTAAGGGTAAAACAGGCTAATCTCAGAAATACTATCACGTCATTAACTGTTAACTAGGGCCAACCTTTTCCAATCTGGGGCAATCCAGAAAGTAAAAACTATAAATTCCAGCCTCCCCAGCTAACAGAGTCGTTTAAGGGATGAGGGGGAAGCCCTATTTCGGAACGCCGCGGTGAAATGTCCTTTTCGAAAGATCTCATAAATTCCCCTGCCTTGAGTATGAGGCAGCGAGGAAATGTTTTCGAGAGGAGAACTACATGTGGGCAGCCCTTTCCGCCCAACCCGGGGATTTTCTAGAGAAACGCACAGCGTCGACTCCTGCGGCACGAAGAGAGGGAGCCAGGAGGCGAAGTGCTCGATAGACCTAGAGGAGACCCAGACGGCTGCTTCCCCCTCTCCCCTCGAAGAGAGAGGACGACGGCGCCACTCCGCTTCCTAGCTAAACGCGCAGGCCTCTGCTCGAACCAACAGAGTCCCAGCACACCAACCTCATCGCTGCCCGGGACGGGATACTCTACATCCTACCCTTCCTCTTTTTAGACCGGGTTCGACTCACTCAGCCGTCACTTCCGGGAAAGCGAATCGACGTCACAAGTGCTTCCGGGCAACGAGTGACGAGAACAGATCTTCTTGAAGTGACTAAAAGGGTGCTGCGCACCAGTTTGTGAACGCAGCAGAATTGGCCGGAGGGGACTTTCTCGGGCTCGAGGGCAGGCCAGCGATCCTGTTTCTATGGCAACTTCCGAACCGTTCCTGTGAAGTTCCAGGAGTAGCGCTTTAATAGGCTGCGGTTCGCCGTGGAATGAGGAGGTGCCGTTCTCTCTCTCCCTCCCCCCCCCCAGCGAGAAACAAAAACTCCGATCTCCCTTACAGCAAAGAAAAGGAGGCGCCCTGAATATTTTCGTTCGCTATTTTGGTGACCTCAAGTTCTCTCCTCCGCTGCGGAAGGGGCAGAACGTAGGGTGGAGTAAAAATGTGTTGGTGAACATCCCAGCCCATTTTTCCTCCTGCAACCTCCTCCTTCGCTATGGCTGATAAGAGAACCTCTCTTTTTTTTTTTGGTCACTGCTCCTTTAAAATAATTAGGCAGTGAGATTGGAGAACTGAAAGCAAGAGACCTACGGTACTCCCACTTTGCTGTCCTCCAGTAGTGCTGGCCCGCCCTGTGGAGTAAGCCCTGTAGCTTGTAATCTGCCGGTGAGGATAAATTTTGGCACATATATACTCGTGAATAAGCCAACACCAGAATTTTTAACCAAAATAGTATGAAAAATGTGCCACTTACCAATAAGGCAATCCTTGAAGTTTAATTTTCACATTTGGCTTCTCTGCAGATGGTTTATTTTTGGGTTAAGAGTTAAAAGTTCAAGGATTGGTTACAGTATCTGCAGATGGACATATATAAACATATACACCAGTACTTTACTTTAAAATGTAACCTTATATACTTGTGAACACATTCATCTATGAATAAGCTGAACCCATTTTTTTGGGATGTACTTTGGCACTTAAAATTCAAGGCTTATGCATGAGTATGTATAAGTAGTTCATAACTTACAACTGGGTTGCTTAGTTACAACAGACCCCTTCAGATTCAGAGTTCTAAAGGCTGCCTCTCCCATGGTCACATGATAATCAGCCTGCATTTATTGTTGTTTGCATTGCCCTGCAGTCACACAACCATAATTTATGTTTTTGCCAAAACTGGTTTTATTTCTGGTTTCTGGCAAAGAAGGTTCCATAGTAAACAGTGGGTTTATTTAATGGCTGCGGCATTCAATTAACTGCCATGTTAATGACTTAGGCCTATAATTGCAAGCTCAATTATGGGCATAAACTGAGGATGACCTGTATAGTAATAATGTGGAGGAGTGCTGGAAATGGTTCAAAAGTTGTACCTACCCAACCCTGCTAATTAGGCAGTACTGTGCTTCATCTTGCTTGCCCCAACCCTGTTGGCTTTTTGCAAAGCTTTAAAAACCTGGCTGTGTAGCCAGACCTGAGACTTGGAATGTGTTAAGGGGCCCCCTTTACTTGGCTTTACTATTAGTTGATTAATTATACAGCTGCTGTTTATACTTATTTATTTTGTGGATATTTTTTATTATTTTAATATCTTTAAATTGCTTTATAATTTTAGAATTGTAAGCTGCTCAGAGTCACTTGGTTGAGTTGGCAGGTATAGAAATTGAACAAACAAAAAAATCTGGCATAGCTAAGTGGGCAATATTATCCTGGGAGGGCTGACAGTTAAGAATGCCTCCTCTTCCCCCAAAAGTTCTTGATCCCACAGAATTGGGTAGGAGAATTGATGCTTAAAGAGCAGCTGCCCAAACACACTTTTCTTGCCATTCCTCTTGCTGCTTGAGGTCTGTTGCCAGATCTGGCAGAGTTGGCACAAAATGTTGGAGACATGGCTGATAAACTCATTCAGTGAGTCCAGGTTTGCCTACTAGTATAAGGCAAATGGCCCTGAAGATCAGTAGGCAAGGATTGGGGTAAGGACATACGCACAGCAGCCTCTGGGTGTCACCCAATGTTATCTTGATACAAGATGAAACAGATAGATGACAGGGCACAGCTTCTGCCAAAAAAAGTTGAAAATATAACTATATTGTATCTACCATAGATTTAAAATATAGTTTAAAATTGGAACAGGAAAATATGTGTTCAGGGTGCCTTCTCTGTGGATCAGAAATGTGTTAATGATTACTTAATCACTTCTCATCCTCCAAATATAATTGCTGAAGTTTCTCTGATCTGCAGTTAACAGACTGTGGGAGTGACAACAAGCCTGATGTAGCATGAAGGTTCTGGTTTAGAAACCAGGAAAGACTTAATTCTAGGTCTGCCTTGGGCAGGTGTAGGCAACCGTGGCTCTTTTATGACTCGTGGACTTCAACTCCCAGAATTCCTGAGCCAGCCATGCTGAGGGGAAAGGGAGAGGTTGCCATGCTGAGCCATGCTGGCTCAGGAATTCTGGGAGTTGAAGTCCACGAGTCATAAAAGAGCCAAGGTTGCCTACCCCTGCCCTTGGGTATAAAACATGACTAGATGACTTTGAGGCAGTCACTATCAGCTCAGTCCACCTCACAGAGTTGTGGGGAAACAGATGTATTAGATAGGTTTGCTGCCTTGAGTTATAGATAAAAGGGCAGGACAAAATATAATAAGTACTTAGAAGACAAATCTGGTTTGGCAGATTGTGTTGGTTTATTCTCCCAATCTGGTAAGTGCTGAGTTTGGGCAGCATTCTGTGTCTCACCAAAGGGGGCAGTCATGGTAGGAGATTGGGAAAGACTGGTCTAGTATTCTCTCTTGCAGGTGGCCTAGCACAGAGTGGACCTAGTTGCTCTACGTAAGGCATGTCAAACATGCAGCCCACATCCACCCCGGCCCCGCCAGGGCAAAACAAGTCCCGGTACAATACGGCCCGCAATGTAATCAGGTTTGACACCCCTGCTCTAGGTTATGCGCCTGGCTATCTCCATCTGCTCTCTTTCTGTGCAGCAGAATTCTGTTGGATCAGCATCTCAAGGATAGCAGGATAATTGGCTCTATTTTTTTTATTTCTTTATTAGATTTTTATCCTGCCTTTATTACTTTTATAGGTAACTCAAAGTGGTGAACATACAATATGCTACTCCCTCCTCTGATTTTCCCTACAATATCAAACCTGTGAGGTGGGTTGTGTTGAGAGAGAGTGATCCAAAGTCACCCAGCCAACTTTCATGCCTAAGGCGGGATTAGAATTCAGTCTTCTGGTTTCTAGGTCAGGACCTTAACCACTACACCAAACTGTCTCTCTAATCCTTTGAGACTAAGGATGCTGGATGCAGAAAGAAAAAAAAAATACAAGTAGAGCATGCTGCCTGTAGTAGTCCCTTCATCACCTGTTGCCATTCTATCTCATTAAGCATTAAAATTTGATGAGTTACAAAGGACTTTGGGAGCATCACTGAAAGGTTTGGTGAGGGCACATGTAGCTTTATACCTCAATTAGTACACTTTATAATCAGTGTTTGCTCAGTTTTCCTCAATGTGTTGCCATGTAGTGCTACTATATCCTCATGTAGCAAAAATACTTTCAAAGGTAAAGTAATTTAAGACTATAAAGTTAGAATAACTGGATATGGAAAGAAACAATATAGTAAAAATAAAATGGGAAGCTTCTTTGCTTACAGAGTATATAACACTGCAGCCTAAAACTCTTTTATTTAGTTTCTGAGATGGCATTTGGCTTTACCCTTGTACGTCATCTGATGATATTCTGATAACCAGTAGAACGTGTTTCTAACCACATATAGATCACTTTGGTATAGCTGGAGCCAGAGAGTAAGACTAAATTTATTGCTTTGAGTTTAACATTCATTATGCATGTTGAGGCATACCATTAATTTATGGTAAAACAGTAAATAAAAATGTTCAAACTAAAAAGAGCTCTGAATTTATAATTCCTTTGATTGTTTCTTTTTGTAGATAAAAAACATCTAAGATGGCTTCAGTCCCCATTTCATATTCATCTTCCAAGCTAACTGTAGCATCACAAGTCCCATTTGCAGATCTCTGTTCAACATTAGAACAAATACAGAAGTGCAAATCCCGATCAGATAAAACAAGATATTTCAAGGATTTTCTAGATTCCTGGAGGAAATTTCATGATGCTCTTCATAAAAATGAGAAGGATGTGATAGATTCTTTTTATCCTGCAATGAGGCTTATTCTTCCACAGTTGGAAAGAGAGAGGATGGCTTATGGAATTAAAGAAACAATGCTTGCTAAGCTATATATTGAATTGCTAAATTTACCCAAAGATGGAAAAGACGCTTTAAAACTTTTAAATTTTCGAACACCCATTGGCTCACAAGGAAATGTTGGAGACTTTGCTATGATTGCCTACTTTGTTTTGAAATCAAGATGCATCAACCAAGGTCAACTGACCATACAACAAGTGAATGATCTTCTAGATTCAATTTCTAATAATAATGCTGCCAAAAGGAAGGATCTAGTTAAGAAGAGCCTTCTTCAGTTAATAACTCAGAGCTCAGCACTAGAACAGAAATGGTTGATTAGGATGATCATAAAGGATTTGAAACTTGGTGTCAGCCAGAAAACCTTATTTTCTATTTTCCATTCTGATGCTGCAGAATTGCACAGTGTCACAACAGATTTGGAAAAGGTTTGTAGGCAGCTGCATAATCCTTCAGTATCACTTATTGATTCTTCTATTACATTATTTTCTGCCTTTAAACCAATGCTTGCTTCTATTGCCAGTGTGCACCAAATTGAGAAACAAATGAATAATCAGATTTTTTATATAGAAACCAAATTAGATGGTGAACGAATACAGATGCATAAAGATGGAGATGTTTACAAATACTTTTCCAGAAACGGGTATGATTATACTCAGCAGTTTGGTGCTTCTCCCCTTGAAGGTTCATTGACTCCTTTCATTCATCAGGCCTTTAGAAATATTCAAAACTGCATTCTGGATGGTGAAATGATGGCCTATAATCCTACCACCCAGACTTTTATGCAGAAAGGAAGCAAGTTTGACATCAAAAGGATGGTGGATGATTCTGAATTACAAACATGCTTCTGTGTATTTGATGTTCTTATGGTCAATGATCAAAAGTTGGGTCATGAAATGCTGAGCAAAAGGTGCAATATATTAAATACAGTTTTTATACCAATACCTGGTCGAATACAGATTGTTTCTAGAATTCAAGCAAACACACAGAAAGAAGTAGTAGATGCCCTGAATGAAGCCATTGATAACAGAGAAGAAGGAATTGTAATAAAGGACCCCATATCAATTTACAAGCCAGATAAGCGTGGGGAAGGATGGCTAAAGATCAAGCCAGAATATGTCAGTGGGTTGATGGACGAACTGGATCTTTTAATTATTGGTGGCTACTGGGGCAAAGGTCTTCGTGGTGGCATAATATCTCATTTTTTATGTGCGGTTGCTGAGGCTCCTTTGCCCGGTGAAAGACCATCTAAATTCCATTCCATTTGCCGTGTTGGTTCCGGTTGCACCATGAGAGAATTGTATGATCTTGGCTTGAAATTAGCCACATATTGGAAAAAATACGATAGGAAGGTTCCCCCTTGTAATATCTTATGTGGTGCTGAGAAGCCTCAAGTCTTTATTGATCCTTGTAATTCAGTGATTGTCCAGATTAAAGCTGCTGAGATTGTGAGTAGTGATATGTATAAAACAGAATGCACATTACGCTTTCCACGCATTGAAAGAATAAGGGACGATAAAGAATGGTATGAATGTATGACTGTTGACTTTCTAGAACAACTCAGAAGTAAAGCTGCTGGGAAGCTTGCAACAAAACACCTTGATATAGTTGAGGATGAACCACAAGAAAAGAAGCGTAAAACAGTTGCAAAAATTAAAAAAGCAGTCGGTTTAATGGATCATTTTAAAGCACCCGACCTTTCTAAAATAAACAAAGTTTCTAATGTTTTTGAAGATGTTGAGTTTTGTATTATGACTGGGACACAACATTATTCAAAGTATGCTTTGGAAAGCAAAGTAGCAGAATATGGTGGCAGCATAGTTCAAAATCCTGGGCCTGATACTTATTGTGTTGTAGCAGGGACTGAGAATGTTAGAGTGAAAAATATTATTTCTTCCAATAATTATGATGTTGTGAGAGCAGAATGGCTTTTACAGTGTTTCCAGGCTGGAAAATTTGTGCCATGGCAGCCTACTTTTATGATTCACATGTCTCCTGAAACAAAGCAACATTTTGCTTGTGAATATGATACTTATGGTGATAGTTTCACAGCTGATACTGATCCACTAGAGTTGAAGGCAGTGTTCTCAAGAATTAATACCTCTGAAGAGATTTTTCAGGATGTGATTGCTAACCTAGAAGCCCGTTATTCTTGGGAAAGTTCCTTAAGCATATTCAGGCAACAAACCATTTACCTGAGCCTTTCTGATGAAATGAGCTATTTAAGAGACAGGATAAATCAAACCAGATGTTTAACCGTAGAGTTGATACTTCGCTTTCATGGAGCAAAAGTAGTGTCACAGCTTGAGGAAGGTGTATCCCATGTAATCAGCGGAGATCATTCTGATTTGAAGAAAATAAAAACCATTAGAAGGACATTTAAGAAAAAGTTTAAAATTGTGTCGGAGCAATGGATAAAAGATTCTGTAAAAGCTGGAGAATTACAAAATGAAAACTTGTACATGATGTAAGAGTTTAATTAGTAAGAAAAGTCTTGTTAGGATTGTGCAAAGCATTTGAAGAAGGTGATTTGCAGTAACAGGAACAGGAGTGAAGTACATCTCTTTCAAAATAGTCATGCTTTCTGCAAGATGATGTGGCTGCTTCCAAAGTTGTTTTCAGAGCGCACTCTAACTTGGCAGAATGTGATTTTTGAATGTGTTGCACAATTCTATTCTTTTAATATTCTATCTCTTTTGAAGATATGTGAATGAAAGAAAAGGATGCTCAGGAAAATAGGGTGATGATTGTTTCTCAGTGTTGTGTTTTTATCTGTTTTACTTAGCTTTTAATATATTTATAGGAAACCTGTATTACTCAATTATATCTATTAAAAATGTACTGATCTTAAACAACTTTTATCATTTGCAGTCAACAGGGCTATATGTTTAAATTTCCAGTACTGAATGTGGTTTGAGATGTGGTTTAATAGTTTTAAAAAGTGTCATCTATTTAAGTCCATGTTTCATTCATGTTTAATGTATTTTATAATGATGCATTTTTAAATGAATGAATATGTATCCTCAGAATTCAAAACATCTATAATCTTAAATGTATCATAGGAGTGTTTTCTCCAGCAAAGAGGCTTTTAGTTTTACAACCACAATTAAAGTTTTAGCAAAAGAGAATCCAGGTATCTATTTTCTAAAACTTGAAAAGACTGCTTTTCAATAGTATAGCAAGAACAGTTTGTTTCTGCACGTTTTCTGTTTTCATCATTTTGTAATAAATATTTGATATAATTAAATAATATATTTTAAAACCTGATTCTGTTTTGAAACAAGTAATTAGTTGAGAATATTTAATTTTATGTATATATTCAAGGTTCTGTTGATGCCTGTGGAGTACAATTTGTAGTAGCTGATAATGTGGTGTTGGGTTTTTTGTAATCAGAGCAATCTGGTCTACCCAAATATGGGACAGAGCATACTGCTTCCGCTTCCGCCTTTCAGACCCAATTTAGAAGCCTTCACAGACAGTCGCTTCTGTGACCAAAGAATTCTTCCTTTAATTCTTTGTCGGTAAATTTAAATTTAACTTAGCTGATAGTTTTATTAGAAGATATTAACTAATTTAAATTAACTAATTTAATTATTTTAATTAATTAAAAAGAAAGGCTTTTTAATCCTTTTCCAAAGTAGACAAGCCTGCAGTGGTGCAATAGATCTGGCGTCCCTGGAGGCCTACACCTTCCATGCAAAAAAGTTTTTCCAAAGAGCACGGAAGCGTGTATATGATCCAAAGAAAACAGTTTCATCGGCGTCTGAGAAGACAGCCATTTTTCTGCCACCTGGCCTGAGCTCTGCTGATCTTCAAAGGCCCAAGAAGGCCCAAATAGCTGTGGGGACCCCAAGGGGTGGGAAGGGGAGTATGAAATATCTCAGTGGATGGGGGGAGGCCTTGGGTGGCTGGAAGCAGATAGTCTTGTTCCTGCACCAATACCCCATTGATCTTCCTCACCCCTGAGGTACCTAATGCACACTTAACCTGTGCATTCGATTAATGTTCATTTAACAGGCTTCAATTAATGTTATGACTGTAATGGGCAGACTCCATTACAATCATAACTCGAGGACTACCTGTAGTTGTGTTTCTCAAGAGGTAATGAATGTGGGCAATGTACGTATAAGTGCAAGAGATGGTTAAACATGGTAGTTTTGAGGATTGTGGAAAACGAATTAATAGGAATTATTGAAGAGAGTGAAGGAACCAATTTCATTGCTAAGGATAAAAAAACCTGACACTGTTAAAAAAACATAGTAAGAAAAAAAAAAGCCTGTAATATTCTACCTAGAAGGGGTGCGGTGGGGCAACAAAAAAACCCAAACTCCTGAAGATGGGGAAAATTAAAGCCTATCTAAACAAAATTTAAAACTTATTACTCCCAAATTATATCTAGTTCTATATAATTTTAATACTGTGATATATTTATGCATTGGAAGTTATTACAGGTGGTTGTACTAAAGCTGCCAAGAGTCTCTGGATTGCTGCATGGTGGTTAATAAATAAATAGCAGGTGGGGCAGTTTAACTGAGGAGAAAAAGAGAATCAGTTTGTCAGATCTACCATCTTTCAGCTTAGAGCTTTGCTGACGTCCTGCCATAAATTGTTAGGAGCTGGGGGAAAAGGGAATAAGTAATTGGCATGTAAAGGGTAGAGATGAGCTAAACGGGAGGGGTGTGACAGGTTTGATAGAAGCCAGAGGTGTGAGAACCAGCCAGTTCCAGTCTTCAAGGCCACGGAAGCCAGGGAATGTAAACTGCACCAAGCAGCCCCAAACACCTATGCAGCACATCATTGGACAAAGACAAACAGCCAAGGGCGGAGGGCCAGGGAGAAAGGGGAATACTGTAACTCTTCCCGTGAGAACTTTAGTTCTAGCCTGCTTTCACTCCAACCACTAATCCTTAGTAAAAGAACCTATTGCTTCATCCAAGTGAACTCAGGAGTCTTTCTTGCCTAGGGATCTGGCTGATGCAGGTCTGATACAGTCGGACACCCAGGATAGTTTTGTTTGGCACCTGGCTGAAAAAAAACCTAAAGGTGCCAAATTGCCAAGATAAATAGGGGTAGCGGTGCCTGTCTGAAGGATTAATATTACGATATTGTATACAGAGGCAATTGGGTTAATCATGCCTCCTGTTTTGCTACAGTTGCCAATAAATTTGAGTTTGATATCTGTAGAAAAAAATTCTCTGTGCATATTAAAACATCAGTTTGGTATTGAGGAAAGTTAGCCCAGAGAAGGAAATATTAAAAGGGCAGAAAAATATATTTTTCCTCAAAAGGACTTTTTAAAACCAAACTGCCCCAAATCTATCTCTCTGCCCCCAAGCAAGAGCTAGCCCCATACAAATGCAGCTGTAAAACCATCAGAAAGTTGAAGCCAGAGCACTCAAGAAGACAAAGAGAAAATCTGCATGCCCCACCCAAACTCTAGGAGTCATTAGCCCCATCACCTGGGAAGCAGGATATGATAATAGGATTAAACCACAGATATCAAGGCCTAGAAAAACACTCAGAAATAGCCTCAAGGTTCATGCCACAGGAACAGGAAACTATTCCAAACAAGGCTTAGAGGGGGTATAAAAACCTACTGCCCATGTGCTCAACTCTTTTTCCTCTCCTCTGCTCTTTCTTGCAAGGACCGTCTTTCTGCTTCTTCAATAAACTATAACCTTCTTCCCAAAGCAGTCACCATGTTGCTTATTTATCCCCAGCTTGGATGAACCAGGATGAAGACTTACTTCTGACAGTATCTTTGGAAGTATTTGTAATAGAGAATTGGTATGCAAGATGAATTTCGTATTACCCCAAAAGTCAGTCTCTTTAATCTTTCAAACCATAATAAAAGTATTGTATTTAAAAGGCAGCTTTTTTTCACAACTATTGAAACTTTGCCTTTCGAAGTTAGAAATAATAAAGCAACATGTACAAGGGAAAAAAAGCTCTTTATATTCATATGCATTTTAGGTAATGTCTTTCCCTTCTGGGATTCTCAGATCTATATAAAATAATGCAAAGTGAAAAACCAATATCATTATGCTATGTGCAGTTTACATTTAGAAAATCTACTAATAGACAGCCCTGCAGAAAAGGTGTTAAATTCTCATGGAGATATTTGTGGAATGTAGAATCATAGATGTGTATGGGATGTCCTCTGACCATATGGCTGTAATCACACTACATACAGTAATCATTCAATCTCATTTTCATTATTGGTATAATTGAGAATACAGACTCAATTTTCTGAAGTGCAAAGAGTTTATCTGATAAAATTAAATGTAGTTAAAGAAACCATTAGCTCTATTTTCTGTGGCTGCACAACAAAGTGAATTAAAAATTACTGCAATTGCCTGGGTTTGTACATGTCATTAAATCAGGTACAACTCACTTAACAACTGCCTTGCTTAGCAACAGAAATTCTGGTGCCAATTTTGGTTGTAACTTGAGTACCTATGTAGTGAGTCATAGTAGTTCAGAGTCATAATAACAATCTGCAAAAGAAGAAATTGCTACTTAATTTGCAGCAGTAGACCTGAATGTTATTTTTATCAGTATTCGAATTATTTTTTCTTTTCAACAAAAAGGCAAGGAAAACATCTTTTAGCAATTACTCAGTTTATTTGTATTCTCTTTATAACATATTTCATACTACTTCTACTGTTATAATTCCTATATTTTCTGTTAATGTATTTGTTTGATATAATTAAATCAAAAATTTATATTGCACTGCTCTCATTTTCCAAGTCCAGTGTTACATGACAGTGCACTTTATGATCATGTTGAATAGCAACAGAAATTCCAACTCCAGTTACTGTCATTAAGTGAGGGCTACATGGTCCTAGAAACAATTGACATGATTGACTTTAATGAGTCATAAATAGGAGCTAGCTGCTTTCACATGCCAGTGCATTCCTGTTTCCAGCATTGAGAAAAATGAGAGACGAGTCTTCGATAGTGAAGCACTGTCTTGCAAATTCCCAGCAAAGTTGCATACTATTTTTCCAGATCAGCTTTCTCCAGCTTGCAGAATATATCCACTTAAAGAAAATGGTGTTGTACCAGTCACAAGCAGCTAACATTTTCATTCATGTTGCTGACTTTGCTCTTTAAGGTTTCATCCAAATCATGTACTTCAGATGTCCCTGTGGAATAGTCTTTAGCCATTAACTTGGATTCCTTTCTAAAGCATTTCATTTGTGTCAACTGAGGTGAGTTGTACACTACAGTAGGGACAGTGTCCGCTAAGAACTGCAGAGGTTTCTTTTTCTCTTTGTAGCGACATTGGATGTAACGTATAAAAGCAGATCGGTAGGTTTTACTGAATAATGTATATATAAGTGGGTTGACTGCTGAAGAAAGGTAGCCAATCCAAACAAAAATGTTAAGCAGATGCTCAATTGCATCTTTGTCACATGCCTCCTTGCAAAAAACTACCATCACATTCATGATAAAAAAAGGACACCACATTATCACAAACAAGAAAAAGACAATTCCAAGTACCTTGGATGCTTTCTGTTCATTACTTATTGATTGTATCTTTCTCCTAAAAGTTCCAGACTCTTTGTTCAGAGAGCGCTTGAAATGTTTATCCAAAGAAAGAGAACTTTGAGGGGAAAAACTGAATGAGCCAAACTTAGCTTTTGAATCAAGATCATTCATGCATAATGTGGCTTTTTTCTGAAGGGATTTTATAGTTAAAAAATAGGAGATCATCATGATAGCAAATGGAATAAAAAATGCTACAAAAGAACCAATTAAAACAAAATTCTGATCCACAAGGAAACAGCTTCCATTCTTGAAAACTTTAGAATCATCATGGAATCCAAATATAGGAATTGGCATTGAAATACCTATATGTTTAGTTAAAAAAAGAAGAAAGATAAGTACAGTCATTTTCACTTTTAAAAATATGTCATGTACCACATTGGGTGCCCACTTGTTCCCAATAACATTCCTGGAAACAAAGATCAGATCATCATTGCAGAATGTGACTGTTGCTTCCTTGAAGTTTGCATAGCTATTCACTAGAAGCTAAAAACAAAGTACCGTTTTACAAATAGAAGTTAAAGGTTTTGGCTTTGGTAGTAGCTATAAGCACTGTGTAAACTCTACAAGGACAGTTTGGAAAGCCACTTGAACAAATTGCTGAATTCAGAAG
Source organism: Crotalus tigris (assembly GCF_016545835.1). Classification (NCBI taxonomy): domain Eukaryota; kingdom Metazoa; phylum Chordata; class Lepidosauria; order Squamata; family Viperidae; genus Crotalus; species Crotalus tigris. Next base: position 2,489,316 of record NW_024100510.1, read on the forward strand.
TCCCCAGAAACACCAATTTTATATGTTAGAATTTCAATTCAGAAATGTGAAAGTTTATTAGCTTATTAGCTTTTATTGGAAAAAAAATCATAAGATTTTCCTGTTTGGCAGATTTAGTAATACAGGCAGGACTCATTTAGTGACTAGTCATTCAGCAACCATTTAAAGTTATGATGCTGCTGAATGGGGGAAACTATAACCGTTCCTTGTAGTTGTGGCCACTGCAGCATCCCCATACTCCTATGACCATGAGTTGGGTGCTTGGCAACCAACTCACAATTATGATGGTCATCACATCCCATGGTCACCATTTGTAAAGTTCCCTGCTGCTTTCCCACAAGCAAAATTAATGAGGAAGCTGGCAGGAAGTCACAAACAGCGATCCCATAATTCTGGGACACTAACTGCGCAGGATTTGCCTTAACAACTCTCATAATTCTGGGAATAGCTGCAAGTTGATGCAGTCATATGACATGCTTTCCAAATATGCTGCTCAGCAAAGAAACTGCTTGTCCCAATTATCTTCATTAAGCAAGGACTACCTGTACTATATTATCCTAATGCAATTTCACACAGAGCACAGAAATAATGCTGGTGTACCTTGGGAAAAACACATACTGTATATTTTTGCCAGCATATATACACTTCGAGGCAAAGCATCCCCTCCTTCCCCAGTGATTTAATGCAGTTGAGATCACTGGGAGGAGGAAGGTAATATCTCCCCTTCAGCAAACTCTACTGAGATTGTTCTATTTCAACAACATAAAGATTATGATCACTTTGGGATGTGGTGAGTGGGCAGTGCCAAATTGCAATTTTTTAAAACTCAATAGTTTATTTTGTTCCTTACTTTCTTTTTAGGGTTTAAAACTTTTAAGACTTTCTTTTAACACTCCCTCCAGCAAAAACAGAACAAAGCGGCCTTCAATACTGTATGTTCAAACCATACATATTTCATCCATTGTTAATTATGTCTGCTGCGAATGATCAACGCCTACTCTTTGGGGCTATTTTGATTTTTGAAGCATATTTTATCTCCATGCATTCTATATATATGGCAAAAGGAAACAGTACTATCTATGCAGGACACAGCTGGAGAAAAAGACAATGTTCTAGTGCTCTGCACTAATTCACATGCCAATCAAGCACGCAGAACTTTATCTTCAAGAAAACATCACTTAATGAATAAATTGACAACAGTTACTGCAATTTTCTCTCCATGTTACACCACTGCAATTAATCCTCTTTTTCTTCTTGTATTGCTTCTGTTTTGGGGGGTGGTGTCTCCTTGCTTCTTTCTGAAGAGACATGTTAGCTACAAAAGACATTGTTCCAATAAAGAAATGTTATGCCTCAGTCCTTCATTGATGGTTATGATTAACCATATAGTTACAGCAGGAAGCAATAAGAAGACTCCCAAATTTTTAATGATTACAGAATGGGTTTTTCATGTTCCAGCCATTGTCCATGCAGCAAAGTTGACTTACTACTGTTGAACAGTGTTGTTTCATGTGAAGAGTTCTTAGGATAATAAGACTACTGTGCTGTGGTGAATTTACAGAGCACTTTCTTGAATACATTGTTTTGTATCTATTTAGATTTGCATTTCACTTAATGGGCAAGTGTATTTTGAAGGGAAGACTCCATCTGAATTAAAATAGAACTGCACTAGTAGCACATGAGCTTTAAAACTAAATCCTCTGGGGAAAAAAATCAATGTAAAATATTGACAATTTAGTTCAAATTGAATTATCCTGCGGTGGCATAGAGGTGGAAACATTTTTGATTGCCCAAATAGTAATAATAGTAATAAAAAGGCAGAAATGCAATAGAAAATATGGCATCAATGAAAGACATCAAAAGGCCACAGGCGAAAATGCATAGCCTTAGAGAGAAATTGGGAGAGGGATGCACATATAATTTTACTGAAAGTAAAAAAAATCTCTGATGATAACATAACACATAAAGATTGAACAGCTCACCTATTGATACCGTCCAAACAAGAGCTATTTTTGCCAAGGCCTTTGTTCTGGAGTTAAACTGGCTATGATGAATGGGGTCTTGAATGGCAATGTAGCGATCCAGAGATATGGCACAGAGATGCATGATGGAGGCAGTGGAGAAAAGTACATCTAAATAAATCCACACAGCACAGAGGTTCCTGGGCAGTGGCCATCTATATTCTGTAACCAAGGAGAGTGTTTATGAACTGTATAGCAGTTGGAAAGCTATATTTCACTGATATGAAACATATTTTCTGTTGTTATATTTTACCTTATCCATCTACAGATTTTTAAAAGTGGTAGGTCTATATCCTGCTGATACCTACAGGCTCCCATATTCAATTCTGAAGCCAGCAGACTTCTCTAGATCTCACTGTGGCTGATGTGGCAGCAAACTTGCCAAATTTTAATGATACAATTGCCTTTGTACTCTCCCCTTCCATCTTTCTGTACAGTTGTAAGTTTCAACACTGCAAATACTGTATATTCTTGCTTTGACAAAATATGCAAAACTGTCTGATATTTTTAGAGTTAATGCAGAGCAGAGGAGAGAGGAGAGAAAAGCCCGCAAAAATAGAAAGGAAGGGAACCTTTGCCCTTTACACTGACTGGTGAACGTAAATTATAACAGCAAAATAGGGAGTGGAAATGCTAGCAAAATAACTGCTCGGTGAGTGGGGATTTTAGATCTTAGCATACCTTCGTTATGCCGTGCGGACATTTTGTAAAAAAATAAATGACTTTTAGGAAAATCAATGCCTGGAAGTTCTTTGAAGTGTTTCATTAGCCGGAACCATAACAGTAAGATTTTAGAAGCCTAGTGGGGAAACACTAAAGAATGCTAACCTTTACTGAAAAAATTGCATTTTGAGTCAGTTTAGTGCACGAAAGGGCTAAAATGTATATCAGAAAGTATAAACTGTTGTTATACATATATGGATATGTATGCGAAACCAGAAGCTTGATGACAGATGTGAGTAATGGTACTGTAATAGATAAATCAAGGATGAGTTTGGAGGAAAATTGTGCAACATAATGAATGTAATTCAGGGGGGGAAACTATTCTGCTAGTCATAGGAATGGATAGACGAGGGATTGCAAGCAAACTGATTGGATCATTCAGATATTGCAAAGTGAAGGAGCATGGTGAGTACTTGCTTGGAATAAAGGGTGTTTGTTCTGACTAAATGGTTTAAGAATAAATTTTATCGTAAATACACATGGCAGAGAACATCCAGTAGATTGAACAAAATTAAAAATAGGAATAATAAAATTATTTGAAATGGTGGAATTCTGAAATTAATATTTTGAATAGGAATGATAGTGACTGAGAAGACAGGAACTGAAAAGAATGTACAGATAGTCCTTGACTTATGTTTATTTAGCGACCGAAGTTACAACAGCATTGAAAAAAGTGACTTATGACCATTTTTCATATTTACAACCACTTCAGCATCCCCATAGTCGTGTGATCCAAATTCAGATGCTTGGCAACTGACTCATACTTATGACGGTTGCAGTGCCCTGGGATCACGTGATCATCACCTTTTGCAACCTTCTGACAAGCCAAGTCAATGTGGGAGCCAGATTCACTTAACAACTGTGTTACTAATTTAACATCTGCAGTGATTCACTTAATAACTGTGGTAAGAAAGGAGCAATGGAATAGAAATGGAGCAAAACTCACTTAACAAATGTCTTGCTTAGCAACAGCTCAATTGTGGTCATAAGTCAAAGACTACCTGTATAAATGTTAGCATTCAAGAAAAATTAATGAAACTGGATCTGCTGCCCTGACACCATCGGCCCCCGCACACAGAGGCCAGCAAGCGCATGGGGGCTGATGGTGTCCATTAGCAGCCACAGCATGCTAGCTGTCCTGCACAATGGCGAACTGGCCACAGAGATAGGGGTGGCTTCTACTGCTGCTCCAACTGGTCAACCATGCAGGGAAGCAGGAGGAAGTGGAGGAACAGCCAGGAGTCTGGAGCTGCTTCGGCTGCTCGCTGGCAGTCCAACGAGGCAGCCGATCTCATGCATCAGCTACCCCTCCTGCTTCCCTGCATGGTTGACCAGTTGGAGTAGCAGCAGAAGCCACCCACGTCAGAGTTGTCAAGTGGATGGGCCCAGGCTGGGCAAGGGCTTCCTTCTGGCCGTCCTGGGGCCGTCTCTGCCTGCTCCGATGGGGCTCCATGGCCAGTTCGCCATTATGCAGGACAGCCAGCATGCTGCAGCTGCTGATGGACACTGTCGGCCCCCATGCGCCGCCGCCCCCATCAGAGCCACTGTGTAGACAGGGCCCGCACCAAGTGAGGCCTCCTTTCTGGCCATCCCAGGGCCACCTCCGCCCACTCCGATGGGGCTGCACTGTGGAAGGGAAATGGCTATGATTCCCCCCTGCCTGCTGCCCCCCCGGCCCCCTGCCCCTTCTAGGTAATCCTAGGTGACCGTGGAGTGATGGCTTTCCTCCGTGGAGGTGTCCCAGCCCTTCTGCTGCCCTTAGCCAGACCCCCTCGCCTTCCGCCAGCCAGGAGCTGATGACCCCCTACCCTGCCCCCACCCTAGCTGACCCCCCAAGCAGCCCAGCCCAACCAAACTGGAGGGAAGGCGAGGCAGAGAACTGGTTGTTAAATGATTTGAAACCCACCACTGGTCGCTTCCAAAGGCTGCTCACTCACTCTCCTGCCAAAACTGCTCTTTTTATAGGTTCCCTCACCCCACCCAGCTCTCACAGCTGCTCCCAGACTCTGCATGCATGGAGAGGGAGAGGGGAGGAGCCCGGCCCTACGTTCCTATGTGGCAATGGCATACGTGCCCACAGGGACAGCTCTGCGTGCCATCTTGGCAATCGTGCCATAGGTTCGCCGCCATGGCTATATATGATTTGCAAATGCAGTGTTTAGTAAACACAAGCACCAAAACTCACTTTTAATTTTAAAGTGATGTACAAGGGCACGGGTCGGCAACCCGCAGCTCTGGAGCCGCATGCGGCTCTTTCAGCCTTCTCCTGCAGCTCTCAGTCCTCTTCCTTCCTTTATAGAGACAGAGAGAGGCATTTGCGCTTCCCTTCTCTCTCTCTCTCTCTCTCTCTCTTCATGTGGACTTACCCTCTCCCAGGACTCCTAATTGGTCCTGCACCCAGGCGCCCCACCGCCTGGGAGAAGCATGGCCAGGAAGTCCCTTTCCCGGGCTGGCCTCGTCCGAGGCGCACAGGGCCGGGGAGCCACACGGGGAAGCCCCAGGATCACCCCTGGGAGCGGCCGGACGGAGCCTCCGCTGAGCGGGCTAGCCCTCCCTCAAGCCGCAGACCCAAGGGAGCACAGCCCCTGCGATCCCCAGCAGGCGCTACTGTTGGCCCCGCTGGCTGGGAAGGCACGTCGGAATCCCAGCTGCCGGGAAGGAAGAGGGAGACACAGCAAGGGCAGGAGAGTAAAGGCGATTTAAAACCAGCCCAGTCAGCTTGTTGGAGAAGAATGTGAGCTGAGCAGAAGATTGGGAGGGGAGAGAGAGAGAGAGAGAGAGAGAGAGAGAGAGAGAGAGAGAGAGAGAGAGAGAGAAGGGAAACGCAAGTGCCCCCCCTCTCTCTCTCTCACACACACACACAAAAACACACTGAGTGGGGGAAAAGGACTGGCAGACCAAGGCAGAAATAGAGAGGAGAGGAAGAGAGAGGGAGGGAGAGAGAGAGAGAAGAGAAGCACTGCTTCTCTCTCTCTCTCTCTCTCTCTCTCTCTCTCACTCACACACACACACACACACACACACACAGTGGGGGGAAGAGGACTGGCAGACCAAAGGCAGAAAGAGAGAGAGGGAGAGGGAGGGAGAAAGGAACTGAGGGAGGGAGAGAGAGAGAGAGAGAGAGAGAGACAGAAAGAGAGAGAGACAGATATATATATATGATATATGATATATATATCATAAAGGTAAAAAAAGGATAAATGCAGTGTTATCTTCATTTTAGATGTCAAAATGGTTTTGCGGCTCCCAATGTTTTCTGTGGGAAACGGTCCAACTGGCTCTTTGAGTGTTTAAGGTTGCCAACTCCTGTACAAGGGTATCAAAATAAATATTTTGGCTATCCATTATTAGAGATACCATCATTTGGTTTGCTGGGCAAAAGCGTGACTAGAGGTTCCAAAGCTCTTTCCTTATTCCGGATATCCAGTTTCAAAAACTCCTTCTCAGGAAAAAGTTATAATTTATTGGTTTGTGTTATTCCCACCGCTGTATTCTAGGACTTTTGGTGAGTGTTAACAGATGTGTATCTCTTTGTGCCTTGTCAGTGTAACATATAGACAGAGACAGAGACTTTATATCTGTTTGGACAAACACAACTGCACATGCTGAAAAAAAAATCTTTACAAAGCTTTCAATAGTTATTGAATAGAAAAGGTGCAGAAAAAATGGCATAAACTTTTCTCAGTATTTATCCCTGTAGCTATTTTCTGAGGGTGGGAAGCCCAGCATCACAAAACCAGACATTATATTTCTCTTAAAATTAAGGCAATAATATATGTCCAAAGCACTCTTAAAAACTTCCCTCTCACTTATCCCTGCAGCACATTATAGAGAGCTGTAATTTTGACTAGACAATTTTAACTTTAGGAGCATAATGATCTCTGCACTATGCTGTTTCAGAGAATAAAAATTCATTTGGACAGGGTGAAATATTAGAAAGTAATCTATAAATGCAAGGGCTGTTTTATATAATCACATTATTAATACTTTCTACTTTATTTATGTGCCACCCTTCCTACTCAAGAACCCTGAGGGACCTCACATAGGGTATCTCTCCCAGCCATAGGTATTGAGGATTGCCCTTCTTTGGAATTTAAGCCTCAGACACCTGATCCTGCACAAAGCATTCCCTCAAATATTAAATATGTAAGCTACCCAGAGTCATTCAGTGAGATGTGCTGTTAGTGTACATTCAATCAATCAAACAAATAGAAATATTAGATCCTAAGCCACATGCAGCCTAATGATGTCCTTACAAAAACAATGAAATGCAGCTGATTACAGCCAGCCAGCCAGCCAGCCAGCCAGCCAATGGATTTCCTGGAAGAACAATGTGATCAGATCTCTGAAGGATATTCCAGCCAGCACCCTCGCTACTACATTCTGCCTCAAGTAACTCAATTTATAATGCTTGTGAAATGATTTTAATGCTCCTCATATTTAATATCAAGGTTACTTTCTTATCCTTTAGTTACTGAGGAATTCTTTGGCAAAGAATGAGGATTATAGGGGGACTTTTGTAATCAGTGTTGCTCTATTATTTGAGAAACAATGAAAACATCATGCAGAATGAAGGTTTCAGACATCCACACCTAGTTCACAATTCTCATTTTTTAGAAAGCGTGAGAGTTACCTCTTCATTGAGTCTATAGTTACATTAAAGTAACTTGTAATATGTATATTAATCAATTAAAGTATATTGAGTTTTAAAGGTTGTTAATGGTACTCACCATATAATATAGTTAGCATTGATATCGGCATGACAAGAAAACCCAAGAGCATATCAGTTATTGCAAGTGACATCAGGAAATAATTTGTGGCATTGTGCAGCTTCTTTTCTAGTGAGACAGCCAAGATGACTAGAATATTTCCAAAAATGGTTATAACAATCACAATAATAATTAGAAGAGCAGGCCAGTTTTTCTCATGAAGAATAGGAAATAATAATGTAGTCAGGTTCCTTTCACAAGAACTGTTCATTATATGATCAAAGTCTGCAGTCACATTGCATAAACAAGAATTGTTAATTTCTTCAGATGTAAGTATACTTCTATTGAATTTTCTGGCTTGGTTTAATTGTAGTAAAGAATGTGCTATTAGGTTCACAGACCATTCTTCAGAAAAAATATGCATTTCTAAAAATTCTGAAATTGATGAAAAATGCAAATTGCGGCTGTTTTGTTACCATCAAGTTCTATACTGATTATTAGTACAAAAAAGAAAATAAAATTTTACAAAGAAAACTGACAGTCATTCAGATGACTGTATGATTTTCAATTTCATATATAATTTGATAGTGAATTTTACTGAACGATTTCAAGCAATTTCAAACCATTAAGGAAAAGAAAAAGCAGTCCATCGTCCTCCAATGTTTTCAGCCATAGCAATCTTCCCCCAAAACATTTTAATCATGTAACTGACAATTAAAAATTATTTTAATAATTAGTTACAATTATTATTTTGTCCTATCATGGAAGTTATTAAATACCATAAGTTTATTTAATGCTATCATTCTGAAAAACGCTATTAAGAAATACACTTACAATGTATTCGAAAAATTGCCTAAATTAAATTAATGCTGTGCCTTGATTTATGTTATCCTTTGTTGCATTTGCTGGCATGATATTCTTTAGTTCCAGTTTGCATGAATCAAATGTATTTTGCAGATTCCTCAGCTGCCCCCTTACAGCGATGGTATTTCCTTGTTTGTTCTTCTTTGCCATTTACAGCTGCTCCACTTATACTTCCCTGTGTTGTTTTTCTCCTTAAGGTTAACCGTGTTGGAAGAATAATCTCTGGATAATCATCCCAAAATTTTACAATGCATGGAGGAAAGAAATTTCCAGATGGGGTTCAAAATAATTTCTGGCAAAAATGGAGGTGATTCTCTTTTGTCCTGTTTCTTCATAAGACGTCACATTATTTACATAAATGGCAAAGGCAGAGAAGGATAAACTGAAGAGAGCTGAATTTTTTTTTACATGTTGCAGTTTTATATGTATCAATGTTAGGCATACATAGTTTAAAAAAGTTAACATTTCCCACAGGATATCCTGCAGAGCAGCTCTTGATAACAGCAGCCTGTAATAAAGTAGGTTCTTCTATGAAAAAGAAGAAGCTAAGAATTGCATATTATGGGCAAACGTTAGATTATTCCTTTTTAAAAACTAATCACATCCTAGCTCTAAACTGAAAGGTAAATATTATACTGTCAGTAGTGTTAATTGGGGGGGGGGTGTAATTTTGATAGTATAGAAAATAATTTGCTCAAGAAGAGGAATTAGCTTTGCATGCTTTTGGGATTACAAACAACTAACTCGGCCTGCTTGAAAAAAAGCATATGGAAAGCAACTACTTGGAGCACCTGTCTACAACCATAAAACTTCAGCTCGAGGTTGTCTACATAACCCTTCTTAAAGACACCTGTGCATCATGCGGCCTTCCTCTCCTAACCTGCCTGTATCTGAGGGCAGCTAACTTTTATTTTCTCTGAAGTGCTCTTTCCCATTTTCTCCAACCCAGCAGAAACCTTGTTATTGGCAGAACATAGTGGGATCTGGGATGGGTCTGAGGTTAATGATGTGGTGGTGAAGTTGGGGCATCTCCCCAGCATCTCTCAGCTGCTTTCAAAAGGTGTCATTGTGAGGCTGGTGCATGCAGACTTCAGAGTCCCAAAAGATGGGCTTGACATTGTACATTTTTTCTACCTGGATCACCACGTGTAGGGAAACAAGACCTAACTGACATCAGCTGCCCGCAGGACTGAGAACTCTGCCTCTTAGCCTCTAGCTATGTGGGTGAGTAAGAATGATAACCAGGATGCTTACTGTTGTTGGTAGTAGAGTGCTAGGCCTACTTATATGTGTATGTGAGGAGAGGCTGATAAGAGTGCTCAGCTACCCATAGGATATGATTGGACAAACTCCCACTCATTATGCAGTTAAGGTGCATTATTTAATACATAGATTCGAGTGAGCACATCACTGCCTGCCCATTCTTGGTGAATCAGATGCTGAAAGTGATCAACTATGTGCAATGGGAAAACTGTATGTCAAGCAGGAAAGGAGAGCTTCTGATCCTTGAGTGCAAGCTCCATTATCCCATATCACCTGTTGTTCAGGTGTTAGAAGTAATCCAGTGAGGTAAAGGCTTCAGAGTAAAACAGAGAGGACACTCTATTATTTTATTGCCCTCTCCCCATCAAGTTCTGTTGAATTGCTAAATCCATCACTCTAGATATCTGAACTTGCCTCTTCTCCTATCAAGGACAATAGTTTTCCTGCTGACAGTGTAATATACCAATTGCTGTATTTTAAGTTGCCCTTCAACATCACTCACCAGGCACCAGAGTTGAGATCAGCTATGACAGTAAAGCAAATTTATACAGTACTGCATACTGGAGAAAAGTGGAGAAAATGTGGAGAAAAGCAGATTTTATACCTGAGCAGGAAAAACCAAAGGTACAAGTACAGATTAGATGAAATCTGGCTCAAAAACAGTTAACTGTGAGAGCTACCTTGGAGTCCCAGTGGACAATCACTTAAACATGAGTCAGCAGTATGTGATAGCAACTTAAAAAGGTAATACAATCCTTGGTTGTATAAAGAGAGGCATAGACTCAAAATCATGTGAAGTATTAATACAACTTTTAAAAGCCTTAATAAGGCCTCATCTAGAACACATCTGCATCCAGTTTCCTCACCACATTATAAAAAAAGATGTTGAGACTTTGGAAAAAGTACAAAGAAGAGCAACTAAGATGATTAAAAGCCTGGAGACTAAAACATATGAAGAACGGCTGCAGGATTTGGGCTTGGCTAGTCTAGAGAAAAGAAGGACTAGGGGGGCATGATAGCAGTATTCCAGTATTTGAGAAGCTGTCACAAAGAAGACTGGGTCAACTTATTTACCAAAGCACCAGAAGGCAAAACAAGAAACAATGGTTGGAAACTAATTAAAGAGAGAAGCAATCTGGAATTAAGGAGAAACTTCCCAAAATGAGGACAATTAACCAGTGGAACAGCTTGCCTACAGACATTGTGGATGTTTATCACTGGAGGTTTTTAAGAAGAGATTGGACAATCACTTGCCTGAAATGGTATAGGATCTCCTGCTTGAGCAGGGAGCTGGACTAGAAGACCTCCAAGGTCCTGTCCAGCTCTGTTCTGATTCTGATTTTGATTCTGGAGGACATTAATCAGATTGTCTAGACCTACTCTAAATATCAGTAAAATTAAAATAGCATCTATGCTATATTTAATAAAAAAATAAAAATTATATTTTATATTCAATGAACATAAAAGACAGAAAACAGGGCCACCAAATTTGAGACGCTGGTGGGTATATTTAAAAAGCATGTTGTTGGTACTAGTTGCCAACTGAGAAGAGTGGATCCTTATCCATTCTCATCACCAGTCTCAACCCATCAATTTGTAGAAGGCAAAATGACAATTTCCTTGACTACTACTAAAGTTCCATACTTCCAGACAAGATGGAGAGGCTTCTGGTCAGTAAGAAATCAGGCACAGGTTTGAAGCCTGAGTTTATCCATTCTGGATGAGGTTGTATTCCCCCCAAAAGAGCAGATCTATAGTCTGGGAAAGCTCTTTCTCTGTTGTTTCTTGATTTAATTTCTTGGTGATTATGTAACTGTGTTCTCAGATGCTTCTGTGGGAGAGTCTGGAGGCTTTGACTTAAGTTTATTGCTATGGAGACATGAATACTTCTTATTTCACTTACTGGAATCAGGGGAAATAAATGTATGCTGTAAATAAAAAAGAAAATAGGGAAGAAGCAAAGTGGAGAGTATTGGTGCTCAGTTGGACTAGTGGAGTCAAGGGAGTCGTCATATTTTCATTGTACAAATGCCTAAGGGCATTAAATAGTATTTTAGTTAGTGTCTAACTTAGTATACAAATTTAGATATCACTTGGATAAAGCAAAAATAATTTTCCTATATCTCCAATAGTTCAAAGTGCTTATTTTTAATGCCCAAATGCTCACACAAACATCATTTTTACACCCTTTGCACTTTTTAAACACATATATCATGGACTGGTTTTGTGGTTTGGGGATAGGGGGTGCACGGAGAAGACAGGGAGCACATGAGCGCTGGTGTTCTGGGGGAAAGGGAAGCGCTTCACTTACCTTTTTTCTTCCTCAGTGGTCAGCAGAGATGCTCAGCAGGGGTGCTGGGTGCTCGCTGCCTCTTTGTGTGTCCAGGGGGGCGGGGCGGGGGCAGCCCCCCGCTGGCATCTTTGCCACCAAACTACCTTTTATATCCTCTCCTCTCTCGCCCCTCCTCTTCTCTTCTGGACACCTCCAGCTTCCGAAAGTGCAGATTAATGCAAACTACCGTGTACAATGGTGAGAAGTAATGCAAATATACACATATTTTTCTATGCCCATATATTAAAAGGTATAGGCATCCCAAAAGATGATTTATCATATTCCACTGTTTTCTTACAAAAAACGTATAAGGGTTTATAATAGTCTTATTTTGAACAAATTTGTAGAAATGTTTCCTTCTCCTCCATTCCTTTCTCATAAAGACATATTTGTAATATGTCAAAGATAATATAATGAGAGCTGTAGAAAACACGGCTATTCTGGAAAAGGTGATGATTGATATTATTACATGTTTATATCTTTTTCATAAAAGATAACACATATTGATCGAAGTGATGTAGTGTCATCAATTACATCAATTGTCTGTGCTGCTTTTGCAAACAAAGGACTTTATCATTCGGGGTGAAGTCCAAAGTAAAACTGTGTCTGTTGCATTCAAAGTCAACTGAAAGGAGGTCCAGAGAAGTCAGGCTCTAATCCCATTATAGTTAGATAAATTATCTGCTTGCAAATTTCATTGCAATGAAAGGATGCTGAAAAAATCAGATTAAGAACAACGTTGAGCTTTTAAAACTTTATTACTTTATATCATATCCACTCAGCACTAAGATATAAATAAATTTTATTTGTTTACAAACAGAAAACTCCATGATACTTTTAAATAAGTACCAGAAATTAAGAATTACATGTTACAGTATTTCCTGTAGTGGTTGCTTCAGAAAACAATAACTGGAGAGATACGCTGTCCATAAATAGTAAGTGAGATGCTCCATTTATTCAGTGTACTGCAGAATATAAATATCTTCAATAGGTAATGCATTATCTGTATATGCCAATCAAAATATTCTAATATTCTTGTGCTTCCTGAATTATTCCTCAGCAGCTGTTGAATGCTTCAATTGCAACTGCTCATATCTACTCTCAACAGTCTTATCACTTGGTTAATTATCAGAAAGGCAAAGGGAAAATCCTATTCACATCAAACTTATATTTGGAAAAAAACAAATCTGTATGTTTTTGTTTACAACAGATGTATTAAGAACTGCTCAGTCTGCATTTGGAAATTTAAGGAACTAAGATCTGTAACTAAGTAATTGGCATCAAGCCATTCTTTTACAATAAACATTCTATTAATAGAAAAGTGAAACCTGTATGTGGTCATTAAAACTACTACACATCAAATGCAGACATACATAAAAGTTGGGGAGGGGAGAAGAAAAGCATTTAAGAAAAAAAAACATGATGAAGGATGAGGGATAGTAACTATATATCAGACTAAATTGGCAACTGAAATTTAACATCTACTTGGGCTTGTTTTGCTAGGGTCACTATTTCAGAAAGTTTCACAACCTGGAAGACAAAACAGAGATAATATTTTCAGGAAAAGTTGAGGTAATACATACTTTATCTTACATGCAATACTAGTGAGCCTATATTAGTTGTAAGCCCACTTTTCAATCAAACTCAAGTTATTACAAACTGAACGGTAGCCATAAAAGTCCCCTTTCAGGTAGGTACCTAAACAGATTCAGTAAAGTAGCTGCATCAAAGAGGTTACCCATTAGGCCAATATGATGACCAGTGGGTTTCCCGTAGTTTTCTGAGATGTATATATAGTCATGGGATCTGTATCTAAGTTCAAGTTATATTTCTTATAATGAGATGCCAGTTTCAACATCAGAGATTCACCCATTCTTTTTCTCTGCCCAAATATCATTTCTTCAATGACTTATCTAAACTGATTTTACTCTTCAGATATTTTCATGTTCCACACAAATCATATTGAAGGAATTGATATGATATGGACTTCATATGATTTAAAGACTATGATACAAGAGGTGGAAATTGAACCTAATATTTGGGCTGATCATAATCCAATTAAAATGACTTTGAAAGGAACCAGGAAAAAATTAAGATGATCATTGAATAAATCAATATTGAAAGAAAAAGAATTTCTATAGTTTGTAATGAAAGAAATGGAATTTTTAAAAATAAATAAGAAAGAAGAAACCTCTATTCAAAATCTTTGGGACACCGCGAAAGCATATTTTATATGCTTTAACTTACCTTGCTAAAAAGAATAAAGAAAAGAGACAAATACAGCTTAATTTGAAAGGACAATTTAGGAATTTAGAACTTGAGTTACAAAATGATCCACAAAAGAAGAAGCTGAAGACACAAATGGAATTAATAAAACATAAACTAAACTTATTGGAGATGGAGACAAGAGCACAACAGATAAAATACTCAAAACAGAATTTCTTTGAAAATGCCAACAAACCAGGAAGATGGTTTGCATATAGACTGAAAAAAGAAAGAGAAAAAACCCTGATAGGTAAATTACAAGATTCAAAAGGCGAAATACATTGTCATAATGACACATTGAAAAAAATTGCTAAAACCTATTATGAGACACTTTACAAGGCGGAGGTGGTTTCTAAGGGGGCAATACAGGAATATCTAAGAAAAGCAAACCTCCCAAAGATACCAGAGAACATGCAACATATGTTGAATGAGAAAATAACAATGGAAATTACAGAGGCTATAAAAAGACAAAAAAAGGGTAAAACTCCGGGGCCCCTATGGTCTCCCAGCGGAATTCTATGTAGCATTACAAGATATAATAATCCCGATATTGAAAGTTCTTTGTAATGAAACTTTTTCAGTGATGAAAATACCAAAATCCTGGACAGAAGCCAATATTTCCCTTATACCTAAAGATGATACTGATCTCACACAAATTAAAAACTATAGGCCAATATCACTATTAAATGTGGACTAAAAATATTTACAGCAATAATAGCGGAAAGAATGAAGAAAATTTTGAATGAATTTATACATTCAGATCAAAATGGTTTTCTGCCTAAAAGACAGATAAAGAATAATTTAAGAATTATTTTAAATGTGTTACAATATTATGAAAAACATCCGGGGAAACAAATGGCACTGATATTTTTGGATGCACAAAAAGCCATTGATAATCTTAATTGGCAATTTATGTTTCATCGGCTGCAAGTGATGGATTTTGGTGAAAATTTTATAAATGCAATTCAAGTAATTTACAATAAACAATCAGCAAATATACTCTTAAATGGAGACTATACAGATAACTTCAATATTAAAAAAGGCACAAGACAGGGATGCCCATTGTCTCCCTTGTTATTTATTCTTACATTGGAAGTGTTGGCCAGGAATATTAGACAAGATGTGGAGATCAAAGGGCTGGAGATAAAAGATCAGAAATATAAATTACAAGCTTTTCCAGATGATTTGGTCTTTATCTTGGAGGAGCCTTTGGGAACAGCCACTAAACTATTGCAGAAAATAGAGGAATTTGGAGAAGTGGCTGGGTTGAAAATAAATAGGGAAAAGACTAAAGTACTTACAAGAAATCTAACAGAAAAACAGAAAGCTCAATTTGTGAAAAAAACGAATCTCCGGATAGCCCAAAAAGTTAAATATTTAGGTATTTATTTAACATCAAAATATACAACAATAAAAGAAGACAACTATGAAAGACTATTGAAACAAATAAAAACAGATTTGGAGAAGTGGAAGAATTTTCAACTATCACTATTAGGAAGGATAGTGACTGTCAAGATGAATAACTTACCTAAACTGCTATTTTTATTTCAGATGGTTTCTGTCAAGCTAAGCCAGAAATTTTTTGATGATTTAAATGCAACCATAATGAGATTTATATGGCAAGGGGAAAAAACAAGAATTAAAATTAAGCTGTTACAAGAATCAAAAGACAGAGGGGGCTTTGGGCTCCCAGACTAGAGACTCTACTACCAAGCCACTATTTTGTTGTGGCTTAAAGAATGGATCACACTGAGAAATAAACGACTTCTTTATTTAAAAGGACATGATTTGCAACTGGGTTGGCACGCTTTCCTATGGTATGAGAAAAATAAAGTACATAAATACTTTCAAACTCATGCTATAAGGAATGTACTACTCTCAGAGTGGGAGAGAATTAAAAATAAAATGTATATGAAAATACCTGAGTGGCTTTCAACAATGGAAGCATTTGCGTATCCGAACTTAATTAACTATGATAAACTTGTAGTCTATAAAGATATTTTAGATAAAGAAGGAAAACTTAAAGATAGGCAAGATCTTCAACAAAATGGTATTGATTTAACATGGTGGTCATATTTGCAAATTCAAACAAGATATGAAAAAGATGTAAAAGTAATGGGATTTTACAAAGAACAGACACAAATATGTTATATGTGTTATATGTGTATATAACAACTGTTGAGAGTATCTTGTGGTAAGAACCAGTGGCTAAAAAATATATGGAAACTTTTTCACTTACCATTTTAGCAGCTTCATCCAAGTCATCACAAGCAAGTATTTTCAGACCACTGTCTGTTATTAAAGCTTTGGCATCATCAACTCGTGTACCTGCATAATTATATGGTTGCTTCAGGATTACAATATCACTTCTCTCAATTTCAATAATATGTAACATTCATACCACAGAATGGTCTTTTTTTTTTTTTTTTTTGGAGCAGCTGCCACACCATTCCTTCCTTCCCACTGATTTTTCCCATGATTTATAGCCCTGTAAGGCTCTAGGACAGTGGTTCTCAACCTTTTTAATGCCGCGACCCCCAACCGGTCGTAAGTCGAGGACTACTCAGCCGGTCGTAAGTCAAGGACTACTCAACTGGTGCAGCACTGTTTGCAGAATGGGACTTTTGGCGGGCTCAGCAGGGCAGCCTGGACAATTCCTATTGGCTTTTACAAGCCAATAGAATTAGACTCTATTCAAGAGAGTCTATTCTATTGGCTTTCAAAAGCCAATAGAATAAAAGGGAGTAGCACAGCTAAGGAAAAGGGGGAAAAAATGGCGGACTGCGTTGTTTGGCGACCCCCGTGAAATGGTCGTTCGACCCCAAATGGGGTCCTGACCCACAGGTTGAGAACCACTGCTCTGGGAGTTGACTATAATATCAAGCCTCTGTCAAGAATGCTTTTCTGAATTAAACCGCTTTATTATCATTCCAGCCTGGTTTTTAGATACAGACCAATAATCAACAGCTTAATTGAGCACAAAGCTTGTACCTGCCTATTAGCAGAAACAAGCTCAAGCATGAATAGTGGAAAATTCCCAACAGAATTTTCAATTGTTCTCAGTTCAATACTAGAACTAAGTGTGCCCATCCCACCCAGGGACATATACTAAAGTTATCTGAGAAAAAGTGCTCGCAAACATAACTAGATCTCACTGGATAACTGCTCTTTTCAAAGCAAAGATATTGGGGGTGGGTGGATGACAGAGTGTAATACTGCATGTAGTAAAGAGCTAATGCAATTGCTCCAGATCCATATAGCTTTTTAACATATGAATGTTATTATTTCAATAGATTTAAGATTTTGGTTTTTTTTTTTTTTTACTATCAATGGATGGATGAAAAAAACAGAGGTCACTCAACAGTTTTGGATTCAACCATGTTTGGAATGCTTACCTTGTAACCGCACAACAATAGGTATTTTTAGATCCAAATCTTTTACTGCCATTATTATGCCTTGGGCAATCACATCACACCGCATAATGCCACCAAAAATATTTACTAGAATAGCTTGAACCTATGTAAATAAGTAATACATATCATCATAAGCTGAAGAACTATTAAAAGTTCTTTGTTTTAATCTATTTTTGGAACGTAAACAACTAAATTACTCTCGGTATAATATTCACACATCTATCATTCACATTGGTAGGAATGGATTGATTTCTATATAATGGAGTAAGACTTAAAAGATTCAAATTGCTCCTTTTTTAAAACTGTTATTTATTTGGATTTTTCCTCCTTAAAGCAAGGTCACTATCCAGACTAGGGAAATTGGGGAGGAGGTAATTATCTGATAAGTCTTTTATTCTAACAGAGAGTAAATGTTTCAATTATACATGAAAGTCTCTTTTTAAAAGCCTCCAGGGATGAAGCACCCACAACTTCTCAAGGCAAGCTATTCCACTGGTTGATTGTTCTCACTGTTAAACTTTGCCCAGTTAAAGGTTACGGGATCAAGAGTTTTAGTAGTATATAGATGATATGAAAGTATTGGCATCTATTTAGGTTTAGAAAAAGCAGGTAGTAAAAGCTACAACAAATTAATGAAAGCTAAGCAGAACTAGCTTTAGTCAGTTATTGAATGGGAAGCTGCCAGGAAGCTAGATGTATACATTTTGCCATTATACTACATAAATTTATAGATAAAAGAAATTTATTTGCATTTAGCTAAAGGCCTTGGCAAAACAAGGACATAAGGAACTTCAAAACTGGCTTCCTCACAAAGAGGATATCATGCACAAGTGAAAATAGTGAATGTCTTACAAATATTCAAACTAAACTTTTAATAATTAATAAACAGTAATACAATTTTTTTGTGCAAGACTATAAGCCTGTGCACACTTTTTAGTAGACAGCATACTGAAAGCTTTTTGAGACTTGTTTCTGAATATGAGAATATAGTATGTAAGATTGTGATCTATAAATATTCAATAGCTCCTTATTTATGATACACTAGCATTTGGGTCCTTCAGCTCAAAAAGAGGTTTTTAAAAAAACAATGAAATAAATCAAAGATTCTGTTCATACCTTTTTATCTGAAGTTATAAGTTTAAAGGCTTCAGTTACTTGTTGCACTGTAGCACCACCTCCAACATCAAGAAAATTTGCTGGAGTGCCTCCATGAAGTTTAATTATATCCATTGTAGCCATTGCCAGACCAGCTCCGTTCACTTGAGTGAACGTGGGGTGGGCAGAGAGAAAGACAAAGGGTGAGGATAAAAAAGAATCCCAACAATCCAGAGCAACCTTGTTTTGAGCTTCCAATATTGGATAAGCAAAACATACCCAGGCATCCAATGCTTCCATCTAATCCTATGTAACTGAGATCTGCTTTTGCTGCATCCCTGTCTCTCTGATCTTCCTGGGTCCAGTCCTGCAGGTCGAAGATTTTCTGCTGACGATAAGCCGAATTGCTATCAAAATTTATCTTTGCGTCCATACACATCACTTGGAAGACAAACAAATTTTGTTTAGATCCCTTAGCACTAAAACTTAAACTTCTCCTAGAAAAATACGTTCTGGAAGTTAGGTGTGATGTCACACTACCATTTCCCCCTACTAAATGCAGTTCTGCAAAATGACAGAAAACTGCATTCTTTGTGATCTAATGAGTCAGTGTAATAACATGTCTGCCTTCCACATTGTAAAGTACCTGTTCTCCTGAGTTTTTGTGTTTGTTTTTAACTTTTTATTTAAAAAAAAAATACTGGGCAAGATTGTGGCAAGATTCCCACCACCTTCCTCCTTTTCTATCCCATAATACTCTAGAGACCCAAGTAGGCTAACTTCTAAATGATTGAATTCAAAGAATCATGGAATTAGAAGGGCATCGATTCAGTAAATTCTTCTACTAGAACAATACTAGGAGATAGCCATCAATGCTTGAATTCAAATGTATGTAGATCTAGAATCCGATCCTTTTGGAGGCAGTCTGTTTCATCAACAAATAGCCTGTATCATCACGTCATTCTCCTAAAGTTTAGTCCAGTGGTGAGAGTGAGGAACCAGGGCACCTCTAGAGCAGGGCTTTTCAACCGGTGGTACATGTACCACTTGTGGTACATTAACGAGTGGCAGGTGGTACGCATCCCTGCCTAGCCAAGTGTAGTGGAGGAGGGAAAGAGCCAGCGCAGGCAAGGACTTTCTGTGAGCGAGACCTCCGGAGCTGCAGAGTGGCTGGAGCAAGGCAAAGGCCCCAGGCTCACTTCTGGCTCACCCTCCCCCATGAGAAAAGAGGAGGCGGGGGTGGAGACAGGAGAGGCTATAAAAGGAGGCAGTGTGGGAGGGAGAGAGAAAAAAAGAGGCAGCCCTGGAAGGAGGTGGAGTCAGCTCTAGCTGCACTGAAGGGGAAGGAGGAGGGTGGGGGGGGGAGGAGATCAAGCAGGCCAGCCATGAGCCTATCTACAACTTCGGTGGCAGCCACCTGTGCTGGCAGCAACAAATAGGCAAGAAATGCAGCAGGGGAGGGGTTTGCCCTCCACGAGGAATGAAGAAAGGTAGCATCAGCTGGAGGTGAGACACGGAGGGAGGGAGATGGAGAGTGGAAGGATTCATATGTGCTTTTGTGACTTTGAAGTTCTGGGATTTGTGCAATGAGGGGTTTGTGTTCTTAAGGAGTGTTTGGCAATTTCTATTTGGCTGATGTCTCGTGTTAGCTTCTATTGCTCTGCTATTGTTACCTGTAAGTTTTGCTGCAAGGGATTTTGAAGTATTTTTCTCCTGAATGGATTTTGTCTGTAGCATTCCTTTACTTATGAATGGAGCATTTGGCGAGGCTGCCTTAGCCAGTACTTACATTTTTTTTTCTTAAGTGCCGGCTGCCGGCTCCTTAACTTTCTTTTCTAGCCAGTAGTTAATTCTTAAAGGGCCTTTCTACGTTAGTTTACTCAGCAGCTTGCCTTTTCTGTTTCCGGAGGTTTTTCTTTGTTTGATGAATAAATGGAAGAGAGAAAATATGGGGGGGGAGTGTTTCAAATTCTTCCTTCAGAAGGAGATGGTAATGAGAAAGAGGGAGGCAGGGAAGGAGGGAGGGAGGGAAGACCCGCCTTAGCCCTAGGCCACCAGCAGCCCTGCCATTGACTTTGCTTGGCAAATGGTTGCAAAAGGGGATCACATGACCCTGGAACATTGTGACCATCATAAATATGAATCAGTTGCCAAGCATCCAAATATAAATCACATGACCCTGGGCATGCTGCAATGGTCATAAGTGTGAAAAATGGTCATAAGTCATTTCAGTGCAATTGTAACTTTGAACGGGTTTTTTTTGGTTTTTTTGGTCATCAAGTTTTTGACACCTTGCCAGGTGGTACTCTAATATTGCCATATCCTAAAAGTGGTACAATTGGTGAAAAGGTTGAAAAGCCCTGCTCTAGAGGACATTAAACTCATGACCATTTTAATAAACATGGAATAAGGCGAGGGATCATTGTGGGTCAGCAACCTTTGGTGTTCAGATGCTTACTAATTATAAGAAGTAGTTTATCTAAATCCTTTTGGAGGGATTGACTAAACCCACTGGCTCCAGTCCCACTATTTGGAGCCAGGAAATTGGTTCCTTCATCTGTGACAGCTTTCAGTATTTGGAGATGGCTGTCCTGTCACCTCTTTATTGACCTTTCTCCCGACTAAACGTACCAACTCCTTCAACCTTTCCTCATAGGATTTGGTCTCCAAGCACCTCATCAATCACCCTTCTCTGGATACATTTCAGTTTGTCAACACCCATCTTAACCTGCAGTGCTTACAACTGAACACAGAATTCCAGGTGAGCTCTGACCAAAGTAGAATAAAGTGATAAAGTGACTATTATTCCTTGTGAATTGGACACTATGTTTCTTGCCAGTTTAGCTGCTGGATAATGCTTATAACAAAACTGATCTGTATTTAGCTTTGGTCTACAACTCTAGAATCTTTCTGCATTTTATGCATCCACCATCCTTATTGTGCTTCATTTTCTATGTTTCTTTATCCAAAACTGATATAAAGTTAGTAAACACTATGTTGCATCTCATTTGTCACTTCTTCCAAATAGATCAGACTCACTGAGGAGCATTCAGTGCAAATACAGTCCATCAAACAATTACGACAGATAAATATCTCCATAAAATTGTACAATCTTCTCTATATTTTACTAATTTGTTAAAAAGAATATTAACAACTTTGCCAAAATCAAAATATATTATACCATAGGACTCCTATGATGGCCAAAGAAAAGGAGGCAGCATTGATTTGACATGATTTGCTTTTAAGCATTCTATGCTTTTTAAAGATTCCATGCTTGTGATGAACATTTTTTAAAAATGTGGCATAGTTTGCTGAAGAACCATAGATTGAGCCCCATATAATGCTAAGCCATGTCTTATACTTAACCGCAGTGCAGTAAACTGGTCCCAACACATTCTAGAATACTAATGATATGCAGCATTTTATAAGAATAACATTGTGAAGATTGAGTGGCAATATGGACATACCATGATATCCCAAGTAAGTTTTATTGTTCATAATTTCCTTTTTAGTGAAACTGGAACTTAAATACCAAAACTTAAGACTTTTACATATTACCATATCAAAGAAATCCATGAGAAAGTACTGTACCAATCCCTGTTGAATCTTCAACCATTGGATTTATTTCTACCATAGTGGCATCAAATTTAATGAACAGGTTGTATATCTTAATCATATTTTCAGCTGCTTCATCTACCAAATTAGCAGGAAATCCCATTTTCTGGGCTAGCTAAAAAAGAAAATAAAAGGGGAAGAAAGTAAGGAACCAACTACTGCATTATTTTATACTACAAATAAATATGCATAGCATACATCTGGGACACTCAACAATAAATGTTATCTGCAGTGAGGGGCCCTCTGCTCTTCCCATAGATGAGCCATATTGCCAAAATTCCTGTTACATTTCAAAAATTTTGGAAAAACCCTAATGAAAGCAATACATTCACATGTAAAACATGAAGCCTTTACTTCCGTGAATTTGTGCTGTGATCCTCAGTGAACATCCAGTAATTCCTTTCGGGGGTGGGGAAAAAAAAAAGAAAAATCCACTTGTAGTATAGTTTTGATTTGAGCATTGTGTAACTAACAAACCAAAGAAAGATTAAACTAACATTTTTGTCTTTGTTCCTAACTCAATTCTTATTTATTTTTAAATTGCAATTTTTAAAAAGTTCCAGAATGCATGCAAATCTTCCATTATATATTGAGAGCTAGTGAATTATGACAGTGATGCAACTGCTAATTAATATAGACAACATTAAGGCAGATGGACTGAAGACCTGATTCTTATTAAAACATGATGGCACTAAAAACATTTAATATATTCTTGAAATTCTCATACTGCATTTCTGTCAAATAACAGGATGTTATGCAACAAAACCCACTTGCAAAACAAAATAGGCCATACATTGTTTCAACATAGTCTATTTAAGGACAAATTACAATAATCTATATTGCAGCTTCCTTCCCATAGTAGAACGTCTCCCTGGGCATCCATCCAATACATTTTTATCAGTTCAACAGGTTGTACCACTTGTGTTATACATGTGCTGCCACTGAGCAACAAGGGACATTTCATTACCCTGATGGCTTGTTCTTTTTTAATGCCTTCTACAATGTCAATTGGTTCCTTTGCGATTGCATCAGGATTCTCAGCAGCCACATCTTCAATATTGACACCTCCCTGAGAACTGCCAATGAGAACAGGCCCCTGAAAAGAGGAAATGTTTTAGCAAATTAGTACTACATTAATACTGTTTAAAACCAGAAACCGCATTCATACTCTGTTTAGCCTCTGGTTAGAACAAAAGCTTTTTAATAGGGTTCCAGAAAACAGAGCTATATATTAATGGTAACTATTGAGGGTAAATGCAGACTGTCAAAGCAATAACAGTCTGATATCAACTTGTAGCGCAGTACATACAGGCAAAAATTCCGAGCAGCTTTAATAGTTTTCATTTTACGCAAAACTGCTTTGATCCAGAAGACAAATACTTTCAACCCACATACTTCCAACCAGCCCTCAAATTCTTTACAAGCCATGACCCAAAAGTGGCAAGCAAGGTATCATTTTTATATTATTACATTTAATTCTATAAGATAAAAATATATTAAAGAAAGCTGGAAATTATATGATTGATTATGGAACAATATTTTTACATAGCAAAATATTTTTACAGAGTAACTGAGGAGGAGGTGTCTGTACTTAGCAGATACACTTGCCTGAAATGACCGTTCCATGGTTATGGCAAAATAGTACTCTCTCCTGGGATATCTGCGTTCACAAATAAATACTTGATTGCATATCCTGCCCTTTTCTCCTGTTTGTTTGGTATACAACTTTTTCCCAATCATTTTTGAAGATATCTCTTTTGCTTCTTCTGGACTAAAAAAAAAAATCAAGTATTAAAGATAGAGGAAAATAAAAATACTGTAATTTTAGAAACCACATTCTAGATGTAAACCTCAATCACTAGATTCAGAGAATCTCTTAAAACCAGTTAGTCAGAATTGTAAGTGGAAAGATTTGCTCAGGTTCCCTCTGTAAACAATCCCACAGGCATTATCTGGGCACTTGGATTCTGAATGAGAATTATGTAGATAGGTCATATCCAGCATTACTCTTCTTACAGTCCATTTTTCAAATAACCAACATGATTAGAATTCTGATATTGAAATAATTCAAGCAAATGTCTGAATGTAGTAGATTTATAAGATCTAAAATAGCATCAATCTATTGCAGACATATCAAACACAAGGCCCAAGGGCCAGATGCGGTCTGTGACGTGGTTTCATGTGGCTTGGGAAGCCTTCCTGGAAAGACTGAGGGAATGGCCCCCGCTGCCTTGGCTCCGGCCCAGGCTGCCCGGGAGCCAATGTACAATTTTGTGGTGGCCATCTATGCTGAAATGCATTCAGTCTTAGCTCCACAAGGCCGTCTGGAAACAGCGAGGGACTGGCCCCTGCCGCATTGGCCCCGCCCCCTAGGGAGATGTCACCCTTTGTGAGGAATGAAGAAATGCACCATTGCCTGGAAGTGGCCAGCAAATGGCATTCGCCTACTTCACATATCCGACTTGATGGGCTCCGGGGGAGGGGTTTCAGCAGGCAGTGGGGCACTGTCCTCATAGCACCGAGAGGCTGAGTCAGGCGGCATGAATCCAAAAAGAAACGCGCCACTGCTCAGCCCCCAGCCTGCCCGATTTCAGCAGGCAGCAAGGTGCAAAGCTGGAGAGCTTCGCACTGCCCGGCTCAGCCTCTCGACACTGTGAGGAGAGCGCACTGCTGCCTGCTGAAACCGGGCAGGCTGGGAGCTGGGTGGCGTCGCACTTCTTTTCGGATTTGTGCTGCCTGGCTCCGGGAAGCCCGCAGCACCATCCAGCCCCCCCCCTTGCATGGCCTGAGAGGAACAGTGAGGCTCTTCCAGTGGACCATGCCTTGGCGCTTGCCCCAGTCCCACCCCCTTCTGCCAGAGACCCTCAGATCTGTCCCACTCCTGCCCAGGGCCCCACAGGCACCCTTGACATGAATGATGAAGAGCTCGCCACGCCCATCCAGTAGGCCACACCCACTCCAGCCACATCCAGGTCACACCTGCCCGGGCCCCCAAGGACAACCGCAATGCTGATGCAGCCCTCGATGAAATTTTGTTTGACACCCCTGTTCTATTGGTTTAACTTACTGTAAGGACCCACTTCAATCCACATCTTAAGAAAACAGAACTCTTGGAAACAATTTCTTCCAACAGGAACTTTTATTAAGAGTAGTTGATAGCAGGCATACTAGACAGGATCTGAGGGATTCGCTTACAGATTGATATTTTAAAGTGTCCCTAAGCAAACACCACCCCACAGTTCATCCGGGCGGTTCAGACCAGCAAATCCCAGGTGTTAAATCCATCGATGGGAAAGGAAAGATAACATCAGTCCGGCTCCGTTTGTGCACCATCATTCCACAGCTCTTCACACCTCATTTTGAGGATGGAGAAATAAACCAGGTCCCGGAGGTTTGCATCTCCCCCCCCCCTTTTCCTAGCTGCCCGGTAGGAAGGAGAAGTTCAGAGGGATGCATAGTATAGGAGGCAATTTGTTACATCGTAATGGGTAGCAGACACGAAGGCGAATAAACAAAAGGTTACATTGTAGTGAATAGAGGAAATGAAAGCAAGAAACCCGCATGCATATCCCCCCTCCCCCTTGGGAGTATGGCAGAATCCAAGGAAAGGTGAGAATTGGTTTTAGATCAGAGGAGATAGAAAGGAAATATAACTGGATTCTGATACTTACGAAAACACTATTTTCACTCCTCCTTTAAGGCCACCTTCAAATGTTCCTTTTCCCCTGCCACCTGCTAAAACCTGTGCCTTTACAACAAGATCCTTTGCACCTAGAATAAAAAGGGATAAGGCAAGACTACCTTAATTTAAGTATTAAAAATCACATGTTATCTTCTTCCGGTGGATAGCGTCGATGATGGTGGCTACCTTGTAGCCGTCCTCCTGGGAGAGCGTGAGAACCGCGGAGTGCAGCAGATACCAGCTGTCCCGCGGCTCGAAATCCCCCTCCCGGGCGAAGGGGGGGGAAGAGAATCACCCGAATAGAGGTAGAGCCTCTCAAACACCCCAGGAATTTTTTTCTTGGGGGGTAAAGAGAGAGCTCCCTTGGAGTTCGGGCTGCCTCCGCCTCCCAGCTGTCTTTGTTCCTTTGGGAACAAAGTAAAACGCTGCTATCACCTCCGTGCTTAAAGAAACTTGGTGAGTTATTTTTAAAACGGACAGAGCTGGGTAAAGGATTGAATTTATTGGTTTTTATTTGATTTTTAGTTTAGGTTGACTTTTTTTTTGTTTGGCTGGAGAGTGAAAGTAAAATGGTGATTTGAAAGTTTTTTTTTTTTTTCTTCCGGAAGAAAGTGAGTCAAACGGAACGTTATGGATTATATAGCTTTCTTTTAAACTTTTTTCCTTTTTTTAAAAGCTGGATTTGAGATTTTTTAAACTCTCCTTTGTTTTTTTTTATTCTTTTTGAGGATATTTTTTATTGCTTTTCTTTTTTTTAAGAAGGAAGAAAGAAGAAACAAGATCTTTTGTTCTTTTTTAAAAATGGCTTCAAAGAGACAAGCAGTTTCCACAGTTCCAAAGGTAGCTTCTTCTCCTGCGATTCTACCGGCACAACAACCTAAAACTATACCACCACCCTCTCCTCCTTTGCCAACAATAACGGTACAAGATATGAATGATATAATGGGAAATGCTGTATCTCAAATTAGAGGGGAAATGAAGGAGCTTTTAGAGCAGAACAAAATCCAAATTAAAGGGGAAATGAAGGAGCTTTTGGAGCAGAACAATACTATTCTGAGGCAAGACATAGTTATGGCATTAACAGGACTTGCTTCTGTGGTTGAGAAGCTAGACTCTAGAGTGGAAGAGGTTGCAGACAAGGTTGACATTCTGGAAGACAAGTTTGAAGGCATGGAAAAAAAGATGGAAATTTCACAAGATGACATTGTTATGTCTCAGTATAGGGAAATGGAATATGCTTTAAGAATTAGGGGGCTAAAAGAGGACATGCAGCAGGACCTGTCAGAGATTGTGGTAAATGACCTTGCTGTTATTTTGAATAGAAATAAAGAAGAGATATTTAGAGAAGTTGAAAAAATCTACAGAATTAACTCTTGGGTCGCAAAACAAAAAAATTTACCAAGAGATGTGGTGATTTATTTTGCAAAGCGATCTATGCGTAATGAAATCATACAAGCTTTCTATAATAAGAGATTCCAAATTGCTGCTCAAGATGTTATTATTTTAAAGGAGATCCCATCTAAAATTTTAAGAAAGAGAAAAGACTTTGCCTTTTTAGCTAATGAGCTTAAAAAAAGAATGATGCCATTTAGATGGGAGATTCCGATGGGTATTGTCGTGAGCCATGCGGGGACGCGTTATAGGCTTAATACAGTCACTAAAGCAAAGGAGTTTTATAGTTCGGTCCTGGGAGCAGGCTCACCATCATCTATGATGCAGAAAGGTTTGGATGATAAAGAGGTGGAACAGCAGTCTGAAGGATTAGGTGTGATGGTTCCTGGAAAGCTACAGCTGGAGTGGTCGCGACAAACAGAGATCAAAGAGCAAAGAATGACCCGTGCAGCACACAGACGTAAGGAAAAGGAACAACAGAAGAAAGAAGTTAAAGATTCTCTTCAAGAAATTGTTTCATTGCCGGTGGGAGGAGCAAGACCCAAGAGTTCTGCAGCACATTCCTCAATGGCAGATCTTCAAGCAGTCTTCTCCAGGCTTCTGGTTAAGGGAGATGGTAAAGTTCCTGACCTGGAATGCTAATGGCCTTAACTCCCCTCAAAAGAGAAAGAAAATCTTTCATTACTTAAAGCAACACAATAATGATATTATTTGCTTGCAGGAAACACATATCACACTTAAAGATCAAAAATATCTAGTTAATGCTCGCTTGGGATCTCATTTTGTATCTTCTGCCCCTGGGAAAAAAGGGGGAGTAGTTATTTATGTTAAGCAAAATTTATCAGCCTGTTTGGTAGAATCTGATCTTCAAGGGAGATATGTTATGATTGAAATTGTTTTACATGGTAAGAAAGTACTTATAGTGGGATTGTACGCACCAAATCAACAACAGGAACAATTTTATAGACTGCTACATCAGAAATTAACTTTGTTGGATTACAGATCTGTTATATTAATGGGAGACTGGAATGGTGTGTTAGATACTCAAAGAGACAAAAAAGGATCTTCTATCTCTTTCAAACAGGCTAAATTACCTAAAGCCTTCTTTGAGTTGAAAGAGGATTGGGAGCTGAGAGATTATTGGCGTGAACGCAATCAGGAGGAGAGAGATTTCACCTTCTTTTCAGACAGACACCAATCTTTTTCAAGGATTGACTTCTTTTTGATCACAACTGATTTATTTTTTAGGGTAAAGAACGTTAACATTTTTCCTAGGAAATTGACGGATCATAGTCCAGTTTGGATGGAGTTGGTCGATGAAAAAGAGGAGAGGAGATCGTGGAGGATGAATGAAAACTTATTTAGACAAGAAAAGAATGTCCAAAAATTAAAGGAGCATTTAAAGGATTATTTTGTTTTAAATATGCATAAGGGAACTTCAATGTCTATGGTATGGGATGCAGGTAAAGCCTTTATGCGAGGGATTTTGATACAAATGAATAATGCTTATAGACAGAAGCAGATTCAGAAACGTAAGGAATTGGAAAATGAGATTAAATTAAAAGAAAAAACTTTGATTTTAAATCCTACAGATGAGAAGGTTAAAGAATCTATAAAATTGCTTAAATCACAATTTAACATGCTGATGGCTGACCAAACTGCAACTAATTTATTGTATATGAAACAAAATATATTTTGTAATGCTAACAAACCAGGGAGATGGTTGGCATATCAATTGAGAAAGAAACAGAGACAGAGAATTATAGATAAAATAAATTATAATGGTAAATTGGTATATCAGAAGGAGTTGATTAAGAAATCTTTTTTAGATTACTACCAAAAATTATACAAGAGTACTAAAGTACAGGTTTTAGATATAGATAACTACTTAAATCAAGCCAACTTCCCGAAATTAACAGAAGATCAGAAACAAGAAATTAATGGTTTGATTACTAATGATGAAATTGAGATGGTGATTAAAGAATTAAAATTAGGTAAAGTACCGGGCACGGACGGCCTGACATCTATTTATTATAAAACTTTGATACATGAGATGGTTCAACCTTTAAGAAAACTTTTTAACAATATATTACAGGGCTCAGAGATTCCCCCGTCATGGGGTAGAGCTTTTATATCTTTAATTCCAAAAGAAGATCAAGATCTTATTTTACCAAAGAATTATAGACCTATATCTCTTTTAAATGTAGATTATAAGATTTTTGCGAAAATTTTAGCCAATAGGCTCATGACGGTTTTGCATCATGTTATACACACAGACCAAACAGGTTTCATAACTGGAAGGTATATGAAGAATAATGTCAGACAAATTATTAATTTATTAGAATACTTAGATAAAAATAATCAAGTTTCCGCAGGATTGATATTTTTAGATGCTGAAAAAGCTTTTGATCAAGTGAATTGGCAATTTATGTTAAGATTAATTGAGAAAATGAATTTTGGAGGAAAAATTCTACAAGCTCTTGGTGTTATTTATCAAAAACAAACGGCACAACTTATAGTTAATGGGGGTTTGTCAGAGGTTTTCACAATAGAAAAAGGGTCTAGACAGGGATGTCCATTGTCACCATTGCTGTTTGTTTTAACTTTGGAAATATTGCTGATTAAAATTCGAGAATCACAGCAAATAAAAGGAATAGAAGTCAATAAAAAAGAATATAAATTAAGAGCTTTTGCAGATGATTTGGTGGTTACCTTATCACAACCTATTCATTCTCTAGTAGAGTTATTACAATTGATACATCAATATGGACAGGTTTCAGGTTTTAAAATTAACAACAATAAGACTAAAATATTATCCAAAAATATGACTAATCTTGATAAGCAGACCTTGGTTAATTTGACAGATTTCGAGGTTGTTGATAAGGTAAAATATTTGGGGGTTATTTTATCTGTCTCTAATGCAAAACTGTATAAAAATAATTATGAAAAGCTGTGGGTCACGATACAAAGAGAATTGAAAAATTGGGAGAAGTTGCAATTATCCCTTTTGGGAAGAATTGCGGCGATTAAAATGAATGTTCTGCCAAAGTTTCTTTTTTATTTCAAATGGTACCTATTTTAAAGAATGAGGTTAACTTAAATGAATGGCAGAAAGGTATCAACAAATTTATCTGGGCAGGGAAAAAACCAAGAGTAAAACTTAAAATTATGCAAGATACTCATGAGAGAGGTGGACTCAAGGTACCGAACTTGAAATTGTATTATGATGCTGTGGTTTTAACATTAATTAGTGATTGGATTAATTTAACAAATGTAGAAATACTCACTCCTCTTGGAGGGGTGGGATTTACTTTTTGGATGGCATGCCTATTTAATTTTTAATAAAAAGGTTGACAGGGTTTTTAAATCTCATATTATAAGGATTTCTTTACTTTGGGTCTGGAGGAAATATTATAGAACTGATTCTAAAATTCCATTATGGGCCATACCATGGCATGCGATAGAGGGGATAAGGAGAGGAGTTAAGATGGATAGTGTTTCTTATGCACAATTACTTAGATGGGATGGTAAAAATTGGCAGTTAAAATCTGTGGAAGATTTAGCACAAGAAAATATTATATATTCATGGTTTCAGTACAGACAAATTGTGGATAGATGGAAGGTAGATTGTAATGTAGGTTTGCTTAGAGAAGATGAGAATTTTTTTAAACAAGTAAAAGATCAAAGACGAACTCACATTAAGAGAATTTATGGGGTGTTAGTAGAATTGGACTCAGAAGCAGAATTAGTTAAAGAATGTATGATTAAATGGGCACAAAATTTTGGTGAACCAGTTTTATTAGATACTTGGGAAACTATTTGGGTGAGAAATGTTAAATTTACACAAGCTCAGAACTTAAGGGAGAATTTTTACAAAATGTTTTACAGATGGCACCTTGATCCACAAAAAATGTCTCGTATGTATCCTGACTTACAGCCTAAATGTTGGAGATGTGGATGTCTGGATGCTACTTATTATCATATCTGGTGGTCGTGTAAAAATATAAAAGCCTTTTGGATTAAGATATGGTGGAATATCCAAAGAATTTTTAGAAGGAGGGTAAAATTTACCCCACAATTGTTTTTGTTAGGTATTGTTATTGATTGTGATATCAAGGAGATTACATTGATGTTAAATTTAATTACAGCCGCAAGGTTGTTAGTAGGGCAATGTTGGAAGAAGGAATCTTTGCCTACTCTGCAAGAGTGGTTTCTCAAAGTTTCTTACTTGGCGGAAATGGCAAAGATTTCGGCTTTCTTTAAGGATCAATCGCAAGAGAAGTATGTTGCAGTATGGAAAAAATGGATAGATTTTATACAATATAAGTTGGATATAAAAAAATATTATTTAGTTTTTTAATAATTTATATTTTTTCTCTTCCTCTATTCTTTTCCTTGTTAAACATTTATTTTTTTTTTTGTTTATATATATACTATTGTTAATTATTTTATAATTTTTCTAATTAATGTATTTAGATTTCTAACTAATGCTAGACTTATTTATGGTTTATATTTTTTTTTCTTAAGATTTTTTGGTTAAATTTTAATTAAGCCTATATTCAGCTCTGGGAAGATCGGGGGTGGGAATGGGAGGGTTGGGGAGGTGGGGGGGAAGATTGTTTTGTTTTTGTTTTTGTAAAATTTTAAAAATTTAATAAAAATTATCTTTGAAAAAAAAAATCACATGTTATCTTTTAATCTATAGCAATTGTACATCTAGCTTTGAAAATCAGTGATAAAATAATGCACTCAGACAGAAACTCTCCTCTGCGTAGTGAAGAAAAAAATGAAATCAACTTTTTATCGTTGTAAAGTATCCTTGGTGTCAAGCCAAAAAAATACACCAAGAAAGATTCCAATGATTATGAACTTGTTTCTCAAGATGTAACTTTGCTGTTTGTTTTTTTTAACTAAAACAGGTCAGAAGTGCAATAGGACAGATGTTAGTGAAAGGAGATTACTATCACAAATGCAGTCAGTAAGCAGTCAGCTGAGACCAAACATTTCACTTCTAGATAAGCTCAGCATGAGGTCATAGGATGTTTGAGCGTTAAAAATCAAGAATATTTTAGCACTTTTGGAAGAAAAAGTGACTTTCCTTTTGACATCATTTCCAATTAAAAAGTAATTAGGGTTCACATTTGTCTGAGTATGCTTAGTCATGAAATGTAGCAAAATAAAATCCCTAAACCTGAATGAATTAAACTTAACTTTAGTCACTATATCTTTCAACCCAACCCATCACTTCACAAGATTGATGCTGTGGGGAAAACAGCAGGAGGAGTATTGGGTATGCCTTGAGTTATATATACAAAAGTGGGATAAAAATTTAATAATTAATAGCCACTATGAACACTTGAACTGTAAAGAAGCTCAATCATAAAGGTTATTATGCTGAAACAGCTGCTATCATAAAGCTGCGCTACTTTTTAATGGAGTTTTTAAATTGGGTATTGTTTAATTTTTAATTTTAATTAATATTTTTAATTTTTAGGTCATTTAGTAATTTTAATTAGGTGATTAGATAATACAGGATAAAATATAAAAAATTAGTAGCACTTATCTGTTAATACCAATTAATTCCAGCCTGAAGAACTATTGAAATTTACATCATCTTCCCAACATCTACTATAATAGCTAAGCATTTACATGTTTCCAATGTAAATAATTCATATGGATAGACTCTGGAGTGGGGGTTAAAATAAATACACATGTTTGAAGTGCCCCAAATCTCATTGGAAGAATGAAAACAGGTTACTGCATCAAGCTATAAATTTTACTGTACATATTCCCTTTGGTCATTTACCTATTTTTTTTGCAACGTTGTAAGCTTCCTCTGGTGTCTGCGCAACCAGTCCGTACGGAACAGAAATGCCAGCATCTTTCAGTAATTCCATACTCAAGTATTCGTGTAGTGATAAGTTCCTTCGTTGCTGAACTTGAAATACACGTCTATTAAATAAAACTGGATTTCCACCTAGGACCTGTGGAAATTAGAACACAGCTTTCACAACTGAACAAATTTTTTAATTAATCCTTTAGCGTTATTCTTATAACTAAGCAGCCTGGCCTTTGCAGAAGTATAGTGTATAACTACCAACTGGATCAAAAACCTCTGGTTCATAGAAATTCACAGGCTGAGATGAAAGGTCTGTTTCTTCAAATATAACATTTCCGATACTGAAGCCCCATATAAACAATTTATGATTACAAACCATCATGTGATTAAATGCTTTTGGACTTTGATCTTTTGGTCTTTAAAATTTGAATATTTTTTTTTCTGTTCCAGTTTTCACAATGCCTTTTACCACTTCTTATAGTTCTTTATTTTCTTTATACATAAATTGTGCACATTGAATCTACTGGATTAAATAGATTGCAGATATGTATGAACTATCAATATATGAATTAAGGAGGTTTTTTGAGAAAGGCTGAAAGAGGCAATATGATAAATTTGCTTGTATTTGTATTTGCTTGTATGCCTTTTTTCTTTTCCATATATTTCAGCGCTGTTTGTTAAGAATCTGTGTACGGACATATGTATGTATACATAACGCACATACACATAGTAATTCTAATTACTCTGATGTAATGAATAACTTTTCCAGTTTATTGAAAAGGTAATTACATGTACATTTCCACGAGACAAAATATTTCCCTTTCTAGATGTTCCTTTTGAAATGCATCAATCATCTGATTAAAACATCCTAAAAGCTTTAAAATGAAGCTTTTGGTTGAGTTTCTATGATATACTGAACACATGCGAAGTAATGGGGATGTTGTAGCAATAGTGAATGGTGCCTAGTGTTGATTTCTGGTGGGCAAAAGTTTTCACATAATGGAGAGAATGGGAGATTGCCCACTTGTGTCCTAGACAGCTGCTCCTCCTGAGTAGACTTTGGGATGAAAGTCTTGTGGTTTTCTTGTGAGTAGAGCATCTGGGGGTCAAAGGAAAAAGAGCTTGCTTGAAGTAAGTTCAACTAGCCTTCACTTTCTTAATCATTCAGGATATAGTAAATTTACAGTTGAAAACAGGTCTTTGAAAACAGTTGGATAAATAAAACAGGACAAACAAAACTTCTTGGTGAGTCAGCCTTCCTTTCAACAAGCCTCAGAGGGAATGGGAATAGATAGGCCTAGAAGTCAAACCTCTCATAACTCAAAACAATGTGACAGGCTGCGATTTCAGGTCACAACACATGCAGAAAGAAATTTGGTTTTGCAATGGATATTGCCACAGCATTTTAAATTGGCTTTACATTGTATCTCATTGGATTTGAATCAGGTTTGCTTTTAGCTACTTAGCAGGGTGCTTTAGCTCAGACAGTTGTTTCTATACCACAGGACCATCTTTAAGTAGATTGACATGCACCAAAGAATAGCTATGTTAACTGCAGTAACATTGTTCCCTATTTCTCTTATCAACCAGAGCACTGACATAATTACTGATTAGGTAATTATAAACATTTCTAAGATCCCCTAAAATCTAACTAGATGCCTTTTTACAAAACCATTCTAACTGTCCTCAGAGAAATCAGATTTAATTCAATTTCATTCACATGCCATTTGTCTCTGGCAGTTTGCTGACAAAATATTAAAAAGCTTACAGAAACATTTGAAACATCTACTAGATGTTGAGTTAATTTCCTAGGATGCCCAGCTAAGATAGCAAAGTGACAAAATACTGTATAGGAACTGACTGAACATCTGGCAGCCAAGATTGAGATGGCTTTCTTAATGACAGAGATTCCCAAAACTGAAGAGTTAAGACTAAAAGAAACTTAATTCCTATTGAACATCCAGAGTAGGACCTTTTCTAGAAGTATTAAAAGGTAAAATATTTAATAGGTAAGTATCAGTCCTAGCCCAAGAACGATGTAACACAATCTGGCCAAAATTCTGTATTTTCTCATACCATATAGACAGAATCTTGCTAGCATTACAGCATAGAAGATTCTAGGAAGTGGCTATCCTAAATTTCTTCCTGTTCTTATGATCCAGCTTGGGACTGTGCCTTTGCCCTTCAAACTAATTGGAGAACATAAATCATGACAGCAAAATAAGGGAGGGAAAATGCTAGCAAAAATAACTGCTGGGGGGGTGGAGATTTCAGATCTTAGCATCCCTTCTTCATGCCATGCCGACATTTTGTCACATGAATAAAAAGACTTTTTAGGATGAACAATGCCTGGATGTTCTTTGAAATGTTTCATTAGTCGGAACCTTGACATCTCCATTTGTACAGTAATGGCTTACTATTGATTGACGGAGGCTAGAATCTTTAGCAAGAATTTGGCAGCTCTTTCCAGACTCCTGAACATCAACATGAAGACTGCCTGCATCTCTTTTGACTGGGGCAAGATTCAGTTCTATAAACCTATGAAGAGCAGATTCCAGTGATGGCAATCAATGTGCATGTTTGTTTATAGGGGAGGAGCCCTTAAACTCTGATTGCCATCTCACTCACTGAAATGTGATTCAATGTATCCCTAAGATAGCTGATTATCCTAAGGTTTCACATATCATTTCCTACAAAAGCAGTGAATATTAGCTTAGCATGTTCAATAAAGACATGGTCACAAGAATCTATTAACAGGAGTGAGTTATAGTATTGCAGTATATGAATTGTTCTAAGGAGGCACCTTCATCTCAAGGCTGTATACTTAAAAAGATGTCTGAAAGTTCCACACACATTCCCCCAACTATCAATACACAATGACAATCAACAGCACTCCAGAATGTTATCCCTCAAGTGTAGAAGAGTTATCAATATCTTATTTCTTTCCAAAAAAAGATATCGAATTTCAGTGCTCATACAGACCTTACTGTAGCTGTTCCACTTGTAATTAAGCAAAACCTGCATCCAAAATACATAAATGCAATCTTTGATAATGTACCTTGCTTTTCCCTTTATGATGCCACAAGCATAGTGAAAGAGTACACATGTCATGATCTTTCTGAGTGACCTTGCTTTAGCCAAGTGATCCCAACTCTCTTCACTATTCTTCAACCTGAAATTCAGAGTTTGAACTTTCCTTGGCAGGATCCCCAACACCATTCCGGCCAGCCCTCTCTGCTTTCATCTGCATCAACTCTTCTTTCCAACACCGAGAGGTGCTAAAATAAGCCAGCATAGCGGCCAGACACTCGAAGAGGAGAGGATGAGGGTTGGAAGAATGGCCGGAGCAGCAGTTGCCCTTCATGTGTGCTCTTTTGCTGCAAAGCAAGGAGGCGAGACAAGGCAAGGAGGCACCCGATCCCCTTCGGGGCGCCTCGGGGCAGTGTGTATCTCTTGCAGCTGACCCTCCCTTCCCTGCTAGGGATCACTGCCCTCTCGCTCACCTTGGCAGCAGCATTCAAACTCGCGTGGCTGCTGCCACCTTGGCACCAGCTCAGCTGCCGGGCGGCCGCGGTGACCATCCGCGTATAGATCACGGAAGCGGCCATGATTGACCTCCTTCCAGCGGAGCCCCGCCGCTCTCGAGAACAGCCCCGCCCGCCCCGCGCCTGCGCAGAAAGACAGGAACTGATCCGAAGGCGGCCCAGCCTCTTGATGGATTTACAGTACTCTTCTTCCTGCTCCAGGAAGGAAGCGGAAACCCCCGGCGGAGACGCCAAAGACAGTTGTCACGCGTTGGCGGCGCGTAAGACGTTCTGAGCCCCTTGGGCTTTATGCATACCCTGAGAAAGCTTAAGTTGGTGCTTTGACGCCCCAGTTGCTCCGCCCCTCCTTCAAAGTATTTTAGGGATTTGATTACGTAGCGTCGAGTTGTTTTCTATTCCTAACGACTGCAGACAGATTTTCTCCATAATGATCTATCCCTAACCGGGCCTTTCAAGTCTCCCAACGGTGACAGCCACCGACTATATAACAGTCTTTCTACTTGCTGCTGATGTCGTTTTGCGTTCCACCTTTCCCAACATACAGTAGTTCCGAAGAAAACTTCCTTTTTCCTGCCTTTTATCCAAAGAGCTTTAATTTTATTTATGCTATTGTGAACGTTTCAAACGCTTCCCCCCCCCGCAACGAATTCGGATGGTATGCAGGGGGGGAAAAGAGGCCTTCCCTTGGCCGAAACCTATGAAGAGATGCAAGAGGTTAAATGCGCGCGTAATAGGCCGGCCACCCTCTTATCTTCCACCTTCCGTTGAAACGGCCCCAATGAACGGGGTTCTCTTTCCCAGCAGGAGCGCTTGCAGGGAACAAACAGTCTCATTAATTAATGCGAGGTTCCGGAACACATCTGGGGCCGAAAGCCGCGTGAATTTCCCTATTTTCCCTGCGCAGGCTTTAACGCCGAGGTCACCAGGGGCCGCTCTCACCTCACTGAGCGCAGCAGCTTCTCGGAGCTCTTCTCGCGGCTTCCTCTTCCGGCCAGCAGAGATGGCGGCCGGAGCGAGCGGGGACCAGAGCAGCACCAGGGAGAGGCTGTTGTCTGCCTTGGACGATCTGGAGCTGCTGGCCAGGTGGGCGTCGCGCCGCGGACCTGTTCTGGGCTGCGCTTCGCTGCGGGACTTTGCGCTTGCCGTGGAATAGCCTAACCAGGAATTAAGACAGTCAATGTTCAGGGCTATTATTGTTGTTGTCGTCGTCGTCTTCGTTCCGGACTCCTATCCTTAGCCAACGGGGTGGTTTAAAGCGGGACTCGGGGCGCGACGTGCGCATAACGTTATTGGACGGTTAATAAGTACCCAATTTCAAATGATTAATTTCTAGGTTCACGTGACAAAATGAACTATTTATTTATATCTCGCCTTTATTACTTTTACAAATAACTCAATGCGGCGAACACGTTCAATACTTTTTCCTCCTATTTTCCCCACGAGAGCAACTACCCTGTGAGGTGGGTTGGGGTGAGAGAGACTCGCCAAAGTCATCCAGGTGGCTTTCCTGGCTAAGGCATGAGTTCAACTCACTTGGTTTCTGACCTAGTGCCTTAGTAGCCCAATCTGGCTAGGTTAATCATAGAGTGGAGGGCTGGAAGACGTTCATGAACAGACGTGGGAAGCATCAATTGAGGGAAGCGTGCTCCCGATGTGTTAGAAACGGAAAATAAAATTTGCTCTTTTTTGAATCTGGATTTTGTTGAAAATTGTTCTTCAAACATTTTACATATCAATGTTCAAGTTTGTGGGGTGCAAAAATTACTTTTTCCAATTGAGTGTACGTTCATTTTGATGCGTCTCTGAGCAGAATTTTAAAGGTTTGCTTTACATTGCAAATGCTACTTCACTTGACAATCCATAGTCGTTAGCAATTGATGACTAGGGAAAAAAAGAAATTACTGTTTTTTCACAGTTAAGGGGGGAAAAAAACTACAATGTCCATCATAGACAGGATGTCCACTTTGAACACCATGCTCTGTCTGGCTGAATTTCACAAACTATATATTTTTAAAACTAGAATCCCCATCCCCATCTGTTATCTTTTTACTATAAGACCACTTACATTGTTTTAATTTTTTTACTAACTGCATTTATCAATCATATTTTTATAACAATTATTTCCCTCAAATATTAAACCTAACTGGATTTTCCCTGATTAGCTGAAATAACGGGAGTGAAATTTAAGATGAAAGGAAGACTTAATTTATTTGCTTTGAAGGAATAGGTAATACACTAAAACTGTCTCCTTTTTGGTCACATACTTACATTGTTTTCCTTTAGAGAACTGATTGAAGTTTTGGCAATTTCAAGAAACCAGAAGCTAGCACAACCTGGGGAAGAGAGCCAGGTAAACAGTTTGAAAATCTTATAAAACTATAGAAAAAATATTTTGTTAATTATCTACATTGACCAGCCTGAAAAATAAACTAATATGTCTGCTTCTCTACTTTTACTGTAATGTTGTTACATGGACACTTTTATACATTTTTTTTATTCAGGCCCTGAGATTTATAACTAGAGCTATTAGAAAATCTAGATAGCTACTTTGTGACAACAAAAACAACTACAAGATTTGATTTTATTGGAAATCCTGAAATTGACAAGTTACATTTTCCTGTAATATATAATTATTTATTGTACAGATCCTGGAATTGTTAATTCAGCGGGATAAAGAGTTCCAAGAATTGATGAAACTAGCTCTTGATCAAGGGAAAATCCACCATGAAATGCAGGTATTGGAAAAAGTTATAGAGAAAAGAGACAATGATATTCAGCAACTTCAAAAACAACTAAAAGAAGCAGAGCATATTTTGGTGAGTGAAGTGCTCGATGTCTTAATGTTTGTGCCTATTAAATCAGTCATATAGAAACTTGGTATAGTTTGTTAGTATTAAATGTACCTAGTAAATGCAAATTTAGGCTAGTTATTTTTAATTTCTTCCTTTCCTTGGTTGCCATGTTGCTGCAAGCCAAAGTTGTTTTTACTTTCTTGAAATTGTTTTCTTTCTCTGTGCTAGTCTGCAGGGTTTTTTTTTTCTTGATATTTGGATGTGCTAGCCAAAACCATGTGA
Organism: Crotalus tigris; assembly: GCF_016545835.1. Lineage (NCBI taxonomy): Eukaryota > Metazoa > Chordata > Lepidosauria > Squamata > Viperidae > Crotalus > Crotalus tigris. The sequence goes on from NW_024100510.1 coordinate 2,529,148, forward strand.
GTATTTTAGATAAATCCTAAAGCATGTTACCAAATAAGATATAATGGCTCTGTAAGCCTGCAACCTCTGGTTGTAAAATTGTTGCCTGAATTTATACAGCATATGCAACTGTAATTAAGCAAGAGGTTGAATTGTACAATTCTTTGGACCAAAGCCATAATTTGGCTAGCATGCTGTACAAAATCAGTCAATTTAGTTTTTGTCTTAGCATTTTGTATGAAGCCAGCCAGTTCTTGTTTAATAGCCCATGATTAAACTATGGTTTAGTACAATTTTAAACCAGGCACTGGATCAAGATTTTGTTGTTAGTGTTAGCACATTAGTTAGAAATATAGTCCTAAAGAAGTGCAGAAACATTCTTGGGATTCTGTTAAATAGCCAAGCCATTTTTTTTAAACTTTTCCCTTGATTAGGATAAGTTGCATATTTCTTATACTAAACTAATTTTAATTTCTTTTAAGAGGATTTATGAAAGATTAATATGCTTTTTATAAATCAGCATAACAATAAATAGTATTTTACATACAGGCTACAGCTGTTTATCAAGCAAAAGAAAAACTGAAATCAATAGAAAAGGCAAGAAAGGGTAAGTGTTTTTAATTATTTCTTAGGAAGTCTGTTTCCACAACCATAAATTGATCATTGCATGTCTTATGAAATTTATAAATATTTGTTTAATCATTTATTTTCTTCAATAATTATATATTTTTAAAAATTCATGGTACATTTGAAAAATAACAGTTCAGTAGCACTACATATAATTTATTGTTCAGTCAAAAGCATTTTCAGGCATTTGCACCTTGATACAGCTATGACCAAAGCAAATTAAATAAAATTATGCAATTTTCTATGAGATCTTGGAGTCCAACAACAGCTTCCTGCCGGAGCAGCTATTTAGAAGAGGATTGAGGTGAAACTAAAAGGAGCAATTGCATCACACACATATTCTTGATTTAGTTTCTCCAGCGTGGTAAAGACAGTGCTTCACAGGATGCTAGATATAATTATGAGAAGGGGAAACAGTGGCTTTCCAGAGATTTGAAAATTGGAACCCCCAGCATTCTTTACAATAGAGCACACCTGGGAACTGTAATTTAATTATGTAGAATTATAGAGCAGAACAGAAAGTAAAACTACTGTAATGTCTCTGTTGCTGTCTGTAATATATACATGAATCAGCAGAAAGGAATGTTCTGAGTGTTTGGCTTTTACTGCATTTTTGCACAAGAATTTAATTTGAGGACACAGAAATTATTTTCATTTGGGTATTTCAGAGTTTCTCATGTGAATCATCATACCATATGACAGTGTATCACCTTTTAAGATAAATTTCCATTATAGAAGAGAGATTGAAATGCACATAGAACTGCCAAAAAGAAAGAATGGACTAAGGAAAATGAAAGGAAAAGATCATTTTATAATGTTAGTGCTTCTACATTTTTTACTTGAAAGGACTAGTAGTGAATTTTATGTTACAAAATGGATGGCTGCATGCATTCATTGTATCCACATTTCTTACAGGAGCTATTTCTTCTGAAGAAATAATTAAATATGCTCATAGAATTAGTGCCAGCAATGCTGTCTGTGCTCCTCTGACTTGGGTGCCAGGTAAATAATAAATATGTATATATCATCTTATTTTTACTGATAGTAGGTATTTACATATTCTTTGTTAATTGCAAGTATGTCTATGTATACTACTACTTGGTAAATTTGATAGGTAAGGCAAAATATTTATTTTCTAACCTGGGAGGCTTATGTGGGGCTTGGGATTTTTAAGGTGAAAAGATGCTTTGGAGCCCGTGTGTGTGTGTGTGTGTGTGTGTGTGTGTGTGTGTGTGTGTGTGTGAGTGAGACTGTAGCATGCAGTTCCTTGAATCTGCCTTCTAGAATTAAGCTATAGCAGCAGCCTGAGAAAAGGTGCAGCTGCTTTAAGGAGTTGCCAATACTCTCCTGAATGCTGCAATCTTTTTTCCTTTGACTCTGAATTTCTGACTACAGAATACACAATGCATGCTTTGTGTTACCAAGTAAGTAGCTGTTAACTTAGATTTTTTTTTTATGAAGAGTGTGACAGGAAAATAAATTATTTGTTCATTTATGCTATTTCTAAAGCTGGCCATTCATGAATGACTTCAGGTGGTTTACAGAAGGTTTAAACAAGTAATAAAGATAAATGAAAGCAATAGTAAAAATAATCACAACAAGAAAAAAAACCATTATTATATATTTGCTTTACATTTGTTTATTTAGAATTGCAAACAAAATTATTTTTATTTTATTTTTATTTATGTTATTTTATTACTATTATTTTTTAAGGGGATCCCCGACGACCATATCCAACTGATTTGGAGATGAGAAGTGGTCTTTTGGGTCAGATGAACAATCCTTCAGCAAATGGAGTTAATGGACACTTACCAGGAGATGCACTTGCAGCTGGAAGATTGCCAGGTAATAGAAATTTGAGAGACATGAGTCTGCTGTCAAATGTGTTGATATGCACACTTTATAAAATGCATATACATGTACAGGATATACAACATGGAACCTTAGGCAAGGCAAATGTACATCACAGATGTTCATGAAATTAGGAAAATAAAGACAGGTCACTTGAAATAAACTAAGAATGAATTTATTTAAAATAAAAATAGATTGAAATATATTCAAAGAGATTAAAAATGAAAATATTAAAAGTATTTGTTGATCACTGTACTGAAATGTGTGTACATTATTTGCACAGGCTTGAATAAAAGAATTGATTGTTTTAAAAAAGCTTAGATTTAGTATTTTATCAGGAGATTATTTCTAACTTTTAAATCAAAGCTGGTCTGTAATGGAAAAACAAGTGACACTATGAAATGCAGTAGAGGGGGATAAGATCAGGATGTTTTCAGATTTTAGCACTTAGCAGCATTTAAACTTATATACTATCCCATAGTGCTTTATAGCATTCTCTGGGCAGTTTACAGAGTCAGCATATTGCCTCCAGCAATCTGGGTCCTCATTTTACCAACCTCAGAAGGATGGAAGGCTGAGTCAACCCTGAGCTTGATCAGGATCAAACTCCAGGTTGTGGACAGAATTTGCCAGCAATACTGCATTCTAACCACTGCACTATCAGGGCTCCGGGGGTGGGGACAATTGGAATATCAGCATCATCTTACCACTGAAGTTGAGAACTATGGAGGGAGTAAAGTTGCCTTCTTTTTCTGTAAAATGCTTTTTTGGTGGAAGTGCCTATACTGCTAATTTTAGAGGAAAGAAGACTTCTGAGGGATGATTTTAGTGGAAATCATGTGATTTTTTTTTTAGTGGAAAAAATAAAGCTTTATTAATGGCAAGAAGAGTTAAGCACATGAATTTCTAAAGAAGTCAAGATTCTGATAGTTTGAGATAATAGCCTGAGAAATAAATTAAACAAAAATAACAGAAGGGTGGCTTGGAAAATAGTACAAAAAAGTGAGGTACATGTTAAACCAGAGATTTCTAGGGTTGATGTGAGAGTGAAAAGCAAATTGGCTTATTGACCAATTAAAATAAATGGAAGATAGCATAAAGAATAACTGCTTTTATTTGCTGTCTTGTCTATCATGAGAGCTTTGTTTAGGTTCTTCTAAAGCCCAGGTTGGCAGCAGAATGCTTGTAAATGCCACTGAATTCTTGCAGAATCACTAGTATATCCTTAAAATATCCACCTCCTTTAACTAATCAGCATATCATTTCACCATTACTTACACCTTAACATTCTGTATCCTCTGAGGTTGCACTGTCTTGGCTCAAGGTAATAGAGGATAACACAAATGCTGCAGGAGAACCAGTTGTAGCTGTTGATATGCTTGTTGGAAAGCTTTATGAGCTGCTTGGTAGAAAGATAGGTAGGTAGAGGCAAAAAGAATAGACATTGACCATTGCAAAGTTACATTTGAGGTGGTTTGTTGATCTTCTACTACCAGCAATATTTTTTTTAAAAAAATTAATTATGGCCACTGGTTATAACTTCATTGTACATCGGAAATATGTCACATTTATTATGGAAGAAATTTGTTTTACTCTGGGAAATCAGTTTTGATGCTTGGAGGAGGTCATTTGATTTATATCAAGAAGGGTGTTTGTCCAGTTGTTTAACACTATCTATTGGCTGTCCATTCAATTTGCAAAGGGAGAAGGTATACAGTAAACAGTTGTGCCCCAGTGGAAAATCAATTGTTAAAAAATTTAAGAGGAATATTAGTTGATTCAATTATTTTTATCTGTTAAGCATGTGTAGTATAGTTTGAAATCAGGAATCTGGTATCATCTTTTTAGATTAACAAATTTTATTATGGGTACTCCTCAAGTTACAAACCCCAATTAAGCCCAAAATTTCTGTTGCTAAATGAGACAGTTGTTGTAATTTTGGTCATCAAATGAATGGTTGTAAGTTGAGGACTACCTGTTTAAGGCAGTCTTAGCATCAGAGGATTTAATGGGAAAAATAGTATGTTTCTGTCTTCTGAAATCAGTGGGAATTACTGTGTGGCTAGTTTATTTTGATTTTTGTAAAACTGATGTGCAATTTTATACTGTGAATTTCTGATTGTCAGTCAGAAGGTTCTTCCATGTCATTTTAATATATTATTAAAAAAAACAAATAGAGCATGGAGTAATTGTAGATTTCTTTTTTCTTCAGATGTTCTTGCACCGCAGTATCCCTGGCAATCAAGTGACATGTCAATGAACATGCTTCCTCCTAATCATAGCAATGACTTTATTTTAGAACCTCCTGGACATAATAAGGAGAATGAGGATGATGTAGAGGTTATGTCAACAGATTCCTCAAGTAGCAGTAGTGACTCCGATTAGGGCATGTATCTGAATAACTTGATTGTATCAGAAAAAGAAAATTGTATATCATCATTATACATATTCTGCATTCCAGATGGAGGCTGTGGTACCAAGGAGGAAACTTACAAATTCATGAGAATCATTCTCTTGTATTTGATGAATATGACTTTATCCAGAATTTCAGATAATTGTTGGAAACAGGGTGGCGATAGCCACTGGAAATATGTTATGCTCTGACATAATTTATTTTGGAATTGTTTACTCATAACAGTGTTTTTGCACAAAATAAATATCTATGAAGTTGCAAGTTAGCTGTTGAATGTGAACAGATACTGTTCTGTAAACAGCAAAGAATTGCAAGGAGCAAATGTCACTGATTCCTTAATACATTTTTATGGTAAGTCTTCCAGTCTTTCAAAATGGATCTTCAAGCAGCAGAGATGTGGGAGAAAATTCCATTCTTCAACCCCATGAACAGAAGCATTGTATGAGTAATGGATTCTAATGGAGCTTTAGATCCAATAATCTTTCCAATTGCATAAAATCAGAAAATATTTGTCATGGTTCTGAAAGATGAAGCTTTTCAAAGAACTTTGAGGCATTGTTTACCTTAAAGAATCTTTTAATTTGCAACATAGCTTCCACACCTACATAGTGAAGCCAAAATCTAAATTCTCCTCCCCCAAGCACACAGTAACAAAAGCATAACTGACTCCTTCATTTAAGTCATTAATCACATTCTCCAATTAGTTTGAAGTGTGAACTTTCCCTCCAGTTATCTCCTCTTATTACAACTAACTTTGAAGAATTCTACTGAGATATTGTTATGGCTAACTAGTGGCCAAGCACATTCTTTCCCCCCTCCTCCCTTCCAGCACCATCTAATTTTAACTCTAAAAGTAACACACAGGTTAAATAGAAAATGTCTGCATCTTCATATATTGTTAAGCACGAACATCCAATGTTAGCAGCATTGACAATATTATTTAGATGAGACTTCCCCAGCCTGCTACTTTGCATGTGTGTTAGTTTGTAATATTCTACCAGCACTCCCACTTCTAGGCTTTTTGTCATGAGAGTTGTAGCTCAATGCATACAAACAGCATGAGGTTATAAAATAATATATGAATTTTACTAGTATGATTCACTCACAATCAGGTTGTATACGTTTGTAGTGAATAAAAGGTTTTAAATATAAAATAGTAGGTTTTCACTAAAAATAATGTATTGTCACATGATGTCTTGTTTAATGAATGCGGGGGAAGTGAGATCATAAGGTTATGTGATGTCTCGCTGAATCATGGAGTTGCTGGTCCCAATTGTGATTATTAAACATGGACAACCTGAATGTTTAACAGTAAGCTAGGCCCATTAAACATGCCCTAAATCTGGCAACCAGAGTGTGTCCGGGAGATGGCTTTGGTTCTCAATCTTGGAGATCAGAGAGAATGAATTAAAGAGGATAGTGAAGTCAAGGGGAACAGGAGAGAGATGGCGCCAGATCATCAGAAACCAGGAAGGGCAAAAGAAAACATCAGTGATAGAAGCTAAGGACAGCCATAGAATGGGTCCACGACCCCCGGTTTGTGGACCAGTACCAGGCTGCGGCATGCCAGCAACCGGTCCACATAACAAGTAAAGCCCCATCCATGGAATGCAGGCAGCACACAAAACCACGCCCCTTCCAGTCTGTGGAAGAACTTCTCTCCACGGAATTGGTCCCTGGTGACCAAAAGGTTGGGGATCTCTGCCATAGAGAGAAAGACTATGATGGAGAAAGGGCTGGCTTTTCAATGGGAACACTGGGGACTTGGCCTTCCCAATGAACTAGAGGAAGAAGTAAATTTTAAGAAAACCTGAGTAATAAGAACGGATTCAAACATCCTGGGAACCTTTTTCTTAAAAGCTGACTTATTGGTTAAATGAATTGGCTGGTTCTTTATATTAAGCCAAAATTAAATTGATATACATTGTGAATTCAGCCTGCCTGTTTAAGATTTCACTTGTTATACTTGGCATATATTCCTGACTGTTTTCACTTTTTGCTGTTCATCTTATCTGCTGGGATCCCTTGCTATAAAATACTGTTTATATTAGTTTTAAGTTAAAAAAAAAAACACCAGCACTTTCCTCTTGGATCTCAGTCCTCTGCTAACTTCTCCTTTTTCTTTCCAATTAAAATATCCCCAAATCAAACACTTTTTGTTTAAAAAGAATTTTCCTGAAAAAATTAAAGGCTGAGTTCACATGAAATGGATTTTCATAGTTCCTGGTTTATTCAGTTAACCATAGAGGCAAGTTTCACACAATACACTGAACTAATGTGGCTGAACAGATTTTGGTTCAGCATATCATGCAAAAATAACTATATAGTAGAAACAACACAATGTGAGTTATATAGTTGCATAAAATGTATAGTTCTTCCTCATAATTGGAAAAGTTTCACAGGTTTTTATAATGAAAAAAGGCTTGCACGCTGGTATTTTTTCTTCTTTACAATGGTATACTTCTAAATCAGAAAGCAAAATGGATTAGAATGGGAAGAGTTTAAAATATGGACCTTTGTGATTACACTGGATCATATCAATTATGGGGCCAACTATAATGCTTTTACTATACAATCATCTTTTCCAACAGAGCAAAGTAACATAAAATAAAGGATGCATTATTGCAGCTGCTTTGATCAATAACAAAATCATAAGTATTACAAGCATGCATTAACCCCTGTATACTAGAATACATCATTGTATTAAAATATCTGTTATAAAGAAAAATAATCTGAAGCTATATGCCAAAATAGAGCTTTTGGAGGGAATATGATTAGTGCCAGTCATGCAGTAATGACAGGTTGGTTCCAAGTATTTAGAGCAAATGTACAACTTGACACTGATAACAAAAGTCTCTTCATAGGGGCCGATTGATATATTGTCTGTTTTAAATCCAGAAAATATAACTTATAGATTTCCAGTGTATCCAATCAGATGATTTAATTCTTCTTTGAAAGGATTATAATTTTGTTCTCTTAAGCAGCGTAGAGGCCAGAAGAGTTTATTGGCTGGTGGAAACTCATCCCATTTTACCCATTCCCAACCTACAAAAAGAAAAAGAACAGAAGTGTTTCAGCGTAAGAAGTAAATTAATCTGTCAATGATTGCCAGGATGATTTAGTGTTAGACTGGGAAACTGGAGTTTATATAAAGGAAGAAAGTGATTGGAAAATAGTAAACTAAAAATCCCACATTGTTGTGATACAAAGATGATTTTTTTTAACCTAGAAACACAAAAGTACTTCATCATTTTAGACTGCTCCATATGGCTGTGACAGCTGCAACTGGTTAATTATTACTTCAATGACACACATAAGCACAAGCCCAGCCCTGTATAATATAGTAGCCCTGAAGGATTAGTTCAAAGATCATCTTAATCCAGCATTTTGTTTCTCATACAGTACTTGTTACCAAGTGATCTTCAGAAGAAGCAGATGGAAACAAACTGTTCTCCTGCATAAAATTAGACTCAAGCATTCCTGTTTTATTATTACAATTATCTGAGTTGCAACCTGCCTAGTTATTTTGGAGTCTTACAGTTTGACATGATATTCTGTTAGAAAAAGTTTAAAAAGACAAATATTAAGTACACAACTCAAAGGGTAATACTGGGACACTTTTTCAGTACCCTATATCCTGGAAATTAATTCGGTTTACTTCAAGATAAATCAGGGAAACTTGCAGCCCAAGCCTTACCCAGATATAATATCAATAAATAAGGGATATGATTTGTACTTTCACATACCCAAAAATGTTCAAACAAAAAAAGCAGCAAACAATTCTTGCATTATACATATATGCAGATAACATGAATAGAGTTTTTTAAAAACTTACTTTCATTTTTATCAGGTTCCAGATTCTTTGGTTCAGATTCATGATTCATATCAACTTCTCCTTTCATTAGGATGGTGACATAATGGTAATTGTCCTTTAAACTAGCAGCATTTACCACTGAAGCAAACTGCACATTTGTTAGATGCAAAGCAGCTTCTTCTAAAGTTTCTCTCTTTGCACATTCTACCAAATTTTCACTGCACAGAGAGGAAAAAAGGAAGGAAATATGAGTTATTCAGAAAGCAAGAGTGGTCCTATCTATCAGTTTGAAACATCACCAGAATCTAGTTTATATGACAACTAGCAGGCATCTACTCTGAACAAGGTGCCTGAATATTTTTGTCAACTTTGTTTGCCCTTATTCTCAAAGAAATGGGTTTGCTTATAAAGAAGTGATAGCATTTTATTTTCATTAATTCTTTTTCTGTGATGTAGCATAATTAATAATATCTGTTTACTGGTGTAAAGCCTTTTTGTATGTTGAGATAATGGAAAATCTTTGATGTTTCAGTAGTCTCAGACTGTTTTTCTTATTTATTACTTTAATAACCCTATGGAGTAGCTATGGATAGATAGGAGTCGATCATGTTTAGTCTTAGATGGAGTTGCACTGCCCCAGACAGACTCAGGGCGTAATCTGGGGGTCAGGTGGTCAGAAGTGAGGCAGGCCCCCACTTTCCTAGCCTTCTGAAAAGGCATTAAAACATGGCTCTACCCCAGACAAAACCAGCAAGGCTGCATAAAAAACTCTGATAAACTGAAAGACAAAAGAGACAAGTATAAAAAGTAGAAAGAGGGACACATAAGTAAAACAGAATACCAGTATATAGCCTGAATTTGCAGATGACATCAGGAAAGCTAAGAATCAGAAGTAAGAACTAAGACTTGCAATAAATGTCAAAAATAGTAAACTTTCTTTCAATATGTAAAGCACAAGAAAAGTCAAGGAAACGATCAGTCCACTAATGGGAGAAGATGGCAAGAAGGTTATAGGCAGCAGTGAAAGAAAGCAGAACTGCTTAAATATGTAAGATTGCTAAAACAAATAAAACTGGATCTGAAAAAGTGGAAAAACTTCCATCTTTCAATGCTGGGGAGAATAGCAACAGTGAAAATAAATATCTTAGCAAAAATCTCTTTTTATTTCAAACGATTCCTGTAAGGCTGGGAAAAGCCTTTTTTGATGAACTGAATATAACAATACTGAAATTTATCTGGCAAGGAAAAAAAGCTAGAATTAGACTGAAAATGCTATAAGAAGCGAAAGAAAGTGGAGGATTTGGACTGCAGGACTGGAGGTTATACTACCAAGCAACTATTTTAATATGGCTTAAAGAATGGATAATGCTTAGAGACAAAAAACTATTATACCTAGAGGAGCATGATCTACAAATTGGTTGGCATGCTTTTCTGTGGAATGGGAAGAATAAAATACATAGATACTTTCAAAACCACTTTATAAGAAATGCACTTCTTTCAGAATGGGAAAAAATAAAAGCAAAAATTTACATTAAGATACCTGGATGGCTTTCAACAATAGAAGCTTTTGCTTACCCAAATTTAATTAATTATGACAGAGTTGTGACCTATAAAGATATCTTGGACAATGAAGGAGAAATGAAAGGCAGACAATATTTACAAGAACAAGGTATTGATCTATCATGGTGGCCATATCTGCAAATCAAAACAAGATATGGAAAAGATGCTAAAATAATGGGATTCTATAAAGAACAGACAGAATTTGAGCAGATATTTTTAAAACAGATGAAAAGTTGATTAAGAAACTCTATAAATATCTGTTAAACTTAAAGATGGAGGAAGAACAAGTAAAAGAAACAATGATAATATGGGCAAAGAACTTTGGATATAATATAGAATTAGAAGACTGGCAAAAGTTATGGGAAAGAAATGTTAAATTAACTAAAGCAGTGGCATATAAAGAAAACTTCCGGGCTTCCGGTTTGTGCTCACAGCACTAGCGGATGTGCGGGGTGACCGCTCCCACCACTGTCCTGTTTTCTCCCGCCGGGGGACCCTGAAAAGGGTTGGAAGTTGCCCTGGAGGGGCAGTGAGTGTGAAGAGGACCTCCGACTGATTGCGGAAGGGCAGTACCCCTCCCGTTTGATCCGGAGCAACTCTTTGAACTGAGGGGAAAAGATCAGCCATTAACATGGCCCATCACTAAGCCGTTACCAGTCAAGGCCAAAATTACTATCAAGCACTTTGAAAGCACCGCAGAGGAATTGGGTGAGATCTTACCTTCTTTGTATCCTGAGTATTTTCCTGCAAAAAGCCTATTGAAATTTCTTCCCCTTTGTGGAGAGAGGAAAGGGAACGTCTTCCTCCCACCCTCTAAAATGGCAGCGTCTGACTACTTGGGGAAAAAAACCTTAAAAAGAACAACTAAGTATTTGGATTTGCATCTTTTTGATATTTGGGGACCCAAAAAGTTCCTATTTTCATGGAGATCTATTACCTTATCTACTAGTAAAAAAGTTGAAAGGATAAAAATCCAGCCCATCCTGAAAAAGACTATAAATGCTATTGGGGACATCTTGTGGCAAAGTCTGGTACAGCAAATGAATATTCTTGACCAAGAGACCTGCTTACAGCCCAGATCTATCTTTGGTACTATCTAAGAGACATAAAAAACTGAGAAAACAGCTGGGCAGTGAAATTGGCTTTTAGGAACTGTGGAGGTGAACACTTACTGACTCTTGTTTAAAAAATAGCCTCCACTAAAGGACCATTTATAACTATCTCAAAAATGGAGGAGGACCAGCAACAAATTTCGGCTAATTACAAACTTATACTTGAAAAAATTATTGAAGCTACTGAGATAATTAAATCTAGACTGAAAGACAAAGGTGCCAGCTTAAACCTACAAAATAAAACCCTGATTCCAAATAAAGAACTTACAATTCAAAAAAACAACAGAAGCTCAAATAGATTAATGCAAGTTTTGAAGCAATTGATTCATAGTGATCAATCTGGATTTATAACTGGAAGATATATGAAATATAATGTAAGATAAATTGTTAACTTAATTGAGTATCTGGATAAGAATAATCAAATTCCTGCGGCTTTGATATTTTTGAATGCTGAAAAAGCTTTTGATCAGTTAAATTGGCAATTTTTATTGAAAGTTGTAGAGAAAATGAATTTTGGGGATAAATTTTTATATGCTCTTAAGGCTATATATCAACAACAATCGGCACAAATTATAATTAATGGAGGATTAACAGAAACATTTAAAATTGAAAAGAGTACAAGACAAGGATGTCCATTATCCCCATTGTTATTTGTTTTAACAATGGAGATTTTATTAATTAAATTTTGTGAATCAACTACAATAAAGGGAATAAAAATAAAACAGAATGATTATAGGTTGAGAGCTTTTGCTGATGACATTATCTCAATCGACAGATTCGGTAAAGGATTTGATGGAAATTATAACTCAGTATGGGAAAGTTTCAGGTTTTAAGGTTAATAACAATAAGACTAAAATATTACCGAAAAATATGTCTATGAAGGAAAAGGACATGTTAGCTAAATTAACAGGTTTTGAAATAGTAAAAAAGTTTAAATACCTGGGAATATATATTACAGTTTCTAATGTCAAATTATACAAAAATAATTATGAGACATTGTGGGTAAAAGTGCAAAAGGATCTAAATGATTGGAAAAAATTACAATTATCTTTGTTAGGGAGAATTTCAGGGTAAAAATGAATGTTCTTCCAAAGTTTCCTTTTTTGTTTCAAATGATACCTATTTTGAAAAAAGATGCCAAATTGGAGGAATGGCAGAAGGGTATTAATAAGTTTATTTGGGCAGGGAAAAAACCAAGAGTTAAGTTTAAGATTATACAAGATGCACGGGAAAGAGGAGGACTTAAGGCGCCTAATTTAAAATTGAATTATGATGCGGTGGCTTTAACTCTGATTAGCAATTGGCTTAAATTAACAAATAAAAATATACTTCTTCTTGAGGGATGGGATTTATTATATGGTTGGCATGCATACTTAATTTATAATAAAAAAGTAGATCAAGTTTCTAAATCTCATATTTTAAGAAATGCTTTATTACGGGTCTGGAAGAAGTATTATTATAGGTTAAATTATAAAATTCCAATTTGGGGGATTCCTGGACACATGATAGAGGAGGTATCTAGAGGAGTGAATTTGGACAGGATTTCTTATAAGGAATTAATTAGTTTGGAAGGGAAGGACTGGCAATTAAAATCTCTAGTCGAGTTGAAGCAAGAAAATATTGTACCCTCTTGGTTTCAATATAATCAATTGTTAGTTAGGTGGAGTTTAGATCAAAAGATTGGTATTACTTTAGGGGATGTGAATTTGATAAAACAGATTAAAGATCAAACTCGAGCTCATATAAAGAGAATTTATAATGTCTTAATAGAATTGGATTCTGAAACGGAATTAGTTAAAGACTGTATGGGCATAAAATATTCAAGAGCCGATTCTATTGGATACAGTATATGGGAGATAATTTGGGTTAGAAATGTAAAATTTACTCAAGCTCAAAGTTTGAGAGAAAATTTTTATAAAATGTTTTATAGGTGGCATCTCGATCCCCAAAAGTTGTCTCGTATGTATCCTAACTTTCAGCCCAAATGTTGGAGATGTGGTAGTTTGGATGCAAGTTATTTTCATATTTGGTGGACTTGTAGAAATGTAAAAGCTTTTTGGATTAAAATTTGGTGGAACATTCAGAATATTTTTAAAAGAAAGATAAAATTTACTCCTCAACTATTTTTGTTGGGTATTATAGTAGATGTTGATGCTAAAGAAATTAACTTGATGTTGAATTTAATAACAGCAGCAGGGCTGTTGGTAGGGCAATATTGGAAGAAGGATTGTTTGCCTACTATAGAAGAATGGACACTTAAAGTGTCAAACTTAGCAGAAATGGCTAAGATTTCTGCTTATCTGAAGGATTACTCACAAGAAAGATACATTTCAGTTTGGAGGAAATGGATAGATTATATTCAGAATAAATATGGGACTAAAAAGTTCCATTTATTTTATGAGTAAATTTTAGAGTATTATTACTGTTATTATTATTATTATCATTAATAGTTTAGTATAGTGGAAAATTTATGATATTGTGTTGTTTAGATATTAGGATTTTAATTTGTTTATATGATTAAGTTTATTCTTAAATTGTTTACTTTGTGTTAAAAGAGAGTTAAAGCGCATTATATTTGTTTATTTATATAGTTGGTTAATGTTAGTTCGATTATGATTATTATATTTATTACCCTGTATTCAGCTCTGGGGTAGGGGGTAGGGGGGTGGGTTTGGGGTATATTTTGTAATTTTTTGTAAAACTTTTCAATTAAAAAAAAACAGAAGTGGAAGAAATTAATACCAAGACAGAGGACTTTAAAGAACAACAAGTACAACGTACTGAAAATTTTGACAACCAAACCCTGATTGCAACTAAAGAACTTACAACCCAAAGAGCAACAGAAGCGGAAGAAAGTAATACCAAGACGGAAGGTGTTAAAGATCAACAAGTACAGCCCACTGAAAACATAGACAACCAAACAATAACCATAAAATTGGACATGACTTTTTACTTAAACCAGAAGAAACCTGAGGAAGAAGACCAGACTGAATTGAAGATAAATACACTAGAGCAAATATGGAGACCTGACCCACCAGGGCAACAATTTAATGATTATAAATGGGCCAGTTCCTCTGGAAAATTAATAACCAGATGGTCTCCTTTGATTCAAATAACATGTGCAAGAATGGAGATCTATCTGATGATTTAAAGGCATTGGTATGGAAGCCTGGTTGGCATAAAAAGAAAGCTAGAGTTAGATTTTAAAAATGGAGTTCTAATTTATGACAGAAGATCCTAATGTCTCAACTAATGAGCCAAAGGGAGATTTTGAGATGAAGGGAAATGTGATTATAGATTTAAATATTGTTGGAAAATGATAAAAAAATAAGGGATTAATTGGCTTAATATTTAGGATTTAGATTCATAAGGAAATGAAAATTAACTATTGGAAATAGCTTCGAATTATTGTTTAGCCCAGATGATAAAGATGATGGACTTGAGACAATAAAGGACACTCTATTAATAAGTGGTGATGTACTAGGATGAGAAATAGAAAATGTTTATGAAATAAATTAAGAATATATTTAAGTAAATAATATGTGTATCTTAGATATTATAACTTTTATGTAGTGAAATAAAGGAAATTTGGGTTACTCGAAACTTAAATACTATGAATGTTAAAGGTTAAATTGGAATATCGTAATTAAAAATTAGGTAAAACTTAATAACAGGACATGGATATGTATAAGCAAAAAATATATTGATAAATGTCTCAACTGAGATGGTAGAGGACAGGAAGACCTGGAGGAACATTGTCCGCGGGGTCGCGATGGGTCGGACACGACTTCGTAATTAACAACAACAAAGGGAAATAGAGAAGGAATTTTTGATTATGTATCCTGACATATGTACTAAAGATTTGTTATTGAATTATTGATTACCCAACCACCACTCTGCTTTCTAAATACTTAAATGTAAAACTGGAAAACCAATAAAATGTGTTATATAAAAAAAGAAAACTTATATAAAATGTTTTACAGATGGTATATGACACCAGTGAGATTAGCAAAAATGTTTAAAAATACTTTAAATAAATGTTGGAAATGCAAACAAAGACCAGGTACTTATTACCATATCTAGTGGACATGCCCTAAAGCAAAAAGATTTTGGTTAAAAATATATTTATGGTTGGAGAAAATGACTAAAAAACAAATAAGACTTTAAGCTAGAATTATTTTTGTTAGGAATAATAGGAGCAAATTATGAGAAAGACTGTATATATTTAATTTTACATGTACTAACTGCAGCAAGAATTGTATTTGCCCAACATTGGAAAAATGAAAATTTACCAACTGAAGAATTGAGAAAATTTTAGAGTGTGCAGAAATTGATAGATTGACTTTAAACATAAAAGAGAAAGAAGACTCAGTGTATTTTAGAACATGGGATAATTTTTATCAATGGCTAGAAAAATGAGTGAGAGAAAGGAATGTGATATGTAATTTGAATATATATTAGCAAGAAGAAGAGGGATTAACATATTATGATAATTAACTATTATCTATTATTTTTTGTTAAACACATGAATCCCGACATTATGCTGTTTGCTAAATATTAAGGTTATTTGAAAAAATTCTAACGAGAACCCCAATCCTAATCCTAACCCAAATCCCAAAAGAAAGCAGAACTGCTTAAGTCAATTCTTTGCACTGATCTTTACACAAAAAAGGAAAAAAAATAGTCCAACCTATCGAAGGCAACACTGTAGAAGACAAAATAGGAATGCAAATCAAAATAGGCAAGAAAATGATAAGACAACACCTATCCATGCTAGACAAGTTCAAATCACCTGGACCAGATGAATTACATCCCAGAGTTTTGAAGGAGGCGGCAGATGTGATCTTGGAACTACTGAACCCTATCTTTCAAAGATCCTGGAGCACCAGGGAATTACTAGAGCAGGGCTTTTCAACCTTTTCACCCACTGTACCACTTTTAGGATATGGCAACATCCGAGTACCACCAGGCACCTAGCAAGGGGTCAAAAACCTGATGACCAAAAAAAAAAAAAAAATGAAAAAAGTGATAAAGTACAAGTACAAGTACAAGAACTTACAACAGTTCGCTTAGTGACTCTTAGAAGTTACTCTTAGAAGTTACAATGGAACTGAAAAAAGTTCCCCCCAAGCCACAGCCGAGCAAGACACCTGCCTGCCCACCCGGTGGTGCTCTTCCTCCTGTCCGAGGTTTTCATTGTTGTATTTCTGTTGAGGATTGGCAGCTGGAGTGGGGGGGATGTTTGGTTTTTATTCCCCCCCCCCCGTCTGGTGGGTGGTTGCAGCAGGTTTTGGTCACTTCACATGACTCTGGGACACTGTGACCGTCATAAATATGAATCAGTTGCCAAGCATCTGAATGTAAATCACAAGACCCTGGAGATGCTGCAACATTCCAGCTGATTGGCGCTTCTTCAGGGCTCAGCAGAAGCACCAGAATCAGCACTGAGCTCCAGCTGGAGCCTGGCACTGATCCTGGCGCTTCCGCTGAGCCCTGACAGCCCCAAAGAAATGCCGATCAGCTGGAAAGCGGCGCTGATCCTGGCGCTTCCACTGAGCTCTGACAGCCCTGCAGCTCCAGCCATCTCTCACTCAGGCTTGTGCGATGCTGCCACCGGTTCAGCTCATTTCCCTCCCCCGCTACCACTTTTCTAGGATGGTCACGTACCACCTGCCAGATGCCACTGTACCACAGGCAGTACTCGTACCACTGGTTGAAAAGCCCTGTACTAGAGGACCAGAAAAGAACTGATATGGTTCCCATCTTCAAAAAATGAAAACAAATGGATTAAAGAAACTACAGAACAATTAGCCTGACATCAATATTTTTGAAGACCCTGACAAAGATAATCAAGCAACAGATCTGTGAACACTAGACAAACCTTACTGAATTCTTTGACAAAGTGATTAAATTAGTGGACCAGTGAAATGCTGTGGATATTGGACTTCAGCAATTTGACAAAATAGATCATAGCCTACTTCTTGGCCAAGATAGAAAAATGTGGGATAGATATCATCACTACTAGATGGATTTGTAGTGACAGCATCCTTACCAGTCCCTGGTTTCCTCAGACGCAGAAGAAGGATAAAAAGGTGACCGGCAAACAGGAATGATCCAACAAGTGCTTTATTCCACAAACAAAGTCAGTGCTGGGAGTGGTTTGCTCCCAGCGCCTTACATACGTTCCCTATCCGCAGCTCCCCCCCCCACACACACAGCAGGCCAACATCCAGTGCCTGCCTTGGAAAGCCGCACGGCAGGAGTCTCTCTCTCCTGGCCTGCCGCCCAGTCACAACTGGTTGGGGTCGGCTCCATGCTTCGCAGCTGAGCATCGGAACCCTCTGCAGTGGAGGTAGGCCCCCTCCCCCCTCGGGCACCACTTCAGTCCTTGCATGCCAGGTGATCGGCGGCCTTGCTGAGAGGTCTCCTCGTCCATTCGGCGGCATGCTGTTCAACAGCCCCAGTTCCAAGCCGCGAGGCTTCCCTGTCCGTCGCCGGCATTGCTGGACCTGAATCGTCAAGATGCCTGGCCATTTAGCGGCATCCTTGCTGGCATTGGTACAGGGCCTGGCTGTCCTTGCCGGTGTTGTGGGGCCTGGCTGTCCAGCGGCATAGCCACCTGGAGCTGCAGGATGTGCCATCTGCAGCCTTCCCCCCCCTCTTTGAATGTCGAGCCCTCGAGGCTTGTCAGGCGGCTCCCTCTACCAGGGCTCCACCTGGAAAGCAAAGAGAAACATGTAAGCATTTACCTGCTATAGCGGAATGTTCAGCCAACCTCCACCCGGCTTGCCGGGGCATTTTCGATGGAATTTGCACAGCAATCGGGGGCATGGATATCTGCCTCCCCAACTCAGGACGCCTCCATATTAGGGTACCCTGTTCACCGCACGGGTACTGTAGCCGTCCCCATCAGATACGAGAGCCCAGGATCTCCTGTATCTCATAATGGTCCCCCATGACAGACTCTGGCACCCCTTTCACAGGCCTACAGGAGGAACCCCCTATTGGCTTCAACAGACTACAGTGGAAGACCTGGTGTATCTTCCCCAGAAACCGAGGTAGCTGTAACCATACGGCCACTGGATTGATGACCTGTCTGACCTGGAACGGCCTTAGGTATTTGGGACCTAGCTTCTTACAGGATACCCTCAGGTGTACGTACTTCGTTGATAGGTACACCAGATCACCCACTGAAAAGGCTTTTGGGGCCTCCTTTTCTTATCGGTCTGTGCTTTTGTGGCCTCTTCGGCTTTTACTAAGGCTTTCTTTACGATACCCCACAAAACCCCCAATGCGTGTTATCCAATCCCGAGGTTGACAGAGCATCCCTTGTTTATACTCGGGGATTGGGACGAAGTCCAGAGTGTGCACCACCCGGAAGGGGCAAAACCGGTGCTGCTGTGCACTGCGTAATTTTGTATGCCACTTCTACAAATGGCAGTAGGTCAACCCAGTCCATCTGTTAGTATGAAACGTAACTCCAGAGATAGCACTCCACCATTGCATTTGCCCGTTTTGTCACCCCATTGGGGCTGGGCTGATACACCAAGCTGAGTCCTTGGGACCCAATAAACTGGATAAACTCATGCCAGAAGTGGGCCGTGAACATCACCCTCCCGATCTGAGATGATTCATTGGGGCATCCCGTGCAGGCAATATACCTGCATGATAAACAGCTTGGCCAGCTTCCAAGCGGATGGCAACCCCTTACACGGGACAAAGTGCTTGGAAAAGAGGTCTATTACAGTCCAAATTACAGTACAGCCACGACTCTCTGGCAACTCCACGATGAAGTCCATTGCAATGTCCTCCCAGGGTTGAGTTGGGTCTGCCACCGTTTGTAACAACCCCAAGGGCTTCCCTGTACGGGACTTTGTGGTGGCACAGACATGGTATCCCCGTACAAAGGCCTCCACGTTTGCTTTCATCTGTGACCACCAGAACTGCCACCGTAACAAATGCAGGGTGTTCAGAAACTCGAAATAGCCCACCTACTTTACATCATGGCACCGTTGCAACACCCTGTCTTAGAGCCTGTGGGACATATAGTTTGTCACCTTTCCATGTCAGCCCATCCCTTGTCAGTAGGCCTTGATGATCCTGTAGCCAGGGGTTGCCCTGAACTGCCTAGCAGCTCCTGGCCCAGGTCAAGTACCAGGTTGTATGTCACCACCTATGCTGCCACTTGTTGGCAGGGGGGCATGATGGCCTGTACCACCTCTTCCTGCTTACTGTTTTATTGGAGCATTCTTGACAAGGCGTCGGCTAGAAAGTTTTTCCCCCCTGGTGCATACCTCAAATGAAAACGGAAACATTGGAAATATTGCACCCATCGTACATGTTTGGGGGACAGGCACCTTGGTGTCTGCAACGCCTCGAGGTTTTTATGGTCCGTCCAGACCTCGAACGGTTCCTTCGCTCCCTCTAGTAGGTGTTGCCACGTTGATAGTGCCCAACGTATGGCAAACGCCTCCTTCTCCCATATAGCCCATGCCCTCTCGGTATCCATCAGCTTACATGACATGTAAGCACAGAGCTGTAATGTTCCCTGTAATGTTTGAAGCAACACCGCCCCCCCACTGCGACATCACTGGCATTGGCCTGCACCACAAACGGCAGGTCAGGGTTTG
This sequence comes from Crotalus tigris, assembly GCF_016545835.1. Classification (NCBI taxonomy): domain Eukaryota; kingdom Metazoa; phylum Chordata; class Lepidosauria; order Squamata; family Viperidae; genus Crotalus; species Crotalus tigris. Next base: position 2,549,134 of record NW_024100510.1, read on the forward strand.
CGTGGATCAAAACCGGCTTCCTTGTGATCAGGGCCTTTAGGTCCTCAAAGGCCTTCTGACATGCCATGGTCCCTGCCAGTGGCTGACCCGGGCATGGCTTAGTTGCAGTCTGTCGTGTGTGGAGCAGGTCTGTCAGGGGTAGGGCCACCACAGCAAATGAGGGATGAACTGCTGATAGAAGTTGGTGAACCCCAAGAAACTCTGTAGCTGATGGGTCCGAGGTGCCTGCCACTCCAGTACAGCCTTGACCTTATTAGGGTCCATTTCCACTCCTACCCCCGATATCCAGTATCCCAGATAGTCCAGCTGTGTTTGGTAGAAGTCGCACTTGGAGAGCTTCATGAACAGGTTTGCCTTCACCAGTTTCACCAGCACCTGTCACACCAGACAGATGTGTTCCTCCATGTTGGAGATATAGATTAAGATGTCGCCAAATACACGAGCACCCCACGGTAAAGGTGTTCATGCAATACCTCATTGATGAGCTGCATAAATACTATAGGGGCTCTCTGTAGGCCAAACAGAATCACCCGGAACTGGTAGCTATGAAGCGGGCAGTTGAACGCCGTCTTCCACTCATTCCCTTGCTTGATATGGACCCTGTAATACGCCTCCCGTAAGTCCAGCTTGGTGAACACCTTACCCTTTGCTAAATGGGCCAACAGGTCTTTCGTTAGTGGTAGGGGGTACATGTTTTCCACACAAACCCCGTTGATGCCACGGAAGTCTACACACAAGCGCAGGATGCCATCCTTCTTTTCCTTAAACAGTACTGGAGCTGTGATCTGCAAACTGCAATCGGGCCGGCTGGATGAAGCCCCTTGCTAGATTCTGGTCAATATACCACCGCAACTCCTCCATCTCCTTGGGCGTCATTGCGTACAACCGGGGTTTGGGCAGTTTGGCGCCTGGCACAATATCGATCGCAGTGTCGGTTGGTTAGTGGGGAGGTAGGACGTCGCACTCTCGCTCGCTGAACACTTGGCAAGGCCGGCATATACCCCCGGGAAGTGGGTTTCTCCCCTTGTGCTCTCTTGGCGTGGCTTTGCCTCCCTACTCCCTTCTCCACCCCCTTTTACCAGTTCCTGGTCTGGCGGCCGGGGATCAATTCCAATCCGTAGTTTTTGGTATCCACCTTCCCACCAAATTGTTGGACCCCACTTGTCCAGCCACGTCAGTCCTAGGATAACGGCCTCGGTCATGGAAGGGACCATGATGAAGCGGAGGATCTCTCAATGGGCCCCCATCTCTAGCCTGACAGGCTCTGTTATGAAGGTAGCCAGAGCCCCCCCCCAGGAGGGACCCATTCACCTGCACAAACCAGATTGGGTTGGCCAGTTGCCTCATTTTGATCCCTGCCTCAGCCACCATGCCCTTACTGATCAGGCAATGGGTGCAGCCGGAATCAATCAGGGCCCTGTATTCCTCCCGATGGCCTGTCTGTGGACTCGTCAGTACAATAGGGATGACGAATGGTCGTATTGGTTCACTCACCATAGGGTCTTCTGATGGCTTGTCCTCGCTATCATATGTCACCAACTAGTATCTGATGGCTGCCGTTGCCTCCTCCTCCTCCGGGGCTGTCCGTCGAGGAGTGATCCCTTCTGTCTGATGCGCTGCCCTCAGCTTCTCTGGGCCCTTCTTGGATGTGGGACCGGCCTTCCCAGAGGTCATTAGGTTCCCCCATGGAACAGGGACTGGATACTCCGCTGCCCAATGTCCTGGCTGGTTGCACCAGATACACCTGAACAACGCCCGGAGAATGGGCCCAGAGGAACCCGAGCCCAAAGCCTGGGGCCTCCGTCCTTTATCCTTCGGCTTCTCTATGACCCTATGTGGTACTAATGGGACCTCTCCCTTTGGGCGGAACTCTTGCAGGCCTGCATCCAAGTCCACCACTACACAGAACCAGTCCTGGAGTCAGCTCAGGACACCATGAAAAACACATACCTGGCGCAGATCTCAGTCCAGGCCTGCTTGAAACTGGTAAACCAGTAGACGTTGTGGCCAGGAGCGCAGTCTACCAGCCACCCACTGGAATTCACAGATGTACTCTGCTGCAGACCGGCCTCGCTGATTTAGCACCAGTATCTTTGCCTCGACCCACTGGACCCGGGAGACGTCCTCAAACCGGGATCGCAGAACCTCCAGGGGACAGACCAGCATCGCCAGTTCCCTGGCATGGTCACTGTACAGATCCGCCCCCATTCTGCTACTTTGCCCTGTAATCCTGCCATTATCGCCATCACCATTGCCCACTGAGATGGATAGAAGCGAGCGTATCAGTCCAGATGGCTTATAACCTGGCTGAGGAACATCGCCAACTGGTCCGGGTTCCCATCGAATGTTGCTGGTATTGGTGGCAGACCCCAAGCCTCCCTTGGACTCCATGGCCCCAAAGACTAACCCGTGCCCTGTAGAGTGTCAGCCATAGGTGGAAAGCACTGGTCCCCGTGCCCTGCCGTCTGCCGGACCAAGGAACCACTTGGCCTAGCCGTCCTCCTGGTGGGGGCTCCACCTGGGTCCATCAAAGGCCTGCCGTCCCACTCAGGCCGTGATTGTTCTGTCGGTATACCCCATCTTGGGAGTACCAGGCACACGCCCAGGAGCTACCCTGAACAGCGGGCTGGCCAGACGGAACTGGGATGGTCCCGACGGGTGGCTGTGTCTCCGTCCAGGATCACAAAGCCATCTCACCGGCCGCTTCCCATCTTGACCATGAGGGGGATCCTGGAACCCGGTCTCACCGAGCTTGTCCCTCAGGATGTCCATGGTGTGATGTCCGGGTGCCGTGGAATAGCTCCAACCCCCATCATCTTCGTCCATGAGACGCCTCTCCCACCACTCCATCAGAGGCTCTTCGGCACCTGGTTTATGTGTGTGGCCGGCATCTGGGTTGGTGAGTGCAGAGCTGTGCCACCTTACGTCCTGGGGCTCACTCACTGGAGCTGCAGGCTGCGCCTTGGGCCGCACCACAGGCTGAGCATCCCCAGCTCCTACATCAGGTATTGGCCCTGCTGCCTCAGCTGGCTCTCCTCCCTCAGCCACAGGTGCTGCCTCCTGCGTTCCCTCAGCCATTCCCTGGATAGCACCCAAAGTTCTGTCTTAGGCCCAGTACTCTTTACTGTCTTCATAAATGTTTAGATGAGGGGATAGAAGGGGAATTCACTGAATTTGCAGATGACAACAAGTATGTGGGAGGAAATAACCAACACTTTAGAACAGGGTAGGCAATTACTTTTCCCAAGGGGTCACAGGCAAAACTGGGACTGTTGTGGAGAGCTGAATCAATGGGGCTGCTGCCACACGCCCTGCCATCATGGGTTGGACAAAATCAGCTGCGGGCCATAAAATGTGCACGTCTGTCCAGAAGAATCTTGACAGACATGTACACTTGGCCTTATACAATAAAATGTAATTTGGAGATAAGAAAAATAAGGTTTTACATTTAGGCAAGAAAAACCAAATGCATTTGTATAGAACAAGTGATACCTGGTTTAACAGCAGTAATTGTGAGGGTGATCTAGGTGTCCTAGTAGATAAACATTTAAGTATGAGCCAACAGGGTGCTGCAGCTGCTGAAAAAAGCCAATACAATCCTAGGCTGCATTAAGCAAGGGATAATATCAAGATCAAATGAAGTGGTGGTACTGCTTTATGCTACATTAGTAAAACCACACTTGAAATAATACATTCAGTTTTGATCACGATACAAAAAAGATGAAAGAGTGCAGAGAAGAGTACAAAGATGATAAGGGGACTGAAGGATGAAACACAATGAATGGTTGCAGGAGCTGGGTATGTTTAGCCTAATGCAGAGAAGGACTGGGGTGGCTTGATAGTAGTCTTCCAATATTTGAGGGGCTGTCACAGAGAGGAGAGGATGAACCAATTCTCCAAAGCACGTAATGACAGGACAAGAAGTAAGGGATGGAAATTTATCAAAGAGAGATCCATCTAGAATTAAGGAGAAATTTCCTGTCAGTGAGAATAATTAATCAGTGGAATGGCCTGCCTCCTGAAGTTGTGGGTGCTTCATCATTGGAGATGTTTAAGAAGGGATTGGACAGCCACTTGTCCAGAATGGTACAGGATCTCCTCCTTGAGCAGGGGGTTGACTAGAAGACCTCCAAGGTCTCTTTCAACTTTGTTATTTTGTTACTATTACTGCCACTAGAAAGTAAAGCAAAGCCTTTCCTTCCTTTCCCCTCAATTCTGTGCTGCAATAAGATTAGTAGCAAAATCCCTCATAACCAGCAATACTAGATTTGGGCTACAAAAAAGAAAAGCAAATGTTAGTCTACTATATCTATTGTTACCACTCTTGGTCATTTAATGTTTCACAACCAAAATCTAGTAGCTTTACCACCAATAAAATTGAGAGATGACTAATCATTGGCGCTAAGAAAGAACACCTTAGAATTAACCCAGACCCCAAAATAAGTGAGTAATTTCCTTCTAAAATAAAAGGAATCTTATAATTAAATATCACAAAGGAAACCCAGACCCTTAAAACTGCTATCTGGAATGTAAATGAACCCAGGAAGGAGGGGGTACACCTCAGGAAAAGAACCATTTAAAGGACAAGTCAAACCGAATTTAAAAAGATGAAGTTTTTCCTGTCTCTCATCCTCATTCCCCCTCCCCTGAGCTATTCTGAGCAAACTGCCAAGACAAAGAAAAACATTCCGGAGAAAGAGAAAACCCGGACTCCTGTCTCTATGAAACAATTAAGACCCATCAATCTCAATAGGTTTTTTGTAACACTAACAAAAACGAGACATGAACCATATAGGAACATATTTACATGAACAAAGGGTCCTTCTTGAAGGCAGCATTAATCAATACTGGCCAAAGCAGACACAAACCAGATAGAATTAATTTAACAAAAATCCTTTCAGAAGTCAAATCATAATTTCAATAACTTGAGGGGTATAAGAACAAGTGCCCGCACCTTGGGAAACTACTAGCTAGTCCAGGAACCTCCGCTGTATTGTATGGTGTCTGGTTTCTGTAAATAAACCTACTTTCTGGCAGCTTGCTTCGTTTCCTGTCATTTCTTCCACCTGCGCTGAAGGTCTGCTTCCCAGCTGGAGACCCGAACCAAGGAAAAACTTCTGACAAAAGTTTTTTTAAAAATAACACTCCACATTATTAAAACTATTTCCTGCTTGAGCAGGGTGTTAGACTAGAAGACCTCCAAGGTCCCTTTCAACTGTTATTCTGTTACTGATATCAAGAACGACTGACTCCTTTCTTATTAATTCCCTTTTTCTCCTGGGTCTATGAGGCTTACAACTTTTTAAAATTAAAATTGAGCGTTCATTCAGAAGGCATCCCATCTATTTAACCCGGCATTTTTCAAAGACGGCAGCATTAAAAGTGTGGACTTCTATTCCCGGAATGTTGGGATTCCGGAAATTGGAGTCCACACATCGTAAAGTATCCGAGTACGACAAACGCCTATTTCATTCCAGAATAAAAGCCGCCAAAGCCTCTCCGCCAGGTCCACGAGCGCAAGAGGAACGGGCCGCGCAGCACTGTCACGAGGCATGCCTCCAGCTCACCCAAACTCTAAGTGCCCTCCAGGAAGCTGGAAGAAACCCCTCCCGACGACACTTCTCCGCTTGCCTACTAGGACGCAACCAGGGTGCCTAAGGCTCGTTATCACCACCCCAACTCCGACCCCCGGCCGAAGCGGCTTCTCCATAACCGGATCCTGCAGAATTGCACTGGATTTAACTCCGCCTTCCTCCGCAAGCCGGTCGAACAGCCAATCCGCGTGGTAGAGGCTCTTGGCAGGTTCCTCAAGGCTCAACTGCCGATGGCAACTGGTAATCTGGTAGAAGAGACGTTCAAGATGGATAATTATTATCTCGATTAAAAATAGAACTTTTTAAAACGACAGAATCCGTCTTAAAATCTCCACTGGGAATAAAAAAGCCGACTATAAAAATCTACTGATCAAACAATGGTGGTGGATGCAGTTTAGGGTAAACAAACACAAAATAATACTAATAGGCACAAAAACGCCAAACTTCACTTTAAAATTAAGAGACTGGCTCTGACTTTGCAATGTACCCCTTAGTAATCACGATTTACTGGATTTGCACAGTGCATTCGGCCATAAACTGATAACCCGAATGAAGCACCCTTAACTGTTCTTGTAAAATTAAACAGGATCAAACCTGATTAGCAGGTAGATGGAGGCCACGGAGAATTATAGAAAGGTAAGCTAAACCTAGAGAGCCAGTTTATGATAGTGGTTAAGGCATCAAAGCTAGAAACCAGGAGCCCTTAGCTTGGGCCAGTCACTTTCTCTCCACCCTACTAGGAAGTAGGCAGTGGCAAACTACTTCTGAAAAACTTTACAAAGAAAACTGGGAATTTGTCCAGGTAGAATAAGAAAAAAGGAAAAAAATCTACAGAGGGAAACGAAGATTACATGTTTGTCTTTACCAGGAGTTGAGCTAACTGGCTGGAGTCTTTAATTTACAGCTCAGTTATTTAGTCAAAGATGAGCACATCTTTAATAGCAGAAACTGCCTTGAGCCATGGCTTCCTATAGTTAGTAGAAATGTCTGCATTAGAATCCTGGAGGAGGGGTATGCACCTGTGTATGACTGGGAGTAAAATGAAAGGTTTCAGGTGAATGAATTTACGAGGCGTGTTATGATTCCTGATGTAACAACGCATGGTTGCCTTATTTGCTCTAGTAGCTCAGGATTACATAGAACTGAGTATGGTCGGAACCATGTGAACTTTATGAGCAATTTCCGAGTTAAGCTAGCTGAATTCACCCAGTTTCAGACAGCAACAATCTAGCTCCCGTGCTCTTAAATTAGCATTTTAGGTGCAACCGGAGTGAAGGTGAACCTGAGTAGTTGCGGCCAAGTTTTTGTGCCTCGGGCAAACTTCCACAGAAGGCTCGCTTTCTGCCGGAGCTTTCGGTTTCCTGCGTGGCAGCTCCGACTTCTGGTCCGTCGAGTCTGGTTCCCGCTTGCCCTGCGGCGGAGGGTTGGCTGCTCGATCCGGCCGTCGAAGCTGAGTTGGCTGGCTGGCTCCCGCCCTCCCGAATCCTTCCCCTGCCTCTCGGCTTCCCTTGCTCGGTCGGGTATGCTCGGCACCTGAGGGCGACAGAGGAAGAGGAGGGAAGCCGCGCAGAACCTGCCCCGCTCTGCCCCTGGGACTCGGCGAGAACGAAGCGGAGGCCCGATCGGCCACCTTCGCCGCAGCTGCTTGTCGCTTTGCTTCCCTGCTGAAGCCTTAGCCGAGAGCTTCTGCAGCCATGGTGAAGGTCTCGTTTAACTCGGCCTTGGCACAGAAAGACTCAGCCAAGGAGGAGGAGGAGGAGGAGGAGGAGGAAAGGGGGCAGAATGAAAAAAACAGCTGCAGCAATCAAGTGCTCATCTTGTCCCCAGACACAAAGGTGAGGAGGCAGCCACATCTGGTCCAGCAAATGCTTCTGCCGAGCCCAGCAGGGCCAGCAGCATAAACGAGAGCGGTTCTCCCGGGCGCTGAGCAGCAGCTCATTTTGCAAGCTGCGGCCTAAAAGAGCAGTGAGGAAGCGCAGCGCCGAGTTTGGAAGGGGAACGTATGAGCGTCCGGGGGGAGCAAGATGGGGTCGAAACAAAGAGGTCATATATAGGGCCTAGTGAGGCTCCGGAAGTAGTTTTAAGCCGGCTGGGGCTTTGGAAGTGGATGTATTTCTTACGGGTTTTCAATGTGCGTTAGGTCGGAGAATTGCCTCGGAGCGCGACCACGGGAAAGAGCGAGATATTACCTCAATTTTTTGGCAGATCAGTTTATGAATCTAAAATGGCTGACGCGTGAGCAGCCTTTAAACATTGCGGCTCTCTCTTTATATTTACATATTTTATCTCAGTTATGCAGGACCGGGTCGGCCTTGTATTTTTTAAGGCGTTTCCTTTTCCTTTTGCATAATACTATCTGGATTTTGCTTGGGCTCTGAACCTAAATAGAGTTGGGCTTCATTAGTACTTGGATGAGAGACCACAGGGAACTCCAAGACTAGATTAACCTGGAATTTAGGAAAAAAAAGTAGATTATTATTTTGATACTGGATGCAGACCCCATGAAAAGGGCAATAGCAGTTAATTTCAGATTTACTTTCCTTTTTTATGAAATCTAATGAGATTCCAACCAGTAATTTTGGAAAATATTTTTTAAATTTTGGATCCTTTGGATATTATCTAACTCTGCCAAAGGAAACTGAGTTCCTGTCCTGCCTTAAAGCAGAAGCTTGCTATGTAATCTTTTCCAGTCACTCTCCCTGAGCCAGAGGAAGAAGGCAAAAGTAAAACTCTAATGAAAATTGTGTGCACTTGTCTAGTTGCCAGACATCCAAACTGACTCAGGCACGGCTTACTTGTCTGAAGATTGTGATTTTAGACTTCATTTCTTTTCAGTTCACACCTGTTATATAATACATTTTCTGGATGTATGCAGTACATTGAACCATAAACTAACCAGGTGTGTTGGGTTTATACTGTACAACATTCTAACCTATAATGTTCCTTTGGATCAGTGGTTCTCAACCTTTTTAATGCCGCGACCCTCAACCGGTCGTAAGTCGAGGACTAAACCGGTCGTAAGTTGAGGACTAAACTGGTGTAAGTCGAGGACTACCCAACCGGTCGTAAGTCGAGGACTTTCCCTGCCCGGGAGCGCCGCGCATGCGTGTTGCCGCCCCCTGCACTGGCCAAGGCGTAGCTGGCAAGCGGCAGAGACGGAGCAGGCCGACCACCGGCTGGGCCACCAGCTGGCCCAGCCCAAGGGAGGTAAGGCACCTGCTGGAAAAGGGGAAAAAATGGCAGACAGCCTTGCTTGGTGACCCCCGTGAAATGGTCGATCGACCCCAAATGGGGTCGCGACCCATAGGTTGAGAACCGCTGATCTACAGTATCAGGAGCTGACCTTGACCTGAAGATGTTATCTAACATAATCTGATACATTTTAAAATGCTTTCATTCTGTCTGAGATTTATCGATCTGTACAGTATAATCCATTATCTAGAGTGCTCCCAGTTTCCTCCCCACATAATTTGAGTATCTCAGCCATTGTAGTTATCTGCACATTGAGTGTGTATGTCTGGAACAGGTAAACCTTCATATTTCATACTGCCTGAAAACTTTATAGTCAAATTCTGTTTAATAATTAAAAACTGCCTAAAAATAATTAGATTTGTGGCCTGTGGAGAAATAAGTGACACCTCTTTTTCCTGATGGAATAGCTTCTGCATTAGAATTCCACCTGCCACTCCAGAAGGTAGTTTGGGGATTCTGTGGAAGATTTGATGGCTGCACAGTGTGGAAAAGAAGATAAGAAAGGAAGCCAGTTCACATAGCAGACACAAGTGGTGACTACATGATGTAGTAGCTGGATAAACCTCACTATTGATTACTTTTTTGTGTGTGACTTCCTAGGATCCAGCAGAAGTGGTGCCTCTTGGACAAAGAAGAACTTGGTGCTGGTGTATGTGTTTTGGATTAGCTTTTATGCTTGCTGTTGTCATCCTTGGCGGTGCCTATCTGTACAAATATTTTCAAATTCAGGTAGGCTGGAAATATGTATATGACCAAGCTTTGAATGTTTTTGTTGTTAACCTACTAGGATTTGTCCAACCTGGTTTATCAGCTTAAGTGTTAATATAAAATTCATTTTTAATATTTTAAAATTTGAGAAAATTAACTCCAATACAACATAAACTCTAAATACATTTGGATTTAAGCTTATTATTAGGAAATATTTGCCAGGGCTCCTGCTTTTCAGCCTTTTCTCAGCACGGAGATGGAGAATCCACTCCCACCCTCGCAGGTTTTTTAGGCCTAGGGTTAGATTCATGAGCCAACATGTCTTGCGATCAATTGATGGCTTTGCCCGCTTTGAGACTGGGACACCCTAGTCCAGGACAGGCGTTGCAACTTTGGCTGACTTGATCTGATTGGAACACAGTCTAAACCCATTGGTGGATTCTCCATTTCCATGCTGAGAAAAGGCATTCAGGTAAGACAACGCCCCTTCTCTGTGTTTTCATACACAATCTAGAGCTAAAAATAAAGTGTAATTCATTTTGCTGATAGTTTGCTTGTGCAATAGCAAAAGAAAGGCAACAGTCACCATAATAAAGTGCATATATATGACTTGCTGACGAATGTTGGTTGATTAAATTAAATTGTCCATTCCCAGCTTAATCTCATTCTGTTGGCTATGTAATCATTGCTAGTGGTTGACTTGAACTTCAGAATATTATTTCTATGTCTACCAAGGCAACCAGCATTTCCAGCTGCTGCTCTCTAGAATTTCAAATAAACAACTGGTCATTCTCTGGTTGATTTTAGATTGATGGATATAAAATTGTCTGACCCAGAGGCCTGGGTGATTTCTGAAGGGGCTTGGTAGTTTTTATCTTGTTTGCCAGCAGATGTTCTGAATAGTTGATACTATCATGGAAATAGCTAGTCTACGGGTCGGCAACCCGTGGCTCCGGAGCCGCATGTGGCTCTTTGAGCCATCACCTGCGGCTCCGGAGCCTGCTCCGCCATTTGCAGAGAGAGAGACAGAGAGGCACTTGCACTTCCCTTCTCTCTCTCTGTCTTATGCGGACTTCCCCCTCGCAGGGCTCCTGATTGGCCCTGCACCCGGGTGCACCACCCCCTGGGAGAAGCACGGCCAGGAAGTCCCTTTCCCGGGCTGGCCCTGTTCGAGGCGCACATGGCCATGGAGCTGTGCGGGGAAGCCCCGGGATCCCCGCTGGGAACAGCCCGCCAGAGGCTCCGCTGAGTGGGCCAGCCCTCCCGCAAGCCGCGGCCCAAAGGAGAGCAGCCCCTGCGATCCCCAGTCAGCGTGACCGTTGGCCCCGCTGGCCGGGCAGGCATGCCAGAATCACAGCTGCCGGGAAAGAAGAGGGAGATGCAGCAATGGTAGGAGAGGAGAGCCTCCTCCTGGGGCTCGGTGCCGCCGCTGGCTTCCTTGCCCTCCTCCTCCTCCTCCCCCCATTCTTCCTCCTGCTGTCCCAAGGGCAGCTCGGGCGAGTGCCAGGGCAAGAGGGACACCCGGGGGGCCAGCTGGGCCGGCGTAGGGGCTGGCAGGGCCGGTCAGGCAGAGCAGCCACAGCATTGCGGCCAGTGCCGGCAGCCCGCACAGCACCAGCCCCCACTGCGGCTACATCGGATGGGCGAAGGACGAGGCCAGGCAGCACAGAGTCTTGGTTGAGGCGGCGGCAGCAGCTTTCTCACCCTCTTCCTCCTCCCCTTCCTCCTCCTGCTGGCCCCTGGGCGGCTCAGGCGGGTGCCGGGGCAAAAGGGATGCCTGAGGGGGAGCAGCCGGGCCGGTGGAGGGGCTGGTCAAGCAGAGCAGCCGCAGCATTGCGGCCAGGGCCGGCAGCCTGCGCGGCACCAGCCCCTGCCACGGTTACATCGGATGGGCGGGGGACAAGGCCAGGCAGCGTGGAGTCCTGGTTGTGGCGGTGGCAGCGGCTTTCTCACCCTCCTCCTCCCCTTCTTCCTCCTGCTGTCCCCGGGCAGCTCAGGCGTGTGCCGGGGCAAGAGGGATGCCCGAGGGGGAGCAGACGGGCTGGCGGAGGGATTGGTCAAGCAGAGTAGCCGCAGCATTACAGCCAGGGCCAGTGGCCCGCGCGGCATCAACCACTGCCATGGCTACATCAGATGGGCGGAGGGCGAGGCCGGGCAGCGCGGAGTCCCGGTGGCAGCTTCCTCGCCCTCCTCCCCTTCTTCCTTCTGCAGCCCCCCGGGCAGCAGTCCCGGCAGGGGCATCGCTCCCTGGGCCGTCCCTGGGCAGCCGAGCCAGCCATGCGTCTCCATGAGTCTGCTCATCTCCACTGGCAGCGGCGGCACCATCTGATGCTCTTTACATGGCTGTTCTTCCACGTGACTGAGATAGGCAGCGCCGCTCTGTTATTGTTTCCCCAGACCAGAGTTGGGGCCGCTGCCTATCTCAGTCATGCTGTCCATTGACTTCCATGGGGATGCTTGACCGATTGAAACAGCTCCAAGGATCGAGCTGTGGGATGGCTTAGAGTGACAGAGATGCAAATGTGTCTCCACAGGAAATGCAGCAAGGGCAGGAGATGAGGAGTCAGCCTATGTCTGTGCACACGCACAGACTTAAATGGAGGCTTCCAAACCTGACACCCATACACACGTTAATGTCTGGAAAAAAAGGGGGAAAAGTGGGCATGATTATTTAAAGACCCCCCACTTTTCCTTTCCTTCCTCCTCTTTGGCAGTGTTGACTTCTGCTCCTCCAATCTTGGTTGCTCCTTGCAGTCCCTGCCTGCCATGGCTATTTCTGAGAGCAGGGAGCAACTGCCTGCTGGGCAAGCCCTGAAAGCTTTCTTCCTCTCCCCGATCTTGCCTTTCTTGCTCGCCCTCTGATAGAGGCGTCTGTTGGGTTTCCTCAACCTCCTCTCCCCACGTTTTATTTTAATCCACCACTGCCTCCCTCTTTTGCTTCACTCCTGGAGTCACTTGGCGAAGCTTGAAGGAGAGGCTGCCTGCTCTCACCTCCTGCGGAGCAGAAGTGCTGCTTCCTTGCCCTCCCAGTGAAAGAACCCCAGAGAGGTGGAAGACGTCCTTTCTCCCACTTTCCACTTCTCATCTTCTCTTTTCTGAGCACCCTTCCCCGAGCGAGCCAGAAGCCTCAACTCCGGCTGAGATAGGCGAGCCCAAGCTGCCATCTGCTGCCGCTTTGGAAGATTTGCCGCAGCAGCTCTTTCTCCCTGTCAGCCTCCTCCTCCACTCCCTGCGAACCTTTGCGCCAAAAGGCAGAAAGAAGAAAGTCCCAGAGAGGGAGAGCGTGGGGTGGGAGAGCAGTCTTTTCCGAGGGGAGGAGAAGCCAGGGCAGAGCTGGACGGGGGCAGAACCAGTGCAAGTCTCGCCTTAGGCTCCACTCTTTAATCAAGCCCCCTGTTCTGTGCGCATGCACACGTGCGTACATGTGCGCGCACATTATGCGGCTCTCAGGTTGTTTTTTTTTTTGTGATGAAAACGGGTCCAAGTGGCTCTTTCAGTGTTTCAGCTTGCCGACCCCTAAGCTAGTCTTTCATTCTTAAAAGTTGAAAAAAAATGTATATTACCAAAGTTTGGCTTTTTTTGGCAAATTTTGCTGATGCAATCTTAAAAAGCCTAGTTATCTTTTTTAAAATATATTTTGTTGATTTTTTTTATGTTTAAAGCCCTAGTTATCTTTTGTGGCCTACAGAATGCTCACCTTTGTGTTAAGCCACAAAATGGGTTCTCATTTATAATTTTTGTTCTTTGTGTTGTCTGAACCAAAACCAGAATGATTGTTGATCTGAATAACACTAATGTAGTCAACTGTGGATGATTTAATAATTAAACAAATATGTATGAAATTTGTATGAATCTATACTGAAGTTTTGTAGTAATTATTAGTTAATGGTTAGCCAGTACAAAAAGTTGTAAGTTTAAACTGTGAAGTCTCTTTTTAGATGATAAATAATAATCTTCTGATGGTAAATTCTGCTCTGAATAAATTATAATATTATCTAATAAGTTTAAAAACAGAGTGGCTAGTATTCCAGATTTGAAATTTAACAGTGATGAGGCTGGGGTGGATATATGCTGCAACAAGATTCATGAACTCTACTTTGTTTGCGTTGACTTGTGTATTATTACCTTTGTTTTTTAGGAAAATGTTTACTTCTGTGGAATTAAGTATATTGAGGATGGCTTAACCCTAACTGACTCAGATACAATTGGTTCAGCTCCTCGCTATCAGATAATTGAAGAGAGTATCCAGATCCTCCAGGAGGAGGATATTGAGTTCATTAGTGTGCCAGTTCCAGAATTTGCCGACAATGATCCAGCTGATATTGTTCATGATTTTCAGAGGGTAAGGAATAATACTCTGGATAACATTGTAACTGGAGGAACAGGAACTTATTCTCCCATTGAAGTTACTGATTATTTCTGGTGTCTTGGCTCTATTTGTATGTATACTGGTAGGTGCACAAAGAAAGCCGAAATAGGTCCCAGAGTGGAGGAAGTAAAAGGACTGTATAGATTGGTTAAAGAGCCATGGTGGTGCAATGGTTAGAATACAGTATTGCAGGCTAATTCTGCTGACTGCCAATTGCCAGCAGTTCATCAGTTCGAGTCTCAGTGGCTCAAGGTTGACTCAGCCTTCCATCCTTCCAAGGCAGGTAAAATGAAGATTCAGATTGTTGGGGACAATATGCTTACTCTGTAAAGTGCTTCGAGAGGGCTGTAAAGCACTGTGGAGCGGGATATAAGTCTGAGTACTATTGCTATTACAGCCTGCAAAGTTCTGTATTCCCTATTGTACAAGTGAGAAAATAATTATGTAAGAACAAGCAAAAGATTACTTGTATCCAACCTTCTAAAAGCAATGTGCCTTTTCTGGGTTAGTGCTAGCCTGAAACATTTAATACTATTTAGAGTTTCAAAGTATACTCTTTCTTACCTTTTATTTGTGATATATTGTATTAAAATTTTAATATAATAATATTTTAAAAAATATAAAAATAGCCCAACCTACCAAAAATAGAACTGTAAAAGACAGACTGGGAATATAAATTAAAATAGGTAAGAATATAGCAAGAGAACAGCTGTCCACCCTGGATGAGTTCAAATTCAAATGGGTTATATCCCAGAGTTCAGAAGGACTGGCAGATGTAATCTCAGAACCACTGAACCATATATTTCAAAAATCCTGAAGCACTGGGGAAATACCAGAAAAGCTGGTGTGGTTCTCATCTTCAAAAAAAAAAAAAAAGGAAAAAAGTGAATCCAGGAAACTACAGAGCAATCAACCTGCCATCAATACCTGGGAAGATCTTGGAAAAGATAATCAAGCAACAGATCTACAAGCAAACAAAGTTGCTAGAAGCAAGCAAAGTTATAAACAAAAGTCCACATGGTTTGTCAAAAACATATCATGCCAAACAAATCTTATTTCATTCTTTGACAAAGTGATAAAATTAGTGGACCAGTAAAATACTGTGGTATACTATGTAGTATACTTGAATTTCAGTAAGGCATTTACACAGTAGATCACAACCTACTTCATAATAAGTTAGAAAAATGTGGGATAGACAGCATCACCACAAGATGGATATGTAACTGGCTGACAAACTGCACTCAATGTGTAGTCCTTAATGGAACTACATGTATATGGAGGGAAATAAGTAGTGGGATACCCCAAGATTCCATCTTAGGCCCATGCTGTTCAATATCTTCATAAATGATTTACATGACAGAATAGAAGGGGAACTTAATCAGATTTTCAAATGACACCAAGCTGGCAGGAATAGCCAACAGCCCAGAAGATGGGTTCAAGATCCAGAAAGATCACAACAGACTTGAACACCAGGCCCTATCTAGCAAAATGAAATTCAATTGTGTGAAAAGTAAGGTTTTACATTTAGGCAAGAAATTCTACAGATGTAGAATAGGTGGAACCGGCTCACTAGCAGCAACTGCAACTGGGATCTTGGAGTCCTAGTAGACAACTGCTCAAATATGAGCCAGCAGTGTGCTGCAGCCACCAAAAAAGCCAATGCAATCCTAGGCTGCATTAACAGAGAGATAGAAACTGAATTGTCACCATATCACAAAAAAGATGTTGAGACTTTGGAGAAAATTCAGAGAAGAGCAACTAAGATGATCAAAGGCCTCGAGACTCAAAAATATTAAGAACGGCTGCAGGACTTGGATTTGGGTAGTCTAAAGAAAATAGGAAATAGGGGAGACATGATAGCAGTATTCCAGTATTTGAGGGGCTGCCACAAAGAAGAGGGGGTCACGTTATTCACCAAAGCACCAGAGGGCAGGATAAAAAACAATGGTTGGAAACTGATCAAAGAGAGAAGCTACCTGGAATTAAGGAGAAACTTTCTGACAGAACAATTAATCAGTGAAATAGCTTGCCCCCCAAAATCGTGGAGATCACTAGAGATTTTTAAAAAGAGGCTAGACAGTCACTTGTCTGAGATGGTATAAGTTCTCCTGCTTGAGCAGGGGGCTGGACTAGAAGATCTCCAAGGTCCCTTCCAGCTCTATTCTATTTAATATAAAAAAGATGTTGAGATCCTGGAAAGAGTGCAGAGAAGAGTAACGATGATTACAGGGCTGGAGGTTAAAACATACAAAGAATGGTTGCAGGAATTGGGTATGTCTAGTGAAAAGAAGGTCTAGGGGAGACATGATAACAGTGTTCCAATATTTGAGGGGCTGCCACAAAAAAGGGGGGAAGTCAATCTGTTTTCTAAAGCACCAGAAAGCAGGACAAGAAGCAACGAATGGCAACTAATCGAGGAAAGAAGCAGCCTAGAACTAAGGAAAAATTTCCTGATAGTGATTAAGAATTTATCAGTGGAATATTTTGCCTCCTGAAGTTGTGAGTGCTCCATAACTAGAAGTCAGCCATTTGTCTCCTCTAGAGTCTCTTGCTTGAGCAGGAGATTGGACTACTAGAAGACCTCCAAGGTCCCTTCCAATTCTATTATTCTGTTATATACCTATCATGTATTATTTTGATCTGTATTTACTGTTTTAAATGTATCTGGAACATAGAAGGTAGAAACTATTCTGTAATTTTTTCCTTATGCTAATTCTTTTTTTTTCTTGTTATCAGAAAACAATGTTTTAATAACTAAAAATGGAATAAATGATACCTAGAGTATTTAAATTATGGTCTTTGAAAGAACAGTATAGTATATTAAATTATATACAATGTTACATATTCTAACCTTATTAAGAGATTCATGCCATTTCTTTGTAGAAACTTACAGCTTATCTTGACCTCAGCCTGAATAAGTGCTATGTCATTTCTCTGAATACGTCAGTTGTTATGCCACCTAAAAACTTCTTAGAACTGCTGATCAACGTCAAAGTAAGACTAAAATAGAGTTTTTTTTAATGTATTCAGTAATCCTTATCTTCACTAAAATAATTTAGGTCTCAGTTGGTTAGAATGACTGTGAATTTAATTTTATCCTATTATGGTATGCATTATATTAGTTGATTCCTTTGTACAATTTCTGATATGGTGTTTGTTTCATTGTCAGGGCAATTAAATGCAAAAACCTATCAATTACTAAGTTAAACCTCTTAAGATGCTTCTTCCACTCTCATTTATATTAACATTTTTATTATCCTATGTAAATAATCCCTCTCACCAAAATCAGATCTTATGTGCAATTTGTTCTTTGCTTATGGTCTAACAAACATCAGACACATTTAAAATATGAATATACATAAATTACATAAAATGTAACCAAAACTATGAAGAAGGCACCAACTGTTTCCCATGGGCTAAAGCTACAGGTAATAATTTTGCCATTGCCATTGAGAAATTGGTCAGTTTAAAGGAAAGCAGTATTCTCCTTATAATGAGAAGAATTTGTTATAATTGGAGTTATATGTTTTAATTGCCATTGTGTGCAGAGTGGACATTTTAATAAAATATGGGATATAGATATAGATGGAAATATGTTTAAATTGTCACCCTGTTGGGTATATAATTTGGGCCAGAGAAAAAAATCCTCTTATTGTGCTTCCCCCAAAATAAGAATGGGTCTTATATTAATTTTTGCTCCAAAAGGGGCATTAGGGCTTATTTTCCGGTTGGGTCTTATTTTCGGGAAAATATGGTATGTGAAGCAAGCATGATCATAAAAAGAAAAAATACTCAAGGAAAGTCAAGGAAGATGGGAGAATTTTATTACAGACATGGGAGATTTGGGCCTTGACTGACTAGATGATCTAAGTTCCAGACCCTCTTTTTGAATTCTGTTCAGGTTTTTATGAGGCCTGAAGTAAATAATGTAAAGTTGGTATTGACAGACCACAATTTGCCTTTCCAGAGTGAATACAAATCTATTCTTTGGGGCTAAGATGAACCACAAGGATCTCTCCATAGAATTTGTCTTGCTTGAGATCTTAAGTATTGCAATTTTGCATGAGCCCTGAGCTGAGCCCAGTGTGTGCTGTTTTTAGAAATAGCTTGCAAAGAATACAAGTTGCACATTTTCTTATACACCTGAGTATCATACAGCAGCAGCATGCCCAAAATGTTGGCCTTGAATAGTTTAACCATATGATATTTAGATTTTAAAAATCAGTTGGCATCCTGGAAGTATTTTTTTAAAGCAAACTTTTCTGATAAAGAAAATATCACTAACTTGTGTAGGGGACTATTGGTTCTCAGTTCATGATTTAAACTATGATCACTTCAAAAAAAAGTAGGCTACTTTTCCTGTTTCTTAAGATCCATATTTTTCAGAGGCAAAATTATAGATATAAATTAATAAATATAAACTCACATAAATTGAATTAATAATAAAAAGTTAAATGAAAATTGATGTAATTTTTTTATTTTAAACTCTTCCATGTTTCTATTAACTTACGTAGGCTGGAACATACTTGCCACAATCATACTTGATTCATGAACACATGATAGTCACTGACCGCATTGAAAATGTGGATCAACTGGGTTTTTTCATTTATCGCCTTTGTCGTGGTAAAGAGACTTACAAATTGCAGCGTAAGGAAGCACTGAAAGGTATGGTATAAACATAGATGAGATAATAAAGATTGCCATAATTAATATTTGGTTTCCACATGAAACTATGCAGAAGTAATATTTTAGTCTGTATATATCTTGCTGCATTGTAATAAAATATGCAGTTTTCTCTTATTAATGCTAACCGGGATCAGGAAAGCTATCACTAAGCGATCCAGTCATAAGCAATGACATCATGTGACCATGCTAATCTATGACAAGAGTTGCATCTGTGACAACAGTTGTTGGAATTAGGTGAATCCTGTGTGATTGCAGCATCTTGCAATTACCATTTGCAACCTCTTGCTGTCTTTCTGATTGACTGCTTATTGGAAGCCAGCAGTAATAATCACAAGTGGTGATCATGTGTCCATGGGATGTTGCAGCATCATAATTATAAGTCACCAAGTGTGATCATGTGATTGTGGGGATGCTACTAGGAGTACCATTAAAATGTCAAAGGGTGACTAATAAGTGGATTTTACATGAGGATTGCCTATATTATAAAAATATCCATAAAAATAACCATGCCTCTTATATCACCTAATTTTTAATGTTATGGATGTGCATATTTAATTTATACAAAGCTTTAAAACAGATTTTTTTGCTTTTGAATATTTCATGTCAGATTGCAATGTCAGTAATTCTATGCTTAACACAATGTTCTGGTTGGAAAAAAATGGTTCCTGATAAATCATGAATATATTTTGTTATAAGAAGAAATGATGGTATACCTGTGGCTAAATTATTTGGTGTGATAATATGTTAATTTTACTAATATTACTTTCATATATCAAAGCATTTTTGTACATTTTCCCCCACAAATGTTTGGCAAACCTAAATTAATTTATGTACTACCATTCACTTTAATAAATTAAGCATGTGGTTAAACTTATCAACATTAATGACATTTAGAAGTTTTTCATTGGCAGTTTGAACATGTCTAGTATATTTAAACAGTGCATTATTTTACAGTAGTATTACTTAGGACAATACAGTGAAGAAATTTGAAATTAAAACTGAAGATTTGATTACTTATTTAAATTATTTAAATCAAGTAATTTATTTATTTGATCTCTCTCTCTAAATGAGATAAAGAGGGTTTGAAGGATGTGCTATGCAGCTTGAAAACAGATTCCACAGTGCTCCATGAGGCTTATTCCTAATTAGACACAAATATAAGTTCATCCATTTTTGGTCCACTGATAGAATCCAGTGAATCTCTTCAGTGACTGGAAACTGATAGGATCTCTTCATAATACAAACTTAATACAAACTTAAACTTAATATATTTCTACAAATTTCAGTACATACTTAAAATAAGAAACCAGTGAAGATACTGGTAGCAGATGGAAAAGTTTGGATATACTTCCAGTTAAGAACAGTGCTTAAAAAAAACCCATAATGCTCTTGTTTAGACTCACCTGTTTTCCCACTGTTAAGAATGGGAGGTACTATTGCATTGTATGAGTACATGTGGACTGGGGTCAAGGTATTGCAGTGCTGCCTGAGTACAGCTGTGTGTGTGTATGTGTGTGTGTGTGTGCTGTAGTGTGAGCTCATAGTACAGAGTACAAGATCCTTGGGATCTCATAGCAGAGCTCCTTGGCAGAAGCGACTTACAACCTTCTCTACTGGCTTCACCATGGACTTTGCTTGTGGCAAGATGGCAGGGAAAGTTGCAAATGGTGGTCATGTCACTGCAGGACACTTCGACTATCATAAGTATGAACTGGTTGCAAAGTACCCAAATTGCAATTGTATGACCATGGAGTGCTGTCATGACCAAAACTTTTAGGACTGGATGTAAACACCACTCATTCAGCATCATCACAACTTCAAATGGTCACTGAATGAGTGATCATCAAATGAGAATTATCTGTACTTGCATATTACCTGCCATTTTAGTTCAGAATGAGGTCACTGTTTCTTTGTATAGTATTCTTTCTTTCTTCTATTTAAGAGGCTAATATTTTTCCATACAAGACATATATACATAGTTCTTTATAAAATAACAATTTTTTTTCCGTTCTCCCATTATAGGCATTCACAAGCGTGAAGCAGATAATTGCCGGATAATTCGACATTTTGAGAACAGATTTGCGATGGAAACACTTATTTGCGAAGAATAATAGGGAATGCTACCGTAACAGAAGATTAAAAAGATACTTCAATTTATCCTTTCTATTATGTGCAGTGATTTCTTTTTCTAATCATTTATGTAAAGAATAGACAAGGCTATATAGCCGAATCCAATTACTTAATCTCATGAAACATCTTTATGTCATATTTTGAAGTATAATGTTATTTTTTATGTTGGCATAGAAGCGATATATTGTTAGTGTATTTCACATAATAAATCCTGAACTATCAGGAGGTAAATTATGCATCCAATATTACAAAAAAATCTATAAAATAATTGTAGTTAAAAGCTAAAAAAGTGTATAGATCAATTGCAACTTTTGAGGTTTTTAACAGTATATTAGTACTATTACGGATTATAGCTCATTAAGAAACATTTTATAATAAAGCGGAATTTGTTGTGATTCCAAACAGTCACATTTAAATTCACTTCAAATTGGCTGTGCTAATATAGGTGTTTGCTGTACAAACTCTAGCAGTAATTTCATGTTACTTTATATAAGCTATCTGTGTGCAAAAGAAAATAAATACAAATCTGTTTGTGTAAATGTTTTTGCTAAATTCTTTTTACATCAGGGGTCTTCAAACTTGGCCCTTTTATGACTTGTGGACTTCAACTCTCAGAATTCCTCAGCCAGTGTGCCTGGCTGAGGAATTCTGGAAGTTGAAGTCCACAAGTCATAAAAGGGCCAAGTTTGAAGACCCCTGTTTTACATGAATTGTTTGTCTTAGAATTGTATTTTAGTGGAGTTAAATTTCTAGTAATCACAGTACTAGGCTACTAAATCTTGGAATTATTTAATTTTATTTGTAATAATGATTTAGAGTAAAACTGAAACACTGTTTCTAAAAAAATAAATGTTAAAATATTGTTTTCTTTGGTTTTACTAAGGGTTTATCATTTAATTGTGTATTTAAGTAGCAAAGAGTGGATTTTTCTTAAAATTCCTTACCTGGCAATCTCTCTGCATGGTGGGGGGAACAAGTCAGCCACAGGAGAAATGCAGAAGTGGCCTCCCTCCCCCACTCCAAAGAGTGAAGAGATTGGAGTGGAAGGGATTACAAGGGAGTAAGTAGGTGCGCAATAGGAATATGTCTGTTTGCATAGTGTGTTTGCAACTGCCAGCAGCAGCTCATTGCTTTTGTTGTGTATTCTTCAGTGTCCCTGCTTATTCTTTTGTAATCCCTAATTTCTCCACTCTGCAAGGTGGAAAAAAACCAAGAAAAATATGTATTGATTGTAATGGTGATCACATGACAAAGGGATGGGGTGAAGGTTGTAAATGTGGGCATTGGATATAAAATTATTTTTTCAACACCATCATAACTTTGAACCAATTAAATGATAAACCCGAATAAGGCACTTAGTAAGTGAAGATTATCTGTATTGGCATGGATTTCATGGGAAAAGTATATGTAAAACTGAAAAAAGAACAATATCCATATATAGAGTTTATTATAGTCCAGATAGAAATAGTTAAAAATAATGACACAAAACAGGATAAGAATGTTGGAATTGGTGGTATTAGTCAAGGTATGTCTTAATTTTACAGGCTGTATAACAGATTTTGGTTATGTTCAAGGAAACTAAATCACATATCTGATAACAATTGTACATAAAAAGATCAGAGTTTCTCAGGTAAGAATTTATTAGGCAAGTCTTATGAGCCTCATAGAGAATACAGTGTAAGAAGATATGAGCTGTAGTTTCAATAGCCTCTTATCTGCCGGGGCATAGTTTTATCTCATAGGGAACTTTTCTATATCGGTCCTCCAAAAACTTGTGAGAAGATTGTTGAAGCATGCTACAGTTAGTGATCTTTGGAATTTGTAGATTATATAATGTAAATATCTTGGTAGTTTGAAAAATGGGCTTGAGCAACTATGTCAGACTAAAAGAACTCTCCATCCTAACTCATGCATTTTTGCCCTGCCAGACTGTGAGTTCAAGTCTTGCCTTAGCTATGGGCAACTTTCCGCCAGTCACTCTTTCTCAGCCCAACCCACTGTTAGAAACAAAGAAGTTTAAAAAGAAAACGGTTACAATTGATTAACAATAAAAGGATTAGCCAAGCCCTGCACATAGGCACTAGATTCCAGGAGGTTTGGCTATAAGATACACTTAACAAGACAAAAGGGTGGCGGGGAAGTTTGAAACAATGTAACCAGGGGGAGGGATGATGTATTCTGGCTACGTGTCTCGGACAAGATTGTGCCCTCTTAAGTCCTTTCAAGGAGGACTTAAGGAGGGGACGGGGGCGTCACAATAGAAGTGTATATAATGTTATGAGTTCGAATGTTTGAGTGTGGTCTCTGGTTTAGAACTTCCTGTTGAAGCTTCTCTTAGAGATCCACCACACTTTGCAAAGTGCTTTTTCTATTTTCTGCAGAATAAACTCTTTTCTTACCAATCCAATTTTGTTGGTGTTTTAATTCCATTTCCAACAAATTGGCTGCCCAAATGTGGGGCCTTGGGCATCTGTTCCTACATCTTCAGGAGGCGAGGTCAACTGAGGACGGCATGCCCCATTGATTACAATGGTCCAAGGTTGCAGTTGCAGGTCGAGGAAGTGGAACGGAGCCAGGCCCACGGACCAAATAGTGATTGGTAAGAACTGAGGAGAGGGGACCAGAGAATTACCAGGACAAGGACCGGGCAACTTCGTGCACGGATCTAGGTGAGTAAAACTTGGGGTAAACCAAGGAATAAAACCTAGATGGTCAGGGAGGGTTGGGTAGGAGAGTTTGAGTCTGAAATCTTTGAGAGGTGTGTGTGAGATGCCCCAAGGGTTCTGGAAGACTGGCAAGACATACATGCACTAGGTATGAATGTCCCAAGGGTCTGAAGGACTGGCAAGGTGGAGTGAGAGCGGACTCCTGAGTAAAAGGAGAAAGAGGCTTGGTGAAGCGAAGCGTGGTCTCATTAGATTGGTAAGGACGACAGAATTGTGCGGTAAATCAACCATGGGTATTCTGGAGGGTCCCAGGGGAGGAAGTGTGTGAAAAAGGTTAGAAAAAATTCAGAATAGATCCTCACAGCCCATTAGGAAAACTGTTAGAAAACAGGGAAACCACCATATAACAAACTGATCACTAAGGTAAATTTAACAAAAGAAGTTATGGTAAATTTGTGCTTCTTGTATGGTGGGAGAATGAGAAAGTTGAGTAGCTCCAAACAGGAAAAGGAAATATAAGCCCCATTTGCCGGCAGCAGACCCCTGTGTCTGTGAATGGGTTTCCCAGGCCCTGCCCATGTGGAGCCAGGGTAGTAAAGGGAGTTTTGAGTTTGAGCTCAAGGGCTGCTTAGGAAGAAAGGTGAAGGTGAGTACCTCTAAATTTGAACTTTAAAGCCCAGGGGAATGAGAGAAATGTGTGTATGTCTCTGTGTGTGAGTGAGAAGACCCTTTTCCCAATCACAGTTGGATTTTGCTCTGTCTGGCCTTTCCTAGTCGCAGAAAGGATCTGTTTGAGTGGCAGACTCTGGAAAGCATGGGGGTTTGGCCAGAGCGCAGGACCTTTTGTTAGGGAAAAGAGAGAGGCTGTGTGCAAATGGAATGGAATAAGTGAATGAATGAATTGGATTTGAGCAACCAGCTGGTTAGGCCCTGTAAGCAAAGCAAAGCAAAGTTAGGAAAATGGACTTTGCTCAGGGCTTTGCTGGAAAACCAATTTGGCTAAATAAAGGTACTTAAAAGAAAAATAAGAAGTAGTGATTCTCTTTATCTTTCTGTGCAATCACGTGGTATGTTTAAAATTCGTGCCTTCCCTAATTTGAGTTAGCTGAGATTTGTGGTGGGAATGACCAGGATGTGTAGAACTAAAAATTTTGTTTCCTTTTCTGTTCTCTTTTCCTTGTCTTGGTATGTATATGTGTGTCAAAGTCTTTGTGTGTGAGGTAAATGCGACTGTTAATTGTTTCTAATCCCAAGAGAAAAGAAACTACCAAAAGGAAATACTCTCACTCTGTTTGTCTGGCCAGCTAAGAGAGTGAAGAAAGATGTGTTTGTTTGTTTTTCTTCCCCCCCCCCTTGAGAGAGAAAGGAAGAAGGGGGTCTGATCTTTTAACTATTTTTTTTCTGCTTGGAATTCTGGTTTGAGGAAGGAGGGGTGAATGTGAAACTTAATATCCATTCTTGCAGTTTCAACTTGTAATTTTTATTCAGAAGAGGAGGCAATAATTATTGAACTAAGGATATATCCACCAACCAAAAGAAATGATTCTGAATTGTTTTGCTTAGATTTGTAAATGTTTTAACTTACTTAATGGAAATTTGTTTCCATCTGAATGGAATCTGATTAAATTAGAATTTGACTAAATTTATATTAAGAGCAAAGAGTTGATACTAGAGTTTGATACAAAACTATTTCAGTAACTCAGAATATCTTATTAAGCTTGTTTGTTTATTTTTTTGTGTGGAGTTGCTTTTTGTTGTTGTTTTATTTTTTTTATGTTTTTAGGTCTGTATGCAGGACACACTGATAGAAAATAATACCTAAGAGAATCGAAGGGATTGTAATTCAACCCTTCTTTAAAACAAAGAAGTTGAGAAAATTTTGGGGATTATAAATGAGCTATGTTTTGAATAAAGATTAGTATGCAAACAAACTCAAGCAAAGTTTTTGGTAAGCACTCCTTTGTTTGCTCTTTATTAACCAATTTGTTTGCAAATACAAAGGAATGGCTAGGAGAGGGGAGGTTTACCCAGACAGAAGTGGGGGGGAAAAGGCAGCCAGTGGCATTTTTGTCTAAAATTGTCATGTGGGGAAGTCTTGGTGGTTAGGATTTGTTATCAAGTGTGGGTAATTTTAAAACAGAAAGCTGAAAGGAAGTAACCACTCGTTCATAGCAAAGTAGTTGGAGGGGGGAAAAGAGAGACGTAATGAAAATAGGAAGTAGAAGCAAATGGGAGGTGAATGTTGCTAGATGGGAGATGGATGTTGAATAAAGCATTATGGATGTATTGGAATTTATACAGCAGCAAGACAAGTGGTGGATAAATGCTTGATATGTAAAAAGGTAAATATAAAAGCAATCAGGAAACAAAAAGGGGGAGGGAAGCCTCCAGCCCTTAGGCCATTTCAGTGCATTCAGTTAGATTTTACTACCCATGTAGTAGTAATGCAACAACCAATGTGGTTTCTAGGATACTGTTGGAAGCAATATGTGCATGAACTGTCCAGATATTTTGATTTTCTCAGGAAACAAGGATTGCTGGCACAAGCACCTCCCTTGGAGTTTCTAGTCCACAAATTCCAGATCGGAGATTGGGTTCTGATCTGGAATTGGAAGGAGGAGAAGCTGGTTCCAAAGTGGGAAAGCCCTTTCCAGGTGCTGCTGAAATCTGAAACAGCAGTCTAAACGGCTGAGAAAGGCTGGACCCACTACACACATGTAAAAGGACCAGAAGCTCCAGCTGAGTGGAGAAGTGTGCCTCAACCTGACCCCTTGAAGCTGATAATAAGAAAAAGCAAATATAGAGACATTAGAAAAGGGGGGGGGAGTTTTAAATGTGTTGGTTTTATGACTGTAAATGTTGGTGTAATTGTTGTTGTACCCATTGCCCAGACTATGCACCGATACACAGACACTGCGGAGAAGAGTGTGATATAGTGATCACTGAAGACTGGTGTTCCGAGTAACAATCTCAGCCCCTGTTACAGGTGGTGGGGTTAAAAATGAAAGGGAAGAAGTACTTTTCCAGGAGTGGACAGAATTGGGATGTTAGACCTCAATAGGGCTCTGGTTACAGGAGTAATTAAAATATGGATTATAATGGGAGTAGTAAGATTCGGGAGCATATGCAAAGGTCAAAGTACAAATAACTCTGATAACTATAATGCTTGCATCAGAACCACCAAAATGGGTAATAAGGTAACTAAAACTCTGACGTATCATACTCAGATGAACTGTAAGAAGGTGGTGGGAACATGTGTTCATAATACCACCTGATTTTCCCTGTGTAATGAAACAGGAAGGGTTACATGCGTTGACCCCTCTAGTGTGAAATATCAAACAACCATTCAGATATTTACCTTTCAAAGTGGAAAGAATCTAACATCATTATTATTAGGACAGAACACCAGTACCTTTGCTAATCACAAGAGTAGAATCTGCTTTGATGCCTGCTATGCCATGAAGTTTAGTCCCTGGACCACCTCTGGGGGCCTGAGTTGGCAGCAGAGTTACCTCACACAAAGGATATACTGTTACGACCAACAACAGAGAGGAAGCTCCTACGTGGCTTCCCAGACATATTGGTACTCTGATGATAGGGATCCACCTAGAGTGTGGACAGAGAAGAGCAATTGGTTTAATTTAACCAAGGGGGGTCGGGCAGTCTGATTGTTTAAAAGACCATTATACCCCCACATGCTTGCATTTTGTGGATCCCGACGAAGGATCACAGGAATATGGATTGGGAATTGAGAGTCCGGGAAAGGACCTGAGCACTTGCATCATCATTAAAGTAACCAGGAAAAATCTGACCCCAATAGAAAGAAAATTATTCCACTCCTTTTGTGAGGAGCTTGATACCTGGGGACTCACCTTTCTCACCAAAAATCTATTTATAGATCTGGCTGAAAGGATAGCTACCACTCTGGGAGTAAAGAATTGTTATGTATGTGGTGGAATAAATATGGGGGAACAATGGTGTTGGGAAACTAAAGAAATTGATATCCAAGACGCTAACATTATGTCTACTTGGACTACTAAATTAATAAAGAAAAGTCAAAAATGGGCTTTAACTACATCCATTATAGGTCACTCCTGCTTTCAGAGAAACTGCTCCGAAAACCAGGAGGAAGTAGGAACTATGATATGCGAGGGTCAAAGATCTTACGGGGATTCAAGTATTCAGAATTGGGGAACCATGCATAGTGGTGAACAAAATCCTTTTAATAATACGGTTTTACAGGGGCTTTGGGATAATGCATCCCAAGAATGGTTCACCCCACAAGGATTTTATTGGATATGTGGAAAATTTGCATATACCAGCCTACCTAGCAGTGTGGTATGGTTCATGTGTATTGGGAAATATAAAACCTAGTTTTTTCGTACTTCCTATTCCTCAAGGGGAACAACTTGGAGTAGCAGTATAATGAGGAGAAGGAAGCTAGGAAAAAACGATAATTGGAAATTGGATAATGAATGGCCACATGAACGTATAATACAGGTGTATGGACCTGCCACTTGGGCTGAGGATGGATCATGGGGATGTAGGACTCCAATTTATATGTTGAATCACATTATTAGGTAACAAGCAGTTCTGGAGATTATTACTAACAAGACAGCGCTAGCATTAAATAAGTTGGCTAAACAGAATACCCAAATGAGGACTGCAGCTTATCAAAATAGGTTAGCATTGGATTATTTATTGGCAGAAGGAGGGGTCTGTGGAAAATTTAATTTAACCTTTGTCTGTAAATAGACGAAGGGAAGGCTATTGAGATAACAAACGGGAGAAAGGTGTGTTGGATATGTTTGCATCCTTATTTGTAAAAGTAATAAAGGTGGGATACAAATAAAAAAAATAAATTCCTAGGTTAACACATAGTGTAAATCTTCATAGTGATTTCTGATTTGAACTAAGTTTCAAGTTCTGATTACTTCTGCATTTACTTTGATTTGGAATCATGCGAAATATTGATAAAAGTGGTTAGAAAGCTGAAGATTTGTGGGTATATAGGTTATATTTCCATAGGACCAACCTGGTTGGCTTGTTCATGCAAAACAAGAAGTCTTGCATGGGAGTGCACAAGGGCTCCAGCTTCCGCCCAGCAAATCTAGCGAAAGGGGTCGACAGCAATAATTATTGACGTGAATATCACAATATCTACTATTCACTAAAAGCAATCAGTAAACCATGTCAGTGGGTATTGGCTTCCATTATGGAGCCTCCGGGACTCCAGCAGAAGGGCTAAAAAAAGTGTAGTAGCACACACTCCTGCCGTTCAAAGCAACTTTGAGATCTGCCTGTTCTTGCCGCGTGGTCGCCTTCCCCTTTTCTTTGTGCCGAGCCTTCTAAGACATTGCCATGTCAGGTTTGATTCACTGCTTCCCTTCTTCCCTGTTCCGAAAATGTTGCAGAGATAGAAACGTGGAGAGTTATAGCTCGGGTTCACTCGTCTTTCCAAGAAATGTCGCTAGTTTGGAACGAGATCGATGGGTGGAAGGCTAGGATCGTAGAAATAAGCTTCACTATTTATCCCGTGAGAACTAGCCCAGCGCCCGGGGCCCAGGACGCCTTGGCTGAATGCGAGCCACGTCTGTATATGTATCTCTACGGCAGTCTCCGCCGGAGCGCTTCACCAGAAGTGACGTCTCGGGGTGGGGCATGAAACATTTTCCCGCGGTTTGGGAGGCGGGTGGGGATTCTTTGAGGAGAGCGGCTACGGTAGTGGCCGGCTTTCTGCAGCAGCATCCAGGCTCTCGGGGGAGCCTCTATGTGGCTGGAGGCGTCGAGCATGGCGCCGACCAGCCCTCCCCAGAAAATGGGAACTGGCCTCCCAAGCCAGACGGAGGATAGCTCCGAGTCCGCGGGAGACTCTGAAGCGCCCGCCGCCCCCCAGGCTCTTGACAGGTCAGTTCGCCCCGCAGTGGTAGCTGTCGCCTGGAGTCCGGGGGTGGTGCTGGTAGTGAGTCGTGGGGCAGCAAGTGAGGGTTGGGTCAGGAGAGAGGAGAGAGAGCCGTCAGTCCAGCTCTTTGAGTGGCCCGTAGGTTGCCATCTTTTTGCAAGGGAGGAAATTCGCGGCCTCTACGTCTCGATTGCTCCTTGGATTAAGGGAATTATATCTTTGGGATTTCTTTTTCCCCCCCTGGAGCTTGCGTGTTACATCGAAAATAAATATAAAATATCTAAATAAAATAAAAATACGAACAGAGCCTTTCCCCGTTTTAAAAGCTGTCGCCCTTATTTCCTCTTGGAGTGCGTGCCAAACGAGGTCCCAAGAGGAGTGAAACAGCTTGATGATTTGGAAAAGATGCTAAGGAGACCAAACAGACATGTAAATAAACGCCAATCCTGATGGTGCTGAGTTTTGAGATCAGTGATATTTAACAGAAGAGAGGAATACAGGTTTCATTCTCGGCGTTTGCCTTACTGATCAAATGTGATGGCTCTCCACATAAAGTTGAGAACATCATGCTTCTCTCTGTTTCTCTTGTTGCCTGTGCAGCTTTTCTTTGTGGCTGTTAGGCTCATCATAATGTGGGTTTTATCTGGGAGAGAGACGACCTTGCAAAAGAAGCAAACAAATTATAAACATTGCCAGTTCTTTCTCTTTCCACAATAAATACCTGAAAATGACACATTATTGTGTATAATTTGTGTGTATGTATGTGTGCAAGAAAAAGGGATAGAAAATTGGGAGAATAACATAGAAATAACAACTGGAAAGAAAAAAGTACTTGTTTAAATATTGTGGAAAATATTAAAAGGCCAGCAAAGCAAGGAACATTTTAGGTGATTTTCAAATCTATCCAGCTTTTCAGCAGTAGTGTTGCAGTCATATTAAAAGAAAACTGAGAGTGTGTCAAGGCTGGTGGGAGATGAGCCCTCTCTTTCCAGGAGATAGTATTTGATTTTGAATTAGAAAAATTCAGATGAGTCATAGCAGCAGCATTTTTTAGAACAGTATTTGTTGTGAAAGCTTGAACCTAAATTTGAGTATTGGGGAAAAATGTGTTAGCATTCTGTAAAGACCACTGGCAGATTTAAGGAACTAGCAAAACATAGATCTAAAGTTACACCACTGTTGAATAGCAACAATTAAAGTGTCACTGTTTTGAGATGATGCTTTTCATCAGAAATTCTTCTTAGGTTTTAGAATGAATAAAACATGTTTCATTGCACCAGGATAAAATAACTATGCATTGATATGTATATGAACGTGTCTTGAGTTCATGGAATGAGGTCAGAAAAATACCATGGTACCTGTTGGTAACAGATAGGACCTGTGATTGCATTTTTCATATACAATTTGCATTGTTTGTGTTTATTAATATCTAATAAAAATACTGGGGATGAAAAGTCAGTAGTTTATTTGCTAAAATAGTGTAGTACATATTCCACAAAATTATACAATCGGTCAAGCACCTAAAGTATTCTTATAAGTAACATATTTCTCTTTGCTAGGCTTTTGTTTGCTGAAACAGACTTTATTTCCTTATGTGATGCTTTACACATAACAGACAATGTGAGAATAATTGCTTGGAAGATCTGTGAAAAAATGGATGTAGTTGTGAGTATATCTTGCTTATTAACTATGTAATTTTAGTTAATAAAATTAACCATAATACGTTTTGGAAAATAATAGCAAATACACACACACACACACACACACACACACACACACACCCCTCCCCCAATTTAGTTTTTGTTTATATTTTTAGTGCTATTTCACTTTTTTCATGAGGTGAAGTTGATTTTAAAATAATTAGTACACATGTGATACAGTCTAGTGTTTTGTAGTGTGAGTAGTGTTTAATTTCTTGCTCTCCATGCTAAAATGATTGCAAAGTGCTAATATTTCAGAATTACTTGTCGCTATTTATGGCCAGTAGCTTTGATATAGTACAGAATCCTTCCCTATGTAGGCAGAAGGCCCATCTATAGATAGACCTCTATTCATCCCTTTCCTTTCCCCTTTGTATAATAGAGAGTCTGTTCCAGCTTCTTTCTCTGTATAGTCTACTCTAAGCTGCTATGGCTTATTTGGCCAGGAAGAATAAGCTGGACAAAATACAGAAATCCTGTTCAATAGTTTGCATTGATTTCTTGACATATTTCATGTTGTACTAATATACAGATATATCCTGGAAAGTGTTTCTGTTACTCTTGACTATTAAATTATGGTTAGAGAAATGCAGTTTGATCTGGCTCTAAGTACAGAATTGTGTTAAATATAAAAGGCACACATATACAACAAAAAATTACAATATATCTAATAAAAGGATACCCATTTAGGACTTCATTTAGTTAGTACCAAGATTTTTAATACTTTTGGAGGAAAGATTTTGAAGTATAAAAAGATATTTTCATTTTTCTGTTTTTTAAAAATCTCCTTTTGATCAAATCCTGTGAAATAGTGATAAATTATTCAGATTTTGGGTCATGAATCTGAGACTGTTGTATAGCTTTCATCACCTAGCATTGCCACATCTTTGCATTTTCAAGATATGTGGAAGATACCAGGTAGGAAAGGCTTCTCAAATAGTATATACTAGTGATATGATATCAGGCAAATGATTTCAGTTTTGAAATGTTACTCAATAGCAAGCATTTCAACCTCCATGATAATAGTTAGGGCTTAAATAAAAAAAAAATCTCTTTTTTTTCAATAATTCCCTTTTATTTTGGTGCAATAACCTTCAGTATTTGATTGATCCTAAAAAAAGTGCGATCCTAAGTAGTCGCTGAGCCATTCTTACATTTGAAATAACAATAACTTAAAAATTCTTTTGAGTTCCTTATACATACAGCAACAGTAATTAGCTTTTGTGAAATGATAGATGTTGCTCCATTTATTACTACTACTACTACTACTACTACTACTACTACTACTACTACTGATGATGATGATGATGATGATGTTAGAAGGGACCTTGGAGGTCATGTAGTCCAATCCCCTGCTAAGACAGGAAACCTTATACCATTTCAGACAAATGGTTGTCCAGTCTCTTCATAAAAACATCCAGTGTGGAGCATTCACAACTTCTGGAGGCAGGTTGTTCCACTGATTATTTGTTCTAACTGTCAGGAAATTTCTCCTTAGTTCTAGGTTGCTTCTTTCTTTGATTAGTTTCCATCCATTGCTTCTTGTCCTGCCTTCAGAATGCTTTGGAGAATAGCTAGACCCTCCTCTCCTTTTGTCACCCCTAGTCCTTCTCTTCATTAAACTAGACATACCCAATTCCAGCAACCATTCGTTAGTTTGATAATAGAAGATATTATGATGGTAAACTATATAAATATAACTGCAAAATTTCTGTGTAAGACAATTATTAAATATAAATTTTGATCTGATAGTTTATTTATTACAGCTCTAAATAATACAACATATAAATGAGCTAACCTTTTTTCTAGGAGAACCATCTAAAAAAAGAAATGTGGGGCATCTGCATTTTTATGGCTGCAGTTGATCTGGATGAGATGACCTTCACTTTTACAGAACTTCTGAAATGTTTAAAAATTAGGTATGTTTGTATCCACTTAGATTTCTATAATTATGCAATTATAGTAACGTCTGTTTAATGACATATAAGAATAAATTTTATTTAGATTCATGATGAGAAGCCTTAAATGATCTGTATGAGTGTTCATAATGAATAATTAGTAAATTACATGTTAAAGTAGTAGGATTGGAGAAATTATTCATTTATACATATTCCTCACACTGTTTCCCTCTGGGATAAACGAAAGCATGCAGGGTCCAAAAACAAGAGTAAAATATAGTTAGCCAAAGAATTAAAAGCATGAGGTAAAGTAAAAGGAAAAATAACTAATACCACCATATCTCTTAATATCTTTCTGTCTTTGGATACTGTCTTTGCTCATCATATACGACCTCGTAAATCACCATAATACTCTTTTTAAAGGATCTTATCAATACCATCTAACCAGAACTTTCTTAGTTGTTCCCTTCCTCTCAATCTATTCACTCATCCATTTCAGTTTTCATTTCATCAATACATCATTTGTATCCATTAAGTGGATACAAACATACCTAATTGTGCTTTCAATTAGCCTTATTCCACATGTTTCTGTGGCACGCTTACATAATTCTTTTCTTTTTATTCCAAGCATCTTCAACATTGTCTTTCCTTACATTCATTTTTTATTCATTCTGTTGGGTAATACATAAAAAATAGTGAAACAACCAATTAAAATAAAAATAAAAATAAGTAAAGATGGTAGCAAATATACATAAATATACTCTATTAACTGTCATAAAGCAACGGCCCCCAATCTTTCTGGCTCTATGGACTGGTGATGGGGGGGGGACTGAGGATGGTTTTGCACATGCCCACACTGCTTGCGCAAATGAAACTGCATGTTTGCCTGCTGCTTGCACATCCCAGTTCCCAACGGTCTGCAGCCTAGCACCGGGCCATGGACTGGGGGTTGGGGACTCCTGTCATAAACCCATCTAGCAGAATGTATCATGGGAATCCCAAGCTGGTTGAAAAAAATATGTTTTAAAGGCCTTCTACAAGGCCAACAGAGTTGGGGCCAGTCTTTTCTGGGGGGGAATGATGTTCCGTAGGGTGGCACCAAAGCAGAAATAGACTTTCCTTCTAGATCCTGCCCAACAGAACCCCCTGGTTGACAGGACACATAACATACATCTCCTGTGGACCTGATGGCACAGATGTAAGTGGAGAGAAGCAGTTCCCTCAAATATCAAATAATTAATCTGTCTTAATATTTTTTCATCCGGAATCATACTTTTTCTCTTTTTTTCTTTCACTTCTTTCCTTTGCTTCTGTGTCCATGTATTTTCCAGATCCATTCTTGATGGTCCCCCCAAATGGCCTGTTTCAGTTTAGAACCTCAAGCCACCCTTGTATCCAGTTCTAATTCTGTCAGTTTCATCTGTTATACAGGTAGTCCTCGAGTTAAGAGTGTAATGGCGTCTGCCCATTCCACTCATAACTCAAAAACTCGTAGAGTGAATCTCGTACTTTGAACAAGATCACTCCCTTGCTCGTTAAGACACATGTGGCTTGTTAAATGAACATGAGGTATCTCAGAGTGGGGAAGACCACGGAGAGCCTAGTGATAGAACAGGCCCCCAAGGCCTTCTCGACCCACTAAGATACCTCATGCTTCCCCCTCCCTTCCTGCCCCGCCGGACTCACCTGGAAAAGATCCGTCTCCTCTTTGCTGTGGTTCCTGCTGCTGCCTGTATCTGAGGCTAGGGGGATGCTTCCGTGCCCTCTCTTGGCCCGCTTCCATGCCCTCCCTTGGCCCACTTCCATGCCCCCCCATGGCTCGCTTCCGCGTCCCCCGTGGTTCGCTTCTGCGCCCCATGTGGCCTGATACAGGCTCCAAAGGCCTTTTCCAGGCCGCTGCCTCCTGGATCTGAGGCCGGGGGATGCTTCCACGCCCTCCTATGTCCTGATCCATGCTCCAGAGGCCTTTTCCAGGCCACTGCTGCCAGTATCTGAGGCCAGAGGATGCTTCTGTGCCCCTCCCCCCCGCAGCCTGACCTGGGCTCCGGAAGCCTTTTCCAGGCTGCTGCCGCCTGGAAATGGGCCACCAGAGGGCTACATAAGGGTCCCCTGGCCTCAGCTCTGGGTGGCAGCGGCCTGGAAAAGGCCTCCAGAGTTTGGATTGGGCCACGGGGCCACAGAAGCATTCTCCGACCTCAGATCTGGGTGGCAGCAGCCTGGAAAAGGCCTCGGATGCCCTGATCCAACCTCCAGAGGCATGTGGGAGCATCCCCCAGCTTCAGTTCCGTTCTCTGTTGCAGAGGACAGAGGCCTAAAGTATCACGAGATCACACGAGATCAGTAGCATAAGATCTCGCCCCACTGATCTTGCATGATCTTGCATTACTTTAGGCCTCTATTCTCTGTGAACGCACCGAAGGCCTGGAGCAGCCAAGAAAGTGAAGGATCTCAATCTTCGCAGGGTGAGTATTGAAAGCCTGGTGCCTAGGGAGACCCGGGTGGGGGTGGGGAGGGAGGGAATAACCAGGATTAATGTTTCAGTGCCACTGTGATCGCTGGTAAGGGCGAATGGTTGCTGTGGTGCGGCAACATTCATAATTTCGGGACTTGCTTGTAAGCACTAGGGGGCGCTCATCATGTAACACTCGTAACTCAGGGATTACCTGTACTTCTGGATTTATATTCTGTAGGGATTTGTCTAAATGAATAAACCTGCCTTAAATGCTTGTATTCAAAACAAACCTACCAAAATCTAGTTCTTTCATTTTCTCTATACTCTGGATCAGAAATTGTCACCAATATAGATTTGTAGCTTCATGTATATTCACAACCTCAATGGCACTGTTTCATACTTTCTGATAAATAGTTTAACTATTTTATTTATAATTCTACAGTTTCAGTTCTTAGCACGTATTCATCAACTGCACGTTACAAATTCAGTTCATCTTCATACCTATTACAGCAGTGACAGCACTGGACTGCCATTGCTTCTTTTGATCTTATGGGATGATTTTTTTTTAACTTTATAGTTCAGTCTATGGCTTTGGGATTTCTTGGTCATCGCCATTCAGGTACTATCAAAGTACTTAGATTTTTTTGGGGATAGACATTACTGACTACAATAATAAATTACTCTTAGTTGATTGATAATGTTTATTCAATCAATAGCAACATTTAAAACTACAAAAACAAAGTAAAGCGAATAGATACAATAACATACTAGCAACTAAGAAAATAGTCTACAAAATAATATACATTCACTATTCTATCACTATATTAATACATATATAACCCAGATAATGTATATCTATTATACATTATATACCATGTTTCCCTGAAAGTAAACCATACTCCAAAAGTAAGCCCCAGCTGATTTTCAGGGGGGGTGGGCCTAATATAAGCCCTACCCTGAAAGTAAGCCCCAGCGTGTGGTGGGGTAAGTCAGCCCAGATCTTCCATGCGACAGCTGGAGCGCCCCCCTGCCGCCGGCCTACTAGGGTCCTTCGTCAGCGGTTGCTGATGGAACCGGCTGCCGCTGGTCCTGCCCTCTCTCCGTCCCACCATCTGCTTGCCTGCGGCCGCAACAAACCAAACCCTCGATGAGCCCCGGCCTCCGCCTGCCCTGCCTACTAGCCCTACTGCTGCTGGGACATTTCTTGGCTGCATCAGGTGCCATGTGGCAGCCAAGTGGCTGCCCATGCTGCTTTCTGCCTTGCGAGGCTCTTTGCCCTCCTGGCTGCTCTGCGCTGGGCTGCCCTGCTGGGCTGCTCCTGCGTGGAGTGGGGCGAGTTGGCTCAGATCTGGAATGTTGGCCTGCTACCAGCCTGCCAGGGCCATTCGCCACCAGCCGCCAGTGGAACCACACTGGCCACGCCTCTGCCTTTGAGCTGCTTGAGTGCCAGCCTGCACACCTACTCGATGCTGCAGGCGCCGGGCTAAGGGCTGGACCTGGTGCTCTTTAGGCCCTGGCGTGCGCTACAGCTGTCATGCCGGCTGGGCGCTTTTGGCCTTTACTGGCTGCTCCTGCCAGATCGCGTTTTGCCCAGCCGGCTGCTGCCGCTGCCACCATGATGTGAGGAGGCAAGGCAGATGGCAGGGGGGTGGAGTTGCTTCCCTCCACTTGCCAGACACCTGCTGAAACTGCACAGGGCAAGGTTGCTGCCCTCACCCAGATGCCCTTGCCTCCCCCAAGTGTTTTTTATCAATCTGCTTCAGCTGCATTGCGTTTCTCCATTCACTTCTCAGCCTTCGCCGCTTTTTTGTGGGACCCTCCCAAAAAAGTTCAATCAGACTTTCTAACTTTGTGAGATTTCGCGAGAAGTTAGAAAGTCTGATTGAACTTTTTTTCACACGGCGAAGGCTGAGAAGCAAACCCACAGCCGCATCAGTCCACCACCATGCTCTCGCTGCCGCCTTGCTTCTCCACACCATGTACAGGCCCTGCCCTACCCCCACGTGCTTGCAGCCTACTGGTACCAGTACCGGCAAAAACTAAGTCCTCCCTGAAAGTAAAACCAGTGCTTCCTTCAGAGTCCAAAAGAAAGTAAGACAGGGTCTTACTTTTGGGGAAACATGGAATATATATTGTTTCTCTGTGTGGAGAGAGAGAGAGAGAGAGAGAGAGAGAGAGAGAGAGAGAGAGAGAGAGAGAGAGAGAGAGAGATTGATTATATATATCCTATAATGATATGTTGCTTAACATGTAATTTTGTCTTACTTTTCATTGCATCATCACAAAATTTAGCTACTCACATATAATGAATGTTTTTAGATCTTGGAGAAGGTGGTTCACATAAAATGTATCTAGTCTCCCAGGGAATTTCTCCATTAGGATCAAAAAGAAAATACACCTGAACTTTATAATATATAGTAAAACCTCTGAAAGTTGACCATCCAAGGGACTGAAGGAAAGTGGTCAACATGCGGAGGTGGTCAACCTATGGAAATGTACATGTGCCTCATTTTATTATACAGTTTTTATTAGAGAATGTCATACAGAAACACTCATAGTGAAAACACACGAAAACCATTCATACAATACTCTATGATACAAATTCAATACATTTACCTATGTATTGTTTTTTCATGGCTTGTTCTTTCTAAAAAAAAAGACAGTTGTAATCTTTTTCTTATTCTTTTTATTAAGGTAAACGAGAAAGCTCTCTCAACGCTGGGTATATCACTTAGCATATCTGGGCATTTCTCCCACGGCAAATGACTTTAACTGCATTATCACATGACTGACATCCTCTTCTTTTGAAATATCTGCAATTTCTGTGTCCTCACTTAATTCTTTACTTAATTCTTCTGCTTCATCAGTTGCTTCCGGTACTTTTCCATTGAGTTGAACCTAGGTCAATACTGATTGGAAAATTGCTTCTGGCTCAATTCATTGCAGATTGCCATGTCGTCATCCATTGCAACAATATCTTCAAAATCTACTCCCCCAAATTGCACCATGGGAGGTGAGCTGCCTAGCGGAGCTGCAACATCTTGCTCTTGGGCAAGTGCTTTCTTGAAGCACTTCTGGGTTGTTTCAGGCTGAACTTTATTCCAAGCAGAACTAATCCAGAGAACAGCATCCAGAGCGGTAATAAAACAGATGATTTGGCTTCTGCAGATGAACCATAGGTTTGAGTTTTAGCAATGACCCACTGCAGAAGCTGGGCTTTGAATATTTTGATTATGCCTTGGTCAAGAGGTTGAATTTTTGATGTAGCGTTTGGAGGCAAAAATTTCAGTTTCACATTTGAAAGATGATTCAGTTGGGGATAGCTAGGACAGTTGTCCACTACAATGAGAATGGTCCATTGTTTCTTCTTCTTCTTCTTCTTCATTTCTCGGTCAATACTTCTTATCCACTCCTCAAATAGGGCACCAGTCATCTATGCATATTTGTTAGAGTTCCAGGTGATGGGAGGTCTTTGGGTTGCAAGTTCTTGAATGAACGTGGTTTTGCCGACTTAACCAATCACCAAAGGTTTTCACTTCTCTCTGGTTGAGCTTGTGCACAGCAGAACTATGAAATGTTCTTTAGAAAGCTTTCCACTCTTACATTTGTCACCCCTCATAACAAGGCTCCTGTCAGGCATTGCCTTGAAAAAGAGTCCACACTTGTCAGCGTTACAGATGTCAGCATCTTTGAAGCCACTGGTGAAGTCCAGAAACTTTTCAATGAACTCTTCAACAACTTCTACTGGAACTCCCGCATCAGTTTCGCCACCCAATATTTTCTGGGAGATCTCATATCACAGTTTAAATTTCTCGAGCCAGCCACTTGATGCTTGGAAATCTGATACTCGAGCTCGTTTGCGAACTTTTTAGCAATTTCTTGTTCCGCTGTCTTTCTTAGGCTACTGTTTTCTAGAAAACGTAAAAGTTCAGCCTTTTTCAATGTCAACTCTTTCAATTCCTTCCTTTTCGCCATCACAACTCAACTTGCATAGAAAAAAGACAAGAAAGTAAAACCTGTTTTTTTCTCATATGACTGCTTTGTAATTGTACCTAAACATTGTTTGCTACACTTTAAACTTTCTTTCTTTCTTTCTTTCTTTCTTTCTTTCTTTCTTTCTTTCTTTCTTTCTTTCTTTCTTTCTTTCTTTCTTTCACAATGGTTAGATCCATTGTAGATCGCACACTGTTGTTGGCACTTTGCTTTGATGGCTGCCGCAAGGTAAAACGAGTAAAATGGGTTGTATACGTCTGTTGTGCGTGTATTTGTTTCATTTTACCATTGGCTATTTTTTTATCAATCCTGAAAAAGGAAAAAAAATGAAGTGGGAAAAAATTAAGTCTTCATGCAATTTCTATTATGAAATGAATCCATAATTATTGTTGTTAAATTGCCGAATCAAAGTCCAAAAGTATTGTATTCTTTGATATTCTTCTTGAAAGAAATTCATTGCTACCGGTTCTGCATTTCACTTTTTTTGCCCTTGGTGCAGACTGGACTCAACTGGTCAAGTTATATATAAAGAATAAATTAATACCGTGTGTCAAGGTCCAGGTGGTCAAGATACAACATACAGAGGTGGTCAGTATAGAGAGGTTGGTTTTCTATTGTGTGCATATAGTATATGTCCAGTCTATGAAATTTAGGAAAACTTAGGGAGGTGGCCAACTATGGAGGTTTTACTAGAATTGTATTTGTTAGAGCGTGAAAACATCAGACATGAGACAGATGGTATATTAACAGAAAATATCAGATATGAGAACAAAGTCACTATTATAATATGGAATATAATTTCATAGAAGTGGGAAAATATTACACTTAATTTAGTAAATGTTAGAAATTAATGATTTGGTTGCTCTTTTTTCTATTTTTCTTGTAGTGTATGCAAATTTCTGCACTTGATTAAAGAAATAGATGTCAACATGGATACAATTAGTGCTAAAATGGACTGTACTATATCACGTCTGAAAATAAAATATGATACACTATTTGCACTCTATCAGAAGTTTACAAGGTAAAATATCCATTGCATTAGAAATTTAGATTTCTTTAAAAAGTAGTGTTTTGATTAAGCACTACTTAAATATATGTTATGAAACAGCTTTATGTATAGTTGCTGGTAAGAAAACCAGGACAAATGTTTTTAATATTATTGCTGTGAAATTTAAAGGTTATTGTTTGAATCAGAACCAGGAATCACATGATTGTTCCAGTTTTATACTATTTACAATTGTTAAAAAAGGAAACTTGTAGCTTAATCCTGAATTTTCTTATTAACACCATCTAATGTATATGTGAAAAAGAAACTATTGTAAGGGATATTACTGAGTTCCGAGTTGTTTTTCCTTTGGGGTTAAAAAAATATGTAAAATAAGTACTGTATGTGAGGGAAGTCCAATCAGTAACAGTTTCTATAGAAGGTACAAGTTTTAATATACTTTAAAACGTTATCATTTTAAAAGAAGCTTGGCAAAGGCCAAGGCAAGCACTAAAAGATTTTATAAACTGTTTAACTATAATTATCTGGATATCTTGACCCCCATAGTGAAAGTATTCAGGACAAAAATAACCCCAATGCTGATTTATGATGTGGAATTGTGGAGCCTTACAAAAGCTAGCTTAATAGAGACCTATTTTTTAAGAAGCTTACTGGGAATTGACAACACATCAGCTCCTGTGGTCGGAGCTGAAACAGATATCCATTCCATACATAGTCAGTCAATAATTAAAGTTTTCACACATTAGCAGAGGATCCTTTCAATGGATTCTGATAGGCTACAGGCTACCCAAATATAGGTAGTCCTTATCTTATGACTCCAATTGAGCCCAATATTTCTATTGCTAAGTGGGAAAGTTGTTAAGTGAGTTTTGTCCCATTTTACTACATTTCTTGTTACACTGTTAAGTGATTACTGCAGTTGTTAAGCTAATAACACGGTTTGTCAGGTGCACCTTCATGTCCTGCCATTCTGTTGGGAGAGAGAAACATTGGCATATTTGGGGTGCTTTCGCAACTGCGCAACACATGACCTGTTGTAAGGAAATCTTTAGAGGAGGCTCATGATGCATATAAGAAGCAGGCTGACAAAAAATGTGTGGAACCTAAAGCCTTCCATGTTGGAAATCGTGTCTATCTGTCCACCCACTACCTACAGTCTGCAACCATCAAAGAAGTTAGGGCCCAAATACGTGGGGCCCTTTTCCATTAAACCCATCATCAATAACTGTAGAATTAGATTTGCCCAAGCCCCTTCGACGGGTCCACCCTGTATTCTACTGTAGTTTGTTAAAACCCGAGGTTATTTTCTCCTGCCGACTTGAACTGCCACCACCCCTGAGCCATTAATGATTAAGGGGGAACATTGTTCTGTTCTACAGGACTAATGTTGCTGTTCAGGGGAACAGAATAGTAATAATACAACAACAACAACAATAATAATAATAATAATGAAAATGAAAATGAAAATAAAATAAAATAATAGAGTTGGAAGGGACCTTGGAGATCTTCTACTCCAACCCCCTGCTCAGGCAGGAAACCCTATACCATTTCAGACAAATTGTTGTCCAGTCTCTTCTTAAAAACTTCCAGTGTTGGAGCATTCACAACTTTTGGAGGCAGGTTGTTGACTCCCTCTTCCTTGTGGCAACCCCTGAGATATTGGAACATTGCTATCATGTCACCCCTAGTTCTTCTCTTCATTAAACTAGACATACTCAATTCCAGCAACTGTTCTTTATATGTTTTAGCGTGTCAGGTCCACCTTCGTGTCCTGCCATTCTGTTGGGGAGGGGGTGACATTGTCATATTTGTGATGCTTTCACTTTGTTGTAATGTTTGGGAATTAGGGGGATTGCCTTTGGAGAGGAAGCAGACTCCCTCCCAGCTGGTTCCAGCCTGGTTCCAAGGCCATCATGCCTTGAGAGTGACCTGTTATCTGCCTAGCACCTCAGCAGTCTCAAAACATCTTTGTGACATCATATTGGCTGCCAGTGGACTAATCGGGGGGTTGGGACATGGGAAAAATGAAAGAATAGCTGTATGCTTTACGCAGGACCTTCAGATTCTGCCTGACTTTCCTG
This sequence comes from Crotalus tigris, assembly GCF_016545835.1. Classification (NCBI taxonomy): domain Eukaryota; kingdom Metazoa; phylum Chordata; class Lepidosauria; order Squamata; family Viperidae; genus Crotalus; species Crotalus tigris. The sequence continues at coordinate 2,591,571 of NW_024100510.1, forward strand.
CAATCACTTTAATAATAATAATGATAAAGTTGGAAGGGACCTTGGAGGTCATTGAGTCCAACCCCCTGCTCAGGCAGGAACCCTACACCATTTCGGACAAACGGCTGTCCAGTCTCTTCTTAAAAACTTCCAATGTTGGCGCATTCACCGCTTCTGGAGGCAGGTTGTTCCACTGGTTAATTATTCTGTCAGGAAGTTTCTCCTTAGTTCTAGGTTGCTTCTCTCTTTGATTAGTTTCCATCCATTGCTTCTTGTCCTGCCTTCAGGTGCTTTGACTCCCTCTTCTTTGTGGCAGCCCCTATCGTATCTCCCCTCGTCCTTCTCTTCGTTAAACTAGACATACCCAATTCCAGCAACCGTTCCTTATATATTTTAGCCTCCAGTCCCCTAATCATCTTTATTGCTTTCACTCAGTAAAGTTCTTTTGATTCAGCCATATGGATTCAAGAGTTTTACTTTCCTGAGGGATCATCTGGGGCCCATCCTTACACGGTTCTAAAGTGAATCTTGCTTCCCCATTGACTTTACTTGTCAGAAGATTGCAAAAAGTGATCACAAGACCCAAAGCACTGCAACCATTCTAAATACATGCCAGGTTCTCTGATATTGAATGTTGGTTTTATTGCATTCTTTTTATAATATAATATTTTTACTATAAGTTTTGTTATTTTATATTGTTTATTACTTAATTTTTAAATAAGTGGTTTAAAAATATTTTAACATGAACATACATTGATGGATGTAATATGAGATATAATATGATAAGAGTTTTGCTTTTTTTAATTTGATAACAGTTAAGTGTTTACAACTTTTTTCTTATGCTCTGAAGACTGTCAGATGATCTCAAGAACATAATCAGCAAGGGCCCTTCCTGTTGAATTCTGAACCTTGAGGTCTGCTCCCTGAATTTCTCAAAAATATTAAATAATCCCATTTTGCATCGGCCGAATTTCACTAAAAATACTTTTGCTACTATAATTAGTTCTGATTAACCCCACAAGAAACCATCTCATCTAAGATATTATAAATATATTAAGCTGAAATTTCAGATTTTATAAGCAGATGTGTTCATTTCTGTTGTTTTTAGGACTTGTGAAATTATCTGCATTGACAAGCCCAATGATCAGTAAGTTTGTTTTCATAAAATAAAAATGGCTAATATTATTATTATTATTATAAAACTTATTATTTCAAATATTCAGACAGCACAATGGGTAAGGACAGATGGGTGAGCAGATAAGTGTAGGGTTGTTAGCTGATTTTTTTTTCTTTAAATGACAAATAATGATTTTAAATGTTACCTTTACAATTAGTGATGGAGAGGTAAGAATAATTTTAAGAAATACGTTCACCATAATTAGGTAACTTGAAATAAGTTCAGAACATAGACTAGGAAATATAGCTATTGATCCAAGCTGATGTTACAAAAAAGTGAAAACTATTGCTCCTATCTTGAATTTTTATGAGTTCTGATAAAGTTAATAGCAGGAGGGCAGTCATGTTGTTTTACTTTTATTGATGTCGTGTAATGTTAACATTTTTTCTAAAAATGTAAATGAAATATTCCTATTTAACTTTTTTTTTGCCTATGAAAAATGTTTATGCCATGCAAAATATGTAGCCACTATATTTACAATTGCTTTAAAAGGTCAAATGTGAAATCTTACTGTGTTTTATTTGTAGAACTTGTGCTGAAATAAGTTCTTGCTTATTTATAAAACGCTGCTGGATTATGTTTCTTTTGGCAAAAGGTATGGATGTTTAAATAATTTATTATTACGTGGAATTTACTTCATTTCAAATTGTGTTTATAACTGAAATAATAGTTTGATTAGCAAAGTATTTTTGGGAATTTTTGGTTTATTGGTTCAAGACAATAAAAACAAATAATAGTTAATATTATTGAGTGATATTATAGCATATTTAAAATCTCTATTTACTCTGAGATCTCAAAGGATTGTAAGTGACAGTGTTCCCTCATATAATTTCTATAATAAAAATGTTTGGCAATAAGAAAACGACTTTCCCTGTGCCATCCAACGAGTTTCATGGTCTAGCCCAGTGGTTCTTAACCTTTTTGAACGAATCGCCCCCTTAAGCCAATGAGGAAGTTGTCATCGCCCCCCTCCCCCAACATAACCTCTCAATCACAACATAGGAAATAATTCTTCAATTTATGCAAACACTTTTTGTTTTCTTTAAAATTGTCATCAGGACATATTGATGCAAATAATTTATTTCCAGTCTTTTTCCCATATCTCAACTGTGTGAAAAATTTTGGTACCACCCGTCACTTTATTCCCAAACTTCGTGATACATGTATTTCATTATTATCTTATTTATTCAAGACACTTAAATGTAATGATCACTGAAAACAAAATTAAATTGCAAGAAAGTGAAATGCCCGAAAAGAAAAACAGTAACATTTAATGATTGAATTACAAGTGAAATTTAGACGCAAAAAGAAATATAAAAAGGGCATAAGAACAAATCACAATGCAGGAACTAAGAATTTCAAGACGAAAATTCTGAAACTAAATTAAGATTTGAGGAAAGTATATATGGTCATGCACACTGTAAAAAGGAATAAAAAGACACAAAGAAAATATAATATCGAACTGGAGTGCACGCTACAAAAGTACAATACAAAGAGACACAAAATGTTTTACAGAGCCACTCAGCATGCGATTTTTCGAAAGAAGCGCTCCCCCCTCCATCACTGCCCATTTTGGCCAATGGCGCGCCTCTGTATGGGTAGAGGCTGCTGCGCAATGCGCATGAAGATAAGCGATGCGTATTCACATATGTATGGCATTCTGTACTGAAGCTAGCGGGAGGAATATTTGAAAACACAATTCAATCCACTAATAGCAAGCAATCTGATATTTTTGTACGACAGATATACAGCGATTCACTGTATGAAAAAGTCTCAAAAGTGTCCCCAAAACCTCTTGCTCCATTGCCCCCATATCGCCCCCTTTTCATTCCTTCGCCCCCGCGTCGCCCCTTTTCATTCCATTGCCCCCCTGAAAAATGAAATTGCCCCCTGGGGGGCAATATCACCCAGGTTAAGAACCACTGGTCTAGTAGAACTTGAACTTCGTTTTCTCTGTTCCAATACAACATTTTAAACACGCAATATAGTGGCTCACTGTTCTGGTAGAGCAGAGATAAGGATTTGCTTATCAATTTATCTGAGCAAAAGAAAGAGGAATATATTTAATATTTGTACCAGCTGAAATTCAGTATTCCTCTACTTATTTTTTATTTCTCTCTCACCTTTATTATTTTTACAAATAAGGCAGCAAACCCATCCAGCACACCTTCCTCCTGTTTTTCCCACAATAACCTTGTGAGGTGGATTGGACTGAGAGAGTGACTGGCCCACAGTCACCCAACTGGCTTTCATGGCTAAGACAGACTTAAAACTCAGGGTCTCCCACTTTCTAGCCTGGTGTCTTAACCACTAGACCATGCTATTACGAACATTTAATGAATTTTAGGGCTTCCTCTGAACTAGGGGAGTACAGGAGAAAAAGACCAAATAATTATTTTATAATGGCTTTGATGAACATTTCAAAAGAGAAAGTCTTATTTTATAAAGATTTATATTCAGCACAAATATTTTTATTTAATATTTCAGGAAAAATACTGCAGATGGAAGATGATTTGGTTATCTCTTTCCAGCTTCTGCTGTGTGTTTTTGATTATTGTATCAAACAATTACCCCTTGCACTACTGAAAGAACCATATAGTAAGGATTTAATATGTTTTATTAACAAATATAATAATAATGACTATATTAAAATAGTTATAACAATTCAAAAATGGTATCCTGTCTTATACATTTTATAGCTGTGTTTTCATTTCAACTATCACTTTCTTCTACTGTTCTAACCCATTTGTGTCAGGCGCAAAAGATCAGATCCACACATGGTCCAATTAAACTGATTTATTGTTACTCATGTCTATGTGCAGGAATATTCTCAACTAATAGTATCTGCTAGGAGTAAGATAAGGGTCAACTGAATTAAAGGGGGGTTGGCCTTAGTCCGCTTGTGGCTACGTAGAGATTCTAGGCTGAGTGCTCTTTTTTAACTTCATCCCCAGGTTTTGACACTCCTTGGACTACAATTTGATATTTCATTGCAATATAGCACTTTTTCATTTAATGATCTAAAACAGCAGGCCCAAATAGAAATTTTTAAATTTTAACCATGCTTTATTAATGAAAATTAATACATTATTGTATATGCATTATTTTATTTTAGCCCATGCAAGTATATGAACTGGCTTAATATTATATTTTTATCATGCTGGACAAAAAGATATTTGTCTGTTTCTTTTACATCTCTTTGTAATGCTAATGGTGATTATAAAAACTGGAGAACTAGAAAGACATTACCAAATCCAAAGAGAATAAACATTCCTATATTTATTTTTTTCCAGAAGTAAAAGTGAAACAAATTTCTTATATTCTCATTACAGATTGGAAGATGTACTGTATTTTGTAAACTAGTCTTAAAAATGCTGGAATATCATGTTTTGATTTATATAGGGATGACCAATCAAAGACTACAGTATTGGTTTGAAATTGCTACTGTATCTGAACATTAAAGCTGATGGGAGTTCAAAAGGCAGTATTCAGAAGGCCACAAGTACCTCACTTGTTAATATTCCTCTGAAAACATTTTTATTTACAAGTAATCCTCAACCAACAGCCATTCATTTAGTGAACGTTTGAAGTTACAACAGCACTGAAAAAAGTGACATGACCATTTTTCACATTAAGACCATTGCAGCATCCCCATTGCATGTGATCAAAATTGGGATGCTTAGCAGCTGATTCATATTCATATTTAGAACCAAGAAAGATTATAAAATGTTGCAAAACTTACTTTTTACTTAAGCTCCCTTCAGGAGCTTAAGAAAATATACCCCCTCTTCACATTTTTCCCCACAACAACAGTCCTATCATGCTGAGCTAAGAGTGACCTGCCCAAAAATCATTGAATAGCTACTGTGGTTGAGAATGGACTAGATTTTCTTGATGCATGTCCCAAATTTTATGACCTATGCCACACTGACTCTCATTTAATAGTTCCTTCGGGAAGCACCCAGCCTGATGTGGAGGGCTTAAGCATGTGTGGGTCTATCTGTTCGTGCCTGACAGTTTCTAATCTAGTAAATAAATCCTTTTTTGTATACTTGAAAGCAGTTTTTAAACTTTGCTTATTATTTTGAAATAATCATTTACAATAAGCAAACAATTGCTTCTTTCCATAGAATCTGTAATTGCAGTATCTGCTAATGGCTCATCTCGTACAAGTAGACAAAGTCAGAATAGAAGTACAAGAACATCAAAAACTGATACAGACATCAAGGTTATTGAAGAGCTCTGTAAAGAATATGATTGTAATATGGATGAGGTAAGAATAGAATTTTTAGAATTTTGTATTTTTAATACAAAATATTTTTTATTTTAATTTATTTTGCCAAGTTTTACTGAAAGAAATACAAAAAAAATGAAAAAAAGAAATATACAAATAGTCCTACAACCATTCAGTTGGTGACTATTCCAAGTTATAGTGGTACTGAATGAATGATGGTTACTCCTGGTCCTAGGAGTCCCTCACATATCTTCCCACATCCTTGTACACTCTCTCCAATTCTCCCTTACACCCTTTTACCAAGGTAAAAATGGTCTTAAAATTGGGTCCAATGACTTAATGAATAGTTTTATAATGGCATTGTTTCACAAGCAAAATTCTGATTTCAATTGTTATAAGTCAAGGATACTTGTAGAACATGATTAATTTATTATTACAGATACCCAATGCTAATCCTAAATAAAAATAAACCCGTTAGGATTTCACTAGCTAAACTGAAATTATTTTATGATAATTATAATTATATTTTATCACCTATGGAATATGAATGAAAATTCAGCAGCGTATCAGTTTTTGTAGGCTTTCTTGAAAAATTTCTCTTTATTTCCATTAAGGTCCTGGAAATTGCTGGGGTCCATATAATAGAAAGGGTATTCATTTCTGGATTTTTAAGTAGCTGACATGTTCGGACCCTGTTGGTTCTATATTTTAATGAATAATTAACTTTATGGAGGTTATGAATATTCAACCTTTTGAAAAAATTCTACAGTATTTTTTCCCAGCCTATATTTTCATTATACTTTTTTTTCAAATTCCATGATTTTTAAATTTATTTATATATTTATTTACATCCTAGCTTTATTTAATTTTTTTACAAATAACTCAGGTTGGCAAACATATCCAACTCACTTTCTTCTTCCTATTTTACCCACAACTGCAACCATGTGAAGTGAGTTGAGCTGAGATCACCCAGCTACAGGGTAGATAATAATCAATGATTTTTTAAAAAAATAAATAAAACATTGTTTTGATTTAAATCCAATTTTTTTTTATTTTTATCACATTTATTTTAATAAAATGTTTTTGGAGTAAAAATCTAAAGATAGTTTTCTATTTAAGATACATTAATAGTTTATTCAGCATGAAATAGAGCTTAGTTATGTAGCATGAGACTGTATATTCTGCAATATTTACATTTTTTGTAAACTCATTCAATGAATCCAAGCTCTGCAAGTTGAGATAACATGCATTGCATCAATGCATTCACACAATTTTATAGTAGCAATGACATAAATCATAAAACAAAGTTCAGGAATATTCCTTTATCCCATTGTTTTGCAAATCTATGTACACTACAAACTGTATGATTGTTTGAGAAGAAATGCATCTGTACCAGGCTCTAAGTGTTTTAATTAAATAAAAGAATTGGAGTAGTTCTCCAACTATGTGTGATTAACCTATTAACCTAAAATTGGTTCTGATATTGCTGTTTTACTAACCTGACAGTTTATTATTCTAAATAGGAAATTTTCATTTTGTTTGCAAATAATAATATTAATGATTCTAACTACCAGCAAGCATGAGTCCTTATATTTAAAGAGCACCTGTCGTTTCAGATCCATCATGGCAGCGCCTGTTAGCGGGCATCCACTCACCTGCTGCCCGCCATGTCCATCACCTTGTTGTGTCACTGCTGCATCACCAGCCATCCCATTAAAGTGAATGGGACTGTTGGTGAATCAACAGTGGGTCAGAGGAAGAGCCGCTGCAGGACAGAGATGACAGTTGCTCTTTAAAAATTATGATTTAAATCAAGTTGTTTTAAATCAAGCCTTTTTACTAGTGATTTAAATCATAATTTAAATTGAGTTGATTTAAATTAAATATACCCTGCCCAGCTAGCTTTCATAGTTAAAGCAAGACTCATGGTCTCTTGCTTTCTAGCCTGGTGCCTTAACTGCTAGCCCAAACTGACTCTCTGGAGTTAACTAGTTAGTTGATATTTTCTAGGACACTGTTCCAGTTCCTCTTACTTATTGGATATGGAAACAATATTAGATAAGTTTCCAATATCTAAGCCTCTTTTCTCTCTCTCCTAGATGTTCACAGCATTCATATCTTCTTTAGAAGGATTATTTCACGCTACTTAAATGAATTGTATTTGTCAACAATAACTTTTTCTTGTCATAATCAGTTTAATATTTGTACAGTTTTGATATTTAGTCAGTAGTTGCAGAAGTGATGAAAGCAACTCTCCCAGGGCTAGCCTACTATTTCCATTTCAGATAGTCCTTGACTTACAACTGGTTGCTTAATACTGTTCAAAATTTCAACAAATTTTAAAAAAAAATTACGACCCATCTTTGAAGTTAAAAACACCCACATGATCACATTTTGAACACTTGGCATTCTTGCTCACATTGCAGCATACTGTGGTCTGTTTTGTAACTTTTTCTCCAGTACAGGAGATGAAGAATCCACCAATGGGTTTTCTCTGTCTGCCTGCTCTTGAGACCAAGTAGCCAAACTTGACATGCCCCCTCTTGCTAGGAGATCCAGTCTTGACTTGGTCTCAAGCTCTTGAAGACGTGTCAGGTTTGGCTCTCTCAGCAGATAACAGTTTAGAGATCCATTGGTGAATTCTCCTTTCCCTAATAGTTTCCCTCAACAATTTAATTAAATAATACAGATTGGGAATCCTTCCCTACTATCCCCCTGCAGCGCTGGGATCAGTGCTGACTCAAATTGGACGATTTGTGGTGTGAAGGGTGGGGGGAGGCCTCTGCAGCTTTCTCTTCTTTCCCTTTCCCCATGGCTCTGGGGAAAACTTTTCTGAATAAATACTGCTTCGAACATATTCTTCATCCTCCCCTTGTTTGAGTTACCGGGCAGAATTTCACGCTGCAGGTCTGTGACTCAGCATTTGAGTTCGAGGCTCCCGGAGTCGTCTCCGGCGGCTTGGGACAACCGCGGCCGCCATTTTAATTGCTGCCGAAGGCAATGAATTTAAATTCAGACTTCGGAGCTTCGTTTTTTCCTGTCGATCGGAGACTGTTTTGCTGGTTACCTTTCCGGTGCAGTGTCTAGCACTGCTAACACGATCACCCCAGCACTGATAAATTTTGCCTTTGAGGCCTGCGGAGGCCGTTCTCAGTGGAGAACAAGTTGCAGCCGCCATTTTGGGTTGCTGCCAAAGGCAAGCAGATTCAAACAGCCTTCTCATTGCCCTAGCTAATTCTGTTCTTCATCGGTGGCTCAGTTACTCAAACTTTTCAGGCCTTGCTGCTCAGGCGGCACAGCTCTGGGTGTACAATAGGCTACTGCAACTCCCGGCAGCCGCCATTTTGAACGCCACATGGGCGCTTCTTTAGGCCCCACGAAGCCTAGTCGCAGTAGTTGGCCTGACCCAGGCTGCATTTGAGGGGCATTTTCCATATCACTTGCTATTCTACAACCATGCCCAAATTGCCCAGCCGCCATTTTGAGCCTCATACTTTCCTTGCCAGGTCTTTTCTCAGGCCCTCTGCACCCTTCATTGGGCTATCTGGTGCACCTTGACTGGCTACCTAAGGCCTCCAGGCGGAGCCCAGAGCGGGTCTCCAACCGTGCCTTCGGCATCAGCCTCAATTGCCATGACCAAAGCCCAGATAGATTTGATTTCTGGTCAGGTGGTCAGGGGAACAGTCCTCATTACTTGCTCCAATTTCGCTTCCGCCAACCGCTTGCCTGCCAGAGCTCCGCCTCAGTTTCCCTGAGACAGCTCAACCCAGGATGGAGGACTCCACAGTGCCTCAACCCATGAGCACTGCCTCCCTGTCCTCCAGTTACAGCCGGCACAAAACCTCTGAACAGGAAACGACAGGCAAGCTCAAAACCAAGGCTAAGGCCACTCTCAAGAAGCCTTCCAAATTAGCGGAAAAGCAAGCTAGCCATAGGCACCAGTCTCTGGAGAAGGAGTTCTCCAGAGCACAGAGACAGGCCGGATTAGAGACGGATCAAATGGCGGCCCCTGAATTTGACCTTCCTTTAGGTCCTTCAACCTTGGCTCAGGACGTGTGGTCTCTGACAGAGACTCCCGCCACACTTTGTTCCCCTTCTGTGCTAGTTCAGCACACAGCAACCACCTCGGGTTCAGCTCCACAGGCCACCTTCACACCAACGGCCGTAGGACTCGGGACCAGACATCGGAGACATTTTCTCCGACAGCCGTGAGGCCCTGCTATCCAAGGTTGTGGACCGCGCTCTAGCAGCGTGGTCCTTCAATCCACCCGGGCAGCAGGTCTCCACATCAACTATGCCACCTTATGTCCCTCCCACGGGGATCCCATTATTACAGGAACCCACATCTCCTGCACCCTCCTCAATTAGCGGATACTCATCTCTGCAAGGTGAGGTTCAGCCGGATTTCAATCTATCAGAGGAAGAGGAACTTCCCCTTGAACCCTCCCTGTCGGGAGGTTTGTTAAATCCAACCCTGTTTCTCCCCTTGCTTTGCAAGGCCACCTCAACGGCAAACATAGGGTCCGATCAGTTCCCTCGACCGCAGGCCACATCGGATTCCAGTCCAAATCCGATATTTTTTGAAATGGTGGCAGCCCAGCACCGCGTTCCTTATCCTTCTATATTTCTTAAAGGTATCAAAGAGCAATGGGTCTCCCCTTTCTCCTTTCCTTCTGTAAGCGAGACAAATAAAAAGATTTTTAGCACCTCCACAGACCTCACTGAGGCCCTGGAGGTTCCCAAGGTTGACAAGGCCTGGACCCCTCTGGAGTCCCAGACTGCGGTCGCTGGGGACATGTCTGAGGCGCTTAAAGCAGACAACAGGAAATGAGACCAAGCTTTCCGAAAGACCCATCAATCAGCGGCATGGGCAATTAAAACGGCCACTTGTGCGTCCTTCTTTGTCCGAACCACCCTCTTATGGCTTCGTCAGCTTCAGGCCAGAGTCCCTTCTGAGGACATTCGGACTCACCAGGACCTAAGCAAAATGGTGGCGGCAACTGAGTATGCTGCGTACTCGACGCTTCAGTCGGCCAACTTTGCTTCCAGGTCTCTGGCATCCAACATTACAGCCAGAAGGATGCTATGGCTGAAACACTGGCAGGCCGATGCCAAGGCCAAATGGTGTCTCGCAACTGCCCCCTATCTGGGCAATAATCTCTTTGGGGAGGCCCTGGCTCTGTACCTTGTAGAAAACAAGGACAAGCGGAAGGTCATGGCTCATCTGAATAAACGGTCCGACAAACGTCCCGCTCCCTATTTCCGCAGGTAGTCCTTTCAGCCAGCAGCAGGTTCGGCAGCCACCCAGCCCTCCCGTTCATACACACCCAGACAGGACAGGCCATATGACCATCTGTATGACAGACCGGGCTTTCGGCCCAGGCAGGAGAACCAATCCAAGAGGCCATCTTGAGGGGCAGGACGCCCCTACAGGAGGTCCAAGTGACTCCTACACCGCACTTCCCATAGGGGGAAGGCTTGCCCACTTCTTCCATCAGTGGGAACTCATATCCATGGACACCTAGGTCTTACAAACAATCCAGTTTGGCCTGTCCCTGGAGTTTCTAGCCAGTCCCCCGGGTCGCTTCATCACCTGTCCAACTTCTCGGGATCCACTCAAACAGGGATTAATCCAGGAGGCCATTCAGCATCTTCTAGAGATTCAGGTCATAGAACCGGTACCGCCGGACCACATGGGAAGGGGATTCTACTCCATCCTCTTCGTGGTCCCCAAGACCTCGGGGGATGGAGGGCAATTCTAGACCTCAAACGTCTGAAATATTACATTACATACAAAAGTTCAAGATGCAATCACTCCAATCCATCCTGGGAGGCATCAGACAAGGACACTTCCTGGCATCCATAGACCTCACGGAAGCGTATCTCCACATCCCCATCCATCCAGATCACCGGCGGTTCCTCAGATTCTGTTACAGGGGCCGTCACTTCCAGTACAAGGCCCTCCCGTTTGGCCTCTCCTCGGCACCCAGTGTGTTCACCAAGATCCTGGCTGTGCTAGCTGCCCATTTACGGAAGGTACTGGTATGCATACAGTGTTACTTAGACGACATGTTGATCCAAGCGTCCTCCTTCCGGGCAGCCTAGTCGGACCTGGAACTAACTATTCAGGTCCTTCAACAGCACGGGTTTTCGGTGAACTTCCAAAAAAGCCAGATGGTTCCCTCATCCAGGCTTCTGCACCTGGGAGCGATCATAGACACCACAAACTGCATGGTCTATCTCTCCCAGGAGCTGGTGGTCAGCATCAGGGACCTGCCTCGCCGAGTGTACAAGGACTGCACCGTTCCACTGGTCTTACTCTCCCAGCTTCTGGGAAAGATGGTCTCCTCATAGCCATAGTTCCCTGGGCCAGACTCCATTTGAGTGATATCTAATGGTTCCTTCTGCCATACCAACGATTGAATGCCAGTGCATCCAACCGTCAGGTGAGGCTCCCGGTCCACGCCCTCAGGTACGCTGGTGGTTCTCACAAGCGGTAACCAAAGGGTAACCTTTCAAGGAGCCGGACCGCCTCACCATCACGATGGACGCCAGCCTATTCGGTCGGGGAGCCCATCTACAGTCTCAGTTTGTACAGGGCCGTTGGTCCCGCGCAGACTTGAGACACAACATAAATTGGCTGGAACTCAGGGCCATACACTTAGCTCTTTGTCAATTCCGACACTGGATCAGGGGCCATCACGTATTGATCCTCACGGACAATGTGGCATCCAAGGCACACGTGAACCGGCAGGGGGCACCAGGTCCAAGTCCCTTATGTCCGAGGCATGGTTGCTAGGTTCCTGGGCAGAGTCCAACCTGGCCTCTCTCAGGGCTGAACATATCTTGGGGGTCAAGAACCAACAGGCAGACTTTTTGAGTCGTTCTACAATAGACCCCTCAGAATGGGGATTACATCTGGATCTTTTTTCCGAGATCTCCCACAAGTTTGGCATCCGGTCCTTGACTTGTTTGCGTCATCGAACAATGCCCAACTCCCCAGGTACTTCTCCCATTATTACCTTCCGGGGCAGACGGAATGGATGCCCTGCGGACTCCGTGGCTGCAGGGTCTATTTTATGCCTTCCCTCCCCTCCCGCTCATTCCGGCGATCATCCGCAAACTACTCCAAGAGCAGGCGGAAGTGATCCTCGTGGCCCCGTACTGGCCACAGAGGCCCTGGTTTGCCAACCTAATGAATCTCTCCCGGTCTCCTCCGTGGAAGATTCTCCCACATCGCGTATCCTTGCACCAGGGGGGTCCTCCAACACCCGGACCCTCAGTGGTTGGAGTTAACCATGTGGCGCTTGAGCGCATCATCATGACGCAAGAGTTATTCTCACCACGAACAATTACCATGATTCAGGCCTCTCGTCGACCAATCACATTTATGATTCCACCTGGAAACATTTTTGCCTTTGGTGCAGAAAGCGACAACTGGATGTCTACAAATTAACTATTCCTCGGATCATAGACTACCTTCTGGACGGTCTGGACAGAGGCCTGGCCCCTGCGACCATTCGTAGGCAGATGGCAGCCCTATTGACGTTGCTCACTTGCGCGGATTCAGTTCCTTTAGCTCATCATCCTAGGATACATGCCTTCATCAAGGGTGCATGCAACACTAGGCCTCCCGTGGTACACAGGTATCCCTCTTGGGAGCTGCCTTGTGTGCTTTGCGCATTCACGAAACCGCCCTTTGAGCCCATTGCTACTATACCATTGCGGGCCTTATCTCTTAAGGTTGCATTTTTAATCGCCATCACGTCAGCCAGACATATCTCCGAACTGGCTGCTCTCTCGGTCAGGAATGATCTTTGCATCTTCCACCGGGACTGGGTAGTCCTTCGGTTGGATCCCGCCTTCATGCCCAATGTCAACTCACTCTTCCATAGGGCACAGGAAGTCATTTTGCCAAATTTTTGTCCCAATCCTTCCCATGATTTGGAGCGGCAGTGGCACACACTGGACGTCCGCAGGGCCCTACGGCATTACATCAAGCGCATGGAGTCTTTTCGCAAATCTGAGGGCCTCTTTATTTCCTTCCCCCCGGCTTCCCTGGGACAGAAGGTGTCCGCTGGCACTATTGGCAGGTGGATTAGGACCTGTATTGCGGAGGCGTACCAGTCTTCTTCCCTGCCGGCTCCAAGTCATATCACAGCCCATTCCACTCGCAGTGCTGCGACATCTGCGGCATGGGCCGCTCAGGCGTCCATCGAAGAGATTTGCAGGGCTGCGACATGGTCCTCGCCCTCCCCATTTGTACGCCACTTTAGGATTGACCGCTTCCCTTCCTTTGGTCGGAGGGTCCTCCAGCAGGTGGTCTCCAGGGACTTTGATCCGGCCTTATCAATTTCCCACTCATTGGGAAAGTAAGGCTTTGGTATGTCCCATTGGTGGATTCTCCATCTCCTGTACTGGAGAAGGGGCGTTGTCTTACCTGAACGCCTTTTCTCAGTACGGAGATGGAGAATCCACACCCATCCTTAAGGTCAGTTAGGCCGGTATTAGGGATTTGAGAGCCAACATCTCGTCCAGCATCAGCCACTTTCACCCTCGTCAAGACTAGATCTCCTAGCAAGAGGGGGCGTGTCAAGTTTGGCTACTTGGTCTTAAGAGCAGGCAGACAGAGAAAACCCATTGGTGGATTCTCCATCTCCGTACTGAGAAAAGGTGTTCAGGTAAGACAACGCCCCTTTTATCATTTTCTGGCAAAAAAACACCCATTCGGACAAGCGAATGATGTACTTAATAACCACATTATTCACTTAACGACTACAGTGACTTGCTTAATGACTGCAATAAAAAGTGTGGTGAAGTCAGATTCAGTCATGTGCTGACTTGACATACAATTGCAATCACTTAAGACCAAAATTTCAGGTTCAGTTGTGATAAGTCAAGGACTACCTGTAGATAGCTTTCATAATATGTTAGCATCTGATATATATATTGTTAATATGGATGTAATAAAGTGTAATTCTTTGCTGTCATTCCTTTGTAATAGAATCAGTAAAACTGATCTTGAAACATGCTGTGAACTTAGTTTTCAGGTGGTAAAACAACAGAAGGTACTCCAGAAGAAGAAGAAGATTAGTCTCTTTTTATGGTCAAAACTTATGCTAATCAGTCTTGCATATATCTGCTTAGGACAGTTCATACAAATAATATGTCATAAACCATATATTTTTACAGGCATTTTGTGCTAAACTAAATGTAATTCTAGATAACAAGTCTTGTCAGATGTAGCAATGTCTTCATGCTACTGAATATAATAGTAAATCACATACATTTTTATGCCATTTTATGTATGAAAAATAACACTCACGACACTGATTCTCTTTTATAATTTTAGGTGAAAAATGTTTACTTTACTAGCTTTATTCCATTCCTGAATTCAATGGGTATTACAACATTCAGAGGACTTCCAGAGGTAAACCTAAATTAATTTGAAAATCTGTTTGCCATTATGAATCCTTGATCTGATTTTGATAATTAGAAACTTGCCCCTTGGTAGACTTTTCTAATAGTGAAATGCTACTTAGCAATTTATTAATACTTTTTATGAATATAGATGTATTTGAATGTCACATGACACAAAATCAGTGGTTCTTAAACTGTTTGATCCAATTACCCTTTTCCTGATACTGTCATTACTCAGCAAAAACCCATTTTCTGATTTTAGACTAAGTTCCAAAACCAGATCCTGAACTCAAAAACAAATAATTATAAATTGCTCCATTACCTCCAGAATATGCCCAAATTATCCCCTTAGTGATAATTGCCCAGTTTAAGAAATACTGCATTAAATGGTCATTTATGTAAAGCTTTTCTTAAAATAAATGGAGTAAATAAATGGAGTATAAACAATGTTTTCCAAAATAAATTACACATAAATGTATTATAGATGAATAACATATTTTCACTATGAATCTATTTTTCTTTCACTGAAGGTTGAAGATATGTCAAGCAAATATGAAGAAATGTATTTGAAAAACAAGGATATTGATGCTAGATTATTTCTGGAGAAAGACGAGACTTTGCAATATGAAAATCCAGAATGGTAATCTATTTCTTTTTTGCATAGTCTGTATTCCAGTAATATCTATTGATTCATTAAGTAAATTGAGAATTAGCTTCATCTGCCTCACAGGCAGTGATACCTCATTTAAAAATGGAAGATTAGAATGAATATCCAGATCTATGATCTTATTGACAATAGAAGGGAGGCTAATTTGGTTAAAGATAGTATGCTCTCTTTTATTAATTGTTATCCAGCTTTGGCAATGCTATTGCTGCTTTTGTAGAAGTGTGGGCTAAAATGGGTGCTTGATCCTTCCAAGTTATAATTATAATATAAATAAGTAGATATGATTTTGAATTGCAAGAGTCAGTCAAGCCTAAGTCTGGGAGGTTTGCTAAAGGAAATGAGAATGAATAAATGCTAGATCAGGTCTGTCAAACTGCTGGCCCATGGGCCGGATGCATCATGCTGAAACCGTGCCCACCCCATTGCCGGCAATGGAAAAAGTCACGATACGTCATGACATGTCATGTGACATTGTGATTTTGACACCCTTGTGCTAGATGTATATCTAATACATCTTGAAAAAAATTGAAAAGAATGAAGCAAGAAACCTCACTATAGGGACTATTATTTTCAGAACTCAACTAGGAGTATGTAACAATCCCTCTTTGAACGTTGCCATTAACAAGAACTCTGTCATGAGTGGTGTGGGGAGCTAATGTGACCAAAGATTTCAGCTTGGTTTAAGAAAAGAAGCTTTTATATATGTACATGACATGTACTGTATATGTAGAGACATTTTTCTTATATTAAGTTTACAGTTAGATAGAACTCCTACAAAAAACCAAAGTGAAGATTCTCCTATTATACTTCCACAAACCCCTGTTCGGTAAGAATCATTTAAATTGTATTAATATTGAATTAGTTTAATACTTTATTTTAATTATTTCTGAATTGTAAGTTTCACAGATTTAAATAAGTTGAATAAAATAAGTGTCAGTTTCTTAAATATTTAGGTTTTATTAAAATATTGCACACATTTACATTTGTAGTTTCAAAGGAAAAATATAACAGTAAGGCCTATCGTAGGGGTTTAAATATTTTAATAATAGTAGTTTTCTCAGCATATAGTAGAATGCTTGCAAACATTTTATGTCTTAGATCACTAGCAAATCTATGCCTGAAATTGTCGTACAACTTAATTGCTGCTACAAATAAGTTCTTCATAATATGAGTAGTTTGAAATGCTTCACAGGATGCTAATACTATCATTATAGGGAACACTATAGTGTTGTTATATTAAAATTATAGTTCTGAGGAATGTATTTAAATTCTGTTGTATTTCAGAAAATATTAATAATGTTTTTTATTCACTTTAGAGCTGCAATGAGTACTATTCAGCAGTTAATGATAATATTAAACTCTGCAAGTGATACTCCTTCAGACAACCTTCTCTTCTATTTTAATGTAAGTAGCAACAATTTAACTATATTTGTGACTTCTTAATAGTTTGTATCAGATTTGTTTTGTTTTGTTTCATTTCTGACTGGAAATAATTGCTTCCGGTTTACATGATATGGTTAGTTTTAGTAAGTGCCAATTTATTTAAAAGTAGACATGTGAAGAAGTTGGCAGTGTATACTACTATTGGTCAAGTTTGTTGGCTTATTTTGTGCAAACTGCACCAATACATTAGAAATTTCTTTATGTCATTGTGTGTTTTTATGAAGAGTGTTTATGTATGTGCTTTTTCTGCAATTCTAAAGATGGTTGCTTAATTTCTGCAATTATTTTTTGTTAGGATAGTAACAAAATTTAATAATTCCTCATATTTGCTTTTGCTCAGGTATGATCTGGGCATGCAAAAATTTATTGTTTAACTAAATGGAGTTGAATATTACAGGAATTCTTTTATTCTTGTAATTGCTTTTATGGAATATAAAATACACCAGAAATAGCTGGATTCTAGTAAGACAACTGTTAAAACAAGCCTATGTTATAAGCAAATTCAAAATTATGGCTTAGCATCACAGGAAAACCAGGCTATGTTTTATGTATTTCAGTGTTGTTAGGATCTTTATATGCCTTTTTTAAACTAAAAAGGAGATAAAGAAAAATACATTTTAAAATAGCTCTGTCTATATTTTAAAATATATTATTTTGTCAGGATTTACTTCTTTATTCTCTGATAAGCCATAAACTTTGGGAAAAGGAAGATTTTTGCAGGATGGGTATTATTTCCACCAGGAATAAAAACACAATGTTATAATAAAATGCTAATTATGAAGAAATTTAATATTCTCTTTTTTGAATCATTGGATGAAATTCAGTGGTATCTGTCCACTATGGTTGACAGGATTTCCTCATAAACAACCCACACCAGCTGTTTCTCTAAAACATATGGATGTTCCAAAGGACCTTTTTTAGAACTCAATAAGAGGAGGAAAGGATGAGTCAGTTTCTGTGAACTGATATTTGTGTACAGCTTATGATTACTCTCCCCTACAACATGCATTTATTTATTTTACTTGTTCTGAATAAATTCTAAGTAGAAAATAATTAACATCCTAAGCAACCTCAATCTCCCTGCTCTACCGTCCCAATAACCATTGTCAAGGGGACAATAGTTGAGTTTTATACATAACACTAACCCAGGATTTTGAAAGTGGTGCTGATATGACAGCAGTTTGGTCCTAGTCTGGGCAACATCTCATACATGGCAAGGACCTGACATAGAAAATGTCCTTTGCTTCATGGCCATTGCCTGTACTTCAAATTGGAGGATATTCAAGGACCTTTGTTGAACTTAAAGTAAATATAGGCATACTTCAGGTTTATGGGCTAAACTTTGTTTCCCCCCCCCCTTTTTTTTTTCAATCATTGCATAAAATCCTAAAATCTCAGTTAATGCAAAGGCAAAATGTAAGCCATCCAGAAATTTATTCTGGGTCCTTAGTTATGTTAGTTACGTATGGAGGGGTGTCATGCTGGGGATGATTGATAGATAAATAAAACAGATCCCACCACCCCCCATTTTCACCCCCCTTCCCTATCTTTTAATTATAATTGATAATTTATATTTTTACAGTGTTTTATTTTTTATTATGTACATCTTTTGTATTGTTTTATTTATTTTTTAACATTATAAGACAGCGGTCCCTAACCTTTCTGGCTTTCTGGACCAGTGGGGAGGAGAGAGAGGGAATGGTTTCACATGAGTGGCAGGTGAGCATGCACTCACCCGCTGCTTCCATGGCTTAGTTCCAAACAGGCCATGGCCCAGTAATTGACGGTAGCCTGGGGATTGGGGACCACTGTTGTAAGCTGACCAGAGTCACTTCATGGTGAGATGAGTGTAAAACAAAACAAATAAATATTTTGCCAACCAATGGAAAAACAAGTATTATTAATATGAGAGGCATTCTTTTATATAGCAAGCCTCCATGTCATATTGTATCCTAACTAGGTCTATAATATTCATCCCTGTTACAAAAAAACTCTGAAAGTTTGTTGTAATGTGTTTATAATAGCAGATCCTAATATTACTTACATATTTTGCAACTATGTTCAAAGGCAGGTTAATATAATATATAAATGAGAGGTTATCAGAGTGGGAATCATTGCTATACTGCCTATAATGTTCATAGGAATGATACTTCTCTGATAAAAAGAACTCACGTGGTAGAGTTAGTATTTCTGTTGCAATAATACATCTGTGAGTTTAAGTTTTAAATTAATTCAAAGACTCTTTCTTACCTGTTAGCCTCCTAAGTTGATTTCTTAAATATGTTTGTTCTCACTAAAAGAATCCTAACCTGTTGCTAACAAAATGAAGTAGTGATTTAATAATGTACTACCATATTTTTCCGTGTATAAGACGCTATTTTTTCCTGCAAACACCCTCTTCAAAAATCAGGTGCGTCTTATACACGGAAAAATAATGATAAGCCCAGGGCATGCCTGTGTGGGTTGCCATGCCACCTGGTGCAGGTGTCAAGCCCCTGTGGGCTTGCCACTAACGGGAGAGGGGAGGGGGCAAGATCGTCGGCCGGCTGAACCTCCGGATTTCCAGCTCAGCTGTTCAACGTGCCCCCGAACAGCTGATCGGCGCGGAAAGCGTCTTATACAAAGGTGCGTCTTATAGACGGAAAAATACGATATTTCTAAAGCTCACCCTTCAGTTGAAGATAATTTTTCTAATATAATATTGATGATGATAATATTATCCATTCACTCGTGTCCGACCCTTGGTGATTCTATTGGCCAGATCACATCTTCCAACCTTGCATTACTATTTTGAGTTTTTCTGAGCTCTGTCTGTAGTCAGTATTGATGGTGGTATCTAAAGTTTTCCTTCCAAATATTACAGAACTGCACAGTTAATCCTCATGAAGTAATAGTGAAAAGAATAGAAAATATGGGTATTACCTTCAAGAACAAATTTGCTGAAGCAGTTGGACAAGGCTGTGCTGAAATTGGATCTCAGGTAGGGTTCTTCAATAATTCATAACAACATCTATTTTTTCTTAAATGGTAGGTAAATCCTGAACTAAAGAATGCATTGAATTAGGGAAAGCAATGAATTTAAAGTATAGGAGTCATAATTCTTATTAATTCACATTCTTTATATACCTTTGGAAACATAAATAAGATGCTGCAATTATCTTTAAAAGCAGGCTGATTTTAACTACTTAATTTTTATGTCAGTTCTACTTTATTATCAAAACTATTATCAAAACATACTGTGTAATCTAGAACATATGAGAATATAAATATCCAATATGTTGGTACAATATAGAAATGAAATAAAAACCAGTGATGCCGATAAATATATTGAAATGAATGGCATTTGAGGTGCTACAATAATTAGAATTGGAGCACCATTGAAGATGGCCTGCTGAATGCCTTACTTCCCCCAGCCTGTTATTTATTTATTTACTTTTGAGGGGGGGGCTCCTTGGTGCTCTCTGAGCTTTCTTGCTTTCTTGCAGATGTTTCATTACCCTAACTAGGTAACATCATTAGTGCTAGTAAGCAGTGCTGTTTGCTGACAGTTTATATTCCGGTGTCTTGCCTGTCTGATTGGGTGGGGAGGACTTAGGGATTCCTTAGCTGAGCTAATGGCTCTGTGGCAGTTTCTTGATTTGGGTATTGCTTACTTGATTGTTGGTCTGAAGGTGACCTTGGAGTTAATCTATGGTGATCTGGGTGCTGATTACTGGTGAGAGATGCTGGAGTCTTTTTCTCTTTTGGGTTGGTTGATTGTCTCTTTTGCATAGTCTATAGATGTTGTTAATGTTTATGTGTTTATTGATTTGTCATCTAGAAATTCCCTGGCATTTTTGGATTTGGCCTGGTCTAGGATGGTCACATTTTCCCAACTGAAATTATGGTTAAATCTGTCTATATGTTGTGAAATTAAAGAATTTTCATTATGCCTTTTGACTGCCAGTTGGTGTTTATGGATGGGTTCTGCCAGTTTTCTGCCTGTTTGTCCTAACTAGTGGTTGTTGCAGTTCTTACATTGTATGTTGTAGATGACTCCTGTTTTTTCTTCTTGCTGGGTCTTTGGGTTTGCTTAGGATGTTTTGAAAGGCTTTAGTTAGCTTATGTGCTATGCTGATTCCATGTGGTTATAACAGTCTATTTGTGATATCTGCAATATTCTTGATGTATGACAGTGTAATTCTTTTTAGGGTTTGTGTTTGTTGCGCTGAATTGGGTTGAGTGGTCAAGGACCTTTTGATGAAGTTGCATGGGTATCCCATTTTGTTGAAATGTGTTGTATCGATGCTCCATTTCCTTTTTTTTTTTTTTTTTTTTTTTTTTTTTTTTTTTTTTTTTTTTTACTATTCTGGGTTGCTGCAGTGAGTTTGGGCTCGTTTAAATAAAGTCCTCACACAGCTTTTCTTGTGGGAGATTGGGATGTTGCTTTGGTAGTGGAGCACCTGGTTAGGATGGGTTGTTTTTCTGAAGACTTGCGTTTCTAGATTTGCCATTGTGGTCTTTGCTGATGATAGGAAGGGTAGTGAGTTATTTTCTTCTTCTGTAGTAAACTGGATTCCTTTAAAATTGTTATTGATGGTTCTGTAAGTGTTCTCTAATTGGTCCTTTTTTATTATGGTGAAGGTGTCATCTTATATAAACCGACAGCAAAAAAAAAAACAACAGTCCTTACCAGCACTGATGATGTTACCTAGTTAGGGTAATGAAACATCTGCAAGAAAACAAGCAAGCTCAGAGAGCACCTAGGATTCCTCATTTCAATCCTGAGCTACAAATGTTCTCCTTCATTGTTATTTATTTTTATTTATTAAATTTATATGCCATCCATCTCACCAATAAAGTGACTCTGGGTGACTGTCGGTTGTTATTGGCTGCTTATCGTCACTAAATTCCCTTCTAAAGAATTTAAGAAATGCAAAATGTCTAGAAGAGGTGTTTCAGAACAAGGAGATCAAAACAAATATGAAGAGACAAAAACAACAATTGGCATTACTCAACTGGAAAAGAGAAAATGAGGCTAAGATGAGGCCTACAACTTTGGCTGTTATTTTACCATTATAAAGAGTGCTGTAACATTATCAAGCATTTAATTAAATATTTTAAACAAGAAAAATCCTTCTATAAAATAATATTTAGTAAATATGTCTGAATTAATAAACTGTCTAAAGACTTATAAAATATCAGAAATTGCTCAGATAGCTAGTCAGGTCTATGATTTTAAGTACTAAAATATTTCTTGCATGAAAAAATTGAGAAACACATGGATGTTGAAGTATCCCTGGCATAAGTTGAAGATGCTAACAGACAATGTCTGTGAGATATCAATATGAATGACACCCATCCCTTGAGTGATGCCATGGATTCCCATCCCAGTGTCTGGAGGTAGCTGGGGATTAGATGGGTTCCAACTCAACCCTAGCAACACTGAATGACGGTGGTATTTGGGTCTTCTGGGGACAAGATTATTCCATCTGTAGTTTTGGATGGGGTAGCCCCAGACAGACTTAGTGTGTAATCTGGGGGTCCTCCTAGACCAGTGGTGGCGAACCTATGGCACGTGTGCCAGAGGCGGCACTCAGAGCCCTCTCTGTTGGCATGTGCCACCGCCACCAGCAGCAGGTGCCTCAGGCCCCCACTGCCACCCAGAGCAGGAGCCCCACCCAGCACAAAGGAGATGAAGCGGCCGACTAGCAAGCTCAAGTAGAGGTGGTAGAGCAGAGGTCACAAACCATTGTTGATTGGTGGACTGGAAGAAAAGGGAGGGGGAAGCATTTTACATGCATGCGTGCACGGGGCCGCGAGCACACACGTGCTGCAAATGGGGCGAGGCTAGTGCCTGTGTGATACTCACTAGCCCTGCCCCGTTCTTGCATGGTGCAGCGTCTTGTATCTGCACCCCACAGCAAGCTGTTTTTGTGCCTTGCAGCATGGTGGCCCATTTTTTTTTGTAAAAAGTTTTTATTTTCAATTTTGCAATACATTACATTCATAAAAATACTTCAGATAAAAAATAAAATAAATTGATACACACAACTTTCGGTATTGCTCACCCATTTCCCCCCAAACTGCATCCACCCTCTAACCTACTTCCCTCTTTCTCTCTTCTTCCTCACTCTCCCCCTCTCCTCCTTCTCAACCTTCCTACTTACTTCTCCCCTTCTTCCTATCTTCTCGCTCCGGATTTTTGTGCCCCCGGGTTTTGCGTGCCAGAGGTGGCACTCAGAGGCGCCTCCCTGCCCCCCCATGAGGGCACCACTATGCTGATGCGGCCCTGGCACTTTGCGATAAATAAGTGGGTTTTGGGTTGCGGTTTGGGCACTCGGTCTCTAAAAGGTTTGCCATCACTGTCCTAGACTCATGGCTCCTGCTTAAAGAGCAGGTGGTGACTGTGCCTAGGAGAGATTTTGTATACCTTGAGTAGCGCACTAGCTGTGCCCATTCCTGAACTCGTAGGCCCTGCTCACTATTACTCATGCCCTCGTAACCACTCATTTAGATTATTGCAATGTACTCTATGTCAGAGGTCCCCAACCTTTCTTGGTTGGCGGACCGGAAGGAAAGGGAGGGGGAAGTATTTTAAGAGCGTGTGTGCGCATGTGCATGTACGGGGCTGCGTGCAACACAGACAGGGCGGGGCTAGTGCCCGCGTGATACTTACTAATCCTGCCCTGTTCTTGCAATTCAAGGTGCTGGTTGTCCCATATGATTTGGGACTCAGTTACCTGAGTGACCACCTTTTTCTAAGAGTCTCTGTCTAATTCTCAAGTTAATTAACATAGGTTTTGCAAAATATCACTAAGATTAATATTTTAAATACATAGCTCTCTTCAATAGCTTTGGGTACATTCCCATGAAGGGATATCATGCAAATATGTGGCATGTATTTTTTATTTTTTTGGAGCAGTATAAAAGAGATAAAAGGATAAAAGCAAATTTAGCACTTTACTCAAAGAAAAGTTTAAAGTTCCTTGTAATATATTTCCAATAGTATGTTATATACTGAAGTATTTCTTAGGTCATAAGATAATATGTGTTATAAAAGTCATGGTATTGTGTATGATTTTTTGTATAGGCATATTCTATTTTTTAAATTTTTAGATGCTAGCCATAATAGACTTTTTAAAGTAGTACTGTATAATTAAATTGTTCCACAAAAATTGACAAAAGAGATTAAATAATTTGTATTCGTAGCATTATGTTTCACTTGCAAAATAATATTTTATTTGCTATTTCAGAGATACAAAATTGGAGTAAGGTTATACTATAGAGTGATGGAATCCTTATTAAAGTCGGTATGTTTTCAGTATATTATTTTTTATAATACTCTAAATGTTAGCTTTGTAAAATGCTATGCTAAAGTTTTAGTTATATATCTGTTACAGGAAGAACAACGTCTGTCAGTTCATAATTTTAGGTATGTTTACATTTAGATATCTCTACTTTGTAAAACTGTTTTAGAATGCTTTTATGATAAAAAGTTATTACTGAGGTATGCTGGTTTTTTTTACAGCAAACTCTTGAACAATGACATCTTCCACATCTCTCTGCTGGCTTGTGCTCTTGAGCTAGTCATGGCTACATATGGCAGTAAGTTCAAATTAACTAGAAGCATTATCAAGCAGCCATTCCTGGGACAAACTTCTTTTCCCAAAGCATTTTCTGTGATAGAGGATCTGCCATCTTTAAAATGTTATTTTAAATGTAAAGTCTTGTAATAACTCACCTTAGTGTAACAATTTTATACATGACTTTGTTGCTCCAAATTAATTAGTTGTGTTTTCCTAAGCTTCAAGAAATGCTTCACAGAGCATGAAGATAGAGACAGACTTGTCTTTTCCATGGATCATCAACATCCTGGATTTGAAAGCCTTTGAATTATACATGATTGTTGAAAGCTTCATTAAAGCAGAACCAAGCTTGACCAGAGAGATGATAAAACACCTGGAGGGCTGTGAACACAAAATTATGGAATCCCTTGCATGGCAATCAGTAAGTTGTTTTCTAAACATATAACAACATGGTATTGGTAGGTCTGTGTTCCATAAAATTATTTGTATTGTATAGTTTATTGGGTGAACTTTGAATTTACACTAGGGCAATTTTATAGTCTAAGTGAGGTAGGAGTTGAAGTGATACCCATTTCCCCAGTAGAACACACAATACTTTTTAAATTGTGAAGACTAGTTTTGAAGACCTACATTCCAAGGCATTTTCTGTTCATTTATAATAGTTTTGCTTCTCTACAGTGTTTGGATACAGATTGGTTGTTGGATTTGCAACTGCTCCTTAGAGTGAATTGGAAGGTTATTAAAAAAAAGAGCAATTTGAACAGGATAGAAGTATTTATCTTTTCTTGTCAGTTCAGTATTGGTCTTCTTTAGGGCATCCTACCTATGCCTTTACATACTCCCTCTGTCCCCTGTCTTTGTTATAGGTCAGTTACACAAAATTTGAATTTAAAAACAATGTAAAGGGGAAAAAGAAAAATATCTTCATTAGATTTCAAAGACCATGACTAAAAAAAACCAAATGTAAGTTTATTCTTTAATTTTAGTTTATTGTTTTGGGGAAAAAAGGCAGGGCGTAACTCACTTCTAGAAACCAGTATTGGGTTGTTTAAATAATATTGAAAAATGAAAATTGGTCAACTCCATCTACCTTATAAACAGAATATCTTTGCTTATCTAATATTATAAGTGGGGGGACAATTCTTGGGTTCTCTGTTTTGTCAACTTCAGAACCATGGTGTATCACCGCACAGTAATTCAGGTGGTTCTCAACTTATGACCACAATTGAGCCCAACATTTCTGTTGTTAAGTGAGACATTTGTTAAGTGAGTTTTGCCCCATTTTATCGCTTTTCTTGCCACAGTTAGTAAGTGAATCACTGCAGTTGTTAAGTTAGTAACCCATTTGTTAAGCTAATCTGGCTTCCTTTGCTTTGCTTGTCAGAAGGTTGCAAAAGGTGATCTCATAACCCCGGGACACTAGAGCCGTCATAAGTATGAACCAGTTGCCAAGCATCTGAATTTTGATCACATGATCATGGGGATGCTAACAAAAGTTGTAACTGAAAAATGGTCATAAATCACTTTTTCAATGCCATTGAAACATTGAATAGTCACTAAATGAACTGTTGTAAGCCAAGGACTACTTGTAAACTAAAGGACAAAATAAATCAATAAATTTTTATTTTTGTTGTAGACCAGCATCATTAAATGAAGGACAAAACATGAGTTTTCTACTTTGTAGTTAAGCATTAAAGCAATTAAAAGATGACTGTTTTACCTGGAAGGGGACCAAAACGACTAAGAGGGTAAATTCAGCACTTTGGAAGTCCTAAAAGAAGTAAATAGGATTTTTAAAAATCTTACTATTTCCGTAGTGGTCTACTGCAGGGGTCCCCAACCCTTGGGCTGTGGCCCACTACTGGGCCACATCCCGTTCAGAGCCAGGCTGCGGAAGTGGCAAGTGAGTGCGAGCGCACGCACACAGATCCACTTGAGTGTGAAGCAGGAGAACAAGATGCACACGTAACTCCATTTGTGCAAATAGAGCTGCACATGCTCGCCTGCCGCTTGCACAGAATCATCCCCTTCCCCCCCCCATTGGTCCACAAAACCGGAACGGTTGGAGATTGCTGGTCTACTGTTTCAGAGACTTAATTATTTATGGTAATAACAGTATTACAATTTCACAGTTTACAGATTTTCTATTCCTGTGCTTAATTACTTCTGAAAGTGTTCAGTCCAAATGTATTCAGATAGTCATGGTTATCAAACATTGTTTTAACTCTAATCAAAGCTGCAGTAAAAAAAAAGGATACTAAGTGATTTCCACAGAATATATCAAGATTTTCTGGTTTTAGCTGTACTCACAAGTGTTTTAATTATACAACTAATCCTTAGCTACTATTATATTGATAAAACCATCCTACAGATGCTCCTATACATGTAGTCCTCAAGTTACGAATGTAATGGAGCCTGTCAATTACATTCCTAACCTGAGAATTTGTAGGAGTGAATGGCGTAACTCAAATTCAATCACTCCCTGCTTTTGCCCACGCATTCGCTAATCGAATGCGCAAGTCATTACGTGCAATAACTTCCATCGTGAGGTTGGAAGTTTTGATTGAACTTTTTTTTTAATCCCACAAACTTATTTTGTTTCCCTGCAGCTGTCAGGAAATGGAAGTTAATTCCCATTCCATTCTTGCTTGGAGGGGAACCAGGATTAAACAGAGTGCAAAGAGGAGCTTTGCCCAAACATTTGAGGTCAGCCTCCTGTCCTCCTTGGGCTGTTTCCAGTTCCAGGTTAGGGGCTGAGGCCGTGAATGGGATTCCAGACTCATGCTTGCAATGAGTGGAAAGCTGGTTCTGCCAACGTGTGCTATGCAAAGCTGCAAAGGCATTGCCGCGCCCCGCACCTGTGCAAAGTCTCCGTTCAGTAGATCTTGCAGCAAGGGGAGGGCAGGCAGAACCTGGCCGGCCAAGCCTCTTCCTTCCAATCTAGAAGCTAGACAGGAGCAGCCAGCTTCCTCTGGGTGGTTTCTTCCCACTCGCGTCCAAAAAGGAGCACGTGCTACGAAGTGAGGTGAACTGGGCGATAGCGCGCCAAGCTCTCCAGCTCTGCAGTGGCGGAGAAACGCAGCAGAGAAACAGAACGGATTATTTAGGAGCTCTTCTTGCAATTTGGAAAAGGAATTAGTGCTTTTGGCAAGCAAGGGGAGCAGAGTGGTGGCACGCCAAGCTCTCCAGCTCTATGGCCACAAAATTTGTGAAACCCGGGCAGGTTTGACACTCCAGCAAGTGGCGAGCAGGGTTGCACCCGCTTGTGAGAAACTGGACCTCGGCAGGGAAGGGGAGAGGCTGGCCCGGCATTTCTCTGCCTGGCTCAACAAGGGCTCTGGCACTCAATGCTACGCAGGAGGCAAGTGTGAGCAGTTCAGGATTCTCAGATGTGGCACCAAAATAGGATATTGCAGCATCTCTGCGGTCATTTGTAAGTGCGAACAACTGCTGCAATGTTGCTAGATACATAATTTTGGGACCCAGTTGTAAGTATTTTTGGTGGGGGATGTTGTAACTTTGAACATTTGCTAAGTGAACATTCGTAACTCAGGGACTACCTGTAAACCCCCCTCCCCAAGTCTCTCAGCCTAATTTAAGCTTCTTTTCAGTGTTGAAGGCATGCTTAATCGTCCATTTCAGAAACTGATTTGTAACATTTAATCAAGAGCATTGTAAGGACCTGCCCAGCTGTTCCCTTAGGAAAGTAAAACTCTTGACTCTATTGAGTTTAAAAACGTTTATTGAGATAAAGTGGATACAGAAAAATCAGGCAGAATCTGAAAGTCCTGCGCGAAGCACAAAGTAATTCTTTTGTCTTCCCAAACCCAACCCCCCTGTCCAGTCAACCAGGAGCCAGTTGTGATGCCGCAGGGTTGTTTTGAGAACACTGAGGTGCTGGGTAGATAACAGTTTACCCACAGGGCACAACAGCCTTGGAACCAGGCTGGAACCCTCTGGGAA
This sequence comes from Crotalus tigris, assembly GCF_016545835.1. Taxonomy (NCBI): domain Eukaryota; kingdom Metazoa; phylum Chordata; class Lepidosauria; order Squamata; family Viperidae; genus Crotalus; species Crotalus tigris. The sequence goes on from NW_024100510.1 coordinate 2,620,022, forward strand.
GGAGTCTGCTTCATCTCTAAGATAATTCTCTTCCCTAATTCCCAAGCGGTTACAGCAAAAGCGAATGCATGTGAAGAATGCCAGCAACTTTCCTCCTCCCCACCAACTGAATGGCAGGACGCTAGCACAGTGAACCTGGCAAGCATTCTCAGCTTTCACAAGGATGCAAGTGGCATTCAGAGTTTCTCTCTCTTTAGTGCTTTCTAAGATATTTCAATTAATCTTGGAAAGCTTTATTTTATTTATATTTTATATAAGTTTTAAGTATTAGATGCCTACATAATTTTTTAAATGCTCAAGATGCTGAGATACAGGCCTATCTTCTATACTGATCTTGTTTTTAAATGTATTCACATCAGATGATGAGACAGATTAAATAAGGAATCTTCATGTTACTAGACCCTATTAAAATTCTACCTATTAGCGTCTTGCAATAAAGGAATCTTGCTTCCAATGATAAAGTAGGCAGATAAATCTGCTACAAGGGTACAGTTATGCATCTGGAAAATGAGTTTTTGAATACAAGTGGAGGTGGTCCTTGACTTACAACAGTTCATTTAGTGATGATTCAAAGTTAAATGGCACTGTAAAAAGTGACTTACGACCATTGTTACACTCAGCAACAATTGTGGCATCTTCATGGTCCTGTGGTAAAATTCAGGTGCTTGGCAAGTGACTCATATTTATGATGATTGCAGTGACTTGGAGTCATGCGATCACCTTGTCCGCCCTTCCCCATTGACAAGCAAAGTCAATGGGGAAAACAAATTCGCTTAACAACTGTGTTACTAACTTAATGGCAGTGATTCACTTAACAACTGTGGTGAGAAAAGTAGTAAAATGGGGCAAAACTCAATTAACAAATGTCTTACTTAGTAACAGAAATTTTGGGCTTAATTGTGTTCATAAGTTGAGGACTACCTATAATAGCCTTCAACAGTAAGACACTGTTATAGAAAGCCATGTTTCCCGTAGATGATGATGATGATGATGATGACGATAATAGAGTTGGAAGGGACCTTGGAGGTCATCTAGTCCAACCCCCTGCTCAGGCAGGAAACCCTACACCATTTCAGACAAATGGTTGTCCAGTCTCTTCTTAAAAACTTCCAGTGTTGGAACACTCACAACTTCTGGAGTGAAGTTGTTCCACTGATTAATTGTTCTAATTGTCAGGAAGTTTCTCCTTAGTTCCAGGTTGCTTCTCTCCTTGGTTTCCATCCATTGCTTCTTGTTCTGCCCTCAAGTGCTTTGGAGAACAGCTTGATTTCCTCTTCTTTGTGGCAGCCCCTGAGATATTGGACCAACCAAGCTAACCAAGTATTATTCTGAAAGTTCATAATCTTTTCCTCCTTGAACTTCTATTGCAACCGTCTCTTTAATTTTGCTAAGGACCACTCATTCCTCTATCTGAGCTTATAATAATAATGATGATGATGATGTTGGAAGGGACCTGGAGGTCATCTAGTCCAACCCCCTGCTCAGGGAGGAAACCCTATACCAGTGATGGCGAACCTTTTAGAGACTGAGTGCCCAAACGGCAGCCCAAAATCCACCTATATATTGTTGGGTACCGGGTAGGGGTGGCCCATTGGGTGGGCATGGCCCATTGGATGGGTGTGGCTGCGGTGGTAATGGCAAACTGGGTGGGACTAAAAAGTTTAATCAATCCCAACTTTGCAAGATCTTTTTTCCCCTGCGAGAAGTTGAAATTGATTGATTGAACTTTTTTTTTTTTTTTTTTTTTTTGCACATGGTGGCAGAGGCCCAAAGCGAAAAAGGTTTTATAAAACCCATTTGAAGGCCTAGGACTGGGGCGACAGTGCCATAGGTTCACCACCACAGCCCTATATCATTTCAGACAAATGGCTGTCCAGTGTCTTCTTAAAAACTTCCAGTGTTAGAGCATTCACCACTTCTGGAGGCAGGTTGATATTATCTTGTGCAGAACTAGATCATATGCTTGTCATCATGGAAGCCAGGAGTTCTGCTTTAGTGGTGAGACTGCCTCAAGTGGTTCTGACAAAAATAATAGAATGCGGGAAATTAATTTCTGATAAATGTGTGTGTGCTTATATGTGTGTATGCATGAAATAATTTTATATATTTAAATAGACACAAACATACAGAAGGTTAAGAGAAGTTTGGAGAAAAAAGCTAATTTTTTAGAGTAACAGATTAAAAATTAAAAAAACAAACAATTGGAAACCCATGAATGAATGAATACATTAGATTTGCATATTTTGGAACATTATTTACAAGATACTGCTCAGAATTTGTAATAATAACTATTAGCAGAGACAATTTAATACTAATTTGAGAAACTTTCTGAAACTTGGCAATTTTAAAATATATGGATTTTCAACTCCCAGAACTCCCCAACCCTCATGATGAACTAGAGAACTTCTGTGTTCTGGTGAATTGAATCATAAGAAAAAAATCTTGGCATGCATAGGAAAAAATCATGCTTAGAATCCTAAAGTCCCTTGTCTCCCCCCAAAAAATAAGTAAAATACACATAACAAGGAATAATTAAAATAGCTTACAGAAGCTATCTTAATGTTTATGTAAATAAACACACTCTGTGACTTCTACAATATAGTTGTAGTATTGTCCAACCTAAAGCTTTCCTGTGATATTTTGCTATAATTACTCTACCCCCTTCCATATCCACGCAACTAGAAATATTTCAAAGTAAAGTCTGGCTCATTGCCACGTGCTATATTTATTTTCTAAGAAATATGCTGGGTTCCTGGGAGGCCCAGAGGGTTATGTGGAATTAAAATGGCAGGTTGCTGGAGGCCAGCTCTTGAGGTTGAAAGCTCTTGTTGCTCCTAACTAAGAAGTGACTTTGCAGGCACATACACGCAGAGACAAACTGAGTGTAGCTTCCAAAAGAATTGTGTGGGCCTTGTAAATAAAATTGTTGCTTTAATTAATTAAAAAGAGTCATGTGTTTCTACATGTTGGAAACATCTCTTTTGAATGATTTCCTCAGCCTTGGACATAGCTTTATGTGAAGGTGATTTTTTGCACATTTTGCCTTTGAGTTGAGGATATTAATATATTCCTAATTTACTAGTTTTCATATTGGCCAGAGGTGCCTTTCTCCAGTTGAGAATTATGCGCCAATTTTACTTATTCCCGATGCAGTCTTTTTTCATAGTTAAGATACAGCTATTAATTTGACTATGATTTGATTGTTGTAAAATTTTCTGCAGGCAACTGAACCTCTAAAATCACTGAGAATATTAAACCAACTGATTATTGTCTGTACAGTAATTTAAGGTGACGTAGTTTATTTTTCTGGTAGAAGTTGCTGAGCAATTAATGGTTGCTCAAGATAATAGTTTCCAAGTCAAATTGTGCAATTTAAAGGATGTGTTAGTTCCAACAAATATATAAAATCCATCTAAGGCAGTGGTTCTCAACCTTTTTACTGCCGCAACCCCCAACCGGTCGTAAGTCGAGGACTACCCAACCGGTTGTAAGTTGATGACTACCCAACCGGTCATAAGTCGAGGACTTTCCCTGCCCGGGAGCACCGCGCATGTGTGGTGCCGTCCCCTGTGCTGGCCGAGGCGTAGCTGGCAAGCGGCAGAGACGGTGCAGGCCGACCACTGGCTGGGCCACCAGCTGGCCCAGCCCAAGGGAGGTAAGGCACCCGCCAGCCCCACGCGCGCCAGCAACCCTCCCTGCGCCCGCCGGCCTCCCACCTCCCACCCCTGGCCCTCTTTTACTTACATTTTTAGTAGTTGCTCAGCAGGGAGGGGTGGAAACTTCCAGATAACTCGCCTTCGCTGCAGACAACTTGCAGCACCATTTGCAGAATGGGACTTTTGGCGGGCTCAGCAGGGCAGAGACAGCCTGGACAATTCCTATTGGCTTTTGAAAGCCAATAGAATTAGACTCTATTCAAGAGAGACTATTCTATTGGCTTTCAAAAGCCAATAGAATAAAAGGGAGTAGCACAGCTAAGGAAAAGGGGAAAAAATTGCGGACTGTGTTGTTTGGCGACCCCCGTGAAATGGTTGTTCGACCCCAAATGGGGTCCCGACCCACAGGTTGAGAACCACTGATCTAAGGTCTCATAGCTACCTTTTAAAGACAAATAGAACTAAACAGAAAATTAAAGGGAACAAATATGTAAAGTATAGATCAGAAGAAAAAAAAATAGAATCTGACAATAGAGTTTACTCACTTATATCATTTTTTAAAATTATGGATTGCTGAATAAGCACAATTAGCAAGGTACTTATAACTTTTGTTTACACTTATGACCTTTGCGGCATCCCCATCATCACATGACCAAAATTCAGACACTTGGCAACTGGCATGTATTTATGATGGTTGCAGTCTCCTGGGCTCAGCTGAACACCTTTTGTGACGCTCTGACAAGCGAAGTCAATGGGGAAGCAACATTAACAACCATGTTACTGACATAACAACTGCAGTGATTCACTTAACAACTATGGCAAGAAAGATCATAAAATGGGGCAAAATTCACTTAACAACTGTCTTGCTTAGCAACAGAAATTTTGGGGTCAATTATCATAAGTTGAGGACTACCTGTATAACTAGATTCATATTTTAAGCTAAAACTAAATGAACATCTTATGTTGTGAACTTAGTGTATTAATTGTTCCTTATTATTACTAGCTGAAACAGTTCAAGAATATCACAAGTTATCTACTCAGAAAGATGCATTTATGTATCTTTCTAAGGCAGAGGTCCACAGCCTCTGGAGGTTGGCAGTCCAGTTGGAGGGGAGAGGGGAACTGGGCAGTGCGAGTGGTGAGTTGGCGTGCATACGTGCAATTGCCTGCCACCTCCCCCCCCCCCGCTCATACAAGTTGAGCTGCATGCATGCGTGCGTGTGCCAGCCAGCCACTCGTGCGGTCCAATTCCAAATAGAGATTGGGGACTCCTAAGGTACAATATAATTCCAGTTTTTTGCTGCAATTAACTAACATACTTCCTTAAAATGTATCTGAAAATCTCATAATATTCTGTCTAAAAACTATGCAAATATTGTTTTCTCGTTCACAGTAGGAATTTTTTTAACTATCACCAAAATTTTGGAGATAATAATATCTCACTTAGAATTTGTTAATACCATGGGATAGTTGAAACTTACATTTAATACTTCATAATTCAAATAGATTTTACCAAGGCTCAGTCTGGTAAATAATCACCATAAATTACTTCTCTTCCACTTTTACATGGTAGAATTTATTATACAGTTCCACAGTCTTTTCAATATCTTTGAATAAAATAGTAAAATATTAAAGTCAATGATGTTAATATTGATACTAGTAACATAAAAAGAAAACAATTTATTGTATAATAAGGAAACCTATTAGGTCTTTATTCTAACACCTCCTTTTCCTACAACATTGAATAATAAAAAGTTTTTTTTTAATCCAAACAGATGGAATATTTTTCTAATTTGATAATATAAATTTCAGGAAACAATGACTTACAGATTAAAAATAGTGTTTAAAATTCACAAGTTTTAAATTCAATATAATCTCTTATATTTGTAGAAACAAGAAGAATATTTATAGCTTAAACATTCTATTTTCTAAATCTGTCAATACCATTTATATGATAGATTCAGTATCCAGTACTCTTGCTTTTAAGGCTTGGAATCTAACTTGAATATCAGAAACTTGAGTTTCAGGAAATCTCTGTTTTCTAGTTGATGAAGTTTTCATTTTTATTGAATTTTGAATACTACTTGAAATAAAATAATATACTATAGGGTCAAAACAACAGTTTGAAACAGCAATACATAGAGTGATTGGATACATAACTCTAACAGCAGTAACAACTGAACAATTAATCCAGGCTTGTGTTCTCATGAGGGCATAAAAAATTAGGGTGATGTTATACGGAATAAAGCAGAAACAGAAAATCAGTAAGTGAACGAGTATCATTCGTAGAACTTTTTTTTTACTTAATTTATTCCTGGTCATTGTAATTGGCTTATTTAATGTCCTTATAACTATTGCAGAGCATGTCACATTCAGTATGAGAGGAATAAAAAAGCCTACTGTTTCGATGAAAATAATAATTCTTGAAAGATAAGTTTTCCAAGTTTTTTCAGAAAAGTGTTCAAAACATGTATTGTGTGTCCATCCTTCAGAACTAACACGAGCATTGGTGGATTGAAAGAAGCTTGCTGGTATACTTCCTGTTGTCACAATTATCCAAATTATAATGCAGATGATCTTTGCATTTCTTTTTGTTCTGATTGTCTTTGACTGAAATGGATATACAATTGCTAAAAAACGGTCAACGCTGATACTGGTTAAAAATAAAATGCTCCCATACATGTTTGTATAAAATAGTGTGACAGAAATCTTGCATAGTACATCTCCAAATGGCCAGTTTTTTGATGCAAAAGAGTAAATCCTGAATGGTAATGTAAACACAAAAAGGAGATCTGATATTGCTAAATTAAGCATGTAAGTTGTAGTTTCATTTCTGATTTTTAGTGTCCAAGTAAAGATGTAAATAGCAACACAGTTTGATATTAAACCAAGGACAAATACCATACTAAACACACAGCCATATAAAGTATATTTAAATGAGTCTTGAATAGTACAATTGGAATTTGCCACCATAATGACAATTATTTATAATTACAGAATTTCTCAGTAAGCCTGTACCTTTGTTATAGTTGTGGTAAATCCTCGGTTGGTTTATAAATCTAGTCTTTCCTTTCACTTGGGTCCACATTATTTGAAATTTTCATAGTTCAGTAAGTCACAGTTCTACTTATCAGTATGTCATTCCTTTCTTCCAAAAATATTAGTTGTTCATGTTCACAAATCTAGACAGTAGTAAATTTCAGAAATAAGGAACATCATCCTTTAAATTAATTAAAATCCAAAATCTAATTTCTTCAAATGTTGAGATTGCTCTTTCCCATTCACTGGAAAAATACAGCAAATAAAAAAAAAATACAAATAAATCCTATGAGAACTTAAGTAATTTTGAAACTTCTGGGAAAATAGAGGTTGAGGTTTCACCACTGTGTTGCAGTTTTCAGTCTTCTTGTTGTTGAACTGTATAATGGAATAAAATTCCGAAGCATGTCCTTTCTTGCTGAATTTCAGCTCTCCCCTTAGATGTTACTCTGCTATTACGCATTTCTGTCTACAGAGAAGATTAAACAAAAAGCCCTACCCATGCTTACTTAACTTACATGATAACATCACAGGAAGAAGGGGCTGAGCTACAAAAGGTTTCAGTTTTCAATTCTGCTTTAAGGGATTTAGTTGAAAAGATTTTAGCCACAAATATTTGTATTGGAAAATATGTAAATAACTCAGTATAATAATCAAAACTTCCTTAACTCTTGAAGTCTTTGCTACATGGAACTTATTTTAGAGACACTTGAACTTTACCTATTAGTCTTAAACATAAAGTGTTTTTCTATAGTAAACTTAATGCATGCACATTATTTAAAGCTTATTGTTAAGGGCATGTTTGCCACATTCATGCAATGAAGTAATATTTTGGGAAGTAAAGGTAATGCTTCAACTTTTTTTTGTAGCATGAATTCCCCGTAGGTGTAGGGTTAATCTACTATAGATTAAACTTTATAAGGACTACAAGTAGGCTGAAAAATAGGCAGGTGCTAGTTTAAAGTGGAATGAACCTCTGTGTGTATTTTACTCCATTATCCAGTTTTGTCATTCTCTTTAATACATTGCTGCAACTTAGTTCTAGCATCTAAGCAGTTTTTCCTAAAATGTAAATGGGAAACAGACTCACTTCTCATAACATGGTTGCCAATATGATACATATTCCTTGGAGGAAGCAAGTAAGCTTTTTAAATAACCTATTAGTTACAATAACCTAATTATTTTACCATTGCCAAATAAAATGTATTTTGTATACACTTTGCTAAACATGTTTAATGGCTGTACGTGCGTCCCCTTGGAAAAGTATAGCACAAACAAGTCTTTGAAGTCGAGAAAGTCCTCTCTTGTGGCTATTCACCCTGTTTTGTTTGGTGGTGACTCCTAAGATGATCAAAGTTTTTGGTGGGCCCTCTTCAAACTGAATGATGTCACAGTCCTTTAAGGTTTGTCAGTAAGGATGAGCCAAGATTTAGTAACTCCATACTTGAATTCAGCCTATTGGCTTCTCAAGACAGAAGATTTTCCCTTACTGTAAATTCAGGAATAGAGTTTGAGACATTCAGAACCTTGGCTACAGCCAAATAGACTTTTGTAGCCAGTGCTAAAGGCAGATCTTTACAGCCTAAGAGTTTTCAGTAGGAACATATTGTGCTAAGCCTTAATTTGTTGAGGTATATGACTTGCTAAATCACAAGCCCCGATCTATAGCTACAATGATTGGCTATATACTGCATACTCAGCCAAAACTTTACAAGCTGGTTAATGATTTGGATGAATCCAAATCTTGTTAGGATTGATAATCTTTGCATTATGTATAAAAGGTTGCTGTCCTGCACTTAGACAGAGCTTGTTCTTATAACATTAAACAAGAATGTCCATACAGCCATCTTAACCCTTCAAGCACAAAAACACATGAAGAACTCTAGACTGAAATTCATGACATTACTGAAGATGAGACCAATAAGAAAAATCCACAATAGAAAAAGAAATACAAATTGGATTTTAAATTGTTGGAACAATCATCTTTACCCTGAAATATTTTCATAATACCACTTAATGGCTTTTAAAATATGAAAGTAATGATCTGCTACTCAAAAAACCTTCAAGATGTCAAAAAACAATGCCAACCCAAGGCAAATAGGCAGAGAATTAATTGAAGTAGTAATAGATTTTAGTAGGCTTGAGAATGGTGACTGTAGCTATAATGTAAAGAAAAGTCTATTACTTGAGAAAAATGAAAAAAGTTCTAAACAAAGTATTATTGTAGAGATATCATGCAAACAGCAAAGGCACATATTGTTAAGGCTATGGTTTTCCAAATTTTAACATATGACTATGAAACCTAGCCCATCAGACAAACTGAATGAAGAAAAATTGGTGCCTTTACATTGAGATCTTGGGGAAAATTGTTGAGAAACACTGGAATTGCAAGTAAAGTGGATTATTCCAAATGAAGTAAAACAGACTGCTGCCTAATTATGTTTTGGATCCATAATATGAAAGGAAGAGCTATTGCAGAAAACCCTGATGCCTGAAAAAAAAGGCAGACAATATAAGAAAAATGGAAGACATAGAAGACAAAGCTGGCAAAAACTCAACTGTGTTGGATTATATATCATATGTCAGTCATCTATTTATGAAGCCTTGTTAATTTTTTTCAAGCATGTTAAAGCATAGTTTTTCAACATTAACTAATGTTACAAAACAGTTAGTTTGATCATCTTAATTTCTCATAACTAATAAGTGTTAGTATGTCATATAGCAGTGGTTCTCAACCTTTCTAATGCCGCGACCCCATAATACAGTTCCCCATGTTGTGGTGACCCCCAGCCACTTATACATCACCGGGTGCCAGGGGCGTGGCCAAAGAAAAGGGGGAAAAAATGGCGGACAGCCTTGTTTGGCGACCCCTGTGAAATGGTCGTTCGACCCCAAATGGGGTCCCGACCCACAGGTTGAGAACCATTGTCATATAGTAATAGTAATAGTAATAGTAGTAAAGTTGGAAGGGACCTTGGAGGTCATCTAGTACAACCCCCTGCTCAGGCAGGAAACCCTACACCATTTTGGACAAATGGCTGTCCAGTCTCTTCTTAAAAACTTCCAGTGTTGCAGCATTTACTGCTTCTGGAGGCAGGCTGTTCCACTGATTAATTGTTCTCACTGTCAGGAAGTTTCTCCTTAGTTCTAGGTTGCTTCTCTCCTTGATTAGTTTCCACTAATCCACTAATTAGTTTCTTTGCCTAATATGCAAAGTTTTTCTTTGCATATTAGGCAAAGAAAATGATACTTTTTGCCTTTTAAAGCATTACCTCCAAAAGTTAGGGAGAAACTCTATTATAAATAAGAATATTTTTGCTTGATGCTGTGTATTTATAAATTTTTCAAGACATTTTTATTTTTTTGCAATAAACTATTGTATTTTTTGAGCTGGCATTTCTTGTTGATTCAAATGAGCTTTAGAGTTGAGCTATTTTGAAACCAGTCTTTATTTCACGAAATTCTTAATTTCTTAATGTTTCGCCTTGATTTCCTATACATATATATGTAGCTAAATGTAGGATGCTTAATGCTGTGGGACAGAATGTAATATATTTAACTTTATGTATAAATGTGATTATCTAAATATTTTCCCTAGATAAAAGTGAAAGAAGGTGCAAAGTCCTAGGTGTAGGGTGTGGTTCTGCTTAGTAATATTCCTTTAAAATTCAGCTCTATAGTGCTGGATTATCTGGGCAGATAAAGTGAATTTATATGAATTTTATGGCATTTTACTTCTGGTATGTTCATTCAGAAAATATGACAATAGCTTATTGAACATACATTGGATGGAAAGAACTCTTGTTAGATTTTAACAGTGTTTTCTAAATTTGTCTTTGATCATAAATACTATAAATATGCATGTATGCACTACTTTAAAATCCATTTATGAAACTTATAGCCAAATACCACTTAGTGGTAGAATTTATCTTACTTCAAAGAATTGATATGGCATTTTCTGTAAATATACTATTATCTTTTAAAACTTATGGGGAAATGCTAAAAACAATGTGTAAATGAATTCACAAACAAAATTCACACTAGTCTTTAGGTAAAAGTAGATGGGGTTCCCCCCCCTCAGAAAAGTAATACCTTTGTATAGATACTGTTTTACTTGGGTGCTGCTTTTTACTGTTTCCTTATTATATTTAAAATTTTCTAGACAAAGACTCAAGATAATCCAGTTTGCCTACCTTGATAACTACACTGTGGGCACAATTATTAGGCAAGTTGTATTCTGAATGATTAATTTTTTTATTGAATAACTACAGTGCTCTTGGTCAACCCAAAATATTAATAAACCTAAAACCTGAATATTTAAGAAAGTAAAAGTGAGGTTGGCTTTCTTAGGAGAATATGTGTGCAGAATTATTGGGCAACTATTAGTGTGCAGAATTATTATACAACTAAATGAAAAATGAAAATTTGCTCATCTCACTTGTTTATTTGTATTTGTTAAAATGGGAATAATAAACAACCAATTCAAAATGTACAAATAAACATTTCTGACATTTCAAAAAAAAAACAACAACAATGACCAATATAGCCACCCTTCTTTTCAATAATAGTCATAAGACTTCCATTCATGGAATGTGTCAGTTTTCTTGATCTGTTGATGATCAACTTGGTGGTGGCAAATCCCCTGCCAGGAGTGTCTCTCATTCCCAGTGAATATTGAGACTTGGCTGAAGTGTTCAGTGAGATAGAATGCGACATCCTACCCCTCTCCCCCATAGAATCACTGATTGTGCTATTGAGATTCTGCCAGGAGTTAAATTGCCAAAGCCAAAGATGTATGCAATGACCCCCCCCTCAAAGTGGAAGAATTGAGGGTATACATTGATAAAAATTTGGTGAGGGGTTTTATTGAACCCGCAAAATCCAAAGTGGCTGCCCCTGTGCTTATTAAAGAGAAAAAAGATGGATTGCTTAGACCAGGGGTCAGCAACCTGCAACAGTGAAAGAGCCACTTGGATCCATTTCCCTCACAAAAAAAAAAATCCTGGGAGCCACAAAATGTGCACACAGAACACAGGGCTTGATTGAAGAGAGGAGCTTAAGGCGAAACGTGCGCCTGCCCTGCCCCCCATCCAGCTCTGGTATGAACGGCTCTGCAGTCCTGGCTTCTCTTCCGTTCAGAAAAGACTGCTCTCCCCTCACCCCGTGCTCTCCCTCTCTGGGACTTTCTTCTTGCTGCCTTTTGGCGCGAAGGTTCCCAGGGAGCGGAGGAGGAAGCCGACGGGGGGAAAGAGCTACTGCAGTGAATGTTCTGAGGCAGCAGAAGACGGTCGCTCGGGCTTGCCTATCTCAGCCTGCTGCAGGAGGCTGGAGTTGAGGCTTCTGGTTTGCTCTGGGAGGGCTTGGAAAAGGGAGGATGGGAAGCGGAAAGTGGGAGAAAGGACGCCTTCCAGCTCTCTGGGGTTCTTTCGCTGGGAGGCGAGGAAGCAGCAGTTCTGCTCCGTGGGAGGTGGGAGCAGGCAGCCTCTCCTTCAAACTTTGCCAAATGACTCCAGGAGCGAAGCGAGCTACCAGTCCTGGGAATGTTAACTTTGCAAAAGAGGGAGGCGATGGTGGGATTAAAATAAAACGGGGGGGGGGAGGTTGAGGAAACCCAGCAGATGCTTACATCAGAGGGCCAGCAAGAAAGGCAGGGAGAGGAAGAAAGCTTTCGGGGCTTGTGCACAGACATAGCGGACTCTTTCTCGTCTCCTGCCCTTGCTGCATCTCCTGTGGAGATCATTTGCAGCTCTCTGTGTCTCTGCCACTCAAAGCCATCCTGCAGCTTGCTTCTTGAAGCGATTTCAATCAGCCCCATTCATTGCCAAGAATCCCCATGGAAGTCAATGGAGGTCTGCGGCGAATCAAAAAGCCAGCTGCAGCACCTCCACGTCCGTTGATTTGACCGGCTCAGCGGCCCGGGGACGGGCAGGAACCGATGCCCCCACTGCCCGCCGGGCTTGCTGCCTGGCCCGAGGAAACACAAAACCGGCTCAGCAGCCCGGGGATGGCCAAAACCCAATGCCCCTGTCGGCCGCCACTGCTGCCCAGCCCGGGGAGACGCGAGGCAGGCTCAGCGCCCCGGGGACGGCCAAAACCCAATGCCCCTGTCAGCCGCCACTGCTGCCCAGCCAGGGGAGACGCGAGGCAGGCTCAGCGCCCCGGGGACGGCCAAAACCCAATGCCCCTGCTGGCCGCCACTGCCGCCCAGCCAGGGGAGACGCGAGGCAGGCTCAGCGCCCCGGGGACAGCCAAAACCCAATGCCCCTGCCGGCCGCCACTGCCGCCCAGCCCGGGGAGACGCGAGGCAGGCTCAGCGCCCCGGGGACGGCTACAAACAAATGTCCCCGCCACTTGCTGCCTGGCCCAGGAAAAAACAAGGCTGGCTCAGCGGCCCGGGGACGGCTACAAACCAATGCCCCCGCCGCCTGCCGCACGGCCCGGGAAGATGCGAGGCTGGCTCAGCGCCCCGGGGACGGCCAAAAACCAATGCCCCTGCCGGCCGCCACTGCCGCCCAGCCCGGGGAGGCGCGAGGCAGGCTCAGCGCCCCGGGGACGGCCAGAAACCAATATCCCCGCCATCTGCCGCCCGGGGAGACACGAGGCCGGCTCAGCGGCCCGGGGACGGCTACAAACCAATGCCCCTGCCGCCCAGCTCGGGAAGATGCGAGGTCAGCTCAGCGGCCCGGGGACGGCCAAAAACCAATGCCTCTGCCGGCCGCCACTGCCGCCCAGCCCGGGAAGACGCGAGGCTGGCTCAGCGGCCCGGGGAGGGGCAGGAACCGATGCCCCCGCCGGCTGCTGCCCCCGCTGGGCCTACCGTCTGGCCCGGGGAAGGGCAGGAACCAATGCCCCTGCCGGCCGCTGGCCCCGCCAGGCCTGCTGCCCAGCCCGGGGAGACACGAGGCCGGCTCGGCTGCCCCTCTGCCTGGTTCGGGTAAGCCCCCTCCCTCGTCCCCACTCACCCTCCATCTCCGGGTCTGCTCCTGCTTGGCCCACTAGGGCCGCAGCTTGCGGGAGGGCTGGCCCTTTCAACGGAGGCTCTGCTGGGCCGCTCCCAGCATCGATCCTGGGGCTTCCCCGCGCGGCTCTCTGGCCACATGCACCTCGGATTGGGCCAGCCCCGGAAAGGCCCTTCCTGGCCACCCTTCTCCCAGGGGGCAGGGCATCCGGCTGCAGGGCCAATCGGGAGCAAGGGGCAAATCTGCATGTGTGTGTGTGAGAGAGAGAGAGAGAGAGAGAAGGGAAGCACAAGTGCCTCTCTCTGTCTCTCTCTCTCTCTATGAAAATGGCGGAGAAGGCTCCGGAGCCGCAGGAGGTGGCTCAAAGAGCCGCATGCGGCTCCGGAGCCGCGGGTTGCCGACCCGTGGCTTAGACTCTGCATTGATTTTAAAGGTCTGAGTGCTATTAGCGTGGGGAATATGTACCCTCTTCCCTTAATGAAGGACATGTTAGCCCACCTGGCAAAAGGATGAATTTGTACCAAATTAGACCTAAGAGAGGTGTATTATCACGTGAGAATAAGAAAAGGTGATGAATGGAAAACTGCCTTCAATAGCCCCCTGAGTAATTACCAGTTTAAAGTCAGGCCTTTTGGATTACAAGGAGCTTCTGCTGTGTTCATGCAGCTGATCAACCAGGTGCTGCATGATCATTTATATTAAGGGGTTTTGGTGTATCTTGATGACATCTTAATCTACAGAGACTATGGCAGAACATACAGTTTTAGTATGAGAAATACTAAAGAAACTGCTGAACGCTAAACTCTATGCCAAACTCTCAAAGTGCGAGTTCCATTAGACACATTTGGATTATCTGGGTTACAGAATCTCCAGTGAAGGCATTGAAATGGATCCAGCTGAAGTAAAAGCAGTGATTGAATGGAGCCCCCACAAACTCTGAAACAGCTCCAAAGTTTTTTGGGATTTGCTAATTTCTACCTCCAATTTATCCCTTCATTTGCTGAGATTGCTTTGCCCCTTATAGAACTATTAAAAACTGGCAAGGATGGGGGTAAACCACGACCAGGTCAACCCTATATTGGTCGTTAGAGTGCCAAACTGCTTTTGAAAATTTAAAAAGACTGTTTGCTGCAGAACCAATTTTCAAACACCATCCTCCTGAGGAGCAATTTGTTGTTCAAGCTGATATCAGCGATGTGGCTGTGGGGGCAGTGCTGTTACAAAAAAACCATGAAGAAAATTTAAAATCCTGCGCTTACCCTTCAAAAAACTCACTGACACAGAGCAGAGGTGGGCCATTTGGAAGAAAGAAGCCTTTGCAATCAGATGGACTTTATTGACTTGGCGTCATTTCCTAGAGGGGTGCAAGGTGCCTTTTGAAGTATGGACTGATCACAAAAACTTAGAGGCACTGAAAACTCCCCGTAAACTGTCTCCCAAACAACTACGCTGGGCACAATATTTAATCCTTTTAACTTTACCCTAAAATACATATTGGGTGAAAAGAATTTCTTAGCTGATGCTTTGGCTATTTAAAGATACTACTTAGTTTGGAGGCAATTTTGGTGGCCAGGCTTAAAGAAAGATGTGGAGAGCTATGTAAAAAACTGTGCAGTCTGTCCTACCATGAAGAGGATCCCAGGAAAGCCCCCTGGGCTGTTACAGCCTGTTACGGATCCTTCTCAACTATGGGAAGAGATCGCTATGGACTTTATTGCTGAATTATCGGAAAGTAAAGGAAATACAGTAATATGGACTGTGGTGGACCTTTTTTCAAAGCAAGCTCACTTTATAGCATGCTTTGGCCTCCCATCTGCCCAGAAAATAGCCAAGTTATTTCTCAAGCATATTTACCAATTGCATGGCACACCAAAATGAATAATTTCTGACAGTTCAATTTACAGCCAGATTTTGGAGGGATTTCCTCAAGCTGATTGGGTCTACACAAGGACTCTCATCGGCTTTTCATCCCTCTACGAATGGAGCGGCTGAAAAAGTGAACACAGTGGTGGAGCAGTATCTTAGAAGCTACGTAATTACCAGCAGACAAATTGGATTGATCTCCTCAGTCAGCAGCACCGGACTTATGCCATTCAAAGAGCCTCTGGAAGGGATTTTATTCCGATGCCTGAATACCCCCAGGACCCCCTACCTCTCAAACATTAGATCAATGGGTATCTGCTTGGAGAGGTGTTTGGGAGAATACAAAAAAAGCTTTAACAAAAGCCTTAGAGATTTACAAAAAAACAGGCTGATAAGAAAAGAGCACCTCAGAAGTCATTCCGGGTGGGGGGAATGGTTTATCTTTTTACAAAGTATCTAAGACTTAAGTTACCTAGCAAAAAATTGGGGTCAAAATACCTGGAACCATTTCCCATAGTGCAGATTTTAAACCCGGTCACTGTAGAATTAAAACTCCCTCGTCTTTTAGGAAAGATCCACCCAGTGTTTCACTGCAGTCTGTTAAAACCTTTTAGAGAATCAACTCTGAGACCTCCTCCTAAGAAAGCACCTGGCCCGCTTGTGATGACTGGAGAGACTCATTATGAAGTAAAGCGTATTCTTGATGCTAGATTATACACGGGTGAATTGCAATATTTAGTGCAGTGGAAGGGATACCCATTATCAGAAGCCACCTAGATGAAGAGTACTGATGTGAAAGCTGATAGACTTATACGCAAATTCTATGATAAGCATCCAAGTAAACTGAGAGGGGATTCTTAATTTTTATTCTTGTTTAATTTGCAGGATTTCTCCTTTCTTTTAAAGGGAGCCGAATATCAATGCTGTGAGAAACTGAACTGAAGCCATTTTCATTTTCCTTTGTTGCTACATATTTAGTTTAGAAAAAGAAGGAAATAGAGTTAGCCAAAACAATTCAAAGGTCATTGTTGATAACATTTTGATGGGCTGGAGAGCTGGGAGGAGTGCCCGCATTTTCTAACAATTGGTGAATATGATTTATGAGAGCAGATTGGGGTGAGAATTGCAACTTGCAACTTTGTAACCAAGGGGAGGGGAATTTAGTCTTGAGTTCACCTTTGTATGTGCCGCTATCTTGTAGCCAAATAAAAATGTTCTTTAAGGAAGAATTCCTTGCCTTGAAGTTCTTTTAATTGGTCTCATCTATTGGAACCATGACACAACGTTTTGTACAGCAGCATCTACAGCCTCCCAGATACTGTTCAAAGAGCTGTACTGCTTTCCTTCACCGTGCATTTCCCATTTAAGAAGGGCCCACAAGTTCTCTATAGGGTTTAAGTGAGGAAGGGGCCCATGTCATTATTCTTTCATCTTTGAGGCCTTTACTGGCTAGCCCTGCAGTGGAGCTCTTCGATGCATGCGACGGAGCATTGTCCTGCATAAAAATCATGGTCCTCTTGAAAAATGCAGCCTTTTTCCTGTACCACTGCTTGAAGAAAGTGTCTTCTAAAAACTAGTAGTAGTTTTGGGAGTTGATTTTGAGTCTATCTTCAACCCAAAAAGGTCCAACTAGCTCATCTTTCTTTAATAATACCAGGTCATACCAGTACTCCACTTACACCTTACTGTCTGAGTCCATCCATCTGGTCCGTCAAGATTCATTCTCGTCTCATCAGTCTATAAAACCTTTGAAAAATCTGTCTTCAGATATTTCTTGGCCCAGTCTTGCCATTTCAACTTATCTTGTTCAGTGATGGTTGGGTTTCAGCCTTCCTTACCTTGGCCATATCTCTGAGCACTGAACATCGAATACTTCTGGGCACTCCAGGGAGGTTGCAGTTCTGGAACATGACAGCACTGGAGGATAATGGCTTCCTGGTAGCTTCACGTTTGATTCTTCTCAAATCTTTGGCAGTTAATGTGTATCTTTTTTTTCTTGACACGTTTCTTGCAACCCTTTTGACTATTTGCAACAAAACGTTTGAAGATTCTGTGATGATGCCCCAATATCTTAGCAATTTCAAGAGTGCTGCATCCCTCTGAAAGGCTTTACAATTTTTTTAGTTTTCAGAGTCAGTTAATTCTCTTTTTTGGCCCATTTTGCCTGAGGAAAAGAAGCTGTCTAATAAATTATGCACACTTGTCACACCCTGCCTCATTACACAAATACACATCATCTGTAAGTTTATACAGCTTGGAGATGGAAAATATGCATGAAAATGATATGTTCAAAATACTCACTTGCCTAATAATTGTGCATACAGTGTATTACTGCAGCATTTCTGAAGAGGTTCTCTGTGTGTCATGTTCTGTCACTATTTTGATAATTTTGATTATTCAACTAGTTATCACAAAAGTTGACATAGAGAATAAAGAAACTTCCGCTATTATTTAATATAAATGAATTTTTGTGTACAAAGTTGGAAAAAGTAGTGTAAATTGGTTGCACTTTTTAAGTAGTTTAACATACTCATTTCACTCTCTACATTTGCTACTTATAATAGGAATAAAATATTTGCAAAATTTCCAAAAGTATAAATAGTTTAATGTTAGGGACCTCCATAGTAGGATAACTTAAGGTAGAAATAATAAAAGCTACTTTGATAGTTTTTTAATTAAAATGTTGATAATTGAGATACACAAGAGCAGCATTCAATGAACCTCCAGGTTGTTTCATTCCATTTCATCTCAGATTTTGGTTGGTTCCTAACCCTTAGAGAATATTTCATCATCACTGAGCATGCTTAGTTATTACCAACATTTTGAAAAAGTTTATATCCTTTTCAGTAACATTGTGCAATATCTGATGCGTGAGAATTGTTTTACTACATATTTTTGGCCATTTTCTTTTATATAGCCTTATCTTCATTCCAGGGTTAAATAAATATTCCTTTGAATCATACCTACATATTACTTAAATAGGGGACTTCTAGGATAGAAATTTCAGGACTTGGATGCTACTGTGATATTCTGCAGCACTGCACTTTTTTCATTGGCATCCAGAATTGGTAGTGCAGGATTTAGAAGGCCTATCCTAATATTATAAGCTTAGAGAAGTGAACCTTATTGGGATTCAGTATAGCACATTTTTACATGGTATATTATTGGTGTGGAAATCAGGCTTATTTGTGACACAAATAGGAAATTAAAATAAAGCGGAACAATATGAAAGTCTTATGAATTTGTATATACTTATAATATTGTTGATTTCTTTATATATTTCATAATTTATGATTTATTAGTGTAATTATTTAAATAACTTAACATGCAGCTTTCTATATGTATATACACTTCATATATAAGTACTATGGTTGCTAAATTCCTTGCTGTTAAAAGCTGCATTGACAAATGTTTGAAACAAATGTATATGAAAGTTAGCTTCCATTCTGAATATTCTTAGGATGGTACTTCTAATACAGACTATTATGTTAGGAGTAAGAAGAATTTACATAAGAAATGTAATTATTGTTTGGTGTCTTTTAGAATTCACCATTATTTGAACTGATAAAGCAGTCCAAAGACCGAGAGGGGCAGACTGATGAGCCTGAACCTGCCAACTATTTTACTCAACCTCTTCAACATAATCACAGTGCTGCAGATTTGTAAGTAAGATGGTCCTCAAAGAAGATATTTTCCACTTTCATATAGAGCTACCCTCTTGCATGTGGAATCCAGATTAAAAGATTGCTTATAGACGGTTGTGTAGCATCTGCTTGAACATAATGCAGCAAGAAATGGAAGCCTGCTACCTCTCTGGGTAACTGTTTCCATTATCAATTTGTACTTTCTCTTAAGAATTTCCCTAATATTCACTCTGAATTTGCTTTCCTATAATCATAAGCTTCAGTACTTGCTGCTTTTATCAAAATCGTGAAAATAGCATTCTACTATTGTATTGCAAGCTTCGCTTTTGTGGGGCAGGCAGGCAGGCAGCATCATCATAGTGCTCATAGAAAAGGAGTGAGCATGCTTTGTGACAATGCAAGGCTGCTTTTGTCAGTTGCTTCCCCCTATAGATGCAGCTTTAAATCCATGATCCATATCTTGCACTTTGAAATACTCTTAACCACCCTTTTATCTGTCTGAACTGTGCTACTTTCTGCTATTTTATTCTGTATATTACTGTCTTTGATACATAATGGCATCTAAGGAAGTTTATAGCAAATGCAAGTTTAAAACACTTGAATTAAAATGTAAATAGGTTAAGACAGTAAACAAAGTGCAGCAGTAAATAGATCCAGTATGATGCTTTGTCTCACACTGTATTTTTTTCTAGCTATGTGAGCTGTGCTTTACTAATAACAGTCATTGAGAGCTGGATTGGAAAGCAATGGAGAAGGAGCTAGCCCACCTTATACTCAAGTCGTTTTGAAAATTAGGCTTGTGGTCTAGAACAGGGCTTTTCAACCAGTGGTACAGGTACCACCTGTGGTACGTTGGCACCTGGTAGGTGGTACGTGACCATCCTAGAAAAGTGGTAGTGGGGGAGGGGAATGAGCTGAACCAGTGGCAGCACCACACAAGCCTGAGTGAGAGATGGCTGGAGCTGCAGGGCTGTCAGGGCTCAGCGGAAGCTCCAGGATCAGTGCCACTTTCCAGCTGATCGGCGCTTCTTCGGGACTGTCAGGGCTTAGCGGAAGCGCCAGGAACAGCGCCAGGCTCCAGCTGGAGCTCGGCGCTGATCCTGGTGCTTCTCTTGAGCCCTGAAGAAGCACCAATCAGCTGGAATGTTGCAGCATCTCCAGGGTCTTGTGATTTACATTCAGTTGCTTGGCCACTGATTCATATTTATGATGGTCACAGTGTCCTGTGGTCATGTGAAGTGACCAAAACCTGCTGCAACCACCCAGTAGATGGGGGCAATAAAAATCAACTAAGCGAACTGTTGTAAGTCAAGGACTACCTGTACTTTTTTATTACTTTTTTCCTTTTTGGGGGGGGGGGTCATCAAGTTTTTGACACCTTGCTAGGCGACTGATGGTATTCGGATATTGCCATATCCTAAAAGTGGTACAGTGGGTGAAAAGGTTGAAAAGCCCTGGTCTAGAATATCATTATTCTAATTATCCTTTTTTTATTCTGCGTGTCTGTATCCTGTTTTTAGGTACCTCTCTCCCACAAAATCTCCTAAGAAAAAAGTTTCTCCCGCTTTTGTATATTCTCCAGAGTCGCAGGGTTTGGGGCTAAATCAGCCTCAGAAACCTTATAAATCTATTTCTTTGTCATATTTCTATAAAAAAGGTGGGTGGATTTTAAAAGCTATTTTTCAACATTGTTGTTAAATTTAGATTGGGGTGTCCAACCTTGGCAACTTTAAGACTAGTGGACCCCAATTCCCAGAATTCTAGGAGTTGAGATCCACCAGTCTTAAAGTTGCCAAGTTTGGACACCCCTAATCTGGAATAAATCATGAAGGTAGCAGGTAAGGGGGCAAATGAGCCAACCGCACAGAAAGTCTCTTGTGCCAATCTTCTTTGCCTGGTAAAAGCCAATTCTGGCTGGTCAGCTGAAGGGCATAAAAGGAAGGACTGGAGACTGAACAAATATTTAAGGCATGTTTCGGATCTAAATTAATCCATTGCCTCCCTTTACCACTAACTTTATTGCACTTTAAAAATAGTCCTAAAGTATATTTTAATTGCAGCATTATGTAAATTATCTATATTTCTTAAACATTTTAATGCATTTCTTGATATCTTCTGTAATTATTTGTCCATGACATATGAGTCACAGAATTTTATTACATGTAGAGTTTACCAAATTAAAAGAAAAATATAAAACTTACATATTACTAATTCCTAATATATTTCTACAAATTCAAGCACTGATTTCAGATTACTAAAAATGCTTCTGTTGAAATCACAGCAGTTATTAGAAAAGAAGAGTTTCTATACCATTCTCAAAAGTGACACTCTCTCTCAATAAATATGCTGATTTTGTACAGGCTAATATAATTTTGCTGTGATTAAAATAACACTACATCTTGTTACATTCCTGGAGTAAATTCGTAAATATATTCTGTACGTTACATTACATTATTTCCCTGTGTCTCTATAAATATAAACATACACATAAACATTGATTTGACCTTGTTTGTAATTTATAAACAAATCTCTCCTCCAGTGTACTGCTTGGCTTATAGACGATTAAATAGCCTATGTTTGCGTCTTCTGCCTGACCATCCTGAACTTGAACATTTGATATGGACCCTTTTTCATCACACACTGCAAAATGAATATGAACTGATGAAAGACAGACACTTAGACCAGGTAATATATCTGACTGGATGGGCTTATTTACTATGTTACCTTTTTAATTTAGATTTTCCATGCTAAAACAATGGCAATAGAATAGAATAGAATTAGAATTAGAATTAGAATTAGAATAGAATAGAATAGAATAGAATAGAATAGAATAGAACAGAACAGAACAGAACAGAACAGAATAGAGCTGGAAGGGACTTTGGAGGTCTTCTAGTCCAGCACCCTGCTCAAGCAGGAGAACCTATACCATCTCAGACAAGTGACTGTCTACCCTCTTAAAAATCTCCAGTGATGGAGTGCTCACGATTTCTGGAGGCAAGCTGTTCCACTGGTTAATTGTCCTCATTGTTGGGAAGTTTCTCCTTAATTCCAGGTTGCTTCTCTATTTGGTCAGTTTCCAACCATTGTTTCTTGTCCTGCCCTCTGGTGCATTAATGAATAATTTTACACCTTAGCTTACCTTACCTTAGGTATGTCAGAAACTTGATGATAGGCAAGCAAACAAATGATAACGTTATCCATTCAGTTGTGTCCAACCCTTGATAGTTCTATGGGCCTGGTCTCTCCACATCTTTCAGTCTTGGACTGTTTTGAGCTTTTCTGTGCTCTGGAGCTGCTTTGATGGTGTCCAGCCACCATATTCTTTGACAGCCAGGTTTCCTTTTATTGCTAACTCTTCCAAGCATAATTGCTTTCTTCAGTGAATTCCCCTGTATGATGTGTCCAAAGTATGTGAGAAGTAAATAGTAACACACAAATGGTAAAACAAGATTAGAGGGATAGAGGGAGTATGAGTCCATTATATTCCTATTTGTCATTGAAATCCCTATTTAGAGTGGTAACTTTAAGAAGTAAAGGATTCACTTTCATTCCCAAGGTTGGGATATAAATGGTAATCCATATCTACAGTATTTCTCATGTTAAACATCTACATTAACCTTTCTCAAGCTGGTGCCCCAATTATTTTGGAGTACAATGTTTAAAGGATTTTGTTTTTTTGTTAAAATGTTATTTAATATTACATAGTTTTATTATTTCTTATAGTTTTATTATCTTGTTATGTTTGTTATTTCAGTTGTTTAAATAAACTTTACATATTTTAAAAATAAAATTAGTGCTCCAAAAGCTAAGTTCTCAAAGCTTTTTCCATTCCTGAAAAGCCTGGGCTGAACTTTCTTTAATGATGAGTTGTGATGGTTCCTCTCTGCATTTCAACAGATTATGATGTGTTCTATGTATGGCATATGTAAGGTGAAGAATATTGATCTCAGGTTTAAAACGATTGTGACAGCATACAAGGATCTCAACAATGCAAATCAAGAGGTATGGGACACTTTTTAGCATTATTTTCATTAAAACTGTTATCCTGAGTATGTTTGCAACAATGGTAAGCAACCACAAGCTTCTAGACCAAGGGTCCCCAATCTGTAGCCACTGGGCTGCGGGACAGGCTGGCCAGTGCATGCACATTTGTGTGCACACACCCCCACTTATGCTAGCGCTGCGGCTGCGAAAACAGGATGCTGAAAACGGGACGCCGCCACACTGCAGGGTTCAAAAATGAGCCACTGCCGTGCCTCAAGGCGCAAAAACAGGACGCCACTGCACCATGGTGTGTGAAAACAGGATGCTGCTGCACCTCAGGGCATGAAAACGGGACGCTGCGCCTTGCAAGAATGAGGCAGGGCTGGCGAGTATCACGTGGGCACTAGCCCTGCCCCATTTGTGTCACATGTGTGCTCATGGCCCCATGCATGCGCACACGCACACGTATAAAATGCTTCCTTGTCCCTTTCCTCTGGTCCGCCAACCAAGAAAGGTTGGTGACCTCTGTTCTAGACATCACTGATTTGTGACATCTTCTAGCAGTTGTGGTACGAAACAATCTTACTTGATTTTTGCTAGCAATCAGCAATATTTGCCAGATTAGCCATTTTTCAAGAATGCCACATGTTCTCAAAATTCCAAATGAATATGTGGTTAAAAACTATGCACAATGCCACAATTAATTAGTATATCACTATATCCAAGCATGAGATGCCACTTAAAAATAGTTCCCTCGCATTTTACTGTATTCAGTATACCACATGTCTAAAACATTTGAAAAGGATTACTCAAAAAAAGGTGAAATTCACTGATTAATTCATCCAAACATTTTCTCAGATTAAGGCAACTAACTTTGATAAGATGGGGGAGGGAGGGTGAACATAAGAATTTTCCAAAGAAGGAAAAGCCTTACAAATTAAGATGTCACAAACAGATATAGCTACTGGAATAGATGGCTGATGCTTAACTTTCTCATCAATTCCATCTAGACATTCAAGTGTGTTTTAATCAGGGAAGGACAATACGATTCCATTATAGTCTTCTACAACATGGTATTTATGCAAAGACTGAAAACTAATATTTTGCAATATGCTTCCAATAGGGTAAGTAATTATGCGTCTATATCCTCTAATGACTATTTCTCAATAAAAATTGACAAATCCCCATAGCGCTAATTTAAAATTTCGTCTTCCAGCCTCCAACATTAACACCCATTCCTCACATTCTACAGAGCCCTTATAAGTTTTCTAATTCTCCTTTACGTGTTTCTGCTGGAAATAATATCTATGTCTCACCTTTGAAGAATCCCAGCAAATTTTCTGAAGGGCTATTGTCACCCACAAAAATGACACCCAGAACAAGGTTAGTAAATTATTCCTTTAAGCAACTAAATCAATAAATTATTCCTTTAAGCTGGATAGATATTTTTCAGTTTTAATAGAAGTGATCATCTTCTGCTATTCTTCCATTACAGGAAATATCTATTTGATTAGGCTTAAAAAGTTGTTTGTACAATCTGCACACCCTCACCCCCCCCCAAAGAAACCTTGCTCTCAGATTCTTTATATATTCTGTATAGACACTCTGGATGTAATGTGAATTATACAGTCTGATGTCAAAAAAGCATTCCTAGTTTCTTGGACTTTAATGCATTTGTTAGTGGAAAGTCATGTGGACTTTCATCTTGAGCTGTCTTTGGGGCATTTCTGATGAGGCCAAGGGAACCATAGATTCAAATAGTTCATTGGAAGGATGGTCAGTTCTATCCTCCTCTCTCTCTGTTCACCCCTTGGTCTGCTTACTGCCATTCCTGCTGTTTGCTAGAAATGGCTATTTTGCCACTCTGACATTCATGCAGCTGGTCTCAATTGCTGATGTGAGCAGCAGCGCCCTTTTCTTAATCAGTTGGGGATCTAGTTTCCTTGTTTTGCTGCTGTTTCTACCCATATTATTTTATTATAAAATAAAAGATTTTTCTGGAAATATGCTAAAAAAATCAAAATCTGAGAGCAGTGAAAAATGGTGCTTACAGAAACACATTAACACTGGGCTGAAAGAGTGCCTGCCCCAAAGAAACTAAAAACAGAGCTGCTCTGTCCTAACACTAATATGGACAAGGGCTAGAGAAACTTTAGGGCAAGAGATGGAGCAAAGGAGATGGAACTGTTGTTTGAAAGGGAATCTGCCCTTCCCCTCTCTGTAGGCACACACAGAAGCACAAGTTGTGTAAATGAGCAAGCACTTCCCGCCCAGTTTAAGCTGGCTGCTTCTGGACAGGTTTTAGGGCATTCTGGCAGATAAGCACACTGACTGACCAGGGAAGCTTATTTTAAAGGATCTTTAAATTGATGGACATTCACGAAGTCTCCTTCTAGTAAAATTTGGTGGAGGCCTGAACACTACCCTAGAAACTACCGATACATGTGTGGCAAAACGTGAATGAGAAGACTGTTTCACAGAATGTCCATGTGTTTTTCTGATTATTATTAGAAAGAAAAAACATCTTAGATAGAGATATTTCTAAAGGGCATACTTTATGAATATGAATTGGGTATGTAGAATTATTTTAGATTTATTGTCAGAGAAACCATCTGTTCTATCTGAAGCTGAAAAATACTTTAAGGTATTGTTCATCATGATTCATTCTAAATTTTTTTGGATCAATAAAACTCAAAGTTTAGCTTTATGAATCTCCAAAAAGGGAGGCAAACACCAAATCCAGCTTAATTTATCCAGGGAAATGTTTGAATAATTTCTGGATGGGCTTTTTGGAATATTTTTAGAATAATTTAGAATATTTTTAAAATATTTCTTTTTTGCCTTTTCTGTCTTCATAAAATGGGTCCTATTGTGGCATTGGAAATTAATAAATAGATAGTAGTATTTATATAATAATACAACTGGACAATATTGTATAAACTGCTTTATATTAATATAGCTTTTATGTCTATGTCTTGTGTGTAGTCTCAAACTTCTTTTCTAGAAAAAAGATTAAATGATTTTTTTTTATCTTTGTCTTCAGAATATTGGTTTCAATTGGTGAATCCTTTGGGGTAAGTTTCCTGTTCTGAGTAATTATTTAAATTAAAAAAAACGTATTGAGGTTTGCTTTCCATACAACTGAGATTTTATGTTTCTCCTAATATTTTCTGATGTAAAGTAACTGAAGTCATAGTTGACACTGGAAGAAAAAAACAAGGCTCGAGGTGTTATCATCCAGGTGCTCAAGATAAGGCAGGCTTCTAGAGAGTCCTGTATTGCCCTGAGTAAATGTTCCAACAAACAGCCCTCTGATGACTGGTAAGGCTCCATCCCACGCTAACCTGAAGGTAGCCACCCCCAAACAACAGCCCATATATAACAAAGAAAGTCCACAGAGTAGGAGCACGCTGACAGGGTGAGGTCCAGGGTCCCAAGTCCAGTCCACTTGGCTAATTGAGTCCACAAGGCAAACTGTAGTTCACAAGGCAAAATCAAGGCATGAGACAAAAGACAGTTCGAAAGACAAGGCAAAAGGCATAAGGCAGTCTTCAAGGCAAGGCAAGGCAAAAAGCATGAGTCAAGGCCGGGGTGTGTGTGTGTAAACCAAAATAAAGAATTGTTCCTGGCAAAGCTAACTTCCCACAGCTTCTCCTTAAGTCAATATACTCCACGTGTTCCTTGTGAGGAAGGGTGGGGAGAGCTTCTCCTGACTAGCCTTGCAGTCCTTCTCTGAGGTTGCCTATACTCTTCTCTCCGTACCTTGGGTCGAGTAAGGGGGGGGGGCAGCTGTTCCTCATCAGAAAGGATTTGCTGCCTCTCAGCTCCACTGCCTGTCTGCATCCAATCCTCCCCTATGTCTGTGAGGACAGGCAGCTCTCCGTCCAGTTGACACCCCCCCCCATGCCTGAGGGTCCTGGGACAGCATCGTCCTCAGCCCCTGAATGTATCCAAACATTCCAAAGGAGACAGACCTTCCCCATCAGATGCTCCCGGTTCCAACTTCTCCTCCGAACTGGACTCCGATGGGGCCATGATACTAGGTTTTATCTTGGCTGCTTTTCTGTTCCAAAATTACCAGATATGTTTTATTTCCACCTATTAGTAAGGAACAAACAGATAGTAGGAAAAGAGTTCACACCAGTGGTGAGATTCAGCCAGTTTGCACCAGTTCAGCAGAACCGGTAGCTAATTTTTTGTTGCCCAGGCCCAGAATCGACTTCCAGAAGCAGCATCCACACAGAGAACCGGTTCACATATTTGAATCCCACCACTGGTTCACACAGAACCATTGGTAATGGTTCTCCAAAAGATTGTAGATCTGGCTTTGGGGAAGGGAAAATAGAAATTGTCCTGAGAATGTGGAAAGGATGAGAAAGAAACACAAGATAATACTGTCTCGGGTTTTATTTTAATATGAAATAAGGCAAAGAGAACCCCTTGGCAGACTTTCCAGGTTGTGGTTATCCTACACTGCAACAGTAAAGGGCATTCCTGGAATCCCTGCTGCTTCCGTTTCTTCATCTTGCTTACTTCAGAGGGATGACAACTTCCCACATTAGCAATGTCAGTTCACTTCCATAGGAATTGCACCCAAAATATTTTGTGGGCATCAAAGTGCATGTCAGTAAAGGAGAATATTTGTAGTTCAGCATTGAAATGAAGGGTTCTTGATGTTCTCTGAGCTTGGTTGCTTTCGTTCATTACCCAAACTAGGTAACATCAGTACTAGTGAGGAATGGGGTTTACTCTCAGTTTGTATTCTTGTGGCTTGTCCTGTCAAGTGTTTTGGAGGTTCTTTGGTTGGGCTGTTTACTATTAGCTTGTTTGGCAGTTTCTGGAATGGGGTATTCTATACTTTTGATTGTTGGTCTGATGTTAATCTTGGTGTTAATCTATGCTCATTTTGGTGTTGATTGCTGTTGAGGATGCTTTGGTTGTTTTCATTCCCTTTTTGGCTTGTTGATTGTCTCTTTTGCATGATATGTAGATGTTGTTTATGTCTATGTGTCTATTGATGGCCAGTTTTTCAGGAATTATCCAGTGTTTTTTGCATTTGACTTGGTCTAGGATGGTCACAGTTTACCATTGAAACCATGGTTAAGTCTGTTCATATGTTGTGAAATTTAAGAGTTTCCATCATGTCTTCTGAGTGCTAGTTGGTGTTCATAGTTCTGTTCTGCTAGGCTCTTCCTGTCTGTCCTACATAGTGGCTATTGTAATCTTTACACTCTATGTCAGGGGTCTCCAGCCCCCGGGCCACTACCAGACTATAGCCTATTCAGAACCAGGCTGCACGAGAGGCTATCCATACATGCAGCTCAACTCATTTGAGCGGTGGGCCGGTGGATATGTGCATGCACGTGCAGCTCAATTTGCAGTCGAGCTGTGTGCATGCGCCTGTGCACTGGCCCGCTGCTTGCACAAACTGAGTTGTGTGTGCATCCCTGCATGCTGGCCTGCCACTCCCACGGCCTGGTTCCCCTCTCCCCCCCCCCCAAGCCAGGCTGCCAAGTCGCAAAGATGGACCACTGCTGTATGTTATAAATGACTTCTGTTTTTTCTTCTGCAGCTGCTGGATCTTTTGTTTACTTAGGTTGTTTTAGAGCAGTGGTTCTCAACCTGTGGGTCGGGACCCCATTTGGGGTCAAATGACCATTTCACGGGGGTCGCCAAACAACGCAGTCCGCCATTTTTTTCCCCCCTTTCCTTAGCTGTGCTATTCCCTTTTATTCTATTGGCTTTTGAAAGCCAATAGAATAGACTCTCTTGAATAGAGTCTAATTCTATTGGCTTTCAAAAGCCAATAGGAATTGTCCAGGCTGTCTCTGCCCTGCTGAGCCTGCCAAAAGTCAGATTCTGCAAACGGTGCTGCACCAGTTGAGTAATCCTCGACTTACGACCGGTTGAGTAGTCCTCAACTTACGACCGGTTGGGGGTCGCAGCATTAAAAAGGTTGAGAACCACTGTTTTAGAGGGCTTAGTTGTGTGCCATACTTTCCACATAGTTGTGGAAAATAGTTGTATTGATGGTTTCTGAGATGTTTTTGATATATGGCAATGTTCATCTTTTTATGGCTTGTGTTAGTTGTGCTATATCAGACATGTCAAACACAAGGTCCGCAAGCCGGGTCCGGCTCGATATGTGATTCCATCCGGCCCAGGGACCTGCTCTTGAAACAGCGAAGGACTGGCCCGCTGCATCTCGGGCACTGATCTACAACCTGGTTGTGTCCATCAAAGCCAGAATGTGCTGAGCCTTAGATCCACGGGGCAGCCCCGCTCTGCCCCTTGGGCGCGTGCGCAAAGTCCAGCATCCCTGCTGGCTGTCTTGCCCTGCAGGCTGACTTCACCCAGGATGCCGGTGCTGGTTGTCTCCTTTGCGCACATCTGGGGGCAGGGCAGAGGCGGTGGGTAGCTCCTTGCTGATTCCAGGGCTGCTCCGTGGAACCTCTGTTCCTTTCTTCCTTCCTTCTCTTCTCTTTCCTTCCTCTGCGCTCAGGAAGGGATGATGGGAGGGGGAGAGATTGCCAGTGGTGCCATGTTGCCATTGGTCTTGCTATCCCACGTGGGCGAGCGGGGGCTGTCCCGGTGAAAGAAAAGCCTCATGGCTGCGAGGCTGGAGATGCTGGTGAGAGGGGGTCCGTGCTGATCTACAACCTGGCTGTGTCATCAAAGCCAGAATGCGCTCCATGGGGTAGCCCCGCTCTATCTCTTGGGCGCATGGGCAAGTGGAGTCCAGCGTCTCTGCTGGCTGTCTTGCCCCGCAGGCTGACTTCACCCAGGACGCCGGCACTGGCCATCTCCTGTGCTCACACCGGGGGGGGGGCAGGACAGAGGCGGCAGGGCAGCCCCTTGCTGGTTCCAGGGCTAAGGCTGAGCGCATTTTGGCTTTGATGGACTGGGCAGCATGGCAGCGCTGGCAATCTCTCCCTCTCTTTCCCATTACCCCTTCCTGAGTGCAGAGGAAGTAAAGGGATGCGAAGGAGAGAAGGAAGAAAGGAACGAAGGTTCCACGGAGCAGCCCTGGAATCAGCAGGGAGCTGCCCCGCCGCCTCTGTCCTGCCTCCCGGGTGTGCGCACAGGAGATGTCCAGTGCCGGTCTCCTGGGTGAAGTAAGCCTGCGGGGCAAGACAGCCAGCAGGGACGCTGGACTCTGCTTGCATGCACATGTGCCCAGGAGGCTGGGTAGGGCTGCCCTGTGGAGCGCATTCTGGCTTTGATGGACGCAACCAGGTTGTAGATCAGTGCCACCACCCCTCCTACCAGCACCTCCAGCCTCGCTTTTCTTTCACCGGGACAGCTCCCGCACGCCCACGTGGGCAATCTCTCCCCCTCCCATCACCCCTTCCTGAGCGCGGAGGAAGGAAAGAGATGAGAAGGCAAAGGAACAGGAAAGGAGAAAGGGAAAGAGGAAAGACAAACAAAAAGAAGGAAAGAGGGGAAGGAAGAAGGAAAGGAGAATGAAGAGGGAAGGAAAAAGAAGAAAGGGGGAAAAGAAAGGAAGGAAGGAAAATAATTATAATAAGAGGGAGAAAGGGTCTGGGGGAAGTCCTGCCTTAGCACTTGGCCACGAACAGCCCTGCTGCTCTTTCACCATCCCCTTGTCCCCTCTTCCTGACCTCTCCTGGTGGTCTCCCATCCTATCACTGAGGATGCTTTGGTTACAAAGCCGGATCTCCTCGCCTCCCTCTGACCCACACATTTTGCTCTCCCGTAACACTATGAGCAGCTTGGCCAAGGAGAGCGAGCACAGCAGCAGCAGCCTCAAGGAGAAGGTAAGCACAGCTGGGCACCCCCTTGGGGAAGTAGGGCTAGGCTAGGCTGGGCTGCGGAGTCCCTGAACTCATGGGCTGCTGCCCAAGACTCTGGGGTGGCCATGCCACCGTCCGCCCCTCCCCCCCACGGCCTCAGAGAGACAAAGCTCCTCCAGTGGACCATGTCCCGGCACTCACCCCGGCCCCACCCTCCTCTACCGGAGACCCTTGGATCTGTCCCAGGCCTGCACAGGCGCCCCTGAAGCGAGTGATGTTGAGCTGGCTGTGCCCACTCAGTAGGCCACGCCCATGCTAGCCACACCTACCCAGCCCCCTGAGGGCAACCACAATGCTGATGCGGCCCTCAATGAAATTGAGTTTGACACCCCTGTGCTATATGAGTGGTGAGGCACTTTATGATGAAATTGTAGGGATATCCATTTTGTTGGAAGATGTGCAGATGATCTGTTTCCTTTTTCTGCTGTTCAGGATTGCTGCAATGTATTTATGATTGTCTGAATATTTTTACACAGTTTCTCTTGTGGGAAGTTGGGTTATTACTTTGGTAGCGAGCACTTGATTGGTTTTTCGGTAACTTGTGTTTCTAATTCACCATCATAATCTCTGTTGGTCAGGATATCTAGGAAGGATAGTGAGTTGCTGTTTCCTTTTTCCCTGATGAATTGGATTCCTTTGAAGATGTTGATGGTTTTGTGGGTATTCTCTAATTGATCCTTTTCCATTATGGTGAAGGTATCATATCTGATCCATATTTTGGGTTGCATTTGTGGTTGTTGCATTACAACATCCATTGATAAAACTTTGAATTATGATTCAGAGATTATCAAGATTTTAGGTTTCCATTTAATTGCCAACATTGAACAAGTGTGATAATCAGAATGGAATGGGGTGCTTTGTCAAATCTTTTATTGAAATCAAGATGCATCTACATTTCCCAAATCTCTTAACAGAATTATCTGTTCAAAACAGGATACATCATTAATTTGTACAATCTTAAAAGCACCATCCTGGTTTCTTTTAATTTCTCCGTTGTTTTTGGATGCTTAGAGATCAATCACATTATACTCCATCCTAGAATCTTCCCTGGTTTCAGTAGCAGACTGGCCAGACTTTAGGATTCTGGATCTTTCTCTCTCCCCCCCCCCCCATTTTGAGACAGATATAACATTTGCTTTTCTTGTTATCTGCTCCTTGATCCAAACAGAAAAAGACCATGCATACACCCTCATGCACATGCATATATATATATTATGTGATCTTCAGTGATTGTCCAGAAAGAAATAAAAAAAAATGCCATTTCTTTAAGCCCAGCAGCTCCCAACCCGCTTCCAAGATACAGCCAGAAAGAGCCCTTTTTGGGGAAATCAATGCCAAGCTTCAGCTTTCTACAGTAGTGGCCAAAATTGTGGAAATCTTTTGGGGAAAGTATATTTTTGAGGTTTGATGGCTAACAATGGAGTAATACCATAAAATTATATATCAATGGAAAGATTTAATTAAGAATGTAATGCAATAAGGTTTGTTCAATTATCTGTACTGTATTCTATGAAAAGTTATAGCCAAATAACCAGAAAAAGGAAGCACAACTTGCTTAGGTTGATATCACATAGCTTTCCTTCATCTGATTGTAGTCAATGAGCATGAATGTTTAGAGAGCCAATCAGATGTCATCTTGTTTTGGCAATGAGCCAGCCAGATCACAGTAGGATTCAGTTATTGAAGTCACGTATTGAAGCTGAGAGGAGGACATTTGTCAGTGTGTTATGTGATTGCTATCAAGTTGGTTGCGGTTTTTTTCTCTTTCATTTAGTGAACTTGTAAAACGTAATAAAATTAAAGTAATGGTGCAAGAGTTGACTAGTTGCCCAGAAAGCAATGTAAAATAGTATTATTAAGTGAACAAGGCTACAGTTATAAAGAAATTAGAAGAAAAATTGGTGGAAACTTAACCAAAGGTGGCATTTCTACTGTACACTTTTCCCAAAAGATTTCCACAATTTTGGCCACTACTGTAGTGCTAACACAACAGAGCAGAGCAAGATTTGTTTGGGCCAGGAGGAAGACCTTGGAGGTCTTCAACTTCCTGCTCAAGCAGGAAACCCTATACCATTTCAGACAAATGGTGGTCCAATCTCTTAAAAACCTTGAGTGTTGGAGCACCCACAACTTCTGGAGGCAAGTTGTTCCACCTATTGATTGAAATTAATTCCTTCTTTCTGCCAGGGACACCCCAAAAAATTATAAAGCTATTACTCTCGGTTGCTTGACATTCTGAACAACAGCATGCGTAGAGGCTTGGAATATGCTATCAGTTTGTTTTAAAGGCCCCTTCATATTTTCTCTTAAAGGAATTGCACCTAATACTTATCCAACCATATGTAAAAACAAATTATCTTTTTAATTTATCTTCCTTTATTTCTAGAGTTCTGAAAAGTTTCAAAAGATAAACAAGATGGTATGTAACAGTGATCGTCATCTCAAACGGAGCGCTGAACTAAGCACCCCTCCTAAGCCTTTGAAGAGATTGCGTTTTGATATTGAAGGTCAGGATGAAGCTGATGGAAGGTGAGCTGATTTCTGAATAAAATAATGCAAGTCTGAATTAGTGGCCCCAACTCAGTATCTTGGTTCATTCACGTAGAGTTTCGGCTTAGTATGTGGAAACCCATCTCTGTTATCCAGTTTACGGCAGAAATGTATAATTGTAACTTTTAATGAGATTGGGGTAAAAAAAGGCATTTTAATTTAATTAAATTTTCATTAAATTTACATGTGAACTAAATATAATCAACTTTAGTTTTTCATTCAGAATTGATTCCTTCTCCGTTCAATTTCCTTTCACTCTTTTTTTTTTTTTTTTTTTTTTTTGCTATTTATGATGGAAGGACAAAAGGCAATGCACCTGTATATCTCTGCATTTCATTGTATTGCAATGATTTGTATTTAAGAGAATGGTCGGGATATGTAAATGGGGGAATCTTTTGATTTTATAAATGGGTTATTTTATTAGTTAATGCTATTTGTCCTAGCCTACCTGAAGTCTGTCTTTTGGCACACCCAAGCATGAGGACAGGCAAATTTTGTCCCACACATCTTTGTACTAAGCAATGTGACATCCCCAGGATTGATTTCAACTGGGTTGACACATTTAGGTTGACATGATGTAGAAAATGGACATTGGATATTTGTTATATATTTATACAGAAAAACCTCAGGTTAGTCTGCTTGGATGCAGTGGACAAATTTCCCTGTGTTATTGGCATCATTTATTCTATTTGTATATTGATATCAGAGGGGTATAAATAATGTAATTTATACCACTAGCATAGTGTTGCTATAGACCAAGTATGTCCAACATTTGGCTTTCCTGGGCTTCACTGAGTAAAGGGGAATTGTCCTGGGCC
Organism: Crotalus tigris; assembly: GCF_016545835.1. Lineage (NCBI taxonomy): Eukaryota > Metazoa > Chordata > Lepidosauria > Squamata > Viperidae > Crotalus > Crotalus tigris. The sequence goes on from NW_024100510.1 coordinate 2,654,349, forward strand.
CCGTATAAATGGTTCATTGCACAGTCAGCCAAATGTTCAGACTGGATTTGGCATTTTTATCTACTATTGAGTCTTTCCCAGCAGCCTGGGATAGGAAGATGTTGATGTTTCATGGTGTTAGAGGTATCATCAGCTGTTTGAGTAAAGCTGCCTTTTCCAATTGATTGATGGTGAGTTTGTCAATACTGATGGTGTTCAGGTGGTGCTCCAGTTGTCTTGGGATTGCACAAAGGGACATATTACTATTGGTACTACCTTGGTTTTCTTTTGTATGTATATAAGTAACAAATTTGCTTTATTTTAAAATATTTTTTATAAAATCTTGGGCCATATTACTAGCTGTCCAGGGCTGCATGTGGCCCGTGGCTTGGACATGCCTGCTATAGATGATATGCTGCCCAATTCAGTGGGCATCCCCTTTTTTCTAGCTGGTCCCTAAATTGTTTCCTTGTGATTTCTTCAAATTTTATTTTTAGTAAAAACAGTATGCAGAAAGAAGCTAAAAATGGAAATTGAAGACTGTTAAACGGATATCTCTCTTAACCGTTTCACCCTCCCCTCCCCGGTGGTTCTGCCTGCTGGGCTTTGGTGGTTTTCTTAACCTCAAAACAGAGAACTTTCCAGCTCTACAGACTAGTTCTTGAATTGTTTTCTGCATTTACATATACCACTTTTTGTTTGCTGGTTCCTGACTTCAAAAATGTTGCTCTTAGCAACTTAGTAATAATAGTAACTTAGTTAGACATAGTGTTAGATCTACTTTAGTTATATCAGTTAATGTTGGCAGAGAATATCTGAAATAGCGCTGTTGTGATGAAACTGAAATTCTGTGTTTATTTTTGAACAAAAATGAAATTTGAATTTTACGTTTTACAGTCAGGATTATATAAAAATGAAAGTACAGTCTTGCATAGGGAAGGCATGTTCCCCAAGCAGAACAAGATAACATTTTTTTTATTCATTCAAATTTTCTACATATAGCAGATCTGCATTTGAAGAAGAATTATTCCATTTGGTTACTGTAGGTATTCCAATGTGAATTGCCATTTGCTGACTAGAGGTGTCTAGAATAGACCTGGGCATTTTATGGCCCACAGGCACATCCGGTCTGCAGATGGTCCCAGTCTGGTCCACAGTGGTGGTGGGGCGGGAATGGTGGTGGGGCAACAGCCTTCCATAACAATTCCACAAACTCATGTAGCCCTTTGATAAAATTAATTGCCTGCCCCTGGTTTGGAGTCACAAGTTATGTGCAACACACTTTGAACTGTATAAAATGTAGAATTTATCTCCCCTCCTTCTATCTACAGGGAACATCTTTCTGGAGAGTCAAAATTCCAACAAAAGCTTGCAGAAATGAGTAAGTTTTGTACAGCATGAGAATAATTATAAATTATTATAGGGGACAGTTGAGGTGGTCTTATAAACAATGGGCAAGTTCCTCACTAGTGCCATGTGTTTACTGGGCTTTGGGGATAGTGGTTCCCAAGCAAGTAAAACAATGTGCTATATAATCCAACAAGGTCAGCTAGTCACTATTTAAATGCCTCATGCAAAAGGAGTCTCTGTGCAGCTAATTACCATTTGGATTCTAATCAACCTTTAATATCATCTGGTCTGCCCTTTAGCTTCCCAGCACCTTTACTTTTCCTCTTCCCCGGGAAATCCCTCAACCGTGGTTTTCCCATACTGTTCTCCCACCCCCAATCATCTCTATTTTGGTCTGTGTCCAAAAGAGAAGAACCCCATTTTATCTTGGCCACCTTTCAGTTCATGCATGAACAATTTTATGAATCCCTAACTGCTACATTTAAATCAAAGATCAGCCAGTAATATTTATGAGATTTCATGTTTGAAATAGTTTAAAAAGCTATTTTGCTTTAATTTTACATTATTGTAATCTGCTGAAAGAACAATATCAAAGTCCCCCAAGATCTAATGAAAAGCTAGGGGCCTGTATTTCATGAGGATTGTTTTTAATTCACAGATCCGAGATTAGCTGCTGACATGTCTTCGGTTTATTTACTAAAAGGCAGTACTGTTTTTGTTTCTATAGCATCTACTCGGACTAGAATACAAAACCAGAAACTGAATGACGGTGCTGACGCTTCAGACACCGTACAGAAGTGAACTGCTCTTGAGATCCAGAATCTGCACCGTAGCTTTGATTTCTACTACATTGTTTTGCCTATATTGCATAGCTAATTTAATTTAGTTGAATTTCATGTTTTTCGGTGTTTTATGCTATAATATAGCATATGTATTATCCATTTAAGTGTTAATTTATATGTATTAGTTTTAAGTAAAACTGATTTCCTAGTGCATCCTTATTGAATTATATTACCCTTTCAGTTTTTATTGAACTACTTTTAGATATTCGATGTTCAATATTACAGAATGCACTAGTATTTTGTTAAGAATTGTCATTTTAATGTTAGATTTGATGCACTATTTATATATTTGAGGTCCCCCTCCAAGAAACACTCAATACTATATCAGAGAACTGCCTGCAGGACAGAGTTCTACAATAATTTATACAATTGGACTGTGAGGTATAGTCACTAGTTCTGGATACCCCCCACTTTCCTGGAGAGTGCACTTAAGTATGGTGTCTAGATCCAAAACATTAGATATCTCTATTAAATCATATACCTTGCTAACAATTTTGTCTTTTTTTCCATTTTAAAACTCATACACAAATTAGAAAATTTGGCAGCCTGATTGAATTTTATTATTTCAGCAAACCACAATGACTGTGCAACAAAACACCTACACGGTGCACACTCTTATCTGTCTCATGATCAGAGAAGTGCAATTCTGTAGCTGTCATTCTTTAGTCTGTTAGTTTTAGTAGTAATAGTCAGTAGTCAGATTGCAAAACTCAATGTAGACTATGAAAATAAAGTTCTGAAATTTTATTAGCAGTAACTATTAAGAGTTGGCTAACCTAAACTATCATAACTATGTATTTTGACAAATTGAGCATAGAAATATTCTGTATTCTAATAAACATTAAAGATTAATAAAATAATTTTAAAAATAAGAATGAGAATGAGAATCATTAATAATATACAATGAAAATTATATTTAACATCTTTTATCCTGATATAATTTAGTTTATTGGCTTGCTAGCTATAATTCAGTAAACATGAAATTGCAATTAAACTTTCAGATATATTTCATACAGTGAACTTAAAACTGGAAAATTGGCTGACAGAATAAATCCACATTCTCCACATCGTATGAATGTATGCTTTCCCAGTAAGTGAAAGAAAGTATAAGAAAATAAGCACTTTAATGTTACCTTATTAAATATATTATTTAACCTCAGATTCAAAACCTTCTATATTTCAGATTTTAGATCAGTATCTAGGCTGCTCATTGTTTTGACTGTGTTAGTGTAAACAAATTTTCCCACAAATGATTATTTTGCTCTTTATCAGAATTTATTTGCAATAAAATATCATGAAGAAACGCATATATATTCATATTTTCATTTAAAATTTCAGAAAGATCATAAAAGAACAGGAATGTGTAGAATCATCTCCATTCTTATAGTCTTAATAGGATTTTTTTAATCAGGTTATTTCATTGAAAGTTTGGGTTGTGGCCAAATAATGACCCACTATTACTTTATCCCATACACAGTTGAATTGTTCTATCCAGACTAGGGACAATGATGTATCTTTAGCTGCTCCAGAATTAGATTGTTTGGAAATACAACAGCAAGACTTTTATTTCTTGCCTCAGGCATGCCCCTTGAGCTTCACAAGCTCCTGTTTGAGAACTTAAATCCTTAGAAGCTCTAGCCATTCTGTATACAGTCTTCACCACTGACTCTTCACTATCTCATGAGCAAAACCTCACACCTCAAGCAGAGTCCCTGGAGGTTTGACCAGCACTATATAAAAGTCAAGGCAGATTTAGCTATAGCTTTCAATGTTACATATCCAGCAATTGTTCCACTATTAGAATTTGTTACTTGCTCTTAAACTGTAAAAAACCTCTTAATAGAAATAAATATTTGTATCAATGAACTGGGGTATTTTTCACTTTGCGAAGGATACCAATGTCGCTGTCTTTTAGAAGATAACTGCTAACCTTACCAATTGTGGGATGGTCTGGCCAGAAAAAAGATTCTGCCCAAGAGAGGTGAACAATTTTACAGCAAGACATGATTTTTCCTCTATAAGCCTATTGCCCCAACCTCCTGGCCACCATCCCAGTTTGGAAATTGTTAAGCTTATTAATCAATTAAAACTAGGAAAGCCTCTAACAATGACCCAATGCCTGCCCAATTGTTAAAAATAATATTGATTGTTGAGTTCACTATCTGGTTCTTCATTCACGTATCAGTAATGCATCCCAAATACCTTAAGTAAGGCAACTGTATGAACCAGCCAGTTATCTGTCTAAGCATTCCAGTAAACTATATGGACACTTTCTTTTTTGTAAGATTGGTTTGGCTGGGAAAGGAGAAATTTCTAGTAGATATGTAAGCTGGCTTTAGGGAAGGCATGACAGAAAACTACATAGCATAGTTTTAATTTATTAAATCTCCAATAAATGCTTTCATAATTGCTGCGGGGTTCCAGAAGTTTGAGCTTTGGTGGGCTGGAGACCCATTTCTAACAGCACTTTCACTACCAAAATTTCACTTCCCCCTCCCTCCTAATTTTCCAAAGCTCATATTTCTCGTTATTGGTAAGAAAGACTGTTGCTTTCATATTGCAAGATACTGTAACAACTGTCTGCAGATATGACATCTGTGGACAGGTTTTTCCTGAAGCATGGAAGATTATTCCTATATATTTAAAGTAGTTTAGTTGTATCAAAATTTAATTACTTACTTAGCTTTTATTGAAAGCTGTTAATTTGGTTTTTCCTTAATTTCTAAGATCAGTTGTCACAATAGGGAGCCAGAATGCATAATGCTCTTTTTAAATTAGGCTTATGAGAAAATTATTATGACATCAGAAATACAAGTAATGGTATTGAAACTATCTTTCTTCATTATTAGGCAAGAGTGTTACTTCAGTTTTTAAATGCTCCAACTCGACTGGCTTTGCTTACGAAGTTCTTCATGAGGTCATGATCCATTTCTGCAAAACCTGGAGGCTGAGTAACGACAGTCAGGTGGTTGATGCAAAACTGGAAGCAAAATTCCTCTAACTCCTAGAAATGGAGTGTTTACATATTAATGCACACTACTAATGTGTGATATTGTTCCACATTATCACTACAGGAGGCAGACCAGGGCTGAAAAAAAGATGACCCTAAAATGGGAAAAGAAATCTGGGATTTCTTTTCTGGGAACAGAAAAACAGCCACCACAATCCATTCCACTCATTAAAAATCTTGTTGCATATCGTAGCTAACTGAAATGCCAATTTCCCACTCATGAAAACTTTCCTCTGAGGGGGAAGAAAATTAAGTAGAGTGAGAGTAATGTTCATATAAAAAAACCCTTAAACCTATTTCAACAATCCTACAAAATTTGAAATAAGTAAAAAATAATAATAAAAAATAAATACCAAAATCATAATTTCCTCCTGTATCCCTGCCCTCCCAATCGCTGAAGAGCAGATTCTTATTTTTACATCACAATGAAACAACCCAATAGACTTTCAATTAAGCTATTTTCCTAAACTCTAATTTACACCCCTTTGTCTTTGCTCCTCCCCCACTCTACAGTTTTTCATATCTCCCTTAAATGTAGTTAGGTCATACCCTAACTAAATCCAGAGATCTAAGATAAACAGCAATTTAATATCTTTATATTTTATCCTATCATTCAACTGCAATGTTTCCATAACTCCTTGAAACCACTCTTGGAGAAAGGAAAGTGAAATCTTAAGCCAGTGGTGGCGAACCTTTTAGAGACCACGTGCCCAAACTGCTAGTAGTTTGTGGCCACTTAAAAGATTGAGAGAAACCAGGCTCAGTTTATCCTACGCTTGCATTTAGTGGGGGCGTCCACACTAACAGTACAACAAAACTGTCAAAATGATGGCCGTGATAGTTGATAGAGCTCCTCTATTTTTTATGTGCAACAGCTTTAGCCGTTTAGGAACAGAGGCAGCCTAGCTGCTTTTCTATTAATACACAATCCTTAAAAGGGCTCTCCTGTAGGGCCTGCCTTGGTCTAATTCAGACTGGAAATAGAGCAAAGGAAAATATTTTTCCCCCCTCTGCTGTGTTCTGTTTTCCCTACTGGAAATGGCTGTTGGCAACATATAAGGATGGGATACTTTCCTAAGAGCTCACAATTCAAGAATACCAGTGTTAACTTGGATTGCCAACAAAATTCTGTTTGTGACAAAAGAGAACACAAAATTGCTTTCTCCTTTGAACTGGGGCATTTCCAACCGAATTGCCCCTTCCTTCCTTCCTTTCCCTGCTTTATTTTTTAAAACTGTCAGAGGCTCCAGGCAGAGGTGGCAACAGGCAGGCAGCAGTGGACAGAGGCTTCACATTTTGACCCCTCCCCTTTGTTGCCTTTGTGTTGCTCTCAGCTCACCTCTCCCAGACCGACGCACATTTGTGTCTGTGTGTGTGTGTGTGTGCGCATGTGCGCGCGTAGGTGGGCAGGGTCTCACCCCTTGCAGCCCCAGGCCCTCAACAGAGACCTTCTGCAATGGCACGTTTGTGTCTGTGTGTGTGTGTGTGTGCATGTGCGCGCGTAGGTGGGCAGGGTCTCACCCCTTGCAGCCCCAGGCCCTCAACAGAGACCTTCTGCAATGGCAGGCTGCAAACTAACGAAAGCTGTTTTTTTGGAGTACTTGTTTCTTTCTCTCAACATACCACCGATTGCATCGCATCCTGCGTCCTGCCCCCCTCAACTCCCACCCCCAGCCCTGTGGAAGGCTGTAAGAAGCTCCCATTGCAGCTTCTGTTATCTCTCCCCAATGTCACAGCGTGGGGCTGCAAGGAGTGCACGCACACAAACATGAGCACAGGTCTGGAAGAGTGAGCTGATAGCCATGCAGAGGCCCTTCAGGCAACGATCAGGAAAGGTTCAAAATGGGAACCCTCCTGTCTGGAGCCTCTGGCAGCTAAAAAAAACCTCCCGAGAAGTGCTCAGAAGGCAGTCCTTTTACCAGGCTGCTCCCTTCTTTCCTTCCTTCCTCCCCTCCTTCCTTCCTTCCTCCCCTGCTTCTCTTTCCTTCCTCTGCGCTCAGGAAGGGATGATGGGAGGGGGAGAGATTGACAGTACTGCCGGTGGTCATGCGGTCACCAGCCGTAGCTATCCCACGCAGGCAGGGGCGGTCCAGGTGAAAGGAAAGCCTGGTGGCTGCGAGGTTAAGTCAGCGAGTGGGCGTGGGGGCCATCAAAGCCAGAATGCGCTCAGCCTTAGATCCGTGGGGCAGTCCTAGAGCCAGCGAGGGCCCTCCCAATCTCTGCCCAGACCCCTGGGGGTGCATGGAAAAGGCAGTGAGCACATGAGCGCTAGCGTCCTGGGGGAAAGGGAAGTGCTTCACTTACCTTTTTTCTTCCTCGGTGGTCAGCAGAGACACTCAGCAGGGATGCTGGGTGGTTGCCGCCTCTTTACGTGCCCAGGGAGCGGGGCGGGGGCAGCCCGTTGCTGGCCCTTTCCTGCCAAAACCCCACCTCCTTTAATATCCTCTCTCATCCCTCCACCTCCTCTTCAGCGCACTTCCACCTTCCGAAAGCGCCGATCAGCTGGAGCCTGGCACTGATCCTGGCACTTCTGCCGAGCCCCGACAACCCTGCAGCTTTAGCTGTCTCTCCCTCAGGTTTGTGTGGCACTGTCGCCGCTTCAAGCTCATTCCTCTCCATCCTGCTACCACTAGGACAGTCTAGGACAGTCGCGTACCATCTGCCAGGTGCCAAAGTACCACTGGTGGTACGTGTACCACCGGTTGAAAAGCCAGGCTCTAGATGTTTCATGCAGCCAAATATATCTTTCCCAATAAGTTATGAAATTGTCCTGATATCTTGAAAATTACAAAAACTGATTACTGACAGCAAATTCTTAGCATTTGCACAATGGTTTCACTTCTTTAAAGTGCCTCCCATACAAGAACTGCTTCTAATTCTTACCAGTTCTCATAAGATAGACCAGGTGTAGTATTCCAACAGTGACTATTAGTATTCCTTGACTAACACTACCCAATATGTTAATTGCACAGGCAAATTCAAGCTCATAACTCAGTTTTAATCACCAATTTCTCAGATCATTTCTGGTTCTCTAGCTTGTAGAACAAGAATCCCCAGTCGGTAGCAACTCAATAAAGAACATTTTCCATACCTTTGCTTCATACTTAACTGCAGTTGATAGAAGAGCAATTGCATTCTCTTCAGAAATGCCCTGCTTAATTGTTTCCTGGCAAAGCTTCTTTAGTCAGTTGTCTCTATAGAAGCTTGCCAAGTCTAACATGCCTGCCAAAAGAGGCGGGGGGAGAAATCAAATTTATACACAGGCTAGAAGGAACCTTTAGTAACACATAATTATGAAATACTCTCGGAAGAAAAATGTTGCTAGTAATGTCACATATGAAATGCTGGTATTTTAAACAGTTATTTGCAAATTTAATATGCGTTCTAAATTATGACTCTTGGTAGCAGTTCAAGGCTCAAAAAATGACAGCAATTCTGAAATGTGGAGAAAAATCAGCAAAGCAACAAAACAAGAAAATATTACATTAGCATGCAAGTTCAATCATCTTATTTCCTAGGGTGATAATTGTATGTTTACAATTGTATGTTTAGACAGACTGTGTACAATAAATTAGTTGGAGCACCAATTAAGTCTCAGAGGCAGGGGTCTTTAAGCATCAGCTCAAAAGGGGGCAGAATGAGTCAAGAGTTGGAACTGTTTATAATTAATGGCTTCTCTGTTAAATATAACACACAAAATAAGAATCCTTAATCCTTCATAATACAATTTACTTCTGGGTTTATAACAAAGCAAAAATAAATCCCTCTTATCTATATAAGTAAAGGCAGAAAGAGACAGCAGTAGCAAAGAATACTGAAGCAGGTGGGCAAACAAAAGGGGGCGAGGAAGGAGTTGAGATTTCAGTTGGAGCCTTAATAGAATATTAGCTAGGTAATTTTGTTCAAGGAGTTCTCGGGGAGCAGATCCCTCTAAATTGCAAAATTTATTTTAACAAAGGTCAACAACAACAAATAAGCAATTGACTAGGGAGTTAAGTGGCAATGAGAAATTGGATAAGATCAGTCTATCCTGGATATAGAAGACATAGAGTCTGAAGAGGTTTTTTTCTCCCCCCCCCCCCCCAGAATTCTGATAATCTAAAATATGTGGACAAATTTTGGGGCTTATAAACAAATAAAGCAATTGAATCATTGGAATAAAAAAAATAACAAAGATGATGAAACTAAGGAATCCCTCTGACTTTTCTAAAAAGCAGATTGTTTTAGCACAAGTATTGTTCTCAGATTCATGGAGAATGTACTTTTCTAGGACCAACTGATTTTTTTCATGCATTAACTTTATTTGAAACATAATAAAATATTATGGTTCAAGAGTAACACAAGAATAGCTAATGAGCCACAAAACCAGACAATATCTATGTTTAGAAAGCACCGTTTGAGTGGTGGGGAAGTAACCTATACATTGCAAGCAAGATGTTCCATTCTAATCTTTATGGACATCTGTCTATTATGGAATTTCAGGTTTGGGCATATAGCAGTAAGTCTGGGTCAAGAGAATGAAAGATTGTCTTCTCTCAGAAACCCCTGAACATACATTTTAACTTTTCCTAACTTAGCATACAATAAGTACTAAGTACACATACTAGTTTGTAGTTATTGCTGCCACCAGTTTTACTTGATATAATGATAACAATAAGGTATTAAATTTGTATACTGTTTGACTCTCAATGAATCTAGGTGCTCAACAATAATAAAACAAAGAAATTACAATAAAATCAATAGATCATAAAGGTTACGTTTCAATTTTCTAGCAATTCCCTGGCTGCCATGATCCTTCCTGATAAATTTTCATCATCCTGAAAAGCAAGAATCTGATGAAAAGAGGTTCCAAGTTGCACAAAAGAATGTTGTGACCCAGGTCGCCTAGGTAGAGGCAGGCAATGATGGAGTCCTTTATTGCCCTGTTAGCTGCCACAACAAATGACCTTATAACAGCGGGCAAGGCTCCACCCCACATTTCCCCCGAAGGCAGCCACCCTCAGTCCCTCAAACAAGAGCTAGTCAGCAAGCAAAACCAATTTGTAAAGGCAGAGTGGAAATCCAAAGAGAAGACGCAAGCTCAAAGGGAAAAATCCAGAGTCAAGGTCCAAAGGGCAAGGCAGTTCCACAGAGCAAGTCCACAAGGCAAAGCCACAGGCAGAAACAAGAGTCAAGGCTGAGTTTTTACAAAGCTTCTCTTTAAGTCAACACCTGCCAGATGTTCCAGCCTTGCAGCCCTTCTTTGAGCTTCTGTGCCCTTGGGTGGAGTGGGGGGAGGCAACCGTTCCTTATCAGAGAGGATTTGCTGCCTCTAAGCTCCACTGCCTGTCTACATCTGATCCTCTCCCGTGTCTGTGAGGACAGGCAGCTCTCCGTCCAGTCGACCACTTCTCCCAATGCCCGAAGGTCCTGGGATAGCATCGGCCTCAGCCCCTGAATGTTTCCAAACATTCCAAAGGGGACAGGCCTTCCCCATCAGACGGTCCCAGTTCCAACTCCTCCTATGAACTGGGTTCCGATGGGGCCATGACATTTCCTATCATTTGAACCAAGCTACAGGTTACATCCTGAGGGGGAGGGGGTTCTAACCAGCCAGACCTGGTATGGATTTAACACAGAGGGGACATATCAAGAATCCCGTCCACTTTCTCGGGAGTAATTGGATGGAACTCTGCCTAGAAATCTGGAGAAGCCTGTGCCATAGTTATTTCAAAATCAGCACTGCTGGAGCTCAACTCCAGAAAGATCCAAGTGACTATCCATCAGATTCTGAGCATGAGTCCTGATCCTCCTTGAGCTCTCAGAAGTTTTTGATACCATCAATCATGGTATACTGCTGGCTTGTTTTGAAGGGGCTGTGAATGGAAGGCATTGTTCTTCAGTGGGTCTTTTGCTTCCTCCATGGCTGATTACACTAAGTGCTGGTAGGTGAGAAAGATGTAGCCCCAATTCTCTGTGATGTGGTGTGGCACAGGACCTGAGTCTTTCCATTCCTATTTAACATCTACATCAGTGTTTCTCAACCTTGACAATTTTAAGGCGTGTGGACTTCAACTCCCAGAATTCCACAGCCAGCATTGCTGGTTGTGGAATTCTGGGAGTTGAAGTCCACATGCCTTAAAATTGTCAAGGTTGAGAAACACTGATCTACATGAACTGCTGGGTGACATTATCTGTCAGCTCAGGGTTAACCTTGGAACCTCTGATCACCTTCAGTTGTACATTTGCCCTGGGCCATCTAAAGCATTTTACTGATGCCTGGAGGTTGTATGAATGTGGAATGAATCAGCTTTAGTTTTGGCTCAAACCTGACAAGACCAAATGGTTATAGATCTCTCCTGTCTTTTCCACCCTGGAGTGGCTCCTTTGCCTTTTTAGTTAAGGAGACCATCACAATCAGAGGGAGATTTTGTCTTTTTTGGTACGAAGCATCTGGAAAAGTCAAAATCTGCTTCAATATTTTAGCAAATGTATGAGGCATCTGGTCTCTTTTCTCTCTTTCCCTAATAACAGAAATGGGAAAGAAAATTATTCCTCATTCTCCCTTCTCTGACTGCCAACTTAACAGTGATTTCCCAATTAAATGGAACAGCTCAACATTGGAGCTATTACTCCACAGTCTGGAAAGCTAGAATTATATCTTGTGGAGTTTTGTCCTTTGGAAATATCTTTTTATAAAATTTTCTAAGCTGCAATTCTTACAGCAACAAAAAAACTCCCAAGACAGATTACAGCATAAAGATTTTCAACTCAGTAAAAATGTTAAAATGGTTAAGAAACTGCCCTTTTTGACACCTGTGACAGCTTCACGGGAATGAGCTGTTTCTATTTTAACTTTTCTTATGCAGTGCCTTGTCTGCCTATCAATTATATTATGGTAAAATCTCAATTTAGCAGATTAACTGAGGGACATCTGATATTGAGGAAAGTCTGATGATTCCAAGAGTGAGGATTTACATCATTTGCATAATTATCTTGATCCCCATGCAAATGATGTAATTTCATTTCTGAATTCTATTTGCATCGTTTCTGCCATAGTTTGTTCTACTCCACTTAAAATCTACTATATCAATGTCTGGTAAAATAATATTTCACTGAATTACTTATATATAGAATTGCCAAGTAGTCTGCATTTTATTTGCTCCTATACTATTTCCTTTTTGTGGACAATTGTCATAATTTTCCTAGTTCCAATGGGGAATATGGAAGAGTTGCTCTGTGAGTGAGATGGGCATTAGCTAAATTTGGTACATAAACAAACAAACAAACAAATAAATAAATAAACAAACAAACATGATGTGACTCACCATTGAAACATTTGACACAATACAAATAACAGCATGGTTTCTTTTTTGTGTTCCTAGAAGCCTTGCAATATTTCAAAATATTGGAGGATTTCATTTCTTTGACTTTGCCCTTCCCCAGCGAGAGATAAGCCAGATGGCCAGAGGCACATTCCTTTCTCACCCCAAGGTAACATCAAGGGAGAGACAGTTCAAAGAGTCAGCATGCAGGAACAGCAGAAAAGGATACATTGTAGCAAAGCAGAGAGAATGGCAGAACCCTAAGAAAGAAATGAATTAGGAAAAAAATAGACTCCCCCCCCCCCCCAGGAAAAGAATGGGTTCTAACAACCATTTCCCTCAAATCAGAACTGGAAAACTATGGTATTGAATTATCATGTCTTAAAGTACAAAAATAATATTGAAATAAAAATAATACAAAAGTATTTGCAACTCATGCAAATTAATGCTGTTTCACATTTGAAGGAAGCAAGATGCTTCAGAGTCTGCATCAGTATGAATGTAGCATCTGCTTGCAACTCCTTAAATCAAAGGTGTCTCTTCCCAAAACTGCATGCAGTTGTATTTATTTTCCAGTTCACATACTTCTTAACCCAGTTTATAGGTTTATCTGGTTAAGTTTAATTCTGATGTACATTTAAACAGATCACTTATGCTGATCCAAGGTGGGGGGGGGAAGACCTATAAAAATGGGGTTGAAATGTATCAGCTGCAAAATAACAGAAAGGTAAGTGCCAATTCTGTGTAGTAGGACAAATTCATTGTTTCTATCATTTTGTCTCTGATGATGGAGATTTGAAAAATAGCACTAAATCTCCTGAAGTGTGGTTATAATTTTATTATCAATAGAAAAGCAATACATTTGTAGAATTATGAAATGGAAGCAATTAACTGGAACATATGCAGTACAGTGTTTTATATTTAGTTAAGCTTGTACCTTCCTAGATATTGTAAAGCTAGTACAGCAAAGTATGTTAAAAAATACTGCCTTCTTGGTTACATCTAAAAAATGAAGCATTTGCTCCAACAGGGTCATACTTGTTCATATTTAGTAAACAGCCCAACAGCCTGGGAAAGACTATTTTCAATAGACTTTTGACATCTAAATTTATTCAAAGATGGGACAGAGCACAAAAATTGGTTGCAACCATGATGTTTATCAGAAAGAGTAAAAATCAATGCTTAGATAATTAAGGCCACCAAAATGACAGCATTAAGGAATTAGAAATTATTAGTTTTAACACAGTGGGGGCGCAATGGCTCAGTGGTTAAAGGCACTGAGTTTGTCCGATGGAAAGCTGACAGTCTGGATTTGAGACCCGAGCGTCCATTACTTGCCCCAGCTCCTGCCCACCTAGCAGTTCAAAAGGATACAAATGCGAGTAGATAAATAGGTACTTGAGTGGGAAGGTACAATGTTCCATTTGCCTTTGGCATATAGTCATGCTGGCCATATGACCCTAGAAGTGTCTTTGGACAACACTGGCTCCCTCAGCTAAGAAACGGAGGCGAGTAATGCCTCCTTGAGTCGGACACAACTGGACAGGAGAAACTTTTACCTTTTAACACTGAATTCCTGCTGCTTTTAAATTTTTATATAAAACTCCTCTTAACGTTTTTTTCCCTGAAAATGGAAAAACATGAAGTGGTGATTTCTGGGTTTATCCATTTAAAAAAGGGTATATTTGGGAGAAGGGAATTATAGTATGTAATTTTGAAAGGGGAAATGGTATCAAGTAAATCTAATTGGTGTAAAAATTGAAAGTAGCTTATTTAAGCATCTTTTTCTTCACTTTCTATTGTTTTCAACACACTTTCCTTTTCTTTCTTTGTTACTGATTTTTCTTCATTTTCACATCTATCTTTTAACTTTGTTGTTTAATAAAAATATATAAAAATAAAATTGATACACAATTCAAAAGCAACTTGCACAGAATTATAATAACTCTTCTTACCGCACCATCAGCAGAAAATGCCATTGAATAATGTGAGCCACAAGCAATTTCAATTACTTTTTTGTTTATCAAGTTGGTGGAGATTTGGCAAGGAATGTACCGATGGCTTTTCCATTTCCCAGCGGACTGCATTATGGCCCCAAGCATATACTTTTTCTTCTATAATATAAAGAAAATAGCTTTGAAAGGCTGATATAAAAACTGGCTACATTACAATGATTTTCCTTCATTGTGAAATAATTACCCAGATCACGAGCAAATGAAAAATGCTAACATTAATTGATATAATAAAGGTTGAAACAGATAAACAGAGTAGATGGCAGGCTGAGAAAGGAATGGTGTCTGTAAACTAATCAATATACAAATATTACATTATCCTTGAAGTGGAATTTCTTTTACATAATGATGTGACCATCTGTTTTCTCTTATATTATCTCATTCTTATGAAAAAGATCCAAACTTCAAAGCTTTCCCCCACATTGGTTTCAAAGGGCTTACCAGCTTCACAGACATCATCAGAATATTCTAGAGCCAAGCTACATCTGACAGACCTGAAAGATTCCTTCTTTGGGACATATACCTCAAAGATGTTCTCTTATTTACTTTAGTTCTTTAAGGTCACCATCATAACTCCAGTATAGATATAATGCCTGAGGAGAGAAATATAGAAACATTATATTTTGAGAAACTAGAATTTCACATATACTACCTGTTCTTCACTTCTCTGTACATCACTCATATAGGTATCTAGTAAGCTGCATTTACCTGACAACTAGGCCTTAACTACACCCTATTTAGCAATAGTGTCACATGAACTCTGACATCTGATCTAATAGTTGTGGTACGTATATCAGAAAACGGAATACTTTATGAACTTGCAAGTGACATTGATATTGATCAGGTGCACAAATAACAATGGAAAAGTTTAGCTAAGTGAATGATCACTATCACCTATGCACATAGTTTTGTGACTTATGCAAATATAGGTAACCATCTTAAATAACTGGCCCTATTCCAAATAAAAAACTATGATAATTAATCAATAGTGACAAATTTTCACAACCATTTTATGTATTGTGGAACTGGGCAGACAGCCTATAGCATTTGTCCAAGTAGTGAAACAGCATGGGAATGCATTCCTAAATGGTCTGGTCCAAGCTTGCCCAGGTACAGAAGTTAAGAATCGAAATGGATTTACATGAAGAATGGAAGCATTTGATTCATGTTACCGTGCCAATGGTGGGTGTGATATAACAAAGTAGATAGCACTAGCACTTAGATGTATATACTGCTTCACAGTGCTTTACAGTCCTCCTAAGCAGTTTACAAAGTCAGCATATTGACCCCAACAATCTGGGTCCTCATTTTACCAACCTCAGAAGGATGGAAGGCTGAGTCAGCCTTGAGCGGATGAGACTCGAACTGCCAAAATGCTGGCAGCCAGCAGTCAACAGAAGTAGCCTGTAATACTGCATTCTAACCACTGTGCCACTACAGTTAGATAGCTGAGTTAAAACTTGGTAAGCTTATAGAGAACAGTATATTATAAACCAACACTGCAGTGATCATATATGAAAACTGCCATTCTGGACATCCATAATCACCATAATATAGCCCAAGATCAGCTTCTGGAAATGGATTCAAAGTGATTGTATTGTCATTAATCACAATTCAAGAGGAATGGGCATGACAATTTTATCAGCCAATAAGAACAGGTGAATTTAGCAAGAAACTAATTTGAGACTTTGGGCAAGTATGTAGTGCAAGTTGGTCAGTAGTGACATCCCATAGTTGACGTAAAAGTGTAGATGATCAAGTAGAGCCAAGTAGTTGTGAAAGGGGTAGCTTTTTCACTCAAAGGACTGTCAGTACAAGCAAGGTAAGGAAAACTGCCAATAACCATTAAACATTCAAACACCTAAGGAGATGGAAGGCAAGCACTGTGAACTCAAACCAAAATTCCTTTATTGCAAAATGAAGAAATTTCTGATGATCTGCTCAGATGATTTCATGGAAACCAGCATTACTCAAATCAATGTAAACTAGTCTCTGTAGATTTTGCAATGAAAGAAATAATGCAAACAGAAATGGCAGCATGTTATGAATCCTGCATGCACTGGTAGCAAAAATATTAAAACCAGAACTGACACAAATTATTATTCAGCTAGAAGACTAGCTTGTCATTAACTAGATTAATTATCTAGACTGGAGAACAAGTGGTTATTTCACAATCTCTTCTTTATTCAAAGATGTTTCTAAATAAATGTAAGTAACTCAACAGAAATTCCATTTTAAGATTTTTATTTTTTTTTAGCATAACACAGTGGTCAGAATGCAGAACTGCAGGCTGCCCACAGCCTGCAGTTCGACCCTGACAGGGCTCAAGGTTGACTCAGCCTTCCATCCTTCTGAGGTCGGTAAAATGAGGACCCAGATTGTTAGGGGCAATATATTGACTCTGCAAACTTCCTCAGAGAGGGCTATAAAGCACTGTGAAGCAGTATATAAATCTATGTGCTATTACTATAACTGTTAAATTTGAACAGCATCAAGATAACGAAGCACAGCCTGTTCATTGATATTGATAAACCTTGAGAGGAAACCTCCAAATATAGCTCATTTCTAGAATGTTCCAAGGAAATTTGGATAAAAAGTTAATTCTCTAGAAAGAAATTATGTTCATGGGATACTGCTACATTGTTTTTTTTCAATCCCTAATGTCTTTGTAGTCCTATCTACTACTTCAAAGTTATATCCTACTTGCTTCCCTAATATCACTAGGTACAAGATAAATTATATTCAATCAATTATTTGCTTTTGTTTATATCCCATCAAATACCTTGCTGCTGTATCCAATCACATGTATAATCTAATTTATATAAATCTATAAAGAGGGACTATACAAAATAATGTATTTTCAGCATCTCCCATTGACCAAAACTCCCAGTGCATACAGAAACAATATTTGAAGCTTTGTGGAGTCTATTCCGATTGTACAGACTCGCTTGAGTTTTGATAAGGTATTTTGAGGTGGAAACACATCTCATTTCTCATGATGCTTTGTAACATTTAATGAAGAATATGTACAGCTATAGAATAAATATATCCTAACATTCAGAAAGCTTATCTGTCATTCAAGTTGTTTTATTGCAAATTTTGAATATTTCTTAGCCATGTAACATTTCAAAAGCAAATTGCTAAGTTTTATTACAAGTAATCCTTAACTTATGACCATTTGTTTTATGACTGTTTTAAGTTATGATGGTGTTGAAAAAAAATGACTTTATGCCCAATCCTTACACTTACAACTCATGCAGCATCCACACAATTAAAATTCAGGCATTTAGCAGCCAGCATTATCTTTAAAACGGCTGCAGTCTCCCAGGCTTACATGATTATATTTGTGACCTTCTCAAGTCAATGGGTTAAGTGGGATTCTCTTTAATACCCGTAGCATAAAAGTAATAAAATAGAGTGTGACTCACTTAATTGCATTGCTTAGCAACAGAAATTATGGTCCCAATTGTAGGTTTAAATCAAGGACTATTTGTACATCCATGTACTATTCTAATAACTAAACTTTAAGTACAAATTATCAAATTCCATCTACTATATCAGTTAAAGAAAAGTAATTCCAGCATCTCCCGAAAATTTCTTAGCTTTCCTTTCTTAATAATATGATTATTTTCAAAAGAAACAATAAAATACTGTTGCCAAGGAATAGATTAATAAAATAACCATAGATAGAAACACATAACATACCAGTAGTAGCCAGAACAACATGAGGTCCACTTCCATAACTGAGAGAAACTAATTTTTTGCCACATAAAATATTTATTCTTCGAAGTTCGATGCTGCTCGGTACATCACCAATTCCCAAACATCCGCTGCAGTTCATGCCTAAAGCAAAAACCTATTAAGCAATGATACTGTCAATATCAAAATACTTTTATAAGCATGTATAATTAAAATATTTAAGAACACCCCAAAATGCATTTATAGTGAATTTTGAGTTTACACATTTGAGGATATATATTTTAGTCACATTTCTGCCATCCTTATATGTTCTGCCCTAAAGGAAATCAAAAGTGTACAATACTGTATATTTATTCTGTTTTTATGTTAGACCTGGGGAAAGCTACGTATTAAGCAAGGCAGAGAAGCCTCATGCCTTCCAAATTTTAAAACAAATGTGGGGGACTTCCGGTGGATTTTGCGCGCGCGATGGCGGCTACTTTGTAGCCGTCTCTCCTGGGTAAGTGTAAGAACCGCTATGAACAGCAGACACCAGCTGTTCAGCGGTTCAAAATCCCCCTCCCGGGCAAAGGGGGGGGTAGAGAGTGTCTGAATAGTGGTAGAGCCTCTTTTGCACCCCCCAAGTTTTTTTGGGGGGGGGTGAAAGGAGTGCTCCCACGGAGTTCAGACTTGTCTCCGCTTCCCAGCTGTTTTTGTCCTCAGGGACAAAACGAGCCGCTGCAAACACCTCCGTGCTTAAAGAGAACTGGTGAGTTTTTTTATAAACGGACAGAGCTGAGTAGAGGATTTAGTTTTTCCTTTCTTTGATTTATTTGGATTTTAAGTTTTAAGACTTGCTTCTATTTTTATTCTCTCTTTTTATTTTTTTTTCTTTGTTGAAAGGGAAAGTAAAATGGCGATCGGCAAATCTCTCGGTGTTTTTTTTTCTGAAGTTAGAATGCTGACCGGCAGGCTTTTTGGTGTTTCTCTTTCTTTCCTTTCTCTTTCCCTTTTTATTTTCTTATGATTGGAATGGTTGTTTTTGGTATCTCTAAGTATTTTTTTTGGAACGGACTTTTTCTATTTAATTAATTTTTTTTTTCTTCTCCCTTCTTTTTATGGTAATGACCCTTTTTTGAAGGACTTTTTTCTGTTTAATTTCCTGCAATTTTTAAGAAGGAGTAAAGCTTTTTTTAATTCTTTTTCTCTTCCTTTTTTTTCCCCCTTTTTTCTTTTTATTATAATGACCTTCTTTGGAGGGAGTTATGATTTTTGAAGGAATTTTTATAATTTTTTAAGAAGGGCTAAAGGTTTTTCTTTAAGATGGCTCCAAAGCGTCCAGGGATTTCTACAGCTTCTAAATCAACAGTTTCACCCTCTTCTGGGGGTCAGCTAATAACTATGAAGGATTTGCAAAACATGATGGGAGATGTTATAATTCAAATTAGGGCAGAAATGAAAAAGATTTTAGAGGAAAATAATAAGATCTTGAGACAAGATTTTGTTTTGGCTTTAGAAGGAGTTGCTTCTGTTCTTGAAAAGGTGAACTCCCATGTGGAAGAGGTAGCTGAAAAAGTGGACATAATGGAGGGGAAAATTGAAAGTATGGAAAAAGAAATGGAAAATGAGATTCTTATGCTTCAATATGGACAAATGGAATATGCCTTAAGAATCAGAGGCCTGGAAGAGTCTTTGCAAGGAGATTTGAAAGAGATGGTTGCAAAGGACTTTGCATTGATTTTGAATAAAGAAAAAGAGGGAATACTTAGTGAAATTGAAAAATTATTTAGGGTTAACTCTGTGGTGGCAGCACAGAAGAATCTGCCAAGAGATGTGGTAATTTACTTTGGTAAAAGATCTTTACGCAATGAAATTGTGCAAGCCTATTATAAGAAGAGATTTCAAATTGCTTCACAAGATGTCATAATTTTTAAGGAGATCCCATCTAAAATTTTAAGAAGAAGAAAGGAGTTTGCTTTTCTAGCAAATGAACTTAAAAAGAGAAAAATTCTATTCAGATGGGATGTTCCGACTGGAATGGTGGTGAACTACCTGGGGACATGTCATAGACTTAATACTGTTTTTCAAGCAAAAGATTTTTATACTTCGGTCCTGGGGGTATGTGCATCGCCATCTATTAGGTCTCAACAAGTCCAGATTGAGGAGCAGAAGACAACTTGTGTAGCACATAATTCCAAAGAAAAGCAGCAACAGAAGAAGGTTAAGGAAGTTTCATATTCAGTGGTCTCTGAATCTCTGGGAGATATTGGACCTACAAAGTCTTTGGAGCAATCTTCAAGGGTGGAATTGCTGCCTGAAATGGAAATTGGGAAATCTCAGTTTGAGGGGTATCAACAAGAGAGGAACGGGCAGAGGATAACTTGTATAACTTACAATTGTAAAGATCAATACAAGGAGGAATTTAAGGAATCCTTACCTGTATTGGCTTCGGAAGTTAGACCTACAAAGTCTTTGGAGCAATCTTCAGAAATGGAAATTGGGAAATTTCAGCTTGAGGGGCACCGACAAGAGAGGAACGGGCAGAGGATAACTTGTACAACTTATAATTGTGAAGATCAACACAAGGAGGAATTCACTGAGGAAGTTTTACAGGTATCGGTCCTTGAGACTGGTGCAACATATAAATGTAAAGAAAAAGTAACATATAAATGTAAAGAGAAAGACCAACAGAAGAAGGAGGTTGAGGAAGTTTCACAGGTACTGATTCCTGAGCTTGGGGGTCAACCAGGACTTACAAACTCTTTGGAGCGATCTTCAAGGGCAGAATTCCACGCATTCTTTTCGATGCTTGCGGGCAAGAGAGACTGATATGGATTGTGCTTATAGTAGATGCAACTGGCTATCAGACAGAAGATTATGGATATTGAATGAAAATTTTAGATACAAGAAGTTTACTATTGAGATTGTCGGAGAAGTAAAACTTATATCGTTTTTGGAAAATGTCTTATGTAATGTCTAAACATGTGTTTTGGGATAATAATATATTTCAGCTTTAAGTTTTAAACCTTTAATGATAATATTGTTTAAACTTGTGTTTTGAAGGGATTATAATTTGTTTATTTCAGTGAGGGGATTCTAATAAATTTGTGTTTCGAAGGGAGTATAACTTGTTTAAGTTTCAAGTAATGCTTAAATTTGGTTTTTAAATATTATTATTATATTTCTAAGAGAAAATAATTTGTTTAATTAAATGTCTAGATTTGTTTAGGAAAGAAAGTAATGTTTAAATCTGTGTTTTTGGAGGAAGTCTATATAGAATGATGATTGTATTTAGACTTGTTTAGGATTTAAAAGTGTTTCAAGTTTTTAAATATTATTATTAATATTTTTAAGAGAAAATAATTTGCTTAGATTTGTTTAGGATTTTTAAGTTTTTTTTTTTTTTGGATAGGTGAGAAGATTATGAAGATTGAAGGAAATATGTATTTATTTTAAGTTTTCTAAGAGTATTTAGTTTTAATGGTATAACAAAGGTTTATATGTTTATTTTTTTGTATTAGGATAAAGAAAGAGGGAGAAATTAGATTTTATATTATAGGCATAGATATTCAAAGAAAGTAATGTTTAAATTTGCGTTTTTGGAGGGAGTTTATATAGAATGATGATTGTATTTAAATTTGTTTAGGTTTTAAAAGTGTTTTAAGTTTTTTTCTTAATTAAGCCTGTACTTAGCTCTGGGAAGTTCAGGGGAGGGCTTGGGAGGTTGGGGAGGAGGGGGGTGAGGTAGGGTTGGGGGGGGTACGGGAAGGGGATTTGTTTTTGTAAAAATTTAAAAATTTTCAATTAAAAAAAAAAAAACAAATGTGCACAGGAAGATTCTTGGAAAACCAAGCTTCAGATTTGTATGGAATCGGAATAACTGAAGTTAAATTGATACCAAGGCAAATAGCTATTCACTGTTATATCTTCAAAAGTCACCTCATTATTTTCAGTTGCATAAAGAACTTCATTGCCAGCACTGCCAAACATGCAAGCCTGATAAATTGACTTCAATTCCTCTTGAGAGTGGAGAGCAAATAATGGCTATTTCCCAACATCCAGCATTTTCTGTTACAGTAAAAATACAGCCTTTACAAACATTGTGTAGTACTGTATGTCTACAGATAATGGAAATTTGTATAAAAGACAATATTTGTAGCTTGGTATTGAACTGTGGGAGTCTTTAATACCCTCTGAATTAGACTGATTTCTTGCAGACATTTCATTACCAAACTAGTAACATCATCAGTGCTAGTAGACATCCCACTTCCTACTAGCACTGATGATGTTACCTAGTTTGGTAATGAAACATCTGCAAGAAAACAACCGAGCTCAGAGAGCATCAAAGACCCCACAGGAGAGACTCTTGTATAATTACTTTTATTCTATACATTTGATTAATTATTCTATACATTTTATTAATTTATTACTGTTTTTTCACTTGTTCCAATCCTATCATTTTCCTTGGTTGTATCTAGAACAGTGGTTCTCAACCTTTTTAATGCCGCGACCCCCAACCGGTCGTAAGTTGAGGACTACTCAACCGGTCGTAAGTTGAGGACTACTCAACTGGTGCAGCACCGTTTGCAGAATGGGACTTTTGGCGGGCTCAGCAGGGCAGAGACAGCCTGGACAATTCCTATTGGCTTTTGAAAGCCAATAGAATTAGACTCTATTCAAGAGAGTCTATTCTATTGGCTTTCAAAAGCCAATAGAATAAAAGGGAGTAGCACAGCTAAGGAAAAGGGGGAAAAAATGGCGGACTGCGTTGTTTGGCAACCCCCGTGAAATGGTCGTTCGACCCCAAATGGGATCCCGACCCACAGGTTGAGAACCACTGATCTAGAACTACATAAATATTAACATGTCATCTGTTAAACTGTCTATCTACGATGGGAAAAGTCTATTACAACTATCTGCCCTGAACATTCCCTGCCCTAACTTTTGAAGCTCACTGGATGGAACAGCAATATCAGACATTTCTTTTAGGATTCAGATCAAGCAAAGGATAGCCAAATCACTATCAGCAGACTTTACTCACTGATATCTTAACAGAACATAATCCCACAAGTCACTTGGGATAATTTCCAAAACATCCTCTCTTACCAGGATACTGATCGAAACAGAAATCATGATGTTCATAATCCTCTCAAATTTTCTCTATTTTTCTTTTTAAAGTAAAATATTTTGCTTTTATTAAATACTGAAATTAAAATTTTCAAGAGAGGGAAACTTCAACCTCAGGAGCTGCATTGCAAAGATGGAAGTGGATTAGTGTATTCCAAACAATACTACAAGAGAGGTCCCATCTCCTATATGCAGAGTTCTCCTCACAGCTATATGAGGTACACCAGAACAAAGCTATCCCAATTGGAATATAGCCATTTTGTTGTCAAAATGTAGAAACAATGACTTTATAACTTTCATAACTAGTTCAATGTGATATTGTTGCAAGAAATCTGGTTTTCAACCTATTTGGCATTAAACTTTGGTCAAGAGATCTGCATAACCACTGTGTACTAGTGAGTAGGGGATACAACTATCTATGGAACAATCTTCTAATGTAGGGGAAAATGAAAGTTTTGTCTATACTGATTCTTTTGGAGCTATGTGCATTTGTATGCTGCCATTATTCATGACTCAAACATCCCTAATCATAAAATGTTAGAATACCTTAGTCATGGGATCTGTCTTACCTTTTCAGCAACCCTTGGGATCTGTACAGGCAGCTTACGATCCAACAAGTCTTATGACATGTGAATAATCTACAATAGTCTGCAAGAAAGTGTTAGGAACATACCAATATGTAAGGTCTGCTTTGGAAATGCAGGTACTTATTCCAGTTTTTCCTGCCAGCCAGCTGAGTTAGTGGAGAGTAGACGCCTCTTCCTAGTTGCTAAAAAGAAAACAATTCTCATACAGACCACTGAAAGAGAAAATATATTATTTATTTGTCAAATATATTTGCTACCTATCTTGCGATAGAGCCACTCTAGGCAGTTTACAATAAAAGGGAAGGTAAATGAAAAGCATGTGAATATTAGTAAAATAACAGAACAACAAAATAAACAATGAAGAACAACACAATGAGAATCCATCAATATTATAATAAAAAAGATGGACGGGTGGAGAGCTGAGGTGGAGTTTGCCACCTCAGCTCCAGCACCCAGCAGCCACCTCCTGCGTGGAATTGCCCCATTTGGTCCCCAGACCAATGGGCAGAGCCACGTCTTTAGGCGGAAGGATAGGATATGTCAAGGCAGTGCGTATGCCACTCAGACGATGACTAAAAAAAAAGATAAAGCGTGTTCTATGTGCCATCATTCACGTTTGGCCTGTTTTAAATTTTCTCACCCCACCACTAGGACCCATGTCGAAATTCAGTGTCACATGTAAACATTAGGAACAGCCACACTGCCAGCTCCTCTCAAGGAACGGTTGCAAATTTTGCAACCTTCGAACCTCTGAAGGACTACGGTATTATGTTTAGTTTTGAACTCTTTCATTTGTGTCGCTCACAAAAGGACCTATACACGTGAATTAGCTTTTGTGGCCGTAATTGCCAGAAATTTCTAAAATGTTTCTGGGGCGGGGAGGACGAGGACGACCGTGAGGGAGCCTAGGCAAGCACGACCCCCCCCCCTACCCCGCTAAATAAGCTCGGTCGCAGAGGAACTAGCTTCTGTTCCCAGGGAGTTCAAACAAGAGAAAAGGACGAGGCCGTCTGCATCTCCCCCCTGCGGTCTCCTGCAGGGGCAATGCCTCGTCCAAACGTACCTCCAGCATCCTAGCCGCTCCAGCAGGGGTACCAACCCAGCAGGTAAGAGAAACAGAGCGGCAATTTCTGTCCCGTCGTCCTGTAAGACGCGACGCTCCCGTGGCTTCTGATTCGCGATGCCCAGAGCGGCGGGTGGGACTTGGGGGTGGCCGCGGGTGGGCTTTCGCGTTTGTTTTGATGAAAGAAGGTGGCGTGTAGCTATCCGGGAGCAGCGAGAGTTGGGGTGGTTTCGGTCTCTTCACTCCTGGGGTGAAATCTCGTTAAATGGCAGTACTGCAAGGGGAACATTTTGTGGGTCCCACTGTCACCAGTGATGGTCTTGATTAGCGGGCTTGCATAAAATGATAGCTTTGGATCAAAATACAGGCAAAAACCTTCCCTCCGAAGGGGGTCGAGTGAGATAATAATAACGTGCTTAGTCAGGGCTAGAGCAGGAGGAATATAACCTCGTTATGTAGCCAAAGCCTATCCACTCTCAAACCCAAGGGCCATTGGGGACTATGGACCCGCAGGAAGTGCTGCCATGGCTCTTCCCTCCCGCTGAGACGCCGCTGCTGCCGAAAGGGCTGCTCAGGTGTGGTTGAGGGAGCCTCTGCCCGCCCAGGGAGCCCCGTGCACAGAGGCGGGGATAGAATGGAGACCCCCCTCCTCCCCGGCCAGTCTCCATGGGGCCCGCGCTTCCTTTCTGAATAGGATCAAGCCCATCGAGGAAAGGAAGCCCTGTTGTTCCTTTAATTTACCTTCTGTTGAGAAATGTAGGTTTAGTAATTTGGTTCCTCTGCTTTATGAATGAAAGAGGTGGTGTTGAACATTGGTTATTACATGAGATGATGAAATACCTTGGACTATAAAATCTTACTTGACAAACGACTTCTATTATAAAGACCACCTATAATACGCGAAAAGAGGCCCCATACCTAGTTATAAAATTATTTTTAACATCTGATTTTAAAGTCCTCAACTTAACACACTATTAAGAGAATATGGATGAAGACCAGGAAAAGCTCCTTTCCATGTTGAAAGCAATACATGAAACCATTCTTTCAGTTTGTGACAAAATAAGATGCAACATAAAAAAACAAGATGCCAGCTTAAATATACAAACTCAAATTTTGACTACAACCAAAGAATTAACAATGCAGAAGATAACAGAAGAAGTGGAACAATCAAATACTAAGACAGAAGACTCAATTGACCAACCAATACAGTTAATGGAAAATCCAGAAAAGGGAGCGACAACACTGAAAATGGAAAAGACTTTCTATATAAATCAGAAGAAATTTGAGGAAAAGGAAGAAGAACAGATTGAATGGAAGATAAACATCTCAGGACAATCATGGGGAATTGGAATAATAGGGAGACAATCTAATGAACACAAATGGGCTAGTAGTCCTTCCAAAAAAATGGCAACTAAATAGTCTCTCTAATTTCAAATAATATATATAATAATAGAGGGAGATCTATTTGATGATTTAAAAGCATTGACATGGAAGGCTAATTGGCAAAGGAAGAAAGCCAGAATAAGGCTGAAGAAAATTGGGGTTTTGATTTATTAGAGGGGCTTTCATATTATTAATTAGAGGGTTAAAGGGAGAAGTTGAGATAAGGGGAATTTTGGTCATTAAATGTAAAATATTTGGAAATTAGTTGAAAATAAGGATTCTATTTGTTTAATATTTAAAAATTAGATCCAAAAGAAAAAAAGTGAATATGCTTGATTTATTGATTAACCCAGACAATATATATAATGGTTTTGATTTATTGAAGGGGATACTGTATTATTAATTAGATGATTTAATATGGTGGGAAATAAATAACTTTTAGAAAATAGAATAAAACTATACTCAAATAGATAAGATGTATATTTTGAATAGTCGATTCTGTTATGAATTGAGATAAGGGAAACTTCGGTTACCTAAAGCCTGGAAATTATAAATATCAAATGTTATATTTGAATATTGATGGGAAATTAAAAATTGGGAAAAAACCAATAACAGGACATTGATTGCCTATAAAGATTGAATGTAAAAGTAATTAAGATATGTATAAGCTAAAAATTTATTGATAAATGTAATAATGATGTTTTTACTTAGTTTATATAATAAGAAATGTATTAGCTTAAATATGAGATAGTAGATATTAAGAGAAAACGAGAGGAAATATTTGATGTTGTAACTTGAGATTTGTACTAAAGATTTTTGTATGTTATTGAACTATTGATTAACCCAGCCACCACGTTGCTTTTTAAATACCTAAATGTAAAATTAGAAAACTAATAAAATATTATTTTAAAAAAAGAAAGAGTGGCATTGTATGCATATTCAGGAAGTTGCTCGCTCTGGCTTCTTCGGCTGCTCCTTTGGATTGTGTCAGAACCCATATTTTAAAGGGCCTTTTCCTTTTCTCTCTTTACCCATGTTGCATTCTCTTCTCTCCCTGGGTTGTGCCATGCTCCTGGAGGGGAGGGGGGAAGCGCTTGGGTTTTATTGCCTTGTTTCTTCTATTGCTACAATGTAACACTGTGCTATTCCTGCATTTCATCTTCTGTGAACATCTTTCTTCCCTGCTGTCAGCTAGAAAGGGGGGAGGAGAATGGAATGTACCTCTGGCAACTGTGTTATCTCCGCGTTCACAAGGGAAGGTGCAAAGAGCCACCTAAACATCGGAGATGGCCTGATGTTATCTCCTTTTTCCCACAACAAACTTAACACCCTGGGATTGGGCTGTTTGAACCAACCGGATGAATTATGGGGTGGGACTATGCTTGGGGATACTTTTTAATCTATTGATCTGGCGGGAAACCCTCAGATCCTGTCTATTATGCCTACTATCAGCTTTTCCTAATAAAAGCTCCTTTTGGAAGAAACTGCTTCCACGAGTTCTACTTTCTTGGGATGAGGTATTGAGTGGGCCCTGACATATTCAGCCGAATTATTTCCTGTCCCTTTACTATCGGTGGCATGTGCTTTCTTTCGTAAGAAAATACTGTAATGTAACTTCAGAGGGTTACTGCTGCAAGAGGGTTAGGCATGTCTGGAGTGGAAGGGGCCCCTTCCAGGATTTCTTGTTTTGATGTCCCAGTCTAGCACATTGTTTAGGGCAGGGCCTTTAAAATTTATAGTATTGTAGTTCCCTAAAACGATAAATGAATTTGTGTAATCTTCTACATGAATAAAACTGTTTTGTTGAGGTTAGAATTCTGCAAGAAAGGCACCATTTACTAAAACTGTCATCATGGTTCCAGACTTAAGTTGTTTTAACAGCCATCTTTAATTTTTTTCTCAATTTTTAAAAACTAGAATTTAAACAAAATTCTAAACTTCACTCCTATATGTGCTTGTATTTTGCTGGTCATTTTTTATTTTTATCCTGCCTTCATTATTTTTATAAACTCTAGGTGGCAAGTATACATCCTTTCTGATCCTATTATCCTCACAACCATCCTGTAATATGGGTTGGCTGAGAGTGAGTGACTGGCTCAAGGTCACCCAGCTGACTTTCATGTCTAAGGCAGGATTGGAACTGTCAGTCTCTTGGTTTCTAGGCAGCAATTAAATTTTTTGAAAAGAATTATATATAGATACTTCTAAATGCTGCAGTCGGAACTTACCAGCTGAGTTTGACTGATAGCTGTTTGGCACTTTTGAACCTCACTCCCTGTGTTGCTTGCACAAGGCTGCTATTGCTTAAGTAAAGCAGGACAAAGTTATCACTTTGTACAAACATAATAAGCAAACAATTTGTTTTTTAAATGTGTCCCATCCCCTGAAATCATGATCCAGAGTTTGAAAATCTTTGTCTTAGAGCTACCACATCTGGCCCTCAAATGTCTCTAGGTCTAGGATGACCCCTAGAACACAGGAGTTTTCTGTACTGACACTTCTTTTTCAGATTTTTTACAAAACAGATCTGGTAGCCAATCCAGCTTCCTATCCAAATATTAATCAGGTTAATACCCTCACCAGTTTCCCTTTTCTGTATTTTTCTATTTGTTGCAATCTTTTTAATAATGATTATAATATGGTGAAGGAAAAAAATCAGTTTTTTTACTAAATCTGTCCTGCCCGCCTACCATCTATCCCTCACCATCAGCCAGAACCATCCCAAAGCCTTGAAATGAGTAGTCTATAAAATATTAGTACCTTTATCACCTAAGAATATTGAATTCCTCATGCATACGGATATAAATCTCAAAAGTTCTTTAAGATTGAAAAGTTCTTTGAATATTACTATTTAAAATGACTCAGAGATTCTGTTCCAGAAACGAATGTGAAGTAGAGAGAAACATTTACTTTTTTATTTGGGACGGACAAAAGCTGGCTAATAATGCTGCAATCGTTACACTTCTGTCTCTTATGTTATTATACAAATGGATTGTTGTTTCATGTTTAATTTGATCACATAATGGATCTAGGTTCGTGAAGAAATGCACCTGTCTATTCCATCTTCTTAGTAGCTCCATATTAGTCACAGCATTAATAACAGTAGTCATCCATGTGGCTGCCAGTGTGGTTGATGTACTTACATCTGAAGAGGTCAGCTTCACTGTTATGAAGACTGAAATGTGGATGAGAACTGTCACAACTCCTAAGAACACATTTAAAGTCCAAATTATGTTGAAAGCACTTTTTTTCAGCCTCAGCTGATGATAGATTGATTCAGTACATTGCACTCCTGATGAACAGGAAATACTTAAGGAGACAGGCACGGTTCTGAAAATAGTTCTAGTATATATAGCTAAATTAAGTACCATTTTCAAACACGGAGTTTCCTACTACCAAATATTTAATCAGTTTTGAGCATTGTAAGCAATGTCACTCCAGTGTTTCTCAGCCCTTTTCTTCCTGTTCCTCTCAGCCATTACAATGGCAGCTACAACAGTTACAAATACGGTAAAAGTTATGACAAGAACAGTCACTGTCTCAGCAATGCAAAGTTCCGTATCTACAGCTGGCAGGGGCAGATTTCTCAAGAGATGGGGCTCCATGCATGTCATGTTATAGTAATCTTCCAAGATTAGTCTCCCGACACTGTGCAGTTTTGCAAAAACTCTCTGAAGATCACAGTCACACAACCAGGGATTGTCTGAGAGTAAGAGGTGAGTTCCAGGGGTTTTCAAAGATAATAATGTTTTGAATTTAATATGCTCAATTTTATTGTGGATCAAGTTAAGTATTGTAAGGTGGCTTAATGGAATAAAGGCTTCAGGAGAAATAGTTTTTATCATATTACCCTCCAAGTTCAGGATCTCTAAGTGTTGCAGCATAGAAAATAGTCTAGCATGTAGGGCATGAAGGCAATTGTTCTGAAGATAAAGTTGCCTCAAGCAAGTAAGACTGCGGAAAGTCCCCATTTTTATGGAGGAAATGTTATTATTTTGCAAATTCAGCTTCTGAAGGTTTTCAAAGTACTGAAAATTTTTGTACTGTAGCTCTTGCAGTTTATTGTAGGCCAAAATAAGTTCATAGAGTGAAATAAGACCCACTGAAAAACTATTGCCAAGAAACGAGATATCATTTCTACTAATATCAAGCTTGTGGAGTCTGTCCAATGAAATGAATGTTCTTTCTCCAACTTTGTGGATGGAGTTGCCGCTCAAAAGGAGAACCTGCAACTTCCACAGGAAACGTAGAGATTTCCAAGGAATAGAATACAAGTTGTTGTGAGAAAGGTCCAAGTGTTCTGCATCAGGGGGAAAGGTTAGATTTGACACCAGAGCATGAACTCCTGAACAGTTCACAAACATTGTCCCTTCTTTGCAAAAACAGATTTTCTTGCAGGCTTGGTAGATTCTAGAATCACTGTGTGAAGAAGCAAACCAAAGCCAGACTAAGTAATGGAAATACATATTCTGTGCTTTTGATGATTCCTGTTGGATAATACAAATAAAATACATATTTTAGAAAAAATTGCATAATGCATAATTAAATTTTAATTACAGACAACCCTCGACTTATGACCACAATTGAGCTCAACATTTATGTTGTTAAGTGAGAAATTTGTTAAATGAGTTTTGCCCCATTTTATGACTTTTTGCCACATTTGTTAAGTGAATCACTGCAGTTGTAAAGTTAGAAATATGATTGTTAAGTGAATCCAACTTCCCATTGACTTTGCTTATCAAAGGGTCGCAAAAGGGGATCACATGACCCCTAGACACTGCAACCATCATGAATACAAACCAGTTGCCAAGCAGCTGAATTTTGATCATGTGACCACGGGGATGCTACAACAGTCATAAGTGTGAAAAATAGTCATACATTACTTTTTTCAATGCTATTGCAACTTTGAATGGTCACTAAATGACCTGTTGTAAGTTGAGGACTACCTGTATTATCATGAGATTAAGTTGTTATTTCATTGACATGTCTCCTCTATACTTAATAAATTGCCAGGCTGTCAAGTCCTCAGCATTTTCCACAGATTTTGACTTACAGTTCAGTTAGGCTATTGGCTGTATGCCTGTTAAGGCTCTTCAGCACATAACATGGCAGATTTAAATAAGAATCTATTATTTAAAAGTGAATACACCATTAAAATGATTGATGTCCAAAGGAGCAGTTGTTTTGAGTTCCATTGCTCCCAATGGCATTAACAATCAAAATATCATCTGATAGAACATTCCAAATAGGTCTGTTTGTTCTGCACTTATGATAAAGGAAATTTGATTTCATCTACATCTCTACATTTTAATGCAAATATTGGTAACTTGATAGGTTTGGGATACATCTTTTAAAAAGCACAGTGGATTATTAGTGTAACTACTTTTTCTGTATTTTTAATAAGGGAATAGGCTATCTATAAGCAGAAAGAAATGAAATAACAAATCAAGGAAGGGAGGTTTGACCTTATATTTCCTTTAATTAAAAACTTATCATTTAAGAGACAAGTAGTAAAAATTAACTTTATTCAGTTAGTTTAGTGGATATTCACTTTGAATGTTTCATCATAGGCACTATGACAATTTAAATTAAGATTTTTATTTCAGAATTCTTATTTTGTAGGACATTTCTAATTTAAAACATTTCTATACTGTTTCAATCAATAGACTCCCAAGGTGGTCCAAAAGTTTGACATAGCTTAAAAAATTTAAAATATTTAGACATACAGTATACCATTTACCAATTGGCAAACCATGAAAAGCTTATTTAATTCCTTAGAGAAGATGCTTATAAATAAGATACCACAATACCAACGAAGAAAAAAAATAACAGCTCTCAAAAGAAACCAGCATGGCTGCATAAAGAACTCTCTGATAAATTGAAAGACAAAAAGGACAAGTATAAAAAGTGGAAAGAGGGGCAGATAACTAAGGCAGAATATCAGCAAATAGCCTGAGCCTGCAAAGATGGAGTGAGAAAAGCTAAGTCTCAAAATGAACTAAGGCTTGCAACAAAAGTCAAAAATAAAAAAAGCTTCTTTCAACATGTAAAAAACAAGAAAAAAGTTAAGGAAATGATTGGTCCATTAGTGGGAGAAAGTGGCAAGAAGGTGACAAGCAACAAAGAGAAAGCAGAACTAAACTCCTTTTTTGCATCTGTATTTATACAAAGGGAAAAAGAATAGTCCAACCTATCAAAAACAGTACCTTAAAAAAACAGATTAGAAACACAAGTTAAGATAAGCAAGAAAATGATAAGTGAGCACCTGTCCACCCTAGATGAGTTCAAATCACCAGGACCAGATGGATTACACCCCAAGGTTCTGAATGAACTGGCAGATGTGATCTCAGAACCACTGAACTATATCTTTCAAAGATCTTGGAGCACTGGGGAACTACCAGAGGACTGGAAAAGAGCTGAATTAGTTCCCATCTTCAAAAAAGGAAAAAAAATGGATCAGGAAATTACAGACCTATTACTGACCCCAATACCTCGGAAGATCTTGGAAAGGATAATCAACCAATGAATCAGCGAACACCTAGAGGCAAACAAAGTCATTACCAAAAGCCAACATGGCTTTGTGAAAAACAGATCATGCCAGACAAATCTCATTGACCAAGTGAGAAAATTAGTGGATCAGAGGAATACTGTGGATATAATTTACTTGAACTTCAGTAAGGCATTTGATAAAGTAGATCACAACATTACTCGATAAGATAGAAAAATGTGGGTAAGACAACATCACCATCAGATGGATTCGTAGCTGGCTGACTGCCCATACGCAGTGTGTGGTCCTCAATGGAATTGCATCTACATGGAGGGAAGTGTGTAGTAGGGTGCCCAGGGCTCTGTTCTGGGCCCAGTGCTCTTCAACATCTTCATCAATGATTTGGATGAGGGGATAGATGGGAAACTCATCAAATTTGCAAGCGACACCAAGCTGGCAGGAATAGCCAATACTCCAGAAGATAGGCTTAAGATACAGAAGGATCTTGACAGATTTGAACATTGGGTGCTAGAATTGGGTATGTCTAGTTTAATGAAGAGAAGGATGAGGGGGGACATGATAACAGTGTTCCAATATCTCAGGGGTTGCCACAAAAAAGAGAGAGTCAAGCTATTCTTCAAAGCACCTGAAGGCAGGACAAGAAGCAGCAGATGGAAATTAACCAAAGAGAGAAGCAACCTAGAACTAAGGAGAAACCTCCTGACCATTAGAACAATTAATCAGTGGGACAACCTGCCTCCAGAAGCTGTTAATGCTCCAACACTGAAAGTTTTTAAGAAGAGATTGGACAGCCATTTGTCTGAAATGGTATAGGGTTTCCTGCCTGAGCACGGGTTGGACTAGATGACCTCTAAGGTCCCTTTCAACTTTATTATTATTAGGTAAGATGCTGCTCTACTGAGTGGGGGAGAACTAGAGTAGTTTATGATGAAATAAGGAACAGCTTCATCTTAAACAAAATAGACCTTGAGATAATTTGACTTGATGAAGAGTGTGGGTTTTCTTTTCCTGATACTCACCAAAATCTTTTCTTTTCTTTTTTTTATTAAGTTTTTTGAAATTTTACAAAAACAAAACAACCCATCCCCAAACCTCCCCAACCCTCCCATTCCCTCCCCCGGCCTTCCCAGAGCTGAACATAGACTTAATTAAAATTTCTTCAAATAATCTTAAAAAAAATATAAACCATGAATAAATCTAAATATTAAATACATTAATTAAACAAACTATAAGATAATTAACAATCATATATATATATATAAAAACATAAATACCAAAAGAATAATACTTGAAAGAAAAAAGAATAAAGAAAAGGAAAAAAGAAAAAGATAAAAGAATGTATAATAAAAATAAAAGATAAAAATAAAAAAAGAAATAAAATCTATAAGATGTTTTAAATTTTAAATATAAGTTATTGAAAAACTAAATAGTATTTTTTAATATCCAACTTATATTGTATAAAATCTATCCATTTTTTCCATACTGCAAAATACTTCTCCTGTGCAAAATCTTTTCTTTAAAAGATTTTGTTAAAAGATCATGAGCTTGAAAGGGCATCATTTCAAACCCAAGATATTTATATTCTTTATCTTCAATTGATAAAGATGCCACATTACAAAATAGGAATGGGCAACCCACAGTTTTCAAATGTTTGCTTTGTAATGTAGCATCCAGAACACAGATAATTATTGTAAACATGCCTTATCATTGTGAGATGGAAAACATGAAAACCAGCATGAGCTATAGAAGAGGTTCCTGAGGACCTTATTCTCATTTTACATAAACATAGCTATGACAACGATCCACAATATATTAATTGTGTATGATCTCCCAAAGTGATGAAATGTAGTAAATTATTTGAGGAGTGTTGTTAATGCATGAAATGTGAGAGTAAGCTGTCACAGCACTTGTGTATGAATGGAGAAACCTAAATAGTCCCAATTTTTTTCAAAGTAAAATTACCCATATAAAGTGGAAAAAAATATTAATGGTTTTCAAACACTGTAGACAATACAGATTGTACTAACAAAAATGTCCCCCAATTCCTCACTCAGGAACAGCACAAATGAAAATATGTTTTTCTGCTATTTTGCATTGGTGTGCCTTTTCAGCAACTTTCACTATTTGTCATATCCGTATTCAAAGCAGTCTTACCTTTGTTGCAGCCTAAGACACCTATAAAGTGCATGTTTCAAATGTCTTTCAAAGGATAGCGGCTGGTGGAAAAAGTATAGAGATGAAAGGATTGGCTATCATTGTGCTAAGACAGACTAGTTGAAGTGTGTGTGTCTGCAGAAGCATCAGGTTAAAAAGGAGTGTTAATAATTTAAGGATGCAAATGAACATTTACGCCCACCACCTGCTTCTTTTAGTAAATACTGATACTCAAATCATCTTATAAGAATGTGGAAATATAAAAACACATTTTCATTGTAATATATTGTACTCCCTCCCAGTAAATTATAATATACTGAAAGTTGATATGGGTCCATATTTTAGATAGCTATCCATATATGCATTGGCAAGATATCTCAACAGATATGTGAAGCAAGTAATGGAATAGTAAAAACATTGATTTCTGCTAAGGTTTTTTCTTTTGGCGATAATATTGTATGTTAGGATGCTTCTCTTTAAAACGTTACTTTACTAGAATGTATTGTATTTGTATTTTCCAAACCACATCAACCCATGACATTAAAATAAACAGAAGACCTTGTATGTATTCTTTTTTTTTTATTAAAAAGTTGTACAAAAATTACAAATTATACCCCAAAACCCATCCACTTTGTATGTATTGACTTTATCGACTGTATTCTTGAATATACATTGAATATACATTCAAGGATATATATTCTTCAGTCCTTAAGAAATGCTAAGAGTTTGGTTTATACCAGTGGTGGCGAACCTATGACACACGTGCCAGAGGCGGCATTCAGAGCCCTCTCTGTGGGTATGCGTGCCATGCCCCAGAGATGGCAACCGTCCCTCCTCAACCAGCCACCCGCTAACTTGCTGAGGTCCCATGTGGCCGGATGCATCCCAGCATGGCTGGTTTTCCTCCCCCCCCCATCCTGTCCCTCCTGGCTCGCATACTCTTTTTTTCCTGGGCACGACCCACTGCATTGCCTCCTCAGCTGTTGGTCGGCCAGCTGTCCAGCTCAGAGGCAGCTTCTCTGAACTGCTGGTGGTGGGCTGCAGACCCCCAGAGTGTGCCGCAGACCCCCAGAGTGCACCAGTCGAGAGGCCAGCAGGCTGTAGCTGCTGATGGACACTGTTGGCCCCCATACGCTCGCTGGCCTCTGTGTGCAGGGGTCGATGGTGTCAGGCCTCGCCTTGCCCTGTGACAATGGCACCTCCACCCTGCCTCGCCTTGCCTCACCCCACAGAACGAGCCTCCTGCCCACCGCCCCACCTGCCAGAGACCCCTGGATCTCCCACAACCTTGCCCGTCTCCCAAAACATCCCTCCACATGAGCAACATCGAGGTGACCACATCCACCTTGGCCACACCCATCTAGTCTGCCATGACCACTATAGCCACACCCACCCAGTGGGCCACACCCACCTGGCACCCAGCGATAAATAAGTGGGTTTTGGGTTGCAGTTTCAGCACTCAGTCTCTAAATGGTTCGCCATCACTGGTTTATACGAACTTATTTTTAATATACTGTATCAACTAAAATTAACAGTCCACATTATTAATGCAAAACCTACAGAATAATTGCTTCAGGTCAGCTACCTTGTGTATTTATAAAAATTGATATTGAGCCTTTCTTTAGCATATAGCAGCTAAAGTCTTTAACATATAGCACAGGGGTGTCAAACTGCCAGCCTGAGGGCAAGTTGCATCATGTGGAGGCCGCACCCACCCCAGCTCTGGCAATGCAAAAAAAGTTGCGATATATCGCAACATGACAACCATGATATAGCAGCTAAGCATCCTAACCAAAGGCAATCTACCCTTTTAACCTCTGGTTTAAAACCTTCCACAAGATGCTTGCCCGCTACTACACCAAGCTTGAGGGAAATGCAAAACATTGTTTCAGCTTTCCAAGATAATCTTGTCCCATTGTTCTCCTCACATGCTACAATTGTTGTTGTTGTTAATTGCGAAGTCGTGTCCAACCCATCGCGACCCCATGGACAATGTTCCTCCAGGTCTTCCTGTCCTCTACCATCTTCTGGAGTCCATTTAAGTTCACACCTACTGCTTCAGTGACTCCATCCAGCCATCTCATTCTCTGTCGTCCCCTTCTTCTATTGCCCTCAATCTTTCCCAGCATTAGGCCCTTCTCCAGTGAGTCCTTCCTTCTCATTAGGTGGCCAAAGTATTTGAGTTTCAACTTCAGGATCTGGCCTTCTAAAGAGCAGTCGGGGTTGATCTCTTCTAGGACTGACCGGTTTGAACGCCTTGCAGTCCAAGGGACTCGCAGGAGTTTTCTCCAGCACCATAGTTCAAAGGCCTCAATTCTTTTCCGCTCAGCCTTTCTTATGGTCCAACTTTCACAGCCATACATTGCAACTGGGAAAACCATGGCCTGGACTATACGCACTTTTGTTGGCAGGGTGATGTCTCTGCTTTTTAGTATGCTGTTTAGATTTGCCATAGCTTTCCTCCCCAGGAGCAAGCGTCTTTTAATTTCTTGGCTGCAGTCCCCACCTGAGGTGATCTTGGAGCCCAGAAAAATAAAATCTGTCACTACCTCCATTTCTTCCCCATCTATTTGCCAGGAATTGAGAGGGCCGGATGCCATGATTTTGGTTTTCTTAATGTTGAGTTTCAAGCCAACTTTTGCACTCTCCTTCTTCACCCGCATCAAGAGGCTCTTTAGTTCCTCTTCACTTTCTGCCATTAGAGTGGTATCATCTGCATATCTTAGGTTGTTGATATTTCTCCCGGCAATCTTAATTCCAACTTTTGATTCATCTAGCCCTGCCTTTCTCATGATGTGCTCTGCATATAAGTTAAATAGGCAGGGCGACAGTATACAGCCTTGCCGGACTCCTTTTCCAATTTTGAACCAATCAGTGGTTCCGTGTTCGGTTCTCACTGTTGCTTCTTGACCCGCATATAGGTTTCTCAAGAGACAAATGAGATGGTCTGGTACTCCCATCTCTTTAAGAACTTGCCACAATTTGTTGTGATCCACACAATCAAAGGCTTTAGCATAGTCAATGAAGCAGAAATACATGCTACAATAGCCTATTGTAAATATCCAAAATATAACTTATAATTGATTTTAAATCAGTGATCTAGGACAGGGGATGCCAACCTTTCTGGGTTGGTGGCTGGGTGGGAAAGGAAGGCACAGGCACCTTTATGTGCGCATGTGCACACACACAAATGTGGCTGTGTGAGCCCAAACGGGCCCGAGAGCATTTGCTCTCCACAAATGGGGCTGCTAGCACCGGTGCGCGGCTCAGCTAGCTGGCGCAAGATTCACTGCTTGGCTAGCACTGATGCAAGACAGGCGCTGAGCATGCATACATGCACATGTACACTGGCCAGCCACTCACATGGCCCAGTGGCCAAGATGCCACGGCCTGGTAGTGGGCTGTGGCCCATAGGTTGGGGACTTCTGATCTAGGAGAATTCTGTTCTCAGTGTTCGATTGAAGTTTGTATGGAATTTTCAAGTAAGCTAAAGTTTTCTTCTATTGGCACAATAAATACAAGTTTTGTTTGTTTAACCCATATGTATGAAAGGATGTAGGTCAGGATTGTCAGCCAGTCCAGAGGTCAGAATTTCATAGGCAGAATCCACACAAATGCCACTTGAGTTAGAGATCACTTGTTTCCAGCAAAGGAACTTGGGTCAGAATTGCCTCTTAATATCAGGCTGTAGCCAGCTGTCACTAATCAATAGTTACTCCCTTGCTTGGCAAGGAGTTTCATAGAAGTCTCTGCTCTGCTTTCCTCCTTACTGAGCTTGTGCAGACTTTACATCTTCCTCCTCTGACGATTCCAGCTATTCAAGTGGTGTCTATTTTTTAACAACTTCATGTGATTCCTGGATAGTATCATTCTACAGGTTCAGCTCAAAAAGCTTCTTGGTAATCAAATTCATAGTCTGAGTCCTGGGCTATGGCACACTAGCAAGTTTTATTTGAATCCTATACATTTGGTGTACCTCAAAATCTGTTTCTGCTATATGCATATAATTATGGTTTTGATCTACATGTATTGGCAGCACAATTGAACTTCTAGAAACATAGCTATTTTAAAAAGTTAGATCTAAGTGAAGAGTATTATACACTTGTATTAATGAGGGTAAAGGTTCGTATTCCAAGCTTGTGGATTAGTTTCCAAACGTTTCGTTACCAGGCTAGGTAACATCTTCAGCGGAGTTTAGGGGAGGTCAGAACACTGACCTCCCCTAAACTCTGCTGAAGATGTTACCTAACCTGGTAACAAAACGTTTGGAAACCAACTCACAAGCTTGGAGTGCGAACTTTCACCCTCATCCTATACCCAAGCTACAGATATTCACCACTATTGCAAACTTGTATTAATGTTTCTATTGTTTGCATTTTTAAGTTAGCTAAGTATTTCTATATGATAGACATCAAGCCCTTTCTCACCACGTAAAATCTCTCCACCAAACAAAAGGTGTTTCTGAGAAATCAGAGGATTTTATTTATATGTAATTCTAGCTAAGATTGTTAAAATTATGTTTATAGAACTGGAAACTAGGAACAGGCCTTTGTATTAAAATCAGAAAAATGGCATATTTTGGTCCCATATGATACAGAGGAAATCCCAGCCATACTTCATGCTTTACTGGATCGCTTATGTTATAGTCCAGTGGTGGCGAACCTATGGCATGGGTGCCAGAGGCAGTACTGAGAACTCTCTGTGGGCACGTGCACCGTCGCCCCAGTCCTAGTCCTTCAGCTGGGTTTTATAAAATCTTTTCGCTTTAGGCCTCTGCTGCCGTGTACAAAAAAAAAAAAAAAAAAGGTTCAATCAATCAGTCAATTTCAACTTCTCGCAGGGAAAAAAAGATCTTGCAAAGCTGGAATTGATTGATTGAACTTTTTAGTCCCATCCAGTCTGCCGTTACCACTGCAGCCATACCCACCCAATGGGCCACACCCACCCGGCACCTGACGATGCATAGTGGGTTTTGGGTTGCAGTTTGGGCTCCCAGTCTCTAAAAGGTTCACCATCACTGTTATAGTCTTATAGTCCTATGATGGGAAAATCTGCTAAGATTCCAGAACTGAGAATCTATGCAAATTCTGATTAGGAGATCAGTGCCCAGAAAAAATGGGAAAGCTGACAAAATATTATGCCAAAGTATGCTTAATGTATAAATTTTTATATATCTACAAGCTCTAAAAATATCTCTTTCCTCTTTATGTCATTCCATGACAATAATATGTACTAGAATCGAGGCTGTTTTAAACTATGATTTGTTTAAACAGGTGAGTCAGTTTGAAAGAAATCATAGGGCAATTATTGCAGGTTCCATCTTCTCCGAAACAGTTTGTAGATGATCTGCAATCATCTTTAAACTTACTGATCTCCAAATGTTAAGGAACAAAACTCCTGCACACCCAAACCCATCCCATCCATTACCTCCACAAAACTGCAGAGAAAAGGCTGATAAATTCATTGGAGGGCTAAGATCATTAAATATAATTCATAGCATGATACTGAAAAGCAGTCATTAATATAATCCAGACTAATGCCATATACAATATCATACTTGCAATGAAAGAAACTGGCATT
Source organism: Crotalus tigris (assembly GCF_016545835.1). Lineage (NCBI taxonomy): Eukaryota > Metazoa > Chordata > Lepidosauria > Squamata > Viperidae > Crotalus > Crotalus tigris. The sequence continues at coordinate 2,694,926 of NW_024100510.1, forward strand.
AGTAGTACATTTAGGATTTCTATTCTAGAATATTAATTAATTTTACTGTTTTTGGAAATGTGAATGAATTAGCAACTACAATCATAAAGAAGTAAAATCATCCAAAGTAAGTATTAGAAATGTCTTTTGAATAAGAGTCTGTGCAATTTAGTTGAACATTTTTAATAAAAACATACATGAGACTCAGCATCAATAATATAGAAAAGGAAAGCTGAAGTTGTAAGCTTCCCAGTAATTTTGATAAAAAACTGACCATTATTTTATATGAAATATCAGTATAAAAACACATTCAAACACAAAGTTTTTTTTTTTTTTATAAAATCTGATGCAAAAATTATCACACAGAGATCCCTTTATTCAAATGCTCATCAATGTTGAAAGATCCCGCAGGGCACAACACTAGTGCAAGCCATTCACTGGTGAATAAGGCAGTTACCAAAGAACTCTGGTTCAGATTCAAAGCGGGTTCTCACTACATTTAATTCTTTTCTTGTGCAGCTTGTCCTAAATGAATACAAATTTAAATTCAATTTGTTATTCCACAAACTTTTGGAAATAGATATTTTACAACTTTAAAATAATATATTTTAAAAGGGATTTGAATTAAACAGTGTAGAAAATCTAACATAATTAAAACTCAATTTCTGATACTATACAAAAAGATGTATTGATATTTAAATAATGTATAAAAGGACTTAACTGTAGTCTAATTTGCACATAAGAGTGAGACATAATTCTTCCCAATCCCATACGTTTAGCTGTACATGTTGCTTTTGCATTCTGGTTAACTACAACAATAAACTAATTTTAGCTTCAGACTTTGCCTTAACAAGCCAGAAATTCTTAAACTGTCCATGGTTTGTGTAGGTTTAGATCCTAGAGCTAACATTTGGGGTTCAGGAGCAGTTTGATTTTTTTTTTTAATGTATCACTTCCTTGTACTCAAGAAAGCAAACTACATTAAGGCATTTTGTTCTTGAAGTTTTTACTGCTAATTCCTAAATGTAAGGTTGATCTTCTAGAAAATTGTTTGTAGCCATATCTGACCAAAAATGTATATAATTTCACTTAAACTAGCATACAAGAACAAGCTTTGTATTGCACTCTTAACTAAAGTGAATTATTGATATTGTGATATTACTTAGGTACATTGGAATGTATACACTTAATAACCTTAGTTGGGATTGGAATTTCCATCACTTAGTGATGCGGTCATTAGGCCAAATATCATGAGTGCACTACTTAACAGTGATAGTTTTGGCAGTCCCGGTTGTTAGATCAGGACCTCATGCTTCTTCTGCACTCATTCTCACCCATCCTCTATCTCCCCCCTTTTAGCCACCCTACTCTTACTGCCCTGTTGCCCCTCCCACTTGACTTCCCTGTCTTCTTCCTCCTGCTGCTGCTGAGGTGTCTCCAGCCTAGCCCTTTGTGAGGCAGTTGCTAACCTTGATTGCAAAGGTCACCTGGGGACAGCCAAAAGAGCAGAGATTGGGGAAGATAGGTGGGTTGGGTGAGTTGAAGTATATCTCGTTGTCATGAATGTGGGCAGGCTACCAAGTGCCCAAAATTTGATCAGGTGACCACAGCTGGTCAACTTAGATGACCACCTGTAACTACCAATCATTCAATAACTTAGAACCGTTGCTGACTGAATAGTCATTAAGGAGGGAGTACGTGTAATTTCTGCTTCATGGAAGAAACTTTGTTCTAGTTTCTTCCAAACTTGGTTAAATAATTTGACTGGAATTTGGTTGTCATGCAGCAAGAGGAGCTTTTACATGTTCTCCAAAAGATAAAAGAGAGTAGGAAATCATTGAATTAAGCTCCTATAGTGTTCACACCAAAGCCAGTAAATTATATCTAGTTTAAGATTGGACTTTATGTCAATACTGAGATTATCAAGTATGATTTAAAACAGGTTAATGCATTGATTCAAAATTTATCAATATGAAGTTACCTGGCAGGAGAATTCCTAGTCTTTCCTGAATGGCCTCCAAGTGTGCAATGTATTCAGTTAATGAATCTTCAGGATCTTTTAATGAAGTTTGTGAAATAAAACTTGTAGACCTATACAACAGAAATTATACTTTACCTTAAATATATTACACATCTTAGAAAATTTATAAATAGAAAAATAAAAATAAAAGAATGTGTTAAAAGATTTACAAATGTCATAGAGATTATACTTTTCCGGTACGTATATGTGTATGTGCCTGTGAGTCTGTGATGACTCCTGGCAACTGTTTGACAAGACCCTGGAGTTTTCTTTGCAAATTTTTGGGAAATGGCTTGACATTCCCTGCTCTCATTTCTACAGCTGATAGTGTGATTGACCCAAGGACACCTAGCTGGCTTTGTGTTTAAGGTAACACCAGAACTCATGATCTCCTGGTTTCTAAGCTGAGTCATTAACTACTACAGCAAACTGGCCACATTAAACTTTTTGATATATGAATTGTGAATAATGGTATATGTAAGGACCCACTTCAAAACCTTATCCTAAGAAAGCAGGACTCTTAGAACAGTTTCATTCCAAAAGGAACTTTTATTAGGAGAAGCTGATAGCAGGCATAGAAGGCAGGATCTGAGGATTTCCTGCTCAGATCAATAGGTTAAGAGTCCCAAGCAAACCCCACCCCAATAGTTCATCCGGTTAGTTCAAAAGAGCCAATCCCCAGGTGTTAAGTCTGCTGTGGGAACAGAGCTGATAATGGAGTCCGTTTCCATGCCTGTGAAGACATTGTTGGGTCTTTGCACCTTTCTCTTCTGCAGCGAGAGATAAGCCAATGGCCGGAGGCACATTCCTTTCTCACCCCAGGTTGACATCAAGGGAGAAACAGTTCAAAGAGCGAGCATATAGAAACAGCAGAGAGGATACATTGTAGGAAAGTTAAAGAGCATCCCATAGAGCCTTTCCCCCTCCCCGAGGAGAATGGTAGAACCCACAGAAAGAAATGAATTAGATGCCCACCAGGAAGGAAATGGGTTCTGACAGTATATATTATATTGAACCATAATACATATAGATTACAAAATGAAAACTATGAAATATACTGTAATAAAGTCTGTCCATAGTACTAAAGGCCATTCTAATTTTAAAATCCTGTAAAATTGAAATATGGATTTTAGTTAAATAGAAACCCAAATTTTGGATGTTTTACAAATCTATAAACTAGGGTCTAGGCAAAGGTTACAATTTGAATTAAATTGTGTTGTCAGATTACTCTTAAGATATGAAATTATTTTAGACATTAAAGCATACTCCCACAATGTAGCTCTTGGCATAGAAGGGATCTAATGTCTTTATCAATAAAACTTAGTATCTCTGCAGCAATTAGCATATGCAAAGTTAATTTAGCATAAATAGAATAGAATAGAACAGAACAGAACAGAACTGGAAGGGATTTCGGAAGTCTTCTAGTCCAGCCCCCTGCTCAAGCAGGAGAACCTATACCATCTCAGACAAGTGATTGTCTAGCCTCTTTTTAAAAATCTCTAGTGATGGAGTGCCGATTTCTGGGAGCAAGCTATTCCACTTTTTTCCACATTGAAACTCATTTTGTTGGATAGTTTTTGTTCAAGTTTTTCAAGATCTTTTTGGATCCCAAAATTATCTTTTGGGGTGTTGGCTACTCTTGCCAGTTTGGTGTCATCTGCAAATTTGATGAGTTCCCCTTCAATTCCTTTATCAAGTCATTGATGAAGATATTGAAGAATACTGGGCCTAAAATGGAACCTTGTGGTTACACAGCTTACTTTTCTCCATGTGGATATAGTGCCGTTAAGGACTACTCATTGAGTACGATTTGCCAGCCAGCTACAGATCCATCTGGTGGTGATGTTGTCTATTCCATCTTTTCCTAGCTTACCAAGGAGTAGGTTGTGGTTTACTTTATTATATGCCTTGCTGAAGTCTAAGTATACTACGTCCACAGTATTTTGCTGGTCTATTAGTTTAGTCACTTTGTCGAAGAATGAAATAAGATTGGTTTGGCATGATCTGTTTTTAACAAACCCATGCTGGCTATTACTTATAACTTTGTTTGCTACTAGTTGTTCACAGATCTGTTTTTTGATTATCTTTTCTAGGATCTTCCCAGGTATTAATGTTAAACTGATTGGTCTGTAGTTTCCTAGGTCCCTTTTTTTCCCTTTCTTGAAGATGGGAACCACATCAGCCCTTTTCCAATCCTCAGGTACTTCCCCGGTGCTCCAGGATTTTTGAAAGATGTGGTGCAATGGTTCTGAGATAACATCTGCCAGCTCTTTCAGAACTCTGGGATGTAATCTGTCAGGCCCCGGTGATTTATATTTGTCAAGGTTGGATAGGTGTTCTTTTGACCATTTCTCCTTTTTAAAGGAGAATTTAGTCCATTTACATTCATTGATAAAATGCCACTCTCCTTCTCCATCTCTTTCAATTATATCTAGGTCTTAATCTTCTAGTCGATCTTATGTGTCTCCAATCTCTTGTTCTTGCTCCTTCTTCTGTATATGTGTTTTTAATTTCTTCCTCCTCTCTTGGTTTAACTGCACCTTTTACTGCCATTTCTTCCTGTTCCTTTGTTTCTCTCTTTGTACCAGATTCAGAGTCACCTCCTTCCAGAAATGTTCTATGGTTGTTGAAGAATTCCATTGTTTTAAGTGGTGTATCCAATCTATATCTTTTCGTATCCCATAGATTAAAATCCATTCTGGAATCAGCCATCTGAAATTCACTCCTTTTTCAATTAATTTCCTAGTTAGAAACTGGTATTTTCTTCAGGATCCTCTTATTCTCCTAGGAATTTATTTGAGGACTACAATTTCTTTTTCTTTGTATTTCAAAGGTTCATCTCTTACTCTTCTCAGAATCTTGTCTCTTATGGATCTTTTGAGAAATCTAACATGTACTTCCCTGGGGACTTTATTTCTTCTAGCATAGTTTGAGTTGACTCGATAGATCTCATCTAATTCTCCTTCCATTTGCTGTTTCCCAATTCCTAAAGCGTCTGCCAATAATTCTGTTATCAAGTTTAGGAGATCCTCTTCCTTATTTTCCATTATATTTTGAAATCTTAAAAAGTATGAGGCTCTTTCTATATCCATCCCAGCTATCGAATCTTCTAGTTCTCCATTTATTTGCATCAATTTCTGATTTTCATCTTTTAAGAGCAACCTCGGTTGATTTATCTTCTATTTTTTGGATTCTTTATTGATTATCTGTAATCATCTGTTTAAAATTTTCAAATTGAGAATCCATGTTGTTAATTTTTTGATTCATTTTATCAAAATTACCTCATCTCATTGTAATCGCCATGTGAGTAGCAATTGCCTATTGAATTGCTTGTAGAGTCAATTGCTTGAGTTTCCTTTTGGAAGTTATTAGCCTTTTCTTGTTGGAGCATTGTATCAATTGATCTCTAATACATTGGACTTGCAGAAGCAGAAAAGGGAGCAGAAGATCCTTTTTTTCCAACTCTAGATAGATTAGATACACTCATATTTATCTTTTAATCATACTTTATAATCCACCAAGTAAATCAAAATTCATAATCCAACCGGCTCCTAACAAATAGGAGAAGTAAATAATAAAAACAGTGAGTGGTAAAAAAGAGCAAAAGGGAAAAAAGAAAAAAAGGATAAAGAAGAAAAAAAGAAAAAAGAAAAAAAATATATACCAAAATTTGTAAGTGTTCTGTTCAAAGAGATTTCTTGTTATTCACTCTTTCAAAATAGCTTGTAAAAATTCCAGGTCAAGCTGTATTTGTAATCCAGGGAAGTCAGATGACTTCAAAAACAATTTTTATTTATAATTGTAATCCATTCTGTAGAAAAAGGCAATTAAAAAAAGAGTCTTTTTTTTCAGCCACAATCTTCAGGACTATAAATTCCAAAATGTTTAAACTATAAGCTGTGTATGGGCATACAGCCAAGTTTTAAAACTCCAGTCAAAACAACTCAGTAAGATAAAGAGGGGGGGGAAAAAAAAGCAAGATTAAATGTAGTTCTCAGTTTTACCACTAGGTGTCATTAGATATCCATTTCCACCATACTTTAAAAAAGTTTAAGAAGTTAAAACCCGATGGTTTCCAAACAAGGAATAAACAAAAAAGATTTATAAATCCAAACATTTTTGAAATTATCTTTCTTTTATGCCTCAGCTATCTTCACAATATTGTTATAGGTCAGTTTTAATTTCCCCAAAGCTTATAGTTCAGGGGGAGGGGTAAGGAAAAAAAGCCCCCCCCCCTGGCGCTTGGGGATTTCTTGCTTTTGAATGCTTTTTCCCAAAACCGGTATTTCCACTTGTAGGAAAGTAGTCTCACCCGGATCAGCTGTTTTGCTTTCCGCTTTTAGAATTTGTTGTCTCCGACGATCAGCTGCTTCTGGCTGACTGCATGGGTCTGGTCAGGCTTTCTTCCTGATGGTCCCGAGGGCTCCTTTGGATCAAGCAGGCCAGCTCTGATCTGCAAAGTTTCACCCTTTGGCCAGTTGTCTTATTGGGTGACTTTCGGTCCTATTGGACTCCTCAGCTGGTAGAAATCAGGCTTGGGGAACAGAGCTTCATTCCCCAGTGCCCATCTTGCAGCGACGTCACCGGAAAACCCGAAGTTTGATATGAAACTTTATTCATACTGTATTTTTATCAACAAGTACTTGTAATCATACCATTGAAGCTATACCATTCATAAACATGGAAACAGAATAATAAAATGAAGTACAAATTTTACAATTATGTAGATAAAATAATTTTGGTATAGATTTTATTGATGTACAGAACTGGACATATCTAGTTAAGCATAATATATATTTATAATATTGTTAGTAAAAATAATCCTGCAAAAGACACACATACAGTGAAGTAAGGCCTGCACTCACCTGTTATGTAAATGGTGTAAAGATTTAACTGTGCAGCTTGCAAGGCTCATGAGATTATTTCTGTTGTATTCACCTTCTGGAGCAGCATAACTTGGGAAGGGCTTTTGTTGCTTTAGTACTTCTAAACTAGCTACAGGATCTGTTTTAAGCAATGTAAAATTTTAATCTGAACTGTGAGAATTTCAGGTTATAGCTGTTTCATAAATGAAGAAAAATACGCATGATTAGTACATTCTATTGTGCATTAAAAACTGTGAATACAGGTAGTCCTCAAGTTATGACCATAAACACAGCCTGCCCATTTCAGTCAAAAGTCAGAAGGGCTATTAAGTGAACCACCTCATTAACAAATGCGCCATCACTGCTCTCTCCAATGCATTCGTTAAATGAATACAAGGATCATTAACTGGAGCACTGGGTTCCTTGTGGACAGGAAGATCCTGGGAGGCTTAGACACAAGCCCACCTGCTTTGGGCCTCCCAAGGCCTCCCCCGATACCCTGAGATACCTCATGCCTCCTTCCTGCCCACCCTACAGGACTCCTCCCTACTTTATCCTGTCACAATCGCACTTATTTTTTGAGATCTTCAGAGCTCAAGGAGGCGAGGGTAGGGAAGGACAGGCTGCTCTGTTGCTGGGCCACAATTGAGAAGAAATCCTGTATTGAAAGGGAAAACCCTTTCATCATTGCTAATTTTATATATGCTAGCGCTGCTAACACTGGGAAATCTAAAACTGTCTAAGTATGAAGAAAAACTGGCAGGATTTCTTGTCCTCACTAGCATTAGTGCAGTTAATGTTGGGGCAGCTAACACTTTTAACTATTGACCATGGTATTCTTTCAGGCTGATTTAGGGAACTGGAGAAGGATAGCACAGTGTTCTGCTAGTTCACCTCCTTCTTCAAGTCCCAGTTGATATTAATCGGATGTGCGAGATCCAGCTCACAGCCACTTCTTTGTGGGGTGCCACAGAGCTCGGGACTTTCTCTGCTCCTTTTTAGCATCTACACCAAGCCTTGTGGAATGAAACAGGAAACTGCTGGGCGAGATCATCTGTCACCATGGGATAAGGTATCAACAGTATGTTGCTGGTCCTCGGTTATATATCTTTGTCCTGGGACAAGTGAATGATGCAGCAGACATTCTTTTGTGGTGCCTGAAGGCTGTGAGGGCCTGGATGGGGAACAACAGTCTTCAGCTGAACTCTGGTAAGATGGAGTGGCTGTATATCCAGATCTTTGGTCTTGGATAGGGTTGCATTCCAACTCGGAAGTCCTCTTGGACTCATGATTCTTGCTCGAAGAGCAGGGGGAAGCTGTGGCTAAGATAGCGTTTGAACAACTTCATGTTATGCACCAGTTACTTCTTTTCCTGGACAGTGAGGATCTGTTTGATCAGTCATGCCCTCATCACCTCCCATTGGTATATTGCAACTACATGGGGCTACCCTTGAAAAGTATCTGGAAGCTTCAGCTGTGAGCTATACTAGGTATCCAAAGAAGAGCACCTAGTACAGCTCATCGAACTGCATTGGGTACCAGTTTGCTTCTGGGTCCAATTCAAGGTGTTGGTTATTATCTATAAAGCCCTACAATTTTAACTCAATAATTTAACTAATATTTTAATTGTTTAATATACTGACATATTTTAATGTCTTATTGTATAATCTCCAGAGTCTCTCTTTGATTGCGATGGGTGGTTTAGAAATGTAAATATAAATAAAGTATTAAAAGTAGTGTATTTATTTCCTGCCTAATCCCAACTTCAATGATACTGATTTTATTATCTCTTCTGAATTAAGATATATATTAATTTAGAATGCTTTTAGGTAAAAAATAAATTGGCTTAAGATTTTAATATTGCTAGTGACAATAAATGTTGAGAATATGGCATATATTGGCATACAAATGCTAATTTGCCTATAACAGTCATTTGTTCTTTTCACATTATTCAAATTAAGAATAAAACTGAATTAAAATTGCAGTTGGAGTAAATATCCAATTATTTTATCAAAATGTCATACAGAAATACAATACAAGGTACCTATTTGTTATTGGCAAGTGACATATTTCCCCAAACAAGATATTCATATCGATTTAATTTTGCCAAATAAATACCCCCAACTTTGGGTGGCCAAGCCATCCATTGAATCTCTCTATTGCTCTCTAACAACCTTGGTCTCATATAATTTCCAGAACTGTTTTTTTTTTAAATTTAAACAATTACAAAAAGTAAGAATATATTCTGTTGCGCTTTTCCAATTTCTGCAGCATAATAAAATATTTTGTTTACTCGGAATAAATCTAACAGAAACGTATGTATATATCACTACTTTTCAGTTTACTTAATAGAAATGATTTACTAAGAATTACAGTGAAGCTATAGGATTTATCAGTAAACGCTCTCACGTGAATTGCGTCCAAGGCTAGAAGAAATGACTTCCAGTGGCATTTCTTTCTTATTTACTTTATGCCATTTTCTTACTAGAAACTTTAATCTTTGGAGAGGGAAAAAGAGAAACATTAATGAGTAAATTAAAACAACACATAAGATAATATTTCTATATTAACTATTAATTATCAAAATTTACAAGTGCTGTCAACCACAATATTTTGCTTTCTCATACTTGTTAAAAAAAAGAAAACAATGGATTAAAGCTTTAATAATTAACCAACCATTTAAATCCCATTAGTTTCATTGGACTTACAAGAATTTTTATTCACCATTTATGGAAATCAATATCAGGAAATAATAAATTAATGTAAAGCCTTTGAAAAAAAAAGTACTAAAGATTAGTTACCTTAATATTGCAATGACCACACGGACTGCAGATCTGAACTTGGTAAAAAAACGACTTCGTGTTTCAGAAACATTCAGATCAGGAGCAGAAGGATAAATGCCCATGCGTGCTATCAGGGACAATGTTGCTTGTTCACATTCTTGAAATCCACCCAAAAGCAGAAGAAGGTATTTCTTCTGATAAACCAAGGCCTTCCTAAAACTCTCAGCTCTCAAATACTTACAGTAAAGCTTCTGTATCTAAATAACAACAACAACAATAATAATAGCAGTAGCAAAATAATTCTTATGGGAAGCTAAGAAAATATTTTGGAGTTCTGGTAATTACAGTGCTTAACAACAGTCACTGATTACACCAACTGCATCTCTTAGTGCTGGCAATCTTGCCACTCCTGATGATTGTCATTAAGGAAAAATTGCAGGATGTTACCTAATGACCTCCTTAGACTTCCTGCTGCTCTTCAACAAGCAAAGGATTATTGTTGTGGGGGGAAATGGAGAAAGAAGAACTATTAGCTGTGTTTGCCACCTTGAGTTACATACAAAGTAATAAAGGTGGGATAAAAATCTAAATAAATCTAATAAATCTAAATAAATACATACATTACATACATACAATTGGGAAGTCACAATGAAGTGTCAGGCAGTACACAAAGAGTAAATGCTGCTGCCAAGGGGAGAGGTGGAGGACAGTGCATTAATGGCCGCTGAGATGTAGCCTGAGCATGGTGGGGCCAGCTGTTGCCGAGTGGGAAGAGTGTACAAGGCTAGATGACTGGCACAATGCAAGCAAAACAGGGCCAGAGGTGGCTGCTGCCAGGTGGAGGTAGGGGTGGACTGGCAGCCTTTGGGGAATGGTGTGAGTGTGGTATGGTCAGGGCTAGCTGCTTCAGGGTTTTCAAGAATGAAGGAGGGGTGTGGATGACTGGTATGAGTAGGACCAGGGAGTGGCTGCTGCACTGAGGTAACTGTTGCTGGAGACACAAAATTGTGCAGATGTGGCATGAGCACAGTGGTCCTAGAGTTGGCTGCACAGGTGGCTGCTGTGGGCAGCAGTTCCACATGAGTCTGGAATATGAGATCCACAGAATCTTCAGAGGAAAAACCTCTGAATCTCAGCGATTTACCAGAGCAATAGTCCCCAACCTTTTGGCACCAGGGAGCAATTCTGTGGAGATAGATTTTTCCACGGACCAGAGGGGGTGTGCTGTCTGCAACTGGTGGATGGGGCTTCACTTATTTGTGCAGCTGGTTTCTGGCATGTCAGGGACTGGTGCTGGTCCATGGACCAGGGGTTGGGACCCCTATACTAGAGCAGCTCATAACTTTTAGTTTCAGCTCTTCAATTGGCTTTGCTTGTGGGAAGCCAACAGCAAAGGTTGCAAGTAGTGATGATGTGACATAGGATACTGCAACTGTGGTAAATGCAAGTCGATTGCCAAGCACCAGATCATGATTACATGATCACTGGAATGTTGCGATGCCAGAACTTGAAGAACTAGTTTCACTCAGCGCTGTCATAACTTCAAGCAGTTGCTGAGCCAACGGTTGTTAGCCGAGAACTACTTATAGCTTAATGAATGAAAACTTTGCATCTCAGAAGTTGCACTAGGCATATAAAATAAGGACTGGATCCAACAATATCAGTTAGCTGAATGTTCTGTTGTTAAGGGCAGTAAATGTATATTCATGTTCATAGTTGTACAAATTCTGAATAAATGCTAAGAACTAGGCTTTTGTATCATTCTTATAGGAACAAAGTTTGGATTTATTATGGATTTTTTTCAGTGACTGGGAGTTGAAAGAGTTAAACATTACTTCTGAAGAATGTAAGACGATTAAAACAAAGCTGATCTGTTTCAAATGTTTTGGGGATTATGTTTTCAAAAATATTTTAAAATCTTCCAAATTATTTGTATTTTGGATGGTGGACAACAATCCAATATAGTTGGTAGATGACATCAAATCTGGGAGTGGAAAAAATGGAGCAGCAGCTCATCCCAAATTCCTATTTTTCCTATAGCCAGAATATTCAAAATATTCATGTGATAAAGAAAATTTACCTTGGCTGTTTTGTATGTTCCTAACTCTAAAAACTACGTGAAGCAGAGATTACTTATTTGAAATTTCAGCTAAAATTAAAACTCTGCTTTCTCTTGCCAAACACACTAAATCCCAGTCTGCTTTCCTTTGCCATTCCCAGACAGACAATGGATAAAAATAATAGAAATATAGTATTGTTTACCTTTGGGCTGGAAGACATCACAGTTTGTTTGTTTTCTGTCACATTTGTTTTGGTTGCTGCATAGTTTGTTGCTTTCAAACCATTCTGTAAACCACACTTATCCTGGTAAGTATACCCTTCTGATGCTTGCATAGAGTGAATTATACTTGTAGGGATAACCTAAATGTAACATTATAATAATAAAGTGATTAAAAACTTCATACAACAAAATATGACTTTAATTCAACAATATAAATATATATGTTAAAAAGAATTAAATCCACTGTGGCAAATCAATCTGCTACAAGATTAATTTAAAAGAGGACTTGATAACTTCCTGAGGACACCTAGTTTGCACTTTTAAGTCAGTACTGATTTCTGGCAACAGTGTGGATTAGTTCCTGCAGTTTTCTTGGCAAGATTTCAGAAGTGGTTTACTGGTGGTGAGGATCAAAAAGGTTATTGGAATGTCTTTGGAGAAATTATAAGTTACTAAAGCCAAGATAAAGATGGCAAACATGTGACCCTACAGTCAGCACCGGTCACCCTGTCTTCAATGGCTCTTTTTTTAAAAAAAAAACAAATTTTATTGGTTTTTCCATTTTACAAACAAGTGCTTAAGAAACAACATGGTGGCAGGGCAATCAATTGTCCACAAAAAAAAGTCATACTCATAAAGTTCAGATTAAGTCATTAAAAACCTCCTCTCTTTTCCCTCTAATGACATATTATATTCAAATTGATATATTTCAATAAACTAAATCAATCATAACAATCCTCAATAATCTTTCATCTAAATATATCCACAAATCCAGATCCTGTGTTAAATTTGACTATTTCATTTGCTATATTCCATATTTCTAATCTAAATACCTAGTTAACACTTCGGGAGTCTCCCCATAACTTTTTCCCTTAACATATTCAATAAACATTTATTAATATCATTTCTTTTTTTTCCTATTCCTCTTCCATTACAAAATGACTATCAGTTCTAATAAGAAAAGAAAATATTAGTTCAGATCAGAAAGGAAAAAGAAGAACAAAGAAGAAAAAACAACAACAAAACAAAAAAAAGAAAAAAAATACCTTTCTATTTCTATTATTCTTTATAATCTAACAATCATTCCCTCAATATCTGTATCACATTTCTTTAACGTCCTCCCAGAGTTACTATATCCAAAACATATTAATACATAAATAAAACAACTTATTATTAAATTCAAACCTTTAATTTTTATTCAATCTAACCTCTTATTTAACTGTCTTAAGCCATAAATCAATACATATCTAATAAGCCTTTTAAACCCATTACATAAAACCATAAGTCACATTTTTAAATCTTATTCTAGCTTTCCTTTTATGCCATACCGGTTTCCATAACAAGGCCTGTATATCAATGAACAAGTCACTCTTTATGCCTTGTAGTATCCTTTGAATCAAACAGAGACGTCCTCTTTTCCATTTTAGAAACCTAGCTCCTTTGTAAGTGATCCCTTGTTGTTTTGAGAAGTCAAATCTCCACGTTTGAAGCTGTTGAATAGCCGGCTCAATTGTGTTCAACTTTGTAGATGATTTATCCAAGCTACCATAGTTCTCAGATCGTTGGGCTTGTCTGTTCATTTCTGTTGGTTTTGAGGTTGTACGTGGTTTAATTGCAATCCATTTTAGTTCCTCAGAGATCTCATCAGCATGCATATGAAATAGGATAGAATCTTCTTTACCTTTAGTTAGTCCTGCTTCTGTTGTTTTTTGGTCTATAGAATGGTCAGATAAGGTCTGAGAGTCAATTTGTAAATTCAAAGCAGAATTTTTGTTTTTTATTTCCATAGTAAATTCTTTTATTTGAGAACATATTTCATCAGTAGCTTCGTAAAGTTTTTCCAGTATAAGTTTATAGTCAAGTTGAACCAAGGGTTGTTCCATTTCAAAAATAATTAGAAACAGTCTGTATCATTTAGTAGAGGCTATGTTCAGAAAACATTTAATCAAAGTCCACCCCCACCAGTACAGCTGTTAATTTTCTTTGTATTTTCCCTTTTATGGTAACCTGAAAGTCAAGGTCAGTCTGATCATCAGCAAGAAAGAAAAAGTTGCAATTTTAACTTTTTCCACAAGGTGTCCTCAGTATAGTGTAAAATCTTTTCCCATAGACCAGGAATCTCATAAACAAGATCAGGAAGCACAGAAAAAAAAAAAAAAGAATTCAAGTCCAATAGCAGATTCAATATTAAAAAGTTTTCCAAGACCCCAAAGTGAAGAGAAAAAAAAATAGAAGAAAAAAAAGTCACTTTAAATTAATTCAAACCAAAAGCTTCTTTTTCCCACACTCACCAACGCCGCCTTCTCAGAGCAGGGAAATGATTTTAAAAGTGCTTTTTACAGGCACAAAAAAAAAAAAGGAGAGCCAAGAGAGGAAAGGGAAAAAGTCTTACCTGGCTCAGCCACGGTGGTTCCTGTGCTTAGATGTTCTTCTGACTTTTGGTTACAGTGGCAAGATGAACGGCCATTTTACTGGCCGTTCTTTCCACCATCGGCCCAAAGGAGCAATCTCGGTCCCTGGAAGAAGCTGCCGCTCTCTCAAGGATGACGAGGACCTCCTCACCGGTAGCCGCCCCTCCAAGGTGGCTTTTCAACCCGATTAAGGGTCTACTGGCAGCAGAGAATCAGCTGGTGAGGAGAGCAGTCTCCTCGCGCAGCTGTGAGCGCCGCGATCCAGAACCGGAAGTCCTGTCTTCAATGGTTCTTAATTAACTGAATGGTAGGACTTTTCTAAGAGGCAAAATGCTTTCTATTTGTAATCTTCCCAAAAATTGTGAAAAAAATTAAATAATTGCTTTGCTGAAATTCAACAGCTTCTTCATCTTCTTTTCTTCTATTTTTACTGTTCTGGGTGTTGAGGGAGACACAAAGTTCTGGTTCTTGCATTTCTGGTGGCCTCAACCATTGTTGATACATGTTGCTGCAATGTATCTTTGATGTTGTCTCTCCATCTTCTGCTGGGTCTGCCTCATGTTCTTCGGACTTATTCTCTTTTTATATATGTCTTGTATGGTATAGAATCTCAAGACAGCATTCAACAGCAAATTGCCAAATTTAGATGGAACAATACTGATTGATTTTTCAATCAGTATTGTATGAGGGAGGGAGTGGGGATAAATATGAGAATGGGAGCACTTAGCCTCCCAGAAGCCATTCCTACACTTATTGGGCATTAGTGTTGAATTTCAATTATGCAATAAGCCATAGGAATGCCATATCTCAGTGATGGCGAACCTTTTAGAGACCCAGTGCCCAAACTGCAACCCAAAACCCACTTATGTATCACTGGGTGCCGGGTGGCCCTCTGGGTAGCTGTGGCCAACTGGGTGTGGCTATGGTGGTCATGGCAGATGGGTGGGCATGGCCAGGGTAGGCGTGGCCAGCTGAATGTTGCTCCTGGGGAGGGATGCCTGTGGGGGCCGGGCAGGGCTGGGGGAGATCCAGGGCATCTCTGGCAGATGGGGAGGTGGGCAGGAAGCTCGTCCTGCGGGGTGAGGCAAAGCAAGGCAGGAGTACCATTGTCTCAGGCCAAGGCGAGGCAGGGGCCGGGGCAGTTGCTGCCTGACACCATTGGCCTCTGCACACAGAGGCCAGCGAGCGCATGGGTACTGGGATGCATCCACCCATGTGGGACCTCAGCGAGTTAGTGGGCGACTGGTTGAAGAGGGAACGTTGCCATCTTCAGGGCATGGCATGTGTGCCTAAGAGAGGGCTCTGAGTGTCGCCTCTGGCACACATGCCATAGGTTCGCCAACATTGCTATATCTGATCTACAGAACATGACTTGTTAACTACTGAAAATATTTCACTGCATATATGAAAGTCTTCATATTTCCCATCAAAGTCTAAATAATTTTTAAATGTTAAGATTATTTAACTCTGAAAAAATGTTGTGATAAGAACATAATTAACTGGTTTAGATTCCAAACTATATTCAAAAAATATATACAGTAGAGGGGGAAATAAACAGGTAGCTCTGACTTATAACCATTTATTCAGTGATCGTTGAAGTTATGATGGTGCTGAACAAATAGTGGTTACAACTAGTCCTGAGTTTTGGCTGTCCCAGTATCCCTGCGATCAGTTGCAATGCCCCCATGACCACTTGATCACCACTTGTGACCTTCTCTTCTGGCTTCCCCAGAAAATCAATGAGGAAGCCAGTAGGAAATGTCACAATTTACTGGGGTAAGTCTCCTGTACCTGGGCACCCTCCTCCAGCTCTATACCTGTGACAGCCACTCACACATCCTTGTGCACCCTTCCCAAGCCTTGCTTCTTTGCACCCTCACACACCCTCCGATTCTCACTCTGGCTCCCTCACACCATCCCTTAGCTTTCCTTATACACTGCACTCTCCCCAACCTTTGTGATGTTTCCTTCACACCCCTTTGTGAACTCTTCCACCTGGCAGCCACTGCATACTTACCTGTCAATCTGCTTGCAAGCCATCTGGGACTTGCAATGTCCTGCTAGCTTCCCAGTAACTAGGTTGTGGGATATTGGTAGGAAGTTGTCTTGCCTAACTGTAGGTTTCAGTTAACAATGACAACAAGGACTGCAGGGATTGCAGTCGCTAAGTATACATAGTCAAATCTTTTAATTTCCCAGGGAAAGATTTGGAGGAAAAGAGTAGTTTAGTATGATTTTTAATTTTTTATAATAAAATATAAAAATAATACAGTTATTTAAATATTATAAATAATAATATAAGATACTATATATATATTATACAATAGTATAAAATGTTATATTATAATAATAATAGTTAATTTATTTTAGACAATCTACTGTTTTAAAGGACAAGATCGTAGGTTTATGCCAAGATTTTCTGCCACAGAGGCTTTTCAAATCACAAAACTTGGGAAAATAGGTTGTTACTGTGAGAGTTTTCTTGTCATTTTTAACAAAAGTGAAGGAAATGATTGGTCCATTAGTGGGTGGAAGTGGCAAGAAGGTGACAAGCAACAGGGAGAAAGCAGAACTATTTAACTCATTTTTTGCATCTGTCTTTACACAAAGGGAAAAAACAGACCAACCTATCAAAAATAGTGCCATAAAAAACAAAGAAACACAAGTTAAGATAGGCAAGAAAATGGTAAGTGAGCACCTGTCCAGCCTAGATGAGTTCAAATCACCAGGACCAGATGGATTACACCCCAGGTTCTCAAGGAACTGGCAGATGTGATATCGGAACCACTGAACTATATTTTTCAAAGATCCTGGAACACAGGGGAACTACCAGAGGACTGGAAAAGAGCTGATGTAGTTCCCATCCTCAAAAAAGGAAAAAAAATGGATCCAGGAAATTACAGACCTATCAGCCTGACCTCAATACCTGGGAAGATCCTGGAAAAGATAATCAAACAACGAATCAACGAACACCTAGAGGCAAACAAAGTCATTACTAAAAGCCAACATGGGTTTGTCAAAAATAGATCATGCCAGACAAATCTTATTGCATTCTTTGACCAAGTGACAAAATTAGTGGATCAGAGGAATGCTGTGGACATAATTTACTTGGACTTCAGTAAGGCATTTGATAAAGTAGATCACAACCTACTACTTGATAAGATAGAAAAATGTGGGGTAGACAGAATTACCACCAGATGGATCCGTAGCTGGCTGACCGGCTGTACTCAGCGAGTGGTCCTCAATGGAACTGCATCTATATGGAGGGAAGTGTGTAGTGGGGTGCCCCAGGGCTCTGTTCTGGGCCCAGTGCTCTTCAACATCTTTTTTTTTTTTTATTAAAAAGTTTTATAAATTTTACAAAAAAAAACATAACAATACAATAACAAAAAACCACATATACAAAGAGAAAAAAAACCCTAAACATTACACAACAAAACCCCCCTCCCCCCACCCCCACCCAAACACCCCCCCTTCCCCCTCCTGAGCTTCCCAGAGCAGGATATAGGCTTAGTTAAAAAAACAGTTAAGAAATTATATTTATAGAAAAAAAGAAAGAAAAAGAAAAAAAAATATAGCATTAACATATATATATATATATATATATATATATATATATATATATATATATATATATATATATATATATATAAAAATTATGAAAAAGCTATATATTTTTTTATATCCAATTTAAATTGTATAAATTTTATCCATTTATCCCAAACAGCAAGAAATTTCTCTTGCGTTTGTTCCTTTAAAAAAGCCGAAATCTTTGCCATTTCCGCCAAATAAGACACTTTAAGAAACCATTCCTGCAATGTAGGCAAAGATTCCTTCTTCCAATATTGTCCTACTAACAGCCTCGCGGCTGTAATCAAATTTAACATCAATATAACCTCCTTTGTATCACAATCAGTAACTATACCCAACAAAAATAATTGCGGAGTAAATTTTACCCTCCTTCTAAAAATTCTCTGGATATTCCACCATATCTTAATCCAAAATGCTTTTATCTCTCTACACGACCACCAAATATGATAATAGGTAGCATCCGTACAACCACATCTCCAACATTTAGGTTGTAAGTCAGGGTACATAAGAGACATTTTTTGTGGATCAAGGTGCCATCTATAAAACATTTTATAAAAATTCTCCCTTAAGTTCTGTGCTTGTGTAAATTTGACATTTCTCACCCAAATGGTTTCCCAGGTGTCCAATGGAACTGGCTCACCAAAATTCTGCGCCCATCTGATCATACAATCTTTAATTAGTTCCGTTTCTGAATCCAATTCAACTAAAACCCCATAAATCCTCTTAATGTGGGTTTGTCTTTGATCCTTCACTTGCTTAATAAAATTTTCATCTTCTCTAAGAAAACCCACCTTACAATCCACCTTCCATCTATCTACTAGTTGCCTATATTGGAACCAAGAATAAATAATATTTTCTTGTGCTAACTCTTCCCGTGATTTTAACTGCCAGTTTTGTCCATCCCATCTAAGTAACTGTCTATAAGATACCATATCCATTTTAGCACCTCTTTTTATTCCTTCTATCGCATGCCAAGGTATAGCCCATAATGGTACTTTAAAATCACTTTTATAATATTTTCTCCAAGTCCTAAGTAAAGAAATTCTTAAAATATGAGCTTTAAAGACCCAATCCATTTTTTTATTAAATATTAAATAGGCATGCCACCCAAAAAGTAAATCCCATCCCTCTAAATGTAATATCTCAGAGTTTGTCAAATTTACCCAATCACTAATTAGTGTTAGAACCACCGCATCATAGTATAATTTCAAATTCGGTACCTTGAGTCCACCCCTCTCACGGAAGTCTTGCATAATTTTAAACTTAACCCTTGGCTTTTTCCCTGCCCAAATGAATTTATTAAGGCCTTTCTGCCATTCACTTAAATTAATCTCATTCTTCAAAATCGGTAACATTTGAAACAAAAAGAGAAACTTGGGTAGAATATTCATTTTTATCACTGCAATTCTTCCCATGAGGGATAATTGCAACTTCTCCCAATTCTTCAAATCTTTCTGTACCCTAACCCACAACCTTTCATAATTATTTTTAAATAATTTTGCATTAGAGACAGATAACATCACCCCCAAATATTTTACCTTATTAACAATTTCAAAACCCGTCAAATTAACCAAAGTCTGCTTCTCCTGACTAGTCATATTTTTAGGTAAAATTTTAGTCTTATTAACATTAATCTTAAAACCCGAAACCACACCATAATAATGAATCAGTTGTAATAACTTTTCTGCAGAGTGAGTAGGTTGCGACAAAGTAACCACCAAGTCATCTGCAAAAGCTCTTAATTTGTATTCTTTTTTATTAACTTCTATTCCTTTAATTTCCTGCGACTCTCGGATTTTGATCAACAATATTTCCAATGTTAAAACAAACAACAACGGTGATAATGGACATCCCTGCCTAGTACCTTTCTCTATTGTAAAAACCTCTGACAAACCTCCATTAACAATAAGTTGTGCCGTTTGTTTTTGATATATTACCGTAAGAGCTTGTACTATCTTTTCACCAAAATTCATCTCTTCCATTACTCTTAACATAAAATGCCAATTCAGTTGATCAAAAGCTTTTTCAGCATCTAAAAATATCAGCCCTGCAGGAACTTGGTTGTTCTTATCTAAATATTCTAATAAATTGATAATTTGTCTAACATTATTTTTCATATATCTTCCAGTTATAAACCCAGATTGATCTTTATGCACAAGATGATGCACAACCCTCATAAGCCTATTTACTAAAATTTTTACAAATATCTTATAATCCACATTTAAAAGAGATATAGGCCTATAATTCTTTGGTAAAGTAAGATCTTGATCCTCCTTTGGAATCAATGATATAAAAGCACTACGCCATGAAGGAGGAATCTCTAGACCCTGTAAAATATCATTAAAAAGATCACCTAATGGCTGAATCATCTCCTCCATTAAAGCTTTCTAATAAACAGCTGTTAACCCATCCGTACCCGGTGCTTTCCCTGGTTTCAATTGTTGAATTGCTAATGCAATTTCCTCCTTAGTAATTAAACCATTAATTTCCTGTTTCTGATTCTCTGTCAATTTGGGAAAACTAGCCTCATTTAAGTATTTATTTATATCTAAAATTTGAACATTGGTAGATTTATGTAATTTTTGATAATAATCCAAAAAAGATTTCTTAATCAATTCCTTCTGAGAAACTAATTTACCCTGATAATTTATTTTATCTATTATTCTCTGTCTCTGTTTCTTTCTTAACTGGTAAGCCAACCATCTCCCTGGCTTATTAGCATTACAAAATGTATTTTGTTTCATAAACAATAGGTTGGTTGCAGCTTGATCCGCTAACAACATATTAAATTGTGTCCTTAATAACTTTACAGATTCTTTAATACTTTCATCAGAAGGATTTAAAATCAAAGACTTTTCTTTTAATTTAATTTCATCTTCCAATTCTTTACGTTTCTGAGTCTGCTTTCGCTTATGACAATTATTCATTTTTATCAAGATGCCACGCATAAATGCTTTGCCTGCATCCCATACCATTGACATTGAAGTCCCCTTATACATATTTAAAGCAAAATAATCCTTTAAACACTCCTTTAACTTTTGAACATTCTTTTCTTGTCTGAATAGATTTTCATTCACTCTCCAGGATCTTCTCTCCTCTTTTTCTTGAGTCAGCTCCATCCAAACTGGACTATGATCCGTCAGTGACCTAGGAAAAATCTTTACATTCTTTACTCTATTATATAAGTCCGTTGTAATCAAAAAGAAGTCAATTCTTGAAAAGGATTGGTGTCTATCTGAAAAATAGGTGAAATCTCTCTCCTCTTGATTACATTCCCGCCAATAATCCCTTAGTTCCCAGTCCTCTTTCATGTCAAAAAAAGCTTTAGGTAATTTTGCTTGTTTACAAAGAGGAGAAGAGCCTTTCTTATCCCTTTGTATATCTAAGACACCGTTCCAATCACCCATTAGTACCACGGATCTATAGTCCAGCAAAGTTATTTTTTGATGTAACAACCTATAAAATTGTTCCTGTTGCTGATTTGGTGCATAAAGTCCCACTATGAGTACTTTCTTACCATATAAGCCAAGTTCAATCATCACATATCTTCCTTGGGGATCTGATTCTACCAGACAAGCTGGTAAATTTTGCTTCACATAGATAACAACTCCCCCCTTTTTCCCAGGAGCAGAAGATACAAAATGGGATCCCAGACGAGCATTAACTAAATATTTCTGATCCTTATGTAAGATGTGAGTTTTCTGTAAACAAATAACATCATTGTTATGTTGCTTCAAATAGTAAAAGATTTTTTTCCTTTTCTGAGGAGAATTCAATCCGTTAACATTCCAGGTCAGAAACTTTGCCATCACCCTTGGCCAGGAGCCCGGAGAAGACACCTGTGAGATCTGCCATTGCTGCATGTGTTGCATAACTCTTGGGTCTTGCTCCTCCCACCAGCAATGATGCACTTTCAGAAGAAGCATCTTTAGCCTCTTTCTTGCGTTGCTCCTTCTCTTTACGTTTGTAAGCTGCACGGGTCATTCTCTGCTCTTTAACCTCCGTTTGACGCTGCAATTCAGCTTGCAGCATCCCAGCGGAGACCAAACCTAATGCCTCAGATTGCTGCTCCGACTCTTTGCCACTCAAGGATTTCTGAACAGGTGGAGCTGAGCCTGCACCCAGGACCGTGTTGTAAAACTCTCTGGCTTTGTCAACCGTATTCAATCTGTAACGCGTCCCTGCATGGCTCAGAACAATACCCATCGGGATTTCCCATCTGAATGGCATCAATCTAGCTTTAAGCTCATTGGCTAGAAAAGAAAAATCTTTCCTGTTTCTTAAAAACTTTGATGGGATTTCCTTTAAAATAATAATATCTTGAGAAGCAATCTGGAATCTCTTATTATAGAAGATTTGTACAATTTCATTACGCAGAGACTTCTTTGTAAAATAAATCACCACATCTCTGGGTAAA
Organism: Crotalus tigris; assembly: GCF_016545835.1. NCBI lineage: Eukaryota > Metazoa > Chordata > Lepidosauria > Squamata > Viperidae > Crotalus > Crotalus tigris. Next base: position 2,717,273 of record NW_024100510.1, read on the forward strand.
TTCTTCTGCTTCGCAATCCAAGAATTGACTCTGTAAATTTTTTCCACTTCTCTGCGTAATTCTCCTTTATCCATATTCAGAGCAACAGCTAAGTCAGTAAGCACCATCTCCATCAGATCTTGATTCATATCTTCCTTAAGGCCTCTAATCCTCAAGGCATACTCCATCTGTCTGTACTGAAACATAAGAATATCTTCTTGTGAAGTCTCCACCTTCCTTTCCACATCTTGAATTTTATCATCAAAAGTCAACTTTATCTTCCACTTCCTCCAGTCTTGCATCCAGCTTCACCACCACCGTAGCCAAGCCTGATACTGCTGCAACTATATCTTGTCGCAAGATGGTATTATTAGCTTCTAATAAACCCTTTATCCCACTTATCTCTTCTTTAATGTCAGATTTAATATCAGATTTAATCTGTATAACAAATTGCTTCATTTCATCTCTCATTTGAGATATAGCATCCCCCATTATACCTTTAACCTCTTGTGCTGACAGGCCTGGCAGAGGAGGAGAGGGTGGTGGCTGAGCCGGTGGTACATGTTTAAGTTGTTGTTGTGGTTGTGCAGTAAGAGTTGTAGGGGAAGAAACCACCTTAGGTGTTGTCGAAGGCAGCTGTCTCTTTGAAGCCATTTTATATGACACCGTTCTCACTTCCCTTCTCCCCAAAGAGAGGGGAGGAGGAAAAGATTTTTTTTTTTTTTTCAAAAAAACAGCACCAAAAAAAATCCAAGAAAGAAAAAGAGAAAAAAGCCAAAGGGAAAATCCAATACCAAGAGCAAAAATATCAAAAGCAAAATCATTAAAATCCAGTCCTTTAAAAATAAAGAAAAACTAAAGAGGGAAAAAAAAACTCCGACACTTTCAAAACGCCATCTTAATTCCTCTCTCCATACCAAAAAAAAAGAACAAAGGAGAAATAACCAAAACTAGCCAAAACTAACTAAAAAAAAAAAATAAAGCCCTAAACTGTAAAAAGAAAATCCTTTAATCCGCTCTGTCCGTTTTAAAAGTTACTCACCAAGACGCTATATTCACGGAGATAGAGGCGGCGGTTTCTTTTGCTTCAAAGGAAGCAAAAACAGCTGGGAGGCGGAGATCAGCAGGAGCTCCGAGGGAACACTCCTTTCACCCCCTCTAGGAATAAATCCAGAGGGGGTTCAGGGGTTCTACCTCTACTCCTGCGTTCTCTATCCCTTCCCTTTGCCCGGGAAGGGAATTGCGAACCGCGGGCCAGCTGATACGCGCTGGGCTCCGCGATTCTGACACCTTCCCAGCTGGACGGCTAAGAATTAGCCGCCATCGCCGTCGCCCCGTACCGGAAGCTCCCCCCTCTTCAACATCTTCATCAACAATTTGGATGAAGGGATAGATGGGGAACTCATCAAATTTGCAGACGACACCAAGCTGGCAGGAATAGCCAACACTCCAGAAGACAGGCTTAAGATACAGAAGGATCTGGACAGACTTGAACACTGGGCACTAACTAACAAAATGAAATTCAATGGTGAAAAAAGCAAGGTTCTACATTTAGGCAAGAAAAACCAAATGCACAAGTACAGCACAGGTGGCACCATGCTCAATAGTAGTAACTGTGAGAGGGACCTCGGAGTCCTAGTAGACAATCACTAAATATGAGCCAGCAGTGTGCTGCAGCTGCCAAAAAGGCCAACACAGTGCTAGGCTGCATTAACAGAGGGATAGAATCAAGATCACGTGAAGTATTAATACCACTCTTCAATGCCTTGGTAAGGCCACACTTGGAATACTGCATCCAGTTTTGGTCACCACGATGTAAAAAAGATGTTGAGACTCTAGAAAGAGTACAGAGAAGAGCAACAAAGATGATTAGGGGACTGGAGGCTAAAACATATAAGGAACGGTTGCGAGAATTGGGTATGTCTAGTTTAACGAAGAGAAGGACAAGGGGGGACATGATAGCAGTATTCCAATATCTCAGGGGCTGCCATAAAGAAGAGGGAATTAAGCTATTTTCCAAAGCACATGAAGGCAGAACAAGAAGCAACGGGTGGAAACTAATCAAAGAGAGATGCAACCTAGAAGTATGGAGAAACTTCCTGACAGTGAGAACAATTAATCAGTGGAATAGCCTGCCTCCAGAAGCAGTAAATGCTCCAACACTGGAAGTTTTTAAGAAGAGATTGGACAGCCATTTGTCCGAAATGGTGTAGGGTTTCCTGCCTGAGCAGGGGGTTGGACTAGATGACCTCCAATGTCCCTTCCAACTTTACTACTATTACTATTACTAAAAATCTGAGCAGAGAACTTCAAATTGTGTTTTGATGTGCCTGTACCTAGTACTAATTCAAAACTGATGTGATACTTCACAGCTTTGTCATTGTGGGGAAAATGGGAAGAGGAAAGTGTAAAGGATAAATTTGCTGCAATAAGTTTTGTAAAAATAATAAAAGCAGGATATAAATAAATTAAAGTAAAATAAAATAAAAATATTTTTATTCTATTGGAAGACATGAGATTAGCTGGTTTTCTATAAATTGTAACTAAAGTCTAAATAGTTATCGGTATTTATGAAAAGAAAATACATCCTCTTACCACAGGTTTGGAAAAAGCCAGTAATTCTTTGATTTCAAGTATATGAAGTAAGGTTGCAACTATCTCATCATTTGATGCAGACCAACTTACTGTTCTGTTAAGTACAAAACAGAAAAATGTAATCCAGGTAGCTATGCAACAAGTAGCTGTCCCAAAAAAACAGATAACTCTGAATATTTAGTCTCAAGCAACATAGCTAAAAATAATAAATTTGTGTAAAACAATTAATCTTATATAGATCTTTGCAGTCATATAAAATTAATATTCACCAGCCAACCTCACAAATGATTTTGGGCAGGGAACAATTTCTGCTACTTGGAATCTTATACAGCACTTGCCTGAAATCTGGAAAGCAGTTAATATTCAGTACAGAAAGCACAGTTACGCGTATCACTGAATTCAAGCTTTCTGATTAACTATCACTAATAAACAGTAATATCAGGTATTGCCGTTAACATTTTTTCCCAGGAAGACTGATATTTCTTGGAAAGTATAGACAGTGTGTCCAGTTGATAGAATTGATGATTTCCCCTTGTATCTCCAATTTCTCAAAGATGTTTCTAAAACAAAGAGAATTCCTAAAAGAATACTCACTTGTCTATAGTTTTATATATGAACTCAGAAAGAAATGCAGCAACAAGAACCAGTTGTTCTCTGATGTTTTCCAATATCTGTTGTTCAACATGCAATCTTACAGTATCAGATGTAAAAGTTAAATTAGTGTAATTATTTCTTGAAGGAAATTGGTTATATTTTTTTAATAATATTTCTTGTTTCTTCAGATCTTCTAGCATTTTTTGCAATTCCATGAATTTCATACAGTTTTGCAAATATTGTAATGTGGACTTATTCTATTGGAATAAAAAATACAGTAATTTGTATTATATCCAATAATGTATAGAACATCCATAAAGACACACACACACACACACACACACACACACACATTTTGGGGTACAAGAGGCACTTTGTGGTAGTTGATGATTCTTTGCTAAGAAAAATAAGGACTGAGTATGCCAAGCTGGTATTATATCAAGGGACAACCAGATTATGATAAACAGGTTGCTGAAACTGCAAAGTATAGTAACCATCTGTCAACGTTGCTAATATTGGATATTATTGCTTTGACAAGATATGCAGAACTGTCTGGTATTTTTAGAGTTAATTCAGATGGTGGTGGTGGTGGGGGAGAAAGATAAGGACTGCTTGGGAAGGGAATCTTTGCCCTTCAGGTTGATTGGAAAATGTGAATGATGACTGCAAAAAGGGGAGGGGGAATAGCCTGGAATGTTACGTGCAAAGGAAGGGAAATTCAGATCTTGGCATCCCTCCATGTTGTGCCGATACTCTGTTACACTGTAATAAAGGCTTTCTAGGATAAACAATGCCTGGAAGTTCTTTGAAGCGTTTCATTAGTTGGAACTATGACACCATCCCTCTGAGTATTCAACATGAGTGACAATGCCAAAAAAGATTTTCAGAGACTACAAAGTCCTGGGCAGAAAAATGGAAATATAAATATTGTTTTTGTTAATCTTTCCATCTATAAGGATAAAAGCCTTTCACATGTGATAAGAGGAACAGGATTCTAGAAGTCAACAATTAGCTATACACATTGTGCTGCTACCTTTGAATTCCTTGATCATGGATCTATTTACACAAAGAACTCATGAAAAAGATAGGCTATATCTCATGGAACCGGGAAGTATCTCACCATTCTCAATAAGAAAGCATTAAATTGAAGAAAAAGGGGAAGGATAGTGTTGAATGTATCACCAAGGAGTGAGAACAGGTCCACACTTGAAGAGCCAATTACTGATTTATTGGTACTCGTGCTTATGCACAGGAATATTGAAATTGATATTTAACACATGCTTGGAGTTAGATAAGGGTAAACAAAATTCAAGGAAGGTTAGACTTAGTTTGCTTGTGGCTACTTAGGGATTTTAGGGTGATCCCTCTTTTAACTGTGTCCCCGGGTTCTGCCACACCTTACACCAACAATGCAGGAGACATAGGAAATCAAAGAAGTAGAAAGTAGAGATTGAAAGAAATTATAAAAGTGAAGACAATAGGAGACAGGCATGATATATGGAAGAAATCCTTCTGTGCCACATTAAAAACTTGACAATGGGAGATTTTAATTAATATGATATCTAACAATTATAGTCCTCTCTTGCTGAAAACCTGTTTGGAAGAAAATGGAAGGATCAAAGGGAGAGGGTTCTATTTTGGACCCAATCATTTTTAATTTTATGTGTGTGTGTGTGTGTATGTATGTGTAAAATACATTTATTGTATTATATAAGAGTCAGCCAGCTGGATGACCTGGGGCCAGTCATTCCCTCTTAGCCCACTCACCTCACAGGGTTGTTGTGGGGGAAAATATGAGGAATACATATTAGGTGTGTTTGCTGCCTTGAGTTGTTTATAAAAATAATAAAAGTAGGACACAAATCAAAATTAATCAATCAATCAATTAATGTTCTTTACTCAAACGCTTCAAATATAGACTATATAGCTATCTGTTCCAAACACTTTAATAGCCCTTGCACAGATGATCTATAGCAGTGATGGCAAACCTATGGCACGCGTGCCAGAGGTGACACTCAGAGCCCTCTCTGTGGGAACACTTGGTGCCGCTGCCGCCAGCTCGCACAGGTCCATTAGGCCACCGCTGGCACCCGGAGACAAAGCAGCTGGCTAGCAAGCTCGAGTAGAGGTGGTAGAGCACACCCTCCCATGCTGGCCTCTGTGTGCGGGGGCTGATGGTGTCAGGCAGCAGCTGCTTCCACCTCACCGCAATGGCACTGCCCTACCCCATAGGACGAGCCTCCTGCCCATTACCCCACCCACCAGAGACCCCCTGGATCTCCCCCAATCCTGCCATGCCTACCCAGTGGGCCACGCCCACCCCCAACCCTGAGGGCACCACAATGCTGATGCGGCCCTGGCACTTTGCAATAAATAAGTGGGTTTTGGGTTGTGGTTTGGGCACTTGGTCTCTAAAAAGTTCGCCATCACTGATCTACAGGCTGGACCACAGAATCTACAATTCTATGTAGATTCCTTTATGTGCATTATACTACTAAGACAACAAAAATAGGATATTCTTACTTGATTTTCTTGAGCTTCTAGAAGTGCCTTTAAACAGTGACATTCAGTTTGTTGCTTCTGTGCCCTTTTTCTTTCTCCTTGTACTGTCCTGATCTGTTGATCGCTCGTTGATTTCACAGCAGGCTGCAATTGTTTCCACCCTCTTTTTGTTTGTGCTTCTTTCTCTCTTTGTACCTCCAAAGTATGAGCAACATCTTGTTTTTTATTTTGCATCATTGACCCTGTAATGTGAACAGTGTTTTGGAGATCTTGTTCTTGTTGAAACTCTTTACAATGTATATGCATTTCTTCCATCTTTGAATCAAATATCTGCTGCTGTGATTTCTCAATTATAGCAAAAAGTTTCCTAGAATTGGACCTTTCTAAATGCAACTGTGCTTGCAATTCCAGCAATGAATCTTTATGTTTACAAGATCCACATTCATTTAATCTCATAGTCAGATGTTCTGTCAAAACACGTTCATGGTTCAAGGCATTTAACAGGTCTGCATTTTGTTTTTTCTCAATATCTAAATTTTTCTGGAGTTCCAACAGTTTATTCTGATCCTTGGATAATAAAGCCTCACAGCGGGAATGTTCAATTTGGAGTTCTTTACGGAGATTACTATTTGCTGACTGTTCATGCTCTAAAGCCACAGTTAACTGATTGTTCTGAATACACTGTAACTCCAAGGCACCTTGCAACTCCTGTACAACACAAAGATATATTTACATTAATTATATGAAAATTCAAACCTGAATATCTATGAAGTCTAATACTGTAGTCAATGAGATTTATGGAAATTAGGATTTGAGTCCAGACAGCTTTAGGAAAAACAGACAGAAGTATAGTCTTTAAGAAACTATGTCATGACTGCCATTCTGCTAAACTACGCATAGCAAGCTGACAGCCTGACATTAATAACAGGAGGAGCAGTGGGGGCAGGGACAAAGGGAGGGAACCAGGAGGAATCAAAACCAAGCCATATTGTCCTGTGAGACGTTCCAGCCCTCTCAAGGTCACACCAAAATAATGCAGAGCCAGCACATGCCGAAAACAGGGACTATTTCCTAAACAATTTTGGGACTGGACAATGGACAATGACTGATAACCAGCAATTGGCCGGGAACAAGGGAAAGTTAACTGTATCCTTTATGTGTGAAAATCTCAGATCCAGCTTGTTCCAATGACTATCTATCCCAGATTCATTACATTTATCAATAAATACAATAAAATAGAGATACAAAAATAAAGGCCTTCTCTACACATTGAGGTATTAAATATTGACATTTTATACAAATATAGGATAAAAAACCAGAACAAATTCTCTTTTTATTGTTTGTAGGAAAATGAAACTGCTACACTGAATTGGTTGTAGCTGTCTTTTCACTGACAGATATCTTTCTTTACTGTAAAAATTAAATATTAGATGATCTTTGCAAGACAACTATTGAAAGGAGTCTTTTAAATATTTGAGTTTTATTTTTCCTAAGAAAAATAAAAGTATATTTGGAAGCAAATAAACAAAACAATTGGATGATTTTGTCCTCTTTTATATTTAAGATTTATTAATAACACTACATGGAACATTTTCTGAGAGGAGACAATATACTAGCAAAGGAACATACAGATTTTTTTAAAGGATCAGTTAGTATCTTATATTTGATCATATAAGATCAAACTACAGGGTGTGACAATTATATAAGTTATCTAAAATATATCATCTGGCTGGGGCTTGAAACAAAATCACGGTTAGTACTATAATAAATAAAATAAAACAAGACGTGTTATCACTTTTAGGCACGAACTAACAAAAAATGAATCAAGTTTGAACTTTGATCATTATACAATTTTTGGTAAGTGCTCCATGACAAGGGATCTTGAGGTAGTTATTCCTCCTAGCCTAAGCCTAACTGGAATTTGTTAATGGGCCCAGTTAGTCAGTTTATAGACATTATTTCTTTTCATCAGGAAAAGGATATATGTCTAGTAATGGGGAACAAGAAAAAAAATAGTTTGCTTTGGAGATTTACTAAATTGAATTTAACGTATTTTGGTTGAAGACAAGAATATAAAAAACTATGTAGCAATAGGGATTATCATTTTTATGACATATTTTACCTCTATAGCTTTTGATTTTTCATCCTCTTTTACTTTATGCTGTTTCTGCTCTTCATCCAACTTAATCTGTAATTCTTTGTTTTTAAGATGTTCCCTCTGTAAATTCTCAAGTGTTGCTGTAATACTTCTCTCTTTATTTTCCAATGCAGAACTATGACATAACATTTTAAAATATTATTTATAAAAATTGTTAATCTAACTACAAATCATTCTTTTTTTCAGGAAATTAGGCCTTTAATGACTGAACAAAAATAAAATTAATATATTTTTCACTATAGATTTTAATCACAGTGGTTAAAAAAAAGTCAAATTTCTTTTTGTGAATTTCTTCATGCTGGTATCAATACACAATATAAACATGATTTCTCTATATACACACAGCTGAAAATATAAACTAGGAACGGTATGTATTATTACAAAATTAGGGCTATGTGAATAGGTCAACTAAAATAAGAAATCATAACAATAATGAAGTTAATTACCACAATAAAAATAACAAAACTACTTCTTTATGTAGGAAGCAGGCATTTTATAAACAAAGTTATAAACACACAGAGGGAATTATTAGAATTGGTTTAAAGGAATCTCAGAAGTGAGCCTTTATGCTATACCAGGGGTAGGCAACCCAAAACACTTAAAGAGCCACTTGGACCCGTTTCCCACCAAAAACAAAACACTGGGAGCCGCAAAACCATTTTGATATCTAAAATGAAGATAACACTGCATATATCCTTTTTTACCTTTAGTATAGGTGTGTGTGTGTTTGTGTGTGTGTATGTATGTGTGTGTGTGTATATATATATATGTATATGTATGTGTATATATATATACATACACACACACACACACATAACACACACAGGTTAAAAAAAGGATATATGCAGTGTTATCTTTATTTTAGATGTCAAAAGGGTCTCTCTCTCTCTCTATCTGCCCTTGGTCTGCCACTCCTCTTCCCCCGCTCTCTTTCTTTCTCTCTCTCTCTTTCCTCTCTCTCTTTCTCTCTCTCTCTCTCTCTCTCTCTCTCTCTCTCTCCCCCCCCCCCTCTCCTATCTGCTGCTCACCTGACAAGCTTCAGGCTGTTGTCCAACAAGATCAGGGGTAGGCAACCTCGTCTATTTTATGACTCATGGACTTCAACTCCCAGAATTCCTGAGTCAGCCTAGCTGGGCTAGCTAGCTCTCTCCTGCCCTTCCTGCTTCCTGCAGAGACGCAGCGAAGGGAGGAGTTCCGCCCAGTAAGCTTTTCAGCTCCTCGGAGAACACTGTGAGTGCACTCTCTTTTACACATACACACACACACACACAAAAACACACACAGAGAGAGAGAGAGAGAGAGAGAGAAGCAGGGAAGCGCAATTCCTCTCTCTGTCTCTGTCTCTCTCTGCAAAGGCAGAGGAGGCTGGGAGCCGCAGGGGAAGGCTCAAAGAGCTGCATGCGGCTCCGGAGCTATACCAAGTGGTTCTTAACCTGAGCGATATTGCCCCCCAGGGGGCAATTTCGTTTTTGGGGGCGATGGAAAGAAAAGGGGCGATGCGGGGGCGAAGGAACGAAAAGGGGGCGATATGGGGGGATGGAGCGAGAAGTTTGGGGACACTTTTGAGACTTTTTCATACAGTGAATCACTGTATATCTGTCGTACAAAAATATCAGATCACTCGCTATTAGTGGATTGAACTGTGTTTTCACAAGTTCCTCCAGCTAGCTTCAATACAGAATGCCGTACATATGCGAATACACATCGCTTATCCTCATGTGTGTTAAGCAGCAGCCTCTACCCATACAGTGGCGCACCCTTGGCCAGAATGGGCAGTGATGGAGGGGGGAGCGCTTCTTTCGAAACATCGCATACTGAGTGGCTGTCCCATGACGTCAGCTGTAATGTCAACGTAACTGTTGAAACTAGGTTTATCGACGTCCACATGTGTTTTTCTAATGTTCCAGTGGAGTCGAAAATTTAATTTGCAGGTAGTGCCTTTCATTTTGAAGACCTCTCAACATGGCTGAGAAGAGGAAGTGTTGCCAATATTCGACGGAATACCTAAAATTGGGATTCATTCCATCTCCTTCCAACGTACAACTTCCATTTTGTCTTCTTTGTGAGAAAATATTTTCAAATGAAGTGATGAAGCCTTCCCGACTGAAAGACCATTTGGTAAGAATTCATTTGGATAAAGCCGACAAACCGGCATCATTTTTCCAATTCTTAAAGGCCAAGTTTGAGGGTTGCAGCACTGTTGGGAAGTTATTTGGAAAATCGTCACTCAACGCCGACAAGGGGCTCATTTGTTCCTATGAAGTATCTTTGTTGATAGCAAAATGTGGCAAACCTCACACTATTGGAGAAACGCTGATTTTACCAGCAGTGAAACAGATTGTTGCCACAATGTTGGGGCCCAGCACAAGCACTATCACGCAATCGATTCCTTTCAGCAATGACACCATATCAAAAAGAATTGATGAAATGGCTGCTGATGTGGAAGAAAGGCTTATTGACACCTTGCAAAATACAGAATTCGTAATGCAGATTGATGAATCAACGATTTATGAAAATGAAGCCTTGTTATTGGCTTATGTCCATTTCATCTTAGTTCCTGCATTGCGATTTGTTCTTATGCCCTTTTTATATTTCTTTTTGTGTCTTAAATTTCACTTGTAATTCAGTCATTAAATGTTACTGTTTTTCTTTTCGGGCATTTCACTTTCTTGCAATTGAATTTAGTTTTCAATGGTCATTACATTTAAATGTCATGAAGTTTGGGAAAAAGTTACAGGTGGCACCAAAATTTTTCATACAGTTGAGATTTGCATTGATATGTCCTGATGACAATTTTAAAGAAAACAAAAAAAGTGTTTGCATAAATTGAAGAATTATTTCCTATGTTGTGATTGAGAGGTTATGTTGGGGGAGGGGGAGATGACAACTTCCTCATTGGCTCAAGGGGGCGATTTGTTCAAAAAGGTTAAGAACCACTGTGCTATACAATAGGGATTGAAGCTATATACTCCAAAATGATCAGTGAATTGGCGTGAACCACCCCCTTCTATGCAAATTCCCATGAATAGAACTAATGATTTCATGAATGGGATAATCCTACTGAAGGGGCCAGGAAGGTTCCTTTTTTCCTATGCAAATTTTAAGAACAACTATATTAACCCTATGCCAGAAATATAATATGTTACTGGGAAGACTTTCCATATGCAATTTACTTTGGAGTAACTTATAATAAGTACATGCTGTACACACACACACACACACAAATATTTGTATGAATGAACATACAAACACACTAATGTACATCTTCTCCTGATGCACTTATATTTTGCTGATATGTAGGCTGACATTCTCCACATATAAGTGCCCATCTTTCTTCCTCTTCCATTCCAGGAAGTAGGTCACTTTTTTTCTTCTCTAACCTCTTCCAGTCACAAGGGAAATATCCTAGTTCTCCTCCTCCTTCCATAGAAAGTGCTTACTGAGATCTTTCCAAAAGGCAATATTGGTGTGCCCTTCATCTGAAAAGGAAGGAAATGAATATCTGGATCCCAGCACCACCCAAATGTTCCTCCTTCCACTTGGCATTTTGTTTTCCAGCTGAGCCAGTTGGGAATGGTGGCTGATTCCAGACTGTTCCTGTATGGAATTGGGATATTTTGTATGGTTGTGCAAAGCACTTGAAAGGGCAGGAGTAAAGATAGGAGTGAATCTTCTTTCTCTTTGCTCCTTTCTGCTGCCTTCTCTTATCCTTTCTTGACTTTCCTGTTAACAGATCCTGATGTATCACACTGATCCCACATAAACAAATGAATATGGGTACTGATAAATCAGAGGATGTACCACAATTCATCCCTCCCCCACACATCACTCAGAGATAGCATCCAAATAGCAGAGCAGTGGCACTATTAATGCTCACTCAGAGATAGCATCCAAATAGCAGAGCAGTGGCACTATTAATGCCTCTACTGCATTTCTAGTACAACAGAACTAATAAAACTAAGGAGAAATTTCCTGACAGTGAGAATAATCAACAGTGGAACAGCTTGCCTTCTGAAGTTGTGGGTGCTGGAGGCTTTTAAGAAGAAACTGGACAGTCATTTGTCTGAAATGATACACTTGAGCAGTGGATTGAACTAGAAGACTTCCAATGTCCCTTCCAACTCTGTTAATAATAATAATAATAATAATAATAATAATAATAATAATAATAATAATAATAATAATAATAATAATAAAAAGTTGGAAGGGACCTTGGAGGTCATCTAGTCCAACCCCCTGCTCAGGCAGGAAACCCTATACTATTTCAGACAAATGGCTGTCCAGTCTCTTCTTTAAAACTTCCAGTGTTAGAGCATTCACCACTTCTGGAGGCAGGTTGTTCCACTGGTTAATTGTTCTAACTGTCAGGAAGTTTCTCCTTAGTTCTAGGTTGCTTCTCTCCTTGATTAGTTTCCATCCATGGCTTCTTGTCCTGCCTTCAGGCGCTTTGGAGAATAGCTTCACTCCCTCTTCTTTGTGGCATCCCCTGAGATATTGGAACACTGCTATCATGTCCCCCATCGTCCTTCTCTTCATTAAACTAAACATACCCAATTCCAGCAACCGTTCCTTATATGTCTTAGCCTCCAGTCCCCTGATCATCTTGGTTGCTCTTCTCTGTACTCTTTCTAAAGTCTCAACATCTTTTTTACATTGTGGTGACCAAAACTGGATGCAGTATTCCAAGTGTGGCCTTACCAAGGCATTATAAAGTGGTATTAACACTTCACATGATCTTAAGTATTATTATAGATTAAATTATAAAATACCTATCTGGGGGATTCCCAGACATGCAATTGAGGGAACCTCTAAGGGGACAAATTTTGATAAAATTTCATATAAAGAATTGTTAATTTGTTCTGGTTCGAATTGGCATTTGAAATCCCTAGATGTATTAAGGCAGCAAAATTTTCTACAGTCATGGTTTCAATATTTACAAATAATGGATAGATGGACTGTAGACAAGAAAGAGGGAATAACACTAGAAGATAGACAATTGGTTATTCAGATTAAAAACCAATGTCCGGCTCATATAAAAAGAATATATAATGTTTTATTAGAGTTAGATTCGGAAACAGAATTGGTTAAAGATTGTATGATTAAATGGGCTAAGAATATACAGGAGCCGATCTCATTGGATTTATGGGAGATAATTTGGATAAGAAATGTTAAATTTACACAAGCTCAAAATTTGAGAGAAAATTTTTATAAAATGTTTTATAGAAGGCATTTAGATCCTAAAAAATTATCTTGTATGTATTCCAACATACAGCCCAAATGTTGGAGATGTGGCAATAATGATGCGACATACTTTCATATTTGGTGGAATTGTAAAAAAGTAAAGGCTTTTTTGATTATGATTTGGTGGAACATTCAAAAGATTTTTAGAAAGAAGATAAAGTTTACTCCTCAACTATTTTTACTTGGTATTTTTGTTGACTTAAATGAAAAAGAAACTACTTTGATGTTGAATTTATTAACTGCAGCAAGGTTACTAGTAGGTCTATATTGGAAGAAAGATTCTTTGCCTACTTTAGAAGAATGGATATTTAAAGTATCTAGTTTTGCAGAACTGGCAAAAATTTCTGCTTATTTAAAGGATCATACACAAGAAAGATATATTACTGTATGGGGAAGGTGGATAGATTATATTCAGAAAAAATATGGAATTAAAAAGTTTTATTTATTTTATGAATGAATATCAAATATTATAGAGAATTGTTTTATAAGTTATGGAGTTAAAGGTTAATTATGATATTTTTTTTTCTTTCTCTCTTTTTTTTTCTTTTTTCTTAATTATTATAATTTTCTTTTTCTTTCTTTTTCTTAACCCTGTATTCTGCTCTGGGACGTGAAGGGCGGGGGGGTGGGGTGGGAGGGAGGGTAAGGGGGGGTTCTCTATTTTAAAATTTTATTGTATTTTTATAAATGATTGTATGTTTTAAAAAATAAAAATTTTCAATAAAATAAAAGTAAAAAAAAAAAAACACTTCACATGATCTTGATTCTATCCCTCTGTTAATGCAGCCTAGCACTGTGTTGACTTTTTTGGCAGCTGTACCACACTGCTGGCTCATATTTAAGTAATTGTCCACTAGGACTCAGAGATCCCTCTCACAGTTACTACTATTGAGCAAGGTGCCCCCTATACCAGGGATGTCAAACTGCCGGCCCACGGGCCGGATGCGTCATGTGGAAGTTGCGCCCACCCCATTGCCAGCAATGACAAAACTCTCCTGATACGTTGTGTGATGTCACATGACAAAGTGAGTTTGACATGTCTGCCCTATATTATACCTGTACATTTGGTTTTTCTTGCCTAAATGTAGAACCTTACTTTTTTCACCATTGAATTTCATTTTGTTAGATAGCGCCCAGTGTTCAAGTCTGTCCAGGTCCTCCTGTATCTTAAGCCTGTCTTCTGGAGTGTTGGCTATTCCTGCCAGTTTGGTGTCATCTGCAAATTTGATGAGTTCCCCATCTATCCCCTTGTCCAAATAGTTGATGAAAATGTTGATGAGCACTGGGCCCAGAACAGAGCCCTGGGGCACCCCACTACACACTTCCCTCCATTTAGATTAGGTTCCATTGAGGACCACACACTAAGTATGGCCGGTCAGCCAGCTACGAATCCATCTGGTAGTGATGCTGTCTAACCCACGTTTTTCTATCTTATCGAGTAGTGGGTTGTAATCTACTTTATCAAATGCCTTACTGAAATCCAAGTGAATTATATATCCACAGCATTCCTCTGATCCACTAATTTTGTCACTTGGTCAAAGAATGCAATAAGATTTGTCTGGCATGATCTGTTTTGGACAAACCCATGTTGGCTTTTAGTAATGACTTTGTTTGCCTCTAGGTGTTCGCTGATTCGTTGTTTGATTATCTTTCCAGAATCTTCCCAGGTATTGAGGTCAGGCTGATAGATCTTTAATTTCCTGGATCCAGTTTTTCCCCTTTTTTGAAGATGGGAACTACATCAGCTCTTTTCCAGTCCTCTGGTAGTTCCCCAGTGCTCCAGGATCTTTGAAAAATATAGTTCAATGGTTCTGAGATCACATCTGCCAGTTCCTTGAGAACCTTGGGTGTAAACCATCTGGTCCTGGTGATTTGAACTCGTCTAGGCTGGACAGGTGCTCACTTACCATCTTCTTGCCTATCTTAACTTCTATTCTGTTTCTTATGGCACTATTTTTGATAGGTTGGTCTGTTTTTTCTCTTTGTGTAAAGACAGATGCAAAAACTGAGTTAAATAGTTCTGCCTTCTTCCTGTTGCTTGTCACCTTCTTGCCACTTTCCCCCACTAAGGGGCCAATCATTTCCTTCACTTTTTTCTTGTTTTTTATATGTTGAAAGAAGCTTTTTTTTGTTATTTGTTATTCTGTTCTATTTTGTTATTCTTACAAGGCAGCTTCCCACACCACACAGCACATGTCTGAAGATACATAGGATCCAGAGACAGTGGTCCTCAGTTAATTGAGGTTGCAGTTGCTATATGAATCCAGGCTGACACTGGCTCACCCATCTCTCTTTGCAAAGTAGCTGCCAAATTGTACTACAGAAAGGGAAGAGGCTATCAACCCTACTTTAGGGCTTGCAAATGTTGCTGAGGATAGTAGAATTGGGAGGGAATTATAGATAGGTATATGGGAATAAAAAAGAAAGATAAGACAGATTTAAAAGAATCCTAATGGCCCTGGTTGCAGAGCTCTGTGATAGAGGTCCCTTGTATAGACAAGCTGGCTACAACTCCCTCCCCCCTAAAATTTGCCTATGATCCCACTCTCCAGAGGATTGCAAACATCTTATTTAAAAACTCTTGTGGGAAAAAAAGAGAAATTTCATAATATACCGATAGCAATGCATTAACAAAAATGTAAGGCAGAATCCATTTGGAAATCTTTACCTGTATTTAATTACTTCATTTTGGGTTTTTTGTAAAGATTTTTCTAACCTCTCATTTGTTTGTTTGCTTTCACAAAGATCTGATTTCAAATTCAGTATTGCAGTGTGTTCCTGTTTCAGCAATTCATGCATTTCAGAAGCTTTCTCTTGTTCATGTTTTAGGGAAGCCTGCAGGTCCTTTGCAATGAATTGTTCTTGCTGAAGTTTATATTCTAGAAGTTCAACTGAGAATAAATTTAAACATTGCAAAAAGTAAATACATAAATCTATTCCTAAGCTTTCTATATTTTCCCCAAACATATTTTCCCAATATCTTCCCTTTACCATTTTTAAAAATAAAGTTTTAATTTAGATAGAAGGCCAATTAGGATAATAAGGTAGTCCTCAACTTACCACACTTCATTTAGTGATCATTTCAAGTTACAATGATACTGAAAAAAGTGACATGACTGTTTTTCATATTTACAACTATTGCACGTGATCAAAATTCAGACACTTGGCAACTGGCTCATTTTATGACGGTTGCAATGTCCTTTTGCAACCTACTGATAAGCTAAGTCAATGGAGAAGCCAGATTCACTTAACAATTGTGTTACTAACTTAACAACTTCAATGGCTCACTTAACTACTGTGGCAAGAAAGGTCATAAAACGGGGCAAAACTCACTTATCAAGGGTTTCGCTTAGCAACAGAAATTTTAGATCCATTTGTACTCATAAGTAGAGGACTACCTATTGTATCACATGCTCTCACCATCTGTCTCCCTTTCCCTTCATTGTTCAAACCAAATTGAATCTGCTTGAAATTGCTTTAACAAGAATATTTGAGAGACAACTTGCCAGTATGGCTGTACGACAAGGTAAGAAGGAGGAAATAAGTTTGCTGAGTTTGTTCCCTTTTGATAAATTTAAATCTGATGATACAAAGGTTGTTCTTGTTATTCACAGAAACCATTCGAAATCAACAACCATGAATAAATAGAATACCCATGAAAAGTGTTCTTTGCAATATGCGATAGTGTTCATTTGTTCCATTTTGTGACAGAAAATACATAAAAAACATACATAAGTGAAATCCTGAATAGATATTGAAATCTGGTGAGCAATTTCCAACTGCAGATATATGTAATTGCATACAATAAAACCCATGGATAATAAGGTCATATACATAGTACTTGGATAATACAACCAATTAATATATTTTAAGAGATATTTTGATTAATATTTCATTAATTGGAGATTCTCAAACTTTCATTTTGGTAGACAATTTTTTATCAGCTAGGAAAGATACAAGCTAGTGGGGGATACAAGAAATTACAAATAGGTAGTGATGAGATGTTGAGTATTCAGAATTGAGAACTCCTTATCCAGCTTATCCGATTCTCTAATATTTGGTACAGAAGTATATTAGGGGTAAAAGATACAAACAAGAAAGGATGCACTCGTAATGCAGCACAGATTTGGGAACCAGATATATATTTCAGTGGCCTAGTATCTAGTATTCACAAAAATGTAAACAAAACCAATAATGAATAATTATTGATTTTTATTTTTAATATTTATTTATTCAAATGAACAATGAGAAGAAAAGAAAAATACATTACCCTGTCTTTGAAGCTGATGCTCTTGCTTTTTCCCATGCTTCTCTGTATTTATAAGTGTTTCTTGGAGTTCCTGTAACTTCTCTTGGCTTTGAAGTTGTGTAAGTCTCAACTGAATTTCAAGATCCTGCATATCAGAAAGCAAGCTGTTCCTATCTGAGGATGAAAGATGTTCAACAACTCTCTTTGGTTGCTGCTCCTCCTGAAAAAAAAGTTCATTTCATACACTGAAAGAATATGGTAGATTTTTTAAAAGATGTAAATTCACGTGCCTATTTTTTCAGAACAGAATTTAAAACTGATTCAAACTATGAATTACATGTCATTTACATTTTTAGGCCACTTGAATTTACATAGATTTGTAAGATGTTTTTCTGGTTCCTTAGGGGAAAAACAAAAGATTTAATTTGAGTTGTTTATATTAGCACTGGTTTGGATTTGCATGTGTACATGCATGCATATTTCAATGAACCACAAATATGTATAGATAATAATTTGACACAAGTAATATATAATTGTTTTGCTCCTAATATGGTATGTGATTTCCAGACTAATTTTTTTTAGAAATAAAATACTGAAAAAAAATAGCAGCTTGCTTCAAGTGTAGTATTAGTGAGCAGAATGTGGCAGTTGAAAATCATCATTTCACTTTACTGTTGCAGGCAAAAGTTTAGATATTTAGTCTAATTGTATGTTTCAATGCATTCTTAAAAAATGGAGGTTGGTACAACCCATACATGATACAAAGATAATGTCACCCGGATTTCCTGCTTGCAGTTTGCCACTTGCTTATCCTCGGCTGCCATGGAAACCGGGTGTGGGGGTGTGTGGTATTTGGGTCGGGGAAGTGAGCTGATGTAAGAATTGGAAGGGAGGATCGCTCATCATTGGAGTGGAGATGTTTAAACTCCATCAAGGCCAACCGTCCTGGGCCTCCAGAGGTGCACATCATCTGCTGAAGAAGATTTCTCATAACATCATGCTGGATGTTGATTAGTCTGCAGGGGTTGGACCATGGGGGGATGGCTATGGGGAAACTTTCAATGTGTAACTTTCACGCAGTTTTTACTCAGATCTTGCCTTGCTTTTGCTGCTATCAATTCATTCTTAGTAAAAGTACCTCTTCTCCTTGGAGTTGGGTTTTTTCTTTCTTAGGATTTGAATGGAGGCAGACCTAACAATTAATATTGACATTTCTCTGCAAATTCTAATGTATGTTTACTATTTATGTTCATTTACTTATAGATTCAGAATTGGAAAATAGTGAACATGACAGATGCAAATATTTGGATCTGTTTTCAATCAGTACTTTTTAACACATCCTAATTCCAAATGTCTCCTATAGCCAGCCTTCTATACATGCTTTTAGATCCCCCCCCACTCTTCTTTGAAATACTCTTTTAATTCAGAAATATTCTCCTTTGCACCGCATATTTGAGATTTCATTACAAATTATTAATAATATTGAAATCTGGTGACAGTAAACACCATACCCAAACCTTTTTCTTTCTTGTAAGTACTTCATTGTTGCTGACTTTGAGGTGTGCTTAGATGGTCATTTTGCTGAAATACCCATCCTTTTTCAGCTTTAATTCTTTCATTGTTTGTAGGTCATAACCCTAACCCAGGGGTCTTCAAGCCTGGCCCTTTTATGACATGTGGACTTCAACTCCCAGAATTCCTCAGCCAGCATGCCTAGCTGAGTCATTCTGGGAATTGAAGTCCACAAGTCATAAAAGGGCCAAGTTTGAAGACCTCTGCCTTAACCCTTGGTATTTAACTGAATTCATTCTTCCTTCCATTGTATAGTGTTTCCTGTGCATTGACTGCTATACCACTCTTACAGCAACTCCATGTTCAATGATTGGCAAAGTGTACTGGATGAACAGTTCAGTTTTTCTCAATCCAAAGCAACTTGTTCCAAAAATGTTCAGGTTTATCAAGGTTTTTATATGGTTTAAATGATATATGAAAGAAGGTTGGAGAAAGAATTTCTTTCTGACAACTTGCCCATATAGATCATAATTGTTTAATCACAAGTACACATGGGATTAACTATTCCAGTGAGAGCTAAATTTCCAAGAGATCATTGGTGATTTGTTATATCCTATCAATCTGTCTAGTTTTCAGGCAATTACAATATTTTTTCTTTAGTTCTAGAATTTGCTTTTCCTCCAACAGTCCTTTGTAACCTGAATTTCTTTAAGAATGTGTTTCATAGGTAAAATTATTAGCTGCAAGTCTTTATCCCTGCTTTATAAGTGTAAATTGTTTTCATTCAAGGCCACACTGCTTAGATCTACACATATGGTAACTATACTGATACATTATGACATTCTAGATTCTTGAGAAGAACTAGATGCATATGAAGGCAAATACTAGCTAAAGAACTGGCAACTATAGGACTTCCGGTCTGGCGTTTGATGAGACAGGTGGAAGAAGCCAGGGCTCTGGCTTCTTAGCCCGATTTCGTTCTGCCCGGCGACCCCAAGGGATTGGAAAGTTGCCCTAGAGGGGCAACGAAGGAGGGATGCCTCAGGAGTTGAGACCAGACAGAGGTCGGTCCAGATGGATTGAAGAAACCCTCTAAAAGGACGGAGGAAATGCTGCCTGGTAAGCTCAGACAGCCCAAGTCATTGCCAGCCGGAAGAAAAGTGAGGAGCCTTGGCGCTCTGCTAAACAGCTGATTGTTAACAGCATGCTGAAACTAGGTGAGCCTGCTCTTTCATTCCTTTTCCATTTGGACATAGAAATGTTGATCCCCTGATTGGGAAGAGCTATGAAGTAAAGACCCCAGAAGGACTAGAGGAGAAGAGAGTTAAAAGCGGCGAGCAACTACAGGAGGGGGAAGGATTTTAAGGAAGATTAAAAACATTCTTAAAAAATTGAACTTAGATTTATTCAAAGAAAGATTGCTTAGCATACAGGATGTGAAAAAAATTTTTTTGATATAATTCTTAGGGTAAATAATCTATAAAGAACTTTAAAAGAAAAACTTTGTAATAATCTTTTAAAACCAGATATTGACAAAACAGTGTAGAGGACATCTAGTGGTGAAAGGAGATACTACAGTAATACTAAATAAAAGAACCTGAAAATGTTTGATCTTGAAACAACACCTGGTATAAACAAAGTGTCTTTGTGTGAATTTATAAGTGAAAAGACTTTCTACAATTATATCTGTTGACTCTGAATATAACCAAAACAGGAATTACTTGGAGACAGTGGGCATTTTACATCTGTGACTCAAGTGGAGGATTTAGATTTGGCCTAAAGTAGTTGGCTTGTTCTTTTGGGTTGAGTTTTAGCCTACGATAGTTGGCTTTTTTCTCTTTTTTTACTTTGTATTCTCTCCTTGAGATATTGGATTTAGCCTAAGATAGTTGGCTTGAAAAATGAGTACATCAAATCTCACCAGACTTATGAAAAAGACTTCCTCTGCATCCTCTGTTGGAACATCTAGCCCAGTGGTGGTGAACCTATGGCACAGGTGCCAGAGGCGGCACTCGGAGCCCTCTCTGTGGGCACACATGCTGTTACCCCAGCCTTGCCTCCCTCCGCGACTCCCTCTCCAGCAGCCCCCCTGAAGGAGAGTCACCCAAGAGCATGACCCACACGGAGCAGTGCAGCCAAGGACATGGCAGCCAGGCAGTGTAGACCAGACTCTGCCCTCACACCCCATCATGCAGTTGATGCTGCAGGGCGCGGGCAGAGGGTGTAGCCACCATAGTGCTGCTAGGCTGCCTGGGTGATCAGCAGCGGGCCCTGGAGGCGGTGAATGGTCCTGTGGGCAGGCGGGGCAGGGGATGGGGGACAGAGCAGGGCAGTGGGGGTGGAGCGGGGGCGGGGCCAGTTTTTGGGCACTCGGTCTCTAAAAGGTTCACCATCACTGATCTAGCCCAACAAGCCAGGGATCTATCGAAACAATGTTGCAGCACGAGAAAATAAGCACTGCTCAAAATGAGATGCAAACTACATTAAAATTAATTCAACATTCAATACAAAAAAAACATGAAGAGACGAAAATTAATTTTGAGAAATTAAACAAACAAATATCGGACATAAAGACACAATTTGAAGTCCACCACCAAATGATTGTTAAAAATGAACAAATAATTCAGAAAGTAGAAAATAAATCAGATGATATTGACAAAAAATGGAAGTACTAATACAAAAAAATGAAAAATTAGATCAAGCAAATCAAAATCTAGATGAGGTGGTGGCGATCTTAGAAATGGAGAAAGTGGAACACTACTTAAGATTTCAAAATATTCCTGAAGACAGAGACGAAAATATAGCAGTTGTGATTATTGATCTCCTGGCAGAGGCTTTGAAAGCAGACTGAGCAGAGATGCAAATGGAGATAGATGAAATATTTCGAATGAATTCAAGCTACACAAGGAAATATAAACTACCCAGAGAAGTGCATGTAAGATTTATAAAGAAAACAGCAAGAGATGAAATAGTGAGAAAAGTTAGAGATGGGCTATTACAATACAAGAATAAAGAAATCGTGGTGTTAAAGCAGATACCCAAGAGAGTAAGAGATACTCGAAGACAATATCATTTCCTAACTACAAAGCTGATTGCAAAAGGCTTAAATTTCAGATGGTTAATGCCAGAAGGGATTTTAACTAACTGGAATAATACAAGATACCGATTGGATTCAGTTTGGAAAGCAGAAGATGTTGATGAAAGAAATCGAGCGTTCTTAGATGAAGGAATGCAACATTGAGAAAAGATCAGAAACAAATATAAGAAGCAACTGAAGAAGTAATTATACAACAGGAGAACAGAAAGAGAAATTTGATCAAGAGAGTGAAGGAACTGCCAGAGAACAGAGGATTACGAGATTGACTAGACCTAAATATAAATAATTGAAATGGAGAAAGAAAACAGATTTTTTTTTCAATGAATATAAATGGACTAAACTCCCCATTTAAAAAAAACATTTTTAGAAAACTAATTAATTTTCAGAAATTAAATATAGATATAATTTGTTTGCAAGAGGCACATGTAAAAAGACAATATTATAAGCTGTTGGAATACCCAAAGATTGGGAAACTATACTGTGCATCAGCACAACAGAAAAAAAGAGGTGCTGTCGTATATATTAAAAAGACAATAGATTCTAAAATTATTTATTCAGATGAAGAAGGAAGAATTGTGATGGTAGAAATATACTTACATAAAAAACAAACATTGTTGGTAGTAATCTATGCACCAAATAATAACCAGGAAGAATTCTATGAAGATCTCCATAGAAAAATAATAGAAATGGAGTATCAAAACATTTGTTTAGTAGGAGACTTTAATGCGATAGTGGATGGAACATTAGACTATAAAAGTAGTAAAACAGGAAAAACTGGAAGAAAAAGATTACTAAGACCTTTTTTAATGTGATAGAAGAAATTGGAGTACAAGATGTTTGGAGGGAAATCAATCCAGGAAAATTACAATATACACTTTATTCAAATAGTCAAAAATCCTGGTCCAGAATCAACATGATCTGGATGACATCTGAACTGAGGACAAATATGCAGGAATATGAGATAGAACCAGGTATATGGGCAACTTACAACCCTTTAAAAGTGACATAGAGAGGAATACAAAACAAATCAAGATGGACCTAAAAGAAAGAGAATTTATAGAATGGAGACCAAAATGGTTTTTTGCCAAAGAGACAAATTAAAAATAATTTAAGAGTAATAATGGATGTATTGGAATATTATGAATAACATCCAGGAAACAACTGGCACTAATATTTCTAGATGCCCAAAAGGCATTTGATAATGTTTCCTGGCAATTTATGATTCAGCAATTACAAATAATGGACTTTGGACAGAACTTTATAAATTATCTCCATTGTTATTTATTTTCACCTTGAAAGTTCTAAATAGAAATAATATAGAGTTAAGATGAAAATGTTACAAGATGCCAAGGAAAATGGAGGTCTTGGTTTTACCAGAGAGGGTTTTATATTATCAAGCATCTGCATTAACATTGGTAAAAGATTGGATAACTCTCAAAAATAAAAGGCTGTTATATCTGGAGGGGCATGATTTACAATTGGGGTGGCACGCTTTTTTATGGTCCAGGAAAAATTAAGTTCATAAATATTTCCAAAATCACTATATAAGAAATGCATTATTAACAACATGGGAAAAAATAAAATGTAAAATATATTTGAAAATTCCAGGGTGGTTGTCAACAATGGAAGCATTTATACACCCAAATTTAGTGAACTTTGAAAAAATCTGGGCATATAGAGATATTCTAAACTCTGAAGGGAATTTAAAATCTAAACAAGAAATGGAAAATCAGGGTATCAATTTCTCATGTTGGGCACATTTACAAATGCAAGCTAGATATGATAAAGATGTTAAACTGTATGGATTTTATAAGGGACAAACTGTATTTGATAAGACATTATTAACTTCTGATGAGAAACTAATTAAGAAAATGTATAATTTTCTATTCTTTGAAAATGGAAAGCAAACAAGTTAAAGAAACAATAAGAGGGCCAAAAAATTTTGGATACAATATAGAATTAGAAAAATGGCAAAATTTATGGGAAAGAAATTACAAACTGACAATGTCAACTTCCTACAAAGAAAATTTATATAAAATGTTTTATAGATGCACTTGCCACCAGCAAGACTAGCAAAAATGTTCAAAAACATGTCAGATAGAGGTTGGAAATGTAAACATAAGCCAGGCACTTATCATGTTTGGTGAACATGTGACAAAGTAAATTGTTATTGAAAAAGATACATGCCTGACTAGAAAAGATGTTGGGAGAACATGTAGATTTTAAACCTAAACTTTTTAAATTAGGTATAATGCCAGAAAAGACTAACAAACAAAGCTTATATTTGATTTTGCATGTCACAACAGTGGCAAGAATTATATTTGCGCAAAACTGGAAAAATGAAGGAATACCATCAGATGAAGAAATAATTTAAAAAATACCAGAATGCGCAGAGATGGATAGACTGACTATGAGACTGAAAGAAAAAGAAAAAACAGAATATTATCAAACTTGGGACTTATTTTATCGATGGCTAGAAGAAAGAATAAAGGATTAGGAATTAAATATGTATTACCGAATGTAAACTCAAGACAGCATATTTGTTGAAAAATTATTACTGAATGTATGGGGAAAAAACCAATAAAACTTTTTTTTAAAAAACCCTGGCAACTGTAATTTTCTTGCTGTTTTGTATGTAATAGTTAAGTACATATTAATTATACACATTAATAATTAGTGACTCACTGTAAACAAAAATATTATAGTATCCATGTACCTTGTTTTCTTTATTAGATTGTTTGAGATAATTCTTCAGTGATTGTATTATATCAACCAAGATTAGTCTCTCTCTTTGCCAACCCTCCACCAATGGAACTTGTTGAATCTTATCACCATCATCAAGAGGTAGAGATTTTTCTGACAGAACAAGTATTTTGTAACTCTCATCATATACCATCTTCAGCACATTCTGAAAAGAAATGAAATATGTTACTTAAGGAGAACAGAAAGTCATCACTTAACAAGGCATTTAGCATCTGAAAGTTTGACTTTTTGCTATGTTGCAATTTGTAAATTAAGATTTCTACATGCTCTGCCCTTGAAGGAGAATTTTAATTATTATTATTATTATTAATTTTCATGCCCAGGTTTTTGTGTTGGACGAAGTACGAATTTAAACTCCAGCAACAATTGCTGTTTATATGTAAGAAAATTACTAAAAAGAAGACAGAGTAAATGGAAAACGTTTCTTAATATTCTGTCTTCTGTTGAAATCAATAAATACCTTATTTAAAATATTGCTATTCCATATAGATAGTAGATCTCCCATTTATTTACGAGATATTACCTTTAGCTGTTGTGACAACATTTCTGTTTCTTTTACTGTGGGTGCAGTGACATCTGGAGTCATTCCAAAACTTTGCAGAGGAGCCATGACATTGCTGTTTTGGCATACCTTATTTTCTGGCTCTGCCTGATTAAGCTGAAGTATCAAATCTAAACTAGTATCTGAAAAATAGAGTATTAAATACGATATTGAAACAGAGCTGGTGCAAATGAATCCGCAGTTGTCTAACCATCTGAATTTCATTTAAATTGTGTAACTAGCCACGTTTATCTCCTTTATAAAGGTTTAACTCACCCTTCTTTATAAAGGGGCAAGCTAATTGCACCTGGAATGACTTGGGCTTTCAGAAAAATGTCAGGCTATTTACTGGCACTTTGTTCACTTTCACTTATAACAGTAGATTTATGGAGAAATCCTTTAATGTTAAAGATAATAATATTGTGTTAAATTAGGTCCTTAAACTTAGGAATCTGATTATGAGGAATTATAGTTATGCTAGACCTGGAGTGTTGCTAACAGAGTTATTTTGAGAAACTGGAAAAATAGCATTAATTCTCTATCAAGAGATAAGTAAATTATCTGTTTTTGAAAAAACAATTTTATCTGCTAATCAAAAAATAATGCAATAAGTTTGGCAAACTTTTCGTAATATTTTACAATAATATATTATCAGTTATTCTTTTATTTAGAAACATTTAAATATTATTTAACATTTCATGGATATGGGATATCTATAAATTCCTTCCTTCCTTCCTTCCTTCCTTCCTTCCTTCCTTCCTTCCTTCCTTCCTTCCTTCCTTCCTTCCTTTGTTTTTTATTACTTTTATGTTATTTTTTGCGTTTTGTATTTTTGATGCAATTTGTTAAGATAATAATTAACATAATAAAGCATACAATGCAACCAAAAGCAAAATGCTTGTGAGGGCCAAAGTGCAACAAATGGTAACGTGATTTTCTACTGCTTTTAGCTGTTAGCTTTTTGTATTTAAATTCTATTCAAATGACTTTCTAAACTGCTGCTCTTTAGATACACTTTATTTCATCTCCCATATAGCCAAGTCACTGGCCATGCTAACTAGAGATTATGGGTATTTTCATTCTGAAAAAAAAACCAAAAAACCTTTCTATCTTAATTATTTTATTTAAAGGTTTTGTTCTTATAAATTATTCGACATCCTTTAGCCCAAAATATTGTCATGGAATGCTCCCAAGTTAATTTTAGTATCCATGACTCACTGCTTCCATATTCAGCACTTGCACTTTGAAGTCTGGACATTGTTACTTTCAGACCATCTTGTAACTCAGGTGGCATCAGAGAGAAGACTTCAGCGTTGTTTACCTATCAGATATCATACAGAAAATGGAATGAATTCCTAAATATATTAAAGATTGATGTACAACCATTCTTGCTTTTATTTATTTAATATGTCATGTTTATGCTCTGTTTCCATACTTTTGTTCTAAAAACAGATCTAAATGGGCTAATGTTTTAAACAAAAAATTACAAATTAACATCAAAACCAAATTAACACAACTACAAATAGGGCTAATAAAAAGTGTCCAGCAACTACATTTATTTAAAAGCCTTAAAACATTTGACTTAGGATATCTTGGCAAAAACTAGGAAAGATGAAATTCATCTGGACTCTTTTAACAGAGAACTTCTATTTCTGAAAATAACTCCCCAGACGTTCCTTTCCCACATTCTCCCCAAATTATCTTCCTATCTTTCAAAAAGCCTGGTCCCAAATTGTGCAGCTCTAAATCAGTCATAATCTACATTGTGAACAATGAAATAGACCAGTGACTAGGGAAACTGCTATAACTATAATCACAAGTTGCACATAACCATATGACTGAAACAATATGAAACATTAATTTCTGAACATTTTTTCATAGTACACTATAAAGTTTTAAGCATTTATAGGCTTAACATTGTATTAGCGGTACAAACGCACGGCTAATCCTTGCTAAAAATTGGACATATAGGCTCAGGACTGAATCTAGGAAAACGTGTGAACTTCTACATTCAAGATATGTACAACCCTTCACCAAAGGTTGAATCTTTTCAAAGCACAAAAGCACTCAAGAATTAAATGTGTCCCCACTGCTGAATATTCTGAAGCAGGATTCTACATATTTTACATACAAGTCATATTATATTGTACCCAAAGGAGCCCTGAAGTAGGAGATCCTCTTATCAGTGACTAAATGATATCTTTGCACCCCAACTTGAGGAAAACTTAGGTTTCTACAGAAACTCTTGTTCTCATGAGAAGTTCTGCTGAGGGAGGTCTTTTTTAAATACACCAATAAATACTTCAATCCCATGCTGAGTTTTGGAAGCAACAGACTCAATACTGCAAGAATACAGTTTTACTTAAAAAAAAAAAAAATCCTGTTAGGAAAAGATCCATTTAGATGGGGAAAATATTCAACTGAATAATAAGACCTGGAACATAAGAAAAGTGAGTGGTCTCTTCAGAACCCTCCTCAGGTAAGAGCTCTAGCTTCATTGTGCACAGAACTACTACTCCCACCATAATTCCTATCAGTAATACATTAACAGGCTTCACAAAATACACATGCTTCTTGCAAAAATAATTAATAATAATAATTAATAATTTTCCCTCAGTGTAAGGGGAGCATAAATAAAAAGACCTTCCACAATATATTGTATTACAAAACACATGGCTATCTGAGTGCAGATCATCATGTGATGTGACAGGAACAGAGTGCCTGGTCTTTTTTCAATTCTACTTCCTCATTAGAATTGAGCAGGTTGAAAGGAAATTATACAACAGCAAGGGGATAGGAAAACTAGTTTCTATTTTCTCAAGATATTTTGTTTATTCTTAATTTCCTTGAGTTATTAGATGTACTTTTTATTTTTATAATTGTCTCAAGTGCTGGCTACCCAAATTTGCAGAGATAGGCTGAGAAATTCAATATTTTTCTTTTAGAGACTCCCAATAAGAGAAGATTAAGAAGAATTTTCTTCTTAGAGGATGAACCTCGGGCAGATGCTACAGCTCTTCAAGCATATAGAAATCTGAATTGTAAAACTCAGCTTCCTTTTCAGGGAAATCAGATTCTTTGGTATGGGTCAGATTACACCACAGTTCTTCATTCCTTACATAAAGCTTCACACGGTTTTAATTCTGTTAAAGCAACAAACTTCTATTATATTAGAAAAAACTTAAGCATCCCAAATAAACTATATTGACCAATCTAGTAGATTTTATGTGCTTCATTCAACCATGCCTGCTAGGCCTCTTAACTAAGCATCTTTCACTGGATTCCATCTGCTATAGGGGTGTCAAACTCAATTTCAGAGGGCTGCCCTTGGGGGGGCGGGCAGGTGTGGCTGGGATAGGCGTGACCTACTGGGTGGGTGTGGCTGGGGTACGCATGGCCTACTGGGTGGACATGGCCATCTCGACATCACTCGCTTCAGGGGTGCCTGGGCAGGACTGGGACAGATCTGAGGGTCTCTGGCAGAGGAGGGTGGGACATGGTCCCTCCCACTCTCCCCTCCTCCCTCCCTCTCTCCCACCATTCCTTCCTCCCTGTTCTTTCCTTCCTTCCTCCCACCCTCCATTCCTTCCTCCCTCTGTTCTTTTCTTCCTCCCTTCCTCTGTTCCTTCCTTCTTCCCTCCTACCCTCCATTCCTTCCTTCCTGTTCCTTCCTTCCTCCCTCCCTCCTTCCCACCCTCCCTTCCACTGTTCCTTCCTTCCTCCCTCCCACCCTGTTTATTCCTCCCTGTTCCTTCCTTCTTCCCATCCTCTGTTCCTTCCTCCCTCCTTCCGTTCCTTCGCCTTCTCATCTCTTTTCTTCCCCCACGCTCAGGAAGTGGTGATGGGAGGGGGAGAGATTGCCAGCACTAACATGATGCTGCTGGCCATTCCTATACCATGTGGGCAGGCAGGGGCAGTCCCATTGAAAGGGATGCCTCGTGGCTGCGAGGCTGGAAATGCTGTTGGGAGGGGGGGTGGCACTGATCTACAACTTGGTTGCGTCCATCAAAGCCAGAACGCGCTCAGCCTAAGATCCACTGGAACCAGCAAGGAGCTGCCCCTCTCTCTTGCCTCCCGGGTGTGCACACAGGAGACAACCAGTGCCAGCGTCCACTTGCATGCACACCAGGGGGCAGAGCGGGGCTGCCCCATGGATTTAAGACTGAGTGCGTTCTGGCTTTGATGGACGCAACCAGGTTGTAGATCAGCACAGCCCCCCCTCCCACCAGCCTCGCAGCCACGAGGCTTTCCTTTCACTGGGACAGACCCCCCCCACGGGATAGCAAGACCAGCGGCAACATGGCAGCACTGGCAATCTGTCCCCCTCCCATAACCCCTTCCTGAGCGTGGAGGAAGGAAAGAGATGAGAAGGACAGAAGGAAGGAAGAAAGTGTAGTGGAGAGTTGGGGGGGGGATCAGTGCTGGCTGGGAGGCCTTGCCAGAGCTCTGTGGATTCAGCAGAGTGGTCAGGAGCTCAGGCAACCTCCGTAGTGGCTGGCGACGGGGCGGGGCTCTTGTGGAGGGATTTTTAAAGGGGAAGAGGAGATTGACTAGGGGAAGATGATTTTATTTTCTCTTTTCCGGAGAGACAAGCCAAGAAGAGGAAGAGCAAAGTAGGAAATTTATTCTCTGGAGAGAGAATAAAAAGCCTTTTTGCCAACTTCCTACCTCGCTTTGGATTTAAGGCCAAGCGCATTCTGGCTTTGATGGACGCAACCAGGTTGTAGATCAGAGCTCGGTCGGCCTGGGCTGGTCCGAGGTGCAGAAGGCCGGTCCTTCGCTTTTTCCGGAGCAGGTCCCCGAGCTGGACAGAAGCACATATCGAGCCAGATCCAGCTCGCGGGCCTTGTGTTTGACATGTCTGATCTACTATATATAACTTCACCTTGCCTTGAGGAGAATTCACCTGCTACAGTATGACTTCTTAGATACCTTTGCCTGTTCTTGTGAACCCCAGGACATAAGTAGATTTAAGGCTCCCTCCCTAATGATGTTCCCATCATTAATTTTTCATTTTGATCACCTTTTTCATCCAACAACCAATGCACTAATGATGTGACTTCCATGAGAAATCCTTTAAAAGTTTCCCACGTGGAAACAAGGTACTGGAGTAGTTAAACCTTTGGCTTAATCTATACGAATTTGCTTTTATAGCTTGCATGGTTCAACATAATCAATATAATCAAATATTATTCAGAAATATTTTGAATCTCATGTGATTATAGAATCTCTCGAATCATAAAAGCCCTCTTTTTAGGTTTTCATGTCAATCTGAAATAAGTGCAGTTGCTTTAAGAATCACATTAAATTATTTTTTTAAAAACAGACTGGCATTCTTTTAGGCTTGTACAGAAGCCTAAAAAAAGGAAAGTCTGATTTAATGTATAGAGATGCTGCACTTATGAAAAAAGTGAAGTATTTCTTCCCAATCACTTTCAAAGCATGCACAAGATAATCAGTAACACTTTCTTTGGAACAATTAATGGGTGGTAGAATAATCCTACATTCAACTGTTATAATAGTTAGATCACTGCTATTGTGTTTATTATTTCCTAAAGTAATTATATTTACTTTCAAGGAGTCACTTACATATAATTAATTACTAAAAGGCCACGGCAGTATTATCTTAGAATTACCTTTGCTTTCCTGACAAGAGTTCATGGTGAAATGATACAAAAAGGACTATGACAGAGTACTTACTATTCATAACTCATTTAGTCTCCATGGGAACTGAAGATACATGACTCAGCAGCAAAACAATGTGAATGTGGAAATAATTAGTCACTTACTGATACATCTTCTTCTTTACCATTGGACTTGTTAATAGAAGAGGTGGGTTCTAAGAATACAGAAGACAAGAAGTGGAGATTGGCAGCTGCTGCGTCCTCGTTGCCATTAGAGTAAGAAATTGGACATTCTAAAACTCTAGGGGTGTCTCCCTGGATGACTGAGTTCTCTGAGCATAGGCTTTCAAAGGTTATACTATGCATAACTTCAACTTCTGAAAAGGGTGTTAGGGAAAGACTTGCTTGAAACTCTAAATTTTGGTTCTCTTTTCTCATATTCTCAGGAGAATCCCACAAAGTTTTATTCATGATTATATTTTGAAAACAATCAGGTATTGTTTGAGAGATTTGTGAGTTTTGAGAATCCTGATTCGATTGCCACATTTTTTTAAAAAGAAGTTTCAGATTTTGTTGTACTTCATTAGGATCTGTTTGCTTTCTCTGAATGAAAGGGATGTCTTGGGGTTGTTTATTGTGAATATTTGGATTTCTGCTTGAGATCTGCAGATCAGTCACACTATCTTCTTCCTGCAAAATAATACAAATCTTTAGAAAATGGCTGTAAATTGAATACTTCCAAACATTAGCTGAGATAAAACAGAAAATAGGGAGCTTTGTGCAAATACCTTGTTCCTATAAAAGAAATGAAGCACAACTACATTTCTCAGTATGAATTCAGAAAAGTTTATTTTTCCTGGTCATCTAGCATTTGGTGATACTTCAAGGTGAATTTGTTTGAAATTTCCTAAAGTTGTGGTATTTTTCCCAATAGATAATGATATATATCATTTTATGCAAATATACTGACCCATTCTTTCGATAATATATTTAGAGAGTAATTCTGTAGAGAAACATCATAGCAATATAACTCTTGACAAGCTAGTATTACTGGTAATGGGCACATTCTGCTTACTGAAAAACGATTGATAATTTGGGTTTCTCTTAACCTCTGATTCTCCTATTTTTAAGATTTAGCAGTAATTCGGCATTAATACATACCAGTGGAAAAGGAAATTCAGCAGATGCTGAAAGCATATTACTTAAATCTCTTTCTTCTCCCCCTTTCTCTTTTTCTTCAGAAGGAAAAAAGGCAACATCAAGGGTCTTAGGGCATGTAACTTTTTTCTGGTAATTGTCTTGGTCTTTTTCCATGGGGATCTTCAGATGTGAGTGAAACAGATCTTTTTCAGACCTTAGTAATTCTAGTTCTTCCACCTTTTTCTCAATTTCAGACTTCAGTTCTGCAACAGTAACTTGAAGTTCACTTATCTTTCTTTGATAAGTGGTCTCATTATTGTGCAGTGTTTGTGTCATAATATTAAGTTCATTTTCAAGTTTCATAATATTTTCGGTCATATGCTGAACTTTAGCTGCTTTTTCTACTTTCTGCTCTGACACTATTTGGAGTTGTAGTTCTGTTTCTAACAGTTTCATTTCTCTCTCTCTTAGGTTAACTTTAAGATCTTGACTGCATGAATTCATCTCTTTCATTTCATCTTCCTTTTGCATTACACACACCTTCAGAAGCATATGTTCTTCTTGCAGTTCTTTGTATAACAACTGTAAAGATGTTAGTTCAGAACATTGCTGCTTACAAAATTCTTGAACGTTTTCAAGATTTTGTTCTAGGATTTTAAATTCCATTTTAAATTGAGATTCTTTTTCATTAAGCAACTGCTGCACAGTTTCTTTATCCATCAAAGACATTTCTAGTTCTCTCTGAAGTTCATTCTGACTGCTCCTAAGCAACGCACACTTGTCATCACCCTTTTTGTTTTCTAAAAGACTTTGTGACCCTTCCTTAAATTTATTATCAAGATTCTCTTTTTGTTCTTCCAAAGAAAAATTATTTGGATTGCCTTGCCCATTTTCAGCTTCATGACAGACAGGTATGAGAGCTCCTGACTCCTTCTGAAGCTTCTTAATTACTTTATGAAGCTCTTCGATTTCTTCTGCTTTATTTCTTAACAAATCTTCCTTCTCACTACGAAGTTCTTCTATAGTTGATTTCATGACTTCAGTTTCAAGCATTTGCTTTTCCAGAACCTGAAACATTACTACGCATTAGTTCTGATATATATCTTTTGTATTTTAAACATGTATTACAAACATATTTATATTTTATGTGATCTATGTGGAGAGCTCTTTTTAATGACTTTAATATTGGGAAGTAGAAACTAATTAAGAATTCAAATAAAAATGTGATTGTGGGTTGACAAGAAATGATTACTCAAGCAAACCATTACGGGTAGTCTCGACTTACAACAGTTCACTTAGTGACTGTTCAAAGTTACAACAGCATTGAAAAATACTGACATGACTATTTTTCACACCAGTGCAGGATCATCGTAGTCACATAATCAAAATTCAGACACTTGGCAACTAACTCTTACTTATGATGATTGCAGTATCCTGGGGTCATGTGATCGCCTTCTGACAAGCAAGTAAATGGGAAAGCCAGATTCACTTAACACCATGTTATTAACAACTGCAGTTGATTCACTTAAAAATTGTGGCAAGAAAGGTGATAAAATAGAGCAAAATTCACTTAACACATATCTCACTTAGTAATATAAATTTGGGGCTCAATTGTGATTGTAAATCGAGGACTACCTGTATTTGTCACATTTAGGTCAATAAATAAAATCTAGTATTTACAGTAACTTAATACTTCAGCAGTAAAAACTTCTAAATTCATATTCTCACATGCTTGAGTTTGTAGCAATTTTGTTGTTATATCTGTTTGAACCTCTAAGTTTTCATTAATTTAATATATATCAATAGATTCATTAGCAGGCAAATTTAAAAAGTGATATTTTGTTACCTCATTTTCCTTGCTATTCTCTATTTTTTGTTCCAGTCTCTCAATTTGTTCATTCAGGTGATCAGTTTCTTGATTTTTTTCTTCAAGCAAGGATTTGAGAAACTGCAGAATAACCAGCTCATTTTCACCTGGATTTTGACACTGAATGGCCAATTTTTCTATGTTTTCCTAACAGAAAGAGTTCTGCATTAGACAGATCAATCTATCACAATCTATTCCTTTACTTTTGACAAAAAGAAAGCAGCATGCTGACACTCCAAATATGTCCTGCTTTGTGGAATATATAAAATTAATATTTTTTAAGTTTACAGATAATAAATCAGCAATTTCTCTCTTATGGTAAATTTGGAACAAATTACTGCTACTGCCTCTGCTATTAGGAATATTATGAGATAGCATAGCCTTGATTAAAACAGCTTTTGGCTTGCAGATGGGTAAAGTTTAACAAAATATGTTTGCACTGTTACATGATTCTGCTCAGAAGTGCAAAGACATTTTCCTATTTTCTAGGAAACAGATTGTGTTTGCAAGATTCTTAGCATTAGTAGTATCTGAGCTCAGACATCAAGCTGCAAACAGGATTGAGACACAGCTTCTAAATGGGGGAAACTTATACTTCCAAGCAGAAGACACCTATAAGCCTTGCACTTTAAAAGCAAAATATATTTTAATGTCTGCTGTATACAATGTAAACATCAGCTAGCATATAAAATATAAAGATAACCCAGTTAAAATTTACAGTCTTCAGTGCCTCAAAATTTTACTTATATTTATGATTTTAGGTTCCTTGCTCTATTTGTATGTCAATGAGAACTCAATTGTCCAGGCCAAAGGTGTCTGAAAGTTGAATTGTTAATCTGAGACATTTTGTTGCTCATCCAAGTAATTTCACCAGTCAGAGCAAAACTGCTCTATTTGTATTTTTATGTCTATTTCCACTGAGTGATAAATATCTAACTCAAAGGGAGCCAGCTGGTAAATTACTACAGTCTATAATAAAAACTTATTTTTAAGAAATGAATAGTGTTCCTTCAATTTTTCCTAGAAATTAGATGGGAAGTCTATCAAAATACCAATATTAGTATTTCAGCTAATGTAAATGGAAAAAACAGCTCTTCATTCCTTTCTGAAAACCATATGAATATAAACATATTTGTAAGACTAACTGACTTCAGTGTTCTGCTAAAGAAGTTCAATTGTGAACAGAGACACTAGAATTAGAGTTAGGATTTGCATACCATCCTCTCCTAGTGCAATGTTTCTCCAATTTTACTCATGCTTATTGTTACTTGCTTAAAATAAAGGGTGTGCACCTAAACTAATCTGTAGGCCTAGTTTTAATTAATGTTTTGTGGCATTGCTGTTGTGGCAAATTCTTCCACAAACACATTATATGCTTTCTCCTTAATTAAGGTAATAATATGTAGTTTATAGGGAACACAATCTCTAAAGAAATGATTTTTCTTTAAAATTAAATTGCAGGCATACTTTCAGATGTGCATTTTCTTCTTTCAATTGGATTAGTTTGTTGATGTTAGCATTTTTTCCCACTTCTAATTTTGATTTCAGCTGTAAGATTTCTTCATTTTTCTTCATTAAATTCTCTTTAAATTGTTCAAGTTGTTCTAATAAATCAGCAACCTGAAGCAAAATGAAATTATGGAATCAAACAAAATATTACTGTCTTCAATCATCCTATCAACATATCTTTGTAAAAGTTCAATTTATTTAGTTATATAATTATATGTATTTCAGTTAGAAAACTCTTAAACAACTATCAAAAGAAAAAAAAATGATACCCAATTTGCCTCTTCCTTTTTTCAGATCAGAAAAGTCAGAGGGAGTTTGGAAAATGCTAAAAGGAGACTTAATTCTTTTTGTGGGTTGTGGAAATTAAATAAATGCCATTTTGTGCAAGTATGGAAATGTTTTCTGCATACTCCATTTAACCATGGAGATTTTTCTGAAAACTAAATAAGACTAAGTGCTCCTTGTACCTGAGGGAAGATAGAATCAAATGTTCCATCTGCCCATGATGGATAGAAACTAAATTGGGATCTTTCAGGAGGCAGAGATGATCCTTGTAAGTTGCAAAGGCCACTACAAGGAAAGAGGATTAAAGCATCGGAAATTCAGTAGATTTTCACTCAGACCATCAGACTTATCAATGGGAAAAGGTAAAGATGAAGTCTATTCTAAAATAATAGGAATAGCTATAGGTGAAGAATTATTCTGCCCTCTGCCCCTATATTGAATCTGATATTTCCAAGAAATCTGTAAACTTTAGAAGATTCTGAACATACTCTGCACACATGACATTCAATGTATATGGATCATAGAGTCCCTGATAAAGAATTAAAAAAAAAAGGAAATATTTGCTGCTAGGAGTCCCACCCTAAGAATGTAATATATTTCCTGCAATGTCAGAACCCTCAATTATTAATCATGCATATTCTCTGGGTTTAGGTTATTCGGGTTCTGCCATTCTCCTACAGGGGGAGGGGGAATACCGGGGGCTTGTAGTGCACGTAGACTGTTTCCTCATCTGCTTTGATGTATCCTTTAGGGGGTGTGAAAGGAATGCCTCAGGGCCATCTGCCTTATGTGAGCGCAGGGAGGAACTGGAGAAGATCTAACAACCTTGAGAGGGGTGCCTTATCAGTTGCTTTCCCACAGCTCAATGTCACCTGTGGATTGGCCTGTTTGAACCGACCAGATGGACAGTTGCGGTGGGGTTACTGTTTTGTAGGTTTAAACTATTGATTTGGGTGGGAAGTCCTCAGATCCTGCCTAGCTTTCCTGCTTTCTGTGCTTGCCACTAAAACTTCCTTTTGAAATGATGCCAGTTTCAAGTGTTCTGTTTTCTTGGTAGAGAAACGGAGGCAGGTCCTTACATTAGGCAGGATCTGCAAAGTGGTCAACCTGAAGAACTAATCCTACCATGGGGACCGTGCAAAATGATGTCTAATCATGGAGGTGAGAAGAGACAAACCGAGCGCTTGGAGGGGGCCGTGCTGAAGGCTTGCCCGAGCAGCAGTGGCTTGGACTCTGCCAGCTTGTCCAAAGAGGCGGACACTCGTGATAAACCAAGATGGTCGATTGGAGTGGGGAAGAAAGACAACTGGGACAAGAAAGCTAGGAAAGTCACCCTCAAGTGTGGCAGCCATCAACCCAGTTGGAAGCGTGAGATAGAGAGATCGCTAAATGTCAGTGAAGATGAGGGTGAGAGCGACCACTTCCTCAAGCAAGCCATTGACATGCTGGTGGAGGCATTCAAAACCTCCAGGAAGAAAAGGCCGATCCCTGCTGGAGTTAGATAGTCATGGGCCAGGACAAGGAAGAAGAGGTCCTGCAGAGCGAATTCGCAAACCCCAGCCCTTCCATGAGGGCTCTGGAAACCGCTAGAGTGACAGCTGAGATGACCACCCCAGCCCGTGCCATCCCAGCCAGAGGAGATGGACACCAAGCCAGAAGAAGAGGGATTCAACCATCTGACCGCTAGGTTCCAGCCCTGGGGGTAAAGTACGATGGATCGCCCTAGCAGTTGGGCTTTTTCCTAGTCCATGTCCTGATCTACATGCATGAATATGGGCGAGACATCCCCGGGGACCGTGAGCGTGTCAGCACCATAGCCCTGTCCCTGGAAAGTGTGGCTGCCCGGTGGATGGTGTCCCTACATGACGTTGATGCTCCCGAGCTCCGGAATTTTAACCTGTTCATGGCAGCCCTGAAACACAGGTTTGAGGACCCGCTAGCTGATCGGAAAACAAGGGAGTGCATCAAAACCATAAAGCAGGGCAGACAAGTGGCCGAGTAAACCGAGGAGTTTACAGACTTGGTGGGATGCCTCAACTGGCTGGAGGAAATCTTGATTGGCTTGTTCAAGGTTGAACGATGACCTCTACCAGGCTTGCATCGCCTGGGGGGATCCAGCAAGCCTCCATGGCTGGTACATAATGGCGGAAGAGGCAGAAATTGACCTAGTACGCAGCCAACGGCGAATGGGCAGGACCTGGAGACATTTCCCCTCAGAAGGAAAAAAGATGGCAAAGATCCTGATCACGAACCTGCATTCGACTGCCTCCTTCAGATGTGGCAAAGAAGGTTATCGAGCAGCAGAGTGCCGTTTGAAAGCACCAATTCTGAGGGCAGACCGCATCGTAGGGGGGAAACCTGGAAAGCCACCACCGCAACCATGAGAGGCACTGAAGTTGTAGAGGTCCAGCCCTCCAAGCCGCAGGGAGGGGAAACTCCAACTCTGCTGGAGAAACCACTGGAAACCTGACAGCAATTTGGATGAACCTGTTAAGTGGACCCATCATGCCCCTCACCAGACCCATAGAACTGTTCAGCCCAGAGATGGAAGAGAAAGTAGCCCTAAAAACATTGATAGACTCAGGTTGCACCTGCTGCCTAATCAGCCCAACCCTAGTGGGGAATTTGGGGATTCCGGTGAGGAGGCTAAAAAAATCCATTTCCTTTGGGCAACTAGATGAGTCCATCTCATGGGGAGTTCCAGCCACCTTGGCCACTCGGCCAATTAAACTCATGATGGGGGATTATACAGAGACTACAATATTCATTGTAGCCCCTGGCATGGAATAGCCCGATTTTGGGGATGACATGGTTGAAAATTTGGAATCCGAGAGTATACTGGAGAACGAGGGAATTAAGGTTCCTGAAAAGGAAGGCTGTAACACAGGACAGCGTACCAAAAAGGAGAGTGGGGAGAATAGCCAAGGTGGTGGCAGCTGCAAGTGACAGGCCATTAGAAAGCATACCTAAAGAATACCGGGATCTGGCTGAAGTTTTCAGTGAGGAAAGGTCCCAAAAACTACCCCCCCTACCAGCCCACTGACTGTGCCATTAAAATCCTGCCGGGAGCTAAACTACCCAAACCCAAGCTCTATTCGATGACTCCTACAGATCTTGAAGAGCTGCAGAAGTTCATTGAAAAGAATTTAGTGTGGGGGTTTATTCAGCCGGCACTGCCGAAAACAGCTGCTCCTGTGTTATTCCAGGAGAAGAAAGATGGGTCTCTAAGCCTGTGTGCGGATTATAGGTCTCTATATGCTGTTTGCAAGAACATCTACCCTTTGCCTTTAATGAAGGACATGCTGGCTCACCTTTCCAAGGGGAAAATATTCTCCAAACTGGCTTTAAGACAGTGGTTCCCAAACATTTCTATACCCCGCACACTAGAACGCTTCTGATATATTCTCACACTCCTTATAAAAGTTTGAAATAACGGCAACGAATTATGCATATACATTACAATTTTGAAAACCCAAGTTTTTGCACCCCCTGGAATATCATCTCGTACCTCTGATTGGGAACCCCTGATTTAAGAGAAGCATACTATCGAGTTAGGATAAAGGAAGGGGATGAGTGGAAAATGGCATTTAATTGCCCCTTGGGGTGCTTCCAGTTCTGCGTTCTGCTTTTGGATTACAAGGGGCGCCTGCAGTATTCATGCAGCTGATAAATGAGGCTCTCCAGGAGCACTTGTACAAGAGGGTTCTGGTGTATTTGGATGACATCCTAATATTCACCGAGACAAAGGAGGAGCATATCAAATTGGTCAGAGCAGTTTTAAACAAGCTACGTGCAGCATGCCTCTATGCTAAGCTATCAAAGTGCAAGTTCCACAAGGAAAAAGTTGATTACTTTGGTTACCGGATTTCCCACCAGGGGATAGAAATGTACCCAGAGAAAGTACGGTCATTGTTGGAGTGGGCGCCGCCTCGCACGCAGAAGCAATTGCAAAGCTTCCTTGGGTTTGCAAATTTCTATAGATAGTTTATTCCCTCTTTCAATCAAATTGCAAATGCATCACTAACCTACTAAAAAGAAAATGGTGGGAAACTGAAACCCAGTCAGTCGTTAAATTGGACTATGGAGTGCCAAGCAGCTTTTGAGACGTTAAAAAGACTTTTTTCGGCTGAACCGGTGTTAAAACACCCAGACCCGGAGAAGCCATTTGTCATTTAGGCAGACGCTAGCGATGTTGCGGTAGGGGCAGTGCTGCTCCAAGAGAATCAGGAGGGAAAATTGCAACCTTGCGCATACATATCCAAAAGCTCACTGAAATGGAACAGAGGTGGGCAGTATGGAAAAAAGAAGCATATGCAGTACAATGGGCTCTGCTCACATGGGGACATTTTCTGGAGCGAAGTAAATTCCCCGTTCAGATGTGGACCGATCACAAGAATCTTGAAGCACTAAAAACCCCAAGGAAATTGTCCCCAAAACAAGCTCAGTGGTCCCAGCATTTCCACGGTGTGATTTCTCAATCAAGTACCTCCCTGGGGGAAAGAAATTTTTAACTGATGCCTTGTCGCGGATGTCGCAATACAATAGGTAAATTCCAAAGTAATCAAACCTGATGACCCCAAAACAATTAGCGGCTTCTGTAACAACGAGAGCTCAGGCAAAGAAACCGAGGCCGGGGAATAGTGACATAGAGGCTCCGACCACCACAAAGGAAAAATCCACCATTGAACAGCAAATCAGGGGTCGAGTTTAGATGAGCATTAAAAACCGACAAATGGTTCCTTAACCATAAGAATGGTGTCTTAGATACACAAAGGGACAAGAAAGGTTCCTCTCCTTTTTTTAAACAAGCAAGGCTACCTAAAGCCTTTTTTGATATGAAAGAAGACTGGGAATTAAGGGACTATTGGCGGGAACGTAACCAAGAGGAGAGAGACTTTACTTTTTTTTCTGATAGACACCAATCTTTTTCAAGAATTGACTTTTTCTTGATTACCACGGACTTGTATAATAAAGTTAAGAATGTAAAGATTTTTCCTAGATCACTGACGGATCATAGTCCAGTTTGGATGGAGCTGATTCAAGAGAAAGAGGAAAGAAGATCCTGGAGAGTCAATGAAAATTTGTTTAGACAAGAGAAGAATGTTCAAAAATTAAAGGAGTGTTTAAAGGACTATTTTGTTTTGAATATGTACAACGGGACTTCAATGTCAATGGTATGGGATGCAGGTAAAGCATTTATGCGCGGTGTTTTGATAAAAATGAATAATTTTTATAAGCGAAATCAGATTCAGAAACGTAGAGAACTTGAAGATGAAATTAAATTAAAAGAAAGGGCTTTGATTCTAAATCCTTCTGATGAAAGTACTAAAGAATCTGTAAAGTTATTAAGGTCACAATTTAATATGTTGATAGCAGATCAAGCTGCAACCAACTTATTATTTATGAAACAAAATACATTTTGTAATGCTAATAAGCCGGGGAGATGGTTGGCTTATCAATTAAGAAAGAAACAGAGACAGAGAATAATAGAGAAAATAAATTACAAGGGTAAACTAGTTTCTCAGAAGGAATTAATTAAAAAATCTTTTTTGGATTATTATCAAAACTTATATAAATCTACTAATGTACAATTGTTAGATATAAATAAATATTTAGCTGAGGCAAGTTTTCCTAGACTGACTGAGGATCAGAAATATGAAATTAATGGCTTAATTACTAAGGAGGAAATTGCCTCAGCAATTCAACAATTGAAATTAGGGAAAGCACCGGGTACGGATGGGTTAACAGCTGTTTATTATAAAGCTTTAATGGAGGAGATGATCCAACCATTAAATGATCTTTTTAATGGTATCTTACAGGGTTTAGAGATTCCTCCTTCATGGCGTAGTGCCTTTATATCATTGATTCCAAAGGAGGATCAAGATCTTACTTTACCAAAAAATTATAGGCCTATATCTCTTTTAAACGTGGATTATAAGATATTTGTAAAAATTTTGGTAAATAGGCTTATGAGGGTGGTGCATCATCTTGTGCATAAAGATCAATCAGGGTTTATAACAGGAAGGTATATGAAAAACAATGTTAGACAAATTATTAATTTATTAGAATACTTAGATAAGAACAACCAAGTTCCTGCAGGGCTCATATTTTTAGATGCTGAAAAAGCATTTGACCAATTGAATTGGCATTTTATGCTAAGAGTAATGGAAGAAATGAATTTTGGTGAAAACATATTACAAGCCCTTAAGGTAATATATCAAAAACAAACAGCACAACTTATTGTTAATGGAGGTTTGTCGGAGGTTTTCACAATAGAGAAAGGTACTAGACAGGGGTGTCCTTTATCGCCATTGTTGTTTGTTTTAACATTGGAAATATTATTGATCAAAATTCGAGAGTCTCAGGAAATTAAAGGAATACATGTTAATAAAAAAGAATATAAGTTAAGAGCTTTTGCGGATGACTTGGTTGTTACTTTGTCGCAACCTGATTATTCTGTAGTAAACTTATTACAGTTGATTCATCATTATGGCTTGGTCTCGGGTTTCAAGATTAATGTAAATAAGACCAAAATTTTACCTAAAAATATGTCTAGTCAGGAGAAGCAGATTTTGACTAACCTGACGGGTTTTGAGATTGTTAATAAGGTAAAATATTTGGGGGTGATGTTGTCTGTTTCTAATGTAAAATTATTTAAAAATAATTATGAAAGGTTGTGGGTCAGGGTACAGAACGACTTGAAGAACTGGGAAAAGTTGCAATTATCCCTCATGGGAAGAATTGCAGTGATAAAAATGAATATTTTACCCAAGTTTCTTTTTCTGTTTCAAATGTTACCAATTTTGAAAAATGAGATTAATTTAAATGAGTGGCAGAAGGGTCTTAATAAATTTATCTGGGCAGGGAAAAAGCCAAGGGTTAAGTTTAAAATTATACAAGACTTCCGTGAGAGGGGTGGACTTAAGGTACCAAATTTGAAATTATATTATGATGCGGTGGTTTTAACACTAATCAGTGATTGGATACATTTGACAAATTCTGAGATACTTTATCTAGAGGGATGGGATTTACTTTA
Source organism: Crotalus tigris (assembly GCF_016545835.1). NCBI lineage: Eukaryota > Metazoa > Chordata > Lepidosauria > Squamata > Viperidae > Crotalus > Crotalus tigris. The sequence continues at coordinate 2,759,965 of NW_024100510.1, forward strand.
TGGGTGGCATGCCTATTTAACATTCAATAAAAAAATGGACTGGGCTTTTAAATCTCATATCTTAAGAATTTCTTTACTTAGGATTTGGAGAAAATATTATAAAAGTGATTTCAAAGTACCATTATGGGCTATACCTTGGCATGCGATAGAAGCAATAAAAAGAGGGGTTAAAATGGATATGGTGTCTTACAGACAGTTACTTAAATGGGATGGACAAAACTGGCAATTAAAATCACGGGAAGAGTTAGCACAAGAAAACTTTATTTATTCTTGGTTCCAATATAGGCAATTACTAGACAGATGGAAGATGGATTGTAAGGTGGGTTTTCTTAGAGAAGATGAAAATCTTATTAAGCAAGTGAAGGATTCAAGACAAACCCACATTAAGAGAATTTATGCGGTTTTAGTTGAATTGGATTCAGAAACGGAACTAATTAAAGACTGTATGATTAGATGGGCGCAGAATTTTGGTGAGCCAGTCTCATTCGACACCTGGGAAAATATTTGGGTGAGAAATGTCAAATTTACACAAGCACAGAACTTAAGGGAGAATTTTTATAAAATGTTTTATAGATGGCACCTTGATCCACAAAAAATGTCTTATATGTACCCTGACGTGCAACCCAAATGTTGGAGATGTGGTTATAAGGAGGCTTCCTATTATCATATTTGGTGGTCATGCAGAGAGATAAAAGCATTTTGGATCAAAATATGGTGGAATATCCAGAGAATTTTTAGAAGGAGGGTAAAATTTACTCCGCAATTATTTTTGTTAGGTATTGTTACAGATTGTGATACAAAGGAGGTTGTATTGATGTTAAATTTGATTACAGCCGCCAGGCTGTTAGTAGGACAATATTGGAAGAAGGAATCTTTGCCTACATTGCAGGAATGGTTTCTTAAAGTAGCTCATTTGGCGGAAATGGCAAAGATTTCGGCTTTCTTAAAGCAACAAACGCAAGAGAAGTTTTTTGCTGTTTGGGATAAATGGATAAAATTTATACAATTTAGATTGGGTATACAAAAATATTATATAGTTTTTTCATAAGTTTTATTTTCATATATATTATAGATAATCTTTTTATATATATAAATATAAAGTTCTTAATTTAATTTTTATTTTTATTTCTTAAGCCTATATTCTGCTCTGGGAAGCTCAGGGGGGGGGGGGGAAGGGAGGTTTTTTTTTTTTTTGGGAGGGGTGGGGGATGGGGGGTTTTTCTTATATATGTATTGTTTAGTTTTATTTTTTTGCATATGTTGTCTCTTGTTTTGTATTCTTTTTTCTTTTTTGTAAAATTTATAAAACTTTTAATAAAAAAAAAAAAAAAAAAAAAAGAATCTTTTCTCAATGAGGGACGAAATGCCCTGGGTAGGAGAAAAGTTATATGTGCCAAAAACCCAGAGAGTAAAAATCATGCAATCTGCCATGACTCAAAAATGGTGGGGCATTTTGGGTTCATGAAAACTCTCCATTTCATCAAAAGGCAATTCTGGTGGCCATCTATAAAAAAGGACATTGAAAGCTATGTGGCAAGCTGCCCCATTTGTGCAGCAGCAAAACGGATAGGGGAAAATGCCAGGATTATTACAAGTGGTGGCCAGCCCTTCAGCACCCTGGAGAGAGATCTCTATGGATTTTATAGTAGAATTGCAAGAAAGCGCAGGGAATACTGTCATTTGGGTTGTGACGGACCTATTCTCCAAACAGATCCACTTCATATCCTGCCAGAAGATTCCCATTGCTAAAGCCCTAGCTAAATTATTTGTACTGCATATACATATTGGCTCATGGGCCCTCACAATGCATTATATCAGACAGGGTGGTCCAGTTCTCCTCCGAGTTCTGGAGAGCTTTTTTGGACCTACTTGGTACTAGTCAAGGACTGTTATCTAGTCATCATCTGCAAATGAATGGTGAGCCAGAATGTTCAAACTCAATATTAAAACAATACCTGAGATGCTTCATAAATTACCAACAAGACAACTGGACTGAGCTGTTGCCTTTCACAGAAATCACTTACAACAATGCAGTGCATTCAAGTACCGCTACACACCCTTCTAAGTGGTAACAGGACAAAGTTTCAACACAATCCCTGAATTACCTGTCAACGAGCCCACCATCCCCTCTTTGAAAGAGTGGATTAAACAGCTACAAAACACCTGGCCTGTGGTTAGAAAAGCTTTAGATGAAGTGAGAGAAGCTTAATAAAGTTCAGGCAGTTAAGAAACAAATGGAAGCTAAACCATTCAAAATAGGGGAAAAAGTTTATTTCTCAATCAAATTTTTAAAATCCCTGCAGCCACTGAAAATGCTAGGACCAGAATTCATAAGACCCTTCCCCATAAAACACATAATTAACCAAGTAACAATGGAATTGGAACTCCCAAAACCATTGAGACAGATCCACCCTGTATTTCACTGCAACCTGCTTAAATGGGAATTAACCTCCCCTTTAAGGCCAACAGAAGCTCCCCCTCCACAAACAATTATGGTGGAAGATGAGCAACATTTTGAAATTAAAGAAGTATTAGACTCCAGGAAACATCATGGGTCAAAGAAAAGAAAAAAGTGATAAAGTACTAGTAGTCCCCGACTTACAACAGTTCGTTTCATGACTGTTCGAAGTTACAATGGCACTGAAAAAAGTCCCCCCCAAGCCACAGCCAAGCAAGACAGCGCTCAGCGATGCTCTTCTTCCTGTCCAAGGTTTTCATTGTTGTGAGCATTTCTGTTGAGGATTGGCAGCGGGGGTGGGGTGGGGGTGTTTGGTTTTTATTCCCCCCGTCTGCTGGGTGGTTGCAGCAGGTTTTGGTCACTTCACATGACCCTGGGACACTGTGACCATCATAAATATGAATCAGTTGCCAAGCATCTGAATGTAAATCACAAGACCCTGGAAATGCTGCAACATTCCAGCTGATCGGCACTTCAGGGCTCAGCAGAAGCGTCAGGATCAGTGCTGCTTTCCAGCTGATTGATGCTTCTTCAGGGCTCAGCAGAAGCACCAGGATCAGCGCCGAGCTCCAGCTGGAGCCTGGTGCTGATCCTGGCGCTTCCACTTAGCCCTGGCAGCCCCAAAGAAGCGCCGATCAGCTGGAAAGCGGCACTGATCCTGGCACTTCCACTGAGCCCTGACAGCCCTGCAGCTCCAGCCATCTCTCACTCAGGCTTGTGCGGTGCTGCCACCAGTTCAGCTCATTCCCCTCTCCTGCTACCACTTTTCTAGGATGGTCGCATACCACTTGCCATGTGCCAATGTATCACAGGTGGTACCCGTACCACTGGTTGAAAAGCCCTGCTTTATGGGGTGTGAAAGGAATGCCTTGGGGCCATCTGCCTTATATGAGCGCAGGAAGAAACCGGAGAAGACCTAACAACCTTGAGAGAGGAGTCTTATCGGATGCTTTTCCACAGCTCGATGTCACTTGTGGATTGGCTTGTTTGAACCAACCAGATGGACAGTTTGGATGGGGTTATTGTTTTGCAGGTTTAACCTATTGATTCGGGTAGGAAGTTCTCAGATCCTGCCTAGCTTTCCTGCTTTCTGTGCCTGCCAATAAAAGTTCCTTTTGAAATGACGCCTGTTTCAAGAGTTCTGCTTTCTTGCTAGAGAAACGGAGGCAGGTCCTTACATGCACTTTTGTAGCGGGAAATAAAATAAATCCTGCAGCTGTCACTTAAAGGCAAGTCAAGAAATTTTCCTTGATAAAAGTAATTCTTGGTTAACAAGTCAACTTACAACCCATAACTTAGCAACCATTCAAAATTATGACACCCCCCAACCTCCCCAAAAGGTACTTATGATCTGGATTCAAAGTTCCAACGGCTGCCCCCTCTGCGGTCATGTAATTGTATTTAGATGCTTGGCAATTGGCCCACATTTATGGCCATTTGGAGCATTCCACAATTATATGAACACAATTTATCATGTTTTTTGCTAGGAAACTTTTCAACTGCTGCAATGTTGTCAAATTAAGTGGCCATATGGTTGTCTTGATTTATGACCATTATGACATATGAAGGAAGTTCCTGGCTCCATTATGGTCATAAGTAAAGAATTATCTGTAATTGGGAAAGGGAGCAAGGTCACTAAGTGGTGCAGTCAGTAAAGCATGACATTACATACATTGACTTTCAACAGTTCTCATAGTTCCAGTTATGGTTGCTAAGCAAATCCAACATGACTCTTAAACATGATGTCACATGATTGCCATCTGCAACCTCAAGTGACTTTGCTCATCAGAAGCTAACAGTGAAAGCTACAAATGGTGATCATGTGAATGTGGGACACTATGACCATCATAATTAACAGCTGGCTGACAAGTGCCCAATTTGTAATCATATGACCACAGGGATAGTGCAATGGCTGCAATTTTGCAGAATGGTCATAAATCTTATTCAGCATTATCATAACTTCAAACGCTTATTAAAAAAATGGTCCTTAAATGAGCACTACTTGTATAAGCATCTGGAAACAAAAGGAAAAAAAGAACTGTAGATTTTTTACAAAAGACATTATACATTTATAAATTATATTTTTGGAATAGGATTTTTCACTGCTAATTATATTTTTACACACAGAATCAACATGAGATTTGTTCCGACTGAGTTCTGTTTGATTTACCTCTCTTTTTTTTGTTATAAGTTCTTCCTGTATTTTTAGTTGTTCCTTTAGCATATGAGCCACATTAGTGTCAGTAAGCACTCTATGTCTAACTTCATCTAGTTTAGATTGCAAAGTGGAAATCAGAATTAAATTTTTGTTATGTTGCTGCTGCAACATTTCTTTATCCTGTAAAACATCAAAAAATGCTTGTGTAAGTAAATACTTTTTCATACAGCCTGTTGATGTTTTAGCTTTCTAGGAACACCCAAAGCAAGATGCAAGCACTGCTCTAGACATGAAAGTCAGTAATCATGTGACCATAACTTATATGTATTAACTGTCTAGTCTGAAGATAATTCAAGATCACAAAACCTTATGATTGAAGAAGCTATTTAGGCAATCCCCCCTTCTCAGTAAAGAAATTCTAATCAAACGATTCTTTACATCTTGTTTTTGAGTAACATCCAATAAAGAGAATTTCCCCCACTGTTCTGGGATTTATTTCATTCCAGAAGTCCTTTGTTGAAATGTTAAACTGCTATCTCATGTCCTATAACTCAAATCCTAATAAACTTTCTCCTCATTTGACTTAGCTTTTTATTCCCTTGATTATCATTGCTACCCTTTGAACATATTTAATGTTCTTAAAATCCACACGGATTTCAGACCTGGTTCCAGGACAGGAACAGTACTGATCGCACTTGTTATGATTTGATGATCTTGTAAAAACAGGATTGGAATAGTGCATCCATTCTTGCTCTCCTTGAACTCTCAGCAGTCTTCAATACTACTGACCATAGTATCCTTTTGGTATGGCTGCAGAATGTGAGTGGCACAGTCTTGCATTGGTTTGGCTATTTTCTCCAATGTGGTCCTAATCAGTGTTGATAAGAGAGTGAGAGGTCCAGTCCATGGCCACTCCTTTGCGGCATATGCAGGGCTTGGTATTTTCTCCACTCCTCTAACATCTATAGTAGCTGCTGGAACGCACCATCTGCCACCATGGAATGAGGCATCATCAATTTTCTTGACAATACTCTTTTATATCTTCATCCCATATGATCCACATGTTGCTGTTGCAATACTTGGAGGCTATGTGATCTGAATGGGGGACAACAGACTTTGGCTAAACTCTGATAAAACTTGGAGTGGCTATAGTTTCATGGACATCTTTAATTTTGGATGAGGTTGCACTGCACCAGACAGACCCTGTGTACAACTTGGGGGGTTTCATAGACTCACAGCTCCTGCTTGAAGAGCAGTTGGCAGTTGTGGCTAAGGAGAGCCTTTGTACAATTTTCTGTTGCATGCTAGTTACGCCCTTTCCTGGATCATGGGTCCCTGCATTCAGTCCCTCATAACTTGCTCATCTTGCAATGTGATCAGCTTAAGTTGGTAAATAATTCTTTTGTTTCATTTTTGTTTCCTAGGCTGCATAGTCCAACTACATTTTTGTCAATATCTCACATCTTTGGTATTCCAGTCTCCAACTATAAGCAGCTCATCTTGCTTACATGTTGTGTTCATTTTCAGATTGAACGTGACCATAAAACTCATCAACCTCCTTTTCTTCTACATTAGTCATTGAGTATAAACTTGGATAATCTTCATATTAAACTTCATGTTGCTTGCAGGAGTTCAACAGGGCCAGAACTGTTAACTGCTGATTTTGATTTGTAGTCAAGTGCCCAATGCTCCTCACTGCAGTGTCTAACAATAGCCAGCCAGCCAGCAATAATAGATTCCAGTTGCCCTGATATTATTTTTCCATTATGGCAATATCCTAATGAAAATCTTCACCATGGTTGTCACTGACTGCATCTAGATTTTGGGGAAAGAAGTCCAAGTGTGAATACAGAAATTGAATCTTAGTGACATGTTGAACTTCATGGTCATATGTGCTATAAGAAGTTTGTTAAACAGCTGAATGTACTTTGGTGCTCTGTAGTTGCCAAGAAAATTCTCAACAATATTCTGAATGATTTCCAGGCAATTTTCTCTAGCCTCACTAAAAGATCGTCGAACTGCTTGACATTGATAACTTATCTGATCTGTGGACCACCCAAGATGCCTTCCTTAATTTTGGCATCAGTTTTCTTGGAAACAAATGTTTTCATCAGCCTGAGTTTTATGTAAAGCAGAGGCAAAAATATCTTTGTTGGGTCAACAAGTGGTTCATCTGTCATATTTTTCTGCCCTGGAACCAAATTCTTTCAGAGTGGCCATTTCTTTTTAATGTAATGCAACTCTCTTGCGATGCTGTCTCATTTGCATATGTAACAACAGTACTTGGTATATACAAGATGCATTTCAAGCAGCAGAGCCACTACTTTTGGATCTCCATAGATATTGCAGTTGTACGTGTTGTACAGGATGTGTTTCAACAACAGTTCCATATTCTATATGCTTCTTTCATGTGTGCAGCATAGCTAACAAGTACTGAAGGTGTACATTGCCATTGTGTAAAAACATAAGATTTCTATAGAACATTAAGCAACAGGTAAAATCACATGTTATTTTGTGATTAGCAGACAAAAATCTATAAAATAAATCCAAAAGTGTCCAGGAAGCAAAATCTTCATTATCCAGTTTTCTTTCTTTGACCAGAAACTTCAGCAACTGGATATCCTGAATGCTTTAATCTAATCACTTCATTGATACTGTTAGATCCACAGCATTTTCTCGATACCAGACTGAGTGCATCTGACCTGAGAGAACTAATGTCTGGCATTATATTGGCAATCACTTTACACTGTCTAACCAAGTGGTTTTCTTGGTCAAATAAAGAAATGGTTTTGCCATTGCTTTCTCCCACATAAAATGAAATGATGCTTTGGCCATTGTTACTAAAGTGATTGTCCACTTCAAGCATCTGTCCAATATACAATAGGTCCCTAGCTTGCTTACCTGAACAGCTGGGATGATTGTCATACTTTGGGTAACCTTGATGAGAATATATTCTTACACTCTATCAAGAAAGTTACCAATAATACTGAAATAAGATTAATAAACAAAAACCTATTCAAAATAAGGGCAGCATGGTGGCTTAGTGTTAAGATGGTGGGCTTGTAGGCTGGAAAGCTGGCAGCCCAGGTTTGAGATCAAAGCACCATGTGAGAGGGTGAGCTCCTGTCCTCGCCCCAGTTCTTGCCAACCTAGCACTTCAAAAACATGCAAATGCGAGATACATAGGAACCACTTCAGTGGGAAGGTAACAGCGCTCCATGACATCATGCTGGCTATATGACTGCGGAAGTGTCTTTGGACAATGCTAACTCAATGGCCTTGAAATGGAGATGAGCACTGCCCCGCTAGCCGGCAATGCCTAGTAGAATAAAATCTGAAAGTACTCCTTTACCTTTTATTCAAAATAACAGATATCGCCTGATTATATTTCAATCAGTCTTGAACTTTCATACCTCTTCCTATTCCTCACAATGCCTGCCAAATGCATGCCCATGTTAGAAGACTGAGCCAAAATAGGTGAGTAGCTCCATTTTTCTTTACTACCCATTTGCATTTTCCCATCTCCATTGAGAAGTGTGTATATTTGGAAAAAAAACAAACACAATTTCAGTTATTAGCTGTCCTGTATACGTTCTAAATCCCTTCTTACTAAAAATGTAAAATTACAAAATTAAGCTTACTTCTTTTAGTTCAGTTTCCTTCTTTTTCATTTTTCCCAGTTCCTGCATGAGTCCATCAACATTCTTTGTCGCATCCTTATTCAGACATTGCAACTCCCTGACCTGTCCTTCCAGCTTTTCTATTTCTTCATTACGAGCAGTAAGCACTTTCTCTATTTGCTCTTTTTCTGCAAAAAGCCTGTTATAATCATCCACTCTCTCTCTTATTTCATTGTGGAGAGATTCTACCTATAAAACAGATAAAAAAGAAACGCAAAAGATAAGAAAATAATCACCATATTTGTAATATTTTTACTTTGATTAATCTAATGTTGCAAATCAAAAGTTACTCCTTGGCAGTACTAAAAACCTGAAGGCTTATATTCAGTTATCACCTGCTAAAAGTATTTTGCTTCAAGGCAATTGGAGGCTGTCTAAAGATCCCAAGAGATTACAAGGAAGAAAAAAGGTAACTAACTGCATGTGTGGTAGACAAATCTCACTTCACTATACTTCATTCAGTAATGTAGACAATTTATATATTCAGCATATTCTAGTTTTAATGATACTGCCATAAAAAATGCTAAGATATCTATAGGTCTTATGCAGTCCTGCCTTACATCAGAAATGAATAAGGCTTAGATAAAACAATATGCCTAATTATAAATAATTAATATGCATATTTAACTCTTTAATGTTTAATGGCTAGTAGTTACTAGCTGATATAACTAAAAAGTTGATTCTAGAACTTTATTATGTACTGTATCTTGCTGCACCAAAAAAAGTCAGAAGTTATTGCTTTTTGTTTCTTTTTTAATTTTTTCTCATTTCCCTCACTTAGAATAGAATAGAGCTGGAAGGGACCTTGGAAGTCTTCTAGTTCAACCCCCTGCTCAAGCAGGAGAACCTATACCGGTGATGGTGAACCTTTTAGACACCGAATGCCCAAAAACCACCCTGCCCCCCCTGCCCGCAGGGCCACCTACCGCCTCCACAGCCTGTCACAGCAGATTGCCCAGGTGGCCCTGCAGTGCCATAGCGGCCACGCCCTCCTCCTGCGCCTCGCAGCAGCATCTGCACACAATGGGGTGTGAGGGCAGAGTCTTGTCCCTACTGCCCAGCTGCCATGTCCTTGGCTGCACTGCTCCGTGCAGGCCATGTCCAGGGGCGACTCTCCTCTGCGGGGGGTTCTGGTGAGGAGGGGGCCACGGTGGGAGGTGGGGAGATGGCGCGCATGCCCAAAGAGAGGGCTCTGAGTGCCGCCTCTGGCACGCATGCCATAGATTTGCCACCACTGACCTATATCATCTCAAACAGGTGAATGTTTAGTCTCTTCTTAAAAATCTCCAGTGATGGAGCGCACACGATTTCTGGGAGTAAGCTGTTCCACTGGTTGATTGTCCTCACTGTCAGGAAGTTTCTCCTCAATTCCAGGTTGCTTCTCTCTTTGATCAGTTTCCAACCATTGTTTCTTGTCCTTCCCTCTGGTGCTTTGGTAAACAAACTGGCCCCCTCTGCCTTGTGGTAGCCCCTCAGATACTGGAACACTGCTATCATGTCTCCCCTATTTTTTTTAGACTAGCAAACCCAAGTCCCATAACTGTTCTTCGTATGTTTTAGTCTCCAGGCCTTTGATCATCTTAGATGCTCTTCTCTGAATTTTTTCCAAACTCTCAACATCTTTTTGTGATATGGTGATCAAAATTGGCTGCAGTATTCCAGGTGTGGTCTTATTAGGGTTTTATAAAGTGGTACTAATGCTTCGCGTAATCTTGATTCTATCCCTCTGTTTATACAACCCAAAATTGTATTAGCTTTATTGGTTGCTGCACACTGCTAGCTCATAGTCAAGTGATTGTCCACTAGGACTCCAAGGTCCCTTTCCTGCCTAAATGTAAGACTTTGCTTTCCACATTGAAACTCATTTTGTTGAATAGGCCCATTGTTCAAGTTTGTCAAAAACTTTTTGGATCCTGAGTTTGTCTTCTGGGATGTTGGCTACTCCTGTCAGTTTGGTATCATCTGCAAATTTGATGAGTTCCCCTTCAATTCCCTCATCTAAGTCATTTATGAAGATATTGAAGCGTACTGGGCCTAAGACAGAACCTTGTGGTACCTCACTGCTTACTTCTCTCCATGTGGATGTAGTGCCATTGAGGACTGCTCGTTGAGTATAGTCTGTCAGCCAGCTACAGATCCATTTGGTGGTGATGTTGCCTATTCCACCTTTTCCTAGCTTACCAAGGAGTAGGTTGTGGTCTACTTTGTCAAATGCCTTACTGAAATCTAAGTATAGTATGTCCACTGCATTTCGCTGGTCTACTAGTTTAGTCACTTCATCAAAGAATGAGATAAGATGTAATCTGTCAGGTCCCGGTGATTTATATTCCTCAAGGTTGGATAGGTGTTCTTTTACCATTTTCTGGCTTATTTTAATTTTTGTTTTTAGTATGTCTTTTGCAGTGGTTTTTTTTTTTTTTTTTTTTGTATGTTGGGCTATATTTTCTTTTGGTATGAAGCCTGATGCAAAGAATGAGTTAAACAGCTCTGCTTTCTCCCTGTTGCCTATAATTTCCTTGCCATCTTCTCTCTTTAGTGGGCCTACAGTTTCCTTAACTTTTTTCTTGTTGTTAATATGTTGGAAGAAACTTTTTTTATTGTCCTTGATTTCTGTTGCAAATCTTTGTTCGTTCTGAACCTTTGCTTTCCTGATTTCATCTTTGATGTTCTGGCTGTCTGCTGATAGTCGACCTTAGTTATGTGCCCCTCTTTCCATTTTTTGTATTTGTCCTTTTTGTCTTTTAGTTTGTTAGAGAGATCTTTGTGCAGCCGTGCTGGTTTTTTCTTGGATTTCTTGTTTTTCTTTCTCAATGGTATTGTGCTGGTCTGGGCTTTTGTGATCGCATTTTTCAGTGTTTCCCATGCTTCTTGGGTTGTTTTCTCCTTTAGGATTTCCATCTGTGGGATCTTTCCTACGTTCTCTCTGAATTTGTTAAAATCAGCTCTTTTGCAGTTTTAAGACATTGGTTGGATTGTTTTCTACTGCTAGTGTCTGCGTTATATTAAATTCCAGTATGACGTGGTCACTTTTGCCCAAGGTTCCTGCAATTTTGATTCCCTCTATCACTTCTTCTCTATTTGAAAGGATTAAGTCCAGTATAGATTTATATCTAGTTCCCTCCTCCACCTTTTGGGTGACAAAGTTGTTGGCTAGGTTGGTTAGAAATCTGTTTGATCTCGTGTTCACTGCAGAATTTGTCTCCTAGTTGATATCTGGATAATTGAAGTCTCCCATTACTACTGTGGTATGCTTCCTACATTCATTTGTTAACTGGATGGCAAAGAGTTCATCTATTTCTTCTGATTGGTTGGGTAGCCTGTAATATACACCTATGGTAATGTCACTTTTTTTCTCTTTTATATTGACCCATATACATTCTGGAGAAATTTTATATTTGATCATGTGCATTTCTGCAGATATGTAGTGTTCTCTTACATATAGTGCAACTCCCCCTCCTCTTTTTGTAGACCTGTTTCTTTTGAACAATTTGTATCCATCAGTCCATTCCATTCACGGGCTTCATCCCACCAGGTTTCTGTTATGCCAACTATGTCATACCCTCCCTCGTGTACTATTGCTTCTAGTTCACCCTGTTGTTTCCCAAGCTTTGAGCGTTGGTATATAAGCATTTAAGACTTTATGCCTGTGCATGGGTGTGTTTCCTGTATCTCCTGATTGTTGTTTGAGGTTTTTTTTTTTTTTTTTCCATCACTGCCTACCTCATTGTTTGATTTGTTTTCTTGGGATTTGTGATTGGTTTTGGATTCTGGAGATTCTAGAGACTGGTCACTCTCTCCCCTCAATTTTAGTTTAAAGCCCTCCTGATGAGTTGGGCCAGTCTTTTTCCAAGTACATTTTTGCCTGTTTTCGTAAGATGTAGCCCATGCCTTGCCAATAGTCCTTCGTGTAGGAAATGCAGTCCATGATCCAGGAAACCAAAGTTTTCTTGGTGACACCAACCCTTTAGCCAATAGTTTATTTCTAAAATTCATTTTTCCCTCAGTGGGTGTTGGCCTTTCGTAGGGAGTTTATCTTCTCTGTCCCCTTTCTCCATTGTCTTTATTTCTATTTGTATTTTTATATTAAGAATAAAACTTTAATAAATTAAAAAAAGATTAAGATCCAAACATGTGAGTGCCAGGAGTCATGATTACAGCATTGCAAGCTGCAGTCATATGATAGCCATTTGTGATATTCCCTGCTCGTTTTCCGGAAACAAAGTCAATGGAGAAGCTGAAGGGAAGATCACAAGTTGCTCCTGCTACCTCCCCCCCCCCCCGAGGAATTTGCTATGGAGTATGAGATCACGGCGATCAAAAAAGGTAGCAGGAACAACTTGTGATCCTCCCTGACAGTTGTGGATCATAATCTTTTTTTAATTTTAAATTTTTAGTTTATTTTGGATTTCATACATTATAGCACCTGCCTGCATTGAATAACATTATCCCACCCATCTGTTGCCTCCACAATCTGTATACAGTCTCTGCTTATCCACTCATGACCTCTGCTAGCCTTTCCAAGATCTCCAGTGATCTGCATATAGCCAGCAGCTGCCTTGTAAAGGGCCAGACCATATGCATCTCATTAGCAGTGGGAAGAAAAAGACAAAGGTAAGCTGGGAGACCAGGCATGGCCAAGGGCAGGGCATCAGTAGGTCAGTGGAGCGTAGGGTGGCAAAGCGTAGGGCAGCAGGGGCAGCAAAGATGGCAGAATTAAGGTGGCCAAAAGAGTAGAGAAAAGGGGAAAATAGGCAGGTGGGAAAAACTGAAGCAGAGGCAACAGTGGCAGGGCAGGGCAGGAGAAGTGTGAAGTTCTGGTCTAATGATTCTGGCCTAACAATAGTAACTGGAATTACTGAAACTGATCTAGGACAATTCGCCATGGCCAATTTACTATGGCCAACTTGCCACTGGAAAATTCAACACTGTTTTGTTTCACTCGGTTACTTTTATTATTGGTGACCATGTTTTCATCAAAATTATTGTAACTCTTGTACTACTGGATTGACTTTATTTTATTATTACTGGCCACTGTTCCATTGAAATTAATTTAACTTTTGTATTTGTTGAATTATCCTGCAATGAGTTGTCCCATTCCGTACTGAAACTGCCAAATGGTGCAGTCATATGAAATTTCACTTGACAACCACATAGCTAAGTGATGGAAAGTCTGGTCCCAACTAAGGTCAGGAGGTGAGGATTATCTGTAAGGATTTCATCACAGGAACCTTTAAATGCTCCATGATGAGGAAAGTGAATCAAGTTGACTGATTAATTTATAGCTGGATCTGGTCTTGATAAAGCTTACAGTATATAGATTGCCAAATTTCATAAAATGATTCCAGAAAAAGCTTGGGAAACTCTGGCATTAAAACCCTACTTTGATTTTTATTCCTGGGTCTGTCAGTAAGCAGTCATCAGACTTCATTTATTCATTACTGATTAGAAGCAAAGAAAATTGGAGGAAATGAATGAGCCTATAAAGTTTCACTTTCTCCATGAGTGCCTCTAATTAATTTCCTTTGATTTGGGAAAATCTACTAAAATTGTGGCCTGAGAGGCTTTAGTTCTGCCATCTTGTAGCTGAATTTTCTTTTTCTCTGTTAAATCTTTTAAAAAAATTTGGTCCCCATGGTACATTAACAAAATGGTGTAAAGCAAATACTGAACTCACTGCAACACTGTATCATATTGTAATGGAGCATATTTAGCCTGCATACAATCACAGCAGATCGTATTCAATTTCTGACATTCATTCATTTTGATATATTCTCTTCATGCTTGCTTCAAATGCAAGGCTGCCCAGCCAACGAAATACATATATTATAAGCTAACACTAAAAAAAGTGTTTCATATGCAATATTTTCACTCACCAGATAGGTACTGGACTTTCTAAAAGCTTGGGATTTTGTTGTAAGTTTTAATTCCATCTCTAGTTTCTGAATTTCTTCTTGAAACTCATCACGTTCATGTTCCCTTTCAATAGCTTGCTTCTGTTAAGAAAATGAAAGTCAGTTTTCCAGTTATTAGAGCCTATTTTGGATTTCAAACCAAATCAAAACCATTTAATTACTAATTTTTAACATTTATTTTTTATAGATTAGCATAATTTTATACTTTGAGAGAAATCTTTAAGCCAGAGTGCTAGGGAAAAAAAGTCCAGGTTTTTATACATATTTTTCTTACATCCATGAAATCTCTTTGATTTTTCAGTTGTCTTTCAAGAGCTTCCATTTGTTGTCTGAGATCAGTAACTTCAGATGCCATCGCAGCTAGATTTTGATTTTTGTTTAGCTGCTCTTCAAGTTCAATCTCCAAGATTTTCATCTGTGTATTCAAGTTTGAACAATCTTTCTCTGCTTGACACTGCAATTCCAAATTTGTTTTTGCTAGACGCTCTATCTCTTTGATTAATTCTAATACATAAAGGAAAAACAGCAGTACCAAGAATATAACATTTTTCAAAATTCATATGAATATTTTAAATATTTTTATTTATGCACCATAAATTAATATTTTTACAATACACTAGAATTATAATTATGACTCAGACTGGCATCTAACATTGTCTTGGCAATGCCCATAATTGACTCTATGTAATACAGGAATCTAGCTACTTTTTCTTTGTAAAAATATTCTGTAATATAGCTGTATAAGGAGCATTTTGGGAAGTTAGAGTGGCAGGTCATTTTGCTGCCTATCATCATTGTCAGGTTAGCCCACAAGGATCGGGGCAAAAGGAGATTAATCAGAAGAAAACTTCACCATAGTGTTTCCAAATGTCAGCCAAATTTTGTGAAAAAATTATCTTCCTTCCCCCCAGATTCATGTATAATCATGTCTATAAGGTCTGGGTCACAATGCAAAAGAATCTTTCAAGAAACACAAACTCTCATTTTTTAAATTCATTAATAAAAATATTACTTCTGAAACGTTGTTAGAAATAATGCTTGTGCTGCAACTTAACCAACATAAAAACTACTGCCTACTTTTATTTTAAGTAGATTTTTAAATACAATGAGAATTACATTAACACTGGCAGCAGTCTTATTCTCCAACCAAGATTTATTTAATATAGTAATGTATATTTCATTTCTTACCAACTTCTCTCTCCCCTACGTTGGCAGCCAAAGCTCTATTTTGACTTATTAGTAATTTTTGTTCCTCTGCAAATCTTGCATTATCCTGGATTAACTTCTGAATCTGTGCTTTAAGCTTTTCCAATTCTGCAACAAGACAATGCTCAGATTCTTCTTTAAGATTTAAAGCTTCTTCCAAAGTATGTCTCTCTGTTAAATAACCTTCAATGAGACCTATAACTCAAAACAGAATAATACTTTGAATTATTATTGAACAACACTGAAATAATTTATACAAAATAGTAATATAATAACTATTAGTGTTAACATTCTCTATGTGTAGGATTCTATATGCAGGGAGACTGTCAATTTCACTCTATGTAATTTTTTTACCATTTATTCTAATTATATCAACACTAAAGTATCATACAATTAAAGCACCAGTTGGGTGCTTTCCATCAGATGGCAGAATAATTAGCACAGCATAAGTGGGTCTTTTTTCTATATAATAACACCACAATCAAAATGCTCCTCCCTTAAAACATCTTTGTTGTTGTTTCTGACTTTTTTTTAACCAAAACTGCCTGTCATTTGCTGCTTCTGCCTGCATTATCAATGGCAGTGTCATGGTTCCGATAGATGAGACCAGTAGAAATACTGTAAGAACTCTTGAGGCAATTGCTTTCCTCAAAGAACACTTTTAATGGCTACATAATATCAGCACGAACAAAGGTAAAACCAAGACTGAAAGTTCCCCCCCAAAAGTTGAACTTCCCATCCCTTAGTAGCTCCAGCCCACTAAATACTTGGCCTGCTTGACCTTGGTTCCCACAAGAAAGTAATTGTTTTGACTAAACTATAAGAATGCATCTCCCCCCTCCCATTGCTGTGGCAACCGAAAAATGAAGAAATATGGCTGAATTCAGAATGTTTTCAAGATTTGACAGTCAGATTCCCTAAAGAAGAGAGAAATCCTGTGGATGGAAAAGTAAAAATTTAGAGTCAGAAATCAACCCCTATTCGGATGCTTATCATAAAATTTATGTATTAATCTATTAGCTTTTACATCAGCACCTTTCATCCAGGTGGCCTCTGACAGTGGGTAATCTTTCCATTGCACTAGATCAGTGTTTCCCAAACTTGACAATTTTAAGGAATGTGGACTTCAACTCCCAGAATTCTGGGAGTTGAAGTCCTCATGCCTTAAAATTGTCAAGTTTGGGAAACACTGCACTAGATATTGCAACTTTCCCTTATGCAACCTTGAATCAAGGATTTGCTTTATTTCATAATGAGTCTCTCCCTTCACAACCAGAGGACCAGGTGCCTGTTTGGGAGGAGGTCTCAATGTGGACTCTCTGTATGGCTTCAATAAGCTGCAGTGGAACACAGGGTGAATTTTCCCTAGAAAAGGAGGAATCTTTAATTCCACAGTGATAAGATAAGATAACCTTTATTGTCATTTTTTTTACTGTGGGCACAACGGCACACATCAAAAATGAAATTTAGTTGCCCGCTCTCAAAGTGAAACACATACATGACACACACCTAAACATACTATGAACAACATATGTATAGACCCACACCACTACATATACGTAGCAAATAAATATTAAATACTGTCCATCTTGAATATATAACGGAAGGAGGAAGCTTGAGAGTTCACAAGGTTAATGCTGTATGGAATGAAACTATGGCTGAATCTGGATGTTCTGCTACGGATACCACGAAGCCTCCTCCCAGAAGGTAACAAAGAAAACAGGTTGTGAAAAGGATGTGTAGTGTCCCAGACAATCTTGCACACCCTGCTCAAGCTTCTGTGCTGTGTCCTGGATGGGAGGGAGGGAGTTTGAGAAACAGGAGGGTCCTGAGGGAGTTCAGGCATGGGAATGAATTCTCTACCAGTAGCTATTTTAAAAGGAGTGAGTTCAGTGCTACTGTGTACTGTGTTATTGTAAGGCACTTCAGTGAAGGGGAGGAGGTCAGCCCATGTGGTCTGTTCGTAATCCACATAACACCTAATATATTGCTCCACCATCGAGTTAGCCTTTTCAGCAGCTCCATTAGTAGACGGACAAAAAAGCCGATGACAGTCCCTGTGTGGACCCAATAAGTTTCAGAAAGTCTCTCCAGAACTTGGCTGCGAATTGCATCCCCCCTATCTGATATAATTCGCTTCGGAGCTCCATGGAGTCGATAGATATGCTTGAGAAACATTCTTGCCAATTTTTTTGTGGAGGGGAGACAGGTACAAGCAATGAAATGAGCTGTTAAAAGCAGTTTTCCACTTATTTCCTTCCTGCATTCTTACTTGGTAATACGCATCTTTTAGGTCCAATTTGGTAAAAACCTTTCCTTTTGCCAAATGGGCCAACATGTCCTTCATCAAGGGGAGGGGATACATGTTTTCCACACTCACACAATTTAACCCTTTATAATCCACGCAGAGCCTCATCGACCCATCTTTTTTCTCTTTAAACAGTCCTGGGGCTGCTACTTGGGATTTCGCTGTCTGGATAAATCCCCTAGCTAAGTTCTTATCGATGTACGATCTCAGCTTTTTCAATTCACGAGGAGTCATTGAATATATTTTTGATTTGAGTAATTTTGCTCCCAGTAAAATCTCAATAGTAGTCTGTGGTTTGGTGAGGTGGCAAGACGTCACACTCTGCCTCACTGAACGCATCTGCTAAGTCTCTATATTCACTCGGGATGATTGGCTCTCCCGGCAGGGAACTAACAGCAGATTTCAAGGTTTCCAGGTCCTGTGCCTAGCTTTCAACTGGACTACTGATAGGGGTAGGAGGCAATGGTCCAGTGGCTAAACTTAAAGTCCTAACTCCGTTTTCCCACCAAACCATGGGGCACCATTTATCAAGCCAGGCCAACCCCAGAATCACTGCTTCAGTCATTTTTGGGATCACCACAAAGCGGATTAGCTCCCAATGCTAGTGCTAGGCGCACTAGTTCAGTTAGGTGGATAGCTGGGGCTCCTCCTGTGAGAGATCCATCGGCCTGCTCAGATCTCATAGGTAGAGGTAGCAATTTTGCTCTAATGCACAGTTGGGGAGGTTGATTAAGTATCAGGTACATCCCGAATCGACTATAATGTTCAAGCCCAGCTGAGCCTCAGATTTTGGCACTATTATCTTGGCAGAAAAGGCAAAAGGTGGGACGGGATGACTCACCATCGGGTTGTCTTCCCCTCTGTCATCGCTGTCATAGGGACCTGGTGCGGGCAGGTTTTCAGCTGACTCCTGTCGCTTCTCCTGGTGAGGAGAGGTGACTTGTACAACTTGCCCCTGGCTGGCCTAATTTGACTTCTCTCATGTTGGCTGAGGCTGTCTCTTTGGCTTTGCCGAAGCTGTGGTTGCACTTTTTGGTGGAGGGAAAGGGACTGGGCACTCTGCAGGTTGATGTCCAGGTTGTCCACATCTGAAATACTTGATCTGGGGTCCAGCAGAGGCTCGAATAGGTCTACGCGTCGTGGCAGGTGGAGGTCACTGCAGGGGTTGATGCCTCACAGGGTCTCGCTTCAGTAGAGATCCCGAAGCAGCAGGCTTGTTGTACCGGATCAGCTCGATATCCATGTTTGTAGCTAGGCGGTACTAATCATGGAGTGGATTAGGATTGCCTCCGCAAATGCATGTCTGGAATAGGTTGCGATCCAACCCAGCTTTGAAATAGTGGATTAATGACTGCTCGGGCCATTCCCTGATCCTCCTTGCCAATCTTCAAAACTCTCTTACATAGTCTCTTGCTGGCCGACCCCTCTGCTTCACATCGTGGAGGTCTTCTTCTGCTTGTACCGCTTGGGATTGATCTTTGAATCTGGCCCTCAATCTATGCGTGAACAGATCGAAATCCCATAGCTCGGATGCCTGCTCTTCACGTAGACCAACCACCCACTCCGCAGCGTCCCCCTCTAGATTGGCAGCCATGGCATCAATCATCTCAGCTTCATCCAAATATGCCCATTCATAATGATTAACGTGAGACCACACCTGGTTCAGGAAGATAGTCACCTTTTCAGGGTCTGCATCAAAAGTGGGCTTAAGAAGAGGTGGGTCAGCTGGCTGATGGTTCCAAAAGGCCTGCAGTAAGCCAGGGAACTGTGGTTGTGGCTGTTGCAACCCCCCATATCAGAAAACCCCTGGTGGAGGTCTTGGGCTGGCAGGACAACGACGGCAGTCAGGGCTGGCACAATGTCGATAGGACTCAGGTTCCCATGGGTGCTGGTGGTAATCTGGGCTGGCAAGATGACAACGGCGATCAGGGCTAGCATAGCACTGATAACGTTCAGGGCTTATAGACTGTTAGCAGCAATCGGGGCTGGGAGAGCGACAATGCTGATTCAGGCTAATGGGATGCCTACGTTGCTCGGGGCTGGCAGGGTGCCTGTAATATTCTGGACTAACCTGTTGTTGGGGTCGATCTGGGCTGGCTTGGCATTGGTAGCCATCAGGGCTCCGCCAGTGCACCAGGCTCGATGTCAGGTCGGGCTTCGGTAATGGGGAGGCAGCCTGCTCAATCACCACAGGGCTAGGAGTTCGTCGAGGTGGCGGAAGTTCATGCAACCATTTTTCCTCCCACTCACCTGAAAACACCTGGCGGATGGCCTATTTTCCTTCGCCCATCTCCAGCCAATCAAACTTCTCCCTCAGGTGTTCCACTGAATGGCTGTGGATGGCCATCAGGTACTTCCACTCACTGGATTTGTCCCAGGCTGCCGGCTGCTTTGCTTTCATCTACAGGTGAAGGGAGACCCTGTGATGAAATCAGTGGGAACTCAACCTCCGCAGCCTTCAGCATACTCTTAAGTGGTAAAGCAGTGTCGGACCGCCAGGTCCCCCCCAAGGACGAACATTTCCTCCTTCTGAATTAGCTTCTCCATCGGAACCTCACGGGTTTTTGGTCTCGCTCCAATAGATAGGACCATGCTCTCCATAAAGTTAGCAGCCTATATTGCATCTGCTGCAGCTGCTCCAAGGATTGAGATTGATTTCCCTTTCTTTTCCATCTCTGCATCTTCCCTGAGTCTTTCTCATCCACCCAAGGTTTGGGTAGGTAACCGGGGCTCAGGACCCCGTGGATAAATGAAATTGGGAGTCTTGATTTAATGTCATGGTTCCAATAGATGAGACCAGTAGAAATAAGAACTTGCTTTCCTCAAAGAATACTTTTAATGGCTACATAATATCAGTATGAACAAAGGTGAAACCAAGACTGAAAGTTCCCCCCCCCCAAAAGGTTACAACGTAAAAGTTGAACTTCCCACTCCGTAGTGTATCATAAATCACAATCCCCAATTAACACCTTTGGCAGGCTTCCTAATGGTAGCTCCAGCCTGCCAAATACTTAGGCTGCTTGACCTTGGTTCCCACAAGAAAGGTATTGTTTTGACTAAACTATAAGGTTGCATCTTGTTCCTCCCATTGCTGTGGCAA
The DNA here is from genome assembly GCF_016545835.1 of Crotalus tigris. Taxonomy (NCBI): domain Eukaryota; kingdom Metazoa; phylum Chordata; class Lepidosauria; order Squamata; family Viperidae; genus Crotalus; species Crotalus tigris. The sequence continues at coordinate 2,780,787 of NW_024100510.1, forward strand.
CTGAAAAACGAAGAAATATGGTCGAATTCAGAATGTTTTGAAGGTTTCACAGTCAGTTCTCTAACCATTTTGGCTTCTTGTTCTGTTGCTTTAATTTTTTTCAAATATTGATGTCTTTTCCAATAACTATTGCCTTTCCATTTGTTTCATTATTAGTATTTCAATTGAGGATACTGACTTTACATCATCCAATACTGAATAATGTCATGGTCTGAGTGTTCTCAATTTTTCCAGATTTTTCTTCATTCTGCCTTTTTGATAGTTCATTCAATTTCATGTATTACAACAATAAAAACATGGCATGACAATACACCCCCTTGAAGTCAGTTTGCCAATAAAGAACAAAAAAGACCAAATTTGATTTGATGGGAGAAGCTAGCAAATATCAAATTAAAAAATGGACTGTATCTGTTTATATTAATTGACAAATTAATAGATCATACTTCTCAGGAATAAGCCAGTACTCAATTGTTTTTTTTTACTACTGTAGCTAAATTTTTAACTGAACTTCTACTGTCAAATTATGTGGATAAGCAGTAAAGAATAGAATGAATAAAATTATATATAATATAGAGTCAAGTGAAAACTTTAGTAGCTGGAAAAAAGTGTTGTAGAAGCAAAATCCCAGTATTTATTCAATGTTTATGGCTCCCTACTTGCTAAGAATTTTCCTCCTCTATATTTGGACATGTTTTTTTCTTCATGTAATTGTGGCCATGTCCATAGTCCATTACTAGGCAGTTTAGCTAGCTTACCTTTTGCTTTATGAAGCTCTAATACAAGTTGATTGTGCACTTTATTCTCTTCATTAAAACAGTCCATTAATCCATGCTCTTCATGAAGTATTTGGCATGCTTCCCAATTCTTATTCTTGCATTCCTCTTTAATATTACTATGGATATTATGCATTTCCTCCAGCTTTCAAAAAAAGAAGAGATTTAAAAGACAATGAAAGTACGTACTGAGAGGCAACCTGAAGTCTTAGATTGCACCTAGTCCCCAAATCCCTCTTGTACAGCTGTCACCTGAAATCATTATCAAAATCTGGTGGCAAATGACTAAATAGTAACACAATTCCTAGTGATCTTTGGCAGGAAACAAAGCTTAATATATCTATAATGCTGATTTCCCCTGTCCCCTCCCAAGAACCCAATGAAAGAAAGGATAAGAAATCCTAGCCCTGTCAGTAACACAAATACATCAGCATTTTGTAAATGTTTTAAATTTAAGAACCTTCAAAGGAAAGATATTAAATTTTAATGAAGTTTCATCTATACTCATTGTAAGAAAATATAATTTTCTTATATAATAACAATTTCTAGGTAGGAAAATTTATATATATCAGGGGTTTCAAATTGCAGTCTCCTGGGAGACTGAGCATCAGGTGTGTATGTCACAATTAAAATAATGCCTTAGGCATGGTGTCATGTTTGGACTTTGGAGTATTAGTAAGGTAAGAATATAAGTATCCACATTCTTCCTTTTCAAAGCAGAAAAAAAGAGTTTCTAGGGTTTTATGAACCATCACCAAGATTAAATTCTATGTTATATTATAAAATGTTATTTGAAATGAATGTTTACACTTCCATAATATTTTTATTATGCAAAATGTTTAATATATCTGTTAAATTATTGTTATATCTGAAATGCCAGTAGTTTTGAAAATATTAAAGTACTAAAAGTAAAGTAAAGCTACTAATATATTTAGTGGACTGGAATTTTAATGCAATTGAAATGAAAAATTTCAATTTCTTAAGAAGTATAAGTGATATTTAATCATATGGTACAGCACTATTCAATAATGATTCATAGATACTAACCAAGATAGTTGGGTTTCATGTATCTCAGAATTCTCAATTGATGTGCCATGCAATAATTATACTCTTTAGAATGCCTATACAAGTATTAGTAATGTTGGGTAATTTTACTTGCTATGTTTTATAAAGCTACACAGATTTTTCATTGTTTTATTTAATCATATTGCTGAGTATGTAGTTACTTGGTTCACTTACAACCATTTATTCAGCGATTGTTCAAAATTCACACAATACCAAAGGGACAATTTATACTCAAATTTAAAGATGCTGCAGTGTATCCATGGTCACATTATGATAATTTGGGTGCTTGGCATTCCACCTGCCATTCTGACCAACCACAAGGACACTGTAACTGCCCCACTCAACTATCTCCGCTCCACCTCTGCTCCACTGGATCCCAAAGGCCATGGATCTCCTCCCCACTCATTCATGTCTTACTCCACTTTGGAAAATCACACCCTTCTGAGATCCTGAGAATGATGCCCATTTCCAGAATGCCACCCACTTCTGGGATGGCTCTAGATGGCTCTGTAGGAAGGCCCTGTGTCACATTGGCTGGGTGCTCTTTCAAGAAAGATGATCTTCAGAAGAGGTAAGTTGGAGCAAGGCGTGATGGGATAGGGAGGAAACGCAAGGCCTATGGGACCCAGTAGAGTGGGAAGCTGTGCAAGGTTGCCTCGGAGTAGAGGAAGTCCTGGGAGGCCTAGCCCATGCCATGTATGAGCTAGTAGGGTGCTGCAGTGTGGGCCTATGCCTATACTGGGTCTACCAGGAACCCACTCCCATCCTGAGGCATCCTGCAGTCTGCTTTACAACCACAATAGACTGAGCAGAGATTGTGGTCTTTAAGCAAGGCAGTCATACGGATGCCTCACTTAATGACCATAATTTATCACTGTAATTCCAGGTTCAATTGTGGTCATAAGACAAGATTAAAGTGTTATACTGAAGACTGTTTGAGATGCAATAATGAGAACTATACATCAGGGCTTTTCAACCTTTTCATCCATTGTACCACTTTTAGGATATGGCAATATCCGAGCACCACCAGTCGCCTAGAAAGGTGTCAAAAACTTGATGACCAAAAAAAAAAAAGTGATAAAGTACAGGTAGTCCTCAACTTACAACAGTTTGCTTAGTGACTGTTGAAAATTACAATGGCACTGAAAAAAGTGCCCCCCAAGGCAAAGCCGAGCAAGACACCTGCCTGCCCAACCGGCGGCACTCTTCCTCCTGTCCAAGGTTTCCATTGTTGTGAGCATTTCTGTGAGGATTGGCAGTGGGGGTGAGGTGAGGGGGTGTTTGGTTTTTATTCCCCCAGTCTGCTGGGTGGTTGCAGCATATTTTGGTCACTTCACATGACCCTGGGACACTGTGACCGTCATAAATATGAATCAGTTGCCAAGCATCTGAATGTAAATCACAAGACCCTGGGGATGCTGCAACATTCCAGCTGATCAGCGCTTCTGGGCTCAGCAGAAGCGCCAGGATCAGCGCTGAGCTCCAGCTGGAGCCCGACGCTGATCCTGGCGCTTCCACTGAGCCCGACAGCCCTGCAGCTCCAGCCATCTCTCACTCAGGCTTGTGCGGTGCTGCCCCCGGTTCAGCTCATTCCCCTCCCCAGCTACCACTTTTTAGGTTGGTCGCGTACCACCTGCCATGTGGTACCTGTACCACTGGTTGAAAAGCCCTGCTATACATAACAGAAGCACATCGGTTCAAGAACTTATATCCAGTTCCTTCCTTCCATGGGTATGAAAGAATAGGTCTTCAGCACTGCTTGGCTTCCCATACTATTAATATATAAGATTTGATTATTGCTTAACTAAATAATAATATTTTACTTGTTTGGTTGATTCAGCATGCATATCAAGAAGTTTCTCCACAGTGATATATAAACAATGGCAGATTTTTTTAATCCTCTCTTCATTTTCAAATATAAGTTCAGGATTTTCAAAAATACTTTCACATAAATGCTCACTCAGTTCCAAAGAATGAAAACTATGTTCCAGTAGAGTTTGATCAGGAACTTCATCTATTAAATTGATAATAATAAATTGATTAATTTTAAAATGCAGGTTTAAAAAATATAAACAACATTTTGTTATACTTTACTAATAATTTTATAAACCAAGTTATAATTCAACTGAATTAAAATTATCACAGAATTTTCATTGCGCAGAAAATAATTCAGCATCTATAGAATCACTTTTTAAAAGTTACCCGTAACATTCCTGCATTTAAAATATTCAAGCGATTCTGTTCTGACTGTTTTATGTTACTTGTTGTATCTACAATTTAAACTGTATCTGCAGATGTTAATTTTTACTGCCATTGACTGGATTTTGTTGATTTTACTATATTCTTTTTTCTACATTTATTATATTGCTTGGTGGCTTTTTTTTATCCCCCAGCACTTCTTTCTGCACATTCCAACAGTAAAATCTTTGACAAACTCCAGTTATGGCCGCATAGGAGGATCCCATATAAGGTATGGATACTTCTTCATTCTCAATCATGATGACCTTCATAATGATTCCTTAAAATCTGGTTTAGAGGATTTAAATAAATTTATGCCCATGTAAAGAATTTCATTTAGAGCTAGGTATAGATTATTCTTCATGTTTTCTCTGCTTTACAACATCAGATGGAGAATAAATTGAACCCTTGATGAAAGAAAATTCTAAGTATTGACCAAGAATGATAGTTGGAACTTTCTGTGAGACACTTGACTAGACAATGAAAGATGGACTTAAGAGGGAAGGGTTAACTGCATCTCTTCTAGCTTAGATCTATGATTTCCTCTGTTCGATGGAGGAAATTCCTTCCCATCAGACTTCATCAATAGCATCTAAGTTGCAAATGAGATGGGAATGGGACAATTTATGAGTTAGCATAAGTGACTCACGTGTACATACAGGTAGTCCTTGACTTTCAACAATTCATTTAGTGACTGTTCAAAGTTACAATGGCACTAAAAAAGTGACTTATGACCATTTTTAACACCACTATTGCAGCATCCCTCATGGTCAATTCAGATGCCTGGCAACCGACTCATATTTATGATGGTTGCAATGTCCCGGGGTCATGTGATTACCTTTTGTAACCTTCTGGCAAGCAAAATCAATGGGAGCCAAATTCATTTAACAATCTTATTACTAACTTACTAACAATCTTATCACTAACTAACATAGTGATTCACAACTATGGCAAGAAAGGTTGTAAAATGGGGCAAAATTCACTTAACAAATGTCTCACTTAGCAAGAGAAATTTTGGGCTTGATTGTGTTGGTAAGGGAAGGACTATCTATATTGATCAGATATTGCTTTTATTTTATGGTCCGCTGTTATATCTCTGCTTTTGTTTTTCAACCCAGGATATGAATTAGTTATAGCTAATCATTTAAATCCCCTTCATGGATTACTGCCTTGGCGTGGCAAAGGGGCTTGCATAACTCAATGAAGCTATGAGCTATGCCATGCAGGGCCACCCAAGACGGACAGGTCATAGCAGAGAGTTCTGACTAAATGTGATCCACTTGAGAAGGAAATAGCAACCCACTCCAGTATCTTTGCCATGAAAACTCCATTGTAAGGACCCACCTCACTTTACATCTTAAGAAGACAGAACTCTTGGAATATCTCTTCCAACAGGCATCTTTATTAAGAGAAAATGATTGCAGGCGTTCTAGACAGGATCTGAGGAATTCTCTCCCATCCTTCAATGTTTTAAGTGTTCCCAAGTAGCCCCCCACCCCACAGTTCTTCTGGGCGACGATTCCCCCCCTTTTCCCTTATTGCCGGCAAAAAGGAGACTTCAGATAGCGAGTAGATGAAAGGCAATGGCTATATTGTTATGGTCAGTTCTCTTGGTGAGAATCAAAATCCAGTCCTTTTGAAGTTTAATGAAGGAAGTGAGAGCCATAAAACCCCCCTGCTCATCCCCCTTCCCCTTCGTAGTATGACAGAATCCAGAGAGAGCAGAAATGGGTTTTTTCCACAGTAGATAACTAGAAATGAAATATAATTGGATTCTGACACCCATGGACAGTACCAAAAGGCAAAAAGACATGACACTGGAAGATGAGCCCCTCAGGTCGGAAGGTGTTCAATATACTACTGAGGAAGAGAAGAGGGCTAGTACTAGTAGTGCCAGAAAGAGTGAAGTGACTGGGCCAAAGCTGAAAGCTGTGGATGCATCTGGTGGTGAAAGGAAAGTCCGATGCTGTAAAGATCTATTCTCCATAGGAACCTGGAATGTAAGATCCATGAATCAAGGCAAGCTGGATGTGGTCAAACAAGAGATGATAAGACTGAACATCAACATCTTAGGAATCAACTAACTAAAATAGACAAGAATGGGTGAATTTAATTCAGAGGATCATCAGGTATACTACTGCGGGCAAAAATCTCTCAGAAGAAATGGAGTAGCCTTCATAGTCAATAAAAGAGTAGGAAAAGCAATACTGGGATACAATCCCCAAAATGACAGAATGATTTCAGTGCAAATCCAAGGCAAACCATTCAATATCACAATAGTCCAAGTCTATGCCCCAACCACTGGTGCTGAAGGGGATGAAATTGACCGGTTCCATGAAGCCCTACAACACCTTATAGAATCAACACCAAAAAATCATATCCTTATCACCATGGGGGATTGGAATGCTAAAGTAGGAAGCCAAAAGATAAACGGAATAACAGGCAAGTTTGGCCTTGGAGTACAAAATGAAGCAGGGCACAGGATGATAGAATTTTGTCAAGAGAATATGATGGTCATAGCAAACACTCTTTTCCAACAACCTAAGAGACGGCTCTACACATGGACATTACCAGATGGTCAACACAGAGATCAGATTGACTATGTGCTCTGCAGCCAAAAATGGAGAAGCTCTATACAGTCAGTAAAAACAAGTCCAGGAGCTGATTGTGGCTCAGATCATGAGCTTCTTGTTGCAAAATTTAGGCTTAAATTGAAGAAAGTAGGGAAAAATACTAGGCCACTCAGGTATGAACTAAATCAATCCCCTGATGAATATACAGTAGAGGTGACAAATAGATTTAAGGAATTAGATCTGATAGACAGAGTGCCTGAAGAACTATGGACGGAAGTTCGCTACATTGTACAAGAGGTAGCAACTAAAACCATCCCAAAGAAAAAGAAATGCAAGAAAGCAAAATGGCTGTCTGAGGAAGCTTTGAAAATAGCTGAGGAAAGAAGGGAAGCGAAATGCAAGGGAGAAAGAGAAAGATACACCCAACTGAATGAAGAATTCCAGAGAATAGCTAGAAGAGATAAGAATGCCCTCTTAAATGAACAGTGCAAAGAAATAGAAGAAAACAATAGAATATGGAGGACCAGAGATTTCTTCAAGAAAATTGGAGATATGAAGAGAACATTTCATGCAAAAATGGTCATGATAAAGGACCAAAATGGCAGGGACCTAAGAGAGGTAGAAAAGATTAAGAAGAGGTGGCAAAATTACACAGAAGAACTATACAAGAACGAGCTTAGCCGAGGTGGCGCAGCAGTTAAGAGTGCAGTACTGCAGGCCACTTTAGCTGACTGTGTTCAGCAGGTCAGTGGTTCAAACCTCACCGGCTCAAGGTTGACTCAGCCTTCCATCCTTCCGAGGTAGGTAAAATGAGGACCTAGATTGTTGGGGGCAATGTAAAATATATATACATTGCTTACTGGTGTACACCACTTAGAGAGTGCTTGCACTTAAAGCGGTATATAAGTCTCATAAATAAATAAATAAATAAATAAATCTCTGATAACCATGATGGGGTGGTCACTGACCTCAAGCCAGACATCCTAGAACATGAAGTGAAATGGGCCTTAAGAAAGCTGAGCAACAACAAAGCTAGTGAGTTACTCAAAATCTTAAAAGACGATGCAGTAAAAGTGCTACACTCAATTTGCCAGCAAATTTGGAAAACTCAACAGTGGCCACAGGATTGGAAAAGGTCAGTTTACATTCCAATTCTAAAGAAAGGCAATGCCAAATAATGTTCAATCTATCACACCGTTGCACTCATTTCACATGCAACTAAAGTTATGCTTAAAATCCTACAAACTAGACTCTAGCAATATGTGGATTGAGAACTTCCAGAAGTGCACGCAGGATTTTGAAGAGGCAGAGGAACTAGAGATCAAATTGCCAACTTACGCTGGATCATGGAGAAAGCTAGGGAGTTCCAGAAAAACATCTACTTCTGCTTAATTGACTATGCTAAAGCCTTTGATTGTGTGGATCACCACAAATTGTTGCTAAAGAGGTGGGAGTACCAGACCATTTTATTTGTCTCTTGAGAAACCTATATGTGAGTCAAGAAGCAACAGTGAGAACTGGACACGGAACCACTGATTGGTTCAAAATTGGGAAAGGAGTCCGGCAAGGCTGTATTCTGTTGCCTTGCCTATTTAACTTATATGCAGAGCACATCATGAGAAAGGCAGGGCTAGATGAATCAAAAGTTGGAATTAAGATTGCTGGGAGAAATATCAACAACCTAAGATATGCAGATGATACCACTCTAATGGCAGAAAGTGAAGAGGAACTAAAGAGCCTCTTGATGCGGGTGAAGAAGGAGAGTGCACAAGTTGCTTGAAACTCAACATTAAGAAAACCAATATCATGGCATCCGGCCCTCTCAATTCCTGGCAAATAGATGGGGAAGAAACGGAGGTAGTGACAGATTTTATTTTCCTGGGCTCCAAGATCACTGCAGATGGGGACTGCAGCCAAGAAATTAAAAGACACTTGCTCCTGGGGAGGAAAGCTATGGCAAATCTAGACAGCATCCTAAAAAAGCAGCGACATCACCCTGCCAACAAAAGTACATATAGTCCAGGCCATGATTTTCCCAGTTGCAATGTATGGCTGTGAAAGTTGCACCATAAGAAAGGCTGAGCACCAAAGAATTTAGGCCTTTGAATTATGGTGCTGGAGAAGACTCCTGCGAGTCCCCTGGACTGCAAGGCGATCAAACCGGTCAGTCCTAAAGGAGATCAACCCTGACTGCTCTTTAGAAAGCCAGATCCTGAAGTTGAAACTCAAATACTTTGGCCACCTAATGAGAAGGAAGGACTCACTGGAGAAGCCTAATGCTGGGAAAGTTTGAGGCCAACAGAAGAAAGGGACGACAGAGAATGAAATGGCTGGATGGAGTCACTGAAGCAGTAGGCGTGAGCTTAAATGGACTCTAGGAGATGGTAGAGGACAGGAAGTCCTGGAGGAATGTTGTCCATGGGGTCGTGATGGGTCGGACACGACTTCGCAACTAACAACAATCATTTAAATTCATTCATTCATTCATTCAATGATTAATTTATTTGTTTACTATGAGTGGCATACAAAACTAGAAAAAACATAACATAAAATTTGACAGATAGCTCAAACTAAAATCCAAACTGATGTTTAAGGCCTTATCCTTCTACAGTCTATATAACATAACCCCTCCTCTCAATCAATATGCTAAAAGTCTACAAAGCTGATTCAAATAAATCTGGGGAAAAATAATATAGCAAGGAAGAAATAAAAGTGGGACTGTGTAATTCCAAGTTCTGCTACCTGCCTGATAAAACCCAATAAAAAATTAATGCTATATATTTGAACAGGCTCTAGCAAAGACTAGTGTATATTATATTCCTGGGCAAGAAAAACAATCAACATAAATTCCTAATCTGGATATCATAGACTGTTGTTTTTGTTCTCAATTCATATTTTTCTGACTAGATTGTCTTCTTTCCTTGTTCTGCCATTGCTACCTTAATTACGGCTGGCAGCTCTGCCACTAAACAAAGTGGGAAATCACCTGACCATGACTGGGCTGGGAGAAGGGACTGCCTATAGAACCCCCTTGCAGAGCAGAAATTGGAGAGGAAGAGATTTCAAGAGAGTAAGCTATTTGCTCTTCTACATATGTGACTCTGCCAACAGCAGGAAAGTGTTAGGCAAATGACAGTCTGCCTACACAAAGCTCTTGCTCCCCCCCCCCTTCAGAGTGGAGATACTGGAGAGAAAAAGATTTTAAGAGAGTACTTATAAACTGTTATGTACAATGTGCCCAGGGCTGCTAGCCCAATTGTATTGCTTTCAATGTGTAGAAGAGCAAACAAGCTTATTTTCTTGTAATCCCTTTCCTTTCAATCTCTCTGCAAGGGGGAGGACTACGGGGAAGGAATAGGACAATGCATACTGAATGTAATGGCAATCACATGAGTTAGGGATACCACAAGGGTTGTAATTGGGCAAAGAGTTTCTTCAGCACAATCATATCTTAGAACAGTCATTGAACAAATGGTTGATAAATAAAAACTACCTGTACAGCAAAATTCTGGAAGACAGCAAGAACATAGTTGCAGAATTCTATCAAAGACTTTATTTTCTCTTCAAGTTATTACCTTGACAAATTCTATTGTTTTTCTTTAATTTCCATTGCTCTATTGTTTTCAGTGGGTATACAAGTACAGTTTCTTCAGATATGATACCTTGTGACTCTCCAGATGCCAAGCTGTCATCAAGACAAAGACCAATTTTCTTGCAGATAAGATCTTCCATATCTTTTGCAGACTGTACCATTTTCAGAAGTAATTTCAAAGCCTGCTGACAAGATTCTTGTAGTTTATCCCTACAACAAAACATTATAGATTGAATTGTTCTGTCTGCCATTTCCATTGATTACCTCTTCTCCCCACAATGATTTCTTCCTTATTAGAAAACAGGAAGCAGATTAAAACAAAAGCAAAAATAAATGTTCAAATATTATGTATTTATAAGTAGTCATACAGGAAAGGCTAAAATAGATGTGATTCTCATACCATTTCTCCCAGAAATTATCTCTAGTCAAGAGCTGTTCTAAAATAAAATTGAAAATAACTTTTTTTCTAATTTTCTATTTTATTTTTGTATCTAAAATTATACATTGGATGCAAAAAAGCAAGCAAGATAAGTCATATTTCAACTAAAATTATTCTTCCTACTAACACATAAAAAAGGTTAAAGTTTAGATATGCATATCATCCAGTTGACTCATTCTACATTGAGTTGACATAGAAAAATACAGAAATTTAAATTTTAAAAATTACACTGAGATGTAAGGGTGGATAAAGATATTTTTCACTTTCTTAGGAAACTGAATTAGTAGACCAAACAATTCAAGGTGGTATGCAGCACCCTACTGAATAGCACCAAGGACCAGAATGCAAGGAATAGTTAATAAATAAGGGAAGAAAAGCAGAGTTACTCCAGGCTTTCCTATTAATAACTTCCCTTAAGCATACTATATATTTTAGTTATGTTACTACTTAATCCTTTAGCATAAAATTGTCTATTCTCCATTTGGTAAAAATGTGCACCTTTCCTTGTAATTCCAAAGATTTCCAAAGTAGGCTTATGCACCTTACCAGTTGATTTATAACAGCTTAATATCCCTTAGATTAGTTATTGCTCTTTAGTGTTTAGGCTATCAGTTGGAAAACCATTGAGCAAGGTTTTCAAATTTGAGCGAGGGGAAAAACTCTTATGTAAGAATGACACCATGGTCCCTAGGTTGATTGTTTCCAAAAACCATGAAGATCTCAAACAATGGAAAATTAGAATTAGAATAGAATTATATTAGCTTCATCCCTTATTCTTAAAAACTTTTCGAAGCAGACTGAGGAGAGATATACATGAATACTTTTGAGCATGGATCTTTTCCAGTGTATTTGTACTTAAAGCAGCTGGATATATAGTATCAGAAAAGACCTGCAAACTACATAATTAGCAGTGACAAAGAGCTGATAAAGATAAATCCTAATTTCACTATCACCTCTAAAATGCTTAGGTGTTCACATAGTTGTGGATTATTCATTCTACTACTATATCACACAGTTGTATTTTTATCCTTGCTCCTTGACAGGCGTGACATGAATTTCTACCCAACTCAGTTTTATTTGTTAGACTATTCTTTTAATGCTATCCATTCATTATACCAGAGGTCCCCAACCTTTTGGGCACCAGGGACTGGTTCCATGGAGAAAGGTTTTTCCGAGGACCAGAGGCTGCGTGGTTTTGTGTGCTGCCTGCATCCCATGGATGGGGCTTTGCTTGTTTGTGCGGCCCAGTTGCTGGCATGCCACGGCCCAGTACTGGTCAACAGCCTGGGGGTTGGGAACCCCTGCATTAAATCATTAAATCAGTTTACTATGTTGAAGATCTGAGAGATCAGAAAAATGGTATGATGATTTTACTTGGGCTAAATCAGATTCTGCATCTTTTACTACTGTAGTCTCTGCTTTCTACCAATATATTTATATTAAAAGAAACATTAATACACTATAATCTCCAAGCTCGTCTTTCCCAAAAAATGGCATATTGGTCAACTAAGTCATATAGTTAAAAATTTAAAGAAGTATTTTGATTTCTAAGTTTCATATAATTCTGGAATAGAATATTAATAATCATGCCACCTCTCCTAGTATGTTCTGCATTATGTCATAGTGTTAGACAAAAGTAATGTTAAATATTAAATATTAGCATATATTGTGATTTCCCTACAAATTATCTTCAAATTCTGAAATGATATCAAAATTATTACATTGTATTGCATTACTAATATTTAACATTAAATGCTTTTATTGTTGGCAAATATATTAGCTTTAATATTCTCTATCATACATACCTGCCGGTCACACTATTCTCCTTCAGGTTAAGCAGTATTAGGCAAAGAATTAATAAGCACAAGAAATTAAACGGATATAGCAACAAACATATTTTTTACTAAATCTAGTTGACACCAACACCATTCGTACCTCTACACCTTTCTGTTCTTGAACAATTCTCTCTTCCAGCACATGCATAAATCAATTCCTTTTTTTCTTTAAATTTCCTCTCCTTGAATGTCATTAATGCTATCCAGCTACAAGTTTCTTGATTTTCTTGACATCTCCCTCATTCTTCCTTTATATATGCTCAATGTTCTGCAATTTGATTCATTTTTATATATGATCAAATTACTTCGATGTATTTCTACTATATTAATCATTAATTCATTCTACTATTCATTCTTGACCTTCTCTCTTCTTTTGCCAGAGATTTTTAAGTAACTCATTTCAACTTACTTTTGTTTGTCCTAATATATTCCATGTCCCTATCCATTTTAACAAACATTCATTTATTGCACAGGTCACATATTACCCCAATACAATTCTATCAGTAATTGTATGCAAAATATATTTCCCCAAGTTTAGTACACATTTTACCAAAATATATAGTTTACTTGCTCTATTTTTTTCCCTTTTATGACATGAAATTATTCATCCCACTTTCATCAATATAAATAACTTGATATTTGATATATTAATTCTCAGACCCATACAATCTAACAAGTTAATATTAACTGCAAATCATTTGGGTTCTTGGCCAACAAGACTACATCATCTATATACAAAATAAGCATATATGTTCATAGTTTGTCTACTTTATATAAAATCCAAAATGTACTCCAGAATGTTTCAAGTGTTCAAACCTTTCATTCCTGCAACTGTCAATATCAGATCTCAACAAGGCTATAATAATATTTTCTTCCTGATTCTCTCTCTCTTGTGGATGTAAGTTTTTAAATTCAGTATTGGCCTCTTCCATTTCTTTCTTTAAAAAAATGGTTTCTTTCTCCAACTATGGAAAAAAAACCAACAGTAAAGATAAATAAGTTTTGCTAAGACAAGCATGCAGCTATCCTACTCAATGCATTATGTTTTTATATACTAAAACATTAAAATGTATTTTCATTGCACGTGCCACATAAAATTAAATGAATAATGTTATGGAAATTTGGAAGATAGCAAAAATATTGAAATATATCTAAATTTATGCTTTAGGCTTGAGTGAATGACTTTTTTGTGATCAAAATTCACATATATTTTAAAACCAGTTACCAAGAAAAATAGCAAGCATGTTCAATGTTACTGGAATAGATAGAGCCAGAATTTCTGATAATGTTTGTGTTTTTAAGATTCTACAACAGCAAAATACACACATACACAAGAAAAATATCCCTCTGGAATTTGAAAGAGGTTTGAAGCCCTGAAAATAAACTTTTTTTCCAATGTTTGATTGAATAGTTTATTATTGTACTTTGAATTACTTATATTAATTGTTGGTATTATTTTATTTGTATTTCTTGTTTTTTGTTATATGCGACTTGCAACCAGTGAAAGTTATAACAGACCTACCAGGGTTACTTATGATCTGTAGCCCCCCCCCCATGTGATTGCATTTTGGGTGCTCGGCCACTGGTCCATTTTTATGGCTGTTTGCAGCATCCCACAGTCACACTGAGGTTTATGACTTTTTTTGCAGGAAACAATATGTATTGCTGGTTTCCAGCAAAACCTACCCATTGTGAACAATGGGTCTGATTAATAACTGCCAGGTTCATTTAACACTGCAGTGATTCACTTAACAACCACCACAAAAAAGGTCTTAAAATTGGAAGTAGCTATGTAGTGACCTGCTTAGCAACCAGCATGACTTACTACTGTAATTCCAGTTGTAAGTCAAGTTTTATCTTTACTTATGCTTTTTTTCAAGAAAAGTTGGTAAGTAAGAGCAGCAAAACTGACCACTTCTATTGTAGTTTCTTAAATAGGTAGTTGCAAGTTATAGAAAAGTTATAGCAAAATAAAAAATGAGGTCCAAATGGAAATACCATTTTACTTTTTCAAAAAGCATTTTTCACCTGTTGCTTGTCTGACTTTATTTGCTCCAATTCTTTCTGAAGTTGCTGAAATTTTTCTTTTTCTTTTTCAATTTCCACCAAATGAAGATCTTGAAAGCCCTGTACTGTTCTTTTATGTTCTTCTTCCATTTGAAGGATTGTTTTCTGCAAAACATCCAGGGCTTTATGATGCTCATCTCCAAACAAATGCCTCTGTTTTTCTAGCTCTATAGTCAATTCTTTCTACATAAAATCAAAGGTAATAATTCACAAATTATAGTTCATCTTTAGAAAAAAAAAGAAGAAACAAAAAGTTGTTACCAGAAAAAAAACAAAGTTAGTTTTTTCCTATACTTAAAACATAATTTAGAGCTTGTTATAAACTAAGTATTACATATTTATTTGGATGTACTGCTGACTATCGAAAAAGAAAATATAAAATGAAATGTTAAAATTGCAATTAAAATAACCAGGTAAACCAATAACATTCATAATTAAAATTAACAGTTAAAAATCTCAGTTATAAGCCTCTCTTCTGAGGCATTTTATGAGTTATTATGCCTTTTGACTTTTGGGGATAGCATTCCAAAGAACAGGGATAGCAGCAGCAGCAGCAGACAAAGCTTGACTTTGAGTCACCACCAGATGACGTAGGTGGTCCTCCTTAGGCAATCTCCTTAATGTGTAAATTTACACACAAATTGTTGTTTTATCAAACAGCTTGGATCAAATAAAAAAAACCCTTGTTACTGCTTTATTACAGTACATCTCTTTAAAAGCCTGCCCTGGATTCCTCAGAGATAGACAATTTACATCTTTGAATTCTTAAATTAGGTATTTGAAAGAATGGTTTCTCAAATGCAAACAGATTACTGAAACCGTTACCATAGTAGCCAAAATGAACAGCCTAGTAAGTTTACTACAGATGAGATGTAACCATTAATTCAATTTCTTATAGATGATAATATGTCCTGACCATGGAACTAAGAACCAAAGATGCAAAACTGTGCACATGAGAAAAAAGGGGGTACTGCAATAGTCACAGTGCAACTATGACACCAAGGTTGGCCTATATTGCTAATATCAGAACTCAAAATCAACCACAATCTTTACTGTTCAATCCTACCTTATGAACACCTTCATGTTCAGCAGCCATTAATCTATGTTTTTCTTTTTGAACATCAGTGAGCTCTATTTTTGGATTGTCTTCACAAATCTGCAATTCTTCAGCAAATTTTGTATTTAATTCTTGAGCCAAAAGCATTTCATTTTTTTTATCCTTCTGAGGTAATTGTTCTTTCAATTTTATCTGTAAACCTGCAAGAGCTTTCTTGTACTCTTCTTGCAGGAACGGGATTTTAAAAAGATATGTAGCCTCCAAACTATTCAAATCAGATAAATGCCATGTCTCCAGCTGCGTAATGTGCGCTGGATTATTTCTCTGGATATCAGCCACATGAGTCTCTAACCAATTTTGTTGTTTTGTTTCTAATGTAGATTTGAGAACTTCAATTTCGGCTTGCTGGCTGGATGTAAGGGACAAAATGTGTTCCTTATTTTTCTCATGCAACTCTTTATTTTGAAGTTCTAGCTCATCAATATGCTTTTCCCTCAATTTCTGGAGAAGAATTTCATATTCTGTTCTGTTTTGTTTGTTTTCTTCCAAAAATCTAGATTTATAAGGAAGCATACAAAATATATTACCAAAAATATAACAATGCAGATAACAAATAACATAATAATATTTTACTTCTGGGATGTTTTGAACATTATCTTAAAATGCTACTTATATTTCTTCTGCTTGTTACTATATGTAAGACAAAAGAAAACTGCTTGTTTACCTCTCTGTCCATCATCCATCTGCTATTTTCTGTTCCAAATTAATATTCTAGAAAGTATAGCCATCACTAAACTAATTGTAAAAACCAAGTCTATTAAAGCTATTTATACAACAGGTCCATGAACAGAAGACTGAGAAGAGACATGACAGCAGTTTTACAATGCTTGAAGGGCTGCCACAGGTAAGAGGGCAACAATTTATTCTCCACAGAACCTGAGGTAGGACAAGAAACAATGCCTAGAAACTTGCAAGATGGAGATCCAACCTGGAAATAAGGAGGACTTTTCTGAAAGTGAGAACTATTAAACAATGGAACAGCTTGCCTCCTGGAGTTGTGGGGGCTCTGTGGATGAAGGTTTTCAAGAAAAGATTGGACAACAGTTTGTCCAAGATGGTATTACAATTCCTGCCTTGGGCATGGGATTGGACTAGAAGACGCCCAAGGTCCCCTCCAAACTTATGATTCTATGAAAGCTTGTTCCGTAAAGGATAAGATAGTAGTATATAGTCTTCTGCTGAAATCCAAAAACAAAAGATTATTTACAGGTAGTCCTTGACTTACAATGGTAATTGGAACTGAAATTCCCTTTGCTAAGCAATGCAGTCATAATGTGCAACTGTATCATTTAGTGACACTAGGCAAGGTATTTCGTGCCAGTTTTCCATAGCCAAGTCAGTGGGGAAGCTGCCAAGAAAGATGCAAGTCCCAGATCTGCAGGCAGGTACAAAGCTGATGTTGGAGCGGGGGAGGGAGCCAGTTGGCGAGTCAGTATGTCAGGCAGGGGAGAGTGTGTGAAAGGCACCATGACGGTAGGGAGGACAAACACATAATGGGTGCTTGGCAACCTATTTTATGAAGATGTTGCCAAGCACCCAGATCATGACCACATGACTGCAGGGTTGGTGAGAAGGCTGAGGACCAGTTACAACCATAATTTGTTCAGCCCAATCATAACTTGAAATGGTCACTGACTGAATAGTCATAGGTCGAGGACTACCTGTATGTTTTGTCTTTCTGATACTGTGGCACATATATATGCACACTTATACATAGATTTTAAGTATAGATTACAGATTTAATGGCAGTAGTAATCTGCAAAACAAAATTCACCCTTACATGTATTAATTTATTGATTAAATTTATTTGTCACCAATCTCACCGTGGAGCTACTTTGGGCATCTTACAATAAAACAGAAAAAAAATGATAAAAAAAATATAAACATAACAATAGCAAAGGAATAAAACAATAAACAATGAAAGTATAATATGAAATTTTAAAAGATGGGTGGAGGAGGAAATGCAGGGGGAAAGTGGGGGTCAGCTAATTAGTCCAGTAGCTACCACCAATTATGTATTGCCCTATTGGGTCCCCAGGTCAACCAGCAGATTGTATTTAATGCCAGTTCTGTTTTCAAATCATAGGTACACAATACGTGGTACTCTAGATCAGTGGTTCTCAACCTTTCTAATGCCGTGACCCCATAATACAGTGCCCCATGTTGTGGTGACCCCCAAGTGGGTGTGGCCACCAATAAGAGGGAGTAGGACAGCTGGGGAAAAGGGAAAAAAATGGTGGACAGCGTGGTTTGGCGACCCCCGTGAAATGGTCGTTCGACCCCAAATGGGGTCCCGACCCACAGGTTGAGAACCACTGCTCTAGATGATGCTGAAGTACGATCTCTTTTTTGGGAAAAGGCTTTCCTCCACCTGTTATCATTGAAAGCATATTTGGTGGGGATGTATGATAATGCCTTATTCTTGGCTATTTACAGCTGGACAGTAATTGGGCCTGGAATTTCCACTGCTAAAGAATGTGGCCATAAAGCACATTACATGACTACCTCCTGGCACTCCCCAATGACAGACTTCAGTCTGTCATTAACTGAATTCCCCCTAGTTGTTAGACAAGGACACACTATGATTCAAACCATTCCCAGGTTGGCCCTCCCAGGGATTGGGATTGCTTTCTCTTTATCCCCTTTCACCAACAATCTCTGCTCTTTTGACTGCCTTGTACTCTGCTTCTGCCAGCTCTGCTGCCCTACAATCTGCCACCCCCAGCTAACCCTTGCTGTTTTCTTCCTCCCACTGTTGTTGAGGCATGCCTGCTCTGGCCCTTCTGCCCTTATTCAAATTGCATGCAACCTTATTCAAAAATTGTGTGTAGCCTTCTTGAGAGGTTTTAGAAGGCTTCAAAACCTTGCAAGAAGGCCACACAGAATTTGGATAAATAGGAAGAAGTCCTGGTGCAACTAACAGCCATTTCGCGAAGGGCCAGGCAGGCCATAGCTCATCAGCAGTGGGAAGAAGAAGACTATGAAGATCAGCTGGAGGTGGCAGGGCCAGCAAAGTGAAGGGCAGCTGAAAGGGCAAAGATTGGGGGAGGGGAGATTTGAAATGCCCTGCTGATTATAAGTGCAAGCAGGTTGCCAAATCTTAATTTTGATCACATGATGGCTGGGGCACTGCAACAGTTATAACTTCAGGAATTAGGCATAATCAGTCATTTTGGAATTTATTTTTCAAACTATGTTGTGCCCTTCATTTCTTAATCAATTCATAAGAATATTATCTCTATTAGTTAAAAGAGGCTCTCTTTAGTTACAATCTATCACTCCTTTTTAAAGCTATACGACATCTATGAAACTCCTTTGTTGTTAAATGACAAGGAAGAGGGTTGCTGGTGCACCTAAATTAAGGAAGCATGGAAATATATATTTTGAAATATAAGGATAAAAGTTGTGGTCTTAATTAACTACTTTTAAAATAATGTGTAGCTCTGTATTGTTTTGTTGTGGTGGCTGAAACTTTCCGATTTTCTAGATGATTGGCTAGACCAGGGGTAGGCAACCCAAATCACTCAAAGAGCCACTTGGACCCTTTTCCCATATATATATATATATATATGTATATATATATGTCTCTAATTATATTAAAAATACAAATCCTGGGTAAAGCCATAAGATAAAAACAAATAAGTTCGAACACCAGGATAACATTAAACCACGAGCTTTATATATATATAGACACACACACACACACACACACACACACACACAAAATAAAGGTAAAAAAGGATATATGCAGTGTTATCTTCATTTTAGATGTCAAAAGGGTCTCTCTCTCTGTCTCTCCTTCCCTCTCTCTTTCCTCTCCCCCTCTTTCTCTCTCCTCTCCCCCCCCCTCTCTCCGATCTTCTGCTCACCTGGCAAGCTGGTTTCAAGCTGTTCTCCAACAAGCTCAGGGAACATCAGCTCTTTTATGACTCATGGACTTCAATTCCCAAAATTCTTGAGTCAGTATAGCTGGGCTAGCTAGCTCTCTCCTGCCCTTCCTGCTTCCTGCAGAGATGCAGCCAAGGCAGGAGCCCCACCCAGTAAGCCTTTCAGCTCCTTGGAGAACAGCGTGAGTCCACTCTCTTTCACACACACGCACACACACACACACACAGAGAGAGAGAGAGAGAGAGAGAGAGAGAGTGCAAGTGCCTCTTTCTGTCTCTCTGCAAATGTCAGAGGCTGGGAGCCGCAGGGGAAGGCTCAAAGAGCCACATGCGGCTCTGGAGCTGCAGGTTGCCGACCTGTGGGCTAGAAAAAGGAGGGGGAATAAATAAATAACATTCCATGACCACCAGAGGGAGCTACGAAGATGGTTAACTCTGAGCTGGAGACTGTCAAAGAGATTTGAAAAGTCCATAAAGAAAATAATTTATACCGTAAATCTGATAGATATGAATTATAGAGGATATTAAAAAAGAACAAGAATCATAATTAAGTGTAGAAAATCACCTACCATGTAAACTTTACAAAGGCTGGACAACACAAAATAATTTAATTGTACCTCTGGCCCCCAAATCCTCACTATTTCCCCTGCATAGTTATTCTACTTTTAGGGCTTGCCATTCTGCTGGGGGGAGAGGGAACATGCTTTCACTTTAGATAACTTTTGCTTTCTATTTTCCCTCTCCTGCCTCTATCACCTTGAGAAAGGAACGTGTCTCCCTTATCAGGGAGACGGCTACAGAGAAATGAAAGCTGGAGAAGACTTTGAGATCTGAGCCAACTGTACCAGCTGGCCAGACTTTGTGCCACCTGTGGATTGGCTGGATTTCAAATGGACATTATGACTTTGGTGGGAGGAGGAATATTGCTAGCTTAACTATACTGTTTCCTTGGGTTTTCCCCCAGATCTTGCCTTGATTTCCCTACTGTCACTGACCCCTAATAAAAATATCCTTTTGAGACAATGCCTGTTTCAAGAGTTCTGCTTCCTTGGGTGATTAGTTGAAGCTTTTATTATGATGATGGTTTGAATATAACCCTCCCATTGCAACTGAAACAAGAGTGCCAAGTAAATGTATAACTCCTAAGATATTAACAAGGCCGAGAATCTTTTGAGAAAAAAAAGATATGATAGACATCTTAGAGAAGGATTTTTATTCTATGAGGATCTATGAGGTTAATCTATAATATCCAAAAGAACTTCTTTGGAATATTTTTTTAGATAAAAGTTGAGAATGTTTTGAAGAAAAGAGACTTTACAGACACTTCTGAGAAGAAAAGGATTTCATTTCATGAAGATAAGCTGGAGAGAGTGACTTAAATTTAAGGACTTAATTAGTTAGGCTAGATTTTATAAGTTTGATATATGTATTGAAAAAAAGCTTTAAGATAGTTTGTATGTATAAAATGAATTTGTAAATGCATGTCTTCTCTATTTTTATGTAATGCTGAATAATTTGCAGTTTGCAAAATACAATTGCCTAGATTTGAAAATAAGAGAAGAAAAAGATTTACTCTGTAGGATAAATTCGAGAGAAATTCAATGAGCTAATTGGAATTAATTGGACTTATATTGGATGATACATACATACATACATACATACATACATATATACATACATATATCTGAATGAAAGCTCTAATGTAATATTGTATTTTGAGTTCTGGGCTTAAAATGAAGAAGTCACTTGAATATTTTTTAAAATTAATAAAATATCAAAATTAGAAAAAGGGTTTTCTTCCTTTAGGATTAAAAAAAAATTAATGAGTTAACAGAAGTATATATTATTCCCCACAGCAAAGAGAAGCAGAAATGGTCAAATGTATCCAAAGAATAGAATATATCTTTGTTTCTATTTTGAAATTGCTTCCAGATTTTGTGCTTGCAATGAAAAAAGAAATGAAACTTTGATTTTATTTTTGCTAATTAGACAGGTTTGTTATAGAAATGGCTTATTGCTGTGTAACATTAAAAAGTTGTGGTTGTAATATTGTTACCTTCCACTGTGCTCGTCGGAATTTGGTGCTTTTTCTCCTTTTCCCTCTTTACACCATATATTTTTTCTTTCCCTTCCCCTCCCCCTTCTTTTCTATTACTTTTTTGAATTTTGCTTTGTATTTTATATATTTTAATAAACCAATAAGTTTGAAATGAGAAAAAAAGGAAATAGGCATAATCAATATTCATTTTGCGGCTACTATCTGTATATAGCCCATTTTCAAGTTACCCTGACACCGTTGGTGAATACTAGTAAGCTTTTAATATTGCAACTGTGCTTTGAAGTATATTTATTATCTATGTAATTATTGTATTAATTGCGTTAACTGCCTTGAATGCCATTCATTTGTCGGTAACAATGTGTGAAAAAGTGGCATTGTATAGAATGCCTAGGAAATCTATAGAATGTGTGACGTTTTTAGGTGAAGTACGAAATGTCTGTTTTTTAATAAGCTATATTTTCCCTAGGCACTCTATATAAAAACTAAGCATTATGCAGAATAACAAGAATTATTTAGGTAAAGTATGAAAATAGAATCATTTACTGAAAAGTAATCCTTTACTGAATAGGTGTGTGTGAAAATGAAAGAAGAAATGCAAAATAAAGTATAGGACTATCTTATAGAAAAAAAGGAGAAAAGGACCAGAAGTGACTTACTTGTTGCAACAAGGAAGGCTAGAAGGTTATTTTAGCAGGAGTATTTTAGTAATTAGTAATAGTAGTAAAGTTGGAAGGGACCTTGGAGGTCATCTAGTCCAACCCCCTGCTCGGGCAGGAAACCCTACACCATTTCGGACAAATGGCTGTCCAGTCTCTTCTTAAAAACTTCCAGTGTTGGAGCATTTACTGCTTCTGGAGGCAAGCTGTTCCACTGATTAATTGTTCTCACTGTCAGGAAGTTTCTCCTTAGTTCTAGGTTGCTTCTCTCCTTGATGAGTTTCCACCCGTTGCTTCTTGTCCTGCCTTCAGGTGCTTTGGAAAATAGCTTAATTCCCTCTTCTTTATGGCAGCCCCTGAGATATTGGCATTACATAGAATGCCTAGGAAATGTGTGAAATATTAATGATGTTTCATTTTTGGCATTCTATAAACTTCCTAGGCGTTCTATAAAATACCGAATGGTTAACAATAATTAAGTAGCTAGATACTGCATATACAGGCTATCCTTTGGAGATGGTTATGAAAGCATTTATACTAAATGATCAAAATAGAACTAATAAGAAAAATTACAAACCTGCTTTGTGCTTCTTTATATTTAGTTTTATATTCTTCTTCTAAAAATTGTTTGGCTTTTTCTAATTCTTCAGCCATGAGAGTCTTTGTAGAAGATAGTTCACTGTTATATTGAGCCAAAGTCTTTTGTGCATTCACTAAACTATCTTCTAACTGCCGGATAGTATTCTGCTGCTCCTTTAGAGTTTTCTCTAATTGTACAATTAGAGCAGCCTGCTGTTCTTGAAGGCAAATCTTTTCTGCTTCTCGAAGGTCAAACTGTCTTTGCCATGATTGCTTCTCATTTTCTGCCTTGTTCTGAAGCTCTTTATGAAGCAATAATATTTTTTCTTCAGTTTCTGCTACCAATATCTCCTTTTCAAGTCTCCATCCTTCAGCTTCTGCTTTATGAGTCTGTTCCACTTCCTGGAGCAATTTTCTAGTTCTTCTTAATTCAGCTGTATGATCTTCAATTACTTTATACTTAATCTATTAAATATTACACAAAATCCATTAAGACCTAAGATACTCTAACTCAACACAAATTTCTTTAAATTTACACTTCAGGCTATCATTCTGCATTATTATATTTAAAAACTTTCTAAAATGTAAAATATATTGATTTGTATGAAAATGCTTATCCCCTCCAAATGCATACTGTAATACAATATTTTTACCTATAAATCAAGAGAATTGTGATTCTTGTAACTAATTGCCAGCATATATATTTTTACTCAAGACATTGCAAAAACCATTTTCTGAGTACATTTCCTAAAAGCACTTAATATTCATTCAATCTCACAACTACTAAATCAGTCACCTAAAAATAAGTAGCTAGAATGACATTTCAATGAGCTGCAAGTTGACTTCCACTAAACAATGCATTTTGCTTATACTGATAATAGCTTAACTAGTCTATAATTGCCTAAACCCAGTTTTCTCCCATTTTTAAACATAGGGACAAACTTCATCATTTTGTCACATTCTCCAAGAATTTTCATAGATTGCACACAGTGGCTCTGAAATAATAACTCTAGAAAGGAGGCAATGAAAAACCAGTTCTGCCAAGAAAACTGCAAGGAGTTGTCCAGATAGTCTGAGAATCAGAGAGAATGGAATGGAAGAAAAAAAAAATATCAACAGAACTTTAACACAAATTCTATTTTTCCACAAATGACAGTAGAATTGAACTTTCACATTTCTCATCAAATCTATGAATTTTTAAACATATGATCTAGTAAAGTTTATTTTCCATCAGGCTACATAGTTCCCAATATACTGTCATAACAGTCCCTGTTTATTGCCCTGTTCATGTCCAGGTACTCGAAAATACACAGGAGTACAGACTTCTATTTTCATATACAAACATCTAATCTACTTTCTTTCTGCATTAGTAATCTAGATCAATGTATGTTGAAATACATACACTAAATGTTATTTTCTTCTACCAGTCCACCTTAGGTATTTGCAGGTTCTGGTAGTCTAATTAAAATTATGAAAGCAATATCCCATCACAAATTTTTTCCTTTTCACATGTGTACAGTATCATATTTCTTCTGTCATTTTTGCTCCACTCTCATCTACTGTTGCAACTCCAACAGATGATAAAGTCTCCAATTTTACTGCAAAGAGATACAGATTTACATTCTTTTAACCACTAAAAAAAAAAAAATCCCTTTTCTGGAATCATGCTCATTTTACAAGAAGAGATTATCCGTTGAAGGTTTTTGAGCAAATTAGTTTGACCAAAACAGGTAGCCCCCAACTTATGACCCCAACTGAGCCCAAAATTTCCATTGCTACGCAAAACAGTCGTGTTGCCCATTTTACAACTTTTCTTGCCACAGTTGTTAAGTGAATCCCTGCAACTGTTAAGTTAGTATCATATTGTTAAGCGAATCTGGCTTCCCAGAACCTTGTCAGAAGATTGCAAAAGTTAATCACATGATCCCACAGCACTGCAAATACATGCCAGTTGCCAAGCATTCAAATTTTGATCACGTGACCATGGGGATGCTGCAACCGCCATAAATGTGCAAAATGGTCATAAGTCATTTTTTCCAGTGCTGTTGTATCAACGGTCAGCTGAGTGATGGAATCAAACAGATCAAGCCGGGAAGTTGCTGTAGAGCAGGGAGGCAGGTACCGCAGGAACAGCTAACTACTGCCTACACCAACTTGAACCACCAAAACTGACATCCAGTTATCTGTAGAACATACTCTTTGAAAGCCATTAAGATTTCCTGGATTATAATTGCTGCCCCCTTCCCCTCCAGGGCCCACTCTGGGGTCATACTTGATATCAAATTTGAAAGCCAGGTGGGCATATCTCAGGAAGTAGAATGGCCCTATTTGAGCAAATCCAAGTCTCATGCCAAATCAGGCTTCTCACCTATAAGATGAGGGGAGTCTGTTACACATTATGACATTTAAAAACACTATTCAAAGAGTAGGACCACTGAGGATTATACTGGTGTGTTGCCCACTTCTAGATTGTCACCACCTCTCTCTCTCTTCCCCCCTCCTCCCATCACCATTCTGATACTACAACCCATCCTATGTCCTCCATCAATCACTCCCTCAAATCCTGGGAACAATCTATTGTATAATTATATATATTATATAAATATCTCCACAATAAACAATTACTGCCAACTATCAGTGCTTAGCATCTCTCCAATCTGCTTCTACTGCAGCACGTTTAGCAGTTGCAGGAAACATCAAGTGGTTGCAAAGGCCACGCCACACATTCCTTATACCAGGGGTAGGCAACCTTGGCTCTTTTATGACTCATGGACTTCAACTCTCAGAATTCCTGCGCCAGCATAGCTGGCTCAGGAATTCTGGGAGTTGAAGTCTATGAGTCATAAAAGAGCCAAGGTTGCCTGGCTCAGGAATTCTGGGAGTTGAAGTCCATGAGTCATAAAAGAGCCAAGGTTGCCTACCCCTGTATTATATCATTTGTTAAGGGCTTGAGCTACTTGCTTAATCTCCCAGTACACAGAGCCAGGACAAGATCTTAGCATTGCAACGAAGTGTCCCTATAGGCAATCCCACAGGAAGTCCAGCAGGCAAATATAATATTAGCATTAAAGATTTGTTGGGGAGATTAATGTACATGTTCTTTTATCAAAAGAATTGTACTACTGAGTGAGGACTTGAACAATTTGCAGCCAATTCACAATTGTATAATGAAACTAAAAATATGTGTCTGAAAACTAATCAAAGGAAATGGAGAAAAAGAACAAGTAAATGAATTTGTGACAAATTTCTAAATATGGGGAAATGATGAAGAGATTTTAAAATTTACAAATGCTGGGGCAGGAGATTATCCCTTAACAGTCACTCGTTCAATGACTGTTCAAACTTAAAGGCACTGAATGAGTGATACTTACATTGATCACAATGTCCCCATGGTCATGTTATTTATTATTTATTTTATTGTTTATTTATTATTTATTGTTATTTTATTGCATTTCTTTGCTCTGCTATTTGCATTTTGCCTGTGCCTTACCCACATATACAGGAAGTCAAACTTTACCAAAATATTCCCATGTGGGGTCTTTTTGGAGACTTGTTGCTGTGTTGGTTGTACAACTCAATTGTATCCAGAAACTTATTTACTAAATCTTCATAGGGCAGAAATGGCTTTCTCTAGTTTTTGTTTCACCTTCCTTTGCATTATGGTCACAGCAGGTCATTATGGTCACAGCAGGTCATCATTTTTGCAGTGATAGTCAAGCAATTGCTATGGTCATTGTACACTATGGGGGAGGGTTTTCTCCCAGAAACTGGAAGTAAATGCCAGTTTCTGAAAAAATGTCATAAATTGTGGTCATGTGATTGTGGAATGCTACAAATTGCTGTAAATGCTGGCTGGTTGCTGAGCACCCAAAATGTGGTCACATGACCCAGGAGGGACTGGATATCATAACTGAATATCAGGGGGTGGGGGTGGATGTATATTGTAAATTTAAACAATCGCTAAGCAACCAGTCATAAGTCAAGGGCTGCATATAACCAGACTCCTCTGTCTTGCCCTGATAAAAAATTGTTTATTAATTGACCTTCTTTGTCATTTGACTTTTAGCAAAATGTCTGCTACAGTCAGTTTGCTTATTTCTATACCAGCAATAGCAATCTGAATAGAATATATTTAGAAGCTATGTTAATGGTAATATCTTTGAGCTAGTTTCATCTTTAATAAAGCAATCTTTTAAACTCTGAAATTAAATTGTTATTTTTTAAAACATTACTTATTTTCATTAACCCTTGATTGCACAGTAAACATTCACCTTGTTGGTAATTTTAAAAAATGCGATAGATTATTATTTTTCAATAATAAAGATAACAAATATGTTTAAACAAATTATTTCTTAAAAGCAGTATTTTTGCATTGCTCAGTATATACCTGTTCCAATTCTTCTTTCACATTCTTTTCTTGTTCCATGCCGATTTCTTTTAATTCAGTATTTTTTCTCTTCAGTTCTTCTATTTCTTCTTGTTGACTAGAAATGGATTGCATCTCAAGCTGAAGACAACCCAGGTCATTCTTGTATTCATTCTCTAATAACAAGAGTCGCTCTGCCACCTCTGTTTCTATCTGACATGCAGCATCTTGAGCACTTTGTAGACGAATTTTAGTAATTTCTGAAAATGATAAAATGTTTTAAAGCATAGAAAAGAGGGTTTGATAAACCAGCAGTCCCCAATCTTTCTAGCTCTATGGACTGGTAGAGGGGGAGGCAATGGTTTCACATGTGCAACTTAATTCTGTGCATGGGCAAATAAAGCTTCGCGTGCTCACCCACCACTTATGTAGACTGGTTCCCAAAGGCTTGGGGACCAATGAGATAGACTGTAGTTGATAACTTCTCTTGTGAATTCTGAGAAACTGTGTTATCACTTCTATTATGATGCAGTTAAAATCATTCATAAACCTAATTCTCTGATAAGAGACAAATGTCAACCCACATGAAGTAGCTGGAGAATATTGGTTCTGTCCCAATGAAAGCTAATCTGCAAGCTAAAGAGACAGTAGAGAAGATATATGTATCTAAAAGTATGCTGGAATTCTAGAGATGGGATTAATAGAGGTCTTATTGTCTAAACAATAAATCAGGAACACAATATTCTATTTTTATATCCTCCCTTCATTATTTTTATAAATAACTCAAGGCAGTGAACATACCTAATACTCTTTTCTTCTACCATTTTCCCCACAACAACAACCCTGTGAGGTGAGTTGGGCTGAGGGTGTAACTGGTCCAAGGTCACCCAGCTGGCTACTAAGAATTGCAGTAAATTTTATAAAAGGTTTCATAAAAAAAATTGCTCT
Source organism: Crotalus tigris (assembly GCF_016545835.1). Classification (NCBI taxonomy): domain Eukaryota; kingdom Metazoa; phylum Chordata; class Lepidosauria; order Squamata; family Viperidae; genus Crotalus; species Crotalus tigris. The sequence goes on from NW_024100510.1 coordinate 2,808,981, forward strand.
ACACAATATAACCAGGTAATTCAACCATTTAGTTGCTGGTTTATCAAATCACACATGATAAAATATTTTAATATATTTTTCAATGTATTTATGTAACTACATTACAAATACAAGGTTGATCAATCAAAAATACAAAATTTATTTATTATTGTTAGACTTTAAGATATATTTACAAAATTACTGTTTTATGCAGCAGTTTTAGTTTACAAGATTTATAAAAGCAACAAAAAATCTTGTGAAGTTTAGAGGCTGGTGAATATATTATGGTATATATTTCTCAATACAGTAGGATAGCAGAGGATGGGGAAGAACTATTCTCTGCCAGTTCTGTACTTAAGCCATTAGCTGTGTTTTTAAATCATTAGTGTTTTATCTCTTTAATTCTTCAGAGGTTTTAGCAAGCAAAATCTCAATATAAAAAGTACTATATCCCCAAACTGCTATGAGGAACCTTTGTTTGCTCCCAAATAAAATACTCATTATAAAATACATATTTAATCTTAATAATTAACAGCTACAGGTAGTCCTGGCCAAACCACCATGAAGGGATTTGCAACCTATGCCCAAAGTTACAATTGTTGCAGCAGACCTGAGATCACATGATTGTAATTAGGGCATTTGGCAACCCACTCACACTTGCTGCAATCATGTGATCACTGTTTGCAATCTTCCCTATAGGTTTCCCCAGAAAGTCACTTCCCCCCCCAAACAAAAGATCACTCCCACCCTTTCTTAAGCAATGTATCTGCTCTCTAAGGGTGGTGGGGCAGGGGGTGGGAGAAGATACCAAACAATTTCTGTGGGCAATCTTTCCTATACCTGACCTGTTGCCTTTCTCCCATTACACAGTGGAGAGATTACAAAGGAAGGGATTACAAAGGGTGAGCAGGGACTCTCCACTCTGCAAGGGGAAAAGAAAAAGAAAAACAGGTCAGACACAGGGCAACAAAAAATGATTATAATGGCAATCATGTGAGCAAGGGACACTGCAAAGGTCAAAAATGGGAGAGCTGGTTGTAAAATTATTTCTTCAGCATCATCATAACTTCAACTGAGCTCTTCCTGTACAATATATGACTACTGGCTAAGTGGATAATCATTTATTTATCTTTGACATTTGATATAAAATGTGCCATTTAGAGGTTTTTCTTCTAAATCTGTTACAAGTCAGGACATTTAAAATCCCCAGCTTGCTTATGAGACACAGTGTTTTTACCTTTGAGGTGTTCATCTGAAATTTTGGCACGGAGCTGTTCAAGATGTAAACAATGTTTCCTTTTTAGTTGTTCTATTTCAGAGGTATATCTATCTGAGAGCTCCAATTTCAGCTTTACAATATTCTCTTGATATTGGAGTGTAAGAGTAGATCTTAATAACTCAATCTCGTGTAAATGTTTTTTATTCAAACGCCATTGTAAAGAACAAAGTTCTTCCTAGAGCGAACATGTAAGAGAAATGTATTATTAAGACTAGGAAATTTGAATTTTATCTAATTTAACCGTTTTGCACTATATTATACAACAATTTATACTCTTGGTTAAAGTGCAATATTATACTACAATATGCAGATGACATTTTAGCAACATCACAATCAGGCTGAGAAATCTAAATCTTCATAAAGAAAATGAGAACTGAACAAGTGTTAAATATAGCATTGGTTTTAACAACTGGAGTATCAATGCAAACAAAGTCAAGGTGCAGAAATGAATAAAATAATTCAAGGAAAAAAGGTTAAATGTTGATTTTAGAACATGTAAGGTATTTAAAGTGATAAATTCATATAGTAAATTATCTTTTTTAAAAAAGAGGTAAAAAGGAAGATGAAAATTGCATAAGAAACATTAAAATTCTGTTTTTTTGACATTTACATTTTTGAAAAAAATGTCTTTGCAGCAGCTTAAAGTGGTAAAATGATGTATTTATTTTTTTCATTTTTTTTCTTTTTTTCCTGTGAATAAAATATCTTCCGACCTCCCCTCAAGCTGGGTAGTTCAAAACCACAGAATTTTAACCACGCAGAAGGAAATCACTTTTCACATCACATTTAAGTTAAAAATGGATTGCTAAGGCCTGTCCAATAACAAATAGAGAATTCAAAGAGAATTCAATTCAGCCATTCAACACAGCTCAGGAAGAAAGTGATTTGCTCTACTTCCCTAATTGCTCTGGAAAGATCCACTGTAATCCCGTTCCTGGGCCATGTGACATGATCCTGGAAGCAGCTGCCATTTTTGGAGTGCCTGCAATTCAGAGCAGGTGCCCTCAAAATGGCAGCTCAGGAACAGAGTGGCTTGCCCTCCTTTCCTAACCCAAGCGTTGGAGATCTTTGAAAGCTAAGTGGTGATGAATGATGCGGGGTGAGGAGGGTCTGGGGTCCGATAGGGTGGGAAGCAGGCCCAAGGCCTGTGGGGACTCTAGAGGATGGGAAGAAGAGCACAGGATGCCTTAGCAGGTAGGGGAGGCCTCTGGAGGCCTGGCACATGGGCTATGCTGGTCCTCCCAGAGCTTCCCCTGCATGATGACTGTATTGGGAAGAGTAGGGATGGGGATCATATGTGAGGTGATTACATGGACGCTTTACTTAATGGCTGTCACAACATCTGACTCTCAATGGGCAAGTTCCATCAAAGTTATCAGTCGAATACTATCTGTAATTCAACTGTTGACTATTCAATCTAACCATTTAAAACAGAAACAAGAACACTCTTTTCCAACTTCAGTAGTAGGAAGTCTGCAAGTGGGAAGCTCCACTGTAAGGATATGTTCTCAGTAAATTGTACCCTTGGCATCTTACACTATAGCAGGTGGTATGGAGAAGCTAAATAACTTTCAAATACTATTTATTGCTTGGTAACTGACCTTATAGTGCTCCAATTGCTGAGTTAGCTGTTCAAACAACTCCAATCTCTCTCTTTCTGTCATTTCTTCTAATAGCGCAATAGAAGGGCTGTATAAAATATATGGAATAATTCAGAAAAATAACTTTAGTTAATATTAAGAACAGAATAATTTAAACTTTCTGAATTATAATTCTCAATATTGTAACCTATGATGAATCAAATAAGAAAATACGAGCATGAAGTAAAGCTGTATGGATTTCCTAATTCATGTTCATTTATCAGTTAGAAGTGAGTGTTAGTAATATACAACTCATTTCACACTAAGTGCTCAGTAAAATTCTAATATTCCAAAATCTGTAATATAGGGGAATAACTGCTCAAGAGTCACTTGAACGGTTATTCTTGTATAAACTGGAAGTCATAGTATCTTTCCTATGGCTAGCTAAAAAGTTTTCTTTAATGAGAAATTAAGATAATTATTATATTCATCCTAAGCTAGGATTTAAGGCTTACTGAGGTGGAACCAATAGCAGGATAGCAATATTAAATTATTAGTTTCACCTAAATTCTGTATCTTGAGATTTTTCCATCTCCTCCTCTATGGAATAATCTTTTACTTCTTGCAATCTCTGATGCAACATTGTTAATTCTTCTCTGTAATTTTCTTCCACAGACTTTAATTTCTGTTCAAAATAAAGCCTTAGTTGTTCCAACTCAGTTTCATGTTCAGTCTTTTTTTTATCCCATTTAAGTTGAAAATCTTTTTTCAGACACTCCAGTTCTTCCACATGTGAGGTACGAGCAAGCAGCTGTATTTTCAGTTCTGATGGGTAAAAAAATAATACTGTTTACTTTAAATATATTAATTCAGCTGAATATTTTTTTAAAAAAATGCAACTCCCATACTGTTAAGGCTTCAATATTGAACGCAAACACTACTGAAAACAATGGGACTTAATTCTGAACATGGAGATCTCATTACAAAAACATGCATTTCCATTCTATGCACATCTATGCAAAAGATCTCATGGAATTCAGTAGGATACTGTACACTCTTATATCTATAGGTTTGCATCATATTATAAATTTATACGATTTTCTCAGCTGGCCCTCTGATTGAAAAAAATTATATGAGAAATAAATAAAGTCATCCTCATTCTATCTTGCCAATCTGAATTTTACAGGATGCTGTTATTGCTTAATCAACTCAAGTCAGTGGTCTACATAGAGAATGGATATGACAGTAATTTTATCTTACTCATTAGACATACTGTATATGGCTGTCAGTTTACAAAGATTCAAGTCAGCTTTTCAGACACACCTTAGATCCCAAATAATAACACAACATCCATTTTTAATTGTCCTTTTTTCATTTCTTCATTTATCAGGGCAGAGGCCTGCAATGCTTTCTGGGCAAAGAATCACACTTTTTCTTTCCACAATACAGCTAGATTGCACTGCACAAAATGATGGGACGAAAACAAGAACTAAAGTCATAGTTGTCCCAAAAGTGCTTTTTCACGAGGCAACTGGACTTTCTTTTTTCTCTTTGAAGACGTTTTGTTTCTCATCCAAGAAGCTTCTTCAGCTCATCCAAGAAGCTTCAGAACTGAAGAAATTTCTTGGATGAGAAGCAAAACATCTTCAAAGAGAAAAAAAAGTCCAGTTGCCTCCTGAAAAAGCACCTTTGGAACAAAAAAGTGACTTAGGACTATTTTTCACACTTACAACCGGTGCAGTATCCCCATGATCACATGATCAAAATTCAAATTCATATTTATGACAGTTGCACTGTCCCAAGGTCATGTAATCATCTTTTATGATCATCTGACAAGCAAAGTCAATGGGGAAGTTGATTCACTTAACAAGTTTGTTACTAACTTAATAACGGCAGAGATTCACTTAACAACTGTGGCAAAAAGGTTGTAAAATGGGGCAAAACATATTTAACAACTGTCTCACTTAACAACAGAAATCCTGGGCTCAATTGTGGTTGTGAGTCAAGTACTACCTGTCCTTTAGATGCTGTATAGAAAGTTACTGGAATTGCACTTTAGGTCTTTCATATTATTTGGACAAATACTAGATTTTGGGATCTCACAGACACAAATGCTTAATACCATACACTTCTTGCATCGATTCTATTCTATCAAGTTTTTGATGTAAATCAAAATAATGCCACAATTAATCCCTCTCTGAAGACTGTCCAATTAACTTTCTTAGGAGAATTCCCTATCTATGGAAATATTTCTGAATAGCTTTGCTTTGTGCAATTACAGCAGCAAGTGTTCTTTAAGAGGTGAAACATAATTAAGCAAGGCTATCAAAGATTGATTTTGAGTAAATGGGAAAAATGTGTATGAGAAACAGTGATTCTCCCTGACTCCAGAACACTCAGGCCTATAGAGATCAAATACCATTACTATAGGAAGGACAGCTACTAAAGCTGAAGCTCAAATACTTTGGCTGCCTAATGAGAAGAGAGGACTCATTAGAAAAGACCTTGATGTTGGGAAAGATTGAAAGCCAAAGGAGAAGGGGAGAGCAGCGGATGAAATGGTTAGATAGTAACATTGACCAATGAACATGAATTTAGGCAAACTCCAGGAGAGTGGAAGACAGGGGAACCTGGTGTGATATGGTTGAATTTTGAAGAGTCAGTCAGGACTTAGGAACTGAACAACATGCATTACTGTGAACTGAAATTTAAAAAATTACACGTGAGTTTGTGCTACATACGTCCCATACTTTTGAACATGAAAAATTATATCTATTTCCAAAAATAAAAGTATAATTTAAAATGCTGTTAATAATATAATTTAAAGGAATCTTATTAATGATTCCTTTTCTAAGTATACATATGACACTAAAAAAATCATTCCTTTAATATGACATTGGTAAACATAAAGCAAAATACATTCACTAAATTATAGCAAATTTATTCTAATTACAATTTCCCAATTTTAAACCTACCACTTAATTCTTGCCGACTTGCCCGTGCGCCATCCAATTGTAACCAAAGTTGTGACATTTCTTCTTCTGATTCTGCCTTTAATTTCTGTATCTATAGAAGTCATAGTAAGTTACCACATCATAGTCAGTTTTTATATTAACATGTTACTACATGAACTGTGGAACTATTATTAAGGGGGAAGTTGAAGAATCAATTGGAAAGAAATGCCACTTTCATTTGGATCACCAGATGTACAGTACATAAATGAAGAATATTAATATCTGAGAATACTTTAGATATAGAAAGTTAGTGGAAATATACTTTTTCTTATCCATTATTATATGAAGAAATATCAGATTCTGATTTATCACTGACACAGATGCTTAAAATCATACTACTTTTGCAATGATTTTATCATGTTTTTGTTGTATATCGTAACTATGTTGTGAATTATCAAAGCAATAAAAATAAATATATTTTTGCAAGGCACATATCTCAAAAAATGAAATAAGGCCAGGCCTAGTGATTACTTGCAGAGACCACCAGACAAGGATATACCAGAGTGCGACAGATTAGGAAATTTAAATAAAATTGAGAAGACAATGGAAAACTATTTCACAATGTTGCTGAGACACTAGTTGATGTCAGAACCCATTTTTTGGTGGTGGTGGGATTTTACTAGATGGGTTTTTTTTTCCCTCTGCGGGTTCTACCATACTCCTTGGGGAGGGGGAGGCCTTTGGGGAATTGCTATGTAACTTGTCCTTTCCCCTTTCTCTATCTGCTTGCTCTTTGAACTGTTCTCCCCTTGATGTCAACCTGGGGTGAGAAAGGAATGTGCCTCCGGCCATCTGGCTTATCTCTCACTGCGGAAAAGGAGGTGCAAAGACCCAACAACATTTTCACAGCCTTGGGAAAGGAGTCTTATCAGCCTCGTTCCCACAGCGGGCTGGGGGATTGGCTCGTTTGAACTGACCGGATGAACTATTGGGGTGAGGTTTGCTTTTTGCTCCTTTAACCTATTGATTTGAGCAGGAAACCCTCAGATCCTGTCTTCTATGCCTGCTGTCAACTTCTCCTAATAAAAGTTCCTTTTGGGATGAATCTGTTCCAAGACTTCTGCTTTCTTGGGAAGAGATTTTGAAGCGGGTCCTTACGTTAGGCAAGATCTGCAGAAGTTGGTCAGCCTGGAAGGAAGACCTTACCACAGGGATCGCGCAAACCATGTCTGAATTATGTATGGAGAAAGAGGAAGCCACCATGGAGGGGAAATTTTCCTTCCAGGTTGGCCTGAGCGGATACAGCTCACATTCCTCCAGCTCCTCCGATGAAGTCGTGGTTACCAAGTACTGTGGGAAAGAGGAGGAATGGGAGCTGAAGGCCAGGAAGGTGACCTTCAAACATGGAGTCACCAATCAGGCTGGAAATTGGCAATGGAGAGATTGCTCTGTCTCAGCGAGGATGAGAGACCTGAGAGTCGCCTTTGACTCCTTCAAGGAAGAGAGTTGATCCGTGTCATGGCATAGCAAACCCAGGAATAACTGATGATGCAAGTGGTGTCGGAACTGAGGCGGCAAACCTGGGCCCTTCCACCAGCACTTCGGAGACCGCGGCTGCCACTACAGCAGCAGTCACTCCCGCCTGAGCTGCACCAGCTGATAAGAAGAGCTGCAGCAGCTGATGACCCAAGAGAAGAGGTCACCAAGCCAGTCGGACGTTCCTGCAACTGGGGGTAAAGTATAGTGGAGAACCACACAGATTGGGGTTCTTCTTGGCTTAGGTCCTGAGCTACATGGAGGATATGGACAAGACATCTCCAGTGACCACAGGTGGGTGAGGATTATGACCATGGCACCAGATAGGGCGACGGCTGAGTGGATGGTAAACTTTCACAATGCAGACGCTCCCGAATTACAGAATTTTAACCATTTGTTGGCAGCCCTCAGGAGACGATTTGAGGATCCCTTAGCTGAAGGCCAGAAAGCGCATAAAAACTGTCAAGCAGGGCCGACGCCCCATGACGGACTACATGGAGGAATTCCAAGCTCTTGCCAGCAAACTTAATTGGCCAGAAGTTCTGGTGGGACATTTCCAAGATGGACTAAATGACGACCTGTATTATGCCTGCATTCACTGAGGTGACCCTGACCTACTCCACGACTGGTATATCCTGGCTGAGGAGGCAGAGATCGATAGGGCCAGAAGGCAACGGCATCTGGGAAGATCCTGGGGGAGATCTCTAGCAGAGGCACCCCGGGAACCGGCAAAACAGACTCCCACTACTCCCTGACCAACAGGCTGCTTCAAATATGGGAAGGATGGTCACCGTGCCACTGAATGCCGCTAGAAGACTCCAGTTCGGAAGCCCAATTGAGCTGTAGGGGGGAAACCAGGGAAAACCTCGATGAAGCTAAAGGAAACGGCCATGAAAAGCGTGGAGGTTGTTGAGGTCCTAACTCCATCAAAACCGGGCAGGGACTCCAACCCAGACCGGAGAACCCTCAGAATCCTCTAAAGACAGCTCGGAGGATGAACCCCTGGTAAGTGGACCCATTGCGCCCCTCACCAGAACCGTAGAACTGTTTAGCCCAGGGATGCCAGAAAAAGTCTCATTAAGAGCCCTGATGGACTCCAGCTATACTCGCTGCCTCATAAGCCCGACCCTAGTGGGGAACTTAGGAATCCTGGTGAGGAGGCTGAAGAAGCTGATTTCATTCGGCCAATTAGATGGGTCCACTGCAGGGGGGATCCCGGCCACTCTCACCACGCAACCCGTTTAGCTTACCATAGGGAACCACGTAGAGACTCTAACGTTTGGGGTGATCCCTGGAATAGAATGCCCACTCATATTAGGCATGGTGTGGTTAACGAAATGGAACCTGAGGGTGGATTGAAGGATTGGAGAACTGAGATTCCTGAAGGGGAAAATCAACAGCAAGAAAGCAGTCCAGACCAAAGGGAGGGTGAAAACCCCAGAAAGTGCAGTGGTGGCAAGCGAGGGGGAATTGGAAAGCATACCGGAGGAATATCGAGATCTAGCTGAAGTATTCAGTGAGGAGAGGTCTGACAAATTACCCCCTCACCGACCCACGGACTGTGCTATTGAAATACTCCTGGGGGCAAAGTTACCTAAACCAAAATTATACTCCATGACCCTGTGGGAATTTGAGGAAGTACAAAAATTCATAGAGAAAAATCTAGCAAGGGGTTTCATCTAGCCTGCAAAGCCAAAAACGGCAACCCCCGTACTATTTCGTGAAAAGAAGGATGGGTCTCTTTGCTTCTGTGTGGATTATAGGTCTCTCAACACAGTGAGTTAAAGTAACCTCTACCCCCTCCCTCTGATGAAGGACATGCTGGCACATTTGTCTAAGGGGAAGATTTTTTCAAAGTTGGACTTGAGGGAGGCATATTATAGAGTCAGAATTAAAAAAGGGGAGAAATGGAAAACCACATTCAATTGCCCCTTAGGTTGTTTCCAATTCAGAGTCCTGCCGTTCAGGCTTCAGGGAACACCCACAGTATTCATGTAACTGATAAACGAGATGCTCCATGAACACCTCTATAAGGGGGTGCTTGTCTACTTAGACGATATCCTGATATTCACTGAGACTAAGGAGGAACATGTAAAATTGGTCAGAGCTGTGCTGAACAAGTTGTGGGCAGCCCATTTGATGCCAAGTGTGAGTTCCACAAAGACAAAATCGACTACCTTGGATATCGCATCTCATCAAACAGCATAGAGATGGACCCCAGAACAGTCTGGGCTGTGTTAGAATGAGCTCCGCCTGCACCAGGAGGCAATTGCAAAGCTTCCTCGGGTTTGCAAACTTTTACCACCAATTCATCCCCTTTTACGTAAATTGCATTGCCCATCACAAATCTATTAAAGACTAAAGGGGAGGGGAAACTGAAGCCCATCCAACCTTTAAAATGGATTGTAGAATGCCAAGCTGCTTTTGAGAAATTAAAAAGGTTATTCTCAGCGGAACCAGTCTTAAAACACCCAGATACTGAGAAACCTTTCATAATTCAAGCTGATGACATAGCAGTGGGGGCAGTACTGCTTCAAGAAAATAATGAAGGAAAATTACAACCTTGTGCATACACATCGAGGAAACTCACGGAGACAGAACAAAGGTGGGCGGTTTGGGAAAAGGAAGTTTATGCTGTTTGGTGGGCTCTATTAACCTGGAGACATTTCTTGGAGGGGAATAAAGTCCCTTTCCAAGTATGGACTGATCATAGGAATCTGGAAGTCCTAAAAACACACAGGAAACTGTCTCCCAAACAGGCAAGATGGTCCCAGCATTTCCACCGATTTAATTTCACCATAAAACATTCACCAGGGGGAAAAATTTCCTAGCAAACGCACTGTCACGGTTACCGCAATACAATAGCACCAAAACAGAGATAATAGATCCACTCATGCCATGAAAACAGTTAGCGACACCAGTCACCACTCAAGCGCAAGCCAAAACCCCAAAGACTCTAATATTAAAATCAAGCTGGAGTGGAATTCAGGACAGCGCTAGAAAAAGACGAATGGTTTCTAAGCCACAAAAACTTACGCACCATGAATGATGGACTGCCATGAGTGGAAGGGAAACTCTACATTCCAAAAAGCCAAAGACTTTGCCATGACTCCAAATCCGCCGGGCATTTTGGGTTCGTGAAAACCCTCTATTTAGTAAAACGGCAATTTTGGTGGCCGTCGATATAGAAGGACATTGAAAGCTATGTAGCTAGCTGCCCAATATGCACAGTAGCCAAAAGGAGACAGAGGAAACCCACAGGACTATTACAAATAGTAGCTACCCCATCAGCACCCTGGAGGGAGATTTCTATGAACTTTATTGTGGAATTACCAAAAAGTGGGGGAAATACGGTTATTTGGGTCGTAACTTATTCTCTAAACCAGGGCTTTTCAACCGGTGGTACACATACAACCTGTGGTACTTTGCCACGTGGCAGGTGGTACGTGACTGCTAGCCAAGTATAGTAGGGGACGGGAATGAGCCGAAGCAACCCAAGCCTGAGGGAGAGGCAGCTGCAGCACTGTCTGGGTTGGCAGAAGCCCCAGGAGCCGGCAGGGCTCCAGCTAATTTGGCGCTTCCGGAAGCAGCACGGAGCTGGAGGTGAACTGAAGAAAAGAGAGGAGAGGAGAGGAGAAGCTATAAAAGATGGTTTGGGCAGGAAAGGGAAAAAAAAGACAACAGGGAAAGAGAAGGAGAGGTCAGCCGGCAGGGAGGCAACAGGGACAGAGAAGAAACAGCAGCTGTTGCTAGAAGAAAAGATCCCCTTGTTTGTTTTTTCCAGCCAGGAGAATTCAATCAGCGCTGATGAAATGAAAAGCTGGTACGTCGGAAAGAAGGTGGGTTTATTTAGTTCTGGATCAGCTGGCAGCTTGAGTGGGTTACCATAAGGATTTTTGCAGTTTTTACAGCATTGTGTAATTCAGAGGCTCCTTTGTGTGCTTTGGTTATTGGAATATTTTAGTCGGTATTTTAGGCTAGTGATGAGTCAAAAGTGTTGACTTCCGTAGGTTTAATCCCTTTAAACAAATGTAATTATTTTTACCCCGTTATCTTGAGGTTGTCTATGGCTTTTAGAAAGTTTTCTTTGAAGGTAAACAGGCTTAACTTTAAAGCTAAAGCTTTTCACAATTGCTGGAGCCTTCAGTCTCGGATTGCAACATTGTGACACACCTGAGGCAGCTTAAAGAAAAGAAAAAAAATGAAGTTTATGTGTTTCTTTATTTTGTGAGCCTTTCTTACTTTGCACTTGATTCCTGTATCTTTAAGGTTACAGGGAAGGGATGGGGGAGGGTGCATTCTTATTACACTGTAGAAGGACCAGCTAGCTCAGCGGTCTACAAACTTAGCAATTTTAAGGCCTGTGGACTTCAACTCCCAGAATTCCTCATCTAGCCATGATGGCTGAAGAATTTGGGGAGTTGAAGTCCATAAGTCTTAAAAGTGCCAAGTTTGAAGACCCCTGAGCTAGCTGGTAGGGGTGCATATTAATAAACATGGATAAATTCATCGTACATTTGTCAGTGCAAAGGGAAAGTGATTCAGCAAAGGAATAGACACCAAAGAAATTAAAACTGGTACTTCTTTCCTTTTTTTCTACAGTTTGTAATATTTTATTAGATTATAGAATAAAATATAAAAGAAAATAGTAGGACACAGTGGGGAGGAAAAAGGGGGATAAGCGAGGGGGAGAAGGGAAAAAGAACAGATTTCCCCTGTTGTAGTAGAAGGAAGCATTAATATTGAACCTCAACTTTTTACTTTTCCATAATATTATAAACTAGCCATTTCTATAACAACAAATGAATCTAATCAGTAAAACCCAAAATCCCCCCCTTTTTTATTCATCAAGTTTTTGACACCTTGCTAAGCACTGGTGGTACTGAAATATTGTCATGTCCTAAAAGTGGTACAATCTGTGAAAAGTTCTGCTCTAAATAAGTACATTTTATTCCTTGCCAGAAAATCCCCACTGCCAAAACCTTAGTGAAGTTATTCATACAGCGTATTTATCGACTACATGGAGCCCCACAGTGGATTATATCCGATAGAGGGGTGCAATTCACTTGGAAGGCATTTCTAGAACTTTTAGGGACCACCCAGGGACTGTCATCTAATCATCATCCTCAAACGAATGGTGGGACGGAATATTCAAGCTCAGTATTGGAACAGTACTTAAGGTGCTTTATAAACTACCAACAAGACAACTGGATTGACCTGCTTCCATTCACAGAAGTCGCCTAGAACAATGCAGTACATTCCAGCACCGGCTACACTCCGTTCCAAGTAGCGACGGGACAGAATTTTAATCTGATGCCTGAACTACCCTCCACCAAACTGACCATCCCCTCCTTGAAAGAGTGGATCACACAACTGCAAAACACTGGCCAGTTGTGAGAAAAGCTTTAGATGAGGCTAGGGACGCATATAAGTTCCAAGCAGATAAAAAACGAACTGAGCCCAAACCATTCCAAGTGGGAAAAAAAGTATACTTGTCTACAAAATACTTGAAATCCCTGCAACCCTCTAAAAAACTGGGACCAACATTTGTAAGACCTTTCCCCATTAAAAGAATAATTAGTCCAGTAACAGTTGAATTAGAGTTCCCTAAGACACTTAGACAAGTTCACCCGGTAGCCTCTTAAAAGCGTGAACTGAACTCACCCTTAAGGCCAGATGCAGCCCCTTCTCCTCCTCCAATCATGGTAGAAGGGGAGCAGCATTTTGAAATCAAAGACATTTTGGACTCTAGAAAACATCGTGGATCCACACAATATCTAATAGCTTGGAAGCATTTGCCTCCATCCCAGAATGAATGGGTCCTTAAACGCCATATTAGAGCCCCTAGGCTGTTTAGTAAATTTCATGCTATGTACCCTGATAAACCAGACTAAACCCTCTTTTTATCTCCCTTTTTGTCTTTTTACAGGTGGACCTCTCTTTCTTTTAGGGGGGCAGCATATCAGAACCCGTTTCTTTGATGGTGGGGATTTTACTACATGGGTGTTTTTCCCCCCTCTGTGGGTTTCGCCATACTCCTGGGGGGAGGGGAAGGCCTTTGGGGAATTGCTATGTATCTTATCCTTTCGCTTAGCTGCTACAATGTATCCTCTCAGCTTCCTCTATCTGCTTGCTCTTTGAACTGTTCTCCTCTTGAAGTCCACCTGGGGTGAGAAAGGAATGTGCCTCCGGCCATCTGGCTTATCTCTCGCTGCAGAAAAGAAGGTGCAAAGACCCAATGTTTTCACAGCCTTGGGAAAGGAGTCTTATCAGCCTCGTTCCCACAGCGGACTTAACACCTGGGGATTGGCCCGTTTGAACTGACCGGATGAACTATTGGGGTGGGGTTTGCTTTTTGCTCCTTTAACCTATTGATTTGAGCGGGAAACGCTCAGAACCTGCCTTCTATGCCTGCTGTCAACTTCTCCTAATAAAAGTTCCTTTTGGGATGAATCTGTTCCAAGAGTTCTGCTTTCTTGAGGTTTTGAAGCTGGTCCTTACAGTTGAGCTAGGAGCTTTACACGTACATAGAGATACCTATTAAGAACACTAGTGCTAAAATATTTTCTTCCACAGCTCTAAAGAATCTAAAATAGCTTAAACTCCTTGACATTATAGACCAGTGGTCCCCAACCTTTTGGGCACCAGGGACTGGTTCCATGGAAAGAGGTTTTTCCGTGGACTGGAGTGGGCATGGTTTCATGTGCTGCCTGCATCCCGTGGATGGGTCTTCACTTGTTTGCACAGATCGACTTCTAGCATGCTGAGGACTGGTGCCAATCCACAGACCAGGGGTTAGGGACCACTGCTATAGATAGTAATAAGTTGCAATCGAGAAGTGAATTTATACGTTTTGTCAGACCAGCAGATTTTTATACATAGAAAGAACATAATGCTTCTTCACTTTATGGTTTTGTGTAGCAGTAAGCCATAATTCTGCACAACTTTTTACAATACTGACTCCCAAAAGGATTTGTCTTTATCAACTATGTGCATAATGCATATTTACCTCCTGCTGCAACTCTTCTACTTGTTTCTTGTTTTGTTCTTTTATATCTTGCATTTCTTTTTCATGCTCGCTCTGCAGTGTTTTCATGGCTAGATGGTATTTATTTTCTAGATTTTTGTGTTCCACTACAAAATAATGTTGAGTTCTGTTATGAAAATTCTTGAATTATAAAAATCAAAATGAACACCTTTTGCCCATGAGATAAAGTGCCTCTTTTGAAATGACTCGTTTAAACTACCTTTTCTGGTATCAGAAATAGAGAAATAGAGAATGCTGAAGAGATGTAGGAAAAAAGGAGTGAATTTGATGGTCTGCTTAGTTTGTGCAATTTTATTTAACTTTTAAAAAACAAATCATTGAAATTTTTGGAGCAATCCAAAACCAGAAAAGGCTATAATAGAAAGAATTACATGTTTGTCTGTGGTGTATGTGCGTGTGTGTATGTGTGTGTGTGTAATAGATAGATATAATAGAAAGAAATGGGAAATTGCTATTTCAAGCATCTTCTCAATAGAGTACTATATGAGCCGAGGTGGCGCAGCAGTTAGAGTGCAGTACTGCAGGCCACTTTAGCTGACTGTGTTCAGCAGGTCAGCGGTTCAAATCTCACCGGCTCAAGGTTGACTCAGCCTTCCATCCTTCCGGGGTAGGTAAAATGAGGACCCAGATTGTTGGGGGCAATGTAAATATATATACATTGCTTACTGGTGTACACCGCTTAGAGAGTGCTTGCACTTAAAGCGGTATATAAGTCTAATAAATAAATAAATATATAAATATATAATATATAGATGAACCACACTTGGGAAAAAACAAAAACAGGCAAAAGGGATAGCTGTAAAAGATAATAATTAGCAGTTTAGGTACAAAATGATCTAAACTTGGATAGCTTTTCTAGAATGGAAATATATGGAGATGAAAGAGATCAGATAACAGCTGATATTCATTAAATATAATGAAAAACAGTGAAACAAATCACATAAAATACAATAATAAAATGACTCTAGCAAGGAATTTGCATGAAATAAAAACATGTTTTTTTCCCCACCTGAGTTTCAAATTGACTATGTTGCAATGTAGAAGTTTAAAAGAACGTTACAATACTACATTCCTTTGGAACAAAATTGACAGAGCAAAAGTGAGGATTTGACCCAATACCAAGGATAAAGAACTAATCCTCTCATCAATATTCTTCACTAAATAGATATTTAATCATCCTTATTCAGATCTGCATGGGGCACTCAAAACAATACAGTCAGAAAAAAATTAAATATCTTGTTTTCAGTTGAGCATATGGGCTTATGAGGTCTTACATATTCTTTGTTATAAGCCACGGGTGTCAAACTCGATTGCGTCACGTGACATATCGCAACTTTTTTACCTTTGCAGAGCTGGGGTGGGCGTGACCTGCGTGTGATGCATCCAGCCCACAGGCTGCCAGTTTGACACCCCTGCTATAAGCCAAGCCCCTGTTTCTGTAGAGATTATCATCGCCCAGAAACTCCACTGCAATCAATGCTGCTGTTTCTTGAAAGGAGGAAAGATACTTAATATTAAATCTAGGTACATTACTAAATACTGTCCAGGACATGAACATGGTGTCCAGGGAAAAACATGGATAAAACTGAAAGAGGAGATTCTTTAGAACTACAGGCAGAAGGTGATAATGTAAGGATTGGAGCAAACCTCACATTATCACTGTTCCTACCAGTGCAGAAGGCTAAGCAAATCTTGATTATCTGAGACTAAGAAAAAAGCAAACATTATCTAGTATAGAACATCTAGTATTGATTTTGATAGTTAATTACTTTTTTAGTTCCTAGTTATTTAAGACTTAACAAATTTCACATCACTTTGTAAGCCAATTCTTCAGTTTTGAAAAACATATACTTCAAAATAAATGAAGTCTACTTTGTACTGAAAACAGTAAAAAGCATCTTCTTGTTTTAATGCTACAATAAAATCCTTTATCTTGCTGATTTCTTGACTTCTCTGGGGAGCACAGAGATATTGGAGAGAAAATTATTCCCCAAATGAAGTGCTTACTTTCAACTTGTCTTTTTTCAAAAGAGAGCGTCTCCATTTTTTTCTTTAATTCCTCAGTTTCTGCTGTTAAGTTTTGTTTCAGCTTGTTCAATTCAGTCTGATGTTTTAAACTGACATCTGCATTCAAGGACCATTCCTTTTTAAGATTCTAAAAGAAAATTAAATTTCATAATTAAAATGCCATTACCTTAATAAAACATTTTTCCAAATTGGACTCTTTGTAACTTTAGTAACTCTTCTACTCTGTCCCACCTACTGCACTGTAAGAATTTACAAAAACTGAATAGGATTCTATTGCAAGGCCTGTATCAAGAAATGAAACCTACCTTTTTTTCAAAAACACTAACATCTTACTAATCATCTCAGGATTCTTTGAGCACCTCTGAAATCTGTTTCCTAAAGGGAAACACAGAACTCGGAATATATCCTTAACTAGGTGATTTTAGGAAGATTGGTACTGGCATTTTCACTCCTATACTTGCCTCTAACATAAAGAGTATTTTGAGAGAACTGAAACAGCAACATGTCACTCTTCTCAGCACTGTTGCCCTGTCCTGTTATATACATATACCATTTCTTCCATGCCTTTAACAGTTGTTTTCTGTACTCCAAGGCAGAAGAGCCCAGAGTTATACAGATAATGGTTCCCAGTTACTAACTGCCAGCCTATAAGCTACTGAAAAATGTAATAACCCAAGTAGTAGCTAGGATGAAGACAGGCGAGGCAATAGTCATGAACGACTGAGTTGCTGCTGTGTGATTCCACACAAGATGGACAGTAAGCTCAAGTTATCTTCTGTAGTGTGAAGTTTAACCTACATTAGAAATGAAAACACACAGATCTTATTGACATCTCAAAATTATATATATAAAACCTGTTTTTAATTAGCATATTCATATCAGATTCTGAACAATATTAAAACAGATCTTCTGTTTTAAAAGATAGAAAATGTGATTTAATAAAAGTAACAAATTACATGCAATACCTCCAAAATGTGAAAATGTTTCTCCTCCATTTCCAGACTTATTTTCTCTTTCATTTCATCTGCAAAATGAAATGGAACAGAATGGGACTGACATACAGGTTCAAATGAATATTTTTTAAAATTTGGTAGTGAAAGCACATTCTTCATTAATTTTGAAAGTATAATTTTTGCACATCATTCTTGTTAAAATTCCCTCCTTCAGCTTGTACAAAATAGTCAGAATATTACAAAGTGTTTTTATTACATTTAATTTTTTAATTTCATTTATTTTTTTAAATTTTTACTGGCAACTCATTTTTTATTTCATTTTATTTAATTTCACTCTGAATATACTGTATGACTATGATCCATTATTACTGTACTTGGGAATCATTTTGCTTCCAATTTATTGCTTCAGTAATAAATCAGCTCATCAAAAAAATTGCTGTCTTATTAATCATAGAGTTGGAATCTATAAGTTGTATACCCATGTGAAGTTGATGTCGCAAAACCATTTCTTCCTGTTCTTTCTGATTCTGTTTGTTTACATATTCCAATTCAAGATGGTATCGACTTTGCAGAACTGCAATTTCTTGAGCATGCTTATCATTAAGCATTTCACGGAGCTCCACTAGGGCAGTTTCCTTTTCCTTTGTCAGATTCATTTGCATTAGTTCCATCTGAGATGTGCATATGTTATTTGAACTTAGTCTTAAGACTTCCAGTTTAAGATTATCTGGAACCTGCAAGTTAAAAAAGACAGTATATGAACAAATATGCTTTATTATAATTATTATCAGTTTCTCACAATATCAGTGTTCCAATGCTATACTCCTTGGAATCAAGCTGCTACTAAAAACATAAGATATATTAGGTTTATATGAGGTTTTGAGAGCAGCATGTCATTTCCTCATAGCTTGGTTTCATAACTAATGCAAGTATAACATCATACTGACAATATAAATGGCACAAATTAAAAACACTATTAGTTGCAATCAGTGGGGATTTAAGATCTGCAATAGCCAAGGACTTTATTATTCTATTGAATACTGTACCTCAGCTTGCTGCAGCTCCCCTTGAAGTGTAGCTTCCATTTTTTGTTGCAAGTCTTCTAATAATTGCTGTTGTTCCTCCATCAGTTTAGCATGCAAGTTTTTGTTCTTATCTTGATACTTAAAAAATTCACCGAAGTCATAATTCTGTTCTTGTTCCTGAATCTAAAGAGAAATAAAATGTGTTACATTATTTATACATATACACAAAAACATTAATATGATAACCAGATTTCAAGTTTGGAAACTAAATTTGCTTTTTATTATAACCCTGAGATCCAGCAGCTGCAGTAAACATATACTTAAGTATTAAGTAACTCCAGATTCAAGACAATTTTAAGTATCGGAACTAAATTTACAATCCTTTTTTAAAAAATTGAATTTTCTTCATCAGCTTTGTATGCTTTGACTGTTTGGAGTTGGCAATTTTTCCTGCTGATTTTAAACAAATTGGATCAGCAATGCACGCTGTTGTACTGTACTTCTATTTGAAATCCCCAAGTTATCCAGATATACTTTTACTCTTCTGATAACAGCATAAGTAAGGATTATTAAAGTGTACATTACTTTTTTCCTCCAAGATTACAACAGTCCGATTTGTATAATATGATTTGCATAACTACACTAAGATTTAATATTTCTTTGCTATAACTAGATGTTTAGCATCAAGTTATGTCCCATCTGTTAGTAAAACATTCTGCTATAGATTCAAAGTATTCTGAAATCTTACAGCATCTGTATTATAACTTCAACTACTCCTTTTTCTTTAGTTAAAGAGATTAATTTTAAGATGTTTATTTTCATTTCCCTAGTTTTCTGGATTATCCCTGCTAAATCAGTTCCTCATTAACTTCTAAAGCAAATTCCTTTTAAAGGAAATCTTGCTTTTTGATATTTACTACTTTAAAGTACTCAGTGAATATAATGGTTTGTGTGTAATATAAGCAACTGGACAGACACACTAT
Source organism: Crotalus tigris (assembly GCF_016545835.1). Classification (NCBI taxonomy): domain Eukaryota; kingdom Metazoa; phylum Chordata; class Lepidosauria; order Squamata; family Viperidae; genus Crotalus; species Crotalus tigris. The sequence goes on from NW_024100510.1 coordinate 2,828,346, forward strand.
GGCCAGTGTAGTATAGTCTGTAACTATTAGAAGTATATTAATCCAATTTTAGAGCCTTTTCCCTCCAAAATACCTCTAATAAAAATAATTGTTTACAATGTTGCTTGTTATATTTATATGCCGCCCGTGACTCTGGGCAGTTTACAATTGTTAAAAACATTTGAAAACAAAGAATGCAAAAACATAAAAACAGCAGAATACACAAAATTAATTTATTCTTCTATCGTTGCAGGACAGACTGGTTGTGCTGGACCAATATGTATGTAACTAAGGTGACCAACTTTTTTACAACGAAAAGGAGGACACGAATAAATTGAAGAAAAAAATATCGTAAATAAAAGAAACATTGTATTTATTGCAACAATAATACAGAATACACTATAATATGATAAATGCATAATAAAAAACATTTGTAACAATAACATTTTATATTGTAATTATGCTTACATGCCTATTAATTATTTAAATGAGTACTTTTCCATGGAATGAATATTTTTTGTCAATGTATCATCTTCTAACAATATATTGGAAATATCTGAACAAGAAATATCTTTCATATTGAATTTTACGGCAAGTTCCTGCCAGAATAAGAACACTGAATTTATTGCAGATGGTTTGTAATTTCACCCTTCGGACATTCTTACTAATGTTGCATCTTAAAGATTTGAGACAAGTTTAATTCATAATTGCCTTTAGTTTTTTTCATGTTTTTAGCTTAGATGAAGTAATGCATCTTTCAAGCATTCACCAAATAAACTACAATTTGTTGTGAGCATCTCCTTAAATACAAACAGCTCATAAGCCGGACCTACCTATATTAGCAACCACATTATTGATGGCTTGTACATACCATTTTAAAGATATGATCACATTGGTTCAAGTGAATGAGATGCTCCTATAACCCAAAATGCATGCTATTAATTCATCCCTGCCAAAATAGTTATTTTCATCAGACTTAGTTCATGATGAACTTAGAACACTAAGTTCTGTTTTATCAAATTAATCATGAAGACAGCATAGTAGGCTGCCATAGGGGTGAAAAATTGTGAGATAGCTCCCCCATGTTTATATACTGCAGGTGAGTAAAGTAAAGATGTAATATTATTTTTTTTGTCTACTTGGGAAAGAATGTGTTGCACTTTAATGAGGAGGAGACAACTTTTGCATATATAGTATGACATATATTGAGTTCATTTTGGAAGGACTAGCAGTGGGAGATAATAGATGTCTAATACAAGTACATATGCTGCCTTCAACATATATGTGTTTAATTGATGGAATCATGTTACTGACGAGATAATGAATTGCAAAGAAATTGTTATTAATACAGAAGTTAAACATTTTGTTTCTATTTCTTTACAACTGCTGATAAAAAATGGCCTGGCTATGTTCCAAGTATACACACAAGAGAAGAGACTTAAGTGAGGGGGAAAGTGTTACAATTCAATCTATTTATGAATATGAATGAATATGTCCATAACTGCCCAGTGTATTTTAACAATGATATAGAACTGTGCTATGAAGAGCTTACAATTTACATTTCTTATTCTTGGAGAATTAATGACAGAAAGAAAATGGATTGAAAAAAGTAGATGCAAAAGTAACATGGGAGCCACGGGGCCCACTCTACACGGTTGGACTGTGCAGGGATGGGCGGCGGAGGCAGGTGTTGTGAGCCAGGCGTTCCAGGATGGCCATGTAGGTGTGCAGGGCGAGGTGGTGGCAGCGCAGGTCAGCATTGCGTAGACCACCAGCTGGCGCGGCCCATGGAAGGTCAACTGCCTGCAATGCCCCCCCCACACACACAGCCGCCCCGCCAGCACTGCTGTCCTGCTGTGGAGAGCCGGCCCCGCGGCTCACAGCCGAGCTGGCTCCGGCCCTGCAGCCGCCCCCTAGCACCATCGCCCACCCTGTGCATTCCCGTAGAGCTGGCCCCGCGGCTTGCAAAGGCAAAGCATCAGCCGCACCGGCTCCGGCCCTGCAGCTGCCCCCAGCACCACCGCCCACCCTGCGCATCCCCGTAGAGCCAGTCCCGCGGCTCGCAAAGGCAAAGCACCAGCCGCCCCAGCCCTGCAGCTGCCCCCCCAGCACCACTGCCCATCCTGCACATCCCCATAGAGCCAGTCCCGCGGCTCGCAAAGGCAAAGCACCAGCTGCCCCAGCCCTGCAGCTGCCCCCCCAGCACCACTGCCCACCCTGCGCATCCCCGTAGAGCCGGCCCCGCAGCTCGCAAAGCACCAGCCGCGCCAGCTCCGGCCCTGCAGCTACCCTCCCAGCTGCCCCTCCAGCACCACCGCCTACCCTGTGCATCCCCGTCTAGAATCGAACAGGAAAGATCAAGAGAAACTTATCGCTCCAGTCTCCTCCAGCTATCTTCGGAACTAAGTAGGAGATGGTGTAGTTGGGTAACAGTGAGGGGTGCAAAGTTCCTGCAACTTGCACTTGCAAAGTTTACTGCCCGGGTGTTTTGGCGCACTCAGCAGCAATTCCTATTGGCTTTGAAAAACCAATAGGGGGAGTAGCACAGCTCATGCAAAAGTTGAAAAAAAAAACCATCAAAAAAAGGTCCCAGAACATCTTCTGAGCGTTCTATGTGGGAAAAAAAGCCCTGCAGATTAGTCTTCAAATATAGAAAAAGAGGACATTTAGGAGGACACTTTCCGAGGGAGGACAGAACTCACAAAAGGAGGACTGTCCTCCCAAAAGGAGGACGGTTGGTCACCTTAATGTAACCATCTGGCCAGAGCATATATAAGTAGCATTTAAGGGGTTAAATCCTGTCTCAAGAGATGGCTTCTGGGAAATGTAGTTTAGTTATTACATGGTTATATCTGTGTTCTAATTGGTCAGTTCTATGTCTTAACTAGTCATTGGGAGGGGCTTCAATGGTTTATGACAGGATTTGCTGGCTATGTGCCAGTATGAAAAGTTTCTGTGTGGCACAGCTACGATGCCTTTGCTCCCTACAAACATGGGGTGAATCTACCTTTAATTTTTTACACAAGATCAGACATATTATGATAGGTGCCTCAGAAGAACTCTTCTTAACTGTGAGTTATTGCTTAGAGCAGTGATGGCAAACCTTTTAGAGACCAAGTGCCCAAACTGCAATCCAAAACCCATTTACGTATGGTCAGGTGCCGGGTGGGTGTAGTCCGTTGGGTGAGTGTGGCCATTGGGTGGGCGTGGCTGCAGTGGTAATGGCAGGCTGGGTGGGATTAAAAAGTTAAATCAATCAATTCCAACTATGCAAGATTTTTTTTTCTCACAAGAAGTTGAAATTGACTGATTGAACCTTTTTTTTTGCACACGGTGGCAGAGGCCTAAAGCAAAAAGGGTTTATAAAACCCAGCTGAAGGCCTAGGACTGGGACGATGGCATGCGTGCCCACAGAGAGGGCTCTGAGTGCCACCTCTGGCACCCATACCATAAGTTCACCACCACTGGCTTAGAGATTCCTGAAGAATAAATAATTTGATTATTAATCCGTCTTTGGAGTTAATCTGTCTGTGACAAACAGGAATAAAGCAAATCTCTTGTTTGGATCAGAACCCTGATGTAGTGCGCCCACACACATTTAAGCGATGAAGAGCTGCCAGCTGCCCCTAAAGGGAGGTGGGGAAATCGTCCTTTGTGAATGAAAGGCCAGCTGAAGAAACAGAACCTCCTAAGAATGCGGGAATTGCTACTACATTGAGCCAGGGTTTCGGCCAACCCCCTAAAGGGGGAAGAACCATGCGCCGTGCAGACAGGCTTCTCACACCTGGGGCGGCCAGAAGGACCCTTCTTCATCCGGCACACCACAGACCTCGGACCCTCAGGATGGAGCCTTTCCCCGCTCCCCCAGGCAGCTCGGAAAATAAGCATCTGCGACACCCGGCCACAGAGCAGCGGAAAGCAACGCACCTCGGAAGGACCGCAGGGGCTGCCAGCAGCATCTCGAACTCCTGCAGGATCTCCCCCTTCCATGCCCAACGAACGACCTTACAACTATCGGCCAGCAACGGTCGCGCAACCAGCGGAAGCCTTCAACTTTCAGCCAATGGGCTCCTTTGACGTCATCCGGCGCCCCTCCCACCCAGGTGCCCAGCGAAGCCCAAGCCAAGCAGCCTCGGCGCCAAGTATTGGAGCGCCGGGAACCAGTAAGGAGTCAGCAGCAAAGCGCGGCGCTCCAAACTGAGCTCGCGGCGGAGCTTCCGGAACGTAACCGCCGAATGGGGAGAAGATGTATGTGTATCTGACACACGTAGAACTTAGGAACTCCGAAGCTCTTTTACGGTCCTCGGGGTGTGTGTGTGTGGGAGGAGAAGCTTTCTTTTGATTTCCATTTTCAAAATTTCGAAACTGCAACGCGTCTAGAGGCCTCAATACTGTATACAAAAGATGGAGTCTGAACGGTCTCTGAAAGAAAGTTATATACTAAATTCATACGAGCCTTTTTCTGCCGATTGTGCACTCGGAAGTCTTTGACACGGCCGTTTCTATAGTAGTTTTCTGTTTATATTATTTTTTACCCTTGTAAGCCATCCTAGGAGTTGGAAAGAATAGCATTGCGCTACATTTTTTTCGCTATCACAGCTGCAAGGATTCCTAGTTAACAATGGGCATATTTCACTTTCCTCCAATACATTAAATGTTAATAATTTTCCTCTCTAAGAATTGAGTTCTAACTCTTTATTTTTCTGTATCACACAAGCGGGCAGCTCCCCAAAGAAAACTCACGACCGTAACTTGATCCAGGAGAACATATTGCGCAGTCTCTGGTTTAGTTTTAAATTTTACTCCCCGCCTTCGCTCTCAGAGCTCCATTAATACAGTACAGCGAAGCGAAAACGGATTTCCTCCATGTAGAAGAGCCGCTTGGTAACAGGAAGGGGAAAAGGCAGCGGCGTAGATTTTAACTCTTTGATGTTTACGAATCAAGCTCTTTTCCTCTGTTAAACAAAGAAAATTCATCTTAAGAAAAACGGACGTTTCTCCTTTCTCCAGCACTAATCAGCAAAAAATGATAACTATAGAGTGGAACAGCTGCTGTTTCCTTTATGGCTTATGTATTTCTTCCCTGAAAAGACCTGGAACCGACTCTGTTCATTGCACATTTGTTAGTTTGGCATTGAAGTGTTTGATAGATTTTTCTTACAAATGTGAGATTGGATATGCTATATATCAAGAGTGAGCTTTTTTTGTTTACAGCACTGAAGCTGCATTCTGCTTCTGTACTAATTGAAATAGTTCATACTATTAGTACTATTTCAATGGCCCTAATTGTAAATTTTGATAGTACTTTTTATTGCCAAAATCGGTGATCAAACTGATTTTATCTGTCAAAACAGAATTTTAAGTAGGCTTTTGCCATGAAACCAAGGAGAAATTACAGTACTATATATCATCCCTGGCAGAGTATATCAGTAGTACTGTACTTAAGTTAGTGGGGGCAAAGTACCTTCAAGTTGTTTTTTGACTCCTGGCCACCCTTCAGACAATTCCTTGTTTTCCTGGGCAAGATGTTCAGAACTGTCAGAACTGGTTTGCTGTTTCCTTATTGGCTGAGTTTTGTGCTTAGAACAAGTCTAGAATTCGCAGTCTCACTGGCAATCATGATTTCTACAAGTCAGACTACCAATATGTTTTAAACACTGTTTCGTTGAATTGATGAACGTAACCTTCAGTTCACCCATATATCTTCTCATTATTTCATATCTTCACATATTTAATAGGAAGGGTTAATTAACTAGTTTCAGGACATAACACAACTCTGTTAGAGTTATTGCAATGTGTTTGAATAAGAAGTCTCTGAAGCCAGAGAACTGTAATAACTAATCCCAAGCATTTTTCAGGCTCTGTTGAATAAAATTCAAGCCCTGTTGTGGAAACTCCACTATCTGAAAACTATGTTATAACTTGTATATGAAGATCCGTTACCTAAGAAAACTGTATAAACGTGAAAAAAAATTGGAATAGCACCATTTCTGACTGAGAAATGTTATTAAACATTTGTGAACTCGTTCCAGATACATTTTTAAATGTTGCTGGTGAAAGATTATGAATACAGTACTATATATTTTTCCTAGTTGTGTATATATAGTACTGTATTTAAGTTAGTGGGGGAAATGTACCTTCAAGTCTTTTTTGACTTCTGCCCACCCAAGGAATTAGGCTAGAAACTGGTAGACTGGTGAGCTCTGGTACCACCCTAGGCACAAAGCCAAATGAGTGACCTTGGGCTAGTCACTCCCTCATAGCCCTAGGAAGAAAGCAATGGCAAATCACTGCTGAAAACATATTAGCAAGAAAACTGCAGGGTTATCCAACCAGTCACTAGGAGTCAATACTGATTCAAAGGCGCGCGCGCACACACACACACACATACATAAAAAATATAATGGATAAATACAATCTCAGATGTGAATGTGCTGACTAGATTTCTAATTAATAATGTAGGAAAGTATTTTTCACATACTCTGTCTTTACAATAATTTTTTAGTTAGCTATCCTGGGCTAAAAACAATTACTTTAGGCCAGTGGTTCTCAACCTTTTTAATGCCGCGACCCCCAACCGGTCGTAAGTTGAGGACTACCCAACTGGTCTAAGTCAAGGACTTTCCCTGCCCGGGAGCGCCGCACATGCGTGGTGCCGCCCCCTGCGCCAGCCGAGGCGTAGCTGGCAAGCGGCAGAGACGGAGCAGGCCGACCACTGGCTGGGCCACCAGCTGGCCCAGCCCAAGGGAGGTAAGGCACCCGCCGGGCCCCACGCGCGCCAGCAACCCTTCCTGCGCCCGCCAGCCTCCCACCTCCCACCCCTGGTCCTCTTTTACTTACATTTTTAGTAGTTGCTCAGCAGGGAGGGGTGGAAGCTTCCAGACAGCTCACCTTCGCTGCAGACAACTTGCAGTACCGTTTGCAGAATGGGACTTTTGGCGGGCTCAGCAGGGCAGAGATAGCCTGGACAATTCCTATTGGCTTTTGAAAGCCAATAGAATTAGACTCTATTCAAGAGAGTCTATTCTATTGGCTTTCAAAAGCCAATAGAATAAAAGGGAGTAGCACAGCTAAGGAAAAGGGAGGAAAAAATGGCGGACTGCATTGTTTGGCGACCCCCGTGAAATGGTCATTCGACCCCAAATGGGGTCCTGACCCACAGATTGAGAACCACTGCTTTAGGCCATATGAGATAGAATGGTTTTTGAAGCAATAATGTTAAGGTGACCAACATTGTTACAATGAAAAGGAGGACACAAATAAATTGAAGAAAAAAATATAAATAAAAGAAACATTTTATTCATTGCAACAATAATACAGAATACACTATAATATGATAAATACATAATAAAAAACATTTGTAACAATAACATTTTACATTGTAATTATGCTTACATGCTGCGCCCCTGCCTGCAGCCGCCCTGCCAGCACTGCTGCCCCACTGTGTACATTGGGCCCTGTGGCTCCCAAAGCACCAGCTGCGCCAGCTCCGGCCCTAGGGGGCACCCCGCCATCAACACACCCCGCCTGCAGCCGCCCCGCCAGCACCACCGCCCATCCTGCGCAGCCCCGTGTAGAGCAGGCCCCATGGCTTCCACAGCACGGGGGGCAGCCTGCAGCAGCAGCCCCGCCTCCCCTGCCTCTTGAGCCCGCAGCCGTTATTGCCCTAGCAGGGCCGAAGATCAAGAGAAAGTTACTGTGGCGTCGCTGCTCCTGTCTCCTCCAGGTATCTTCGGGACTAAATAGGAGATGGTGTAGTTGGGTAATAGGGAGGGGTGCAAAGTTCCTGCCAATTCGCCTTCGCTGCAGACAACTTACATGTGCAAAGTTTGCCGACCGGGTGTTTTGGCGCGCTCAGCAGCAATTCCTATTGGCTTTCGAAAGCCAGTAGTGGGAATAGCACAGCTCATGCAAAAGTTGAAAAAAAAAACATCAAAAAAGGTGCCGGAACGCAGTTCTGAGCGTTCTATGAGAAAAAAAAAGCCCTGCAGATTAGTCTTCAAATATCAAAAAGGAGGATATGTAGGGGGACACTTTTCGAGGGAGGACAGAACTCACAAAAGGAGGACTGTCCTCTCTAAAGGAGGACGGTTGGTCACCTTAATAATATTTTAATTATTAATTGGTACATTTTGTTGCTTGGAACTAGTTTATATTTTATCTGTGATTGGCCAGACACTGAAACAAATTTGGAGACCTAAGTCATAGTGACCTTGATATATTATTACTTGTTATTGATCAAATCTGCTTTAAGTTAATCTACAGCATATCTATAGAACCTTCATTCTATTTATCTTTGATTTCTTAAATCATGTTTTTAATGAACATAAGCTGGTGCTTTATCTTGCCAAATATTGGTCGTAGTATGAGATTTCAGGGAATATTTTTAACTATAGTTAAAATTTGGGGTTGAAATTTGAATTTATAGAGCCACAATGGATAGCCTCACCCATTTTTTTGATTTGTTTTTTTGTCTTTCTCTGATTATTGTATGAGCCAGGTGAATACTAATCCTTGGAAATACATATTGTTTAAATTATGACCAACAGATGTGAAGCTAACTCATTCCCTAGGCTTAACAGAGTTATTCAGAGAAGGGTGTTAGCAACGCACAGGGTTGGGCACATTAAACTTGCACTGGAAGAGTCAGCAACCTTAAAGAAAATATTGCTATTGTTCTAGTGAAACAATATCTTAGCAACCATGTTGAGTGTACATTGCAAAAGACATGATACAGTATAAGAAGTTTCTGTTTTCCCTGTAACCACAGCCTGAACCTCTTGCTGAAGAAAAAATACATGGAAACTCATAACGAAGCTGCAGAGAGAGAAAGGTAACCCATATTCAAAATAATGTAGCTTACCACCCACAACTTACCTTGGAATTTTCCCCCAGTGATGGAATCTGATGTGGCTGATCACATGACCCGTCTGAAGCTCAAACTCCTTGAAAAGGTAAGCTGACTTTTCTACAATGATATCCAAGCATTAACTATCCACTAATAGGGCAAAAAAGGATGGAAAAAACCCTATCAATTAAAATGGAGATTTTGCAATTCAAATAGCTGTTAGCTGTGTCATACTGAACATGTCAAGAATGCTATGTATGCATGAAAGTGTACCTTTAATCAAGAGTTCCTGATCCTTTGGGCCTTTCCCCAACTTGTCTTGAAGTCCTACCTCCCTATCAGAAAGCCCTACTGTCATAAATGTTACTGTATTGCCCAGCCATATCCTGCTTTTATTGCCTGTGTTTCCTAAACTGCTTTGAAGGCACCAAGTGGCAAAATTACACAGATTCTATATACTTGAAGGCTGCTCAAGAAATATGTTAATATAGTGGAAGAAACCCTACTAAGGACAATATTATGCTGATTGCTGGCTAGTGTTAAGATGTAAAGCAAGTTCATAAGAAAGAAAATGGATGTCAGAGGTCATTGGTGCTATCAGTCCAAGAGAGATGTCTACCCTTATGCTGCACAATAGCAAATTGAATTCTATGTAATTCAAGGTTTATCTAAAGTTTGATAATTTCCTGCTGATTCCTTTTTATTATTATGAAACAAACATGTTAAAATTATAGAAGTTATAGATTTTTTTAAAAAAAGAATCCTGTTATATTGTTCCGTAGAAATTAGAAAATGAACATGAAAACTTGGATGACTCTGACTCACCCGTCTCTACAAGTAAGCAATTAAAGCATTTTTGTATTTGTTAGAAGTAAAGTCTTCATCCTGGTTCATCCAAGCCGGGAATAAATAAGCAAACATGGCGACTGCTTTGGGAGGAAGGTTACAGTTTATTGCAGAAAGATGGTTCTTCAGGAAAGTGCAGAGGAGAGAGAAGGAGTGAGCACATGGGGCAGTAGGCTTTTATACCCTCTAGCCTTGTTTGGAATAGTTTCCTGTTCCTGTGGCATGAACCTTGAGGCTGTTTCTGAGTGTTTGTCTAGGCCTTGATATCTGTGGTTTAATTCTATTATCATATCCTGCTTCCCAGGTGATGGGGCTGACTCCTAGAGTTTGGGTGGGGTATGCAGATCTTCTCTTTTGTCTTCTTGATTGCTCTGGCTTCAACTTTCTGATGGTTTTACATCTGCATTTGTATAGGGCTAAAGTCTTGCTTGGGGCAGAGAGATAGATTTGGGGCCAGGTTTGGTTTTAAAAAGTCCTTTTGAGGAAAAATATATTTTTCTGCCCTTTTTAATATTTCTTCTCTGGGGGGGCTAACTTCCATCAATCCCCACTTTGTGCCTTAAGTGTGTAAATTTATGACACACTTATTGGCACAACATTAAAATTGATCTGGTCAGGGAGACTTGGTAGACAAGCTTTTAAACTGTTAAGCAAAATAATAATAATAATAATAATAATAATAATAATAATAATAATAATAATAATAATAATAATAAGACATTAATGGAGGCAGCAGAAAAAGATCCCTTTAGTGGCTCCCAAAAGGGGAGCTTGCACCCATAAAGTTCTAAAAGTCAGGGCAAAATTTTGTTAGGTGGAAAAGAAATTTATAGTGTCCAATATTCTGTGCCAATGATTTTCAAATGTTGGATATCACCTTTAGCTTTCAGTCAGGTTTGTATACCTCCCAAAATTCTTCACAGCCATGGTTTTCCTTAGTACATGACCACTGGCTGCCCAATTTCAAGGGTTGTTTCCTGCCTTAGCTCTTAATTCAGTGCATCCAGGTTTGTAATGCCCAATTGAGGTTAGCCAGTATGCCAGGCTATTAAATTGTCTTTAAATTGCACATACTGAGCTCTAGGAATCCCAATCTGGGCTCACCAGTGCAAGATATTCAGGGCTGAAGTTTGGGATTTTTCCTGTTGCTTCCTTAGTCAGGGCATATGAATTGCAAATCATCTGAGGGGGCCTAGTTCCCTCCCCCTTGTTATCTGTTGGAAGTTGATTCCAAGCTTTGGTGCAATAGAGCAAAAATCAGCCTGAGGAACTTTACTAAAGGTAGGTGGAGGGGATAGACTCAAGTATGATTCTGAATGGTGTGTGTGTGTGCACTTTTACAAAATAGTCAATACAAACATTCTGGATAAATTTTCCCTCCCACCAGATAGAAGTCCAAGGTGTTCAGTACTTGTTCTGCCACCTATTCCTAAATGCCATCTCTCCATTAATACATTCAACTGGCTTGTTACAATACAAATGGGGCAAGAAAGAAAAGTTTACAATGAGTTTCCACCCTCCCCCCACAGTCTAATTCTCTCTTCTGAGGCTTCACATGGCTCCAGGACTCCTTCCTTCTGCAGCTCTCACAGGCATCTGGGTAAATGGTAGGACTTGGGAAGATATTCCACTCAGATTGTTTGGTGGCTTTTTAGTGGATGGCTGGATTCAAAACTCAATTCCATGGCTCAAATGGATGGAGGCAGCATCTGGATCTGTGTGTTCTGCTTCCAAAGGCTTGGGAGAGGGTTTCAGGGCTGAAAGATACAAGAACAAGGTCTCCCCTCCCCCCCTTTCTGGGTGGACTCTGCCAGGAGAGGCAGACAAATGGTATGGAGAACAAAGGACAGGAAAAGAATTGGAAGGGAGGGTAGCTTGCAGGCAGTTTGAAAAGGGCACTAATACTGCAGTTATTAAACATAGACAAATGGGGAACAACAAAATGAAATGTTTCACCTTTGAACTTGACCATTTGCAACATATTATGGGCAAGAACTTGCAACTTGAAAGGAAGTGGAGAAAAAAAATGCTAGGCAGCTTGAGAATGCTGAAAACTCCAAATAATTTTAAAAGCCTAACATTTTAATATGTGCAACTTGCCAAGGGTAGGAGAACATTTATTCTAAAATAGACCACATCATTTTAGAGATTGAGAAATGCTTATATATTTGGGATAAGAAAAGTTTCATAGTAGCATCACCAATAAGTGATAGGATACGAAAAGTAAAAAAAATTATTTCCCCACACAAGCAGACTTGAGCTTCAAAAGGCTCTTGTAGATAGACACACATTTTTCAGGAAAAAGGTAGATAAAACACATACAGTAAATGCAAGTGAAACGTTTCCAACAGATAAACTTAAAGCAATCCCTCCTGGTAACTTAAGGCTGTTCTTGAGAGTACACAGAGAGAAAGAGGAAAACAAACAAACAAACACATTTTTTTTCTTCACTCTGTTTGTTGGCCAGACAAACAGAGTGAGGTATTTCCTTTTTGTGGCTTATTTTAAGCAGAATTTCTAGCAGAATTTAAAATTCTTTTTCCTTTGGATTTGAAACAGTTAATAGTCACATTTACCTCTCACGCAGACTTTGACAAACATATATACGCAAAGACAAGAGAACAGAAGTCTTAGTTTTACACATCCTAGTCATTCCCACCATAAATTTCAGATAACTCAAGTTAGGGAAGGCACATATTTTAAACATACCACGTGGTTGCATAGAGGAGAGAGAGAGAGAGAGAGAGAGAGAGAGAGAGAGAGAGAGAGAGAGTCACTATTTCTTATTTTCCCTTTTAAGTACCTTTATTTAGCCAAATTGGTTTCCCAGCAAGGCCCTAAGCAAAGTCTATTTTTTTTTTTTCATATAGTTTCTTTACCTACCTCTTTTCCATTCCGGCCTGGACAGGAAGCTGATTCCTGTCCCAGGCTACAAGCAAGCTTTCAACTGGGAAATCTACCTCAGCCCTTGAATTGGAATCTCCCATTCTTATATGACGGGATTTTCCCTTGACGCTAAAGGGCACTACACAGTCAAAGCCTCCTTTTGAGACTTCTTTCTTCCACCACGATTCTTTGTGAGTCCGGTAAAAATGGGACTCACGGAGCACTCTGGATCCCTCACAGAGTTCGTGGGACAGCTCCTCTGAGGGATCCTGCCACGTTTTCAGACCAAAAAGGAGTCTGCAGAGACACTTCTGGTTTCCTCGTTAGAAGGTACAGGCTACTCTTCGACCGGCCGGCTTCACACCACTGTTTACGGACGCCTCCAATGTCCGTGGGCACCTCCACTTGCTCTCGGAGGTAAGTGGCCGCTCCCTTCTTGAGGCTTAATTTCCTAACTTTGCTTTGCTTACAGGGCCTTACCAGCTAGATGCCCAAATCCAATTCTTTCATTCACTCATTCCATTTCATTTTCACACAGTCTCTCCCTTTTCCCTAATAAAAGGTTCTGTGCTCTGGCCAACCCCCATGCTTTCCAGGTTCTGCCAATTAAACAGATCCTTTCTGTGGCTAGGAAAGACCAGAAGCAGCAAAATCCAACTGTGATTGGGAAAAAAAAGTCTTCTCACTCACCCAAACAGAAATACACCCATTTTCTTTGTTCCCCTGGGCTTTAAACTTAAAATTTAGAGGTACTCACCTTCATCTTCTTCCCAAAGCAGCCCTTGAGCTCAAACTCTCAAAACTCCCTTTACTACCCTAGCTCCACATGGGCAAGGCCTGGGAAACCCATCCACAGACACAAGAGGGTCTGCTGCCGGCAAGATGGGGCTTACCAGTCTCAGTCCATTGGAGAGGTTAGCTTGGAGTCCCATCTCAGGGTGCCAAATTGTTAGAAGTAAAGTCTTCATCCTGGTTCATCCAAGCCGGGAATAAATAAGCAAACATGGCGACTGCTTTGGGAAGAAGTTTACAGTTTATTGCAGAAAGATGGTTCTTCAGGAAAGTGCAGAGGAGAGAGAAGGAGTGAGCACATGGGGCAGTAGGCTTTTATACCCTCTAGCCTTGTTTGGAATAGTTTCCTGTTCCTGTGGCATGAACCTTGAGGCTGTTTCTGAGTGTTTGTCTAGGCCTTGATATCTGTGGTTTAATTCTATTATCATATCCTGCTTTCCAGGTGATGGGGCTGACTCCTAGAGTTTGGGTGGGGTATGCAGATCTTCTCTTTTGTCTTCTTGATTGCTCTGGCTTCAACTTTCTGATGGTTTTACATCTGCATTTGTATAGGGCTAAAGTCTTGCTTGGGGCAGAGAGATAGATTTGGGGCCAGGTTTGGTTTTAAAAAGTCCTTTTGAGGAAAAATATATTTTTCTGCCCTTTTTAATATTTCTTTCTGGGGGGGCTAACTTCCATCATATTGGAATTAAGTAAGATGTCAATAAAGAATTCTGCAGAATTAATCCCATCTGGATTTAATATCTGCCTAAAAATCTTTTATCACACAAAGCTTTATGTTATTTTATTTGTGTTTATTTGTATTAATTAGGTTACTTAATTGATTGCTACACATGTGGAGGATGAAAGTTAAAACTATCAGAATGTTAACAAGAGCATTAATCTAGGTGTTGTGTCATGAGCCTGCAAAAGCAGACTCGAGATGTTGCAATGATCCCGGGCATTCCAAAAGCTGCCTGGGACCAGACTGAGTGGCGTCGGCCTTGCGCACATGCGCAAGGCGCGAAAACGCTCTGTTACTTTGTTTGCCATTGTCCGGGTCTCTGGACACATAAAGAGGCCTGTGTGCCTTTTGCCATTCGTTCGGGTGTTGTTGTAAGGAGAATAAAGAGCTGTTTAACTTTGCCATGTGTATTCATCATTCACACACGAATGAAGTACTTAACACTGGCGACGAAGGTGGGATCCTTTGCAAACTGAAGAGAAAGTTTTAAGGACTTACCCAGGAAGTCCTCAAGAGGGAAGACAGCATCTGAATCAGCGTCCCAGCCTGCCAGTATAGCGTCACTGGAGGGTGAGCTCAGCTAAAGGACCCTTTCTCCAAACAGAATTTTGCAGAGGAGCGAGTGGTGAAGGTAGTAATAGTATGATGGCGAAGATTGGTTGTTTGTCTGATTTTGATGTCTCACACCCAGAGAGATGGAATTCCTACGTTGCAAGGGTGGAGAATTACTTCAAAGTAAATCAAATTAGAGAAGATGGCTTGAAGGCTGCAACTCTTTTGTGTGTCTGTGAACAGGAAGCTTTTGAAATTGCAGAGAATCTGGTGGCCCCTGCACCTCCGGAGTCAGTAACATATACTGATTTGAAGAAAATGTTAAAGGAACACTTCCAGCCAAAGTTATTTATTATTGCTTGGAGGCACGTGAGCAATAACAGAGAGAACAGAGGCCGGGTGAATCTGCTACGGATTTTATTGCAGCCTTAAGGCGAGCAGCCAGACCTTGTGAGTTCAAGGTTCTGGAAGAGAGGCTGAGAGATTGCTTCGTATGTGGTTTAAGGAACAGAGACTTACAGCAGAAGATTTTTGCAAAAGAAGATGTCTCTTTCCAAGATGCGCTACGAGAGGTGACAGCTGAGGAAGCAGCAGGCGGGGCTGTGAAGACCCTACGGCTCACCAGGAGCCCTCCAGAGACAGCTACCATCCATCAAGAGGATGCTCGAGAAGGATCGGAAGCGGATCCTGAAGAAGAGGTGGATAGACTTTACCAGCCAGCTGAAAGGAGGCAGAAGGAATGTCCGGACAAGGCCCCAGCATCTTTTCAATGCTTCGGGTGCGGAGGACGCCACAAGCGAGCTGACTGCAGGTTCCACTCCGCCAATTGCAGAGTGTGTGGCAGGCAAGGCCACATCACATCCGTCTGTTTGGGTCGCCAGAAGGTCCAACCTCGTGAAGAATTGCGTCTGAAAGGTACCAGGATCCCCAGCCAACATAGGGTGGGTTTCTGCGCATTGCGCAGGAGTATTTTAAGGACAGGGACACACAAGCCCCTTAAAAAGAAGCTTTCCATTAACTTAAGGCTGCAAGGGGTTCCCTTATCAATGGAGTTTGACACTGGGTCCGCTCTCTCCATTATTTCTATTAACACATTCAAAAGGATATGCAGCTGCAGTGGCCTTCAAATTAAACTCAGGCCATCCAATCTAACAGTTACAGATTTTCATAATTCTATGGTGTGTGTTAAGTGGGAGGCCACCCTTAGAGTATAGCATAAGGATTTTGAAGGTCCCTTAGATGTGGTGGTTGTTGGGGGTGAATGTATGAGTCTTATTGGACTCGATTGGTTTCAGGCTCTGGGAATCCAGGTAACTGGGCTGCACCATTTGCAAACGTTGAGCCTTGCAGAAATCTGCAAGGAGTTTGCAGATGTGTTTAGTTCAGAGCTGGGATCCTACAAGGGGCCTCCAATTTCACTACGGTTAGACCCAACAATCACGCCCATCAGGGTTAAGCCTAGGAGGGTACCTTTTACCCTCAAAGGCACGATTGATGCTGAGCTGGACAAATTGCTCCAGCAGGGCATTCTAGAACCTATGGATCCAAGTCCATGGGAAACCTCCATAGTAATGCCTCTAAAGGCTAATGAGGACATATGTATATGTGCAGACTACAAGTGCACACTGAATAAGGCGCTGCAATAGCACGCTTATCCAGTGCCTGTGGTAAGTCACATTTTGGCCTCCCTAAAGGAGGGGGGCACATTTTTGCGAAGCTTGACCTGGCACACGCCTATCAACAGCTACCTGTTAATGAGGCAGCTGCAGAGGCCCAGACTATTCGTAACTCACAGGGTGGCCTTCAAGGTCAAGAGACTGCAATTTGGGGTAAATGTAGCCCCTGGCATATTCCAAAGTGTTATGGAGAGCACACTTCGAGGTATTCCTGGAGTCTGTCCCTACTTTGATGATGTCGTCATTGCTGGGGAGTCATCTCAAAATTTAGCAGAGAGATTAAGGGCTGTCTTGCTTCGTTTTCGAAAAGCAGGCCTTAAACTAAAGAAGGATAAATGTAAGATAGGAGTCATCTCTACTGACTTCTTAGGATTCAGGATAGATGCTCAAGGCATTCACCCTGCTGAAACTAAATTGCAAGCTATCCAGAAGGCCCCAAGCCCTAAGTCTAAGAGTGAGCTGCAACTTTCTTGGGGCTATTAAATTTTTACCATACATTTCTCCCACATAAAGCTGCAGTGGCAGACCCATTACACAGGCTCTTAGACAAGCAGGCTCCTTGGCAGTGGACTAAAGTCCATGACAAGAGTTTCAATGAGGTTAAGGCCTTGCTCACTTCTAATGCTGTTTTAGCGCATTTCAATGAGCAACTGCCTGTGTGCATCGCATTTAATGCATGTCCTTATGGGGTGGGAGGTGTACTCAGCCATCTGAAGGCTGATGGGACACAGGTCCCTGTGGCTTATTATTCAAGGACTCTGTCATCTGCAGACCGAAATTACGCTCAAATTGACAGAGAAGCCTTGGCCATAGTGGTTGGCATTAAGAAATTTCATGATTTCTAATATGGCCACCATTTCATGGTCTGTACTGACCATAAGCCTCTGCTGGGTTTGTTTACCACTAACAAACAGACCCCACATATCATTTCTCCTCGTATGCTGAGATGGTCCATTTTCCTGTCAGCACATGATTATACATTAGTTCACAAACCAGGAAAAGAGATAGGTCATGCAGATGGCCTGAGCAGACTATACCCCTGAATCAATTGGAGCCAGATCCTGCTCCAGCCATTAATATTCTGTCCATTCAGGAGTTGCCTAGTCTTCCCTCAATGCTAGGGATGTGGCTGCAGAAACTGCCATTGATCACACGCTTACATGCGTGCTGACGTGGGTATTGTCAGGATGGTCTGACAAGTGCCCAGATACTGAGTTCCAGAGCTTCTGGCTCAAGAAGTATGAGTTTTCCACTTTCAAGGGTTGCCTGTTATAGGGTAGCATGATAGTGATCCCAGCCTCATTGAGGTCTAGAATCCTGATCTCCCTGCATGAGGGACATCCTGGTATAGTCAGGATGAAAGCGCTTGTGCGCAGCCATCTTTGGTGGCCTGGCCTCGATAAAGCCATCAAGGCCCAGGTGCACGGGTGCCAAGTGTGCCAACAGTCCCAGCCTGAAATGCCTCAGGCACCAGTACATAGGTGGGAGGAAACTCAAACCCCATGGTCTAGGGTGCATAGATTATGCTGGGCCCTTTTAGGGGCAATTCTTCCTGGTTGTTGATAGCCATTCCAAGTGGCTAGAGATTGTTCCTGTTTCCTCCATTACTACTGCCAGGACCATCCAGGTGTTAGAGGAATTTTTGCATCACATGGTCTTCCAGATGTTCTGGTTTCAGATACTGGCCCTCAATTTACCTCTTCGGAGTTCCAGGCTTTTCTTCAGGCCAATCTGATCCGGCATGCAACATTGGCTCCCTTCCACCCATCCTCCAACGGACTGGCAAAGAGAATGGTGCGCACCACCAAAGATGCCCTCAAGAAACTGACTTACGGTAACTGGCATCACAGGTTAGCAGATTTCCTTCTTGCACACTGCACCACACCATGCACTGCCACAGGGAAGAGCCCTGCTGAACTCCGCTGAGGCCGCCGCCTCATCACTAAACTGGACAAGTTGCACTCTGACCGGGTGGCTTCACAGGTGTCACAACCACGGGCACCTAGGAGACTCCATGTGGGCGATCCGGTCTGGGCACCAAACTATGGGCCTGGTCATCTCTGGGTCACAGCTGTGGTCTGCAAGGTCTCTGGGCCGTTGTCATACGAAGTTGCCTTGGGAGACGGGCACGTTTTTCGCAGACACATAGACCAACTGCGTTGGAGACTGGATTCTCACCCTTCCGCTCCTGGCTATGCTCTGGGGGGGGGGAGGAGGACCATAACATGCATTCTGAGGCTCAGTTTCACAGGCCCAACAGGCCATCACTAGCCGCTACTGAGGCTATTTGGGATTCATCCCAAGGTTCCGCAAGTGCTCCTAACAGGAATTCACAGGATAGGGGGTCATCCCACACATCCATAATCACTCCAGACAAGGAGTCACACTGGGGGTATCCACAGTATTCATATATGTCAGATAGTGCTCCAGACAGGGAGACTGACTGGGGGTATCCACACAAATCACAAGCAGCAAGAGAAAAAGAATAGGCGCTTGTCAAATTCTGCAATTGCTCCCAAAAGGAGGTCACCAGCAAAAGGGGTTGCCATGGAGGCGACTCCTGACTCTGGCACCTTGGGCATGTGCTTGGGGGCCACAGAGTACTGGGGCACTTCCGCTACCCAGCACTCTCCATCTGCTGGCCTTGGGTTTGAGGGACAGTGTTCCCAAGAAGGGTCCATTGTGGACCCGGAGATTTCCACCCCTCCAAGATATGCTGGCTTGGACTTAGAGGGTCCTGCCAGCCAGCAGATGGGCGGATCAACCGGGTATTTGGGGCAGCAAAGTCCTGGCTTGCCTAGCCTGGTAGGTGAGCAGGTAGGCCAGGCACCCTCACCGGGGTCACCTGGGGATTTAAGGCAGGAACACCCTGGCCTGCCTCACCTGGTAGGCGAGCAGGTGGGTCAGGCAATCTCTCCTGGCCTTAGAAGGTCGCAGAGGGCCAAGTGCCCACCCAAACATCTTAGAGAATTTGTGAAGTTGCTGTCAAGTCACAAGGGTTCTGTTCATGAGGTCCCTGAATGACGGGTAGATTATTTTGTATTATTTTTTTGATTTTGGATACATTTATTGCATGAACAAAGTTGAAGGGGTTTTGCCTGAGGGCAGACTCGAGTATTCCACATTCCTTGCATTTGATTAATGAAACTATATAACACTCTTCCAAGGTATGACGTACATGTGTGTGCGCAGGTATGTTCCATCTAGGGGAGAAGGGATGTTGTGTCCTGAGCCTGCAAAAGCAGGCTCAGGACGTTGCATTGGTCCCGGGCATTCCAAAAGCTGCCCAGGACCAGACTGAGTGGTGTCGGCCTTGTGCGCATGCGCAAAGTGTGAAAACGCTCTGTTACTTTGTTTGCCATTGTCCGGATCTCTGGACACATAAAGAGGCCTGCGTGCCTTTTGCCGTTCGTTCGGGTGTTGTTGTAAGGAGAATAAAGAGTGTTTAACTTTGCCATGTGTATTCATCATTTGCACACGAACGAAGTACTTAACACTAGGATTGAAGGTCTGTGCATATCTACTTCTAGCGCTGTCCTGTGCCATTAAACTGAAATCTCCATGTAGCAGTACTTACCTCTTTCTTAGTATGTTAATACATTGTATATTGTTCTTATTACTTTTTATTATCTGTTGAATGTGTTTATAATTTATTATTAACTGCTCGGAGACCATCATATCTGGGATAGATTACAAATATTGTTAAATAAATAAATAAATAACAAACACGGATTGGCTTTGAGTTGCAGAAGCCCTTGCCAAAAGCCCTCCTTTCCCAGTTCTTTCTCTATGGGCTCCAAATGTCAGCTTCAAGATCTTCTTTAAGCGGAGGGATACATTTTTGAATTGTGCAGATTTGTAGTAGCTGCTTTGACTTCTTTTAAGGAGGGTGTTGGGGATGGCAGAAGAAAAGAACATCCTGTTTCCAACAATTTTTACAGTGGCTACAACTTCCTACCATGAAAGGATGGATGCGAGTGACTGGAGATGTTATTATCCCCTCCTGCTACAGTCTGTAGAGCATCAGCATATATGACAGAACCTTTGGAGCTTTCCCAGCAGCCAAGATGAAGCAGTGACAGTTTCCAAATGGGAGAGTAATCTAAATGGGGTTCTGGGGAGAATTAGAGCCTTTCCGGTCCCTCTGCTCCCAAGCAGAAGCAACACATTTGCTTGTGCCTTGTTCCGACCTGTGCTCGCCCAATGGAGAAAGCCTCCAGTGTTTCTCAACCTTGACAATTTTAAGGCATGTGGACTTCAGCTCCCAGAATTCCACAGCCAGCTTTGCTGGCTGTGGAATTCTGGGAGTTGAAGTCCACATGCCTTAAAATTGTCAAGGTTGAGAAACACTGCGGGCTGCTCAGGATATCCATTGCCTCCTAACGAGTGAATGGTTGTTCAGACTGTTCTGCATGAAGAGTAATATGCCAGTTTTACTCTGTCTTTTCTCTTCACTCCTTTTTAAATGTGATATTAATGTCACCCACAATTTTTTTTGCAGGAAATTATGACAATTATGGCTACGCCTTACAAAGTGCACTGAGAAGACGGAAATATCTTCTACAG
Organism: Crotalus tigris; assembly: GCF_016545835.1. Taxonomy (NCBI): domain Eukaryota; kingdom Metazoa; phylum Chordata; class Lepidosauria; order Squamata; family Viperidae; genus Crotalus; species Crotalus tigris. The sequence goes on from NW_024100510.1 coordinate 2,849,215, forward strand.
CAGCTCAGAGTATGATATCCCTAATTCTTATCGTTTTCTTTAAAAAAATGGAATAAAATATGCTTCCTTTTGCTCATTTTTACTACGTTAATACAATGTTAACATAATGTAGTTCAGTTCTTTGCCAGCTAATATTTTTAGTTTAGATAAGGTGTAGTGAAAATTTAAGAAAAGTAAAAATTCTAGGGAAAAGCAAAGTAATTTTGAGTAGATACATTTGGGAGGGGAGGTAAGAAAACCCATTTTTTGCATCATGATTCTTTTTTTGAAAAGGAAAATCTCTTATAGCACTTTTAAAGTTTGATAAAATTGGGAGGTGGAGTTGTGCAGTATCTCATCTATTTCCGTCCAATATGTTGAGTACAATTAATGAAAAGTTTAATGTTCATTTTTTTGCTAATGTCTTTAGCAAGAAAAGATTATATACTGGAAATGTCTTCAGCTTCTGTCTTGTTACAGGTTGGTTTTCTTTAAGCAAATATATGAGTTTAGAAAAACTATACTTTGTATTATAGGAACAAAATCTTTTGGAAGAACTTTCAGTACCACAAGGTTTACCCAGAATTCATAAAAAGCCCTTGGAGCCACATCATATCTACCAAATTCCTCCTCCTCCTCCTCCTCCTTCTCCTCCTCCTCCTCCTCTTCCTCCTCCTGCTCCCCCTCCCCCTCCCCCTCCCCCTATACCTCAACAACCAAGAATTATCCAGCAAACAGTAAGTGTTTTCTGCTTTATTTCAAGAAGGAATAAAAAAAAATCAAACTAATCCAAGCAAAACCAACTTCATTATGTGACAAGTCTGGAACATTATTTCACCAGTACATCATGATTTCATAAGATCTCTTGGGATGTTATTGGAATAGGGTTGGTTCCAGATTTTATAACTAGCATCTTGATTGCAGATGTTAATGAGAACTGTAAGATATTCACTATCTAATTTCTGCATATTAGGCTATGCAGATTTCTGCATATCAAGTAGGCCAAATTACTCTGTTGTGCCGTGATTAAATGGCAATTCCTGATGAACTAAAACTTAACAAAATTTAACAAATTAAGTTGAAGATGACACCTCATATTAATTGGTGAATGGTCCAACAGTGTATACATTAAAGCACTTTACCATTGGTACATTCAATTTGAGTAGCATAATTTGAGATCCCAAAACCTTAGATACAACTCTTAGAATTGTATCAATCATGACCATCTGTCATTTTTAATAGAAGAAAACACATGGAAAGTAATACTCATAAACATGTTTATTGTTATTTTATGTTGTTATGTTATATTACATATTATCAAATTAATTTATATGGCTGCTACAAATGCTGCTCTGGACAGCTATCAACATAGAAGACGAAATAAAATAAGTTATATTTAAAATGCTTGTGTTGTATTTCTCCCTCTATTGTTAAATCTAATCTAATTTCCCACTTCTTTGTAATGATTTTCTTCTGTGATGATCTTTTCAATGTTCACGAATCAGCATACAATTCTTCAGAACATACAGCTTTGCTGGCCTTTCTTTTCTTCATTAAACTCTTCTTAGCTTTCACTGTTGGTTTGCTCAGTGAATTCCATGTAAGTATAACATTTTAATTGTTTAATATGTTGTCTATTAACTTAGTTCAGCTACAGATATAAGAATGGAGCTACGGTTTATTCTTTAACTATTCTTTTTCCATCTTTTTTCTTTTGCAAGTTACCACAGCAACCAGCAACCATAATTCAACAAATACCTTCATATCAGCCACCACTCATTACACAGATTCCATCTCCACAGTCATTTTCAGTACCTAGATCTGGGAATATTAAAGAAGGTATTTGTGCTCAAAAACTATAACTATGTGTACACTATGTAGGAATAACTCTCATTTAATATAGTAGAACTAACTTCAAGTCCTAGGAAATATATCTTACAGTATGCTGCAGAGCTACAACTCTATGCAAATTGACTCAGAATTAAGTCCATTGGACAGAACATGGATGGGATTGTTGATATGGTTCCCATCTATGTACCCAAATTCAAGAGTAGGATCAGTTGGATTCAGGGAGACTAACAAGATTTTTTCTTTCAATTGTGTTCGATTCTTGGACACTGTCTGAACAAGCCCCTGCAATTTTCTTGGCAAAGTTTTTTCAGAAGTGCTTTGTCCTTGCCTTCTTCCCAGGGCTGAGAGAGAATGACTGGCCCAAGATCACCCAGCTGGCTTTGGGGACTGGAACTCACAGTCTGCCAATTTCTAACCTGGTGCCTTAACCACTAGACTAAATTGGGTCTCAACTTTTAAATAAAATGCCATGGAGAGTGTCAAATATTCTCTTTTAATTTTCCCACTTATAAAGTTTGGGGATGCAATTTAAAAAGTAAAGATAGCTATGGAAAGATTCTTTGTAGAATTAGTCTGATAGAATAAGAGGAGCTTACTTTACCCTTTACTGTAATAACTTCTCTGTGTATGTGTGTGTTATGTACTGGATAAATTTAATACATGCAACAAAGCAAGGACTTGTGGATAAGATAATGGCACCAAGTGACACGAAATCTAGATCTGCATACAATACAAGTGCTAATCTTAAATTACAATCAGACAATCCAAATATATAAATAAAGGGACAGAAAAGATTTAGTCACACAACTGAACTAGCGTAGCATTGAAAATAAATAAAACCATTCATGGCAGTTTCCCTGACAACTTTACCATACTGGCAAGGATGTCTGCAGGAAGGATCAACAGCATCAAAATGGCAGGCATAGGCAACAGAAGGCAGAATGGTGCCTTTGAGAATGTATTTATTTCCTGCCTTTATTATTTTTACATACCTCAAGGCATGAACATATCCAACAAACCTTCCTCCTCCTATTTTCCCCACAATGACAATCCTGTGAGGTGGGCTGGTTTGAGAGAGAATTACAGGCTACCCAGCTGGCTTTCCTGGCCAAGGCAGGATTTGAACTCACTTGCTCTTGCTTTCTAGCCTAATGCCTTAACCACTAGATCAAATTGGCTACCACAATAGCATGCACGGGGCAGTTGTCTTCAGCTTCTCCAATGCCATATTTTCCTGGGACCCAGTACAGGTCTAGAGAATAGCTGAGAAAAGTGGCAAAGATGTGGCTGCTTTAAGGAGCTACAAAAGATGATACTTGAGCACTCTACACATTCTAAATACAGAGCGCTACTAAACTAATATTACTCTGATATAATGTAGGCAAGTAGTTAGGAACCTTGATTTTTTTTCATTCAGTTGAAATACTTATAATGTTCTTTCCTTAGCAAACTTCAGAGTCTTTGAATCATTTATAGACTTTAAACTTAAAGGAATTATTGAAGTAATTATTTCCTTCTTTGTTGAGGCACACTGTGTACATATGTAGTACGTCCATTGTGTAACATATTCAAGTTCTTAACATGTGTTATTGTTCGTACTTTTAAAATATAAATTTTGCAGCTCAGCTAACACTAGGCTGGTTGCTTTAAAAAAGAGTATTGATCTAAGAGATTATGCTGTTCAAAAGGCTGTACTTCACCGTTTGGATTACATTATGTTCTCCGTTATAACCATAGGGTGGGCTTAAATTGTCCTTTATCCTTTATAGATATGGTAGAAATGATGCTAATGCAAAATGCACAGATGCACCAAATCATTATGCAGAACATGATGCTGAAATCTTTACCACTAACACATTCACCAGCTAGTGGGTATGGGGTCCCGATGCTTCAACATGGACAACAGGTAACTATGTTTTTAAAGGACTTTCAGTAATAATCTTTAGTTGAATCATATCTGTAAATTTATGTGTGCTAATCATTTTAATGGTCAGGGTCATTCAAATTAAGATTCTTAATTATAGTGTACAGGTAATTCTCATTTAAGGACCACAGTTAGGACTGGCAGCTCTGTCATTAAGCAGAATAGTGGCTAACTGGCAAATCACACAACCGGGACTACGCTTTTCTTTTCCCCACTCTCCCACCTCTTAAATGTTCTGCCCAACGCTGGGATAATTAGCAAGAAGGGAATTCATGTTTCTAGTTACATTCATTGGAGAAGAAGGGATTATAAGTGAGTAAGTAGGAAGGCACATTATGGGGAATTACATCCAAAGGAATGCACTGGCACTAGGAGTCACGAGTGTACTACATAAACCGCCTGCTGTATACCCCATTGTGTGCTGCTTACTTCTTATAATCCCTTCCACTCCATTCTCTCTGCTGTGTGTGGAGGGGAGAGGGAGGATTAGCAATTTTTTTAGGCAATTCTCCTTTTTTCCCAATTACAATGCTTAAAAATTTCAGTACTGAAGTTACTTCTTTGAACTGCATGCAGACATATAATAGTTTTGGCAAACTTCAAACATATGTTAGCATTTCCAATCAAAACAGCTGAAAACATAGAGTAAAATGTTTTGTGCTTTTTGCAACATGAAACGTTGCCCCCCCCCCTCAGTGGAATTTGTTATGATGGGAAGTAAGTTTGTCACCGATTCATTAATGTATTTTGTGAGTCTGAAACAAAAGAGAAAAAGTGGATTTTAAACCATAAGCTTCAAATCAGTATCGGAATCACTAAATCATTTGACTTGATGTATTTAATATATTATCCTGATCTTTTTAAATTTATCTGCAGCTTACTGCTCCTGTTCCAGTAAGAGTGGAGAAATCACAACCATCAACTGTACATCATCATCATTACACATCTTTAGGAGCACCAGTTATTCCTTCTCAAAGTGGCTTCCCCATATGGCCACAACTGGAGGGTTTCCCATCTGAAGTCCATAATCTGCCCATTCCAGTCAATGCATCACACACACAAGTCAAGAGTTTGCCACAGTAGGAAAATTGGTTTCAAAATTTTCTAAGACATTTGTTCTATTTGTTCCCTTTTTACAGCATACCAGTTCAGGTATATTTCTTTATGTATGTGTATATATAAAGAATCACAGAAAAACAACAATAAGTTGTTGTGAAATATCAAAAGTCACGTTTTCAGGATGAGCAAGTTCTGTTATATTCCATTGTATCAATCTCATTTCAGTATTCTAAGCAGATGTTAGGCCTTCACGGCCTTTGAAAAGTTTCCCTCCAGCAAGTCATATATGAATTATTTTCAATTGCTCAAAGGTGCTCTAAAAAAGGAAAAATTAGATAAATCACATAAAGTTAGTTCATTCTGTAAATATATATATTTCTAATTACACATTTTTCTTCCCCAAGTGTGCCACCCCACAGACTGCTTGGATTACCTTCGGGTTTGTAGATTCCATAACAACAGTATAGAAAAGGTAATATGAATGTAGACTTCCTGTATTTATATCAGGGCTATGTCAGCTTGCCTGATTAGCCTTTTTCTCCCTGCTAACTCAATAAATTTAAGATTTTTAAATTGTTCCACTAGGCACAACTAACAGCAAATTGCCACGTAACAGTGATGTTAGTGAACTTGCCCTATTGGGCTTCTCTCATAATCTTGTTGAGCTTTTCTGCTTTCATAAAGTGAGGGCAGGATAAAGTTGAACAATCTTGGATCTGGGAAAGTCCCCTCTAGATTTATAGAAGTACAAACACCTTGGCTAGACATGATGGGAGTTATAGCCCAACATGCTTGAATTTGGACATTTCCAAATCTGTATCGCCTATTGAGGAAGGAAGTCAGCAAGCATCTTTTCCCTATAGCATAGGAGTTCTGGTTACGTTTTCTTGCATGAAACTTTGTTCAGCTGATCACTTTGTAATACTTAAGATTCTCCTGGAGCGTCTGGGACAGAGAACTCCTGTTTGGGAGAGCTAATCTGCATATTAGATAATGTAAGCTTATAAAGACAAAGCTGTAAGTTCCCATAGATTCTACTACAGAATTTATACTAGACCCCATTTGATGTGTTCGACACCATGTTTGCATAGCAGTATTTGCTGAGTTCAGAATGTGAATGAAAATAGCATCTGGATGGATTGGAGAGCGTATTATGTATCTTCTCAATGATTCTAGATAAAATATTGGTCTCAAAAGAAGCTGAGAAAATTTTCTTTTACCTGGAATGGAGTTGTATTTTTAGTAATTTCCTTTTCTCTGGATACATATTTCCTTTCCTGCCAGAATTAGGATGATGATGAATAGCTTATACGGTTTACCATTCTACCTCTGGCCATACCTATGATTCTTAATTTTAAAATTAGATTAGTATGCTGCCTTTGTAGAATTATTTATTTTATATTTTTATACAGTAACAGAAAAATGTGTGGTTAATAGAAAGCTTCTGATGCAAACACAGTAAAAAGTAAAACAATAAAAAGATACATTATGTAATTGATTTCAATTATTAATGAACTTGACACTGTAAAGATTTTATTCATGGAACCATATGAGATGCAAGATTTTGGAGCTAGAGAGAAGGAAAGAGAGCTTCAGTGGTATATATAAACTCTCTTTTCAATTTAGTTTTTTAGTTCCTTTCTTTGTATCCCTCCATCATTGTAGAACTACACTGTTACCTTGCTTAAATATTGTATACAGACTAACTGATTTCTCTTACAGGTGGCTTGCAAAGGGGCAATGAACACCTGATTAAAAGCATTGGAGCTCTCTCATCTGACACTTCACTGCAGAAAGACAGAAATTATGCACATTTGCTGAGAACACAGGGATTGCAGCGAGCATAAAATTTCCACCTGATACAGCAGTCTTATGCATCAATTCTATTTGACCTATACCATGTGATAAATAATGTGCACCATATCCTGTTCATTCATGTCACAGACATAGAAGAGGAGGAAGAATGCCATGGGAAAGAAGGGAAAAGTGCCCGCATCCATGGTCATACTGAAAGCTCATGCCAGTTATGGGCTACATAACAGCAGTCTTATGATAATATTTAGGAAGTGATGGATACACCTTCTTTGTGCATTGTTCAATCCACCTACCAACATTTAACACAGGATGTCAACAACAGAGCCTTTCACGACAAGGCTGTCTACAGGAGTGGTCCAACTAGGAGTTGATGGGAAATCATTGCTCTAATTACCCAACAAAGGGAAAGAAGGGGTAGCATGGAGCACAATGGCACAAATCTTCTCAAACAATGGAAATAGCTTTGGTCATACAAAGCGAGTGATAAAAGTAAGGAAGCCAGAACTGTTGTAAAGGTGCATTGACTAGGCCGAGGGCATAAGGTTTGGAACCAGGAGCAGCAAAACAAGCTCTATGAGACAGAATAGGAAGAAAATAGTTGTGGTTTAGCTAGCAAGACTATCATCATATGCAAAAGAGAAGGGGGTCCCAGAAATCAAAACTATTCTGCTGGCTGTTCACAAAGAAATTCTTCTATTGCAAAATAATAATAGAGAAGCTATGAGGCACTCATATGTTTTGTTTTGTGCACGTTAAATAATTCCGAGTTATATGTGCAGAATGTTCAAAGTTTAAAACTGCTAGGGCTTCTCACCAGGAGTGGCTGGGAGACTTCTTTACTATCTGAAAACAATATTGTTCCTTATTGTCAAGCCCAAGGCCCAAAACAACAGAGTGAAATCCAGTTGAGTCCAACTTTTTATTTGTTTACATGTAATAGAAAACATCTTGCCAGACAAAAGCTATAATCTTATCTAATAGATATACCCTGAGAGATTCAAGGTACGATCATCAGTTCAGGGCTGCACAAGCGCTTATTTTGGGCTTCTCTCTGTTATGTCCTGCCTCCTCCTTGGGAAACTGGAGTGCACTTGCCAAGGCCCCTTCTTCATCAGGTATGCACATTCCATCACACTTGGTAGATAATTAAGCAAGTGCTGCAGGAGCCAATGGTAGATATAAAATTGATGGTCGTCTGATATTTTTGAGTATAATTCTCATCAGTTCCATAAGCACAATCAGAAGAAACTTCTGGAACATACAGAGATTTATAAAACTCTGCACAACAGTCAGGTTCCTGGACACATGAGTGAACCTTTCCCCTCCCTTACTGTTTTATTAACGGAGGCAAGCATCTCAGCAACTCTTGTCCAACTGTTTTAGGTTATCTGTTTCATATACCATGACAACAGTATCCACGTCAATAAGACTTAGCTAGAATAAAGAGGCCACCGGTCTTTTAGCTACACACCCTTTGCCCTAAAGGTAGTTTATGCAGGGTTAGGGTTAGGGTTTGGGAGGTTCTGGTTTCTTCATGTTTAAACTGTTTAATGTTTAAACATCAATAATCCTTTCTGAATCTTTCCCCTCAAATGGCTTGAAATTGTTTTTTTTTTTGTTCATGACCTTTTGCTACCAAAACCAGCAACAAAATCAGGCAGTTGTTAAGTGAGATTTGCTCCATCTTATGACCTTTTTTGCCACAGTTGTTAAATTACTGCAGTTATTAAGTGAATCATAGTCATTAAGTGAATCTGGCTCCGCCAATTGACTTTGCTTGTTGGAAGCCAGCTGGGAAGGTTACAAATGGTGATCACATGACCACAGGAGAGAGCAACTGTCATAAATACATGCCAGTTGCCAAGCATCCAAATTTTGATCACATGGCCATGGGGATGTTACAATGGTCATAAGTGTGAAAACTGATTATAAGTCACTTTTTTCAGTGCCACTGTAACTTTGTATGGTCACTAAATGGTTGTAAGTCAAGGACTACATGTTTGGCCCTCAAGCTGTCACTTATGAGTTCTGCTTTGGAGCATGAATTTATTCCTCAGCAATGCCCAACTGTATGTGAGGCTTGCAGTTCTTCAATAATTGTCTCTTGAATGATTTGACAGAATCCATATTAAAGTTTGAGAAAATCGGATGTTAGTGATAGCTCATGTTCTGGGATGGGAAGTCAATACTCTCAGGCCAAATGTCTTTTTCCTTTAGGGCTCTCAGATTGTGTCTGCAAAACCTTAGATGACCACTAGGTGGCAGCAGAAGCCTGCATGAAAGTTCAAGTCTGACTTTCTGGCTGGATATTTGCAGTACAGATCTGTTAAATATATTTTTGTTAAATTCTATTGTTCTCCATTTTGTAACTGTATGTGAAATGGGAATTGAGAGATCTAGTACCCAGCTGTATGCCTTATCATTTGATGATGGTCTCCTTAATTACCTGCAGTGATGTGTATGGGATGGGAGAATAAATTCAGTGTAATTTGCAGGTATCATTTTTTTTCCTACCTTGACATTCTGTGCAAAATTCAATGAAACATACAATATTGCACTTATTATAATTTCTGAAATTGAAGACACTGGAAAGATAAGGGGCTGGGGTAATGGACCACTAAGAAGATTGGCAGAAGTTTGGTCTACTGGTTAAGGTACAAGGCTAGAAAGTGGCAGACCATGAGTTCAGGCGTTGTGTTATCCATGAAAGCCAATCCAATTCCCCTCATAGGGCTGTTGTGGAGGGAAATAGGAGGAGAAAGGTGTGTTTGGGTATATTCACCACTCTGAGTTATTTGTAAAAATAATAAAGGTGAGATATAAATAAATTTAAAAAAAACAGTAGTAGAAAGAGACTGAGAAGATTGGGTATTGGGCTTGTGGGAAGGTGCTTAAAAGATGTGGTTGCCCTGTGAATTTCTATAATACCCATTTTCACCCTTCCACAAGAGTAAAAACAGAGCAAGAATTTGTAGTTGAACAAATATAACTCAAATTCTGGTACCTAATTTTCTACCAATGTAATTTCTTAAACAGAAAACCTGATTTACAGAATTACGTTGTAAATCGATGTTTTCTATTTTATTTGCATTTGTTCAATCTGGTACATTTTGATTTTTCCCGGGATTGCAATTCCAGCCATTAAATTAATGGTGCGATTGGAAAGACCAAATCATTCAAAAGTATCTATAAATGCATTTTCCTATGCTTGTTTCACCAATTTATATTACTTGTTCTCATGTAAGATTAAAATACCGTGTACTCAGAAGTCAAAATAAATAAACCATATTCCTGATAAAGAAACACTGAAGTTTAGTATTTCTTTGTTATTGCTGCCCTATTTTACATGCATAGACAAAAAGGAACAAGCAGAATAAAGTGTTTGATTCATTGTTACTTTTCAAAATTGAGTGCGTGCCATTTTGGGAGGGGAATAAAAGATCAAGAATACATCTGACACAACTCTTCACTTCTTGTGCTGACACTGTCATGTTCAGGGAAGTAGCTAAGGATTGGTGGAGATCTTGTCTCACAATTACATGACACATTTTGTAGTTTTGGCTTGCTGCATACACCACTTTCAGGGGCTGAACATTAAAACACATGAAGTTGCAAAGTCAGCTATTGCATTCAATAGTATAACTGCTTTACACATTTACAAGTCACAGATTGTTTTACTGTGCTTTGTGCCACATGTTAAACTAACCCCAATTATAGCATACCACAACTTGTGAGGCAGTCCCATGGTCTGGCTGACAACTGGGATGTTTTTGAACTTTTTCTTTCCAAAAGGTTCAGATTAGGAGTACCTACAGAGGAAAAAGAAGAAAAAAACACCCCAGCCAGCTCTGATAATTTTTTTTAAAGTTTTTATTTTCAATTTTACAATACATTACAATCTTAAAAATACTTCAGATAAAAAATAAAGCAAATTGATACACACCACTTTCGGTATTGCCCACCCATTTCCCCCCAAACCGCATCCACCCCCAACCAACTTGCCTCTTTCCCTCTTCTTCCTCTTCCTCACTCTCCACCTCTCCTCAACCTTCCTACTTACTTCTCACCTTCTTCTACCTTCTCGCTCCGGATGCGGTCCAGGGGAAATGCCCGAGCAATTCCTCTCTCTAAATTGGAACATTAATATTATATACAGTAAAACTATTTCTACTTTATCTGAACTACTTAAACTTCGACCCATCCACCCCTCCCCCCCACTTCCCAGAGCTAAGTACAGGATTATACAAACATATTAAACATAATCTATTTAAGTTTATAATTATACAATGAACAAAATCATATTAACCCTTAACTCTCTTCAAACTTTAACATCATAAATTTATAAACAAATTCATTACTCATAAAATAAATGAAACTTTGTAGTTCCATACTTCTTCTGAACATATTCTATCCATCTTCTCCATACATTAAAATATCTCTCTTGTGAATAGTCCTTTAAATAAGCAGAAATTTTAGCCATTTCTGCTAAATTAGAAACCTTAAATACCCATTCTTCTAAAGAAGGCAGAGTATCCTTCTTTCAATATTGACCCACCAATAATCTTGCTGCTGTTATTAAATTCAACAATAAAATATTTTCTTTAACATTAAAATCCACAAAAATGCCCAAAAGAATCAGTTGGGGAGTAAACTTAATCTTCCTTTTAAAAACCTTTTGAATGTTCCACCAAATCATAATCCAGAAGGCTTTAATATCTTTACAAGTCCACCAAACATGAAAATAGGTTGCATCCAAGCAACCACATCTCCAACATTTAGGTTGCAGGTTCAGGTACATACAGGACAACTTTTTAGGATCCAGATGCCATCTATAAAACATTTTATAAAAAATTTCCCTCAAATTTTGGGCCTGCGTAAATTTAACATTTCTGGTCCAAATTACCTCCCATAAATCCAATGAAATCAGTTCCTGAATATTCTGGGCCCATTTAATCATACAGTCTTTAACAACTCTGTTTCTGAATCCAATTTTATTAACTCATTGTAAATTCTTTTAATATGGGCATATTTCTGATCCTTGATCTGGATTACCAAATTTTCATCTACTAAAGTAATTCCCACTTTCTTATCCAAAGTCCATCTCTGCACTATTTGCAAATATTGAAACCACGATTGTAAAATATTTTCTTGCCTCAACACATCTGAAGACTTTAATTGCCAATCAGTACCCGACCAAATAAGTAACACTTTATACGAAATGTTATCAAAATTCACCCCCTTGGAAACCCCCTGAATTGCTTGTCCAGGAATCCCCCAAATAGGTATTTTATAATTTAGCTTATAATAATATTTTTTCCAAACTCGAAGTAAAGCTTATCTTAAAATATGTGACTTAAAAACCCAATCTACTTTCTTATCAAAAATTAAATATTCGTGCCAACCATGTAATAAATCCCACCCTTCAAGAACAAGAATGTCTCTATTTGTTAAATTAAGCCAGTCACTTACTAAAGTTAAAGTGGCCGCATCATAATATAATTTCAAATTTGGTGCTTTAAGTCCACCTCTTTCTCGAGCATCTTGTAAAATCTTAAACTTTACCCTTGATTTCTTCCCACCCCAAATAAATTTATTAATACCCTTCTGCCACTCATCCAAGTTAGCATCCTTCTTTAAAATGGGAATCATCTGAAACAAAAAAAGAAACTTTGGTAGAACATTAATCTTCACTACTGAAATTCTCCCCAATAACGATAGTTGTAGCTTTTGCCAATCATTTAAATCTTTTTGAACTTTAACCCATAAGCGTTCATAATTATTCTTATACAATTTTCCATTAGATGTTGTAATATAGACTCCTAAATACTTAACCTTATTAACTATTTCATAACCTGTTATTTCAATTATAAAATCTTTTCCCTTCCTAGACATATTTTTCAATAATATTTTAGTTTTATTCTTATTTACCTTAAAACCAGAGACCTGTCCATACTGTACTAAAATTTCAACCAAGTCTTTGACCGAATCTGTTGGATAGGATAACGTCACAACCAAATCATCAGCAAAAGCTCTCAGCCTATAATCAATCTTACTTATTTTTATTCCTTTTAATCTAGATGAATCTTGAATTTTAATAAGTAAAATCTCCATTGTTAATACAAATAACAAGGAGGATAAAGGACAGCCCTGTCTTGTACCTTTTCCTATTTTAAATACGTCAGTTAATCCCCCATTAATTATAATTTGTGCCGATTGTTGTTGATAAATGGCCTTGAGAGCAGACAAAAATTTATCTCCAAAATTCATTTCCTCTACATCTTTCAATAGAAAATTCCAATCTAATTGATCAAAAGCTTTCTCAGCATCTATAAATATTAAAGCAGCAGGGATTTGGTTGTTCTTATCCAAATACTCTATTAAATTAACAATTTGTCTTACATTGTTTTTCATATATCTCCCCATTATAAATCCAGATTGGTCAGTATGAATCAATTGTTTCAAAACCTGCATTAATCTATTTGCCAATATCTTTGCAAAAATCTTATAATCAGTATTTAAAAGAGATATAGGCCTATAATTTCTAGGTTGGGACAGATCCTGGTCATCCTTTGGAATTAATGATATGAAGGCTGTTCTCCAAGATGGAGGTAACTCTGCTCCAGATAAAATATCATTAAAGAGTTCCTTTAATGGTTCTATCATACCTTCAGATAGCATCTTGTAATAAATTGCTGTTAACCTATCAGTACCTGGAGTCTTACCAACCTTCAATTGTTTAATTGCAAAAATAATCTCTTCGGAAGTAATTAAACCATTAATCCCATCACGTTGGTCACTCGTAAGTCTAGGAAAACGTGCTTCCTGTAGATATTTTTCTATATCTGAAGTTTGTATACTTTCACTAGCATATAACTTTGAATAAAAATCTAAAAAAGACTTTTTAATCAAATTTTGTTGGTAGACTTCTTTACCTTTATATTATTTTATCTATAATCCTCGATTTCTGTTTCTTACGTAACTGATAAGCCAACCATCTACCAGGTTTATTTGCATTACAAAATGTATTATGTTTCACATACCTCAAATTAGTTGCCATTTGATCTGCTAATAACATATTAAATTGCTCCTTCAGCAAAGTAATAGAAACTTTTAACATTATCCATTGGATTTGATATTAAAATCTTTTCTTTACATTTAATCTCATCTTCAAGATTTTTATGTTTCTGAATCTCTGATAATTTAAAAAAAATGGATTCACAACAGGAGCTGAGTGAGAAGCACACCTAGAATTTTCCTCATTTTTTCTTTCTTTCTACAGGTAGTCCTTGACTTAAAACCATTTGTTTAGTCACTATATGAAGTTACAATAGCAATGAACAAAGTGACATGACCATTTTTCACACTATGGTTGCAGCATCCCCATAGTTACATGAACAAAATTTGGATGCGTGGCAACTGGCATGTATTTATGACTGTGGCAGTGTCTTGGGGTCATGTGATCACCTCTTGTGATCTTCTGACAAGCAAAGTGATTGGGGAACCCACTTAACAACTGCGCTACTAACTTAACAATTGCAGTGATTCACATGACAACTGTGGCAAGAAAGATTGTAAAATGGGGCAAAACTCACTTAACTGTTTTGCTTAGCAACAGAAATTTTGAGTTCAGTTGTGGTTGTAAGTTGAGGATTATCTGTATAGGCAACAGATACCCAAGTTCAGATTCAAATATCTTGTCTTGGAGGCAGTGGGGAAGGGGTAATCTATCATTCTACTGCTGGAAGTTGTATTACAGAATGAACAACCGAAGAAGAACTGATGTCTTCTGATGTCATCTGCTTCAGCAAAATCTGGTTGGTCATAGAACTGAAGGGAGCCTCCTCTTTCCCCTCCCTTGCAAAAGATTTTCTGCTGAATGCAAGAAGAGGGTACAGACTCTCTTTGCCTAGTCAAAGCAGAGACATTCAAACCATGGATTCTCCTAATACACAGAGAAAAAAAGAGTGGGTTTCTGCGCGTCCTGCAGGAGCATTTTGAAAACAGGGGCCCACAGGCCATTAAAGAAGAAGCTTCGCATTGATGTCAAATTGCAGGGGGTCCCCTTATCGATAGAGCTGGACATGGGGTCTGCTCTGTCAATCATATCCCAGAACACCTTCAAGCAAATCTGCTGTAGAAGTGGCCAGCGAGTTAAACTCAGGCCGTCAAATCTGATCTTAACAGATTTTCAGAATTCCCGAGTCAGTGTGAAAGGGGAGGCCACGCTCAGAGTGTAGCGTAGGAAATTTGAAGGGTTTGGGGATGTTATTGTGGTTGAGGGTGACCACATGAGTCTAATTGGACTCAATTGGTTTGAGGCACTCGGGATTCAAGTGACTGGACTACACAGCTTGCAAGCAGCAGGCCTTGCAGAAGTTTGCAAGGAGTTTGCTGATGTGTTTAGCCCAGAACTAGGGTTGTACAAAGGGCCTCCAATTGCATTGTGGTTGGACCCATCCATTGGCCCGATTAGAATTAAGCCTCGTTGGGTGCGTTGAAGCAAAAGATTAATGCCGAGCTGGACAAACTGCTTCAGCAAGGTATTTTGGAACCTGTGGATAGCAATCCATGGGAAACACCCATAGTTACGCCACTGAAGGCAAATGGGGAAGTCCGCATTTGTGATGACTATAAATGCACGTTAAACAAAGTGTTACAACAAAGCGTTATAGCCACATTTTGGCCTCGCTTAAAGGAGGCTGAGTTTTCGCCAAACTTGACTTGGCTCAGGCCTATCAACAGCTACCGGTTGATGAGGCAATGGCAGAGGCCCAGATGATCATAACGCACTGGGGAGCTTTCAAAGTCAGAAGATTGCAGTTTGAGGTTAACATAGCCTCTGGCATTTTCCAAAGTGTTATGGAGCGAACGCTCCATAACATTCTGGGAGTTTGCCCATATTTTGATGATGTCCTCATCACAGGGGAATCACCCGAAAACTTGGCTGAGAGGCTTCGGTCCGTTTTGCTGCATTTCCGCGAAGCGGGGCTGAAGCTTAAACAAAACAAATGCAAAATTGGAGTCACTTCCACTGAATTCCTAGGGTTTTGTATAGATGCAGAAGGCATCCATCCTGCTGAATCTAAGCTCAAAGTGATTCAGTAGGCCCCAAGCCTCAAGTCAAAGAGTGAGCTTCAAGCCTTCCTTGGGCTTCTAAATTTCTATCATTCCTTCCTACCTCACAAGGTTGCAGTGTCAGAGCCGTTACACCGGTTCTTGGACAAACAGGCTCCATGGAAGTGGACACAAGTCCACAAAAGGAGTTTTAAAGAGGTCAAGGCATTGTTGTCTTCAAATGCTGTTCTCGATTATTTCAATGAGCAGCTGCCGGTGTGTACAGCCTGCGATGCATCCCCTTATGGGATCGGGGCTGTCTTAAGTCACCTCAAGGCTGAGACTCAAGTCCCTGTAGCCTACTATTCTAGGACTCTTATCATCTGCTGAGCGCAATTACAGAGAAGCCTTGGCCATAGTGTCTGGCATAAAAAAGGTCCATGACTTTTTGTATGGTCACTACTTCACGGTCTTTACAGACCATAAGCCACTGCTGGGTTTGTTTGCCGGGGCTCGATAAGGAGATTGAGACCCAGGTTCAAGGTTGCCATGTCTGCCAACAGTCCAGGCCTGAAATGCCATAGGTTCCTGTACAGAGGTGGGAGGACACACATGCTCCTTGGTCGAGGGTTCATATCGACTACTCTAGTCCCTTTCAGGGGCAACTCTTCCTAATTGTTGTGGACAGTCACTCTAAATGGCTAGAGGTCTTTCCAGTGTCCACTATGATGACTGCCAGGACCATCCAGGTGTTGAGGAGGATCTTCGCCTCCCATGGGCTCCCAGATGTTCTTGACTCTGACAACGGCCCTCAATTCACTTCTTCTGAGTTTCAGGCTTTCCTACAGGCCAACATGATCTGCAATGCTACTTCGGCACCCTTCCATCCAGCTTCCAACGGCTAAGTTGAGCGCATGGTGCACACAACCAAAGACGCCTTGAAGCGGCTCACTCACAGGAGCTGGCATCACAGGTTAGCTGATTTTCTCCTTTGCCCCTGCACCACACCTTGCACAGCTACTGGCAAGAGCCCAGCTGAACTCCACTGTGGTCGCCATCTCATTACCAAACTGGACAGATTGCACCCAGACCGGGTGGCTTCACAGGTATCACAGCTGCAGGCACCTAGGAGACTACAGGTGGGCAATCCAGGTTGGGCAAGGAACTATGGACCTGGACATCTCTGGGTGACAGCAGTGGTCTGCAAAGTCACTGGGCTGCTGTCATACAAAGTGGCCCTGGAATATGGTCGTGTGTTGTGTCGGCACATTGACCAGCTGTGCTGGAGGCTACCCAGTCACCCTTCCGCTCCTGACTGCTCTCAGGGGGGAGGAGGACCATAACTGTTATGTCCCGAGCCTTTGCAAACGGCTCGGGCGTTTGCAGGCAGTCCCGGGCAGGTGCAAAGCTGCCCGGGACCAGACAGGCTGTCTCCAGCGCTGTGCGCATGCGCGGGTGCTGGCGCGGGAAAAGTAACCCATTTACCCGGGAGTTGCCTATATAAGAGGCTGCGAGGCGTTTGGGCGAGGCTGAAGCCATCTTCCTGTAAGCTGAACGCTGAATAAATGAAACTGAGAACTCCAGCTGCTTCTCGTGTCTGTTTTCCGCCACGGACTCTACACTGGCGACAAGGATGGGATGCCTTGCACTACCTGGAAAGGAAGAAGTGTAAGCTTACCCAAGGAGTCCTGAGCGGCGAAAGAGGAACGGCGTCGACTTGGCAGCTGCCCGCCAATCCGGTGCGCATTCGGGGGTAGGCTGGCTGATAGACCCATCTCCTGAAGATCCGAAGATGGCGAAAATCGGAAGGCTTTCGGAATTCGACGTCTCACATCCAGAGCGGTGGGAGTCCTACGTATCCAGAATGGAGAACTACTTCAAGGCAAACCAAGTGAGGGAAGATAGCTTGAAGGCGGCCACCCTGCTTTGCGTTTGCGGCCAAGACGCCTTCGAAATCGCAGAAAACCTTGCAGCACCTGTCCCAGTAGAGTCTGTAAGCTACGCAGACCTGAAGAAGCTGCTGAAGGAGCACTTCCACCCCAAGGTGTCCGTTATCTCATGGCGCCACACCTTCGAACAAAGGGATCAACGGTCCGGTGAGTCAGCCAAGGAATACATCGCCGCGTTACGGAAGGCCGCCAAGCCCTGCGAGTTCAAGGACCTCGAGGAACGACTGAGGGACCGATTCGTGTGCGGGTTAAGGCATCGCGAGCTACAACAGAGACTTTTCGCAAAGGAAGAATTATCCTTCCAAGACGCCTTAAGGGAAGTCACCGCAGAAGAAGCAGCAGGCGGCGCCGTCAAAAACATGCGGCCGATCAGAAACAGTGCAGAGGGTGCGTCCGTGCACCAGGAAGACGTCCGACGAAACTCCGAGGAGGATCCGGACGAGGAAGTCGACCGTCTACACCCCGCGAAGGAAGAGAACCAGAAGGGAAGCTCTTCGGCTCCGCTCAAGTGCATCGGCTGTGGAGGTCGCCACAGGAGAACCGACTGCAAGTTCCGCTCCGCTACCTGCCGGGCATGCGGTAAACAAGGGCACATTGCAGCTGTGTGCCTGGGCCGACGAAAGGCACAACCCCAAGAAGAACGCCTGAAGGGTACCAGATTCCCCAGCCAGAATAGGGTAGGTTTTTGCGCTTCGCGAAGAAGCATCTGTAGAACAGGCACACACAAGCCCATGAAGAAAAAGCTGTCACTCAACGTGAAGCTACAAGGGGTTCCATTATCTATGGAACTAGACACAGGGTCTGCCCTGTCCATCATTTCATTGCATACATTTAGGAAGATTTGTTCCAGAAGTGGGTCTAAGGCCAAGTTAAGGCCTTCTGATATTGTATTAACAGATTTTCAGAACTCCAAGAGTGTGTGTTAAGGGGGAGGCCACCCTTAACGTGCAATACAAGAGTTTTGAAGGTCCACTAGACTTATTAGTAGTAGGGGGTGAACGAACGAGTCTCATAGGACTCGATTGGTTTGAGGCCCTGGGGATACACGTCACAGGACTCAACAGCTTACAAACACTCGACCTACAGGAAGTCTGCAAGAATTTGCAGATGTTTTCAGCCCCCAGCTGGGCACATTCAAAGGACCACCTGTGTCCTTAAAGCTAGACCCCACTGTCACTCCCATTAGGATTAAAGCAAGAAGGGTCCCTTTTGCTTTAAAAGTAAGATTGACACTGAACTAGACAAACTAATCCAACAGGGAATCCTAGAACCTGTTGATTCCAGCCCGTGGGAGACCCCCATTGTCACGCCTCTAAAAGCAAATGGGGACATTCGCATTTGTGCTGATTACAAATGCACACTCAATAAGGCATTGCAGCAACATGCCTATCCTGTTCTGTGGTCAGTCACATCCTGGCCTCTCTCAAGGGGGTGGCGTGTTTTGCAAAGCTTGACCTAGCTCAAGCATATCAACAGCTGCCTGTTGATGATGATGCTGCCATAGCTCAGACCATTGTGACCCACAGGGGAGCCTTTAAGTAAAAAGGCTACAGTTTGGAGTAAATGTCGCTCCTGGGCATTTTCCAAAGCATAATGGAAAACACACTACGAGGTATACCAGGGGTCTGCCCCTACTTGACGATGTCTTGATTGCAGGAGACTCCACACACATTCTAGCTGAAAGGCTTAGGGCTGTCCTGTTAAGATTCAGGAAATCAGGCCTCAAGCTCAGAAAAGACAAATGCAGATTGGGGTGCCTTCTACTGAATTTCTGGGATTCAAAATTGATGCTGCTGGGATTCATCCTGCTGAATCCAAACTAACTGCTATTTTAGATGCACCCAGGCCAAAGTCTAAGGCCGAACTTCAGGCCTTCCTAGGCCTCCTGAATTTCTACAATTCTTTTCTTCCACATAAAGCTAGTGTAGCTGAGCCTCTTCACAGGCTACTAGACAAACAGGCTGTGTGGCTGTGGTCACAAGCGCATGAGGCTTGCTTTAAAGAAGTCAAGGCCTTGCTCACTTCTAACAGTGTTCTTGCACATTTCAACGAGTCTCTCCCTGTGTGCATCGCTTGTGATGCGTCCCCTACGGGGTTGGAGCTGTCCTGAGCACCTCAGGTCTGATGGAACTCAGGTTCCTGTTGCATATTACTCCAGAACATTGTCTTCTGCTGAGCGCAACTACGCTCAGATAGACAGGGAGGCTCTGGCTGTTGTTGCTGGAATTAAAAAATTCCACGATTTTCTATATGGCAGGCATTTCACGGTCTTCACTGACCATAAGCCTCTGCTGGGACTGTTTACCACACGTAAGCAGACTCCCCACATCATTTCCCCTAGAATGCTTAGGTGGTCTATTTTTTTGTCTGCATATGATTTTTCATTACTCCACAAGCCTGGGAAAGAAATGGGCCATGCTGATGGCCTCAGTAGGTTGCCTCTGCCAGTAGTAGAAGCTGACCCCGCGCCAGCTGTCAACATTCTATCAATCCAAGCCTTGCCCGAGCTCCCTCTTAGTGCCAGGGATGTTACCGCTGAAACAGGTACAGATCACACACTTTCACGTGTCCGCTCCTGGGTCCTGTCCGGGTGGCCTGAGCACTGCCCTAGTCCTGAGTTTCAGAGTTTCTGGTCCAAAAGGAAACGAACTGTCCCTTTCTCAGGGTTGTCTGCTTTGGGGAAACAGAGTTGTCATTCCCACCTCAATGAGGACTAGGGTCTTAGAATCCCTCCACGAGGGTCATCCTGGCATTGTTCGTATGAAGGCTCTTGCACGCAGCCACTTGTGGTGGCCTGCTTTAGATAAAGATATTGAGGCTAAGGTACAAGCATGCCACATGTGCCAACGATCTCGCCCAGAGATGCCCCAAGCTCCTGTGCCAAGATGGGATGGAAACACAGTCCCCATGGTCCAAGGGTGCAATTGACTACGTGGGCCCTTTCAGCGTGCCAGTTATCTTGGTCCTTGTGACAGCCATCAAAATGGCTTGAGGTTGTGCCTGTATCATCACCACACTGCAAAGACATTTCAGGTACTGAGGGGGATTTTGCTGCACACGGGCTGCCAGATGTCATTGTGTCCGACAACGGGCCCTCAATTCACCTCCTCCGAATTCCAAGCTTTCTTACAGGCAAACCTGATTCGTCATGCCACGTCTGCGCCTTTTCACCCGTCCACCAACGGTATGGCTGAACGCATGGTGCGCATCGCAAAGGACGCCTTGAAGAGACTCACCTACGGGGACTGGCATCACAGGTTGGCTGACTTTCTCCTTTCTTATCGCACCACACCGTCCACTTCTACAGGGAGAAGTCCAGCTGAACTTCGTTGGGGGCGCCAACTTACTACTAGACTTGACCGGTTGCATCCGGACAGACTGCCTTCATCTACCTCACATCCTAGGGCACCTAGACAACTACTTGTGGGTGCCCCGGTTTGGGCTCGCAATTACGGGCCTGGTCATACATGGGTCCCCGCTTCTGTGTCCAGGATCACAGGTCCTCTCTCCTACGAGGTTGCCCTGGACAACGGTCGTGTCCTGCGTCGGCACATCGACCAACTTCGCTCTAGGCGAGACTTTTCTGCTGAGACTCCTGGGTCTTTTCCAGGGGGGGAGGGGGACCCTTTGGAGCAAAGGGAAGGGCAAGAGCTACTGCCCATCTCCACTGAGGGAGCCACAAACGGCTCGTCCCAAGGTTCTGCAATTGCTCCGAAAAGAAAGTCATGGAGCTTACCCACACAACAGGCACTCACGCCTACTCCAGCCAGGGAGTCACCCCGGGGGCATACTCACTTTCCACACACATCACACAGCACTCCAGCAACGGAGGATACCCGGGGGCATCCCAACAAATCATTCCCCGCAAGAGAGCTGGCACACAATTCCCAAGGTTGGCCTGACCTTACCCCAAATCCTACAGGGGGTCAAACATACACAGAGTTAGTCGAGGAACCAAGTCCCGACTACAACAACCCTAGCACAAATCAGGGAACACCTGAGTTTTGGGAAAGTACAGAAACCCACACGAGCCCGAACACAGAATGGGGTTCAGGGAATGGACAGCCTCCTGACAGGTCTTGGACTGACCTAGGAGGTTCTACAGAGACGCCCAGCAGCGGCTATCACTTCAAGGGGCCTGAGGGTCTACAGCTAGGTAGGTCAACCAGGTCACAAAGTAACAGAAGCCCTGGCCTGACGAGCCCGGTGGGCAAGCAAGCAGGCCAGGCATCGGGGCACAGTCCTTGGAAGACACCAGGGCACAATAGAGAGAACAGGCTCACGCCTCCCTCCAGTCAGGGGAATTATGCCAGTAATCCAGAGCTAAGAAGGTCACAGAGAGCAAAGAAATCTCCCAAGTACCTAGAAGACTACATAACATTGCTGGCAAAGCAAAAGCCAGTAAACAGTGGGAACATTGGGGAGCAAAATGTCGTATAAAATAAATGTTGTATGTTGGTAGTAGTTTTAGCCCGGGGGAAAGGGGTGTTATGTCCCGAGCCTTTGCAAACGGCTCGGGCGTTTGCAGGCAGTCCCGGGCAGGTGCAAAGCTGCCCGGGACCAGACAGGCTGTCGCCAGCGCCGTGCGCATGCGCGGGTGCTGGCGCGGGAAAAGTAACCCATTTACCCGGGAGTTGCCTATATAAGAGGCTGCGAGGCGTTTGGGCGAGGCTGAAGCCATCTTCCTGTAAGCTGAACGCTGAATAAATGAAACTGAGAACTCCAGCTGCTTCTCGTGTCTGTTTTCCGCCACGGACTCAACAATAACCACGATTGTGGATCTCAGTCTTCCTGCGAAAGCGGGGGTTTGCACTCAGCACATAGGGGTTTTGCCAATGAGGCATCTCCTGACTCTGGCACTGGGTCCAGGGGACATTGCATGCAACCGGCTGTTCAGGCCACTCCGTCTCCTGGCTTTGTGCCTACAGGACAGTGCTCCCAAGAGGGGTCTGTCATGGATCTGGGGAATTCCACCCACCAAGAAACTCTGGTCTGGGTTTACAGGACCCGGCCAGTCAGCATGATGTGGGTTTGCCTGTACCTAGTGGGCATCAAAACCCCAGTCTGCCAAGCCTGGCAGGCGAGCTTGTAGACTGGGCACTTGGAACCGCTCCAAGAAGATCAGAGTGGCCAGAGGCCCACCAAAGTATTTGCAGGACTATGTGAAGTTCCTATTAGTAGGTGGGCAGGCTTAAATGTTCCTTAGAAATCAGAACATGCTCAAAAGAATTGAAAAGGTGTTAGATTTGTAGTAATGTAAAATAGCAAATTCTATGTGTTTTGAAATAAGAGGGGAGGGGTGTTATGTCCTGGGCTGTGATTGACACAGCAGGTGCAGGAAGTTGCAGAGAGTCCCGGGCCAGACAGGCTGTCTCCAGCCAATTGCGCATGCGCAAGGTGGGAAAAATACGTTGCATTGATTGGTTGATGCTGCTCCCTGCAGAAGAGTATAAAAGGGATCTGCGCCATTTTGTGTTGTTCTGTTGAAGATTGAATAAAGAAGCAACTGTTGTTACTCCTACCTTGTCTCAATGCCTTACCAATGCTCAGAACAGAACAGTTTACATTTGCATTTGTACAGGGCTGGTTTCTGCAATCAATCACTACTAAATATAGTGCAATATTTATTTATCTTATAAATACCTGAACACACATACTAATGGTACTTTTTGTGTTTTCTTACAGATCAGACCAAATGACTAAAGAGGTCACCTGTGACTTAATTGTGGGCTGTGATGGAGCTTTTTCCACGGTTAGGAAGCAATTTATGAGACAAACACGGTTTGATTACAGCCAAGTGTATATTCCACATGGATACCTGGAACTGAAAATTCCTCCAAAAAATGGAGATGTAGGTAGTGAAAATTCACATTGTTTCTCCTGTTTCCAGTTCATTAGGTACACTGGCATAAGGTACACTGGCAATGGAGGCAAACTATCTTCACATTTGGCCTAGGAACACATTCATGATGATTGCACTGCCAAACCTGGTAAGAGACCTAATGCAGCTTTCATCTCTGATATTCTGGAACCTGGGTTTGGTCTGGACAATCAGTTCCAGCCAATGCTGGCTTCCTGGAAGCACATAGTGTTAGGGATTGCATGCCTGGAACTGCATGTCTACATTTTTCCTGATACAATTTCCATTCCTACGCTCCAGTCATGGTTCATTAGTTCATTCCCATTCATATATCCTCTCTTATTGCTACTGGCAGGTGATTTCTGACTCCTCCAACTGTTCTCTCTTATACGAGAGCGTTCCCAGCCCAGCTCATTACAGCCTGAAGGGTGATCTTAGGAGGAGTCACAAAGTGGAGGGAAGGAAGCACCACCTGCAAACTGCACTAAGATGTTAAATTAATTTCAGTCATCAGAATTGCTATTTTAAAAGCTTGTGTTATGGTTCTGGCTAATGAAACACTTCAAAGAACTTCCAGGCATTGATTTCCCTAATAGTCTTTTATTGTTTCAAAATGTCAGCACAGGCATAACAAAGTTTATGCTACGATCTAAGTTCTCTTCCTCTGAGCAGTTAAATTATCAGCATGCTCCCTCCCTAAATTAGCTGTCATATATCACATTATCCAATTAGTGTGAAGGTCAAAGGTTTCCTTCCTCTTTCTCTCCCGGGCTTTACCCCCACCCCCCTTCTGCTCTGTATTCACCCCAAAAATACCAGACAGTTCTGCATATTGTCAAAAGAAGAATATACAATATTTGCAGTGTTGACAGCTCGGTTAGTGTGTAAGAGTTCAGACATTTCTATTTTCTCTGTGATGCAGTACAGCATATTCTAGAAAAGAACAGAGTTCAAATGGTCATTTTTGGGGGTGAAAGAAGAGTGTAACAGATGGAGTTAAATATCAGCTGTTACCCATTGTGTCCCTTCTTTCTTCCAAAAGATAGCCTTATCAAATAAAAAATGCAGCAATTGCAAAACCTATCTCATGACAGCCAAAACCAACTTTTCTATTTCATTTCTTAAAATAGATTGAAAAAGAGCTTTTGCTGTTCCACCCAGGTTGGACAGGCGTGATTCAGTAATGAAACTATTCTAAGGATTTATTTTCTTTCCCAACTGTAAGCGTTTTCCTGCTGAATTCTACAATATATCACTAGAGGGCTGACTGCAAAATCAATCAAATAAACATGAGTCACCCTTCAGTAATTCAGAATCATAGAGTAGAAGTGTGCGGTTTAGAGGTTAGAAAAGATCAGCTCTCTCTTTTCTGGCTTTAGTTTCAACCGACAGGATTAAGGATTATTTCATTGCTCAACTTGTTTTTCTTCACAGACTTGATAGACTAGATTGACATAGCCCATCCTTTCTCTCTGCCGGTGGGCAGATGACATCAATATATTCTGTACACACCTAGTTTCTAACAGACAGTTTTGGGGTGGGTTTTTAAAAATGTTGTAAGGTTTTCCACTTAGCCTCACAATTGCCCCAGCATTACTCAGGAATTTAAAAGAGCCAAAGAAACTCCTGAGCTGAGGTTTCAGCAAGCAAACAACTTTTATTTTGATCAAAATAGAGTTGGGTGACCCCATCTCTCTTCGTGGCTGGTAGAGAGATGAAGGCAACAACCAGGAAAGATGTCTTCCACTTTTTATACCTTTCCAGAACAAAGAGATCTGATCTTGGTACTAGGCAAAACTCACTTACCTGTCTTGCATGGCAACAGAAATTTTGAGTTCAGTTATGGTTGTAAGTTGAGGATTACCTGTATAGGCAACAGATACCCAAGTTCAGATTTAAATATCTTGTCTTGGAGGCAGTGGGGAAGGGGTAACCTATCATTCTACTGCTGGAAGTTGTATTACAGAATGAACAACCGAAGAAGAACTGATGTCAAAATGTCATCTGCTTCAGCAAAATCTGGTTGGTCATAGAACTGAAGGGAGCCTCCTCTTTCCCCTCCCTTGCAAAAGATTTTCTGCTGAATGCAAGAAGAGGGTACAGACTCTCTTTGCCTAGTCAAAGGAGAGACATTCAAACCATGGATTCTCCTAATACACAGAGAAAAAAAGTAGCTATTGTTGGGGGAGGATTGGTAAGATCTTTTAAAATATTATAAAAATATAAAATTTTTATTATGGTCACTGAGCAGAATTGCAAACCATTTCTTAATCATCGTTGCTAGGTGTTGAATAGTGGCTATTTTTTTTGTATTTGAATGAAACAGGAAATCTTCTAAAAAGGTCTATTTGACAGAAAATGTTTAAGCCTTTAAGAGGGCGTTAGTGTGAAATGTAAAAATCTGTTTAAGCTGAAAATAGCTGCACATTCTGTGCTGATAAAGAATTGCTTTCATATCTTCTTAGCTATGTATACTCACAAGGATGTCATCATTCATTTTCACTTTATCATATGGGCTTCTCAATGGCTTTTGAAATGTATTTGTAGGAATGCTGGCCCTGTTTGTTTTCAGCAGTTCTCCCCTGTAAATTGTAGCTACTGAAATTCCATTGGATATTTTGGAACACCATTTTAATTTTTAATTGGCACCAATCTGCAGAAATCAGGAAGCTATCATACGATCTTCCATGACTGCTGAGTATCGGATGGCATGAATTTATGTGTAGGAGAGAGAGAGAGAGAGAGAGAAAGAGAGAGAGAGAGAGAGAGAGAGAGAGAGAGAGAGAGAGAGAGAGAGAGAGAGAGAGAGAGAGAGAGAAATGTTATTTATTTTAATAAAAATGAATTGGAAGAAATTTATTTTGATTCTGTATAGGACTTAGCTTCTTGAAACTTTCTGAAAAATTTGTTATTAAGGACAAGTGACAGTGGCCTGTTTTATTGTTAAAAGAGATAAAGTCTCCCCTGTGTCTAAAGAAATAAGAATAAAGTAATATGAAAATTAGAATATGGCCCATAAACAACAAGGACATTTGTCTGTTCCTTAAAAGTTTCTGTGATATTGTGACGTGAATGGCAGCAACTCAGTAGAGCCAATTTCTCCTAACTGGGAAGGTTCTGTGCATAAAAAAAGTTGGTAAAATTTGTGGTTTTGGACAAGTTAAAAAAGAAAGCAATTCCAGAGACATGCCTTAAATACAGAGTTGAGAGTGCTTGTGTGACAGATAAATAAACATAAAATAAAACATGACACAAAAATGAAAACATTATAACAAGGCAAAAACATATTTTTCAACTTGCTTTGACTGTTATGAGAAACAATGATTAAATAGTTTCCTTATTCACTGCATTTCATGACTCTTTTTGTAAAAGGAACTTCTTTTTGTGGATAGAAACAATGAAGTGGCATATTCAAAATCCTCACATTATTTCTAGCAAAGGAAAGTCCCTCAACGTTTACATTTTATCAACATCTTGTCAAGTCTGGATCACACAAACATTTCAATTGGGGGGGAATTTGATTGACTTGATTCCCCACTACAGAAAAGGCTTTAGATGCAGTATGCATTTTAAAATCATGTAGCATTCCCCCAAATCCTTTTCAGTATATTTTTGTTTTTGACTCAAAAAACACTGCAATGCTTCTGTTGCAGGTGGGTTCTCTAAGTGCTTCTTTCTTTGCAAGAAGGGGATTCCAAGTAGAAATGTATGAAGCAAGATCAGGTATGATCTGTACTTGATAATACATTAACATTTTAGAATGATAACCCTACTTATATGGATGTTTGCAAATCTCACTGGAATGTTGTTTTTGAAATTTCTCATTTTTCAGAAGTGAGATTTTATAGTATTAAATCACCAAGAGACTTTGATAATTAACATTATTTACAATAATACTTTAAAGTGATGGTTTAGATTTTTCATATCAAACACAGCACATCAGTTATCCTTATATTTGCAAGTTGGAGCAATAGGACCTGCTTCTAAAGTTCACATCAGCAAATTTATACCCAAATGCATTGATCAAAAATACACAATCAGTAAAAAATTGTAGAATCTTTCTTTTATCCGAAGTGTGATTTTAAAAACAGAAGAAAAATCTGTATGTTCAATCATGTTGCCTATGAATACAGAATTGAGGATGGAGAAGTAGAGTGACAAGTATTACACTGTGAAAAAATACAGCATTGTTTGAGTCCAAGAACAAGGAAATGGTGTGGTCCAAAGCCAAAGTATATGCTTGGTATGTTAATAAACTCAAAATTGAGAAGATAAAATCATATAAATATTCAGTTGTCTTGCTAGAATCAGGGTCTTCAAGAGCCTAGATGGGAAGTCCACCAGCCATTGTCAGGTTTTTCTTTTCAAAAAGGGGGAATTCTATCCTATTAGTTCTCCAAGCCCTCCAAGCAATTCAAACAATATAATATTTCTGAGATTAGTTTTCAGAGTGTTATCCTAGGTGCCCAATTCAGCCCTCAACTTAGAAGACTGTTAAGCGGTAAGAATTTAGCTCATTAAAACCAATTATTGGCTGAAACTTAGTGTCAGACCCCAAAACTCCTCGCCTATTCTCTTTTGCCTTCTATTCTTTTGGGGCCTGCCATTCTGTTGGGGGAGGGGGATGCATGGGGAAATATGTTGGTAACTTTCGCTTTCCTCTTTCTTTGTCTGGCCTCCTGCTTTTGAGTATGGAATGCATCTCCTTATCCAGGAGACAGTTGCAAGGAAACAAAAGCTGGAGAAGACCTTGAGATGCACGCCTACCGTACCAGTCAGACGGCCATCGAGCCACCTGTGGATTGGCTGGAGTTCAAACGGACATTATGATTTTGATGGGAGAGGGCATATTGCTTGCTTTAATTATATCATTCACACGGGCTTTTCTTCAGATCTCGCCTTACACTCCCTGCTATCACTAGTCCCTAATAAAAGTTCCTTTTGAGACAATGCCTGCTTCAAGAGTTCTGCTTTCTTGGTGATAAGTTGAAATGGGTTCACAACCCGGAGTGTGTGTGTGGCTGCATTTATGCTTGCTGAGTGTTTTGATCAAGCAGAAAAAAAAAAACGCTAGCTTCATTCTTTACATTGCTGGTGATTCAATACTGTTTTAAAAAAACAATTCTACTCAGATAACAAAAAAAGTGCTGGGGCGGGGAGGGGGCAGAGGAAAAGAGATACAGGCAGACCCTTCTGCAGTTCTGTGACCAGATGTTTTCTTCTGGCTGGTGTCATGCACAAGAAGGAGGTCAGCAAATCCTATGGAATCAATAGTGTGTGTGTGTGTGTGGGCGGGGGAGATTGAATCTCTGTGTTTGAAAAGCAATCCATTGTCCTTCAACATTCAAAAAGGGAGGGCAAGAGAGTCAGAATGATGTAAACAACATTGCAATGAAACCCCTCAACTCCCCATTGTGTAAAGCCATTCCCCAAAGGGCAGAAAAATTGCCCTGGGGTTGTTTTCATTATACATGTTTTCAGTCATACAGACTGATACTCCCACCACAAAAAGGATGCCCATCATGAGGTACAATAGAGAGTTACCCTAAGGTAAGATGGGTAGCCAATACATTTTATAAATAAATAAATTATAAATAAACATGCCAAGCATACTCTTCTGCTATCCTTAATGGGAAAAATTGCATAATTCTACCCTGGCACAAGTCAATATTTGGAAAGTGAGTAAAAGGAATTATGAACATTTTTCATACTAGTAATTATAATATCTGAATGTATATAATAAATGGTTCATTTCTTTTCAGATATCCGTAGTTCAAGTGTAACTCGTGGCAGGAGCATTAATTTGGCCTTGTCTCACAGGGGACGGGAAGCTCTCAAGGCAGTTGGAATGGAAGATCAGGTGACCTTAAAGATAAAGATCTAACATTCTCTGTGGCTGGTGGATTATAGGAGGACTATTTATTTGTTTATTTATAATAACATTTCTAGGGCAGAGTATGAAGGATTTTGTCCACCATAACGTAAACATTTACAAATAATATATACTTATATATTTTAATAAACCCAGTCATTTATTGTAATGCCCCTATCTCTGTATCTCACATTGAAAAGCAGGCTGATGTCATTTTCCAGAAGCTGGATTAGTCACCAGGCAGAGTATAGGCACAGTGTGGGTACAGCATACAAAGTTTGCAGAGGAGTTGGAGTTGAGCACCACACCAAAAGGGGGCTTGGATCAGAGGTGCGCACCAAGAGCAGGGCAGGATGAGAAGTATGTGTGCAGGCAGATTCAAGGAAACAGAAGAGGAATTATGAAAAGGAAAGGTGGAAGTAAGAGCTTTAGGTGATGGGATTGATCTGTGCCAGATGAGAAAGGGACTGTCAGCCACACTAGATAGAACAGAGAAAAAAAATCAACTCCACTGGTAGCCTACAACTACTTTTATAATTTTGAGATTAGCTATGATACTAGAATCTTGCAAGTCACACTTTGCTACGCTGTACCTCTTCATATTTCAGTAACTTGGGGAGGTTTTTTTTTTCTAAGATACTTCCAAGCATTATCAGGACATTCTGGATATCTTTTATCCCTTGTTGCCTTGGCAACAAAGCTTGCATATCCCCATCAAAGTCATACTCTCTACAGAACTATACATCATACTGTTAGCTATTGTGTTTGACTTTGCAGGAATTCAGTCATTGACTTTTCAGGGATGGTCTTGCTTGATGAAAGTCCACAAGCCATTGGGGGTTCACATTATTCCTTGACTGCCAGTACTTTTTAGTGGAATATGTTATGAATGGTGTACAGTTTAGATAATGATATGTAATGGACAGGTAGAGATCCATGTTCCAGAACCTGCCAGTGAAATAGACCATATAATAAAGATACAGGTAATACAAATAGGCAAGCTATACATCTGAAAAGATGATGGAAAAACAGATTGGCAATCCCCTTGGTAGTTAAGATCCTTGAAAGGGATGAAGTGCCCCATTTTAGTGAAATGATCCACCACCATCATTTGGTGGCAAATCCTCAGGAGTGGTAATAAAGTCCATGGAAGGGATCTTCCAGGGGCCTGAGGACACTGATAGTTTGAAAGAGCCCAATAGTTTCTAACAAGATATAATTAGCCTGATGACAGACTGGACAATGTGAAGGTATCTTTGATAGCAAGCAGTTCTTTCTCTCAGATGATATAGTTGACTTCAGCCAGGATCAGCTTCTTTGAATGAAAGGGCAAGGCTGGTAGATTGGTGGTGTGGGGTTCAGGAAGACTGCTATAATAGTCATACTGGAGACACTGGCCTCAACCATGAAGAGGTAGACTGGTGTAGAAGGAGGAATGACACAAACATTGCCTTTAGGCAATGGAAATTCCACTGCACTTCATGACCCCCTAGGAAAGGCTCTTAGAGTAGTTTAGACATGGGAGCAGCAAGGTGTGAGAAGGCAAGATAGGTGGTAGATGTTTGTGAACTCCCAAAACCACTACACATCTCTTTTTCTTTCCTTGGGGACTTCCAGTCTTGGATTACTTGAACCTTTCTGAGATGCTCCATGATGTCTTGACATATATGGAAAGCTCCTGTGGTTCTTGAAGAAGCATCTGTGCTGGTAGAGAAGGCGCTTAGCAACATCCAGAGAAGCAGAGAATTCTCAGCATCCTTTACAGCCCAATGCTCCATGAGCTGTGGCAGTTGCAAAACATGGAATAAATGGAAGGAAGAACTGAAATGCTGGAAGAAAGTATTAACTTTTGACTATGAGAATAGATTAATTTAAGAGGGAATTATTCCATCTCCCTTTTGGATGTTTTAATTATCAGGCAGGAGAAAACTACAAACGTATATACAATATGCAACAGAAAATTAACAGGGGTAGAATATGGCCGGTGATCATTTTGAGGGCAGTCTTGAATTGTTAAATTTTAGATAGAAAGATTATTTATTAATTAATCAATTATTAAATTTATTTGCTGCCCATCTCATGTGCAATGACTCTGGATTATCAATAATAACAAGGATAGGAGGATATGTTGCAAGTCAGTACAGATAGAACTTATAGAACATAGAATAATAGGGTTTGAAGAGATCTTGGAGGTCTTCTAGTCAAGTCCCCTACTTGAGCAGCAGACCCTATACCTTTCTATACAAATGGCTGTCCAGTCTCTTCTTGAAAATATCCCGTGATGGAGCATCCATACCTTCTGAAGGCAAGCCATTCCACAAGTTAATAGTTCTCACTTTCAGGAAATTTCTCCTTAGTTCTGGGCTGGATCTCTCTTTAATTATCTTCCACCCAACACTTCATTTTCTGCCCTCAGATGCTTTGGAGTAGGTTGATTCCTTCTTCTCTCTGACAGCTGAGTTACAAACCTACTTAGGCAAGTGGGCACATTTGAGCTTGAGAATATGATACAGTCTCTGATAAGGAGCGATGCTTGCTTTTCATAAAAGGGCTGCCAAAACATTTCAAGTTTCTAAAAAAGTACTCCACCATAGTTAAAACTAATTTGCTTCCAAACCAAACAATATTCAGAGACCACTGTTTTTTAACTTTGTTTCACTGGTCATGTTGCCCCTCCCCTCAATATAAGAAGAAATTGCATGCAGCATTAAAACAATTTCAATATTTAAAAAAATCCCTTTTTTTACATTTCAGATTGTGTCTAAAGGCATCCCCATGAAGGGAAGGAGAATTCACACTTGCTCAGGGAAAAGGTATACAATTTTTTATGGAACAAAAAGCCAGGTATGTTAAATCAGTCAAAACACGTTAACTTTTGTGTTTTATTTTTGCATACTTTTGTATGATGTGACTAATGAAAAGCCGGCTACTATTATGAACAGAGGCACTGCTGTCTATTTTCTGGAAGTAAGAGGACACAAATGGCCTCTTCCAACATTGTACCGATCTTTAGCATTGCTCTCAGTGAAAAGTGGGATCAGCAGGCGTGCATGGCACACAGTAGATTTCCCTTTTGTTATATTGCTTTGTCTAGAAGAGGATAGAAAGATACACCTGTGGACTAGTTATCCTAATCTAGCCTATAACAATCATCCTTGCTCTTATATATGTATTCTTGTTCTCTCTCTCTCCCTTTTTCTAAAATGTGATAGCATATTGGAAGAATGGAATGAAATTTGGGGGACTCACATATATATTCAAATAATGCAGACATTGATGAATAAATGTTACTGGATTAGAAGTGAAAATCAAAATGTTGTCTCCATAGATGAGGCT
Organism: Crotalus tigris; assembly: GCF_016545835.1. Lineage (NCBI taxonomy): Eukaryota > Metazoa > Chordata > Lepidosauria > Squamata > Viperidae > Crotalus > Crotalus tigris. The sequence goes on from NW_024100510.1 coordinate 2,881,914, forward strand.
CAAATTCAATGCAATTCATACAAATAGTCTATACTGTACAGTAATTTCATGTAAACTTTGCTAGAAATTCAACAGCAATTCTAAAATATTGCAACCTTGATTTGGTAGCCTTCAAAATGGGCTCTTCCAGTTCTTCTCTATTTTTAAGAAACAGAGTGATATAGGCTACCTTACCACTTAAATTGTGTTTTGGATACCTATTTTGATTCCACCCCTTTTCAGCCTCTGTGCCATCTTCTTCAAACAAAGATATTAGCTACTTTAACTTCCTCTTCTTCTGTAACTGTACATAATTTTCTATTTGATGACTGATGTACTTTCCTTTGTACCTCACTTTCTAGAGAAATCATTTCCTGAATATGTTCCTTCTGTGCTAAAGCTTCTGTCATTTTGCAATCTCGTTTGTAAAGGGGTTCAGTTTAATCTTCATCTGCTTCTATTAAATTAGTCAAAGCATTCCTATCGTAGTGGCAACTTTATATATATATATATATATATATATATATATATATATATATATATATATATATATATATATATATATATATATATTATATGCCACCCTGTCTCGCTGTCCAAGATGATTCTGGGTGGCTTACAATATTACATAATACAATATTATGTAATACAATACATTATGATGTATTTGACCATTAAAGCATCTCTTTCTTAAATTTTTTTTACTTCTATTTGTTGGGATTCCTGATTGAGATACCCTACCTTGCTGTTTCTTGCTTGTCATTTGTTGGTTCTTCTTGATACCCAAATCTATCGTCCTTTGTTGTCTATAACGAAGGTTTGTTTTGAAAGCCGCTTGGATATTTTCTTCTTTGAAATTTTGGAATTTTTTTTCCCATTTTTGCTTTCAGAGTATCTTTTTTCTCATCCCCTACTTCATTAGGTTCTGTTTCACATGAATTAAGCATGTCAATTCTATTTCTTTCTTGCTGGCACATTTACTCTCTTCAATTTAATCCTTATATTTGACAGTGGAAATTCATTATCTGTTTGACAGTCTGTACCTGGAAATACCTGGCTGGGTGGCATACGCTTCTCCATTTTTTGTGTCCCATGACATAGGTTTGCATCTGATAATCCCTGTGTGTAGAGTCTGTGTTTATATTTCATAAAGCAATGGTTGGGAATAAGCAAAACATTTTTTCCCAACCTATCTCCTGCATTCCAAATTTTCCTCTAATTCTAGCTTCTTCCATTTTTCAAATATTTATATTCTATTTGCCCATTAATAGTCCTATGCGCTTGCTTGATAATGTATTAAGCATTTCATGTAACTTGCCTTAGAATTCCTAAATGCCTTTCACCTGTTGAAAGAAAGGTCTTCATCCTGGTTCATTCAAGCCAGGGATAAATAAACAACATGGCGACTGCTTCGCGAAGAAGCTTGCAGTTTATTGAAGAAACAGAAAGATGGTTCTTGCAGAAAAAACCAGAGAAGAGAAGGGCCTGAGCCCATCTCACACAAAACCCATTATGAGGTTTTTATTCCCTCTCTAGCCTTTTGTTTGAAGTGGTTCCTGTTCCTGTGGTATTAACTTTGAGGCTATTTCCTGTGACACATATTCTGACCTGAGTTTAGGTGTGCCTCTCTGGTATTCTTTATGGTGATGGGTTAGTCCTATTATCATATCCTGCTTCCTTAGTGATGGGGCTAATGGCTCCTAGAGTTTGGGTGGGGTATGCAGATTTTAGGTCTTTGTCCTCTTGATCTCCTGGCTCCAACTTTCCTGATGGTTTATGTTATGTCCTGGGTTGTGATTGACACAGCAGGTGCAGGAAGCTGCAGAGAGTCCCGGGCAGACCACTAGGTACCGCCTGTACCTAGTGCGCATCAAAGTCCCGGTCTGCCGAGCCTGGCAGGTGAGCTTGTAGACCGGGCACTTGCAACCGCTCCAAGAAGATCAGAGTGGGCCAGAGGCCCACCAAAGCATTTGCAGGACTATGTGAAGTTCCTGTTAGTAGATGGGCAGGCTTAACAGTTCCTTAGAAATCAGAACATGCTCAAAAGAATTGAAAAGGTGTTAGATTTGTAGTAATGTAAAATAGCAAGTTCTATGTATTTTGAAATAAGAGGGGAGGGGTGTTATGTCCTGGGCTGTGATTGTCACAGCAGGTGCAGGAAGCTGCAGAGAGTCCCGGGCAGACCACGAGGCTGCCCAGGCCAGACAGGCTGTCTCCAACCAATTGTGCATGCACAAGGTGGGAAAAATACGTTGCATTGATTGGTTGATGCTGCTCCCTGCAGAAGGGTATAAAAGGGATCTGCGCGATTTTGTGTTGTTCTGTTGAAGATTGAATAAGGAAGCAACTGTTGTTACTCCTGCCTCATCTCAATGCCTTACCAATGCTCAGAACAGAACAGTTTACATTTTCATTTGTACAGGGCTGGTTTCTGCTTGGGGGAGGGAGATCTTGGGCTATCAAGGAAAACTGGACATGCTTTTCTGTCTCTTTAAGATCCTTGAAGGAAATATATTTTTCTGCCCTTTTAATATTTCCTTCTCTGGGGAGCTGACTTCTCACACACCTTTGCATTTATAATAATTTATTATACCATTACATTTTATTACACTAATGGTTGCTGGGCATCCACTAATTCTAATAGATAACATTTCTGTCCTGTCCTTGAGTTAACTAAGCATATATAGCAGAATTGCCCAAGCTTTCTGGCTTCGTGGACTGGTGGGGAGGGGAGAGGGGATACAAGCATGTGCGCGCGCAACTCCATTTGCATGAGCGGCAGGCGCACACACTCGCTGCTTGAGCATATGGAGAGTGTATGTACTTGCTTATCCGCTGCTCATGCAAGTGGGGATGCATAAGCATGTGTGCTCACCCGCCACTTCCACGGCCTGCTTCCAAAAGGCTCAAGGCCCGGTAGTGGGCCATGGCCTGGGGGTTGGGAATCCCTGATATGTAGCATTGTCCTTCTGGAGCATCATTGCTATTCTGATCCTTCATATGATCTTATATCCTGAAGAGTATATAATGTAATCATCGGATTTAAAGTGGCCAGATCCTGTTTGTCTAAAATTCTAAGGCATCAAATGTAGTATGCTTCATTTCTGCTTTGATGATTTCAGGTTTTCTTTGGTTCATGCTTTTCACATTCTCTTGTCCAATAGTTTCAGCGGTGGTACCATCACTGACTAGATATCCTTGCAATTCTGATCTGGCGAGTTTTTTCACTTCCAGATTTACCTGTGAATATTCAATATTCCTTCCCAGTATCCAAAACATTGCCTTCTGACCTAGGGGTGATGATGTCTCACTATCTGGTGTCTAAACTTGCCTAAAGTTTCAGCCACATGCATGTGGTTCTCTTGGTAAAAATACAGAAGAGCTCTTCTATTGCCTTCTTCTACGTATTTGGAGATGCTTCTTCTAACTGTTGGCTTCCTTCATCTCTTCATAGCCTCACTTGCTATGGTCTGTGCTGTGACTTCCCTTACTCTATCTTACAAACAAGTTTGACTCTGGAAATCATATTCCCATCAGCACTGTTCTCAGAGTTCTAGAAAATATGGGGTCCTCCAGCAGATCAAAATGATAATTATTTGGTATGGACTTTATTAACCATGGTCTCTGGTCATGAAAAAGAATCTAAGATTTGTATTGCTAAAATATTAGAAAAAGTGTGCAAGGATATATTCAAATATAGTTAAACATATAAAATATTCTCTGCCTTATTTTGTTTGTTTTGTTTGCTTTTTAACAGTATATTCTCTCTATAGATAGAGCAAATTTGAATAAGGAGTTATTAACTGGTAAGTGTGGCTTAATCAGTTTTGATCCTTTCTCAATTTATCACATTTAAAATTACGTTATGTTTGATGTAGAAACATTACTCAGATAGAGTCAAGATATAAGAAGAATGTGCTATTTACTGTTTAAAATGAGTGTCTTTTTCTCCTTTTGCTTGAGCAAAGACCACAAGCAGTCTATGCATGCTGTAGAAAGAGAAGGGAAAATCAGCACCTCAGCAAAGTCCTCTGAAGACACTAACTCAGTGGTTCTCAACCTGTGGGTCGGGACCCCATTTGGGGTCGAACGACCATTTCACGGGGGTTACCAAACAACGCAGTCTGCCATTTTTTTCCCCCTTTCCTTAGCTGTGCTACTCCCTTTTATTCTACTGGCTTTTGAAAGCCAATAGAATAGACTCTCTTGAACAGAGTCTAATTCCATTGGCTTTCAAAAGCCAATAGGAATTGTCCAGGCTGTCTCTGCCCTGCTGAGCCCGCCAAAAGTCCCATTCTGCAAATGGTACTGCACCAGTTGAGTAGTCCTCAACTTACGACCGGTTGAGTAGTCCTTGACTTACGACCAATTGGGGGTCACGGCATTAAAAAGGTTGAGAACCACTGCGCTAACTCATTAGCCCTCGCTGCTTGTCAACCACCAGATTGTTAGGTTTAAATACTTTTTCAAAGTAACACACCTCCACAAGCTCAGACAAGCTGAACATTTCAATAACTACAAGACAGAGAGTTTATTTAGTCCAGTGGTTCTCAACCTTTTTAATGCCATGACCCCCAACCGGTCATAAGTCGAGGACTACTCAACTGGTGCAGCACCGTTTGCAGAATGGGACTTTTGGTGGGCTCAGCAGGGCAGAGACAGCCTGGACAATTCCTATTGGCTTTTGAAAGCCAATAGAATTAGACTCTATTCAAGCTGGAATTTAGAACACAAACATTTGGTGGTAAGCCAAAAAAAGAGACTGCAGAAAAACAATAACGAGACTAGCAAAAGTTACATTGGTAGAGGTTACTAACCCATCCCCCATCCAAGAATAGGAGAACAGCACTTTCACCATGCATAATAGAAAGTTGCTCAGAATTGGTAGAGTCCTGGCAGCTTACAGTGGGCAAGTAATTAGTATGTTGGAGTGGGCTTTCACCATATGATAGGTCTCTGTGGTGCAAAATAAACATTTAGAATTATTGAGATGAAGGCAGGAAGTTAGGAAGTGGATGCATATACATCACCTCAAGTGCGAAAAGTCAAATCTTGTGTTGGCACATGTGTGTCAAGCCAAATTACCCACATCTAACTACAGAGATCTTAGTGAATGGACTGGGTGGGAAAAAGTGAAGTGATTAAAAATGTTTTACATTCTATAAATGTATTTATTACAGAAATATTTTTGCAAACAGTTATTCAGATGTCTACCTCTAAGAAAATAAATGTCTAAATGTTTATATTCCATGTTGTTTCTTTTTCCTCTATTTACAGCTGCTGAGAAGTATCCCAATGTTAAATTAAACTTTGAGCACAAACTGCTTCACTGCAAAGTAGACTCAGGGCTACTGACCTTTTCAGGGTAATCAAATGGCTCCAATTTTCCTAGCACACTTTAATCATTAATCAGTACCCAAACAATAGGCCACACTGACTCTTTCCAACTGTTGTGGGGGCCTGTATTTGTGTGAATTGAAAAATTATTAGGTTTCCCACCCCAAGTTAGCAAAGATTAACAATTTAACCAAACATGACAAAATGTTTAATCAATAACCAGAGGACTGCACTTCATAAATTCCTGACAATATAACCTCTTGGATGGAGGGACTTCTGCTGACTTCAGGATATATTTGTTAATGAGCAAGCAATGATTTCCATTTTCACAAGTTTTTAAAATGAATAAAATCTAATGTAAAGTGCCAATTTTATGCATTCACTCAGTCTTCTCTTCATCCTCTTCTTCTTCTCCTAATAAAGCTATAAGATGAAATGTATGGAAACATATTGGAATGACCATTTGAAAAAATCATCTCACACAAAACCCATTATGAATAATATTGGAGTATAGGACTGACAAATTATACCTGATTTTTAAAACTCGATTTTATTGTCAATATAATCTAATGACATGTAGTTGTTACATTAAAATATAAATTAAAAAAATCATTTTAGGATAACTATTGGATGTCAAAATTCCTGTTTCAGAAATAGCTTCCCTTACTTCCTTTTCCCCAAATCTGAAAGAGTCAAGTAGGAAAAAAAAGTATGTTCTTTAAACTTAGTGCTTCAAGAGAGATCTAAGCTAACAGAAGTCACAATCAATCACTACTCAATATACTGCAATATTTATTTATACCTTATAAATAACTGAATAAACATACTAATGGTACTTTTTGTGTTTTCTTACAGATCAGACCAAATGACTAAAGAGGTCACCTGTGACTTAATTGTGGGCTGTGATGGAGCTTTTTCCACAGTTAGGAAGCAATTTATGAGACAAACACGGTTTGATTACAGCCAAGTGTATATTCCACATGGATACCTGGAACTGAAAATTCCTCCAAAAAATGGAGATGTAGGTAGTGAAAATTCACATTGTTTCTCCTGTTTCCAGTTCATAAGGTACACTGGCATTGACAGATATCTTTTCATTACTTTTTTTGTTCTTTCAGTTTGCAATGGAGGCAAACTATCTTCACATTTGGCCTAGGAACACATTCATGATGATTGCACTGCCAAACCTGGTAAGAGACCTAATGCATCTTTCATCTCTGATATTCTGGAACCTGGGTTTGGTCTGGACAATCAGTTCCAGCCAATGCTGGCTTCCTGGAAGCACATAGTGTTAGGGATTGCATGCCTGGAACTGCATGTCTACATTTTTCCTGATACAATTTCCATTCCTACACTCCAGTCATGGCTCATTAATTCATTCCCATTCATATATCCTCTCTTATTGCTACTGGCAGGTGATTTCTGACTCCAACTACTGAATTGCCTGGGTGGATTCACTCATTCACAACTGTTCTCTCTTATACGAGAGCGTTCCCAGCCCAGCTCATTACAGCCTGAAGGGTGATTTTAGGAGGAGTCACAAAGTGGAGGGAAGGAAGCACCACCTGCACACTGCACTAAGATGTTAAATTAATTGCAATCATCAGAATTGCTATTTTAAAAGCTTGTGTTATGGTTCCGGCTAATGAAACACTTCAAAGAACTTCCAGGCATTGATTTCCCTAATAGTCTTTTATTGTTTCAAAATGTCGGCACAGGCATAACAAAGTTTATGCTAAGATCTAAGTTCTCTTCCTCTGAGCAGTTAAATTATCAGCATGCTCCCTCCCTAAATTAGCTGTCATATATCACATTATCCAATTAGTGTGAAGGTCAAAGGTTTCCTTCCTCTTTCTCTCCCGGGCTTTACTCCCACCCCCCTTCTGCTCTGTATTCACCCAAAAAATACCATACAGTTCTGCATATTGTCAAAGCAAGAATATACAATATTTGCAGCGTTGACAGCTCGGTTAGTGTGTAAGAGTTCAGAAGTTTCTATTTTCTCTGTGATGCAGTACAGCATATTCTAGAAAAGAACAGTTCAAATGGTCATTTTTGGGGGCGAAGGAAGAGTGTAACAGATGGAGTTAAATATCAGCTATTACCTATTATGTCCCCTTCTTTCTTCCAAAAGATAGCCTTATCAAATAAAAAATGCAGTAATTGCAAAACCTATCTCATGACAGCCAAAACCAACTTTTCTATTTCATTTCTTAAAATAGATTGAAAAAGAGCTTTTGCTGTTCCACCCAGGTTGGACAGGTGTGATTCAGTAATGAAACTATTCTAAGGATTTATTTTCTTTCCCAACTTTAAGTGTTTTCCTGCTGAATTCTACAATATATCACTAGAGGGCTGACTGCAAAATCAATCAAATAAACATGAGTCACCCTTCAGTAATTCAGAATCATAGAGTAGAAGTGTGTGGTTCAGAGGTTAGAAAAGATCAGCTCTCTCTTTTCTGGCTTTAGTTTCAACCGACAGGATTAAGAATTATTTCATTGCTCAACTTGTTTTTCTTCACAGACTTGATAGACTAGATCAGTGGTTCTCAACCTGTGGGTCAGGACCCCATTTGTGGTCGAACGACCATTTCACGGGGGTCACCAAACAACGCAGTCCGCCATTTTCCCCCCTTTTCCTTAGCTGTGCTACTCCCTTTTATTCTATTGGCTTTTGAAAGCCAATAGAATAGACTCTCTTGAATAGAGTCTAATTCTATTGGCTTTCAAAAGCCAATAGGAATTGTCCAGGCTGTCTCTGCCCTGCTGAGCCCGCCAAAAGTCCCATTCTGCAAACAGGGCTGCACCAGTTGAGTAGTCCCCGACTTACGACCGGTTGAGTAGTCCTTGACTTACGACCGGTTGGGGGTCGCGGCATTAAAAAGGTTGAGAACCACTGGACTAGATTGACATAGCCCATCCTTTCTCTCTGCCTGTGGGCAGATGACATCAATATATTCTGTACACACCTAGTTTCTAACAGACAGTTTTGGGGTGAGTTTTTAAAAATATGGAATAAAAGAAAATGACTAGATTGACATTGCTGATGGTTGCTGTCCAAACATGGGCAAGCAATAAATAAATATTTCATTTTTGAATGCCTGTTTCATTAATTTTCAAACTATTAAATCCTTGGAATGTGATTAACATCTCATTCATCTTAATGATCTCCAAGTTCACCAAGATGACAGATAAAAATTTGTGGGTATCTCCCCACAAGCATCTAATAACATGCCTGGGCAACAGCATTTTCTTATGTCCCAAGAGATTGTCTTCAGCTCTTTGCCAATCCATCAGTAAATCAGGCTTAAATCATCCTTAGCTATACTGTTGTTGCTGTAGCCCAAAGCAGCATTTATTTGATATCACCCAGGAACACCCTCAAGATAAAGAAAACTGTAGACTTTGTCAGCCAGGAAGGTTGGCTGACTAGCAATGAACAGAGCCAATAAAATATAAGCCTTTGGCAATGGAGATACAATATATTGCTGTAGTTTTCTACCTTTTGAAGAAGGTGGATAGCATTTCAGTCAAGGAATGGGGGAAGCCCCTAAAGTAAGTGCAGTACCTCTGAAAAGAGTGGGACACTCTTTTTTTTACTGAAAGCCTCAAGAAATAACATAGAAAATTATAGAATTTAGATGCATATAAATATATGTGTATATGTATTGTGTATGTGTATTCAAATAAGTGAACTTAACAAAACTGAATCAATATATATTTATTTTTTTTATCTTGCAGGGAACTAGTTTTAGGATTAGACTGAACCAAAATTCTTTTCAGGTTTTCATGTATTTTATCTATTTTAATTCATAGGATAAATCATTCACCTGTACGCTCTTCATGCCCTTTGATGATTTTGAAAAGCTTGCCACAGGAGAGCAAGTGCTGAATTTCTTCAAAACTTATTTTCCAGACTCAATTCCTCTAATAGGAGAGTAAGTTTTAATCTAGCTACTATGAATCAAATCAAAACAAAACAAGCCCTAATCTAAGAATAAAAGCATCTAAGCATTAGTGAGCTATTGCACATGACAGAGTAAGCTCTAGCAGAGATTATGATAGACATGGAAGTCATTGATTCTGTTCTTTGTGCAGTGCTTACCATTGTGCTTTAATTTCCACTTATTACTTTAGTCTTTACTCTAAAAAAAAAAAAAGATTCTGAGATGGGTTTTCTATAAATTGTCCTGCAATCCAAGGTGGTTTATAAAAATTTAACTCAGAAAAATAAACACTGTTTGAATGTTAAAAAAGCAAGTAAAGATCAAAACAACCACCTACCACAATTCAGCTGTCCTCCAACCCCAATTTGTATATTGTATTTTATTGAATCTTTGATTTATATTAGGACTTAATTATACATTTATTATTTTCAATGTTATATCATAATGCAGATCAATAATAAGAATAGTTTAAGACAATGTATATATATATATATATATATATATATATATATATATATATATATATATATATATATATATATATATATATATATTTCAGTAAAAAAGGAAAGCGATCACCAGGAAGTAAAACACCAAGGTTTTAATAAATAAAATCAAGCTTTCGATGGCTAACATCTGCCATCATCGTCAGGATACAAGCCAGTCAGTGAGGAAACCTGCTTATAAGCATAGCCACACCTAAACCCTACGCATGGACCTTGTAACAGGTCCAAGCCAACTAATCCTTACTTTACTTACAGCCTTCAGTGATTCTTTCTTTTAGCTCTTACTTACATCCACCTAGCTTTCAATGGCTAGCACCTGCCATCATTGTCAGAATACAAGCTAGCTAGTGAGGAAACCTGCTTATAAGTATAGCCACACCTAAACTCTACGCATGGACCTTGTAACAGGTCCAGGCCGACTAATCCTTGCTTCACTTACAGCCTTCAGTGATTCTTTCTTATAGCTCTTACTTACATCCACACAACCACCCACTTTCTCCCTCCCTTTAGTTCCTGAGTCATATAGGCAATGTGTGTTTCTCAAAATTAAAGGGTCCTCTGCACTATTGAATTGATTCTTCTTTCTGTGTTCCTTGGGACCTTTCTCTCCTCCACTCCTCCGGCACGCATCGCACTCATTTGCATTCTTCAATCCTGTCACTCCTTCAATCCCCCCACAATCCTTGCCACCAATCTCATCCACAATTTTATTTCCCCCCACTGTTCCCAGCATATCGCATCCTCCATGCGATACTATTTTTTGGCTTCTCGTTCGTGGTTGTGTCTCCTCTTCATGGAGGGTGTCAGTTTGCTTCATGTATGGATTGGAGGGGTTTAAAGTGGCTGATGATGCAGCTGTGGTCTGCAACCAAAGACCTACATACAAACACCCGCGAAAACCTCAGAAAACAAATATATATATATATATATATATATATATATATATATATATATATATATATATGTAGGTCTTTGGTTGTTTTGGGTTTTCTCCCACGTAAAATTGGAAGTGTCTTGGCGACGTTTCGACGAAGTCCCATTCGTCATCTTCAGGCTGGTGTTTTCGGCTTCGTGTTTCTAGGAGCTCGAAGCCGAAAACACCAGGATTCTAGGATTGCTCCTAGAAGCACGAAGCTGAAAACACCAGCCTGAAGATGACGAATGGGACTTCATCGAAATGTCACCAAGACACTTCCAATTTGACGCGGGAGAAAACCCAAATAACCAAAGACCTACATACAAACACCCGCAAAAACCTCAGAAAACACACATATATAATTTTTCTTTGAAGTTCTGACCTTATACATTGCTACTTGTTGGGTATCTAAAAAATAGTAATGCCAAACCTCATTGCCCTCTCTCCTTACAGCTTTTAAAATATCCACATTCCATTCAGTTATCAAATGGTAATGTTTATTTAGCATTTAATCAGAGATACAGCACTTTGAAATTTCAGGTGCGAACTGATGCAAGATTACTTTGTGCTACCAGCTCAGGCGATGGTGTCGGTGAAATGCTCATCATATCACATTGGCTCTCAATGCATGCTAATGGGAGATGCTGCACACGCCGTTGTACCCTTTTATGGCCAAGGCATGAATGCTGTAAGTGAAAGAATCCTTGCAACTGAAATTTTGCTGTTTGTCTTCCTTGGTAAAGCGTGCTTCTTTGCGGCTATCAACTTCCACCCTATGCAGCAGTTTCAGATAATTGCAGAATTGTCCTCATTGCTAATCTGAAGGAGTGGAGGAGCTAGCCAATTAAAAAAAAAGTGGTACCCTATTTCATCTGCAGTTGCTCACAGAACAAGGAAAAAAGGGGTGAGAGTAAGAGGAAAGCTGCCAAGCAATGGGGCAAAGGGATCGCGAGGTGTCAAGTTTTTCTTAGGGCAGGAGAGACTTGGAGCAGGAATGCAGAGAATGTAAACGTGCCACATCTATTAACAAGTGAGCATGAGAAAAGGAAGGCAAAATCTTCATTATAAAGAGGGAGATGTGGGAAAGAACACTATATTTGGAGTAGGAGGGACGATAAGTTCTGTATCAGCCTCCAGCTGCTCAATGACTGTCTGCTGTTTATAGTCACTATTGTTCCTGAATTATACAGAAGGATTCAATTCCTAGTTGTGTTGTTTAGTCTACTTTGTGGCTATCTTGGGGAATTTGAACCAAGGTATCATGGGCTTTGGCTTAGAAAAGGAAGAGTTACTGCATATATTGGAGGTGATTATATATTACTTCTAGCATGGGAAGAGTGAAGAAGAAGGAGCGACTAAAAAGTAATGAAAGATAGAACTAGAGTAGTAATATAGCAGGAAGTTCAGGATGTGAGTGTAGAATATTGGTGTAGCTTCTGCTGCCAAGACTCCAGTTTTTCCCTTTCTGGACTGGCTAGTTTGAGATGCTGATGCAAAACCTAGACCTCAAGGGAAGATTACAAGTATGTAATCTTTCTACAAGTAGAAAAGAAACAGAGGAAGAATGATATAATTACTAGTTCCAGAGAAAGGAGAAATGCAGAGACTTAAAGTAGTATGTTTTATACAGGATACCAAGTACAGTCTGTTTTTAGAACCAAATTTAAATTAATAATAATAATAATAATAATAATAATAATAATAATAATAATAATAATCCCCCAGTGAGGCACTACCTTGACGTGGTTGTGGGGCTTGTGTACTCTGAGGAAGATGAGAGCTATGCCAGAGGTTCAACCATACTGGACAGGTCTCATCAGAGGAGTCAGACAAAGAGTGTCTCTCCCATAAAAAATATGGTGAGACGTAAATTTCAGAATGCCATACCGGCTCGGACGTCGCCCGGGTTAACAAGGTCCGCACTAGATATTGGAGTTCCTGGATATCTGGTGAAAAATGGGTTACAGGACTCAGGACTGTTGGCTGAGCAACCAGGGCCAGCAGCTGCAGAACTACTGGAAGAAAAGGTGTTTACCCGTCGCAGATACACAGTGATGGAAAACAAAGAAATAATGATCTGTTACTACAGATCAAGTCCAACAAGAAGAGGATATCTAAAACGAATGCACCAGTTCTGGAAAGAACAACATCCAGAATCAGAAATAACAGAACAGAGACTAGCAGATCAACGCCGATTTATAACACGAAATAAAATATTCACAGAAACAGAATTGGACGAACTGCAAAGGTTTACCCAGGGCAAAGAAATCAAAGCCTTACCAGAAGTAATTCAGAATGTAGAGGCAAACCAGGGGGAGTTGGCAGTGAAGGAATCCAGCAGAGATATACAACTGTTCTCATTTGGAAATCCAGGCACCTCTACCTCAGGAAGAACAAAACCCTCTAACTAAAGAAATAAAAGAATTGAAACAAAGAATAACTGAGCATCTAGAACAGCACAAAAACAACAGAATAAGGCTACCTGCATTGAAGCTTGTTCCAAAGAAACAGCTAGCACAAGCATTAAAAGATGCAAATATTGCAATATCAAGTATAAGCACCAATTCACTGCAAGAAACAAACCAACTAATGTACAGCACAGCTGCAGTTATAACAGAATACCTGGGATGCAAAATCAACAAAGAAGAAAAACAAACAAACAGTGCACCAGAAAAATGGAAGGTTAGACTAGAAAATAAGATCAGCAAGTTAAGATCACATGCAAGCAAGCTAGAACAGATGAAAGAAAAGAAGCTGAAGAACAAGAAGACCAAAGAATACCTAATCAAGAAATACCACTTAGAAACAAGGAAGATCAAGGAAGCACTGGAAATAATAAAGCAACAAATAACAGCTATAGCCAGGAAAATCAGTAGATATGAAGCTCGAATTGCAAACTATAGGCAGAACCTCCAATTTCAATCCAATCAGAAACGTTTCTACCAATCCATCAATGGAGAAACTGCAAGGAATCAGTCAGTACCTGACAAGGAAGAAACAGTGCAGTTCTGGAAGCAGATATGGGATAACCCAAAGAAATACAACAAGGATGCGGCTTGGTTAAAAGAGGTGGATGCAAATAAAACAGAAGTTGAAATGAAAGAACTAGTAATAACAACAAAAATGGTAGAAAAAAGAGCAAAGAAAATCAAAAATTGGTCAGCACCAGGTGAAGATGAACTGCATGGGTTTTGGTTGAAACATCTAACTGTTATACACCCACTCATTGCCAAACAGTTCAACAATATACTACAAGGAGGAGAAATTGAAAAGTGGCTAACAACTGGGAAAACCTACCTAATAATGAAAAATCCAGCAAAAGGGGCAACACCAGGTAACTACAGGCCAATTACCTGCTTACCAACAACTTTCAAATTACTAACTGGTGTTAGCTGAAACAGCATCTCTTTCCACCTGAGCAGAAAGGAAACCGCCCCAACAGCAGAGGAACAAAAGATCAACTCCTAATAGACAAAATGATCTTGGAAAACTGCAAGAGAAGGAAGACCAACCTGAATGTGGCATGGATTGACTACAAAAAGGCATTTGACTCTCTGCCACATGATTGGATAATAAAGTGCCTAGAAATAACAGGAGTCAGTAGAAACATCAGAAAATTTGTGCAAAGATCGATGGCACAATGGAAGACACAGTTGCAGATCAATGGTGAGAGGCTGGGAGAGGTTAATATCAAGAGAGGAATATTTCAAGGAGATTCATTATCACCATTACTATTTGTTATTGCACTGTTTCCTCTGTCAACAATACTGAATAACTCAGGACATGGCTATCAAACATCAAAAACATCTGCCAGACTATCCCACCTCCTTTATATGGATGATCTGAAGCTGTATGGAAAAACATCATCTGAAATAGAATCGCTGCTCAACACTGTCCGTATATATAGCCAAGATATTGTAATGGAGTTTGGCTTGGACAAATGTGCCACACTTACTATCAAACAAGGAAAAATAATGAAAACTGAAGGAATCAAGATGCCCCACGAAAATAACATTAAGAGTCTGGATGAGGAAGAGTACTACAAATACTTGGGTATCCTTCAAGCTGACAACATCAAGCACACTGAAGTCAAGAAAAAGATTAGAGGTGAATACATCAAGAGAGTGAAGAAGATCTTAAAATCCAAACTCAATGGAGGAAATACCATAAAGGCAATCAACACCTGGGCAATCCCAGTCATTAGGTACACAGCTGGAATAGTGGACTGGACTCAAGCAGAACTAAAAGCAATGGATAGGCAGACCAGAAAAATAATGACAATGAATCATGCCCTTCATCCACGCAGTGACATTGATAGACTTTATCTACCAAGGCAAATAGGTGGGCGTGGAATGCTACAAGTACATCAGATGGTTGAAGAAGAAAAAATGGCTTTGGAAGAATATCTGAAGAACAATGATGAAGATGCACTGAAATTAGTATATCAGGAAGGCTTACTACTACTGGAGAGACCAAACTGGCCTACAAGAAAGACCAAATGAAGAACAGAATAGAGGCATGGGAAGACAAAGCACTACATGGCCAATACATGAAAAAAATAGCTGGGAAAGCAGATAATAATAAAACCTGGCAATGGCTAAGAGCAGGAAAATTGAAGAAAGAGACCGAGGGACTAATTCTGGCTGCACAAGACCAAGCCTTAAGGACAAATGCATACAAAGTCAAAATTGAGAAGACAGCAACAGACAGTAAGTGCCGCCTATGCAAAGAAGCTGAAGAAACAGTGGACCACTTGGTAAGCTGTTGCAAGAAGATTGCACAGACTGATTACAAGCAGCGGCATGACAAAGTAGCAACAATGGTGCATTGGAAGATCTGCAAAAAATATCATTTGCCTGTAAGCAAAAACTGGTGGGATCATAAAATAGAGAAAGTCATAGAAAATGATAAAATTAAACTGCTCTGGGACTTCAGAATTCAAACAGACAAGCACCTGCAACATAACACCCCAGACTTAACAATTGTCGATAAGAAAGACAAAAAAGTCTGGATAGTGGACGTGGCAGTGCCTGGAGATAGCAGAATAGAAGAGAAAGAACTGGAGAAGATAACAAAATACAAAGACCTACAAATAGAAATAGAAAGACTGTGGCAAAAGCAAGCAAGGGTAGTACCAATAGTCATAGGCTCCTTGGGTGCAATCCCAAAACAACTGGAGCACCACTTGAACACCATTGGCATTGACAAATTCGCTATTAGTCAATTGCAAAAGGCAGCCTTATTAGGAACTGCTTCCATCCTGCGACGATATCTGTAATACCATCAAACATCCACATCTGCCTATCCCAGGTCCTGGGTAAGGACTCGATAGGTAGACAAAATGCCAAATCCAGTCTGAACATCTGGCTGACTGTGCGATGATCCATAATAATAATAAGTTGGAAGGGACCTTGGAGATCATCTAGTCCAACCTCCTGCTCAAGCAGGAAACCCTATACCATTTCGGACAAATGGCTGTCCAGTCTCTTCTTAAAAACTTCCAGTTTTGGAGCATTCACCACTTCTGGAGGCAGGTTGTTCCACTGGTTAATTGTTCTAACTGTCAGGAAGTTTCTCCTTAGTTCTAGGTTGCTTCTCTCCTTGATTAGTTTTCATCTGTTGCTTCTTGTCCTTGGAGAATAGCTTGACTCCCTCTTCTTTGTGGCAGCCCCTGAGATATTGGAACACTGCTATCATGTCCCCCCTCAAGTATTTATTTAACAAGCAGAGATAACTATCATAGGGAACTGATCAGAAGCTTAATACTTATTAGGAGGGCATAAAACTACAACTATATTTAGGAATTGTAGTAATAATAGTTTCGTAGAAATTTTTCTACCTTGCTTGTCTGTAGTTCCCACACTGTAGTAAGGAAACTAGCTGTCAAAACCACACCAGATATAGAACAAGATTTTAAACTTGTTTTATCACAGCAGAAAATAAGCTCAAAGTCCGGTTTGATGCAGCAAATGGGTCTTTCTAGGTAAATGAAGCAGGAAGATGATTGAAGTAAAAATTCTAGTGTTCTGCCAAGTTGTGGAAATAGTTATCACAGTAGAAAGGAGTCAGGGTTAGACAGGTATGATAAACATGATTCTGGGAATTAATCTTGTGGCAATCCTGGTAAAGAACAACTAGGTCTTGGAGTAAGAAAGCTAGCAAGCCTGGAAGACAAAGAGCAATCATAGAGGTGGGTGGGACAAAAGATTACAAAGAATTAAATAGATATGAGCTGTGCCTAGAATGATTAAGAACAATAAAACAGTAAATTCATTAAAAACAGTAAAAACAAGATTTAGAGATGTTCTTATTTATTTATCTGTTTTTAAATCAATCTAACAATAGAGAAACTTCTTGAGATATCATTGTGAACAATAGTGATACTTAACAGGCCAAACTTCCTGGCCCCTGGCCCCTCTGAGATCTGGGAGTAGCCTTTGAGCCCTTTCCTCAAATGCCTTCCATTTCTGATTTATTAAAGTTGAGGTAATCACTTCTGCTTTCTTAATTCTGAGTTAAATATTTGTAATTGAATATTTAATTGCTCCAACTGGCTAGAAAGAACAAAGCATCAAGGTTTGAGGAGGTGTTACCTGGCCTGTGTGACAACCTTATCATTTGAAAACTGTAAAAATAATTTGGCACTTTCTATGTTTTGCCCAACACAATAACCGTGGTATTAGAATTTACTACTTAAAATTAGATTCTTACTTTCCTTGCATTTCCCCCCCCCCCCAGGGATTTGAAGACTGTCTAGTCTTTGATGAGCTGATGGACCAGTTTCAAAATGACCTCTGTAAGTGGCTATCAGATAGAAAAAGCAATATTCTACCAAATGCAAATTAAAAATGGCTTGATGTGAAATGAGTTCAGTATCTCTATCATCTACTCCATCCACATATTTAGGGTGTGTCTTCTCCTTCTGCAAAACTGCATAAGAACCAACTCCCCCAACCTCTGCGGGCTGGGCAGATTGTAAAGTCTGATAGATCCTGCATGTATGTGTGTAGCAGAATGGGAGATAAGGACTGTGATTGCTCCTGAAATGGAAAGAATCTTTATGAGAAAACTTAACTGATATGGCCCAGGTATCAGTCTACAGGTTTGAATGATTATTCTGTGGGGAAAAAAACATTTGTTTTCCCCATCAGCAACAATAAGAAGGAATTGTAACATGAAGCACATCATAAAATGGCTACTTATCATGAGAATTTTTAAAAGCATGTGCACTGTGAGTAACATTGTGAATTACTCTGTAACATACATGTGCAAATAGGCATTAAACAGTCTAAAGCAAATAATGTGTATAAATTGTCTCCATCTTTTTATGCTAACCCCATGACATCTCAGTTTTGGACCTCAAAGTACCCCTCCTGATGTACTTTTTAAAGACAATGACAAATATGGTCTCTCTGCCTGCAGAAATTCCTGTTTTAGCAAACTATTTTTAAACTAGACCAAACCTTTTTTTTTATTAATCTTGTGAGCGTGTTCTGATAATTTGATATATTGCATTTCATTTTATCTCATTATTTTGTTTGTATTTATAATCTGGAACGTCTTCAAGACTGTTTTACAGACAAAATCAAACATTAGATATTTGCATTTTGCTTTGTTTTGTAGTTAGTTCAAATAAATTAATGATCCTATCCTACCCTAGTGTTACTGTTTTCTATAAAAGGAGATGCTGAATAAAGCTCATGAGTTCTTCAAGCTGCATTAACTTATTATCCTCTAGTTTTTCAGTCAGCAGGAATGGAGGCCGGCATCAATTGCACTGCTCTAGTAGCTGAGACTTAGAACATAGAATAATAGGGTTGGAAAGGGACCTTGGAGGTCTTCTAGTCCAACCCCTTGCTTCTTCTTAGTTCAGCCTCCTTCTTCTGCTTCAGTACAGTAATAGAGACTAGCTCGTGTGAGTGAGTGAGTGAGTGAGTGTAATGTAGTCAAATTAAGAAAGCCTTTGGTGGATTTCCCTGCCTTTATTTCTCTTTCACTGAGTGACACCTATTGGTGGAAAATATAATTGCACTGCTTGGTAGGGTTTGAAAGAGTGGGAAGCCCTCACTCAAATATTCTCTGGCTGGCAAATTGCAGGCATAGAGGAAAAATGAAAAGGAGCAATTCTGACCAACTCCTGTTTCAGCCTGCGCCCTTCCTCTATGCCTGGGATGTGTCAGTTGGAAAAGCTGTAAAAGTCGGGTACAGGGTGAATTGGGAGGAAGCTGCACCTGATAAACACTGCAAAGAAATGGCAATGCTGTAGCTTCAGATGGCAAAAAATGGAACAGCCAGGGGGACATACAGTAGGGCAGTGGTTCTCAACCTTTTTAATGCCGCGACCCCCAACCGGTCGTAAGTCGAGGACTACTCAACTGGTGCAGCACCGTTTGCAGAATGGGACTTTTGGCGGGCTCAGCAGGGCAGAGACAGCCTGAACAATTCCTCTCTATTCAAGAGAGTCTATTCTATTGGCTTTCGAAAGCCAATAGAATAAAAGGGAGTAGCACAGCTAAGGAAAAGGGGAAAAATGGCGGACTGCATTGTTTGGCGACCCCCGTGAAATGGTCGTTCGACCCAAATGGGGTCCCGACCCACAGGTTGAGAACCACTGCAGTAGGGTAAGAATAGGCTGAATAGCACCGACATCCCCAGAATAACTGAAACAGAGAAAATACGTCAACCTTATGTTCAGCACAAGGACACAACTAGTTTAGTTGTCTGTGTGCAGGTTTAGGTTTTTAGAAAGTGACCTTGTATAGAACAAGCCTGAGAAATTTATTAATATAGACAGCTTTATACATGACTTTAGAAAAATGTTTCTTAGTGAGTAACATGATAAGGCTCAAATATAAAGTAACAGTTACAAAATTATATAGTAGATATTATTAATCAGCAACAGGAAAGTGGCAGGCCAGCAGCTGAGTCATGGTTTATAAAAATTCTCAACACTGTAAGAACTGGTATTATGTGACATGTGAAGTTTTTTTTAAAATGTTAATTTTTGGGGGGTTGCAATCTCTTGCAGAACATGAGTTGACAAGGACTGAAATAGAATATTACTATAAACACTTCACAGACTGTATCTTTAGGCATTGTGTGCTCATAAAGCTGTAAATTACAACAAATGCTTATCAGGGAATGGCAACTAGTTGCAACTTCTATTTGCATCTTCTATGGCATATCAAATTTCTCTCTGCAGAAAGCCTGTGTTGTCCCTGCTTTTTCCTTAGGTGTTTGCCTTCCAATGTTCTCAAAGCTAAGGGTACCTGACGATCATGCAATTTCAGATTTAGCCATGTATAATTATATAGAGGTAAGTTAAACAATATTTGATTGGCCATTGCATTATGGGCAATGCCACCAAATGCAAATCTATCTCTTTCTAATTTCAGATGCGGGAACGTGTGAATTCAAGGTGGTTCATTTTCCGAAAGCATATAGACAATTGGCTCCATGTAGTCCTGCCTTCTATCATCATTCCTCTGTATACTATGGTGAGACTCTAACACTTAATTCTACAGGAGTTTTCATGTATTTTTTCTCACAGTTGTCCACTTTTTCCTTCTGGGATACGCCCAGGTTCCTGTATTGATTTTGTAACCTCCTTCAGGTGACATTCTCCAGAATCCGATACCACGAAGCTGTGCAAAGATGGAAATGGCAGAATAAGGTAAACTACATTCAGATGCATTTGCCGAAAGTAGCTACACCAAGCATTTATTGTTGTGGCAAAGGCATAGGAGGAAGTTGAGAAGTATACCTATCTTCACTTTAGATTCAATAAAGATGAAAATTTAGAATGTCTAGTACCATTAAATTATACATACTGTAAGGGTGCAAATAGTTTTCCAGTAGACCTGAAGGCCTTACCTGACTCATCCCCTCTTTGCTCGTCAGGGCTTGGGGTTGATAGAGAGCATGACCAGAGACACTCCAGGACAACCACGACATGTAATCCCCTAGTTAGAATTTATGAGTCCTGAGGCTGTTCAGGATCAGCAGAGTATTACTGGGGCTGCCCTGAAATCTCTTCTTCCAGGACTCTCTTCCTTCCCAGAATGTAAGCCCAATTTCACCAAACAGTTCTGGGAGGATTAGTGAACTAGGATGGTTATATGCCAGTGGTTATATGACACGGGTGCCAGAGGTGGCACTCAGAGCCCTCTCTGTGGACATGCATGCCATCGTCCCAGTTCTAGGCCTTCAGCTGGGTTTTATAAAACCTTTTTGCTTTAGGCCTCCGCCGCCGTGTGCAAAAAAAAAAAAAAAAAGGTTCAACCAATCAATTTCAACTTCTTGCGGGGAAAAAAAATCTTGCAAAGTTGGAATTGATTGATTGAACTTTTTAGTCCCACCCAGTCTGCCATTACCACTGCAGCCACACCCACCCAATGGGCCCACCCAGCCAATGGGCCACACCCACCCGTCACTTGACGATGCATAAGTGGGTTTTGGGTTGCAGTTTGGGCACTCAGTCTCTAAAAGGTTTGCCATCACTGTTACATGCTCATCATCAGCAGATTCCCTTGTGCCATATCTTGCCCAGTTTGATAGTGAAATAAAGAGACAGATGAAAATAGGGAGTGATATAACAGAGAAATAAAAATGTTGAAAGAAATGCTTGTTGCACTCAAACCTAAATTTCTTTGCGACTGACATTGATGTTCAGACCAATAGCCTTAAATAGCCAGATTTAATTCTTCCTAAAAATGTTGGCAAAATAATTGCAATTGTTTCCCCCTAGAATATTTTTCAGATATTTTACTAAAATGCAGATTTTTCATTGTTGTTAAAGGTGATCAATAGAGGCCTCTTCCTCAGCATGGTAGCAGCAGCAGTGAGTGGCATCTATCTGTTCAGAAATGGAAAGTTACCCAAAATTGACTTTCATATAGAGGATTTGTGGAGACATACTTAAAAATGGTGGAAAATTTTCAGAAATCATTTGAGATAGAAATGAATGCTTTCTGAATAATTAATCTCTGTTTTAGAAATTGGTCCTCCAATTTATATTTGATGTATATTTGATATGATGTAATGAATGCTGGATTCAAGACCTAAAATCCTGTTCATATTGAGAAATTCACTGCTATTTTGTTATCAGTGAACATGTCATAAGCCACTTCTAGATATGGATATGTCTTGTATTTTATCATTGCTTTTCTGTTTGTTTTGCAACTGCAGTGTACAGCCCACATAACTCATTGCTGTCCTGTGTTTCATTTGCAAGAAATCTGCACTATCCCAGCTACATCAACAACACATTTTGACAGAAGATGCTGGGGCTTTTCTAAGATTGTTTTACCACCTCATCTTCGCTTCCCTCCCATAAGATAATCATTATGGCTATGCTTGGAGTTATCTAATTCAATTGTTTCTGCATTTTTTTTTTTAAAAAAATCATATAATGCCGGTATTCCATTCTTCTCAAGTTCTAGTATGGTGAAAAAAAATAAAGTTGTTGGTTGGAATCCAGTTATCCATTTCTGCTAGAACAGTTTCAGTAATTGCAATAGGAAGGCAGTGATTCTCTCCTCTGTAATTATCTCCCTGTGCATCCTCAAAATATGATCTGAAATTATCTCCCTGTGCATCCTCAAAATATGATCTGGAGGCTCTTTCATGTTTTGTGGCAACAGTGAAATTCAGTTTGCATGATATTAGTTCCATTCAAAGTTCTAAATCTCAATGTCATGCTCAATGGATTTTAAGGTAGATAGTTCTGGGAGGATGGTAAGGTCATCAGGTTAGCAGGCAAATGCCTGGAAAATATGGTGGAAAAACATCAAGATCAGGAGAGTTTTCAAGTTCACAGAAGTACTCCAAGAAGATTAAAGGATGGGCAGGCAAATTCTCAGAAGATCAGAAGACAGTGGGCCAGTGGGAAGGCACTGGGAAGATTAGGAAATGAGCAGGTCAGTGAGACAATCCTAGAAAGATGGGAGGCAGCCAAGCTGGTAAGAAGATACTATGACGATTGGTTGGTGAAAGGGCCAGCAGGAATAGGCTGAGAAGATAGCAATAACAATAGCCCTTAGACTTATATACTGCTTCACAGTGCTTTATAGCCTTCTCTAAGTGGTTTGCAGAGTCAGCATATTTCCCCTAACAATCTGGGTCCTCATTTTACCCACCTCAGAAGGATGGAAGTCTGAGTCAATCTTCAGCTGGTGAGACTTGAACTGCCAAACTGCTGGCAGTCAGGAGTCAGCATAAGGAGCCTGCAGTACTGCATTCTAACCACTGCGCCACCAGATGAGGCGGGGGCCAAAGGTGTAAAGAATAGTGGAGCAGAGAGCATGTACTAGGGAAATTGGAAGTACATTTGAATCTGTTGTAATTCTGATTACATACCTGAATCTCATATACTATATAATTCCAGTTCTCTTGCTTGTCTTTAAACTTATGAAGATTCTATCTATTCATATTTAAGGGAAAATAAAATTGATACCAAATAACCCCTTTCACATCTCAGACTACTTCAACAGATAAGACATGCTTGAGCACAAATTGAAATGTACATGAGCTTTATTGGTATCAGTGTATAGCTGAGAATTGCAAGCATGGCTATATAGTTGCAAATTGAAATGGCTTTAAATCAGTAAAAGTTTTATTGATTTCAATGATGCATTAACAACATTTATCAAGTATCTAATTAAGTACCTAGAATCCACACTGAGCCAAACTTTTGTGAAAACAATGCTATGCACATTGTGACATCACAATACAAGTTCTGCTCCTTATGTACATATACATATGATATGTTGCAGTGCTAATACAAAAGGGGAGAGTTTAGATTGCAATTGTTGTTTTGCCATTTTCCCTCCCTGCGGATGGTCATGCCTAGCATCTTCAGAACTGACAAACTTTAATATACAATGTTAAAGTGACTGCAATTACTTTTCCCGAAAATAAGACCTACCCTGAAAATAAGCCCTAGCTTGATTTTGGGGAGTGGGCCTAATATAAGCTCTACTCAAAAAATAAGCCCTAGTTTTGGGGTGAGGCGCACATCTAAAAATCAAGCTAGGGTGGATGTGGGGGGTGGAGCTACCCCACATGCCCCACACTCACCTACCGTTGCAACCAAGCCTCCCATGCCCTGACACCTGCCTCACCAGCCCACTTCTTCTGCAGCTACTTGCCACTGCTCACACACGCGCATCACCCCCAACCTCTATTTTGCCATCAGAGGTCTTCAGGAAATGCCTCTGCAGCTAAGAATGGAGCAGTGGATTGACACACATGGCACCTCTCAGCCTCCATTTTGCCTTCAGAAGCCTTCAGAAAAGGCCTCTGCAGTCGAGAACTGGGCTCCAGATTGATGCGTGCAGCACCCCCTGGAGGCATTTCCTGAAGGCCCCTGACAGCGAAATGGAAGCCAGGAGTGACATACATGAGCGGCAGCGAGTGGCCGCAGATGTAGGCCAGCTGGGCAGGGCTGTTGGTGCCACCGCCATGAGGTGAGACCATGGAAAAGACATCCCTTGAAAATAAGACCTGGTGCCTCTTTTGGAGGAAAAAAAATAAAAATATCACTGGGTCCTATTTTTGGGGAAACACAGTATCTTGTTTCCTCTTGGTTGCATACCGCTTGCCTGATTCTTTGCATTGACTTGTTCTTCATTGTAGGGAAGGCCCTATGCATGATTTCAAACCAATCTTTTCCCTGTAGAACTACAGGGATTTTTTTTTACCCACCAATTAGTTTAATTGACATACCATTCTATTAATTAAAATTTGTTAAAATCAGTTGCGACAATACTATATTTCTCATGTAATGTCCTATCATGCCTATCATGTACTATCATGACAGTAATTGATGTCTACAGTGCCAAAAAAATTGGGATTTACATATATCAATAGAACAAAAATGAAATACACAGCTTTCAAATATCTCATCTGCTTCCGTGTCACATATAATGCTTGGCTTTGCATTTGCTTATATCTTGTGGACTTAACCAATTCAACTAAACTCATAAAAATGATTTAATGCAATGGGTAAACCAGGACAGAACTCTGTTCATGCATTTCATCAGTCGTAATATGGTTTGCCTGATTTATCATAAGCCATAAATGTTTTTTGAATATAGAGCTGATCAACAGTCCAAAGAAAAGCTATCTGATTATAATTTGTGGACCTGTCAGTATTTTTTCAGTAAAAGGATTTCCTATATTCAGCAGCTGATATAGTTGTTAAATTTAAATTGGAAAATGGAAGTTACCATTTAGTCTTATCAGTCACTGGGTAATACTTTTGGAAGAGCTCATTTTTTCTGAACTAACTAGGCCTTCTGAACAGTAGAAGAGAAATGCAAGTACATTTTTACTAACATGTTATTGTTTAAAATAGTGGTTCTCAACCTTTCTAATGCCGCGACTCCCGACCATGTGGTTGTAAGTCGAGGACTACCTGTATTTCCCTGCGGGCGGGGCAGGAGGAGGCGCGCACGCTCCACCTCCTCTCCTGCGGCTGGAGTGCACGCTGGGCAGGCCGAGGGTGCACGCAGGCCGTCACCCAGCAACCGCCTCGGCCCGGGAGCACCGCGCATGCATGGTGCCACCCCCTGCACCGTCCGAGGTGTAGCTGGCAAGCGACAGTGACGGCGCAGGCCGACTACCGGCTGGGCCACCAGCTGGCCTAGCCCAAGGGAGGTAAGCCACCTGCCGGGCCCCACACGAGCCAGCAACCCTCCCTCTGCCCGCCGCTGCCCCGCTAGCCTTACCTTGTCCACCGCACATTCGGTGCGGTGGCAGGCAGGCCCAGGTGCTCCTGGGTGGCCATGGCATGCGGCAGCGAGGGCGCAGGGCGACCACCGGCTGGGCCACCAGCTGGCCGAGCCCAAGGGAGGTAAGGCACCCGCCAGGCCCCACGCGTGCCAGCAACCCTCCCTCACCCGCAGCTGCCCCACTAGCCTTACCTTGGCCACCGCATGTTTGGTGCGGTAGCAGGCAGGCCCAAGCGCTCCTGGGCAGCCATGGCATGTGGCAGCGAGGGTGCAGGGCGACCACCGGCTGGGTGACCAGTTGGCCCAGCCCAAGGGAGGTAAGGCACCCGCCGGGCCCCACGCGTGCCAGCAACCCTCCCTGCACCCGCTGCTGCCCCACTAGCCTTACCTTGGCCACCGCATGTTCGGTGTGGTGGCAGGCAGGCCCAGGTGCTCCTGGGCAGCCATGGCACGTGGCAGCGAGGGTGCAGGGCAACTACCAGCTGGGCCACCACGCATGCCAGCAACCCTCTCTGCGCCCGCCGGCCTCCCACCTCCCACCCTTGGCCCTCTTTTACTTACATTTAGTAGTTGTTCAGCAGGGAGGGGTGGAAACGTCCAGAAAGCTCACCTTAGCTGCAGACAACTTGCAGCACCATTTGTAGACTGGGACTTTTCGCGGGCTCAGCAAGGCAGAGACAGCCTGGACAATTCCTATTTGCTTTTGAAAGCCAATAGAATTAGACTCTATTCAAGAGAGTCTATTCTATTGGCTTTTGAAAGCCAATAGATTCTAATAGAATGCCAATAGAATAGAGTCTCTTGAATAGAGCCTATTCTATTGGCTTTCAAAAGCTAATAGAATAAGAGCGAGTAGCACAGCTAAGGAAAAGGGGAAAAAATGGTGGACTGCATTGTTTGGCGACCCCATGAAATGGTCATTCAACCCCAAATAGGGTTGGGACCCACAGGTTGAGAACCGCTGGTTTAAAACAATCCTATTACTGGGGATTGAATGTCGATTGATATCCAGACAGGACATCTGGCACAAAGAAGCTCATCCTCAGCTCATAATCTGCTCCTCAAAGTTATCAGATCATCAGATCCCTAATACAGCAACAGGTGAATAAAAGTTTTTATAGATTTTTTGATTCATTTGGTAATAGCTTCAGAACTGTCTCCTGCAAGCAGGAATAAAATTTTGTGTTTACTGGACAAGACCTCATAAAGCTTGCTGATCGACAATCATGATGAGTCAAAGCCATCTGAGTCTATTCCATAGTAGTCAAATATTCCTCCCCCCTCAAAAAACCCCCAAAGTTCTCTGATTACTCACCTGGTTTTGTAAACTATGAGACAAATATACACATAGGTACATATAGGTGATATGTATGGAAACAGCAATGCTGGAAATGTGTAAAGTGCTGGAAGCTCTCTGAGGTAGTAAACTCAGCTATTTAAAGCAAAGGGACTGAATGCTGATTGGCTGCTCTGCTCTGATACACTCTTTTGGAGTCCCAGAAAAAAAAGGTTCACAGTGCAAAACATTGATGCTTTCTGAGAGATGGGTGGGATTGCAATTGCTCATGAGATGAACAAATCAGCATTGTTTTGAATGCAACATAGTACCTTCTTGGGAAAATTACCACTTTGTGGTAATAGCTCATCACCTTCTCACTCACCTTAAAATAGGCCTTGTAAACACCTCACCTCACCTTAAAACAGGCCCTATAAACAACAAAATTGTTAATTAAAAGAACTCCCTGAGTGGCAGTTGGCATTTTATTTACATACTATGTATAGTAGAGGTTTAGATAATTTTATAAACCAAACCCCTAATTCCCTACAGTTTGTATGGGTGATGAATGGAAGAGGCCTAGCTACTCTGAGTGCTTCATCTGAGATATGCAGTAAAGTTCTCTAATGCTTACGTATTTTTTTAAAAATGTTGGAATAGAAGCATGCTGCATGTAACAACAGTGGCAAGAATTATATTCGCGCAGTATTGAAAGAAGGAAGAAATAACATCAGATGAAGAAATAATTAAAAAAAATACTAGAATATGCAGAGATGGATAGACTGACTATGTGACTGAAAGAAAAAGAAGAAACGGAATATTATCAAACTTGGGACTTATTTTATCAAGGGCTAGAGGAAAGAATAAAGGATTAGGAATTAAATTTGTATTAGTGAATGTAAATTCAGCCAGAATATTTGTTGAACAAATACTATTGAATGTATGAAAAAGTCAATAAAAATCACATATATATATAAAGAAGCATGTTGCAAAACCCGCAGAATGGTTTTCTCAAAAATAACTGATATTATACAGCAATAACAGTTGATTTAAGAAAAGCAAATGGATTCATCTTCTGTTTTTCTGCTGAAGAGTTTCTTTGTGCTTTGCACTGTTGCTGAAGTTTCATTTCATTGGCCATTAAATCTGGGGTTCACAACAGTGGTAGTAGCACTCTTGAAAAGAGGATTGTCAGCCTGTCAATAAAACATCAGAAACTTTTAGCTGCTAATAAAACCTAACATTTCAAGATCAGATCTGGATTCAGATGGGTAATCATACACTCATTTAATAGCTCGATAAAACCCAAACTAAACAGCAGGAAGATGATAGAATCTACACCAAAGTTCTGCCCAAGTACACCAAGCTGAATCAATTACTTTGATTAATAACTCAAACACAGGAAGAAAGAGACACAAGTAGGTCTTCTCCTTTCTTTATATCTATCCACCAGGGTTAAACATCTTACCTCATTCCATTTGGCCTTGGATTTCTCCTTCTCAAATCTGTGATATTCTTTGCGATCAATCAACTCTGCCACTAGCCGCCAAGCCAGGAGGAGAAGGAGTCCAATAAGAGCCACTCCAGCTATAGTGCCCCCCACTATGGCTGCAATGTTAGGGGGTTGGGGGCATTCTAAGAAAAGAAAGAAAAATGATTAATAATGTGTGCTTGACTGAGCAACAGAAATACAATGTATTTATAAGACTATATCCGTTTGCATATATTATATACTAGTGGTAAACGTTTCTTAAATGAATAAAGATGAGGCAGAATTCAAAAATATACATGATACATTTCCCCCTACTTAAATAACAGATCCTGAATCTCCATATGAGATTTATACAAACTCTTTAAAGGCCACATATTCTGTCAGTGGCTTGCTATTCCATCTGGGAGACCACCTAACTAATTCTGACTCACTAGTTACTATAGGGCAGTGATGGCGAACCTTTTAGAGGCCAAGTGCCCAAATTACAACTCAAAACCCATTTATTTATCGCCAGGTGCCGGGTAGGTGTGGCTGACTGGATGGGGGTGGCTGAGGTAGTCACAGCCGACTGGGTGAGTGTGCTACGGTGGGTGTGGACGCCTGTGGGGGCTGGGCAGGATTGGGGGAGATCAAGGGGGTATCTGGCAGGTGGGGCGGTGGGCCAAAGGCTCGTCCTGTGGGGTAAGGCAAGGTGAGGCAGGTTGAGTGTGCCAATTGCCACGGGGCAAGGCAAGGCAAGGCAGGGGCCAGAGCAGCTGCTGCCTGATACCATCAGCCTTCACACACAGAGGCCAGCGAGTGCATGGGAGCCAACGGTGTCTATCAGCAGCCACAGCATGCTGGCTGTCCTGCATCATGGCAGCCCCATTGGCGTGGGCGGAGATGGCCCCAGGACATCCAGAAAGGAGCCCTCACCTGGTGTGGGCCATGTCTACATGGTGGCTCTGACAGGCAGGGGCTACTGCTCCTCCTGCTGCTCTGAGCCTCTTGACCAGCCAACCACACAGGGAAGCAGGAGGCGGCGGCAGTGATCCCTGCATTGTTAAGCCCAGCCAGCAGCAGATCTGGAAGCAAAGCTGTGCTGCCCATACTCGTGTTTATGGAGGCAGTGGTGGGAGAAGGTGAGCTGTGGCGCATGCCCATTCCTCTCCACTGCCACCCACATCATCCTGCATGCAAGGCCCAGAAGTACATGCGGGATGATGTGGGGCAGCAGCGGCAAAGAGTGGGCACATGCCAGATCCTGCCTTCCCCTGCTGCTGCCACCCCCACCAGCGCGAGGATGGTGGGCACAGCTTTGCTTCCAGATCTGCTGCCTGACACCATTGGCCCTCGCACACAGAGGCCAGCAAGCGCATGGGGGCCAACAGTGTCTGTCAGCAGCCACAGCATGCTGGCTATCCTACATAATGGCGAACTGGCCACAGAGCCCCATCGGCGCAGGCAGAGACAGTCTTGGACTGGCTGGAAGGAAGCCCTTGCCTGGTCTGGACCCATCCACTCAACAGCTCTGATGGGGGTGGCCTCTGCTGCTGCTCTGACTGGTCAACCATGCAGGGAAGCAGGAGGGGCAGCTGGTGCACGAAATCCGCTGCCTCGTCGGGCTGCCAGCAAGCAGCCGAGGTGGCTCCAGACCCATGGCTGCCCCTCCACCTCCTCTTGCTTTCCTGCATGATTGACTGACCGATGGTGTCAGGCAGCAGATCCGGAAGCGAAGCTGTGCCCACCATCCTCACGCTGGTGGGGGTGGCGGCAGCGGAGGAAGGTGGGATCTGGCCCACCCTTTGCCCGACCAAGACAGAGGGAAGGCGAGGCAGAGAATTGGTTGTTAAATGATTTGAAACCCACCACTGGTCACTTCCAAAGGCCGCTCACTCACTCTCCCACCAAAATTGCCCCTTTTATAGGTTTCCTCACCCCGCCCAGCTCTTGCATGCATGGAGAGGGGGAGGGGAGCAGCCCAGCTCTGCGTCCCTCTGTCTGTGGCAATGGTGCATGTGCCCACAGGGATGGCTCTGTGTGCCGCCTGTGGCATAAGTGCCATAGGTTTGCCACCACGGCTATAGTGTCTTCCATCACAAGGAAGAAAGATCCTCATGAGGTCCTCTCAAAATACAAGTTGCCTCTCTTCCCATCACTTACACAGTGAAGGCCAAGATCTGCTTACGTTATTGGTTGTGTCCAGCAATTACACAGCACTCGTGCCATTTCTAGTCAAAAGATATTACAATGGAGAACAGATGTTAGTTTTGGTGATGTGGCACTAAAAGCATACCTTTGTCAGGCTTGACTGTAATAGAATAGTGCTCTTCTCCATCAGTCTGAAACATTGTGTAAGAGATCCAGCAATTCTCTGAATCCTTTTCCCTGCATTCTTTACTTTTTGGTTGTACATTACTTTCAACAGTAATATTTGAACAACTATCAGAGCAATTCTTCTGAAATGGACCACTCCCAAAAGCAAGACATTCAACACAGGAACTAAAAAAAAAACAAGAAGGAAAACTTTTTTTAAAAGTTTCATAACAGAACCATGATACAACAGATCTATATTTTATATAGTATATTACAGCATATTATAAATGAGGAGGATATAAATCTGAGAGAACCCAGACTTATTAAAATATATACTACGTAAGTTTTGTATCAGGAGGATGACAAGTATGAGATAACCTCATGAGGCAAGGGTGTCCACTATCTCCATTATTATTTATTTTTACTTTGGAAGTTTTAAATAGAAGGATTAGACAGGACACAGAAATCAAAGGATTGAAGATAAAAGACGAAACATGTAAGTTACAAGCATTTGCTGATGATCTAGTATTTATTTTGGAAGAACCTTTAGAGATGATCCCTAAGCTATGGAGAAATGGCGGGATTAAAAATAAATAAAGAAAAAACTAAGGTAATAGTTAAGAATTTCACAGATAAACAGAAAAGGCAAATGCTAGAGAAAACAGAGGTTACTTAGGTATACATCTTTTGGCCAGATGTTCGTCAGTAAAAGAAGACAACTATACAAAACTATTGAAACAAATAAAGCTAGACTTGGAAAGATGGAAAAATCTGCAGTTGTCAATATTAGGAAGAATTGCTACAGTAAAAATGAATGTACTACCGAAGATTCTATTTTTATTTCAAACAATTCCAATAAAACTTGAGAATTTTTTTTCAAGATTTAAACTCATTAATTTTGAACTTTATTTGGCAGGGGAAGAAAGCTAGAATTAAGATGAAAATACTACAAGATGCTAAGGAAAATGGAGGATTTGGGCTGCTGGAATGGGCATTGTATTATCAGGCATCTGTTTTAACATGAGCGAAAGAATGGATAATACTTAGAAACAAAAGGTTGTTCTATTTAGAGGGACATGATTTACAGTTGGGGTGGCATGCTTTTTTATGGTATGGGAAAAATAGAACTCATAAGTATTTTCAAAGTCACTTTATAAGAAATGCTTTGTTAACAATATGGGAAAAAATTAAAGCTAAAATATACCTAAAAATTCCAGGGTGGTTATCAACGATGGAGGCAGTTGTACATCCGAACTTGGCAGACTTTGAAAAAATATGGGCATATAGAGATATTCTAAATATTGATGGGAATTTAAAATCTAATCAAGAACGGGAAAATCAGGGGATCAACCTGTCGTGGTGGGCACATTTACAGATACAAAATAGATATGAAAAAGATGTGAAAATGTATGGATTTTATAAAGATCAAACTGTGTTTGATAAGATTTTATTAACTTCAAATGAGAAATTAATTAAGAAAATGTACAATTTTTTGTTAATTTTGGAAACGGAAAGCGAACAAGTTAAAGAAACAATGATAAGATGGGTGAAAAACTTTGGCTATAATATAGAACTAGAAAAGTGGCAAATGCTATGGGAGAGAAACTACAAATTAACAATGTCAACTTCATATAAAGAAAACTTGTATAAAACGTTTTATAGATGGCACTTGCCACCAACAAGATTAGCAAAAATGTTTAAAAATATGTCAGATAGATGCTGGAAATGTAAACACAATGCAGGCACGTACTACCACATCTGGTGGACATGTGGCAAAGCTAAGGCTTATTGGAAAAAGATACGTATGTGGTTAGAAAAAATATTAGGTGAAGATGAGAATTTTAAACCTGAACTTTTTTTACTAGGTATAATGCCTGAAAAGATTAATAAGCAGACTTTATATTTAATTTTACACATCACTACAGCAGCGAGAATAATCTTCGCACAATACTGGAAGAATGAAGGATTGCCATCAGAAGAAGAAATAATCAGAAAAATATTGGAACGTGCAGAGATGGACAGATTAACTATGAGACTGAAAGATAAAGAAGACACAGACTACTACCAAATTTGGGATTTATTTTATTGTTGGTTAGAGGAAAGAATGAAGGATTAGGAATCGAATATGTATTAGCATAGCTAACCCCAGACAACCCGTTGATTGGAAAAATTAACATATGTATGCAAAAGAAAACCAATGAAATCTTTATATATAAAAAAGTATGAGTTAACCTCAAATAGATGAGATCTCCTGGGGTTTACATTAACTGTCCTTGGTCAACTGGTATTGTTTACTGAGGAGAAAGGAGATTATCCTAACGAGACTCCCTCCAAATTATTTTATGATATAAATAAGATGAACCTGAAGTGGAACAATAAAATCTAGTTGTACAGCAGATATCTCTCCAGGCGCCTAGGATTTGTTGGAGGCTCCCTCTTGGTGTTTTTAATACCAAAATCTACAGACAGGAATGGATTTTATTGATGCCAATTCCTGAATAGGTTGGGAAACCAATGGAAATGGTTTCAGTTAAACTCGGTTTTGCTTAACCCTTTATACTGAGGACTGATTGACAGTAAAGCAGTTGGCTCACTGTCCCACTGTTAACATGAAGATCAAAACATGAATAGTAAAAATGATGCAGTTTGGGACTTTTAAATTAAATTTGTTATTGTGTGTTTGGATGTGTTATTATAATGAGCTCTACTTTTTATTTATTAGAGTATGTATTGCTGCCATATTTTAAAAATAAGATCAAGATTTTTGTTTTTGAGAGAGAGAATTAGGATGATTGGACATTTCCCTGGATCTTGAATAATGATGGGAAGAGACTGCAATGTGTGCATGGGCCCTACTGATAAATTTCTATTTGCTAAGTTTGTGCATATGTAGATATTACAGAAGGAAATAAAGGCTAATCATCAAGAGGGAAAAGCTGTAATTATGCACAACTATGCCTTGCATGTTCACTAAAGAGTTTACATCATTTTGTACCCAATGGAGCAGCTTAGGGAAGCTCTTCTCATGGGCAATGGCACCTACATAGTTTTCTTTTAGTGTTTGTTATGGTCTGTAATCTAAATGTCAATCTCCAGCTCAAGTATCCAAATAAAAGTCCAGGATTATTTTCATCTCTGAAAAGCTTATTCTTTATTGAATACATGGCTTGGTGAAGGCAAGGAAAAACTAACTCTAAAATCTCAGAGTTCTGAAGGAGATGGGAGATGTTATCTCAGAACCATTGCACCATATCTTTCAAAAGTCCTGGAAGTCCAGGGAAGTACCTGAGGATTGGAAAAGAGCTGATGTGGTCCCCATCTTCAAGAAAGGAAAAAAAACAGACCCAGGAAACTACAGACTAATCAGTTTAACATCAATACCTGGGAAAAGATAATCATAAAACAGATCTGTAAACAACTAGAAGGAAACAAAGTTATAACTAGTAGCCAGCACGGGTTTGTCAGAAACAAATCATGCCAAACCAATCTTATTTCATTCTTCAATAAAGTGACTAAACTAATAGACCAGCAAAATACTGTAGATGTAGTATACTTAAACGTCAGTAAGGCATTTGGTAAGGTAAGCCATAACCTACTCCTTGGTAATCTAGAAAAAGGTGGAATAGACAACATCACCAACAGATAGATCTGTAGCTGGCTGGCAAACTGTACTCAACGAGTAGACCTCAACGGCACTACATCCACACGGAGAGAAGTAAGCAGTGGGGTACCATAAGGTTCCGTCTTAGGCCCAGTACTGTTCAATATCTTCATAAATGTCTTAGATGAGGGAATTGAAGGGGAACTCATCAAATTTGCAGTTTGGTAGGAGTAGCCAACACCCTGGAAGACAAACCCAGGATCCAAATGATCTTGACAAACTTGAACAATGGACCCTGTCCAACAAAATAAGTTTCAATGTGGAGAAAAGCAAAGTTTTACATTTAGGCAGGAAAAATCAAAGGTACAAGTACAGACTGGGGGAGACCTGGCTTAAAAACAGTAACTGTGAGAGGGATCTTGGAGTCCTAGTGAATGGTCAATGTGTAGCAGCAACCAAAAAAGCTAATACAATCATGGGTTGTATAAACAGAGGCATAGAATCAAGATCACACAAAGTATTAGTACCTTTATTAGTATCTTTATAAAACCCTAGTAAGACCACACCTGGAATACTGCAGCCAATTTTGGTTACCTTATCACAAAAAAGATGTTGAGAGTTTGGAAAAAATTCAGAGAAGAGCAACTAAGATGATCAAAGGCCTGGAGACTAAAACATATGAAGAATGGCTGCAGGACTTCGGTTTGGCTAGATTAAAGAAAAGAAGAAATGGGGTGACATGATAGCAGTATTCCAGTATTTGAGGGACTGCCACAAAAACGAGGGGGTCATATTTTTCTCCAAAGCATCACAGGGCAAGATAAGAAACAATGGTTGGAAACTGAACAAAGAGAGAAGCAATTAAGGAGAAATTTCCTGACAGTGAGGACAATTAACTAGGGGAACAGCTTGCCTCCAGAAATCATGGGCACTCCATCACTGGAGATTTTTAAGAAGAGACCAGACAGTCACTTGTCTGAGATGGTATAGGTCTCTTGCTTAAGCAGGGGGCTGGACTAGAAGACCTTCAAGGTCCCTTTCAGCTCTATTCTATTCTATCCCAAGGCATCAGACCATAGCATATAACAATGACTTTCCCAGCCAAACCCCCCAGATATCTATGTAGCTCATGTAAACAAGTTCTCTTCCGTAGAACTGGAGAGGTTTCATTTCTCTAACTAATTCATTCAAAAGCAAAACCTCCCCCGCCCTTACTTTAATGGCAAGATGAAAACAGAGAGGCAGGTAGCTGCCAAATTTTCACTCTTGACAATAAATCAGAAATGATAAGCTATTGATCATATTGATTCTCACCATGATAGCTTGGGAATGTATTATAACATAACATAACATAACATAACATAACATAACATAACACAACACAACACAACACAACACAACACAACACATATATCTATACCTCTACTCTACCTATCATCTATCTCTATCTATGTACCAGTGTCTGTCTGTCTATCTGTCTGTCTGTCTGTCTGTCTGTCTGCCTGTCTGCCTGCCTGCCTGCCTATATCTCTTTCTGATCAGTTGAATGGGAATGCCCCATGCATATACAATATGCTGGACTAGTGATCTGTCTAAAGCAGGGGTGTCAAACTGTTGGCCCACGGGCCAGATGCATCATGCCAAAACCGCGCCCACCCCATTGCTAGCAATGGAAAAAAAGTTGTGTTACCTCACGACACGTCACGTGACATTGCAAGTTTGACACCCCTGGTCTAAAGTATTGATGAATGTCTTCAGTTCTGTATCCACAAACCAGTATATTTACATTGGGTGATCAAATACATTTTTAGAATTGCTTCAGATCTTATCATGCCTCCAAAGGTCTTTGATTTTTAAGAAAACAATGTGAATTTGAATTTGTTCTTCTAAATCAAAACTGTGATGACCCAGGGCACAGCACAGAGGCAATGCAGTCAGCTGGCAATTCAAACCGCCCTTTAATTGCTCCAAATTTTCCCCAAATGCTCCCACGTTTCTGGCAAGCCTCCAAACAACGGAAGACACACACACCTCTGGCTGCAAGTAGTTTCACATACTGTCTGATTAGGAGAGTAATTTACTCAAGGTCATGGATATAAGAGAGAATGACACATACATCATAAACCTAATGAGTCTGTGTGAATACATGCTTGTGTGAGCAGTTTCAAAAGGGAAGCCAAAAGACAGTCCGAGATCTATAAACATCCAAGTAACGTTGTCAGCCAATCCAAGGGTCAGAGTTTCTGGGTTTTCAAGCAGAAGTCATAGAACAAGAGATCAGCAACAAGACACACAAAACTCCAAGGAATCAGTGTTTGTTCCCAACAAATGCCTCTCCCCACAGTGTCTCCTTAAGTCTCATTCTCCAGATGTGCCTTGTGGAGAGGGGCAGGATGCTCTCCTCCTGAGTAGTTGAGCCTGCCTGCATCCTTCCTTCCTTCTCTCCACTCTCCGTGCTCTAGGATCAGGTGGGGATGGGTCTTGCTCATCGCCTGAACTCTGTCTCTCCTGTTCAACCTGTCCCACTCCTGAAGGGCCCCGGCCTGCCTCTGCCTGCTCTTCCTCACATTCCTCTGAAGCCACAGACACCTATCCCTCGACCTCCATAGGGTCCCGTTCCAGCTCATTTTCCTCCGCAGATTCAGGCTCCGAAGGAGGCATGACAAAAACCCTGGTTTAAACATAAATGTATAGCTGCTAAGAAAATATGAGTTAGTATACAGCAAGAGTAAGTTTGAAGAAGCAGCAGCAGTCTGTTATTGTGGAAAAAGACCTATAACCACAACTGAGCCCAAAATTTCTGTTGCTAAGCAAGGCAGTTGTTAAGCAAGTTTTGCCCTGATTTACGATTTTTCTTGCCACAATTGTTAAGTGAATCACTGCAGTTGCTAAGTTAGTAACACAGTTAAGTGAATCTGGCCTCCCCATTGACTTTGCTTATTGGAAGTTCGCAAAAGGTGATCCTGTGACACACTCCCCCGACACTGTAACCATCATAAATACATGCCAGTGGCCAAGCATCTGAATTTTGATTACATGACCATGGGGATGCTGCAATGGTCAGAAGTGTGAAAAACTATCATAAGTAAATTTTTTCAGTGCATTGTAACTTCAAATAAACAAAGGGTTGTTAGTCAAGGAATACCTGCACAAGGCATCACTTAAACATAAAAAAGTATAATGATGCACAAAGCTTGGCAATAACTTGCTCAGTCTATTAAGAAGAGTGTTACAATTAAATTTTAAAGTATTATAGCAGGAAATATTTGACAAAATGAACCCAGAGCTGTTTATCCTATTCCGCCCCCCAAAAGGGAAATTTACTTCCATTTACATTATGTTTGATAGGTTACAATCACTAGCCCAGTCACTACTTCAAAGGTTAAAAGTTTACTTAGCCAGATTAAGGTAGGAAAAGTTCTGGTGATGTCAACATTCCTATAGATTTAATAAATGTTATTAGTTATTAATAAGCACTGCTCCATCAACTTCATTTGCATTTATAGATCAAGATACTCATATACCCAAAGGCCTATGAACTATCAGCAACACACTGTAAAAAAACAATTAGATATAATTGGTGCTTTTTTTCTAAAAAAAAAAAAAGGTGCCGGAACTCACACACATCATACAACCCACCTTGCCTACCCTACAAGGTTCCATCCCAAAAAAGTGCTGGAACTCCGTTCTGGGCGTTCTACAAGAAAAAAAGCCCTGGATATAATGATAGAAAAATAATTTTGCTGCATTATTGCTACTGTAAAATTACATTTAACATTTAACTGATAGCTAATGAAGAGAAACTGATAGCTAATGAAGAGAAGGACAAAGAGTGACATGATGGCAGTGTTTCAATATCTAAGGGTTTGCCACAGAAAAAAAGGGATTGATTTATTCTCCAAAGGAGCTGAAGGCAGGACAAGAAGCAATGGATGGAAACATATCAAAGAAAGATCTAACCTAGAACTAAGAGAGATTTCCTAACAATGAGAACAATTAATCAATGGAATGGCTTGCCTCCAGAAGTTGTGGGTGCTCCATCACTGGATGGTTTTTAAGAGTTTGGACAGCCATTTGTCCAAAATGGTATAAAGTCTCCTTCTTGAATAGAGAGTTGGTCTAGAAGACCTCTAAGATCCCTTCCAACTCTATTTTTCTGTTATTCTGAAGAAAATCTTTCCTATTAGATTAACTATTGATAGACTGATTATATGCTATCAAGTCAATGTCAACTCTTGGCAACCACACAGATTTTCTCTATGATAATCTGTCCCTAACCTGATTCATCTTGTTACTGGTCATCCTGTTCTTCTCTTTCTTTCCAGCATTAGAATCTTTTCCAGAAAGCTTTAGAAAATAAGTTAACACCCTCCTCTCTGCAACAGCCCCTCAAATATTGGAAGATTGCTCTCATATATCATCCCTCATCCTTCCTTTCATTAGACTAGACCAGAGGTCTTCAAACTCGGCCCTTTTATGACTCATGGACTTCAACTCCTAGAATTCCTCAGCCAGGCATGCTGGCTGAGGAATTCTGGGAGTTGAAATCCATGAGTCATAAAAGGGCCAAGTTTGAAGACCCCTGGACTAGACATACCCAGTTCCTGCAACCATTCTTCATGTTCTAGCCTCCAGCTCCCTAATCATCTTTGTTGCCATTCTCTGTACCATTTCTAGAGTTTCAACATCTTTTTTTGTATCATAGTGACCAAAATTGGATACAGTATTCCAAGTGTGATTTTACCAAAACAGTATAAAATGGCACTAACACTTCATGTGATACTATCCCTCTTTTGATGCAACCTAGAACTGCATTTCCTTTTTTGGCAGCTGCAGCACACTGCTGGCTTACATTTAAGTGGTTATCCATTAGGACTACTAGATCCCTCTCACTGTTACTGCTGTTGAGCCAAGTACCACCTATTCTTTACTTGTACATTTGGTTTTTCTTCCCTAAGTATAAAACCTTACCTTACTCACCACTGAATTGCATGTTGTTGGGTAGGGCCCAGCATTGAAGTCTGTCAAGATCCTTCTGGATTTTGACCCTATCTTCTAAAGTGCTGCCTATTCCTGCTAGCTTGGTCTCACCCCTCATCTAAATCAATTATGAAAATGTTGGAGAGTACTGGGCCTAAGAAAGAACTTTGTATGCTTCATCCATGTGGATGTAGTTCCATTGAGGACTGCATGTTGAATGTGGTTGGTCAGTCAGTTATGAATCCATCAGGTGGATGCGATTTATCTCTCAAGGTAGTTACCAAGAAGTAGGTTGTGGTCTACTATGTCAAGTGCCTTATTGAAGTCCAAGTATACTATGTCTGTAGCATTGGGCTGGTCCACTAATTTAGTCATTTTGTCAAATAATTCAATATGATTTGTCTTGCATTATCTCTTTTTGACAAACCCATGTTGGCTTCCAGTAATAGCTTTGCTGGTTTTAAAGTATTTGATTATCTTTTCCAGGATCTTCCAGGTAATGATGTCAGGTTGATTGATCTGTACGTTACAAATAGCAAAGTGAAATTAAGTGAGGATAAGGAATTGGATCAAAGTAGACAGTTCCCGCATATCACTTACACATATCTGGCACAGGGAGATGGGCAGCTTGGGCACTCCTCACAGAGAGGGGGCTGATAGCGTCCATTACATTTGCATGTATTGCACTGACATTCCCCCCGGAGACTGCACACATTCCCATATTTATTCCGACATTTTTCTGTTGAAGCTAGGCACTGACAGGCAGAGCCATCATATTTTGAGTTACATTTACATTTCCCACAGTCACAAACACCTCTTTCTGAAAAGAGAAATTAGAGAGGTTAGGGCCAAAAGCATTTCTTTGCATCTGTCCTTGACACATAACATCCAGAATGGGTTATCTAGAAAGGGTTACTAAATACAGGTCAGCACTCTGCTGCACATGGCCAGCCATTCACAAGTGATCCACTGCAGGTACAGAAACCCTGGAATTCTGGGTATCATATGAAAAATACTGCAGTGATCCTCAATGCAATAACTTGTCCCTGGCAAATTGGATGTTCAAAAACTGTGAAATAAACAATATTCTAAAGGAAATAGTCAATATTTATTTACACCAAAAATTCATTCTAGGTATATGGATATCAGCTGATTTACTTCCAAATTATACAGTGTGGATTAAATTTCTATTTATACAACTCTTTTGTAAAATACAGAAAAATAACAGTGTGTAATGGGAATCATATGCTTTACAGCTTATAGTAAGAATGTCTGGAGTAATAGTATCAAAGGCCAGAGGAGATAAATTTGGTATTTTCATATTCAGCTTTCATCAATCACTTACCTTCCCCTCCACACACTAGACCATTGTGAAGTTCACAGTTCATGTTGTCACATTCACAGAAGGGACCATAAATATGCTTTTTGGAATCTGCCATAGTATGGCAAATACATTGTCCACATACACAATCTCCCAGGCCAGAACAAATGACTGAAGAATTGTCCTTTCGACAGGTTTTTTCCAGTTCCTTCCTGGTTTTGCCTCCAGTCTTACAATCACAGTTCTTTCCAACATAGCCAGCATTGCATCTGGCATAAGAGAAGACATATTCAACATCAAAGAATAGAGTTAGCAAGCATCATTATTATGATCAACCTTATTTTCAATTACAGTTTCCTTTATCTGTATTTATAATCTGCTACTATACAGTCTGCATCCATATATACTCATCAAAGAAGGTGATCTGTCCCAGCCTACGTGAGTCCTTCTTAAGCTCACAAGGAGGAACCCCTCTTCCAACAAGTAGGCTGGAACTGCAGGGAAAAAAACCAATCCCCATTTATTATTCACAGACCCGAATCAATGTCCAAGGCAAACAAAACACAGTTCATAGAAACTTGATCCTCAACACAAATGGTTGCCTTTGGCAACCAGCACCTCCCACATCTTTCCTTTTATTATGCAGCCAAGGTGTGGCTTCCTAATGCCTTCTCCTTTGCCTTTGGAGCCACACCATTGCATTCCTCTGTCCGACTCTCTTTTCTTGTCGGCGTTTATGTGCATCCTGGATATCTTCCAGCTGTGATTCATCACTGTCCAACTCAGACTCCCAGCACAGCTGTGTCTCAGCCTGAGTGCAAGTAAAGGGGCCAAGATCCTTGTCAGAATGTAAGTCTTGGAGCTCCTCAGAGCCTTCCTCTGACTCTGATGTCCCTCCAGGCCTCTCCTCTTCCTCCTCTGATTCCTCTGACTCAGCTGCCGGGTCCACTGGCTGGCGAGGAATCACAACAGAAGGATTCCTACTTCTGGATGGAGAGGCATAGAATTATTCTACTAATTTCTTTTTTGTCAGGATCCAGTCCATGGATGCCTCTGCTGCTCAGACTGTACAGATTACATAATTCTTTTCAGGTTAGTGAATTGCTATTTGAATTCACTTGCGACAATCACAAATGCTTCAGGCAAATATTCCATTTCTAAGTATATACTATCAGATATTTTTTATTTCCACTTTGTTTCATAAGTTTATGTTTTACATTTTTTAAAAGGTTTCTGTATAGTATGCATGTGTTAAATAAAAATTACCCAGAAGATTTGTGAATGTGATAAGAAAATGATTCAGTATGAAATATTTGCTAGGTAGGTACTCAGAAAGCCAGTTTGATGTAGTGATTAAGGCACTAGTCTAGAAACTGGGAGACCATGAGCCCTCCCCAAAATGTTTTTTATTACTATTGATTGTTCTCAAATTAAATTCCTTGCCTTGAAAAATTCAAGCAAGCATTTGTTTTTTTTTTCTATAAGAGCAGTTTTTGATAGACAGACTGCATGAAAATATTGATGTACAGATAGTTCTCAAGTTATAACCACTTTTTCAGTGCCCATTCAAAGTTACAATGGCACTGAACAAGATATCATGGTTCTGATAAATGAAACCATTTAAAAGAACTTCAAGGCAAAGATTTCTTCCTTAAAGAACATTTTATTCAGGAAACAAAATATCGGCATTTACATAGGTGAACCCAAGACTGAAATCCCCTCCCTCAGGCTACAAAATAACAAGTTGCAATTCCCACCCCAAACTACCATCATAAATCACATTCACCAATTATTTCAAAATGTGGGCTCTCCTCCCAGCTTTTCAACCCTTGTCAGGGCTGACCTTGATTCTCACATAGAAGTATTATTATGGCTAACTGAGAAACTTAACATCCCCCTTCCCCCTCCTTCATTTGAAATCTCTAAACCAGGGGTTCTCAGCCTTGGCAACTTTAAGACTTGTGGACTTCAACTCCCAGAATTCCTCAGCCAGCAAAGTCCACAAGTCTTAAAGTTGCCAAGGCTGAGAACCCCTGCTCTAAACTAAAGTGTGGCAACGAAGACAAAATGAAAAATAGTTTCAGTTCAGTTTGTCGCAACTGTGACAGTACTAACAACTGTTTCTTGAAGTTCTGACCATTATAGCACCCCCTCCCCTTAGTCATATGATCACCATTTGCAACCTTCCTTGCTGGCTTCCCACAACAAAGTCAACAGGGTAATGAGCAGGGAAGGTTGCAACTCACTCCCACAAATTGCTCCTGCCTCCTGAGGAGCTTGCAACTCCTATGAAACTCCTATGAAGTTTGAGATACTCTGTAGCAAGAATAGAATAGAATAGAATAGAATAGAATAGAATAGAATAGAATAGAATTGAATAGAATAGAATAGAATTAGAATAGAATAGAATAGAACCCACCAGGAAAGGATAGACTACCTAGGTTATCGCATATCCCCACAGGGCATTGAAATGGACCCAGAGAAGGTCAAAGCAGTATTAGATTGGGCACCACCCCGCACAAGAAAAGTTTCCTGGGCTTTGCAAACTTTTACTGCCAATTCATCCCCTCATTTGCCCAGATAGCCTTGCCCCTCACTAACTTACTAAAAACAAAGGGAGCATCCTCAGTAAAACCTAGCCAGCCACTAACATGGACAATGGAGTGCCAAGCAGCGTTTGAGAGACTAAAGAGACTTTTTTCTGCCGAACCAGTACTAAGGCACCCAGACATGGACAAACCCTTCGTAATACAGGCAGATGCAAGTGATGTGGCAGTGGGGGCTGTGCTATTACAAGAAAATGATGATGCAGTATTGCAACCCTGTGCATATACATCCAAGAAACTCACGGAAACAGAACAGCGCTGGCCCGTATGGGAGAAGGAGGCTTATGGGATACGTTGGGCATTACTCACGTGGCGACAGTTCCTGGAAGGCAACAAAATCCCCTTCCAGGTGTGGACCGATCACAAAAATTTAGAAGCCCTGAAAACGTCCAGGAAACTCAATCCCAAACAAGCCTTCTGGTCCCAGCATTTTCACCAGTTCCAATTTAAGCTCAAACATTTACCAGGAAGAAAGAACTTCCTGGCAGATGCACTATCTCGCATGCCCCAATATAACAGCGCACGAACCACAGACTCTAGACCAATAATGGCAGAGTCACAACTGGCAGCACCAGTAACCACAAGAACCCAAGCCAAATTAAAACCACAACTGGACAGCCAAACTGGAATTGAATTCAGAAAAAGTTTGGAAACAGATGAATGGTTCCAGAAAAACAAAAATGTGTGCACAATGAGAGACGGGTTGCCTTGGGTAGGGGAAAAGTTATATATACCAACAACCCAAAGAATCACGTTCATGCAGCTTTGCCATGACACAAAATCAGCAGGGCATTTTGGATTTGTAAAAACTTTACACTTAATTAAAGGGCAATTTTGGTGGCCATCAATAAAAAAGGACATAGAAAGTTATGTTGCCAGCTGCCCAACCTGTGCATCGGAAAAGAGGTTGCAAGGCAAATCGCCAGGGCTATTACAACCAGTGGCAAGTCCCTCAGCTCCCTGAAGGGAAATAGCCATGGATTTTATAGTGGAATTGCCAGAAAGCAATGGGAATACTGTTATCTGGACAGTCACGGACTTGTTTTCCAAACAGGTGCACTTTATCCCTTGCCAAAAGATTCCCACTGCAAAGGCCTTAGCAAGACTTTTCATCCAGCACATTTACAGATTGCACGGGGCACCCCAACGCATCATCTCTGATAGGGGAG
The DNA here is from genome assembly GCF_016545835.1 of Crotalus tigris. NCBI lineage: Eukaryota > Metazoa > Chordata > Lepidosauria > Squamata > Viperidae > Crotalus > Crotalus tigris. The sequence goes on from NW_024100510.1 coordinate 2,926,073, forward strand.
TGCAATTTACGTCTGCATTTTGGAAGGAATTTTTATCCCTCTTAGGGACCACTCAGGGACTGACATCTAGCCATCACCCTCAGACAGATGGACAAATGGAACGGTGCCATTCAGTACTTGAGCAATATTTGAGATGTTTTTTAAATTTCCAACAGAGTGATTGGACGGACTTACTCCCTTTTGCAGAAGTTGCCTACAATAATGCAGTCCACTCCAGCACAGGCTACACTCCTTTTCAAATAGCCAACGGTCAAAGTTTCAACCCTATGCCAGAGTTAACCCCAAACGAACCAACGATCCCTTCACTGAAAGAATGGATGGAAAATCTACAAAACACCTGGCCAATAGTTAGAAAAGCACTAGATGAAGCTAGGCAGGCATACAAAGCACAAGCCAATAAAAAAAGGGTTGAGCCTACACCATTCATTATAGGAGAAATGGTGTACTTATCTACAAAATACCTAAAGTCCCTACAGCCCTGTAAAAAACTTGGACCAAAATACATAGGACCTTTTCCAATTAAAAGAATCATAAATCCAGTAACAGTAGAATTAGAATTACCCCAAAATCTCAGGCAAATACACCCAATTTTTCATTGCAGCTTGCTGAAAAGAGAACATCAGTCACCTTTACGGCCAAAAATCCCCCCCCCACCACCTCCAATCATGGTGGAGGGCGAACAACACTTCGAAATAAAAGAGACTCTAGGAGATATCATGGAGCAACTCAGTACCTAGTTGCCTGGAAACACCTCCCTCCCTCACAAAACGAGTGGGTCCATAAACGTCATGTCAGAGCCCTGAAGCTATTGAAGAAGTTTCACACAGAGTATCCTAACAAGCCTGACTAACTTTTATACCTGTTTTGTTTTCTTTCAGGTGAATCTCTCTTATTTTTAAGAGGGGCCGGATGTCAGAATCCAATTATATTTCATCTTTAATTATCAAACATAGAAAACCCTAATTCTGCCTTCTCTGGATTCTGCCATAAGAGGGAGAGAAGGGGGAGAACAAAGGGGCTTTATGGCCCTCACTTCCTTCAGTATACTTCTAAGAAACTGAATGTGTTTAATGCAACCTCAAAGAGTTTGAACGTAGTTAGCACCAAAGAATCTTACCATAACAAAGGGGGCTATTTACCTTTCATGTAGTTTATCTGAAGTCTCCATCCAGACGGAAGAAAGGAATAAAGGGGTGGAATTGTGATGCCTGAAACTATCACTGGAAGGGGGGATGATTGGGTGGGACTACTGGGGAACCCCTTAAAACCTTGAATGGGAGAGCTTGGACCCCAAGTCCTGTCTAGCACGCCTGCAGCCACTTCTTCTTAATAAAGGATTCCTGTTGGAAGAATTATTCCAAGAGTTCTGTCTTCTTAAGATGCAAAGTGGGGTGGGTCCTTACAAGAATAGAATAGAATAGCTGGAAGGGACCTTGGAGGTCTTCTATTCCAGCCCCCTGCTTGAGCACGGTTAGAATGGTATAAAGAACTTATACCATTTCAGACAAGTGACTGTCTAGTCTCTTCTTAAAAACCTCCAGTGTTGGAATGTTCACAACTTCTGGTGACAAGCTGTTCCACTGGTTAATTGTCCTCACAAAGAGGTGAGGACAGTGGTGGGATTCAGTCGGTTTGCACCACTTCGGCAGAACTAGTAGCTAATTTTTTGTTGCCCAGGCTCAGAATGGACTTCCAGAAGTGGCATCCACACAGAGAATCGGTTGTTCACATATTTGAATCTCACCACTGAGAATATTTGTATCTCAGGGTATAGCTGTGGTGCTCTCTGAGCTTGGTTTTCTGACGGAGTGGGGTTTGCTTTCTTTTATGCACTACTGGCTTGCTTGTTAGTGATGGTAGGAGGGGTCTTGGTGGTTCCAGGTGCATGCCCTGCCCGTCAGTGTCAAAGACAAATCTCCAATAAACTGCACAGCTGGATGGAAAATAGCTCAAGAAAGTAAGCAGAAAATTATATGGCTCATGATCATGGTTGCACACCTCAGACAAAACAAATATCAGCCACCATGAAAAACCTCAAGGAACAATAAGAACAGACCAGCACATCAGAGCACATAGAAAGGCTGACAATCCTCATGAAGATTACATCCTGGAGACATGCTGGGAAAGGGAAAACCAAACTACAGACCAAACTACTCAAACTATAAAAGGCAGAAGATTAGCAGAATACATCTATGAACATCAACTAGCGTTCAAAAAACATGAGGAAAACTTCTTATTTTTACAACAGATGGAAGATTTAATCATGGTTTCAATTGGGAAACTATGAACATCCTACACCAAGCCAAGTCCAAAAATGCTAGAGAATTCCTAGAACCCTGACACAGAAAAATCAGATATCAATAATACATAGAGTTAAATAGCATCTACATACCATTCAAAAGGGACAATCAAAAAGCCAAGAAGGAACCCAAAAGACCCAAACACCTCCTCACCAGCAATCAACACCCAGATGCGCAAAGATTATTACCAAAATTAATATTAGACCAACAATCAAGAAGTAAATAATATCACAATCAAAGCACCACAAACTCAGTCAAACAAGCTAACAGTAAACAACAGCCTAAACAAGGAACCACCAAGACCACTCCCATCAACACTGACTGAGCAAGCCACTAATAAATATATATAAAATGAGAGCAATCTTCACTGCCTTCTAGAGCTGATGATGTTACCTAGTTTGGTAATGAAATGTCCACAAGAGAATAATCAAGCTCACAGAGCTCCAGGGACCCCATAATCCATAGCACCCCCCCACCTGCCAGCACTCTGTAGCTCCTGCTTTCAACATCCCTCATCCCCTGCGGCATCTGCACATAACCTCTATAGTGCCTACCTGCAGTATCTGCGTATTGCCTCATGACATCTGTGCATCACCCTGCACTCCTTGCCCAAAATTCCCAGCTCTTCCTGCTTAATGACCTAAATAGTCCTGGAGTTACAATGGCAACTGGACCTGCTGAGATTGCTATCACTAAATGATACAGAAACATGATTTTGCAATATATGACTGCATTGGGTAACACAGAAATTCTAATCCCATTATTTACTTATTTATACCCCATCTTTATTATTTTTACAGATAACTTAAGGCGGCAAACATATCCAAAACACCTTCCTCCACACAACAACAACCCTGTGAGGTGGGCTAAGAGCCCAAAGTCATCCAGCTGGTTTTCATGGCTAAAGCGGGACTTGAACTTGTGGTTTCCTGCTTTCTAGCTTGGTGCCTTAAACACTAGACCAAACTGGTTCTCAACTGCAAATATTTGACTTGTGTTGCTAAAATAGTTAGATTACCTGCAAATCCCACAGGTGATAACCCCTTGTCCATTGCAATCAGATTTATTTGGTAATTCCTCATCACATTCACAGTTGCACCGACTAGATATATGTACAGTGGTGAAGTCTGTGAAACCAAGAGGCTGCAGAATAAGAGTCTGATTTTCAATGCATGATGTTGCTGTAATTTGCACTTGGAAGGTAATCTGTAAAAAAAAACCAAAAAAAAAAACAGAGGACTGCCCCATCTAGTCTCAAATGACATTTAAAATAATTAGTAGAGATCTAGTATTTCATTAATTATTTATCTAATTATTTACAAATTATGATTATCACTTGATTAAATAAAATGCTGTGATGTCAAGGATTATTCAACAATGGATGTTGTAGAAATATTTACAACAGAGACTTATGAACTTTGGAAATAAGATGCAATTGTTGGTAAAGTTTCCAATTAATAACCTAAAGAAAGGTTTCACTACTAAGAACCAAACAAGGGTATTTGGCCCTGTACTCAGAGATAACAATCAGAGCAATTTGTAGTAAACATGAAACTTTCTATGAGTAAGTTACAGTAACAGACTGTTAACAGAGTGCTTTGAATTTTAAATTTGTTAACTACTTTTTCTTTCACATATGTAATGTATAACAGGTCAATCGGTTTGCAAATAGATCTACAAGCTTATAAACTTGGGACCTACTTTGCAAGGGGGGAAAGCCATTTACTGCTGCAATAGATTTGTCAGTGTTCAACTGGGAGGATGATATGTATGTTTGTCATTTGTTTTTTTTTAATTCACATTTTTTTCAATGTTTTTGTTTAGTTTTGTTTTGTCTCTGTTCAATTTTTTTCTTTTGGATTTTAGATTTTATTTTTTTGAATAAAATAAAACTGTTAAAAAAACCAAATAACCCTAGTACTATATCAGGGGTGTCAAACTGCCGGCCCTTGGGCCGGACACGTCACATGGAAGCTACGCCCACCCCATTGCCGGCAATGGCAAAACAGTCTCAATACGTTGCGCAACATCACGTGATGTCACAAGTTTGACATGTCTATGTGAAATAAATGGAACTCTACAGTACATACAAAAAAGCAATGTACAAGGCCAAATTACAGAGATTTGCTTTAAGACTAGGTTCCTAAATTTAAACATTAATGTACATTATTGTTTATATTAATGTATATTAATGTTCTGTTGGCAAGGGAATCTCATTTGGCAGGTGCTAGGGAGGGTGCCTTTTTTTGCTAGGGTGCCTGCATTGTGGAATCTCCTCCCCTGACCTTCTGAAGGCCCTCATGACCTGGCTGTGGCATCAAGCCTGGGGACCTCAAGGGGATGGTGCATTTTTATTGAAGTGGCTCTGTTTTTAGTGTAGTGCTTCCCTCAAAGGGGCCATTAGCAATCAGGCGCTTCTATCCCTTTTCCCAGGTGACTAGCTCACCTGTCCCAAGAATACCAACACATTTTGGAGGGAGTTATGGGCTTTAATTAAAATAATGATTGTTAGGATAACATCAAATTAAACAGGAACTATCATCACTGCAATAAACATATAAGCAATAACACAGCAAGCACATTAAAATAGTGATCCTTAAAATAAAATCAAACTACAGGTAATAGAAACAAGCACCAAGACAATAAATATATAGCCAGTAACCCAGCAAGCACATTAAAATAGTGGTCTTTAAAATAAAGTCAAATTAAAAAAAAACTACAGATAATAGCAATAAGCACCAAGGCAATAAACACAATAAATACTTTAAAATGGTGGCTTTTAAGATAAAATCCAATTAAACAGCACAATAATATAAAATGTTAAGCCTTATGGTGAGCAATTTTGCTCAAGCTAAAAATGTCTCACTGCCTCCCCTTTGGCTCAACAATGGCCAGCATAATCGGAGATGTGGATGCCATCAGATTCCTATGCACCCTATGACTGAGAGAAGACCACTTTCATTTGCCTGCTCGGTTGTATGAGTATAATTGGATGCCCCAGAGTCTGTTGGGAGCCTCAGCGACCTCCCAGAAACTCATGGAATGGATGGTAGGAAACATGAATCTGATTGAGGTGCTGGTGTATTTGGATGACATTATTGCTTTTGGTGAGACACTAGAAACAGACATGTCAAACTCGCAATGTCACATGATGTCGTGCAATGTATCAGGACAGTTTTGCCATTGCTGGCAACGGGCTGGGTGCGGCTTTCACATGACGCGTCCGGCCTGCGGGCCGGCAGTTTGACACGTCTGTACTAGAAGAACATGAGGAGCATCTAGAACGGGTCTTAAAATGGCTCCACAATGAGGAGTTGAAGTTGTCCTTTAAGAAGTGTCAGTTTTATTAGCCATCTGTCACCTATTTCAGGTGTGTTGTTTCTGCAGAAGGAACATTGACTGGCCGCACAAAGTTGGAAGCCACCCCCTCCTGGCTCAGGCCCCAAAACTGAATTGAGATAATTTCTAGAATTCTGAATTGAAACGTAACTGAATTGAGATCATTTCTATGGTCAGCCCAGCCAAGACAAAGGGCCCAGAAAGTCTCAAGAGCCAATATAGGGGGAATGGACCAAACAGTATCAGCAGACTTTTTGCGAATAGAATAGAATAGAATAGAAGCTGGAGGGGACCTTGGAGGTCTTCTAGTCCAGCCCCCTGCTTGAGCAGGAGAACCTATACCATCTCAGACAGGTGAATGTCTAGCCTCTTTTTAAAAATCTCCAGTGATGGAGCGCCCACAATTTCTGAAGGCAAGCTGTTCCACTGATTAATTGTCCTCATTGTTGGGAAGTTTCTCCTTAATTCCAGGTTGCTTCTCTCTTTGGTCAGTTTCCAACCAATGTTTCTTATCCTGCCCACTGGTGCTTTGGAGAATAGTTTGACCTCCTCTTCTTTGTGGCAGCCCCTCAAATACTGGAATACTGCTATCATGTCACCCCATTTCTTCTTTTCTTTAAGCTAGCCAAACCCAATGGTTACCTGACTAATCCCCTAGTTCTGGCCTAAGTAGACTAAACCTGGCCCTATGAGCTACATGTTGACACTAGCAGAGATGACCTTGGTGGGGTAATGTATCAGAAGCATGATAGACATTTGAGCCCTGTTGCCTATATTAGTAGGAGCTCACCCCAGCAGAGAACTACCCCACTCATAAGCTGGAATTCCTGGAGTTGAAGTGGGTGTGGTGGATAAGTTGAAGAACTATTTGTATGGAGCAGATCAAGACCAACAACAACCCACTTATATACCTCTTCATGACAGCCAAATCTGATGCCACAGGACAACGATGGTTGATTGCCCTCTCTGGACTCCACTTCAGTTGAAAGTGTTGACCAGGAGTGGGAAAAAGAGATTCAGACAGCCTATGGAGAAGGCCTTATGACTCTAAAGCCACTGCTGACGAATGGACTTGGTTGACACCAGAGGGTATACAAGCCCTGTGCCAAGGAGTTGGATATCGAACTAGAGGAGCAATAGGGGCAGAAGCTATTGGGGTCATTGCCATGTGTTTCCCTAAGCTATATTCCAATCCAACCCAAGTGAAATATGGAGGTCTGCCTGTTCTTATCAAGAAAGATTTGAGGAAGGATAAAGCAGAAGACCACCCCCCCTTTTGCAACTTGACTGTGAAGGCCCTAGAGAGTGGCCAATGGACGTCTTTGCTGACTGATTCATTGAAGGAAGCCCAACTGTTGCATAAAAAATGGAACCCTTCAGATAGCCCTGAAAATAAGTGGCAATTGTTTCTGAAAAGCATAAAGAAACAGTGTTGGCTGCTTTACATGATGACCATGGTGATTTGGGACCAGACAGAACTTTTAAGCTAGTAAGAGATCAGTTCTACTGGCTTTGCACGAAGGCTGAAGTTGAAGGTTATTGTCACTCCTGTTTACATTGTATGCAATGAAAGTTGTTATCTTTCCAGGGCTGCCCCAGTGGGCCACCTACAAAGTCAAGGATTTTTGGAGTTAGTGTGCTTTCTGTGTTTGGAGCCCCATACAAGTGAACAGGGAAATGTTCTGGTAGTAACTGATCATTTCCCCTGCTATGCCCAGGCTTTTCCAGTTAAAGATCAACAGGTTGCTAGGGTAGCCAGAGTCCTGATGGAGAAATGTTTTGTTCACTATGGACTGCCCCAGTGAATACACTCTGATCGAGGCAGAGACTTTGAGAGAAATGCTACATTATTAACACCCCTTTGCTCAATATTTCCTCCTTTTAACTTTGATTTTTATAGTTTTTAATGTTTTGAATGATAATAATAATACTTCTGTATTTAGTTTAACTGTTTTTAGCTTGTTACACATTGCCCAGAGTCACTTGTTTTATGAGATAAGCAGCTGTATAAATTTGACAAATAAATAAATAAATACCCATATTAGCAGGCATGGGGATTGATTTATTTTTTTAAAAATGGTCAAATACATAATTAATATATGGAGTTAATATGTAAAGGTAAATCAGAATAAGTTATAAATGTGTAAAAGCAGGAATTTAGTTTCACTTTAGCAGATACCATACTTGTTTTTATATGTGAATTGTAATAAACACTAACTAGCGATAAATCATACTAACCTCAGTCCCTATTTGTTCTTTGGAGTGGGAAGGATTGCCAAAAAGACAGTCCTGTTTAACAGTACTGAACTCTAGATTAATAAGTCCATTAATTAAGCATCAGGAGAGAGGGGGGGAGGGAGGGAGGGAGAGAGGGAGGGAGGGAGATCAGACAAAATACCTCCAGTATTAAAAGCTACATTTTGTTCTACTGTATATTTGTCTTGAGCAGGAACTGTACTTTGGAAAACAACTGCCACCACATGTATTCAAAAGCAACTTCAATAAAGATTGTCTCCAGATGTAACATTTTGTCAAGAACCTGTCTCTAAGGGACTCAGCCATGTATTTTAAGAAAGGAAGTGCCACAATTTTATGTTATTTGCATTGTTGTAAAAAGAAGGAATGGGAAGGAATTTTAAGAAGAGCATAGTATCTTTTAAGTTCAAAGAAAAAAACCTTTTCAACAGAATCTTTAACAGCTTTGGTGAACAGGCTTAAATAAATTAGTACGTAAATAAAAAAACTTTTTGTAAATATTTTCTGAAATGGAGAAACTAGCCTTTTCTTTTCATGTACGTTACAATCAAAATACTTTTCAACAGAAACCATGTATGAGTTACCCCCTACCTTATCCTTTATTTTTACGTTGTCGCATTCCCCTCTTGGTTGATTCTTTGTATGTATGTTATTAAGGCAGAAGGAATCATATGAGATTTTGATGGAGCTTGGCACAGAGCTATGTTCTAAAATAATTTTGGAAGATAAATCCTAAAATGAAATAAAAATAAACTTGATGAAAGACTAGAACCTGTGTCGTATTATTCAGTGGAAGAAAAACAAGATTCTATTGCCTGTAAGTTCACACTGCTACACATCCTACATATAGAATAGAAAAAAAAATTAATCAACCCCAAAGAATTCTGGTGTCTCTCTTTTTGATGACATATCTTATTGTAAGTGATGATCCACTGATGCAACTGACTGCTACTTTCTTATAGTAAGTACATTGTCTTCCAAACCAAGAGACAGTCACAGCAACATTTGTTTCTGGAAGATGGCTGGATTTTCTCTCCCTGTAATGAATGCATTGTTCTCTGACCCGGTAAGCAAAATGGTAAGCTAAGCTATAGTTATCCTAGCCAACAGCTGTTTTGTTTTTACTTTTTCTATCTGACACTTTTTTAGTAAATTACATATAGTAAAATAAATAGCCGACTTAGCACTCTTTTTCACTGCAAGGGCCACACCAAAATCTTTGGGGCCGCAGCTTTGCATGATGGATGCACACAAATTCACACACAGATCTTCCTTACACAGTCACCCCACATGTATTCTATCATTATCTAATACAAATAATATTTGTATTAAACAATTACATAGAGAATTGTAGGTCTTTACAGTATCTTTTTCTGATATATATTTTCATTTATTTTAAGCATTTATCTTGCAGTTTTTTACACAGCCTTTTGATACGGCAATGCATATCCTTTTGGGCTTGTTCCTTTTTCTTTTTTTCTTTTTTTATTATTATTTCAAAAGCAATACAAATTTTATTTTAAAAAAGAACTAGCTTTAAGCTTTTAGATGGGGGGGGAAGGGGGAAACTATTATGTTTTTTTAAATTCCCAACGCTGACAAAGGGCATTATCATCAATAAATACTAGACTGGGAGAAAATGAGAAGTCACGAGATTTTCTGTTTCCTCACTGCAAGAGTGATCTTCTGCAGCTTGCCAGTAAGTAAGCAGATTGTCAGGCTACCTGGAAGTGAGAGATGGATGGAGACAGATGTGTTGAACTGCAGGTAGCTTCCAGGGGTTGTATATGGCCGATGAGCTGGAAGTGAACTTAAGTAAGATAAGAAGATTATTAATAACACTTACATCATAAGCACGCTGGATGAGTTGAATTACATTATTTGAATTCTCCTGCAGTTTTCCTACAGCAGACTTGGGGATCATCTTGCTCAGTTTCTACCAGTAAAAAACAAACATGCATTATCTTATAAGCTTTCATGCAGCATAACATAATAACATTTGCTTTGTTCATGTGACATAATTTACAAAATCGTCTATGTTACTGGAGATTTACTTACTTCATATGTATCGTAGACTTTTTGGGTAACAGCAAAAATGGGCTGAATATTATTTTCTTTAAGTTTTTGTATCAACTGACCAACAGAAGGATAGTCCTATGGAACCAAGGAAATGGGGTGAGAGCTCTGTTTTCAAATAAACACAGATGATGGTCCTAACCCATTCACTAATTCTGACCTAGCTTTTGGACAAGAAACCACCCTGCTTCAGCCTCAGCCCGAATTTTTCATCTGGGCAGTACAAGTAAGGTTTGGCTGTCATTGTACGACTCATATTTTCCCACTTTATCTCTTCCCACTTTTTCTTGCTACAAAAGTCCATTGAGATAGAACAAGTGGAATAATTGCTGAATGCTTATTTACTGTATTCCTAGTTGTATGGATGCTCTATTGCATTCTACTATTTTACTCTGTCTCTCTTTTGCATCATGTCATGTGACTGGTAGTTCAAGCAGCATCACTCATGAGTGACAGAGCATAAGATTATGAGACCTCTTGCTTTACAGGAGTAGAGATGATCACTCTCAGAACATGACCCTCACTAGTCTTGCCTAAACAATCAAGGTCTTCTGTCCTAAACCATCCTTTATGGGATGGGCCATGGAGCAATGGGTTTGAAGTAGGCATGCTTAGACAGGGATCACAAGACGTGCTGTGGATAGGGCAGCCCCTTTCACAGACATTCATTAAAGCCACTCATTTTTTCCCCTGGAAGCCTGAAAAATCTTGTACAGTTTTAATAAACACAAATAACTTCTGCATTCACACAAGTTTGGCAGGTCTTCTCTTTAATAATTGTTGACGTGTTTACAGCCTTACTACATTTTAATATTTTGTTTGTTCTTTTTTTATTCTGTGGATTTCTTTTAGGCAGCACACTGTGTGTTGGGGTTTGTGTACACATATGGAGACACAAGTACATGTTACTCTAAATATATAATGGAAACACATACACAAGTATACAATTGTGTAATTAGATGTAATTAAAAACAATATAAAATCTTACCCTTAATATAATTATGGCTTATTGGATTGCACATAACCTGGTAAATCATGTTCTTATTGTCAAAATGATTGACATCTTGATTCTCATTTCTAGAGGGCGAATAGTGCAAACTGACTGTTTTACATGAACTCTAGTCTACCTCTAGATTGAAAAGGCAAACTACTTATCATATAGCAGTGCTAGCTGAGAGCTACTTGTATACTTACATATTCATTACTTTTTTTGTACATATTGTCTTCCAAGTGGCATTCTCCATCAAAAGGTGTTAAAATGGCTCCAAGCTTACCATCCCCAGCAAAATGAAAACCATCATCGGTTGTGTAGACCAATAAGCGAGTCACATTCTTCCAGCCAATTTTACTCTAGATTTTAAAACAAAACAAATTCTAAAGCAGTAATCATTATAACAAATTACAAAATCACCGATGCAGGAAGGGACATGATGAATCTGTCAATTTTTCGGTCTAAGACAGGCAAGCCTTTCTACTGTCACAGCTTTAACAGGTGCCTTCAGGTGCCTATCCTACTGCTAAAGAAAGAAATTCAGCGTTTTCCTTCCTGATACCTTCTCCAAAAGAGTTCTTCGTGAAAACCTATTTTTCCTAGTTTACCCCAAGGCTGGATTCAGTGGCAGAGATATGAAGAAAATAAATGTGAGGCATTCTACTTTACCTTTTTCCCCAAACTCCTTGATTGACTCACCTAGTGTGTTTGTTGACACCAAAAACAGAACAAGCCCACCTCAGGAACCATAAAAGAATTTACTTTCTAATAATTTTTATGCTGTTAATGTCATAATTTTAAGAAGCCTTAAAAACAGTAAGGTATGATATTTGAAGTCAAAGGTTTTGGCTTCTTTTAGTTTATTCCAGGGGAAAAAATAGCATGAGCAGAACACAAATATTAGTTTTAATAACTTAGCAATCTCTGTGGAAATCCTGGACTGTAAATTATGTTTAGTTTGTCACTTTTTCCTGCAAGCTGTTTCAGTTGCCCATACTGACAACAAGCACAATATAAATGTAAATAATCATAAGTGGCATTTATATGGGCTTAAATTCATGGCCCTTATTATATCTTTGGTTCTTTAGGCATTGAATGAGGCAGAGTGTTGAAACAGCAAAGAAGTTTATTAACTCAGAACAGAGGCCGCCCTAAAGGCTGCTGCACAGCTATTCATACAGTTAGCTTCTAGGTGGCAACCAATAGGTTTAAAGTAACAGTTTCCCGCCCTAAACCTTATTATCAGCTTTGAGAAAGCCAGTCTGGCTTCCAGTAACAGCAACTGTTAAACAATACAGTAATGTAGGTCAGACATTAAGCAAGTGATTTAAAACAGTTGTGGCCAATACATTACAGCCCTGAATGGAAAAATTATTTGTATAGAATTTGTGGGAAAGTAGCATATACTGGAAATAATAAATTAGTGAAACCATCTTTCATTTTTGACCCAAAGAGGTCATTAATCAGTTCTGTTTCCACACAGTAGTGGCCATGAGACTTACTCCACAGACAGCGGCCTGCATCATGGCATCAAGTCCTCCTTCTGGTGCATCGAGAGTCCCCGATATGTTCTGCTTCCCTACTTCTTCTTGAAAACTCTGTACATCATCAGTGAGACTAAGCACATGCCTGAAAGCAAATGGTGGTTGGCACTTGGTCTCCTTGGTTGGGCATGGATTCTGAAGCTTCTCTGGATGTGTGTTTACAAATGGCAAGACAGTCTTATCCACAAAGGCACCAAAACCTAAAGAAAATGTTAAGGAACAGTAGTCAACGTTGTTCAATATAAATGTTTGTGTGGGAGAACCATAAATCACTTCTTGAGTGATTTAAAAATAAAATTATAGAAAAAGACAGGACTATACATGGAATTATTAAAATTATAAAATATTATCCTTTAATAATCAGATGCATTTGGATAAATATATATTTAACTCATCTTTCATTAAGGAGTAGCTATTTTCCTTGTACACAGCTGTTGTGCAAAACCAAACTTATATGATGCTTTCCCCTTTGCTTAGAAATACTATTCCCTCTCATTTTCCACTAGCTTTTGTCTTTCAAAGACTTGTTTTGGAGAGGCCAATTGTCTTAAGAAGAGCTTGGTTGGACTGCACTGAGGGACTACCTAACCAAGCATTCTGTTTCTTGCAACAGTCAGTCAAATCTTGTCTGACATCTATGAGAAGGACATGAGGATAACTGATATTCAAATCCATGCTAACTCTCCTGGAGAAGGCATATTATGTTTACCAACCATTAGTAGCTTTATCCTCCATGAATTATCTAATATTGTTTTAAAGCAGTGGTTCTCAACCTTTCTAGTGCTGTGACCCCATAATACAGTTCCCCATGTTGTGGTGACCTCCAACCACTTATACATCACCGGGTGCCAGGGGTGTGGCCAAAGAAAAGGGGGAAAAATGGCGGACAGCCTTGTTTGGTGACCCCTGTGAAATGGTCGTTCGACCCCAAATGGGGTCCCGACCCACAGGTTGAGAACCACTGTTTTAAAGCCATTTAAGGTGAAGGCTCTCAGCATAGCATGAGTGAATTCCACTATTTCATTTAGTAGTATGAGGAACACTTTCTTAAATTTCCCCAACCTATAGCTTATATGTAGGATCTTGGTTTGCAGTACAATGTGAGGAGGAGATTTTAAAGGTTACCTCAAAAGGCTTTAGTGCTGATCTCTCAATATTATCATGTTCCTGTATTTTTCCAGCCCAAATGTCCAAAATGTCACTTTGCAAAACTTCCATTTACAAATTACAATCCTGGAGCTCTTTGGTGCTCGGGGCAGGTTGGCTTCCCATTGATATTTCTACTTCCCCATTGCAGACAAGCTACAAATCTTGGTACTGTCACACTGGGCTTTTCAACCACCAGGGATATACATTATTTGCTCTGGTGAGGATGGGGCAAGTACATGCAGTGCCATTAAGTAGTTGATTTGGCACTCCTGCCACCAAAGGAAGCCCTTGGGTTGCCCTTAGTGGTTATTCAAAATGGTTGAAGTGGGGAGAAGTGCAGACCATTGTGAGACCAAATCAGAGGGCTTCAAGAGTGGAAACTATACTAGCATAGAAGCTCCATAATCCAGAAAAAACCAAATAATGTAATCCTTCTTTACAGAATTGTTGTACCAGAATCTTAGTCTCTTTTATTTCCATGGTATGACATTTTATTATGTCAAATAAAAAAGAAAAGAAAGCTAACTATAAAGAATTGTTGTATCTAATGTTAAAATTCTGAAAATGGCTATTTCTTCAAAATGCAAAATTAAGAGATGTTAATTAAGACATGAGAAATACCGAACCCCATTTTATAGAATTTCTCAGTGGAATTTTAGGAGCTGGAAATACTTGGAAAAATAAGAATCATGTCAAGCTTAATTCTCGGCCATTTATGGACACTGCCATGCCATTCTCTTATCAATAATATGAAGCCATTTGCACTATCACCACTTGAAATATATTTTTGAAATTTCAACAGCCTTAGGGTTTCAGGTATGACCCTTATTAGCTGTTTTTCAAGATCAGCTAAAATTGGTTAAGTGCTTTCACCTGCTGTGACAGAAGACAGTTGCATATTTTAGTAGAATGCACATACCTATCCGTGCACGTTTGGTAATACTCTGGAGAGCTTTAAGGAGATCTCCTCCTAATTTCTTCACTGTTTGCAGATCATCGTCCATAGAGAATGAGAGGTCCATCAAATAATAGAGATCTATTGGATAATCTTCCCCACGCTGGAATGTCACATTAAAAACAGCAGGTTGTTCTATTGGTAAAAGGGAAGATTTTATTTTATTTATTTATTTATTTATGACACACACACACACACACACACACACACACACACACACACACACACACATATATATATATATATATATATATATATATATATATATATATATATATATATTTACATTGCCCCCAACAATCTGGGTCCTCATTTTACCTACCCCGAAGGATGGAAGGCTGAGTCAACCTTGAGCCGGTGAGATTTGAACCGCTGACCTGCTGAACACAGTCAGCTAAAGTGGCCTGCAGTACTGCACTCTAACTGCTGCGCCACCTCCAATTTTATCTCATCTCACAAACCTAATGATGCTTCTCTGAACTAGGTGACTGTAGGCTGAGTAGTGATTGTGAGACGTGTGAGAAACCCATGAAAGCACATGAAAGGGCAGAAGAAATCAGCATGGTGGTCAAATTGTGACAGAATGATAAAGAAGGCATCACTGAAGTTAACTAGGTCTCAGGGGAAGGTGCAGTGTGAGGATAGGAGCAGAGGAACACAATGAGAAATACACATAATGAAAGTGGGATATGGAATATTTGGTAGAGAAACAGAAAGCAAGCCAGCAATCTTTGTGCATACACACATACACAAAGACACACAAACACCCGGTTCACATGCTTATTTCTCCATTCTCTTTAATTTGCATAACTTTATATATGATACTCAGATCTCCCATATTCTGAGATATGCATATGGTGTTTCATTATAGTTAAAACTAGGAAATTTTAAAGTAAAAAATTGAAATTAATAGAATTGAAGTTAGCCTGAATTATTGTGCCAAAGTCATAGTGAATTACCAATTCTCTATTTTAAAAAATGCTTGATAAGAAATGGAAAAAATCACATGTGTCATATGCTTCCTATCCTTACATTGCAGCCATTCTTTTAGCCATTTCCTAAGTTTCTGATTTGAGGTTCAGATTCTGAGATACCTGGTCTTAAATGTAGTTGCACCTTGTCTGGGTAGATTTGTTTCTTCGTGTTTGATTGTTCAGAAGACACTGGGCCAGCAAAGCTTTCTGGGAAAATAATGTTCCCATCACATCCCTTCTCAAGGAGCTTTTGCTTTGTGTCACATCGAACTGAATCTGGTTCTCCTATTTTTGTGAAATCCTGTATTTCATAACAATCAAAGCACAAAAACAATTAATAAGCTTGAGATATTTATTGGGTAGACCTAAAATATTTTAGATAGAGGAAAATATTATTTTATTGTTAAAGGGCATGCTTCTTGCAATCATCATCATCATTCTAGCAACTCTGGACAGTTCACCAATTATTTAAGACATTTAAAAACAAGTAAAAGTACAAAAAACATAAAATTATGAAGCACAATGGCAGAGAAACAAACCCAGATAGGAACAAAAGAAACAAAGTAAATGGAGATCAATTATTCTCACCAAGGTCTTAGCAAAGAACCATGCCTTCAAGGCCCTTCAAAATACCAGTAGAGTCAGGGCTATTTATTTCTTAAAATAATAATTAGTTCACTTGGTATTTCACAGCAATATGAAGATAGTACCTCCTTCAAGTTGAACTCAATTTTTAGAACTTCATGACATGGCTATATAGCTTCCTTGACAACAATACAGAAGTGATATGAGATTGCATTTTTCGAGGGTAATTTTTCATCTTGCCTAACTTACAGTCCACTGCATCCTCCTCCTAGTCAGCGAGATGTGGTCATATATTGGCTTGCAAACCTATATCTCAGATATCCTAAATTGCATTAAATAGCATAAGCATGCCAAACTGGGCATTAGTTGCTCTTAGGGCAGTCTGGCCAAAATTCGCCCAAACTGGCTGATAGTATCATCAGCAAGAGATTCTGCAATGGTCCCAGCATGACTGAGTTATTTTTATTTTTCTCTTGTGAAAAATGGTTTAAAATTCTTGATTGACCAAAGCCTTGATGGGCACAATCAAAAGTAATTGAAAATGTAAATTTACAGGATTTATCAAGTGTGCACAAAATAATTATTATTTCTTTGGTCTATTAAGAATAACCTTTGAATATAAATATTCTTTCTGGAATCAATAAAACCTATTTTTTAATATCTTCCTTATCATTCTACTCCTTTTTAGTTGAAAAACTAAAAATGGATGAGAATGAGAAGAATCTTACAGATTTTCCATACCACCGGTTCTGTTTCCCTAGCATTTACAACACCAAATCAGAATACCTAAAGCACTGTAAGCACAAACATATTTATATTGTTATGTGTTTAGAGTACAAGGACAATACCCAATCAAAACTTAATTATGCTCCTCAATAAAAGGGGAAATTGTTTGGTTCCTCATCTTAGCAACATTTATTTCTGTATGCTTGTGGTGACTTGTACATGCATTCTTTCCTTGGGATTAACATTAGGTGTGAATGTAAGGAAAGTTTGAAAAAAAAAAAGTACAATATAGAAATGTACTCAAATTATAATCAATAGAAGTATCCATAGTTACTTCTGCCTACTAGGAACCAGCTAGGATAGGCATCTGATTTCTGATCCAAAACACTATTGCCTGCAGATGCACCAAATTTTTCAGTGGATATCTAAGGAAAGTTTGAGTACTGTGGATATAGAAATGCTCACACTAACAGTGACTCTTTCCATCTGAAATTCTACCAATATATTGGTTCCATTAGTATTGATTGATTGATTGTATGGCATAATCATGGACTAGTAATATAAATTAACATTATAACTAGATTAGTAGAATCCAATAAAATATAAATGACAAAGAGATCTATGTTGAAATATTAATGTCTCTAGGCCATCTAACCATTGAAGAACAGCATTGTTTATATTAAAAAAAAATCAAATGCTGGACTGGTATATGCCCTCAGCTTTCAGACGGTCATGATGTAAATCTACAATTTGACGTGGGACCCCAACTGAGTCACACAGAGGGGAGAATATTTTGCCCCATTTATGCAGAGAGTCCTGGCAAATGCCGGGTGCGAGGTGCAAATCCTATTCAGGATTGTCCATTTCTGATGTGGTAGTTCAAAGCCTGGCAACTTTTTTTGTGGGATCTTTTATATGTCTTTCTATGTCTGGGCATTCAGTGACCCCTTTGATTTTCCACTAGGAATCATTGTTAAAGTTGTTGGGCAGATGCTGTGCTAGTGCCAGTGGGGGCTTTCCTGGATTTTAGTCCCATTACTAGCAGCTATAAGAAAGAACATTACAGTCTGCTTTATTTCCCATAACCCCAGTAAAATAGCATTGCGAGAGATGAGTCAAATTCATCTGATGATAAAATAAAGATAGAATTTTTTTTTTTTTTTTTTTTAGTATTTTAGGTCTGCAAGTATTTTCTTTTTTGACAGCAAGCCTTTTCATAAAGCAGAACTTGATGTGAGCCAAAGTTTCCACCCAAAGCAAAAAACCAAAAAGCAAACCCCAAAACAGTCAATGACAGTTGAAAAGGACAAATTAAAAAGAGACAACTGAAAGACACTTTAAAATGTAAGAGTTTGTTTTTTTGTTTCTTTCTTTAAAAAAAAACCTACCCGTTTCTTGCACCAGGCACAACCAGGGCCATACTCAATGCAGTCCTGACATGTTTTTACATTGTATTTGGTACATTCGAGAGAAAATGCTTAAGAAGGAAGAGGAAGAAAATGTTATAAAAGAGCTATAATGAACAACAGACAAAACAGAAGTACCTGAACCTCCCCAGATATGAAAATAACCCACCTTGGCAGCAATCGACAATCTGGAAGTGCATTTTGCCAACCACCCCAAGCATCAGCTGTTCTAAGTCCTCAACGTAGGATCACAAAATTTTCTGTGATTGTTAAGTGAGCTTTGCCCCTTTTTACTACTTCTTTTGCCACAGTTGTTAAGCGAACCACTACAGATGTCAAATGAATCATGTGGCCATGACTCATTTATGAATCTGGCTTCCCCCACTGACTTTGCTTGAGAAAAGCCAGCTGGAAAGGTTACAAACGGTGATCCCATGACCCTGGGACAGTGCAATTATCATAAATGCATGCTAGTTGCCAAGCACCTGAATTTTGATCACATGACTATGGAGATGCTGCAATGGTCATAAGTGATAAAACAGGTCATAAGTCACTTTTTTTCAATACTATGATAATTTGAACAATCACTAAAGAATGGTTGTAAGTCGAGGACTACCTGTATTAAAATGATGTTCTTTTTGTTTTATGGGCCTGTAAGTCTATAGGTGCAACCTTTGCTTTGACACTGTAACAAGACTACCTGCCTGCTAGCAACCTCCTGAAAAATCCAAAAAACTGTTTCTACACTACGCTTGGAGATGCTGAGGTAAAGGATGTTGACCCTCAACTCCACCATTTGCAACAGCTTGCAGATCTAGTGGGTTATAGTGGAGCTGAACACTGTGTCAAATAAGACAAAGTAAACTTTGCTAGTTCATAAGAAAAAAAATCTAAAACCAAGTCATGGAATACAGTACTTTTATTTTATCAGGGAAATCAGGGATCCATGCAGCTGTATCATATTCATGTTCTCAAACAGCAGTGATGGTCAGCAGGCTGAGCAGGGAAGCAATCTAGCAATCCATCCAAATTCTACTCCTCCCCATCCATAGCCACCCAATTACTCAAGGAGAGTAATTAATGGAAGTTTTCCCCCAGCTTGTGATACTTGGTCAGTGAGGAAGAAACCTGTCCCTGCCCTTAAAATATTCTGAATGTCATAAAGAAGGACAACAAAATTTGCTGGAATCGTGGTTGTGACATGATAGGGTTTTCCAGTGAGAGGAGCAGATTTCTGCTTCTATGTACAATGAAAGGATTCCTCCATCTTTTTTATGGCTAGATTTCTAATGCACATAATTTTCATGGCAGGCAAAGAGATAGAATCCACCCACAAATTTTATTAGCATTCTTCATTATTTTGCGTGCAGAAGATTCACCAGGGTTAAAAGCTTGAGCTGGGATCTTTCACTAGCTTCAGTATGTTTCTAGTGTTAGAGAGACCCATCTCCTTTGCATTTTGAATAAGGTATTTGGGCAAGGCATTGATAACCATTTTCACCACATATTGCACATATGAAGTAAGTTGGAGACAAGATGCACAATTTTCAAATCAGCCAACTTCACAGCTAAAATTACCCTCTCAAAACTCAGTCTCACCCTGAAGTGCTGCATATCCATGCAAAAGGGAAATTAAGCAAATGGTTTGCCCTTCTTCTCCCTAAACTACATCCTGATGCAACAGTGTTGCATAAGGTGCATCAAGTGAACAATGTGTTAATTGCTCCATGACATAACCTGGAACAGTTTGTTCACCAGATGGTGACCTAGCTACAGTATCTTCATTCCCTGAATACTCAAACCAGCCACTGAGAGGATAGCAATAGCACTTGCTTATATACTTATATACCACTTCACAGTGCTTTACAGCCCTCTCTAAGTGATTTACAGAGTCAGCATTTTGCCCCCAACAATCTGGGTCCTCGTTTTACCAACCTCGGAAGGATGGAAGGCTGAGTCAACCGTGAGCCGGTGAGACTTGAACTGCCAAACTGCTGGCAGCCTGGAGTCAGCAGAATTAGCCTGCAGTACTGCATTCTAACCACTGCACCACCAGGGCTCTTAACAAAGTTACTCCTGAGTTAACAACCATTTGTTCAGTAACCATTTGAAGATGCCATGGCACTGAATTAGTCGTAGTTATGACCTGAGATCCCAGGGATTTCATACTCTGCAGTGTCCTATTGCTGCAGTACCCCCTCCCCAACCCACATCCATTTGCATGGTGTTATAGCACATCTGCAACCTGTACCCACCTGCACAGCACTGCAGCACCCCCTCCCCAGCTTACATTTATTTATTTATTTTATTTATTAATAAAATTTATATGCCGCCCAATCCCTAAGGACTCAGGGCGGCGTACAAAATTAAAACAATATAACAATAAAACAATAAATAAGTACATTCATACAGCATGTCCAATCATATCCCCCCCCCGGGGACATCAACCCCAGGCCTGCCGGAACAGGAGAGTTTTAATGGCTTTCTTAAAGGCTGGCAAGCTGGGAGTAGTTCGAATCTTGGGGGGAAGTTGATTCCACCAGGTCGGAGCCACCACTGAAAAGGCCCTTCCCCGAGGGCCCACCAGCCGACATTGTCTGGCCGATGGGACCTGAAGGAGGCCCAATCTGTGGGACCTCACCGGTCTCTGGGAACTATGTGGCAGTATGCGGTCCTGTAAGTAACCTGGTCCTAAGCCATGAAGGGCTTTAAAGGTGATAACCAACACCTTGAATTGCGTCTGGAGACCCACAGGAAGCCAGTGCAGCTCACGGAGGATAGGTGACACGTGGGTGTACCTTGGTGCACCCACAATCGCTCTCGCGGCTGCATTCTGAACCAACTGCAGCCTCCGAACACTCTTCAAGGGTAGCCCCATGTAGAGCGCATTACAGTAATCCAGTCTTGAGGTGACAAGGGCATTAGTGACCGTGAATAGAGCCTCCCGGTCCAAATAAGGCCACAACTGGTGCACCAGGCAAACCTGGGCAAAGGTCCCCCTGGTAGATAGATGATGTTCTAAATTTAGCTGTGAGTCCAGGAGGACACCCAAGTTGCGTGCCTGCACTGAGGGAGGTAAATTTACCCCCCCAGGGCTAATGATGGACCAACAGGATGACCCTTGGGGGGCAAGACCCAGAGCCACTCAGTCTTGTCAGGGTTGAATCTAAGCCTGTTCACCCCCATCCAGGCCCTCACATCTTCCAGGCACCGGCACATCATGTCAACTGCTTCACTGAAAGGACACGGGGTAGAGATATACAATTGGGTATCATCCGCATACTGATGATACCTCACCCCATGTCGCCGAATGATCTCACCCAGCGGTTTCATGTAGATGTTAAAAAGGAGGGGGGACAGGACCAAGCCCTGAGGCACCCCATAATCGAGGCGCCTAGGGGTCAATCTCTGTCCGCCCGCCAACACCGACTGTGACCTGTCAGAGAGGTAGGAGGAGAACCACCGCAATACTGTGCCACCCACCCCCACCTCTCCGAGACGACACAGAAGGATACCATGGTCGATGGTATCAAAAGCCGCTGAGAGGTCAAGAAGCACCAGGATAGAGGAATGACCCCTATCCCGGGCTCACCAGAGGTCATCGGTCAGCGCGACCAAAGCAGTCTCAGTGCTGTAGCCGGGCCTGAAACCAGATTGAAAAGGATCCAGATAATTCGTTTCATCCAAGGATCGCAAGAGTTGGGACGCCACTACCTTCACTACAACCTTCCCCACAAAGGGGAGGTTGGAGACAGGACGAAAATTCTTCAAAACAGCTGGGTCCAGGGAAGGCTTCTTGAGGAGGGGCCTCACCACCGCTTCCTTCAAAGGTTGCGGGAAAGACCCCTCCATCAAGGAGGCGTTGATTATTGCCTGGAGCCAGCCTCGTGTCACCTCCCTACTGGCAGAAACCAGCCAGAAGGGGCACAGATCCAATAAGCAGGTGGCGGCATTCATTGCCCTCACGGCCTTGTCCACTTCATCAGGGGTCACAGGCTCAAATTTGCTCCAGATAACATGACTAAGACTAGCCCCCGGCATCTCAGCTGGCACTGTCCAGTCGGAGTCCAGGTCTCTCTGAATCTGAGCGATTTTGTCCGAGAGTAACTGAACAAACCCCTCAGCTCTCCCCTGCAAGGGTTCCTCCGCCTCCTCCCCTTTACGAAGGGAGCGGGTCACCCTAAACAAGGCGGCCGGGCGAGATTCTGCGGACGCAATAAGTGCGGAAAAGTGAACATGCTTTGCCGCCCTTATTGCCACTAAATAAGTCCTAAGATAGGCTCTTAATAGTGATCGGTCAGATTCAGAGTTACTGGCCCTCCAACGTCGCTCTAGACGTCTCTTGTGGCGCTTCATCTCCCGTAGCTCCTCAGTAAACCAAGGCGCCCTCCGGGGACCACTACCACAGAGAGGTCGCAAAGGTGCAATTCGATCCAGGGCCCCGGACGTCGCCTCATTCCAGGCCGCAACCAGGGACCCGAACGAGTTGTGGACAAGGGAGTCAGGTATTTCCCCAAGCTCCTCCTGGAACTGATCTGGGTCCATTAGGCGGCTGGGGAGGAACCACCTAATCGGCTTCACCTTCCTGCGGTGGGGGAGTGATGCTCTGAAGTCCAGCCTCAATAGGAAATGATCTGTCCATGACAAGGGAGAGGTCTCTATTCCCCTTAATTCCAGATCATGTCTCCATTGCCCCGAGAGAAACACAAGGTCGAGCGTGTGACCACCCCTATGAGTCGGATCCTGGGATTACCTGAGTCAGGTCCATGGTTGCCATGGAAGCCATGAACTTTTGCGCCGCCTCTGAGCATTCGCCGAGTGATGGCAGGTTTAAGTCCCCCAGTACCATAAGTCTGGGGAACTCCACCACCAACCCGGCTATGGACTCCAGCAGCGCAGGCAGGGCTGTTGCAATGCAGCTGGGAGGTAGGTACATCAGCAACAAGCCCAACTGAACCCGTGAACCCAACTTCAATAGGAGGGACTCACACCCAACAATCTCCGGTTCAGGAATCCCACGAGGACTCAGGGACCTCCGAGCAATGACTGCCACTCCCCCACCCCTGCCCTGATGTCGAGGCTGATGAAGCACCACAAACCCGTCCAGGCACATCTTCGAGAGGGAAACACCTCCCTCAGGGCCCAGCCAGGTTTCAGTTATACATGCCAGGTCCACCCCCCTGTCCAATATTAAATCACGGACAAGGGGGGCTTTGTCGACAATGGACCTGGCATTAAGCAACAGCAGCCTACAACTAGGGCCCTTTACTCCCCTGTCACCAGTACTACAGGATGGGCCTTTTGAGGGGGCGGAACAAGGAATCGCTCTAATATAGCGAGTCCTCGTTCCCCGAAAATGGCCTCACTATAGCACCCTCTGCCTCATGCACTCACTACAGCACCCTCTGCCTCTCTTCACATTCACCCACTCTCAGGCCTCCTTACGAGCTACCTGGGACTTGCAACTTCCAGCTGATTTCTCCATTGACTTTTGTTGATGCCCATTGCTCTCTGAGTTCATCAGGTAAGAGATACAGCATGTTGACTGCCTTTGAAAGAGTCTGGAAAACACTTCAGATGGAACATATGGATTTTCTCTAGGATAAGTCTGCTCTTCTGTTCATAGTTCTCTCCTGCATCTGTTAGTATTAACTGAGATCCAAGTGACTGAATAATAGTGTCTTGGATTATTCAGAATGTGATGGGACATATTGGCCCTTCAGCAGAACCTAAAGAATTGGGCTTTTTTATTTCAATGGTCTTAAGCATCTTCTTTATTCTACGAACTGAGGCCATATGGCAGAATTGCATAGTAATGGCAAATGCAGCTTACCTGTTGTCAACAACAGCAGCACAGCTCCAAATAGCAAAAGGAAGTACTTAGGAAACATCTCCTGTGAAAAATAAATAGTATGCAATGAAACATAAGAAACAAGGCATCTTTACAACGCATGCCTAAAATTTAAATAATAAATGGAAGAAGATACTTCGTGGAGGAAGAACTCCTGAGGAGAAATGGAGGGATGTGTAGTATTTGTTTACACTTGTATTGACTATTTTAAATTAGACTTAAGGTTATGATCATATTAAAATTATTGTGGATTACATAATAAAAATAATTGTCTTAATTTAAAGAATGTAAAATACATAACAATAAGGAACTTGGAATACTACACCCAATTCTGGTGACCACAATGGAAAAAAGAGATTGAGGTTCTAGAAAGAGTGCAAAGAAAAGCAACAATGATGATTAGGGGTCTGGAGACTAAAATATATGAAGAACAGTTGCAGAAACTGGATATGACTAACAAAGAGAAGGACTACACTCTCCTTAGGAGTACCTAGCGGTTGTGTCAACATTTTTATAAATGACTTAGATAAAGGTACAGTAGGGAAGCTCAACAAATTTGTACAAGACAAAGCTGAAGGAAGAGAGGATTGCTGATACTCCAGAAGATGGGCACAAGATTCAAAAGGATCTTTCTAGACTTGAATATTGAGGCCTCTCCAACAAAAAGCAGTTTGATGTGGGGGAGGGGGGAAATGTAAGGTTCTGCATTTAAGCATGAAAAACTAGATGCACAGATACAAGACAGGAGTTGATTGGCATTAGTACAGATAGTGCTTGATGTACAACCACAATTGAGCCCAACATTTCTGTTGCTAAATGAGACATTTGTTAGTTTAGTTTTGCCCCATTTTATGACCTTTCTTGCCACAACTGTTAAGTGAATCACTGTAGTTGTTAAGTTAGTAATATGGTTGTTAAGTGAATCTGGCTTCCCCATTGAGTTTGCTCATCGTAAAGTCACAAAAGTTTATCACATGATCCCGGGGACACTGCAATTGTCATAGGTATGAGCCAGTTGCCAAGTGTCCAAATTTTGACTATGCTATTATGGAGATATGGCAATGGTGGTAAGTATGAAAAATGGTCATAAGTCAATTTTTTCAGTGCCATTGTAACTTTCAACAGTCACAAAGCAACCTGTTGTCAGTTGAGGACTACCTGTATCTATGAAAAGGACCTGGGCACTCTAGTAGACCACAAATTAAGCAGTGTGCTGCTGTGCCAAAAAAGCCAATTAAATTTATATTTGTATTAGTAATTTGTAATTTGTAATTAGGCAAATGGTTGCCTTCTTGCTGGATTAAAAGCCACCAAATTTGTTCAATACATGCTTTACTACAAAGGTGAGGAAATCTACAATTTCTGGGCTGTATGCAACCAATATTTCTGCTCTCTCCCAAGATCACACACATGAAATCCAGTGGCCAATTGTCAATTTTGACCACACAAAAATTGTTTTAATAACATATGTCACAAATAGGTGTATTAAACTTATTTTGAATAAAGGCAACCTCTCGCACAGAGCTAGAAGTTTTTTCTCATTCTTCTGGTGCCATTATCACCACATGCCTTGCAATGTTTGAAGGCCAAAAAACAATTTAAAAAAGACTATAACCTCCAATCCCCACCTCTTGCCTGCCTTGCTTTAAGATGAGACTAAGAAAGTTATAAAACTTCAAATCCTTTGAAAAACCTGTATAAAAGTTGGATATGCATTTTAAAAATATGAGTCATTATAACATGTACTTCTGTTCTTCCATGCCAGACAGTAGTGAAGTGTCATTGTTTGTATTTTACTTTGTTTTAAAGTAACTATAATCCAGCACCTGGAAAGAAACCAAGAGGGCCAGGAATTACATCAAAGAACTGAACCAAATTCTTCTGGATATCTTTCCTAAGAAGTTAATTTATTCCAAGAAATGCTCCTATCCACATCCTGTTGTTATTCTAGAGTCTAGACCAGGAGTAGGCAACCTTGGCTCTTCTATGACTCGTGGACTTCAATTCCCAGAATTCCTGAGCCATGCGGGCTCAGGAATTCTGGGAATTGAAGTCCACGAGTCATAAAAGAGCCAAGGTTGCCTATCCCTGGTGTAGACAGCACAAATTTTAAAAGGTGACAACATGCTCTAGCTCACATGAAGGAAGCAATGACATTTGTAAAACACTACAGTATGAGGAAACATTGCAAGCTGCACATTCATATTCTACTAGTGTTACAACAGAACGTTTCAGATTTTCCTCTGTTGGCAGATGATAACCAAAAAAGGAAGAACGTTTCTCACTTTTGTCTTACTTCCAGTTTGATTTCAAAAGTGGTGAAAAGGTTTGGTTTTACTCATACAGACAGATCCTTTCTGTTTCTTTTCCTGTTGTTTTTTTAATGTATTAATTTTACAAGTACAAGCAATTTTACAGCAAGGGGAGTGAAAATACAAAAAAGAAAATTACAAGGATTATTAAATTAGTTAAAATATGTCAAAATTAATGTAATATAAATTTATATATAAATATAAATGTGCATATTAGAGTATTTATTAAATGTTAAGTATGTATGTATTACATTCTATTTAATAGCTGATATTATATTACATCAATTTAAAATTTTAAATCATTATAAAATA
The DNA here is from genome assembly GCF_016545835.1 of Crotalus tigris. Lineage (NCBI taxonomy): Eukaryota > Metazoa > Chordata > Lepidosauria > Squamata > Viperidae > Crotalus > Crotalus tigris. Next base: position 2,952,849 of record NW_024100510.1, read on the forward strand.
AATCAATATTAAAATTGGGCTATTAAGTAGCATAGTAATCATAACAACCATTACTCATAAAGTATAATTCAAATTGCAAACATTTCTGCCTAATTTAAGAAATATGGCAAATTTATCAGATCACAAAAATATTGGCTATTATAATCTTATGTTAAGAGAAACCCAGATTTGGGGTTTGATAAAAACCCATTTATAAAACTACAATCCAAAAATAATTTCAATGTTGAATTACATTCTATATCAGAATTACTTTTCAAATGAGAAGTTAGGTTTTTTTTATAATTGCATAATCATTCTACTGAAGAAATTGCTCATAACTTTCATTTGGAAATGCAGAAAATCCTAGTAGTTGTTATCATGTATAAAACCAATTCAATATATTTTGAGGGAATATAAGGCTTAGTAAATTTCTAAAATTATTAATCTTAATACAGGGAACTAAAATTTTTAACTGATATGAAATAAAATCACTATGTAAAATATTTTAAAACCAAATAAAAGAGTATTTAAAACAGATGTTTTAAGAGTTCACTAAAAATGAACCATGTTGTTCTGCTCACCTAAACCAGCTCAAGCTTAATATTATTTAGTAAAAAAATAGTGGACTAAAAATAAAAATTCACCTTTAAGATTCGTTTCATTCTGTTATGGTTCATTTTATTCAACTGGCTTATTACACCATTGCTATCAAATCTATCTATCAAATCTGTCTGTCTGTCTGTCTGTCTATCTGTCTGTCTGTCTGTCTGTCTGTCTGTCTGTCTATCTATCTATCTAATTGGGCTTCCAACAATGTTTAAAGAATGACTTGTCTACTTTGGTAATCATTACTGGAGTAATATACAATCAATAGAACATCTTATATCATTTTTCTCTAAGCATAATATTGTAAATTTTTCTGTCCTTAATATTCCACAGTTGTATGTTGATTGCTCTTTGGTCTGATATAAAAAGACAAGTACAATCTATACAGGACTATTTAAAAATAAATGTGCTAAATGTAAGGGATAAAGAGAAAATGAATCAGCAAAGCACAAATGCCCCCCGCCCAACCCTGAAGATAATGAATTCCTCCCCACCCATTGCTCAAAGGATCTAAAATCAAACTACCTAGCCAAATCCACCTGCCTACCTGGCTCCAGAAAATGAGTGCAACTGATTATATAATTGAATTTAGGGACCTCTCCCCTCATGACAAGGCCCTAGAGGTTATGCCTAAATTTGATAGCGATCTTCTCCCCATCTTGATTAATTTAAATACCTTCACTTAAGAAACACACATTAAGGATTGCTGCTAATCCTTACCAATGCCAGCAGGAAAAACAAACTGCTGAGCTAAAAGAATCCCACAGTTAAACCAAATAATAACTGAAGTTTTTGCTGTGCATCAGCTACAGAATCCGGAGTCTGCCCTGACAGCTCTGAAACTCCTGATGTACTTTTAGACTATTATAACACCCTAACCCAGTGGTTCTCAACGTTTGTGTGACGGCGACCCCCGTCACACAAACGTTCTGCGCATGCGCCCCCATGTGCAGCGTGCATGTGCGGCGGCGCCCCCGGAGGGGAGAAAATGGCGGATCGCCGCCTTTGGCGACCCCCGAAAAATGGTCGATCGACCCCAAATGGGGTCGCGACCCATAGGTTGAGAACCGCTGCCCTAACCGAAGAGCTCCACCAGCATTTAACTGGCTGCAACTGTGCAGCCCTAAAGCAAGAACAGTACCACTCCAAGCTAGGGTTCAACTTTATGCAAAAAAAGCTCTTCCCATTTACCAGACTTATGTATCCAATGCTACAACAACAGCTGCACAGGATCTCCTCCATCAGAAAGGATACTACAAACAACTGCTAGATGCAAGAAGAAGAAAAAAGCCATAAAAAGCAACAGGACACGACTCATTTAGGCAGTCTGATCTAATGACTCAGCTTCTTTCTGACACATGGCCTGGCCCCTGTGGACTGTTATCTCAGGGAGCTGGAAGGCATATTTTCAGGAACTCTATATGGACAATACAACTTTGGCCTCTTCATCAACACGAAGAAAACTGAAGTGATGTACCAGCCAGTTCTAAAAGCCCAATATCAAGAGCCTACCATCACAGTAAAGGGACAAAAGTTGCAAGCAGTGGATCAATTTACGTATCTTGGTAATACCCTCTCCCATGCAGTGACAATTGACATCGAGCTCAACTGTAGAATTGCCAAGGCAAGTTCTGCATTTGGCAGATTGTGGACTAATGTGTGGGACCGCCGTGGAATAAGTCTTGCTACCAAGCTTAAAGTTTACCAGGCAGCAGTGCTAACTACCCTATTGTATGCTAGTGAGACCTGGACAGTGTACAGGAGGCACGTTAGGCAACTGAACTACTTCCACATGACTTGCCTTCGTAGAATTCTGAGGATCTGGTGGCAGGATAAGATACCAGACACAGATGTCCTCTCCAGAGCAGGCCTATCATCAGTTTACATTCTGTTGATGAAAGTCCAGATGCGCTGGGCAGGCCATGTTGTAAGGATGCCAGATCATCGCATCCCTAAACAGCTCTTCTATGGTGAGCTGTCTCAAGGAAAGCGATTGCATGGGGGACAAAAGAAGCGATACAAAGACACATTGAAAGCCTCTCTTAAGTCCCTGGATGTTAACACCATCTCTTGGGAACTTCTGGCACTTGATCGACCGACATGGCGCACCTTGGTGTACCACGGTTGCCAGACATATGAACACAGAAGGACAATCTTGGCACAAGAGAAGCAAGCACTCCGCAAAGCCAGAGCTGTAAATGCAGAAGTAACAGTATCTACATTTCTTTGTTCAGTATGTGGCAGAACATTCCGTGCTAACATCGGTCTTATTAGCCACCTACGGACACATCGTTGATGGCCCATAACCCACAAGATGTCAAGGTCTTCATTGAAATCGAGGGACGAACAACACGGACAATAGAAGCCCTAGCCAAAATATAGAAAATCTGCACAACATAGGCACCAGTGACAATGACAGAGATGAAGAATCTTTTTGAGAAAAACTAAAATCCTTGGGATTGTCTCCAGATTTTCTACTTAGCATGGGATATGATCAGGTCAAAGTGCTAATTAAAGAGAGTGTAGTGGACACAGAATATCAATTGGACCTAGCCTGGTCCTCAACTTTTATCGCCAATGAACCCAGCAGGGATTTTGCTTCCCCTATGGCATATTTAACAAATCAATGATCCTGAAGGGCCTTATTGGGCCTTTAGTGATGTTACTTTTGCTCCTCAACTGTCTTTGAAGGCTGATGCAGGAAGATTTCCTAACTAGAGTGACAATGTCCCTGTGACCCTGGACACACAGAAACAATATAGCATGTACTTCTCTAGAAACTGTACTATTACAAAAAAAACCAACAAAAAAAAAACAAAAAAAAACCCCAGATGGAATACTTAAAAATTTGACTGAGTTAAAAAAATATTACACAAAATTCAGATAATTGATCAATCAACTAAGTTGTTGGTGAAGTACGTCACATCACATTTGCAATGTCTGCCATTTTCCCCACTGACTTTGCTTGTCAAAAGCTGCCATAGAAGGAGATCACATTGCGGACACTGCAACAGCCACAAGTATGAGAACTGGTCGTAAGTACCACTCATTCAGTGCTGTTGTTGCTGAATGAGTGGTTGCTAAGTGAGGACCACTGTGAATGGATGCAGAATTTTAATAAAAGCATCCTCATTCAGCGGAAGAATGGGACGGTCTTCTAATGAGAGGAAAGTGAGGTATCTAGTTCCATACTACAGACATCAATATGGTTGGATACTTTCTTAAATGAAGGAAAGCTTGACTGAACTCAGCTGAATGAACGTCTGGGCAATATGTTAGATTCTGATCTGATCATGAGTCAATCTATGATGGTAGGAACATTTCCATGAAAGCAGATGACTATATTTAGGAAAAGAGCTGGGAAACAGAACAACCTAGGTAACTCTCTTGCAACAAAGCAAGTGATAGAATCAAAGTGTATCTACACTGTTAGTATAATTTGAATAATAGATGTGGAGCACACTGACATAATTCTGTAGAAGTGTAGGTGATGGCTTAGCTTTGTGCAATGGCGAGGTCAAGTTACAGTTGAAGAAACCTTAGGGTCAAATATTATTTTTGCCATGAACTCTTAATTTTGGCATTTTAAGTTTGTTTCTTGGTCTTTCATTCTCAGATACTGCCAGCTTCCTCTGTTGTAGGATAAGGCAGGCAGGTGGATACTGACCTAGCTTACAATGTTACTATAAAAACTGCAATTCTTAGGACAATAATTATTACAGAGAAAGAGGTCATTAAAAAAAAGGAAGAAGGAAATGTTTGAAAATTTCTCAAGCTGGTTCTTGCTTCACACCATGGATGTTGACTCTGCCCAGAATTATAGCTAAACTGAATCCAGTGATTATTGTCTCATAATGTCAGCCCTGGTAGGAACCAGGAAATCAGGAAAGCTGAAACTACTTTTATTCATCATTTTTTTCTGATGAAATTTGATAGCTTTAAAGCCTCCAAAGAAGTATTTTTATTTATACTTCGGTGCAGTTAAGGCACCAGGCTGGAAAATCAGGAGACTTTAAAGTCTAGTACCATCTCAAGCACAAAGACAGCTGGGTGACTTTGGGCCAATCATTCTCTCTGAGTCCTAGGAGAGAGACAGTGGCAAATTATTTCTGAAACCTTGTCAAAAAAATTTCAGGGACTTGTCCAGGCAATTTCCAGGTATTATCACTGACTCAAAGGCATCAAAGGACAGGAAAATGAAAAGTTAAAAGGAAAAGTTAAAGGGAGAGGAGAGGAAAGGAAAGGAAAGAAAAGGAAAGGAAAGGAGGCACTGAACTCAAAGATTTTTCTTGTTTTTAAATTCCCATTAACTTGTTTAAATCAATGTTTCATATTCTGACTCATTTATCTTTTACAGAAAAGGGGAATAAGTTGACAAAATTGATTATGACTATGGTGAAATACTAAAGGGAACAAAACAGCAATATATTAAACAAGGAACCACTCTCCTCTCCCCTCCCCTTCTGAAGTGATGAACCAAGTTACCAGAGCACGGCAACCCAAAAACTAAAAAGTAGAGAACATTACCACAACATAAAAGGAGGAAGGGAAGCAGAACTTTTTTAAATCAGCGGTTACATATGCTTTGAATAAAAAAGCAGAGGATAAAAAGTTATGTGTAAAAGGACAAAAGACCTTTACATTGGTTAAGAAATCCCAAAGACTATATGTTATGTGCTAATCCAGAAATGTTCTGATATTGCAATATTTTACTGTTGTTTTAAGGAAGTTTGACAGACGGACAAATCTTTGGTCATTTATAGCCAAAGAGCATTTTCAGTGTTCAAATAATGATATACATGAAGAAAAGACATATTATCAATAGATCAGTTTCATTTAAGGATTTTGACTGGCATTTTATATTAAACAGGTAAGATATCTAATATTTTAACAATGGCTTTAATTAAACTGACACCAGTAGTATATAGTTACTTTTAATAGTAATATTGGGTCCTACAAAACTCTTTATCATTTGTTAACAAACTTATAATTATAACTTGGTGGTCACTATGTGATTTTAAGCCAATATTATATAATCTAACTAAAGAAAATATTTTGATAGCTACTAGACAATAATCTAGCAAACTTGTTCCCCACTCACAAATAAAAATGAATATTTCAAGATTCACCTTTGCACCATTTAGGATGATTAAATTAAACTTCTTACAAAGACTAACAAGAACCTGCATAGTTGATATTTTGATCTGTAGACTGCCTGTTGTGCAATTCACTTAAGTCCTGGAAGATACATTTATCATTATTAAATTAAAATGATTTAATTTTAATCATCAGGGAAGTTACATTTGAATACAATTATAGGCGACAGTCCTCATGCATAATAAACTAAGGGAGATTAAAGAGACTGTGATTAGGAAGAACTGTGAAATCAGAAATTTAGATAGTATAGATAACCTTACTTCTGTCAGAGGTTCTCTTTTTTTAACAATCACATATAAGGAAACATTATGCTTTCATATTTGAGAAAGTATGCTTCCCAACAGAGTTGCCAACAGCACTTTTGTTATATTGTTGTTATGGACTGTTGCCACCAGGAAAATGTTAGATACTTTAGACAAATGAACAAAAAGATTTTTTTAATTTATTAATTTTGTATACCATTGGCCCCCAACTACTCTAATTTGTATTAACAACATAATTTTTTGCAACATTACGAGAAGGTAGGACACTATGCTCAAAATAAGTCTACCTCACATCTACCTGGAGGTACACATTTTCAATTAAAATTGCTATGCTTATTGATCCATTCTGCTGCAGTTCCTAAACAACACATCTAAAGTACTGCAATCCTTATAGTTGTAAATTACACGATTGCATGAATACTATTTGCACACCCAATTTAATTAGAAACAATGGGATATAGCTTACTGCTAAGTATGAAAAACAAGCCATGCCACAAAACTCACACAGTTCTTTACCTCTAATACCACATGCTTATAAGTAGCTAACTCCTCCACAGTAATAGACAGAAAAAAGTTAAACATTTTTGAATAGCATTTCAGCAAAGAACTGTGTTCAGAAACACTACTCTGACCCTCATTTCCTCACATGCAGAATGTTGGGTGAAACCAGGTTTCCTTTCTTATTTTAAAACAAGTAGGTCTCTGCTTAATAATTCCAGAAAGCCCTGGCTGGCCATCTTGATGCACCCATTGCTAAGAGCTTCATTGGACCTATCTGCACCCAATTACACAGCTGAAACCATGCTTATTTTTTTTATTACAATTTAGGATATTTAAAGTATCCTGTGATAGGTACCTGACCGCATACAATGCAATGACTGAACAGGGACTCTACCCTCCACATGCCAGGATTCTGAAAAGTTGATTTAGGATTGAGAAATGGTAGTTAAGAACACAGTCAACAAACAGGTTGCTTTTTCTTAAATAAACATAAAACGCAAAGAAAATAGAGCATCAAGTCTTTGTGGCATAACAGATATATTACCTTGATGGCGAAAAGTATCTGTGGCTGCTGGTAACAGAAGAATTAAAGCTTGGTCATGTTAAATTCACAGGAAAACAAAAATAGTGGAATAGCTGACAATTCATGACATGAATAAGTAAAAAGTAATGTCAATTCACAGATTTTCTAGAGAAAATGTCAATGAATTATAACTACACAATGCAGAGAGTAATAATTTCACTTCAAAGGAGAGAAATACCCAATAAAAGAAATATAAAACATACATCAAGTAGTCTCTGTGGCTTCATCTCAAGTTTCTTTGTTAATTATGAAAATGTGGAATTCCTATTCTTCCGAAGAGTCACTTCTGTATTGATAATAAAAATAAAACAAGCCCATAACCCTCTCTTTAGAAAATGGCTAAAGTCACACCCCCTTCCTTTAGTGTACTGATCTTATGTTTCTGTAAAGAGGAAGTGAAAACAGAGGAAGAGTAGTTAACTTCAGTGAAGAATATGAGGAATATTAAATTCAAACCTGTGCAGAATTTAACCTTTGACTGTAGGTGTACAAGAATGAGACCGCATCCTTTTAAAAAGATCAATAATTAACCTCTAAAGGTGGTTTGTTTGCTAGTTTCTTAAGGTAAACTCTCTTTTTTGGCCAGTAATTAAAAGCAGAAAAGAATGGGAGCTGGGTTAGCTTAACTTTTCTTGAGGTGATAGTGGTAAAAAAAGGCTTCTATATTTTTCATAGCATCATAATTAGACAAAATTGTTGGCAATCAACAGTAGACACTGCTAATTTTTCCCATAACCACTCTTTGGAGATTGAATCAAAAATTACATTTATATTAATAAAAGGAGGTAGAGAGAATGGATCTAAGGTAGTGGGAATATTTTTTTTAACCAGGTAATAGACTGCAATTCAATGGTCAAATATTGACTGTGCCACCTTAAACCTTACTTGCTCCTCTGCCAACACATTATTTCTTATAAGGCAGTGTTGGTGAACCTTTTAGAGACCGAGTGCCCAAAAACTGGCCCCGCCCCCACTCCAACCCCTGCCCGCTCCAGTTCTGCCCCATCCCCTGCCCCGCCTGCCCACAGGACCACTCACCGCCTCCAGGGCCTGCCGCAAATTGCCCAGGCAGCCCAGCAGTGCTATGGTAACCAAACCCTCTGCCCACGCCCTGCAGCATCAACTGTATAATGGGGTGTGAGGCAGAGTCTTGTCTACGCTGCCTGGGTGCCATGTCCTTGGCTGAGCTGCTGTTTGGGCCACACTTGAGGGTGACTCTCCTTCAGGGGGGCTGCTGGAGAGGAGGGGGTCGTGGGGAAGGCAAGGCTGGGGCAACGGCACATGTGCCCCAAAAGAGGGCTCCGAGTGCCGCCTCTGGCACCCGTGCCATAAGTTCGCCACCACTGTTATAAGGACTACAGTAAATTGACTGCTCTGCTTGGGCATCTGAAAAGGATAGTCTACATAACAGAGAAGTCAGTATTGATATCCACCAAGCAGAATCTATTTTTAAGAATTCAGCTAGTATCGGGTCCTTTCCAAATAACTTTGCTATTGTTCAGTTGTTGAATAAGGTTACTATGAAGTCTTACACATGGACTCAGCAGGTCACTCAAGTAAACATTATGAATACACTATATCCAAAAGATGTAGAATAAATTTTACTAGAAAAGGTAGAGATGGCATTGAAAGTGGATTTACAACTGAGAGGCCAAAAAAATGACTTAGAAAAGAATGTTTCATTGGATCTACAAAAGAATGTTTCATTGGATCTCCCAAACCCTGGGAGGAAGTGATCATGCAATATTAGAATTCAACATTATAGAAGCACAACCAATAGAACACAGTCAAACTAGAGTCTTGGACTTCAAGAGAGCTAATTTAAATAAACTTAGAGAGGGCTTGGGAAGGATTCCATGGATGAGAATCCTCAAGGGGAAAACAACTCAAGAAGCTTGGAAATTTTGAAAAATGAGATAATAAAAGCACAGTCTAGCACAATACCAACAAAGAGGAAAAACAACAGCTCTCAAAAGAAACCAGCATGGCTGCATAAAGAACTCTCTGACAAATTGAAAGATACAAAGGACAAGTATAGAAAGTGGAAAGAGGGGAACATAACTAAGTCAGAATATCAGCAAATAGCCCGAGCCTGCAAAGATGAAGTGAAGAAAGCCAAGGCTCAAAATGAACTAAGGCTTGCGACCAAAGTCACAAATAACAAAAAAAGCTTCTTTCAACATGTAAAAAACAAGAAAAAAGTGAAGGAAACGATTGGTCCATTAGTGGGTGGAAGTGGCAAGAAGGTGACAAACAACAGGGAGAAAGCAGAACTATTTAACTCGTGTTTTGCATCTGTCTTTACACAAAGGGAAAAAACAGACCAAACTATCAAAAATAGTGCCATAAAAAACAAAACAGAAACACAAGTTAAGATAGGCAAGAAAATGGTTAGGGAGCACATGTCCAGCCTAGATGAGTTCAAATCGCCAGGACCAGATGGATTACACCCCAGAGTTCTCAAGGAACTGGCAGATGTAATATCGGAGCCACTGAACTATATTTTTCAAAGATCCTGGAACACAGGGGAATTACCAGAGGACTGGAAAAGAGCTGATGTAGTTCCCATCCTCAAAAAAGGAAAAAAAATGGATCCAGGGAATTACAGACCTATCAGCCTGACCTCAATACCTGGGAAGAGCCTGGAAAAGATAATCAAACAACGAATCAACGAACACCTAGAGGCAAACAAAGTCATTACTAAAAGCCAACATGGGTTTCTCAAAAATAGATCATGCCAGACAAATCTTATTGCATTCTTTGACCAAGTGACAAAATTAGTGGATCAGAGGAATGCTGTGGACATAATTTACTTGGACTTCAGTAAGGCATTTGATAAAGTAGATCACAACCTACTACTTGACAAGATAGGAAAATGTGGGGTAGACAGAACCACCACCAGATGGATCCGTAGCTGGCTGACCGGCCGTACTCAGCGAGTGGTCCTCAATGGAACTGCATCTATATGGAGGGAAGTGTGTAGTGGGGTGCCCCAGGCTCTGTTCTGGGCCCAGTACTCTTCAACATCTTCATCAACGATTTGGATGAAGGGATAGATGGGGAACTCATCAAATTTGCAGACGACACCAAGCTGGCAGGAATAGCCAACACTCCAGAAGACAGGCTTCAGATACAGAAGGATCTGGACAGACTTGAACACTGGGCACTAACTAACAAAATGAAATTCAATGGTGAAAAAAGCAAGGTTCTAAATTTAGGCAAGAAAAACCAAATGCACAAGTACAGCATAGGTGGCACCATGCTCAATAGTAGTAACTGTGAGAGGGACCTCGGAGTCCTAGTAGACAATCACTTAAATATGAGACAGCAGTGTGCTGCAGCTGCCAAAAAGGCCAACACAGTGCTAGGCTGCATTAACAGAGGGATAGAATCAAGATCACGTGAAGTATTAATACCACTCTTTAATGCCTTGGTAAGGCCACACTTGGAATACTGCATCCAGTTTTGGTCACCACGATGTAAAAAAGATGTTGAGACTCTAGAAGAGTACAGAGAAGAGCAATAAAGATGATTAGGGGACTGGAGGCTAAAACATATAAGGAACGGTTGCTAGAATTGGGTATGTCTAGTTTAACGAAGAGAATGACAAGGGGGGACATGATAGCAGTGTTCCAATATCTCAGGGGCTGCCATAAAGAAGAGGGAATTAAGCTATTCTCCAAAGCACCTGAAGGCAGGACAAGAAGCAATGGGTGGAAACTAATCAAGGAGAGAAGCAACCTAGAACTAAGGAGAAACTTCCTGACAGTCAGAACAATTAATCAGTGGAACAGCCTGCCTCCAGAAGCAGTAAATGCTCCAACACTGGAAGTTTTTAAGAAGAGAATGGACAGCCATTTGTCCGAAATGGTGTAGGGTTTCCTGCCCGAGCAGGGGGTTGGACTAGATGACCTCCAAGGTCCCTTCCAACTTTACTATTATTATTATTATAAGCAGTTAGCCAAGGCTTTAAAATTTAAATGGCAAATATAAGTGACAAACCAAAAGCATGACCTGGCTAATATTTTTTTTTCCTTCTGGATTTACAAAAGGGCTTATTAATTAATAGAACTCTGTGCAATGGGATAAGAAGAAATGAAGAGAAATCAAATCCTACAATATTTGAATGAACTAAAAACTGTTGGAAGAAAAAGGAAGGCATACAAAGCTGGTTTATTTGATCAAGATTAAAACAAGCTATGTTGTTACTTGTGCCAGTCCTTTATGGACTTCTTGCTAACACCAGGACTGAAAAGATGATTTTTATGGATTTCTTTATAAATAAGAGATGGAATATGGGAAGAAGAAATAAACATTTATTACTTTAGAGAGGGTGAAGAGTTACTAAGTTTGTTTATACTTATTGTGAGGAAGGTTGGAAGTCACTCCTTTACATATTTCTTTTATCTTTATTAAATTCTTATAATAAAAATTCTAATAAAGATAGATAGATAGATAGATAGATAGATAGATAGATAAATAGATAGATAGATAGATGATTGATAAATAGATAAATAGAAGAGCTGTGGCGACGCAGTGGTTAGATTGCAGTATTGCAGGCTAACTCTGCTCACATTGCCAGGAGTTCAATTCCTTCAATCCTGACTGGCTCAAGGTTGACTCAGCCTTCCATCCTTCCGAGGTCACTAAAATGAGGACCCAGATTGTTGGGGGAAATATACTGATTCTCTAAACCACTTAGAGAGTGCTGTAAAGCAGAGATCCCCAATGTTTGCAGCTTGGCAGCCTGACTTTGGGGGGAGGGGGGATTAGATTTTGTGAGAAGTGGGTCTGCATACGCACATGCAGCCCTTGCACAAGTGGCAGGCTGGCATGCACACATGCAGCTTGACTTGCATGAGTGGTGAGCTCACATGTGCATGTAGTGCCTGCCAGCCTATCATTCATTCAAGTCAAACTGTACGTGCATGCACATGTGCTCCGGCCAGCCACTTGCATGACCCAATTCCAGTAGTGGGCTGTGGCCTGAGGGTTGAGGACCACTGCTGGAAAGCACTGTGAAGCAGTATATATGTAAGGACTTGCTTCAACTAGTTCTCCCAAGAAAGCAGAATTCTTGAAACAGGTATTGTCTCAAAAGGAACTTTTATTGAGAGTTAGTGATGGCAAGAGAGCAAAGCAAGGTCTAAAGATTTGGTGCATAAAGGATTACATCAAAAAGGCAATACACAGCTCCTCCCACCAGTGTCCAACTGTCTGGTTGAAATCCAACCAATTCGCAGGTGCCACGGTGTTATGAGAAGCTGGAGATTTAGCGCGCTTCTTGAGGTCTCTTTTGGTTTCATTTCCCAACAGTCCCAGGCTCTGTTGTCTGGAGGTAAGGCAGATGTTTTCAGTTCACCTTCCTCTTGCCCAGAGGGAGGGCATCTCGTACAAAGCAGAACAAAGCAAATAATAATCCCCATGCAAGCATCCTCCCCCAACAGTATGGCAAGCCCCAAAAATACATAGACAAAAGCAAGGAAGGGAGAAAGGGAAGGATTAAAGGCAAATACACTTGAGGGGCTCTGGTAATATAAGTCTAAGTTCTATTGCTCTTGTGTGGAGTTAGTACTGGATCATGTTGGATATCCCCATTTTACTGGGACTAAATCTGAACCTGTGTGGGGATGGAAAATTGACTATCACTGCATACTGGTATCCTCACTCCAAAACAACAGATGTTAAAAAGAAATCAGGAAGGGGTGGAGTCCAGTACTAGTGCTCCAAACACTCCAACTGCACTTCCTTACAACTATTGACTGGAACTGCCTATAGAGATAGGAACTATCATCAAAGGGTAATTCAAGTTCCCCATCCAACAATTCAGAAGCATACTAGATCTATTGTATCACAAATTTAATAAATTGCAGGTGTATGAATGTGTGCACATGCTCTCCCTCTCCCTTACACACACATATATACAGGATATGTCAGGTCAAAAAGTAAAACATTTTTAATTATTTTTTAATTTAAAAAGTTAATAACTGCATGCCAGAGATAATTATACATAGTTATTATTAATAAAATTGCAGTGACTTACAGTATTTATTTGGGGAACTGTTTTTTTTAAAACTTCTGAGACAAGTATATTTATGTATACAGTGTACCACACACTGCTGATAAAGAAGCTGGAATGAATTCTAACAGCTATTCTAGCAGTATTTTGCAACCTTCCCCTTAATTCTTGCTCAAGACTCTTAAGCATTCTCACTGCTTAAATGATAATGAGAAAAATAGGAAAGTTTATTTCCACCCCCCTTTTCCCTTCCTATTTTAGTTAATATGTTCCATAACACCTTTCTAAAAACAACAGCTAAGATTCAGCACAAATGCCGAAGCAACCAATTGCTGAAGAAATAAACAAAATGCTAAATAAAGGTTGTGGTGAAGTATGGATAGTCCAGTGAGGATGGGTCACATCCTGACTCTGATGCAACATTTGCAGAGTTAAGTAAGAATGAGTAAGTACTTCTTGAAATGAGAATGGTTATATGTGTTGTACATTTAGATCCTACTAATAGAGGTGAGATATAAACTTATCACTGGCATATACTATTTTTATTTTGTAAATAAAATATAAAATAAATCCACCACAATTTCCTCAACCATGAAGTCAAATAATTGATCAGGTAAAGAAATAATATATTTACATTTATAAAATAATGCATTTTTTGTTCTCAGAGCAAATCTGTTCAGAGGCAAATTAGTCTTACTTGCTTCGTTTCGGTAAATATGTGTGTAACTAATTATTTAGATTTAAATCCCACACCCCAGATTTATACTCTGTAAATCTGAAAATAAAATTGGAATTTACTTTCTCCTACCTGTGGAAAGAATGACTAAAATTGAAATTTCATTTCTATAGAAAATCCTACTACATGGCATCCCATTGGAGACACACGCCACACCTAGTTATCACACTACTCTGCCTGCTGATCCAGCACGGTCATGCTCTTTTCATTCCTGGGCTTAGAAATGGGAAAGGAAGTCATAGAATAATAGGGTTGAAAGGGACCATGGAGGTCTTCTAGTCCAAGGCTTTTCAACCACTGGTACGGGTACCACCTTTGGTACATTGGCACCTGGCAGGTGGTATGTGACCATCCTAGAAAAGTGGTAGCGGGAGAGGGGATTGAGCTGAACCGGTAGCAGCACCGCACAAGCCTGAGCGAGAGATAACTGGAGCAGCAGGGCTGTCAGGGCTCAGTGGAAGCGCCAGGATCAGTGCCAGGCTCCAGCTGGAGCTCGGCGCTGATCCTGGCACTTCTGCTGAGCCCAGGAAAAGCGCCGATCAGCTGGAATGTTGCAGCATCTCCAGGGTCTTGTGATTTACATTCAGATGCTTGGCAACTGATTCATATTTATGACGGTCACAGTGTCTCAGGGTCATGTGAAGTGACCAAAACCTGCTGCAACCACGCAGCAGACAGGGGGAATAAAAACCAATCACCCCCCCCCACCCCATCCCCACTGCCAATCCTCAACTGAAATGCTCACAACAATGAAAACCTCGGACAGGAGGAAGAGCGCTGCCAGGTGGGCAGGCAGGTGTCTTGCTCAGCTGTGGCTTGGAGGGCACTTTTTTCAGTGCCATTGTAACTTTGAACAGTCACTAAGCAAACTGTTGTAAGTTGAGGACTACCTGTACTTTATCACTTTTTTCCTTTTGGGGGGGGTCATCAAGTTTTTGACACCTTGCTAGGCAACTGGTGGCACTTGGATGTTGCCATATTCTAAAAGTGGTACAATGGGTGAAAAGGTTGAAAAGCCCTCTTCTAGTCCAACCCCCTGCCCAAGGCAGGAGTCTATCCCATCCTGGACAATTGGTTGTCCAGTCTTCTCTTGAAAACCTCACTGTTGGAACACCCAAACTTTGGGAGGCAAGCTGTTTCATTCACTAATTGCTCTCACTGTCAGGAAATTTCTCCTTAGTTCCAGGATGGATCTCTCTGTAACAGGTTTCCATCCATTGCTTCTGGTCCTGTCCTCAAATGCGTTGGAGAATAAATAGACCTCCTCTTCCCTGTGATAGTCCCACAAGAATTGGAAGGTAGCTATTAGGTTTCCTCTAAGTCGGGGTAGGCAACCTTGGCTCTTTTATGACTTGTGGACTTCAACTCTCAGAAGTCCATAAGTCATAAAAGAGCCAAGGTTGCCTACCCCTGCCCTAAGCCTTCTCTTCACTAGGCTAAGCATACCTTGGCTGTTCTTTATATGATTTAGTCTCCAGACCGCTATTTATCTTTGTTGCTTTTCTCTTCACTCTTTCTAAGGCCTCTCTTTTTTATTGTAGTGACCAGAATTAGACATAGTTTTCCCAGTGTGGACTACCGGTGCAGTATAGAGTGGTTCTATCATTTCTCATGATCTTGATGCTATCCCTCTGTTGATGCAACCTAGCACTGTACTGGCTTTTTTGCAGCTTCAACACACTGCTCTCTCATATTTAAATGGTGATATACTAGGATACCTAGACTCCTATTACAAGTGCTACTGTTGAGCCAGGTATTGTCTATTCTGTACTTCTAAATTTGGTTTTTCCTGCCTATTTGCAGGACCTTACTTTTCTCACCAATGAACTGCATCTTGTTGGATAGGGCTGGAATTTATCAACCTGTTTCTGAATCCTGAGCCTATCTTCCTAGGTGTTAGCAATGGAACACTTATTTTTCTTTCTCTGTGATACCGATAGTTCTTGACTGGCAACCATTCATTTAGTGATCGTAGGAAGTTACAACAGACTGGAAAAAATGACTTATGACTGTTTTCACACTTAAGGCCATTGCTGCATCCCTGTGGTCACATCATCATAATTCAGACACTTGACAACTGGCATGTATTTAATGACAGTTGCCTTGATCCAGAGTCATGTGATTACCTTTTGCAACCATCCGGCAAACAAAGTCAATAGGGAAGCCAGATTCACTTAACAACAGTTTTACTAACTTAACAACTGCAGCGAATCACTGAACTATTATGGCAGGAAATGTCCCAAAATGGGGCAAAATTCACTTAACCACTGTCTTGCTTAGCAACAGAAATGTTGGGCTCAGTTGTGATTGTAAGTCAAGGACTACATGTATTGTTTTGTTTGGGCATTTATTATCTCATTTCCCAGTTTCCCAAGCATTTGGAATTGTGTTTTCTTCTGGGATTTCCATCCATGGAATCCTTTCTAGTCTCCTTCTTAGTTTGCAAAAGTCAATTCTCTTGAAGTTTGACTTCATTCAGTTACCTGTGGCTGCATTATGGAGAATTCTAGTATGACATATTCACGCTGTCATAAAGTTCCTATAGCTTCCACATCCTATTACTTCCACTCCCTCAATCATTTCATCCCTATTAGTAAGAATTAAGTCCAGTGTAACTGACTCTCTAATTCCTTCCTCCACCTTTTGGATGACAAAGTTGTCAGCTAGGCATGTCAGGAACCTGTCTGATCTCTCACTTGGTGCAGAGTTTATCTCCCACTTGATGTCAGGGTAGTTTAAGTCCCCCATTACTACCTTGGTCTGTTTCCTGCATACCTTAACTCAGCAGCCCCCAAACTTTCTGGCTTGTGACAAGGCGGGAAAGGGGATATATGAATGATGGGCAGGGAGGTGCAAGCATGTGCAGCTCCATTTGCAGGGCTTTTTTTGTCATAGAACGACCAGAATGGAGTTCCTGCACCTTTTTTGGATGAAACCTTGTAGGGTAGGCAAGGCAGGTTGTATGACATGTGTGAGTTCCGACACCTTTTTTTTTTTTAAAACCACTGTCTATTTGTATGAATGGTGGCCACACGCACCTGCTGCTCAAACAAAGGGAGTTTCACAGCAAGTGTAAGATGGCTGCCACTTGTGTAAGGGGAGCTTTGCATGTGAGGGCAAGTGACTGCTGCTTGTGCAAGGGGAGCTTTGCAGTGACTACAAAATGGCCACTGCTTGCGGAAGGGGAGTTTCGCACACGAGTACAAGATGGCTGCTGCTCGCATGAGGGGAGCTTCACATGAGAGGGCAAGCGACTGTCATTCGCATGAGGGGAGGTTTGCACATGCACAGATGCGCTTGCCTGTCACCTTCACGGGCCGGTTTCGAACAGGCTATGGCCTGGTAGTGGACTGCAACCCAGGGATTGAGGACCCCTGCCTTAACTAACTGATAGCAAAAAGTTCATCTAATTCTCTGCTTGGTTGGGTGGCCTGTAATATACATCTATGGCAATACCATTCTTTCTTTTTTTTATATTTACCCATATGTATTCAAGGCTTTTATCCTTGGTTTTATGCATTTCTGTAGAGGTGTAGCTTTTTACATATAATGCAACTCCATCTCCCATGTTATGTATGTTTCTTTTGAACAACTTCTAGCAGTACAATCCAGTAAGGTGTTTCATCCCACCAACTTTTAGTAATGGCAACCATGCCATACCTGGCCTTGTGTACTAGGACTTCAAGTTGGCCCTGTTTGTTCTTCATACTTTCAACATTAGTATATAGGCATCAGTGTTATTTGCTTCCTATGTCTCCTGTTTTATATCTGAGTTCCCCTTTCTTCTCACCACTCCCTACCTCATTATTTAATTGGTTGTCTTGGTTTTATGCTTGGGATTAGGTCCTAAAGTTCCTAAAAAATGGTCACTGTTTTTTTCTAGTTGTAGTTTAAAGCCCTTCAATTAAGCCAAGCTAATTTTCCAAATATGGTCTTCCTGGTTCTTATGAAGTGCAGCCTGCCAGAAGCCCTTTATGTAGTAAAGTAGATGTACTCTAGAAATCTGAAGTTTTCTTGATGGCACCATCCCTTAAAGCAATGGTTCTCAACCTTTTTAATGTCGCGACCCCCAACCGGTCGTAAGTCAAGGACTAAACCGGTCATAAGTTGAGGACTAAACCAGTCATAAGTCAAGGACTACCCAACCGGTCGTAAGTCGAGGACTTTCCCTGCCCGGGAGCGCCGCGTACGCATGTGTGCTGCCCCCTGCGCCGGCCAAGGCGTAGCTGGCAAGCGGCAGAGACGGAGCAGGCCGACCACCGGCTGGGCCACCAGCTGGCCCAGCCCAAGGGAGGTAAGGCACCCGCCAGAAAAGAGGGAAAAAGGTGGACAGCCTTGCTTGGCGACCCCCATGAAATGGTCGATCGACCCCAAATGGGGTCGCGACCCATAGGTTGAGAACTGCTGCCTTAAAGTAAACCAATGGTTTACTTCTAAAATCCTTCATTTCCTCACTGGATGTTGATCTTCCTTTGGAAGTACCGATGAAAAAAACATCTGTAGCCCTAATTCTTTGGCTTTCATGTTGAACTGCTCATTGTCTCTTGATATTGTTTTCAGGCTCTTTATCATATCATTCATCTACATATGAAAGAGGAGAAAAAGATAATAATATGTGGACTTATTTTAGTAAGTCCCTTGACCACATCTTTGATCTTTGCTCCCACATCCCTAGATTGATTGTCCAATCTACAAATTGCTGATTCCATTTCTCTGAGGAGTGTGCTATCACTAATACATGTCTTTTTTTCATGGGAAATGTATTATGATGTCAGGATGCATAACATTTGTTTATTTGTCATCTGTGGAAATCATATGTAAATCGGATATACTGATGTTGAGATTGACCTTTGCATGCATGTATTATAAAATGCTGTATGAAGAAATAGGCAGCAAAAGCTAAATACAAAGAAATTGAGTTTTGTACCCAATTGTTTAACTGAGTATATTAGAAGGTGAAGAAGATTTTAAAATATAATGGGAATTTCAGATAGGTTTTGTAATCTTTTATTTCTATAATCAGACTTGATTTAGGATAAATTAAAAAATAGTCTATGAGAAAGAAACATTAAAAAATCAACAATTTGATAGTACTTTTATCAATATTTTATTGAGATCAGTCTAAATGATAACATAGCCCAGCTGTTATCTTAAACACTTACTGAAGTTAGTAAACTATATGAACATATTCAGATTTCATTTTAAGCTTAAGAAAAGGTGGGAGGGTATAAAAGATCAGATAGATGATAAATGAGACTTTTAAAGAAAACTTTGGCTATGCATCAGTTCTCCAGATATATCTGTTTGAGAAATGTTCTTACTTTGTTTATTTTAAGATTAATTACATTGGAAGTTATAATTATCATTCTGTGTGGTCTTATTTTTTAAGTTACTATGGGTCTGAAAAGATTTGATGGAATAAAATAAAGTACAAACTCACAATAAAGACAAGTAATTATTATCATTGCAACACTTTTGAGAAGGGTGAGAAGTGTTTTCATGAGAAAGAAGAAAAAATATTATTTGCAGATGGAACAGGAAACCAATGCTGCAATTTGAAATGCAGAATCAGTTTGTCACTTCTTTAATGTTTCCTGAGAAACATCTCTAATTTTCTACAATGAGAAAAAAATTCTCATTCTATTCTGTATGAAAGTGTATATAAATGTGTACTGTACAGATCATTTTCCTTTGTTGTTGTTTTCAAATGGTATGGTACTAATAATGATGCAGTTCCTATATATTTAAATAAAAGTATAAATAAAGATAAAAAAGAACAAAAATTCAAACTAACGCAGAAGCCACAAACACTATTACTTTTAATTCAAACCAGAATGTAATAAAAATGCCCCAAATCCAATGTAATTCAGATTTAGAGGGTACTGAGTTTACAATACAAATCTTCCAGAGAAACTACATTCTCAATCCTTTTCAGGCAAAAGTCATTTTTTTAAGTAGCCCAAAATGCATGCATACAAAGAATTCATGGCTACACACATCTTTATTTATTATTACCTTTTAAAATATACCAGAGATGCTAAATAGCTTACAATTTCGCATAACAATAAAAATACACAAACATCACTATAATGCTGTACATTTAAGTAGAGTTTTCTCCACAAATGGTCCTGCAGAAGAGGAAAATATTTACAGGCATTGCCATACAAATTATTAACAGAATGAGCACTATCCTGACCTGGGAAGTAATTTCCCAGAGTAAGAAGTTGTGACCATCCAACAGAACCCATTCCCTAATTGCTTAGTGAGTAGGAATTCACTGCATTCCATCTTGGTTAACACATTGGT
Source organism: Crotalus tigris (assembly GCF_016545835.1). NCBI lineage: Eukaryota > Metazoa > Chordata > Lepidosauria > Squamata > Viperidae > Crotalus > Crotalus tigris. The sequence goes on from NW_024100510.1 coordinate 2,972,999, forward strand.
GGGCAGATCCTAACTGGAGTAGATGATTTTAGTGAGGACCTAGTCATGGAGGAGGAGGAGGAGAGGAGGAAGAGAAAGATTTAATATTAAGTAAATTGACAGTATCAAATTTATAAACCTGATACAAAAATACAAATAGATACAAAAACTGTTAGAGAATTTTAATTTTCTCTATTGGTGAAAAATAAATCAGAAGCTCTCACAGTTGACTGCATTTAGCTGATTCAAATAACTTTATATTTATATAAAAATATTTACAATACCATTCTTCTTTACAGCAACATAGCTTAACGAAGACTTCTTACAGAGACAGACCAGAGACAAAACCTGAGACTGGAAATCCAGCTCCTAACTCAATACTCTTTGCACAGACTCAGTAGCACTTTCTTCCCATTGGCTGACTGAGTTACCACATGACTCTTCCTGTTCATGAATATTCCAACACTCCTCCCTTCATGACAGGAAGAGACATCAGACCTATTGACTTAATACATTAATTGTGAAAAACCTTGTGCCACTAACCTGGCCTTATACTGTTTATCATTATTTGGCAATACCTTTTTCTTATATACCCATTTACAACCCACAGCTTTGGTTCCCTGTGGCAAAGTCACTGATTTAAATACTTCATGGTCTCCCATGGATTTCATCTCTTTATCCATGGCCTCCTTCCATTTTTCTTGTTCAGCTTTTGGTAATGCCAACACCTCTTTATAACTTCTTGGCTCATACCACACATTGCAAACCTTTAACTTGCTGGCAGAATACCTGTCAGGCGGAATTCCTTTGTTACATCGCTCTGACCTACATGGTATTAACTGCTCCTGTGTCTCAAGTCTTTCTGGCTTCATGTCTTGTTCAGCCTCTCCTCCCTGAACATTGACATCTTCAATAATGATTTTTTTATCATTAGATGAATTATTGTCACTAAACAGATCACCGTCATTAAGTGAGACATACCCAGAATTTGCAATAATTCTGTCCCAATTTTGTTCTGCAAAATTAGCAGACCTTGAAATTATAATTCTTTTACTTCCATCACTAAAGCGATATCCTTTTGACCCTGGCTCATAGCCCACAAACCTGAGCTTTCTTGCCTTTTGCTGTCCCTTTCTTCTGATTACTTTTGGAATATGTACCCATGCAGTACTTCCAAAAATTCTCAAATGTGCTAGTGATGGCTTTCTCCCATATAGAATGGCATATGGAGTATTATTAATGGAGGAACTCCACAGCCTGTTAACTATATAATTAGCAGTTAATATGGCTTCTCCCCAATATGACCTGCTCAAACCAGAATCCTCCAATAATGAATCTTTCATTGTTTGCAAAACACCATTCCTTCTTTCAGCTACACCGCTCTCTGCTGCTGTGTAAGGATTTGTACGTCTGTGTTTTATCCCCAACTGCCCCAACCATTGTTGGAATTTAGTTGACATAAATTCAGTACCTCTGTCAGTTTGCAACTGACACACTTGTTGTCTGTACCTTCTCTCTACAAAACTTACCCACTGTTTGAATTGTTGTAGCACCTCTGTCTTTGCTCTAAGCAAATAGCAAAATGAATACCTGCTATAATCATCAACAATTACCAGTGCATATTTTGCTCCTCCCAAACTGGCTTGCATAGGTCCCACCAGATCTGCATGGACCAGCTCTAGAACTCTTTTTGTTTGTCTTGTGCTATATTTACTAACTGGGAATGCCTTTGACTTTGATGCTTTGCATACTGCACAGTCCAAATATGTTTTGCATCCCTTCAAATTTAGCCCTTCTGCAAAATCTTGCATTTGCTGCAAAACTTTAAAGCTTGCATGGCCAAGTCTTCTATGCAGAAGATGAACACATGAATCATGCTCTGCAACATTCTTAAATATATGGGAACATTGAACCTTTTGTCCCTGCAATACATATAGATTATCTTCCTTTATGCCTTCTGCACAAATATTCCCATTCCTTTTGATGAGACATTTCCCATTTACAAAAATGACCTCAAAACCTTGTTTGTCTAAATTAGACACACTTAACAAATTATGTTCCATCTCAGGTACACAAAGCACATTGGTAAACTTTGATTCCAAATATGGAATTTTTACATCACCTCTTCCTATGACTTTTGGTTTCTGGCCATTTGCCAAAGCCACAGCTTCTTGTGCTACTGGAACAAACCTGCAAAATAATTTAGAATCATGAACAATTGTTCGACTTGCCCCACTATCTATTAGCCACTTGTCTCTGTTGTTGCTATTGCAAACTTTTGCAACACCAAAATGTTCCTTTTGCAAAACAGTCCTTTTTTGTTGCACAAATGTCTTTTTCTGCAAATTGTAGCAAGTCTTTTCCTGCTGAGCAAAATCTTGCAAAATCTCTCCTTTGTTGCAATTTGGTCTGGGTCTGATCTGCTTGTTTCTTCTCCTCTGGAGACTTGCAGTCTGGACCCCCTCCTCAGGAATTTCTCTTCCTCGTGGCTGCTTCTAAAATGGCGTTTTTCTTCTTCATTAAGCAAACATGCCTTTAAAGCCTCAAACTTTAAGTCTTGCTCTTCTTTGCATTCAAATATTGCAGAAACTGTGTCACAGGTTTTATCTAAACTGTTCAACACCAATAAAACCTTCTGGGACTCAGGGAATTTAATCCCACGTTGTTGTAAGTCCAAAAATAAACTTTGCATTTTATTTAAATGCTGTTCCACAGATTCACCTGGTTGCAAACAGGCTCTGTAAAGTTTTCTTGACAATTGCACTATGTTGCAAGCAGAAACATTCACGTGTACAGCTCTCAATTTCAACCAAATCTCCTTTGCAGTCTTTAAATTTGCAACATTTAGAAATTGGTCATCATCTAAATTCAAGATGAGATAAGCAATTGCTCGATCATGATTTTTCTGATCAACTGCTGCAAACACTTGTGGTGGATTTTCAACAATATACCACAGTCTTTAGCTTTCAGCAAACATTCCATTTTTGCAGCCCACACAATGTAATTCTTCTGGCCTAAACGAATATGGCCTTTCCTCAAATTCCATTGCAGCCATTCTGCTAATTCTGCCTTGTTCTTAAACTTTCTAAATACAGGCAATTTCTTCCAGCTTTAAATTGCAATGCAGTCCTTAGTAAGCTCTGGGCCCATAACCTGTTAGAGAATTTTAATTTTCTCTATTGGTGAAAAATAAATCAGAAGCTCTCACAGTTGACTGCATTTAGCTGATTCAAATAACTTTATATTTATATAAAAATATTTACAATACCATTCTTCTTTACAGCAACATAGCTTAACGAAGACTTCTTACAGAGACAGACCAGAGACAAAACCTGAGACTGGAAATCCAGCTCCTAACTCAATACTCTTTGCACAGACTCAGTAGCACTTTCTTCCCATTGGCTGACTGAGTTACCACATGACTCTTCCTGTTCATGAATATTCCAACAAAAACAAAATATAATTCATAATAAATCATTATCCCTACAGTTAATTCCAATCTGATATAGGCAGTTCGCACCACTTCGGGAGAACTGGTAGCTAATTTTTTGTTGCCCAGGCCCAGACTGGACTTCTGGAAGCGGCATCCATACAGAGAACTGGTTTTTCACATATTTGAATCCTACCACTGGATATAGGGATTCTGTCCTCTGTGAGATGGCCTTTGAAATAAAGAATGTAGTCTTATTGATGATGTGCAGATTTGTTCCCTGCAATAAGATTTTCTCCCAAAGTGCCCCAATAAGTTAATTTAAACATTTATATGCCCGAAACTTCTAGGGAGATCTAAAGGATAATGATCTTAGAGTCTTATTGTCTTTTCTACTGTTATATGAATAACACATTTAGTTAGCATGAACAGTTAGGAAGTAGGGTTCAGGCCACAATTGGAAATAGATTTTTGTCCAAAAAGTGGTTCCTGTTTTAAGTTTCATGGTTCCGACAGATGAAACTCTTCAAAAAAAAAAAAAAAACAACTTCGAGACATTGTTTATCTTAAAGAATATTTTATTTGAGAAACAAAGTATTGGCACCACATAGTTGAAACCAAAAACTAAATTCCCCTCCTCCAAGTACAATTCTCTCCTCCAATAAACAGTCATAAATCACATTCCCCAATTAGGTTAAAGCATGGGCTTTCTTCCCAGCTCTCCAGTCTACTGCAGGCCTTTGGTCTCTTTGGCAAGCTAGAAAGTATTCAAAGCTATTAGCTTATCTTGCAGATGGCTTTGGGGTATTTTGGGATAGATATTGAAAAAGTTATAGTTTTTAACTATTATTTTCATCTCTCTATTTTACTGGCATCAGTTTTACTTTAAAAATGTTTTGAATTCTAACTTTTAATTTAGTCCCCCCTTTCCCCCATGCGCCTGCATTCTGATAAAAAAAAAAGGAACAGGATTATTACTAAGGAATCATCACTAAGTCTTGGGGAAAGCTCCTGGTTTCTTTAGCCTGTTTGTTTTATAGTTCTGTTCCTCAATTCTGCATCAGTCCCTTTGTCAGAGATGGAATACATTTTCCCCTGTGGGAAGTAAGCCCCCCCAGAGAAAGAAATATTTTTGGGAATGTTAAAAGGCAGAATATTATATTTCTCTAGAGGATCTTAAAGGCAGAACTCACCTCCCCTCAAGTCTCTCTGCCCCAAACAGAAATCAGGTCTGCAGAAATGTAGATGTGATAACATCTTGTCAGAAAGACTAGAATCAGGAAGTGGGGATTAGAAAGAATCAACAATCCCTAACACCAAAAAATCCAAGTCATTAGCCACAGCCCCAGGGAAGCAGGACCTTTGGGACATAATAGGATTAACACACCACCTCAGACCAGACAGGCACACTAAGACTCAGGTCAAAGTTCATGTCACAGAAACAATTCCAAACAAAAGCCCAAGAAGGTATTAAAAACCCACTCCCTACTACATGTAGTCAGTTTTTTCCACATCCATCTTTCTGTATGGTTCTCCTTTTCAATAAACTACAACTCTTTCTAAAGCAGTCTCTGTGTTTGTTTATTCCCAGTTTGGACTGGACCCTGATAAAAACCACTTCCTACTACATGTGGTCAGTTTTTTCTAGAACCATCTTTCTGTCTGGTTTTCCTCTTCAATAAACTACCATCTTTTGATGAAGACTTTTCCTTCAACAATTTTAAATTGTTGAAAGCAAAGTCTTCATCACTTCTTTCTAAAGCAGTCTCCATGTTTGCTTATTCCAGCCTTGGACTTGATCCTGATGAAAATTTTTCTTTCAACACCCCCCTTGCATACATGCATCTCTTGAGTAAGTGTCCAAAACCTAAACTCATATTTCAACACCCTGCTGGCCGCAATCTCTTTCAAAATATGAACCCTGCCCGGCGAACTCGTAAAGGAGACGGCAGCGCGGAACGAGCAGCAGCTGCCGCCCCCTCGTGGCCATAAAAAAAGGGGGGCGGACTTTACAGCGCACGCGCCGGACTTCCGGGGGAAACTGCTGGCGAGCGCATGGTCTAAGTTCTGTTGTCGCCCCCCACCCTTTTCCCTCGCGCGTTGGTTCCTCTTGGCTCGCTATGGTGGGGAAAATAGCAAGGCGGAGGAGGCTCCACCAGCCCGCGCCGAAGCCGACAGAGCCGCAGCAGAGTGGGGGTGAGGCGGTACTTTCGGCGGCTGTGCTGACCTTCAGCGCTAACACCGGAAAGGTGGGTGGTGACGGTGCGAGGGGGAGGCCATGAAATGAGAGAAAACAAGAACGCAAGTGACACGTGCTTCTTGGCGGCCGATGCTTCTTAATTGTCCCCTCCTGTGCAGGGCGCCTGGGCAACGAGATTGGCAGGCTTGAACTCTTGTTCATTCCTTAGTTGTTGCTTTCTCAGAAAGACGCGTACGTCTTCCATGAAAGGAGCATCAGTTAGACTAAAGCTTGCCCAAATACTTTTGCACTAGGGAAGCGTTTCTTTGCTTTGCGTCCTAACTCTCCCTTATGCTGAGGAGTAAAAGCCATTAATCGGAGGAAGCTAACTGCCGTTGAGACACTTTGCATGCGATTATTTTTTAGAATGTCAGGATGGTACATAGTTGAAAGGGTCGTCTGACGAGGGAAATGCGCAATTACTCATTTTTACCTAATGTTTCATTACCGTTCCTTCCCGTTAATATAGATCGTTTGCGTATCAAGTAGCAAAACGACTTGCTGCTCAGTGCCATCCTCTCATTGATGGGTATATTTTATAACTTGTGTTCCCTATTTGCAATTCGCTGGCTCTTTTATGAAGGTTCCATCATGGTTTAAGGCTGATGTCCCCAAACTCTTAAGCTTATTGACCTGTTCATGGAATTTCAGATTATTCATTGCTGCCCAAATATAGGAAAATAATTTTATAAATATTTAACTGATATTAAGAATAACAAAAACATAAAACAGGCAAGTAACATGGGAGATGGAGTTGCATTATATGTAAGAAGCTACACCTCTACAGAAATGCATAAAACCAAGGATAAAAGCCTTGAATACATATGGGTAAATATAAAAAAAAGAAAGAATGGTATTGCCATAGATATATATTACTGATAAAACTGATAGAGACAACTCAAAGCCATTCTCTGTTGTCCCCTTCTTCTATTGCCCTTAATCTTTCCCAGCATTAGGCTCTTCTCCAGTGAGTCCTTCCTTCTCATTAGGTGGCCAAAGTACTTGAGTTTCAACTTTAGGATCTGGCCTTCTAAAGAGGAGTCAGGGTTGATCTCTTCTAGGACTGACCGGTTTGATTGCCTTGCAGTCCAAGGGACTCGCAGGAGTCTTCTTCAGCACCATAGTTCAAAGGCCTCAATTCTTTGACGCTCAGCCTTTCTTATGGTCCAACTTTCACAGCCATACATTGCAACTGGGAAAACCATGGCCTTGACTATATGTACTTTTGTTGGCAGGGTGATGTCTCTACTTTTTAGTATTCTGTCTAGATTTGCCATAGCTTTCCTCCCCAAGAGCAAGCATCTTTTAATTTCTTGGCTGCAGTCCCCATCTGCAGTGATCTTGGAGCCCAGGAAGATAAAATCTGTCACTACCTCCATTTGTTCCCCATCTCTTTGCCAGGAATTGAGAGGGCCAGATGCCATGATATTGGTTTTCTTAATGTTGAGTTTCAAGCCAATTTTTGCACTCTCCTTCACCCGCATCAAGAGGCTCTTTAGTTCCTCTTCACTTTCTGTCATTAGAGTGGTATCATCTGCATATCTTAGGTTGTTGATATTTCTCCCAGCAATCTTAATTCCAATTTTTGATTCATTAACCCTGTCTTTCTCATGATGTGCTCTGCATAGAAGTTAAATAGGCAGGGCGACAGAATACAGCCTTGCCGGACTCCTTTCCCAATTTTGAACCAATCAGTGGTTCCATGTCCAGTTCTCACTGTTGCTTCTTGACCTGCATATAGGTTTCTCAAGAGACAAATAAGATGGTCCAGTACTCCCATCTCTTTAAGAACTTGCCACAATTTGTTGTGATCCACACAATCAAAGGCTTTAGCATAGTCAATGAAGCAAAAGTAAATGTTTTTCTGGAACTCCCTAGCTTTCTCCATGATGCAGCGTATGTTGGCAATTTGATCTCTAGTTCCTCTGCCTCTTCAAAATCCTGCCTGTACTTCTGGAAGTTCCCTATCCACATACTGCTGGAGTCTAGCTTGTAGGATTTTAAGCATAACTTTACTTGCATGTGAAATGAGTGCAATGGTGTGATAGTTTGAACATTCTTTGGCATTGCCTTTCTTTGGAATTGGAATGTAAACTGACCTTTTCCAATCCTGTGGCCACTGTTGAGTTTTCCAAATTTGCTGGCAAATTGAGTGTAGCACTTTTACTGCATCGTCTTTTAAGATTTTGAGTAGCTCAGCTGGAATACTGTCACCTCCACTAGCTTTGTTGTTGCTCAGCTTTCCTAAGGCCCATTTCACTTCACATTCTAGGACAGTGGTTCTCAACCTTTTTATATGGCGACCCCGGTCATAAGAACGCGCCCCCATGCGCAGTGCCCCCCATGCGTGGCGCGCACATGCGGTGCCGCCCCCATGCGCATGCGGGTGCCACCAGCTGAGGAAAAAAATGGCGGATCGCGTTGTTTGGCGACCCCCGTAAAATGGTCGTTCGGGGTCGCGACCCACAGGTTGAGAACCGCTGTTGTAGGACAGTGTTTTCCAAACTTGACAATTTTAAGGCATGAGGACTTCAACTCCCAGAATTCCACAGCCAGCAATGCTGGCTGTGGAATTCTGGGAGTTGAAGTCCACATGCCTTAAAATTGTCAAATTTGGGAAACACTCTTCTAGGATGTCAGTGACCACCCCATCATGGTTATCAGGGACGCTAAGCTCGTTCTTGTATAGTTCTTGTATCACCTCTTCTTAATCTCTTCTCCCTCTGTAGGTCCCTGCCATTTTGGTCCTTTATCATGCCCATCTTTGCATGAAATGTTCCCTTCATATCTCCAATTTTCTTGAAGAGATCTCTGGTTCTCCCTATTCTATTGTTTTCTTCTATTTCTTTGCACTGTTCAGTTAAGAGGGCATTCTTATCTCTTCTAGTTATTCTCTGGAATTCTGCATTCAATTGGGTGTATCTTTCTCTTTCTCCCTTGCCTTTCGCTTCCCTTCTTTCCTCAGCTATTTGCAAAGCTTCCTGAGACAGCCATTTTGCTTTCTTGCATTTCTTTTTCTTTGGGATGGTTTTAGTTGCTACCTCTTGTACAATGTTGCAAACCTCCGTCCATAGTTCTTCAGGCACTCTGTCTATCAGATCTAATTCCTTAAATCTATTTGTCACCTCTATTGTATATTCATCAGGGATATGATTTACTTCATACCTGAGTGGCCTGATGTTTTCCCCTACTTTCTTCAATTTAAGCCTAAATTTTGCAACAAGAAGGTCATGATCTGAGCTGGTCTTGTTTTTACTGACTGTATAGAGCTACTCCATCTTTGGCTGCAGAGCACATGGTCAATCTGATTTCTGTGTTGACCGTCCTGTGGTGTCCATGTGTAGAGCTGTCTCTTGGGTTGTTGGAAAAGAATGTTTGTTATGACCATCGTATTCTCTTGTCAAAATTCTATCAGCCTGTGCCCTGCTTCATTTTGTACTCCAAGGCCAAACTTGCCTGTTATTCCAGTTATCTTTTGGCTTCCCACTTTAGCATTCCAATCCCCCATGATGATAAGGACATCATTTTTTGATGTTGATTCTATAAGGTGCTGTAGGGCTTCATAGAACTGGTCAATTTCGTCCTCTTCAGCACTAGTGGTTGGGGCATCACTTTTTTTTTGGAGTAGTACCATAAAATTATATATCGATGGAAAGATAATTTAATCAAGAATGTAATGCTACAAAGTTTGTTCAATTATCTGTACTTTATTCTAGGAAAAGTTATAGCCAAATAACCAGAAAAAGGAAGCACAACTTGCTTAGGTTGATATCAGGTAGCTTTCCTTCATCTGATTTTAGTCAATGAGCATGAGTGTTTAGAGAGCCAATCAGGTATCATCTTGTTTTAGCAATGAGCCAATCAGATCACAGTAGGATTCAGTTATTGATGTCATGTATTGAAGCTGAGAGGACATTTGTCAGTGTATTATGTGATTGCTATCAAGTTGGTTGGGGGTTTTTTTGTGTTCTTTCATTTAGTGAGCTTGTAAAATGTAATAAAATTAAAGTAATGGTGCAAAGAGTTGACTGGTTGCCCAGAAAGCAATATAAAATAGTATTATTAAATGAACAAGGCTACAGTTATAAAGAAATTAGAAGAAAAATTGATAGAAGCTTAACCAAAGGTGACATTTCTACTGTACACTTTTCCCAAAAGGTTTCCACAATTTTGGCCACTACTGTATTTTACACTAGTCACCTCACTTTCAGAACTAGGGACTGCCATGAAGCTATACAGAGGGGTCTACAGAGACCCCCCTCCAAAGATTGGCTCCAATTAACCTCCCATCATTTATTAATCTCCTGTTGACTCCCAGACATTTATTGATCCCTTGGCCACTGACCCTTTGGTGTTCATATTGATTACGTTGGGGAATTCTGGTTTAAAACAGATTGGCATGTGGCATCTTAATATGAGATTATGAGAATATGAGATACCTACCTTGGTGCAAACCTAAGGTCTGTCTAATCTGACTTTTTAAGGAATCGTTTTTTTAAAAAGCAAAGGACTTGGTTCTTATTGAAACTTTGCTTTAATCACCAATGTACAATCAGGATATAACGGAGGCAGCTTCAGTTAAATACAATATAGCACCATTGTTAATTTTGTATCATATGTCCCGAAAAGGCAGCTACATTACAAAAGGAGACAGATAACTTACAGTTTAAGCTTGGACAGGTAGGAAAAACTGTAACTTGTCAATGGAAGCTTTATTTTGTTAATCATTTGTCAAGATCATGACTCCCATTTGGTAATACTGGAGATGAAATGTATAAGGATTCTCCACTAGATGGTGATATGAGACAGATCTGGATCCTTTCAGAAGAGTGCAAAGCAAAGCAGCCTTTTATCAATGTTGTGTTTATTTGGAACAGGAAATTTCATGAGTGTATGCTGGAAAACATCTCCAGAAAACAAACTAGTATCCTTAAAGAAATATTAAAACCTGTTCCATAACTGGAACTGCAGTTTGGGAATTATCTATGCATATAATATGCATAAGATATTGCTTATCTTATTTTGAAAGTAAGGAGAAATTTTCTGAAAGTGAGAACACTTAATGGAATAGCTTGCCTCCCACAGTTGTGGGTGGTCCATCACTGAAGATTTTCAAAAATAGACTGGACAACCATTTGACAGAGATGGTATAAAGCCTCCTGTCTTGAGCAGGATTGAACTAGAAGATCTCGGAGGTCCTTACCAGCCTTATGATTCTGTGTTTTATGTTCAACTAATTTTCAGTTTTCCTTTGTCATTTCATGACAGTCTGAGAAAGGTCATTGCTAATTTTTTAAAAAATGCTATATCTAAAAAAAAAGAAAAATGAAGTTGATTTTCATTTAAGCTACAATATTTTACAGTAACAACACTGATGTTGTTTTGATTCTTGCATTCTTGAATAAAATGGCAAAAACAGAAGCCTCATATACGTCAATATAATTAAAGTGACATTTTGAGGAAATAAAAGAAAAAGCACCCCCAGCAAACATTGTTCTTGTAGAGCTTTTTGTATTTATTTTATATTTATTGATTGGTTGATTGATTAGCCCTTGGGCCATATCAAAGTGCAAAGTTCCAGAAACAAATTATTACTACAATTTGATAAAAGCAATTTAAAATGGAATTAGGTAAAATACAATTTAAAATGAAATGGGAATAAAATAAAATGAAATTGGAATAAAATACAATAATTTAAAATATAGATAAAATATGATAAAATTATATTTTGGTGTTACCCCTGCAATCTACCCCAATCAGTCCCACTTATGCAGATCTCAGCTGAACCATTTTGCTTAAGTACTGTGCTGTGCTAAATGTTATTTTCAGATTCTGGCTGGACATAAGGTAAGTTGTTTTGAAAGGGAATCCCAATGGGTCATTCGTTTGATATATAGACCGAGGTATGATATATAGACCGTGGTACCTGTCTCTCACCCTCTTAAATAGGCAACAATCAAATAGGATGTGAGCCTCCTATTTGATTGTTGTAAAAGTATTAAAGCCTGTTCCATAACTTTTGGTGGATAGACTCAGAATAATTTTTTCCCTTCATTTTAGAGCAAGATGGTTGTTCTGTCCTGAGTGCTTTGTGTTATGGTACATCGGGTACTCCATGTCTTCTAATATTCCCCTCTTCCTTGCATTGATTGCTGTGTTCATGTTAAGGGCCAAGACCAAACACAGTAACCGTTAGGTAAATCCTAGCATCTTCTGATCCAAGGAGTTCCCAGAATTTGCTGCGGGAAAGAGCCATCCCAAGAAAATGTGGAAAATGTGATTACCGGGTATCAGCAAACTACGAAAGCAGTTGAAAACCACAAGATTTTGTACCTTACTATTCCTTACTGTTTCTGATTTTCTTGGCATTCTCTGCAACTTGCATCTGTTTTGAATTTTTTAAAAAAAATCTTCACTTGCATTTTGACCAGAACATACGTTACTGTACTTTACCTTGTCCTTGCTATGGTTCAAATCTGTGTTGGACTGTGACACATCCTGAAGTAGTATAAGTTAATAAGCTAAATATGCTAAATAATCAGCTTGAAGAACAGGGCAGTGATTATATACAAACAAGATACCAAGTGGTTTGAAGTATTATATGTTCTGGAAAAACACTAGCAGTGTTTGCATACTATAGATTGGATTTCAGTAAACATGCCTCTTTTAAAGGCAGAAATGAAGTTAATGCTCCAATTCTGCATATCAAAATGGAAACAGTGATTAAACATTGGCTCTATCCCATCTTTATTTGTGTTCTTGTAGGGCAACGGAGTTCTGACATCGGACATTTTTTCTGGGGTGAATATTGTTCCAAAAATTCTGGTGAAGAAGTTGGACACTGATTCAAGGAATTTTTTTTCAGTCATAAAAGGTAAGAATTGAGTGTCTTCACACATGCCTATGTCAATGAATAAGAATGTAAAAATGGATAAAATTTGTCTTCTGTAATAAAGATAGATTTGATTTGAAATTGATAAATTGGATCAGTCTTTATTTTTCCCTTCAAGGAATAGAAGTGGAAATGCCTTCATATTGAACAGAATACATACTTTTCTTCATGCTTAGCATCATGATAACAGTGATTCTTTGGCTGCTTTTCTGCTTTGTGAGAAATAGATGATCTCAGGGGACTGGAATTCTCCCCATTAAGAACTGTCTGTGATGTGATCCTGGTTGTCAGGGCATGTGAATTGGATTCAGTTCATGTCCCTGATTTAAATCAGTGTTTGCTCCCAAAAGCACAGATTTTACTCAAGTTGGGAACACTCTGGAGTTCTCAAAGTTTATCTTTGTGGGTTTTTGCTCATAATACTCTTCCCTCCCTGACTATGTATGAAGTGCATTTATGTCAAAATTGCTCAGAAGAGAATGAAAAACACTGCAGTGCAAAAACCTACTGCTGATTTGTTTAATGCCCTGTATTTTTAATGTAATAATGCTGTTAGGCTAATCTTTTCCTAAACAACTTGCAAAAATGACTGTTGTAAAATTATTTAACTTTTGAAAAATGTCGTAGTTACTGCTATTTGTTATACTGTTCCTCAGTTTATCTGTCTATCCACATGCACACAGACATATACACACACTAAGTAAGTATCTTGTGGTGCTTCCTGTCCCTTACGAGAAATTTTCATAAAATGTAGGAATTAGCCCAAGAATGCTCTACATTTAAAAAATTACAGTTTTTTACCTCTTAGTGCTTAGATATGAGCAGCTATAAGCCAGGCATGATGCCCCCCCCCCCCATTTTTTTTCTTATAAGTTCTTGTCTGCTTTTAATTCAAGACAAAGCTTATGGACAACTGCTCTTATAGTATTGATAATCCAATACATTGTAATATTATTTAATAAATTCACTGTGGTATGGCAAACTTGCATCCTCCATTTTATTACTGTCCAGCCATTAAATTTCTTTACATTTTTACAACACAGTTAGCTCTTATCTTGCAAAATTTTCAGAACTTTTATGAACTAGAACAGGGTATCAAACTGCCGGCCCACAGGCCGGATGCATCAAACTGAAACTGCGCTCACCACATTGCTGGCAGTGGGAAAAAAGTCACGATATGTCGTGACATGTCATATGACGTTGCGAGTTTGACACCCCTGAGCTAGAAGTTATTATTTCCAGAATCTCAAAATCTATCTACTCTGTAAAATCACATGTTTTTAAACTCCTAACATTTGAATCAAACATTTATTACATTCAATACTAATATTTTGCAGTTTCTGTGGTAACTAGATTGCAGAGGCTTACATTTTTGGAAATAAAACAGCCAGGTCTTAGAACATAACACTGTATACAGATACCATTAGGTCTGAGTTTTCAGCAATAGAGGCTGTAACATCCAGATGCAGCCAGTTTTTTAAAACATTTATTTGCTTCTTCATTCTTTGCTTTTCTTACATTTTGACTAATTAAGGTTCTGAAGAACTTGATTAGACATCTCTTAATGTCCTTCCTGTTGATTCTAATAAAGTTACTGGGTTTTTTTCAAAAGGATAAGCATAATTTTCATTTGCATATTTAATAACTGATAGAAAAATGTTTTCTAGGCCTTTCTAGGAAAAATGTTGTGTGTAAAATGAATTATCAGGCTACTGCCAATACTATGGAAGCAGATTTTTGTTTGTGCAGTGGAACGTCTCCTTCCTTTCCTTACTGTTTGTAAAAGTTAGTTCTCATACCGTCAACACTATCAGTATGAACTAGATACGAACAAATCTGACCATGCAACAGCAAAGGACAGATGGGAAAAGGCCAGTCCTTAGGAAAGAAAAGAACAAGCAATATATAGTGCAGGAGGAAAAAAATCAAAAAGAGTTTGAACATTACTTCTGAAATATTGCTACTTGTTTGCTTGCTCCATTCCAAAACCCCATCTCCTTTCAATATTCAACAAGTCTGTAAGTCTCCCAACATTTTCTAAACCATTCTGCCAGTTTTGAAAGGCTAATACCCTCCTACTAATGCTTCAATTCCTTTTGCATTGTCCAGTGTGAACGAGGATTCCCCAATCTTGGTTCCCTCCATAATTCTATGGATTGCACAATTGCAGCTAAAACTCCGTGAGCTGATGTACCCAGGTTAGGAAAGTATGCTATTCATTAGGAGCAGACAACTTTTTGGGGGGGAGGGGGAGTGAAAAGTATTTTTCCTGTCTTACACGTCCATTCATTAATTCTAAAACTTAAATGGATTAGATGGAAGCTACATGGAGCCATTATACTGACATGGCAATATAATCAATTATAGTATAAAGTTGTGAATTCCGTTTTCTAAAGGCTATTGAGTTCTTTGGAAAATACTTTACAGGTTCAATTATGTTCCTTAATTTTTTTTCAATTAAAATATACACGAGTAACTTAGACAACAGTACAATAATACACTACATTCTCTAATACTAGTGCAGTAATAGAAAGTGTCAAGATTTTCTTTCTACAAGTAAATTTTGTTGGGTTAACTAAACCACATCATGCCACCTGGATTTATGATAAGACATAAGGTCCTCAATGACACTAAGAGCTATGCAAGAGATATTCTAGATACTGGCAAAGTCTCCCAAGCAAGACAGATCTTAAGTGAGAAACGCAAACCATCTCACTTATTCAATTGATGAACATCAAAACCAAATTCCATATCAGCCATAAATTTGGTCATGTTATGATGTTATGATTGCTGAATATCAGGTGGCAGAACTTGGTTCCCCTTGCCTGACAACCAAGGCAAGGAACTGCAAAGTGACTAGAAATAAATTGCCAAAAATGAACAGTCTGACCTTAACATGGACTGATTTACCCATTGAGGTTCCAAGGGAGCTAAGAGATCTATCTGAGGTTCTGCTGCATGGTCCTGCTGAGACCTTGGTTGCTGCCTGGAATAGGGAAGTGGCAGTGACCTTAGAAAGGGTTGTGCTCATGTGACTTCTATTTGCCCAACACTGCCTGCAATATACAGAGGAGTTGAGGGAGCTGAAAAGGGTCAAAAGATTCTTCTACCCCCTGACTGAGCACAACTTTTAGAATCATACAATCACATGGCTGGAAGGTATCTTGGCAATTTCTGGTCCAACACCCTGCCCATGGCAGGAGACCTTATATCAGTGATGGCAAACCTTTTAGAGACCGAATGCCCAAACCCAAAACCCACTTATTTATCGCAAAGTGCCAGGGCCGCATCAGCATTGTGGTGCCCTGGGGGGACAGCAGGGGGGGGGCATGGCCCACTGGGTGGATGGGGCTGCGGTGGGCATGGCAGACTGGGTGGGCATGGCTGGGTTGAGCGTGGCTACCTCAATTTTTATCATGGGGGGGCGCCTGTGGGGGCTGGGCAGGATTGTAGGAGATCCAGGGGATCTCTGGTGGGTGGGGCGATGGTCAGGAGGCTTTTCTGCAGGATGAGGCGGGGGTAGGGCAGGGATGCCATTGCTGCAGGGCAAGGTGAGGCAGGGGCGGCTGCTGCCTGACACCATTGGCCCCCACACACAGAGGCTAGCGAGTTCATGGGGGCGTGCTCTACCACCTCTACTCGAGCTTGCTAGCCGGCCGCTTCGCCTCCTTTGTGCTGGGTGGGGCTGTTGCTCCAGGTGCCAGCGGCGACCTAATGGACCTACGTGAGATGCTGGCAGCGGCAGCCATGCCCACAGAGGGCTCTGAGTGCCGCCTCTGGCATGGGTGCCATAGGTTCACCATCACTGCTTTATATCATCCAGATAAATGGTTCTCCAATCTTTTCTTGAAAACCTCCAGAAATGCTGCACTCCCAACCCCAGGAGGCAATTGGGTAATTGTTCTCACTGTCAGGAAGTTTCTCATTAGTTCCAGGTTGGATCTCTCTTTAACGAGTTTCAATCCATTGCTTCTTGTCCTTCGCTCAAGTGCTTTGGAGAATAAATTGATCCCCACCTTTCTGTGGCAGCCCCTCATGTACCTTTTTTTCTTTATGTTGCTTATTTTATATTTACAGTGAGGGAAGAAAATATTTGATCCCCTGCTGATTTTGTACGTTTGCCCACCGATAAGGAAATGATCAGTCTATAATTTTAATGGTAGTTTTATTTTAACAGTGAGAGACACAATAACAACAAAAAATCCAGAAAAACACATTTCAGAAAAGTTATAAATTGATATGCATTTTAATGAGTGAAATAAGTATTTGACCCATTCGCAAAACATGACTTAGTACTTGGTGGCAAAATCTTTGTTGGCATTCACAGATGTTTCTTATAGTTGGCCACCAGGTTTGCACACATCTCAGGAGGGATTTTGTCCCCCTCCTCTTTGCAGATCCTCTCCCAAGTCATTAAGGTTTCAAGGCTGACATTTGGCAGCTCGAACCTTCGGCTCCCTCCACAGATTTTCTATGGGATTAAGATCTGGAGATTGGCTAGGCCACTCCAGGACTTTAATGTGCTTCTTCTTGAGCCACTCCTTTGTTGCCTTGGCCATGTGTTTTGGGTCATTGCCATGCTGGAATACCCATCCACAACCCATTTTCAATGCCCTGGCTGAGGGAAGGAGGTTCTCACCCAAGATTTGACGGTACATGGCCCCGTCCATCGTCCCTTTGATGTGGTGAGGTTATCCTGTCCCCTTAGCAGAAAAACACCCCCAAAACATAATGTTTCCACCTCCATGTTTGACGGTGGGGATGGTGTTCTTGCGGTCACAGGCAGCATTCCTCCTCCTCCTAACACGCGAGTTGAGTTGATGCCAAAGAGCTCGATTTTGGTCTCAGTTGATCACAACACTTTCACCCAGTTCTCCTCTGAATCATTCAGATTCAGATGTTCGTTGGAAAACTTCAGATGGGCCTGTACATGCATGTGCTTTCTTGAGCAGGGGGACTTTGTGGATGCAGCAGGATTTCAGTCCTTCATGGAGTAGTGTGTAACCAGTTGTTTTCTTGGTGACTATGGTCCCAGCTGCCTTGAGATCATTGACAAGATCCTCCTGTGTAGTTCTGGGCTGATTCCTCACTGTTCTCATGATCATTGAAACTCCACCAGGTGAGATCTTGCATGAAGCCCCAGACCAAGGGAGATTGACAGTTATTTTGTGTTTCTTCCATTTCTGAATAATCACACCAACTTTTTTGAAATGTGTTTTTCTGGATTTTTTTGTTGTTATTCTGTCTCTCACTGTTAAAATAAATCTACCATTAAAATTATAGACCGATCATTTCTTTGTCATTGGGCAAACGTATAAAATCAGCAGGGGATCAAATACTTTCTTCCCTCACTGTATGTTCTTATGGCTGTACAAGTATTAATCATGCTTATTCAAATAGAACTAGAGGAGGAATTAGTCCATTTTTCAAATAACTTATGTCTCTTCTGTGGCAATTACTCTTTTCTTTCATTGCTACTAGAAATCAAATTGGAAGGATTATAGTGTGGTTGAAGCAAGCTATGACTTCATTTTATTGCTTTGACTTTATATTAAATCTCAATGACCTTGCCCTTCACACATATCTGTCCGTGCCAAATTAGGATATATGCTGAAGCATTCAACTGGAAGAAGTACACAGTTTGGAAATCCAATAAATTGCTAATGAAAATGCCATTTCCCAAATATTGAGTGAAAAAAAGCGCAAGCTTTGGTGGTTGTCAGTGTCCTCTTCATGCAGATGATAGCAGTGCTAAAAATATCAGGAAAGGGCAAGAATGATTTACTTCTGTTTGAAATCCATTTTACAGGTTTTCTGTTTTGATATCTGAACAAGCAAAACTATGCAGATTAGAGGTCTATTAAGAATGTTGCAGTTTGCTTCTGAGGATAAATAACACAAAATCCTACACATTTGTGTGCCTCTTTCTTAAAATATCCTAGTTCAGTCAGGGGTAGCCTTTAATATCCCATTGATGTAGTATGTCATGGTTCCAACAGACGAAACTCTTCAAGGAACTTCGAGGCATTGCTTATCTTAAAGCATCTTTATTCGAGTAGCATAACTTCGGCACATACATAGGCCAAGCCAAAATCTGAATTCCCCTCCCCTGAGCTCATAGTATCAAAGCACAATTCCCTCCTGTAATTAACAGTCAAAAATCACATTCTCCAATTAGTTTGAAATGCTGGCTTTCCCACCAGTTCTTCAACTCCCATTTCTTATCTCTTATTTCAAAAAACTTTGGTTCTCATTCTTATACAGTATTGATATGTCTAACTAAATTCCCATGCACATTCCCCCCCCCCAGTATCATCTAATTCTACCTCTTAAAAGTAAAACATAAAGTAAAGGAAAATGGCTGCATCTCCATATGTTGTCAAAGCAAGAACATCCGATGTTAGCAGCATTGACATAGTACATATTGGAAGTAGGATGTTTGCTTTTTTTCCTATACTATCAGGAAAGAATAAGGAGTAAGGTGCAGACTGTAAGGTGCATGTTCTCTGATCAGTATCTCCCTTCTGAATCAATTTCACCTATTTCATTAAAACTCCGTAGTTTTTCTGCATCCTAAAAGGAATTGGTTTCTATCACTTTTCTGAAGATAAAAAGCAATTGCAATAATAGTTGATTTTTTTAGGATTTATGTTTTGTTTTCACAAAAAATCTTATTAAAGATATCATCTATAACCCAGTAATAAAGTGCTTATGGACTGGCACTCTAATCATGTTATTTATATAGGATGTTTTAAGTGTTTATTAATTATAAAAGACAGAGACACTAGATCGGAGTAGGCAACCTCGGCTCTTTTATGACTCATGGACTTCAACTCCCAGAATTCCTGAGTAAGCTGACTCAAGAATTCTGGGAGTTGAAGTCCATGAGTCATAAAAGAGCCGAGGTTGCCTACCCCTGCACTAGATGTAGCTGTTTGATATGTTGTTTTATTTTCTGTTCAGTTAATTACATTTATTTCTAATACTATGTCTCCAAAATCCAGATTTAAAATTGGAGTGCATGTAGGAAATATTCATTGATGCAAAGAAATGTTATTTCTCTAATTTTTCAGATGAAGATGAAAAAGTAATGTCTAAAAAAGAAAAAATGAAGATGCGGAAGGACAGATGGCTGCAAAGTTAGTATTTGTTTCATGATTTTCACAGATAGCTGGATTGCTAGGTGCAGTATGCCAAACAAGAAAATGCTCCTGGAAATATGAACAAGAATATATCTGAACAGTTCTTTTTGACAAAGGTCCATTATATATGATATGGGGTGGGATGTTATGTATAATTCCACTGGCTCAAATTATTTCAAAAATTATCTAATTTTTTTATATACATAAAAATTGTACTATGCTTAGATATGTACACTTTAAATACAAATGCTAAATATATAGATTGTCATGTAATGCCTTTTAATTACAGAAATATACCATACAGAGATAATTCCTGATTCTATAATTCTATAAATTTTAATTCTATAATTTCTAGGACTTTTGTCCCAAATCTAAGATTTTGCCTAAAAATTACATAAGAAGTAATCATGACTGTTGAGAAGGTTAGGTTTCCGCCTGGGACAGGCAGATAAATCTATTAGGAATGTAGAATCCCAGGCTACTTTAATGTTCTGTATTGTCTTTGATGGCTAAAATTCTCTGGGGCTATAGAGAAGCTGCAATGATTTCTCATTGGAGGAGAAATATAGTAAATACATGGAGAAAACAGGAGGTGACATTGATGCTCCCTCTGCCTGTTTCCAGAGAGCCTTTTCAATTTTAATTGATAAGAGCATGGTTTTGTTTGTTTTGAATATTCCTGTTCCCAGAAGCAAACATTTGAAGACAATGCTGACTTAATGTTTAACATTTTGGTCTAAGTTGTATTGCTTAGTTAGGATTGTAATGTGCATTTGATTTTCAATCAGATCTAAGATCTCTTTGAATCCACATTGTCAGTTATTTCGTTTCCTCACCTTTACACACTGCACTTCATCATACATTTTAGATAGTTCCAGAAAAGAGAAAGGCAAGAGTAATGTCTTTGGCTACCATAAAGCAAATGGGGCAGAAGCAGAAAGGAAAGAAAATAATGAGCCACTCGTGACAAGAAATATGGCATTTCATGATTTAGAACAAAGGAAGTGGAGTGAACAAAGGAACATAGACATCTGAAGCCTCTTCATAAGTAGAATCCTGGAAGGCCAGTTAACAGCCGAAATGGTTTCCTGTGAGGACATTTTAATAACCAAAAATTGATTCTCAGGATAGATAAATAGATAGTATTTTTAAACTATATAGATTTTGCAAACAAATATCTCTCAGTGAGATGTTTCATACCAAGATTAAACCTCAGTTAACTCACTGAGGTTTCATTAAAGATAACAGTTATTTTAATGACCTCTGGACAATAAAATGAATAATGATAAAATGAATAATAGCACATATTATAGAACCAATTTCACTCTTCAATCTTAGAAGGTCATTAGCATCTCTGATTTGAACTTATAAATACCTGATGTAATGAGAGAGAATGATTGGAAAAGAAAAATAATGAGACCTAATAACAGCTTAGCTGTTTTTAGAGGGCAGAGATTTCCGTACAATTTGTTAGTTAGGGAGGAAATTAAAACAGAAAGTCTGAAAAAAAGTCTTATCTTGTACTCTATTCTTTAGGAAATAGCTGAACTATTGAAGGGAAGGGGAAAGTATACAAAAAGTGTAACCAGAATTTTAAAAAAGTGTAACCAAGTAAGTGATTCAGTTCAATTGAACTGTCACAGGGTGGCTCTTTATTTTTATCGATAAAAGTGCAGTGGAAAGAAGAGAACCATTTTGGTGCAATAGTTAAGATATTAGACTAGCCTCTATGAGACCATGAGTTCAACTTTCGCCTTAGGCACGAAGCCAGCTGGGTGACTTTGAGCCAATCACTTTCTCAGCCCTAAGAAGCTGCCAAAAATCTTGCCAGGAGAACTGCAGGGATTTTGTCCAGGCACTTGCCAGGGGTCAAGACTGACTTCACAATGAATAAGAAAGAACTATGTGAAAATAAAAATTTATTATTCTCTGCAGCTGAAATTAATTAGGAAATTGATGTAATGTTGCATTTTTTTTACTTCAGCAATAATCAGTTACAATTGTATGCCTAGGAAACAGATGATTTACTTCCTTAAACATCAATGTAGTAAACTAATTATTAGGAGACTTAATTACTTGATTAACAAATGTAATTCTGTAGCTATTAAAAGAATAATTTTTGCAGATATATTTTCATCTTTGGGTTGATTTGCCTTCTGCTTGAATTTTTTTGACCTTTTGCTTGATTTTTGAGGGGGGTGGGAAGGCATTCTGTTTTTGTCCTACTTTTTGACAACTGGAATAATGGAATAATAGCAGTTTTATATATTCCAGTCCAGCCACAAATAAATCATATTAAATTGAGAAAAAAGAAGAAAAAGAATTCAAATTTTAACTACTAAAAATGTGCCCCTGCATCTTAACCCCTAAAATGATTTCATTGGAAAAGAATTCAAAATTAGTTATGTGCAAGCTTTAAGTAAGTGACATTTTTGGAAAGCTTTAAAATAACACAGCTTCATAACTGCAGACCAAAAAAAGAAGTGTTGCAGAGCTGAAAATACTGACAACTAGCCAAGAGAGTGCTTCCAAGGAAAAGTGTATATACAATCCATATTTTTCATAAGCATCTGTAAAAAGTAACTATGACAGGTCAAATGTAGGTTGTACATTGAGATGTCAAAACACCATAACTCAAGGATGAAGGAATTAAATGAACAGGAAAGTACAGTAATGTAACAGAGTGCTTGTAGCTCAATAGTTCATACAGAGAAGGGGGCAGGGGAATCCATGATAACATTGTATAGATCTTCAGCTAATAAAAAAGACAACCAGATTGAACTAATATTCCAGCTCAAAATATGTACTTTTCCCTCTTGTTTTGAACATTACAATAATAGGAGTTCTGAAAATTATACCAGGTCTTTGAATAAATTGCAGTAAAATTGGCTGATTGTTTTAGCACTTTGAAGCTGTTGAGCTTGTACTATTCAGGCTAAAAGTGCTGTCATTTCATTGTTGTAGCCCTGAATGAATAAATATTTCTTTTTTGTTCTTTTCTTCCATTTTTCATCCTTACTGAATTACCAGAAACCTTTAAAAGATCATTGTTGTTGTTGTTAATTGCGAAGTCGTGTCCGACCCATCGCGACCCCATGGACAACGTTCCTCCAGGTCTTCCTGTCCTCTACCATCTTCTGGAGTCCATTTAAGTTCACACCTACTGCTTCAGTGACTCCATCCAGCCATCTCATTCTCTGTCGTCCCCTTCTTCTATTGCCCTCAATCTTTCCCAGCATTAGGCTCCTTCTCCAGTGAGTCCTTCCTTCTCGTTAGGTGGCCAAAGTATTTGAGTTTCAACTTCAGGATCTGGCCTTCTAAAGAGCAGTCGGGTTGATCTCTTCTAGGACTGACCGGTTTGAACGCCTTGCAGTCCAAGGGACTCGCAGGAGTCTTCTCCAGCACCATAGTTCAAAGGCCTCAATTCTTTTGCGCTCAGCCTTTCTTATGGTCCAACTTTCACAGCCATACATTGCAACTGGGAAAACCATGGCCTGGACTATACGCACTTTTGTTGGCAGGGTGATGTCTCTGCTTTTTAGAATGCTGTCTAGATTTGCCATAGCTTTCCTCCCCAGGAGCAAGCGTCTTTTAATTTCTTGGCTGCAGTCCCCATCTGAGGTGATCTTGGAGCCCAGAAAAATAAAATCTGTCACTACCTCCATTTCTTCCCCATCTATTTGCCAGGAATTGAGAGGGCCGGATGCCATGATTTTGGTTTTCTTAATGTTGAGTTTCAAGCCAACTTTTGCACTCTCCTTCTTCACCCGCATCAAGAGGCTCTTTAGTTCCTCTTCACTTTCTGCCATTAGAGTGGTATCATCTGCATATCTTAGGTTGTTGATATTTCTCCCGGCAATCTTAATTCCAACTTTTGTTTCATCTAGCCCTGCCTTTCTCATGATGTGCTCTGCATATAAGTTAAATAGGCAGGGCGACAGTATACAGCCTTGCCGGACTCCTTTTCCAATTTTGAACCAATCAGTGGTTCCGTGTCCAGTTCTCACTGTTGCTTCTTGACCCGCATATAGGTTTCTCAAGAGACAAATGAGATGGTCTGGTACTCCCATCTCTTTAAGAACTTGCCACAATTTGTTGTGATCCACACAATCAAAGGCTTTAGCATAGTCAATGAAGCAGAAGTAGATGTTTTTCTGGAACTCCCTAGCTTTCTCCATGATCCAGCGTATGTTGGCAATTTGATCTCTAGTTCCTCTGCCTCTTCGAAATCCTGCCTGTACTTCTGGTAGTTCTCGATCCACATACTGCTGGAGTCTAGCTTGTAGGATTTTAAGCATAACTTTACTAGCATGTGAAATGAGTGCAATGGTGCGATAGTTTGAACATTCTTTGGCATTGCCTTTCTTTGGAATTGGAATGTAAACTGACCTTTTCCAATCCTGTGGCCACTGTTGAGTTTTCCAAATTTGCTGGCAAATTGAGTGTAGCACTTTTACTGCATCTTCTTTTAAGATTTTGAATAGCTCAGCTGGAATACTGTCACCTCCACTAGCTTTGTTGTTGCTCAGATTTTCTAAGGCCCATTTCACTTCACATTCTAGGATGTCTGGTTCGAGGTCAGTGACCATCTCATTGTGGTTATCTGGGATGTTAAGCTCATTCTTGTATAGTTCTTCTGTGTAGTTTTGCCATCTCTTCTTAATCTCTTCTGCCTCTGTTAGGTCTCTGCCATTTTGGTCCTTTATCATGCCCATCTTTGCATGAAACGTTCCCTTCATATCTCCAATTTTCTTGAAGAGATCTCTGGTCATCCCTGTTCTGTTGTTTTCTTCTATTTCTTTGCACTGTTCATTTAAGAAGGCATTCTTATCTCTTCTAGCTACTCTCTGGAATTCTGCATTCAATTGGGTGTATCTTTCTCTTTCTCCTTGCCTTTTGCTTCCCTTCTTTCCTCAGCTATTTGCAAAGCTTCCTCAGACATTTTGCTTTCTTGCATTTCTTTTTCTTTGGGATGGTTTTAGTTGCTACCTCTTGTACAATGTTGCGAACTTCCATCCATAGTTCTTCAGGCACTCTGTCTATCAGATCTAATTCCTTAAATCTATTTGTCACCTCTACTGTATATTCATCAGGAATATGATTTAGTTCATACCTGAGTGGCCTAGTGCTTTTCCCTACTTTTTTCAATTTAAGCCTAAATTTTGCAACGAGAAGCTCATGATCTGAGCCACAGTCAGCTCCTGGTCTCGTTTTTACTGACTGTATAGAGCTTCTCCATCTTTGACTGCAGAGTACATAGTCAATCTGATTTCTATGTTGACTGTCTGGTGATGTCCATGTGTAGAGCCGTCTCTTGGGTTGTTGGAAAAGAGTGTTTGTTATGACCATCGTATTCTCTTGACAAAATTCTATTAGCCTGTGCCCTGCTTCATTTTGTACTCCAAGGCCAAACTTGCCTGTTATTCCGGTTATCTTTTGGCTTCCTACCTTAGCATTCCAATCCCCCATGATGATAAGGACATCATTTTTTGGTGTTAATTCTATAAGGTGCTGTAGGGCTTCATAGAACCGGTCAATTTCATCCTCTTCAGCACCAGTGGTTGGGGCATAGATTTGGACTACTGTGATATTGAATGGTTTGCCTTGGATTCGAATTGAGATCATTCTGTCATTTTGGGGATTGTATCCCAGTATTGCTTTTCCTATTCTTTTATTGACTATGAAGGCTACTCCATTTCTTCTGAGGGATTCTTGCCCACAGTAGTATACCTGATGGTCATCTGAGTTAAATTCACCCATTCCTGTCCATTTTAGTTCGCTGATTCCTAAGATGTCGATGTTCAGTCTTGTCATCTCTTTTTTGACTACGTCTAGCTTGCCTTGATTCATGGATCTTACATTCCAGGTTCCTATGGAGAAAAAATCTTTACAGCATCGGACTTTCCTTTCACCACCAGATATATCCACAGCTGAGCGTCCTTTCGGCTTTGGCCCAGTCGCTTCATTCTTTCTGGCGCTACTAGTACTAGCCCTCTGCTCTTCCCCAGTAGCATATTGGACACCTTCCGACCTGAGGGCTCATCTTCCAGCGTCATATCTTTTTTCCTTTTAGTACTGTCCATGGGGTTTTCATGGCAAAGATACTGGAGTGGTTTGCCATTTCCTTCTCCAGTGGATCACATTTTGTCAGAACTCTCTGCTATAACCTGTCCGTCTTGGGTGGCCCTGCACGGCATAGCTTATAGCTTCATTGAGTTACGCAAGCCCCTTCGCCACGACAAGGCAGTAATCCATAAAGGGGAAAGAGATCATTAGATCAGAACAAAGCTAAAAGTGTAGTAATATTTTTTTTCCAATTGACAGAGAATTTACAGTTTAAGTTGGAGAATAAATATCTTGACAGCATGACTAAATAAACTTTAGATATTTCCTGGATGAAGTAATTGCATAAAATGTTGAAATTTTTATTAATCAGATAATCTTTCCAAAAGAAAGAACAGAAAATGTGTCTGTCTGTTGCATATAAGAAAGCTGATGCTACAAGTAGGGAGAGTAAAAGCAGTGCTTTAGATTCCTGTTTCTTAACACTTTAAAAGGGCAATAAACTATTAATTATTGAATGTATCATAGGTCTATTTTCAGTATAAGACCCATGAAGTAGGGAGGAGTGCTTCTGACTTTGTGTACTCTTTGTCTTTATTTAAGAAGGAAGTGGTTTCATTTACTTGCAATAGCTTTGCACTAAAAAATAGGGATGATTCAAGAGAGATTGTAGAATACCTATTATGTACTAGACTATTATAATTCAGGAATTTAACATTTTGTTTGATATTTTTTTAAAATCTAAGCAGTAGCATCAATGTTGAAATAAACCCATTAGCGTAAGCCTTAATCTCAAAACCCATTTAAAGAAAGGCCCTAACAGATATTTCATAAAAAACTTAAATAAATCTGGTGAGATGTTCAAGATAGTAAATTCTTACAGGTAGTCCTTGGGTTATGATCCCTTGTTCAGTGCCTGTTCAAAGTTACACAAAATTGAACAAAGGCGATATGTGACTGGCCCTCAAGTTTGCCATTGCAGTTTCTGCACAATTTGGCTGCTTAGCAACCAGCTCTCAATTATGATGATTACAGTATCCCAAGATGACATGATAACCATTTACAACCTTCCCTTCTGGTCTTCCATAAGCAAAATCCATGGGGAAGCTGGGAGGAGATTGCAAGATGCTTCTACAAGTTGCCCCCATCACTTTTTTGCCTGCCCACATAAGCTCTATAGTGCCTGTGGCATGCTCTCCTATAGTACCTGCCCATGCTCCATAGCAGCTGCTCACCCATGCTCTATAGACTTGTTCGCAGCACCCACCCACTTGCACTTTGCACTGCCTGTCCAATGCCTGTGGCACTCTCCCATTCATAGCACTTCCCCACCAGTTTGCTTGCCTGGGACTTCCATCTATGTCATGGTCATGTGAGGTGCTCACTTAATGACCCGCACAGTGCTGGGGTTACAAAAGCAACCAGGACTACTCTGATTGCCATCACTAAGCAATGCGGTCATGTTACTTTGCACTTTACAACCACATTGCTCTTAACAATGGAGATTCTGATCCCCATTGACATTATAACCCAAGGATAACCTGTAATGTGGATCAGAGGTCTCCAACCTTTCCGGGCTTGAGGACTGGAAGGAAGGAGAGCAGCTTCAAAATTGGTGTGAGCGTGCATGCGTGCATGGGGCCACACATACTGGCATAGCTCTAGCAGCCCCGTTCATGCATGTGGCATGTGATAGTGCCCTGCGCATGCTCAAATGGCCATGCACCATAGTGGCTAGCAGCACATGTGCAAATGGGCTGCGGACACCCGCCCCACGCTAGCATCCCCAGTTGCGCCCGTGCGCATGTGCAAATGGGCTGTGGGAGCTAGCATGAATGTGGGGGAATATGCACCCACACGTGCACGCACCAACCAGCCGTTTCCACAGCCCGCTGGCCAAGAGCCCACAGCATGGGACCGGGCCGCGGACCATAGGTTGGGGACCCCTGATATAGTTGCCCTGTTAAAAATGGCAAATTCTTTATATTTGTCAGGTTTCTCTAGAAAGTTGGCATACTTAGAGCAGAGGCTCATCTAAGGACGTTAACCCAAGGATAATACATGAGAGAAAGTGTTCCTTATATTTGCCTAGTTTAGAGAGAAGAATATAAAATATGAATTTTCAAGTACCTTCAAAAATTATTCCTTTCCCAAGCCATAAAACCTAGTGTGTGTATTTTTGTGTGTATTTATTCATTCTTTTTATTTATTTGTATCCCACCTTTATTATTATTATTATATTATTAGTTTTACAAGGCAGTGAACATATCCAACATACCTTCCTCCTTCTATTTTTGCCTTAACAAAAACCCTGTAAGATTCATTTATTTATTTGGATTATTGACTCATAGCACATTGTTCCATTAATCTTACTGCTGACTAGATCACATTTTCTTATTTTTGGAGCATTGCAATTTAAAGTTTACATTTTGACAAAACACTACTAAAATCATTTTAATTATTGCATTTATACTACAGGACTTATTCAGGCAGTAATAACAATTTAAAAATTAGTTTTACAGAATTTTAAAGTACTTTCCTAATAGATGTTTCTCCCTTAAATAGAAATTGAGAGCATTAAGTTGGCAAAGCTGCAGCAAAAAGCAGAGGCAAAGCGGAAAGCTACTCCAGTTGTTGGAGATATGCATTCATTGATGGATGCTCTGCCGGAGCTTTCAGATCTGGTGACAGTAAGCAAGTTCTCCAAACAGCGTAATAAAATGTAAGTGCTTTGAGTACTTTAATAGATTGCTCTGATTCCTCATTTAAGCAAACTGTGGCTGTATATAAGAAAGCTTCAAGGTTCAAGGGCCTAGCTTTGCTTAGTTAAGTTAGGTTCTAGATCAGTGGTTCTCAACCTTTTTATACCGGCGACCCCGGTCATAAGCACGCGGTGCGCATGCGCGGTGCCACCCCCTGTGCCGGCTGAGGCATAGCCGGCAAGGGGCGGCAGGCAGGCCCGGATGCTCCTGGGCGGCCGCGGTAGCGGCGGCACAGGGCGACCACCGGCTGGGCACCAGCTGACCCAGCCCAAGGCAGGTAAGGTACCTGCCGGGCCCCACGCGCGCCAGCAACCCTCCCTGCACCCACTGGCCTCCCACCCCCGGCCCTCTTTTACTTTTTAGTTGCTCAACAGGGAGGGAAGCTCTGCAGACTGTTCCCTTTGCAGCACCATTTGCAGACTGGGGCTTTTGGCGGACTCAGCAGGGCAGAGACAGCCCTGGACAATTCTGTTCAAGAGAGTCTATTCTATTGGCTTTCGAAAGCCAATAGAATAAGAGGGAGTAACACAGCTAAGGAAAAGGGGAAAAAAATGGCGGAAAAATGGCGGATCGCGTTGTTTGGCGACCCCCGTGAAATGGTCGTTCGACCCCAAATGGAGTCGCGACCCACAGGTTGAGAACCGCTGTTCTAGATACATAAGGTAAAAAAAAAAACCTCACTTTTTGTTGTTAATCAAAATTATGAAATAGCTTATTTGTTAGCTCCTTGTAAGAAGTGTGTCATGGTTCCAACAGACAGAGACGAATAAAGCAGAACTCCGAGGCCAAGTGTGCTTTCAAAAGTTTCCAATCCTTTGTAGACTGAAAGGATGCAAAGGTACATACTTGCTTCAGAAGAGATGGGCAAACTCCTGAAGGCATGTTTAAAATAATGGCTAAAGAATAAGATTCAGTACCCTGAAAATTGAAGGTTAAGGTAAATATTGGTAAATAATAGAAAATGTAAAGGTTGAACAATGATCTTTAAGGTTATTATTCCAGAAATGTGTGTCTACAGACCATTTTTCAATAAATTTATCAATTTGTCTTAAAGTAAATTCTCAAACTTAATTTATATTTTTTAAATAATTGTTTTGCCATTGTGTAATTTAGCTACTTAATTGATAATTCAGTAGGTGAGAAAAATGAGGTTTCTGGGTTATTTTCAAAGTTTGAATTAACAGAGTTTTTCCTGTCACAGAAATACTACTTATTTGGAGTTCAAAGTAACACAAAACTGTTCAAAAGTGATGAACACTTTTAGAAAACAAAACTATGGGCAGAATGCATTAACCCTTATTTTTGGTTTTTTTTAGGCAGAAAAAGAAGAAAGTGTTGACAAATTTCAACCAGATGAAATCAGCCCAGAAATGCAAAGTCTTGTAAGTATTTGACAGGAAAAGAAATCTCTTGAGAAATGACACCAAAATCTGCTGTATCACAATTGCCAGGCAGTTCTGTGGTTCTGCTGTGGGAAAAGTAGCTGCACCGGGATGTTAACCAATGTGATGAAGTTGTCCAGATTCAATTCTTAGCTAGTAGCAAGGCAATAGCAAAACAGCTGTAAAATCAAATTCAAAACCAATAGTACTTGCACCATTTCACATTCTCTAGCAATTTGTTGCTATCAAACTATCATGTAGCCACTGACATTGTCCCTCATTGAGCAGTGCATTAAAGATGCTTATACATGTTGACCAATGATGTTCCATTACTTGGCATTTAGTATGCAGCATATACTATTGATATTTGATCTAATTTGCTGTTTAGAAATTAAATAGAAAAAAAACTAAGGCAATCCAAATCCTGGTAACAAAGTGCCCATGATAAATAACAACAACAACAACAATAATAATAATAATAATAAAGTTGGAAGGGACCTTGGAGGTCATCTGGTCCAACCCCCTGCTCAGGCAGGAAACCCTATACCATTTCAGACAAATGGTCGTCCAGTCTCTCCTTAAAAACTTCCAGTGTTGGAGCATTCACCGCTTCTGGAGGCAGGTTGTTCCACTGGTTAATTGTTCTAACTATCAGGAAGTTTCTCCTTAGTTCTAGGTTGCTTCTCTCCTTGATTAGTTTCCATCCATTGCTTCTTGTCCTGCCCTCAGGCGCTTTGGAGAATAGCTTGACTCCCTCTTCTTTGTGGCAGGCCCTGACATATTGGAACACTGCTATCATGTCCTCCCTCATCCTTCTTTTCGTTAAACTAGACATATCCAATTCCTCATTTATTTTAGCCTCCAGTCCCCTAATCATCTTTGTTGCTCTTCTCTGTACTCTTTCTAGAATCTCAGAATCTTTTTTACATCGTGGTGACCAAAACTGGATGCAGTATTCCAAGTGTGGCCTTACCAAGGCATTGTAAAGTGGTATTAATACTTCACGTGATCTTAATTCTATCTCTCTGTTAATGCAGCCTAGCACTGAGTTGGCTTTTCTGGCAGCTGCAGCACACTGCTGGCTCATATTTAAGTGATTGTCCACTAGGACTCTGAGATCCCTCTCACAGTTACTACTGTTGAGCAAGGTACCCCCTATACTATACCTGTACATTTGGTTTTTCTTGCCTGAATGTAGAACCTTACTTTTTTCACCATTGAATTTCATTTTGTTAGATAGCACCCAGTGTTCAAGTCTGTCCAGGTCCTCCTGTATCTTAAGCCTGTCTTCTGGAGTGTTGGCTATTCCTGCCAGCTTGGCGTCATCTGCAAATTTGATGATTTCCCCATTTATCCCCTTGTCCAAATCATTGATGAAGAAGTTGAAGAGCACTGGGCCCAGAACAGAGCCCTGGGGCACCCCACTACACACTTCCCTCCATGTAGATGCGGTTCCATTGAGGACCACACGCTGAGTACAGCCGGTCAGCCAGCTATGGATCCATCTGGTGGTGATGCTGTCTAACCCACATTTTTCTCTCTTATCAAGTAGTAGGTTGTGATCTACTTTATCAAATGCCTTACTGAAGTCCAAGTAAATTATGTCCATA
Source organism: Crotalus tigris (assembly GCF_016545835.1). Lineage (NCBI taxonomy): Eukaryota > Metazoa > Chordata > Lepidosauria > Squamata > Viperidae > Crotalus > Crotalus tigris. The sequence goes on from NW_024100510.1 coordinate 3,004,498, forward strand.
GCATTCCTCTGATCCACTAATTTTGTCACTTGGTCAAAGAATGCAATAAGATTTGTCTGGCATGATCTGTTTTTGACAAACCCATGTTGGCTTTTAGTAATGACTTTGTTTGCCTCTAGGTGTTCGCTGATTCGTTGTTTGATTATCTTTTCTGGAATCTTCCCAGGTATTGAGGTCAGGCTGATAGGTCTGTAATTTCCTGGGTCCATTTTTTTTTTTCCTTTTTTGAAGATGGGAACTACATCAGCTCTTTTCCAGTCCTCTGGTAGTTCCCCAGTGTTCCAAAATCTTTGAAAAATATAATTCAGTGGTTCTGAGATCACATTTGCCAGTTCCTTGAGAACCTTGGGGTGTAATCCATCTGGCCCTGGTGATTTGAACTTGTCTAAGCTGGACAGGTGCTCACTTATCATTTTCTTGCCTATCTTAACTTGTGTTTTTTATGGTACTATTTTTGATAGGTTGGTCTGTTTTTCCCTTTGTGTAAAGACAAGATGCAAAAAATGAGTTAAATAATTCTGCTTTCTCCCTGTTGCTTGTCACCTTCTTGCCACTCTCACCCACTAATGGACCAATCATTTTCTTCACTTTTTTCTTGCTTTTTACATGTTGAAAGAAGCTTTTTTTTGTTATTTTTGACTTTGGTCGCAAGCCTTAGTTCATTTTGAGCCTTAGCTTTCCTCACTTCATCTTTGCAGGCTCGGGCTATTTGCTGATATTCTGACTTAGTTATGTGCCCCTCTTTCCACTTTCTATACTTGTCCCTTTTATCTTTCAATTTATCAGAGAGTTCTTTATGCAGCCATGCTGGTTTCTTTTGAGAGCTGTTATTTTTCCTCTTTGTTGGTATTGTGCTAGACTGGGCTTTTATTATCTCACTTTTCAAAATTTCCCAAGCTTCTTGAGTTGTTTTCCCCTTGAGGAATCTCATCCATGGAATCCTTCCCAAGCCCTCTCTAAGTTTATTGAAATTAGCTCTCTTAAAGTCCAAGACTCTAGTTAGACTGTGTTCTATTACTTGTGCTTCCATAATGTTGAATTCCAATATTGCATGATCACTTCCTCCCAATATTCTTGTAGCTTCAACACCTTCTATCATTTCATCTCTGTTAGTGAGAATTAGATCCATCCTAGTTCCCTTCTCTACTTTTTGGGAGACAAAGCTGTCTGCTAGGTTTGCAAGGAATCCATTTGATCTTCCACTTGGTGCAGAGTTTGTCTCCCAGTTGATGTCAGGGTAGTTAAAATCCCCATTACTATTGTGATGTGCTTCCTACATACCTTAGTTAGCTGACTAGCAAAAAGTTCATCTATTTCCTCTGTTTGGTTGGGTGGCCTGTAGTATACACCTATGGCAATGTCATGTCCCCCTTTTATATTGACCCAAATGCATTCAAGACAGTTTTCATCATTGTTGTGCTCTATTTCTGTAGAGATGTAATTATTTCTTACATATAGAGCAACTCTATGTTGAGAAGGTTGTACAGGTAAGCAACCATTCAAAGTTACAACAGCCATCCTCAGAACTACTTATGACCTGGTTCTAAAGTTCTAATGACTGCCCATACCTGTGTAGTAACACGATCGCATTGGGGCACTTGGCAACTCATGGCCATTTACAGAGTCTCAGTGTCATGTGACCATGATTTTTATGATTTTTGCTGGTTCCTGCAATTTAGTTCTGGTTTCTAACAAAAAAAAATGCCCCTTGAGGGAAACAGGTTTATTTAATGACTTCAGTGTTCACTTAATGTTAAACTTGCAGCACTACCTAGACGGGAGCAAGGTGCCTTTCAAAGTATGGACTGATCACAAAAACTTAGAAGCACTGAAAACTCCTTGCTAGCTATCCCCAAAGCAAGTACGGTGGGCACAGTATTTTAACCAATTTAACTTCACCCTGAAATACATACCAGGAGGGAAAAACCTTTTAGCTGACGCTCTATCCAGATTGCCTCAGTACAAAAGCCAGTGTGAAGAGTTCACAAAGAACTTTGAAGAGCCGAGGTGGCGCAGCAGTTAGAGTGTAGTACTGTAGGCCACTTTAGCTGACTGTTCAGCAGGTCAGCGGTTCAAATCTCACCGGCTCAAGGTTGACTCAGCCTTCCATCCTTCCAGGATAGGTAAAATGAGGACCCAGATTGTTGGGGGCAATGTAAATATATATATATACATTGCTTACTGGTGTACACCGCTTAGAGAGTGCTTGCACTTAAAGCGGTATATAAGTCTCATAAATAAATAAACAAATAAATAAATAAATAAATAAATAAATAAGAGGTCAATGAAGCAATTATATCTACCCTGCAAGCTGCATCTCAACTAACGCTACGAAGAGCCCCGTCTTCGAGAGTTCCAAACCTCGATGACCCTGGGATGAGAAAATTAAAACAGGAACTCCTCAACGATCGATGGTTCAAAGACAATCAAACCTCCTTGACATGCAGGGACAGATTGGCTTACAAAGGGGGGAAGCTTTATTTGCCCGAAACCCTCTGCCTCAACACTCTCCAGCACGATCACAATGTGAAACAAGCTGGGCACTTTGGCTATTTAAAAACACTGCATCTGGTTCGTCGACAATTTTGGTGGCCAGGTTTGAAACGGGACATGGAGAACTATGTCAAAAGCTATGCTGTATATGCCACCATGAGAATTCCAGGGGAACCCCCTGGATTATTACAACTGGTTGCAGACCCTTCCCAGCCATGGGAAGAAATTGCTATGAGTTGAGTTACCTGAAAGTAGAGGAAATACAGTGATTTGGACTGTGATTGATCTTTTTTCGAAGCAGGCTTATTTCATTGCCTGCAAAGGACTCCCGTCAGCCCAGAGACCAAGATGTTTCTTAAGCACATTTACAGACCACATGGTGTGCCAAAACAGATAATCTCTGACAGAGGGGTGCAATTTACGGCCAAGTAAATGAATCAGTTGCCAAGCATCAAAATGTAAATCACATGACCCTGGGGATGCTGCAACGGTCATAAGTGTGAAAAATGGTCATAAGTCACTTTTTTCAATGCCATTGTAACTTTGAACAGTCACTAAGCAAACTGTTGTAAGTCAAGGACTACCTGTACTTTATCACTTTTTTCCATTTTTTTTTTTTTTGGGTCATCATGTTTTTGACACCTCGCTAGGTGATTGGTGGTACTCGAATGTTACCATATTCTAAAAGTGGTACAATCGGTGAAAAGGTTGAAAAGCCCTGCACTAATGGACCAATTATTTCATAAGAGCAAAATTACAGTTATGAAGTAGCAACGAAAATAATTTTATGGTTGGGGGTCACCACAACATGAGGAACTGTACTAAAGGGTCGCAGTATTAGAAAGGTTGAGAACCACTGAGCTAGCCATAATAATAATAATAACGCTGCTTTGTGGAAAATCAAGGAAAAACTGATAATGGTTTGGCGGGCTGAGCAGCTGGAGAGAAAGCCCACATTTCAAGCTAATTGGAGAACATGATTTATGACTGCTTATTGGGGGGTGGAAATTGCAATTTGTTACTTTGTATCGGGGGAAGTGATTTTAGTTTTGGGTTGAACTATGTAGTGCTGATACTTTGTTTCCTGAATAAAATGTCCTTTAAGGAAGAACTCATGCCTTGAAGTTCTTTTGATGGGTTTCATCTAACGGAACCATTACATAATACACAAAATCAGGCTATGTAATTTAGTGGAAACATTTTCCTGTAAAGAAGAGGAAACTACTTTGTACAAGTTCATTAATATAACATTTTTTTACAAACAATAGGACAGTGGGTGAGCTCAGCTGTGCCTTGCTAATGTGACTTTAATTTCTCTATATTATGAGAATATATGTCGAGAGCATTGGCAATAAGATTTATTTAAAATGTAATTCTTAGAATTCTCTTCTCATGGATTATAGTATTCAGTGTATGTATGTTAGCAGTTTGGATATGTCAAGTTAGTCATACCTGAATACATTAATATATTGTAGCAAAATATTTTGCTTTACTAAAATACTACGTCTCAAAAAACAAAACAAAACACTAATGCCAGCAAATTAACTGATATATTTTCTCCTTTTCTTCCTATTTTTCCCAGGGAAGAGGAAGTGGCACAGTTTCACAAGACTATATCAAACCCTTTATTCAGAGCCAACCCTCTGTCAATCATTAGTGAACATCTTTCCAAAAGATTAAAACAGGAGAAAGAGGAAGAACCACTTTAATACCATGACTGAGGATGTTTAAAAACTCCAGCAACTGACTCCACCATGGTTTTATCTGTACAGTAGATTAACGTAACTTTCAGAAACTAGAGGAAGAGAACCAGTATCTTTGTTTGCTGAGCATAGAAAATAAGGTGACCAACATCAATTTGTACACTTTGAGTACTAGTTACAATTCTGGATTGTTTTGTTGGAAACTTGTGGAACTCTGTAGATGTAAGACTGTTCTAATTTCCCAAATTTATCCTAATTATACTTCAGGTCTTTTTGTTTCCCTCTCTGTGAAGTAATGTCTAAACTACCAACTTTCTACTTTTGAGTAATGTAAACTTTTCTGTTTCTTCTTTCTGTGAGCAGTTAAATAGCTGCCTTTACAGAATTGTTTTGGTAAATGCAGCATTGTAATTAATAAAATACCTAGAGCTTTGCTTCTCTTTGAAAATAGGCAAAACCACTTTTTTAAAAATTTGAAATGTGGTGACACACTTAAGAGCATACATATTAGATATGTAACATTCAGTTTGTGTGTGTGTGTATTTGTATATATGTGCACACACACACACACACACACACACACACACACACACACACACACATCAGTGTTTGCCTGTATAATACATTGGTCCCCAATCCTTCTGGCTCTGCGAACCAGCAGTAGCAGCGGTGGGAGGAGAGGACGGTTTCGGGCATGCCCACCACTTGCACAAATGGAGCTTCATGTGCTCATGTACCACTTCCGCAGCCCAGTTCTCAATGGACTGTGGGTCAGTACAGGGCTGTGGCCTAGGGGTTTGGGACACCTGGCATAACATACATGAAATTATCTATCCTAGTTGAAAGTGGACATTACTTATAAACAGTTTATAAGATCTGTGAAATTAAACTATAACACAGTGGTCCCCAACCTTTTTGGTATCGGACTGGTTTCGTGGAAGACAATTTTTCTCTCTCTCTCTCTTTCCCCCTGCAATGTTAGTAAATGGAGTAAAAACAAACAAAACAAAATTAATGGCCAAATGTTGAAATATACAATATATACAAACCTATACAGGCATAATGGAAATTATTCTTCCTTAAATTGTTTCTGGGAACTGACTGAATGCTTCTATCCATCTGTCAATAGAATAGACTTTGTTCCACAGGAAACCTGATGAAATACTGGAGCAAGTATGTTAAATGTTTGATGTGTCTTTTGCCATTGAAAGTGAAGGAATGGGGTTAAATGAACTGAGCCCAAAGGAAACACATCATTGAAAACATGTTAAATTGTGAGAAATTTGGGGAAAATCCTATTTTTTGTAAGAGTAATTATAAGTGTCCATTAAAACTAGATTTTTGAGCATTCCTTGGTGACTGCCTAGGCACATCTATATTGTTTTTCTGGAGCAACACAAGTGATTTTTACTGCCTTTTTCTGGGATAGTTTTTCAATTCAGCTTCCAAGATTAGCCTATTGTCTTGGTATTCTGTGGTGGCCATCCAGATACTAACAAGTCAAACCCTCCTTAGCTTTTGAAGATCAGTCAAGATTGGTAAGTCAAGGATTATAGAGAAAATAGATTATAAAAGTAAAGAGGTTTATCAACAAAATTTGGTTAAAAGAAGTTTTTTAGATTTTTTATTCAAAGTTATATGCTAGTGAAAGCATACAAGTTTCAGATATAGAAAAGTATCTACAGGCAGCACATTTTCCTAGACTTTCAAATGATCAACGAGATGAGATGAATTCTTTAATTACTTCTGAGGAAACTATTTGGGTGATTAAACAGTTAAGGGTTGGTAAAGCTCCTGGTACAGATGGATTAACCGCAATCTATTATAAAATGTTATTTGAAGAAATGATAGAACCATTAAAGGAACTTTTTAATAGTATTTTGTTGGGAGCAGAGGTACCTCCGTCTTGAGAAGGGGGTTTATATCGTTGATCCCAAAGGAGGATCAAGATCTTACCCAGCTTAAGAATTATAGACCTATATCTCTTTTGAATACAGATTATAAGATTTTTTCAAAAATATTGGCAAATAGATTAATGCATGTTTTGAAGCAATTGATCCATAGTGATCAATCTGGATTTATAATTGGGAGATATATGAAATATAATGTAAGACAAATTGTTAACCTAATTGAGTATTTGGACAAGAACAATCAAATCCCGGCGGCTTTGATATTTTTGGATGCTGAAAAAGCTTTTGATCAGTTAAATTGGCAATTTTTATTGAGAGTTGTAGAGAAAATGAATTTTGGGGATAAATTTTTGTATGCTCTTAAGGCTATATATCAACAACAATCGGCACAAATTATAATTAATGGGGGATTAACAGAAGCATTTAAAATTGAAAAGGGTACAAGACAGGGATGTCCGTTATCCCCATTGTTATTTGTTTTAATAATGGAGTTTTTATTTATTAAAAGGAAATAAAAATAAGAATGATTATAGGTTGAGAGCTTTTGCCGATGGTTTGGTTGTGACATTATCTCAACTGACAGATTCGGTAAGGGATTTGGTGGAAATCATAACCCAGTATGGGAAAGTCTCTGCTTTTAAGGTAAATAACAATAAGACTAAAATATTACCGAAAAATATGTCTATGAAGGAAAAGGATATGTTAGTTAAATTAATAGGTTTTGAAATAGTGAAAAAGGTTAAATATTTGGGAGTATACATTACAGCTTCTAATGTTAAATTGTACAAAAATAATTATGAGACATTATGGATAAAAGTGCAAAAGGATTTAAATGATTGGAAAAAACTACAGTTATCTTTGCTGGGGAGAATTTCAGCGGTTAAAATGAATGTTCTTCCAAAGTTTCTTTTTTTGTTTCAAATGATACCTATTTTGAAAAAAGATGCCAACTTGGAGGAATGGCAGAAGGGTATTAACAAGTTTATTTGGGCAGGGAAAAAACCAAGAGTTAAGTTTAAGATTATACAAGATGCACGGGAAAGAGGAGGACTTAAGGCGCCTAATTTAAAATTGTATTATGATGCGGTGGATTTAACATTGATTAGTGATTGGCTTAACTTAACAAATAAAAATATACTCCTTCTTGAGGGATTGGATTTATTATATGGATGGCATCCATATTTAATTTATAATAAAAAAGTAGATCAGGTTTTTAAATCTAATATTTTAAGAAACACTTTATTATGTGTCTGGAAGAAGTATTATAGGTTAAATTATAAAATTCCAATTTGGGGGATTCCTGGACACGCGATAGAGGGGGTATCTAGGGGTGTGAATTTGGATAGGATTTCTTATAAGGAATTACTTAGGGAAGGATTGGCAATTAAAATCTTTAGCTGAGTTGAAGCAAGAAAATATGGTACACTCTTGGTTTCAGTATAATCAGTTGTTAGTTAGGTGGAGTTTAGATCAAAAGGTTGGTATTACTTTAGGGGACGTGAATTTGGTAAAACAGATTAAAGATCAAACTCAAGTCCATATAAAGAGAGTTTATAATGTTTTAATAGAATTGGATTCTGAAACGGAGTTAGTTAAAGACTGTATGGTAAAATGGGCTCAAAATATTCAAGAGCTGATTTTATTGGACACATGGGAGACAATTTGGGTTAGAAATGTAAAATTTACTCAAGCTCAAAATTTAAGAGAAAATTTTTATAAAATGTTTTATAGGTGGCATTTGGATCCTCAAAAGCTGTCCTGTATGTATCCTAATTTACAGCCCAAATGCTGGAGATGTGGAAGCTTAGATGCAACTTATTTTCATATTTGTTGGACTTGTAGAAATATAAATGCTTTTTAGATTAAGATTTGGTGGAACATTCAAAAGATTTTTAAGAGAAAGATAAAGTTTACGCCACAATTATTTTTGTTAGGTGTTATTGTAGATTTTGATGTTAAAGAAATTAATTTGATGTTGAATCTTATAACAGCTGCAAGATTATTGGTGGGGCAATATTGGAAAAAAGATTCTTTGCCTACTATGGAAGAATGGATACTTAAGATGTCTAATTTAGCAGAAATGGCAAAAATTTCCGCTTATTTGAAGGACTATTCACAAGAAAGATATATCTCGGTTTGGAGAAGATGGATAGATTATATTCAGAATAAATATGAGACTAAAAAATATTATCTAGCTTATGAGTAAATTTTAGATTATTATTAATAGTTTAATATGCTTGAATTTATATTAGTTTTAGTATTATGGTTTAATTATATTATTATTTTCGTTTTTAATTTGTTAATATTTATTTTGAAAAGGAGTTAAAGTATGTTATGGATTTGATTGTTTGTATAGTTGGGTAATGTTAGTTAGATTATGATTGTTTATTTGTAACCCTGTAATCAGCTCTGGGAAGTGGGGGAGGGGTGGGAGGGATTTGGGATATATATTGTATAAAATCTTTAAAACTTTTAATAAGATTGGTAATTTTGTATAAATTTTTAATAAAATTTAAGAAATTAATTCTGTAAATATAAACATGTAATATTACACTAATCAACAAAGGAAATGATTTCTAATTGATTTTTAGTACTCAGAAAGGTTTGCTTTGTCTATGCAACAAAAAGCAATATAATAGTAAATGTTCCTAGTTCTATCAGCCAAAAATTACTACACTCTTTTACAATCATTTTACAATTCAACAGATTGGACTGCTGAGTCAACAAGGAAGGTCCTTATCCTTATACTAATGTCTTTGCTGTCACGTTCAAGTTAACTTGCATTTAGTATGCAGAAGGGAAATTTTGTAGGAAAAGAATATATTGACATGTTAACATAGTACGTGAATAGATTTAATATTTTCAGTTGTAGCATGCATGTTATGCCAGTGGCCTGAATGTTGGCAAATCAGAATGACTGAATTGGTGACAACTATGGAGAGTTGCTGTGGTTCCTGCCTCTGCTTAGTATGCTCATGATTTTGGTCAACTATGCTCAAGGTTACCTTTTCTTACTTTTTCTGACAGCAGGTAAAGATATTTTTATCAGCCCCTAAGCTGATTCTCACATACCCTGTAATTAGTTTTAGCTGAGTTTTTATGATAAGACATAAGATGATATGATATGCTGAATATTTCATTAGATTGTATTGATGTCATTGTTTTTAGCCTCATTGAGTATCATTTGGTTGAAAGGCTAAATCTAAGGATAAAGGATAAATCTAATAAAGAAACAACATTAATGCATAGCAATTAGCCTCTAAAAATAGCATACATTTTCTGTTGGAATGTGGATCCTGTTTTTTTTTTTTTTTTAGTAATCAGAAATAACTAACATAATGGTTGACAGATTTTCATCAACTTTGCTTCATTTTGTTCTTGCTGGCATGTTTTTTCTGTTATAAATTTACAACTTTTTCTATGTAAAAAGTTTTCATCCAAATCCACAAGTTTAACAAGAATTCCTGTTACTTGAACAGGTAGGAGCAGATGTAGGGAGAAATGAGTCTTTGACTACGGGAGGATGTAGCCTCTTTTCAGTTTAAAGTTGCACCATGTTTGACTGATCATGTACCAATTGTCTTTAAATACAGTTTGGAAATTTTGTTTGAGATATGATATTATGAAACACAGGACAATGCTTTTTAAATCCTTTATTGCATATTAATTTATGTTCATTATATTTATTTAATAAATATGCCAGCCAGCTACTTCAAAAAGTTCTTAGTTCTCTATGTGGTAGAATTAAGATTTATGTCTGATTTCTATAAGTGTATAAACAGATCTGAGCTTTTTGCATGTGTACCACAAGGTAGCCAAGAAAGAAAGTAAAGAAGAATGATTGTTGAGGCAACAATCCAAATATCTGCTTTCTTTTAGAAAGTGAGGTAGGTTGCCAGCACAATTGACTATCAGGAATGCTGACTCATGCCCAGATTTCTACACAGGTAAGTGTTCCAACTGTAGCTTAAAATAAAGAGCTTGAGGGGGCAATATTTGAACTGATGTCTACTTAGTCATTTCCAAAAATACCGTACTGCATGAAAATTCTTTTCACTGAGACAATCCCCCGCAGGTTTATTATATAGGGACAATAAGAGGGTGTGTCAGCAGCCCTTGGCCTACTCTAGCCAAGGATGAATCCCAGAAAAAAGTTAATGTGGATGCATCCTCTGAATAATATATATCTTCTATTGTCTACATTTTCATCAAATTAAATTATTTTAATTAACTGTTGCTTCCAAACCAATTCTGCTCTATACTTGGGAGAAAATGCAAAATTGCTCAAGCTGTGACTTTTATCTACCTAAAATATTGCCATGACTGATCATCCAGAAACTGTTGTCTGGCAAGCGAAGATATGCACAATCATGCTTGTCAATTCTCCAAAGGACACTGGCAAAGAGAAGGACAGATAGAGGCACTTAGAAGGAAATAGATTTACACAGAAAATAAGGAACAATTTCACATGCCATTCTGGAGACATCTTGCTACATTTGAAAATAACATGATATAGAGGAAATATAATGTACATTTAATATTCAATTTACTGTAAGACATCATTAACCATAGCTTCATAGAACTATTATTTAGAAACCTAATTTGACAGTATCATTTCAATTCTTTTAAAAAGCAGAGGGGAGAATACTGGTTTGAAAAAAATGAGATCATTGAAGAGATATGGTGCTCTGTTGAATAAAGCATGACATGGTGGAATGAGTCTATGAACAAGGACATAATGTGATGAACTACAGTGAAGTGGCAGTTTCCCAGGAAGGAGAGACCACATTCCAAGGAGGGGGGCAAGACAAGACAACATAGCCCAGAGCTGGATCAGAAACAGGAAGAAAGTTATGACAGCCACTCCCTAGAATCTCCCAGGGCATATCCATTAGGGTGAGAGCAATGTTGGTTTAGTCAGGCAAGATTCTGTCTATTGAGAGTAAGCAAATAAAGAATTGAAATTTGGCTGGATTGTTCTATGTCATTCTTGGACTGGTCTGACAAATGATGTGACTCTTCACTTTTCCCATGCATTGATACACACACACACACACACCAATAATAACAAATGGTTCACAATATTTTATTCCATAAATCTCTAGAGAAAGTGTGTTATATATTATTAGAGTTTACTTCACAAAGACTATAGTACCTACAGATAGAATAGTATAAAATATAATTATAAAATACAATTATAAACATAATTAACTAGAAAACGAATAGAAATTAATATCTCTTGTGCATAGTGCTTTGTTACAGATTATTGTAGACATTTTAATATAAGAAATTGAGGGTAGCATCTTACACAACTATCAGGTTGAAAAAAGGCACTTCAAAGTGTAGCTATAATGGCCTTTTTGTCTATATATGTTTGCTTGTTTATGTGCTTTCGTATTTGTGTCAACTCTTAATGACCACATACCAATCATCTTTGACTTATGATCATTCAGTTTAATGATGGTTTGAAGTTATGGCTTCAGAGTGACTTAGAACTTGTCCTCAAAGTTACAACCATCATACCACTTCTATAGTCACACAATCATACTTTGAGTGCTTGCCAGCTGGCTCACATTTACAGTGGTTGCAGCATCTTGTGGTCATGTGATGCTGATTTGCACCTTCTCTGCCAGCTTCCAGCAAGCAAAATCAATTGGGGAAGTTGGATTTGCTTAATGAATGTGGTAGAAATAATAGTAAAATTGAGTCATATGTGATTTTTCACAAATGTACTGACTTACAATGGAAATTTTGCTACCAGTTGTAAGTCAATGACTAAATGCAGATACTTTTTTTTCTAGAATGATCTGCTCCTTACTTGGTCCACATATGCCTAGGACCTAGTATTTATGTTGCCATTAATATCTGGAAAAAGATTGAAGATGAAAATCTAACACTAGTTATACATAAGCAAATCACCTGAGTAGTGCAAATGAGTGTGGAGCCTTCTTGGAACTGCTGAAAGGACTGTTGTAAACAGGAGATAGGTGATGTGGTATTCGCCCCCCCCCCCATCGAGAGAGGGCTGTTCAATTTTTACAAACTGAACAATTTGATATATGCAATACAATGCAGTGAGATGTGCAGATCTGTACATTGAAGAAACAAAGCAACCACTTCACAAACATATGGCACTACACAGGAGAACAAACCCATCAGGACAAGATTCAGCAGTCCATTTGCATTGAAGGACAAAGGCCACTCTTTTGAAGACAGCAAAGTCCACATTCTGGACAGAGAGGACCACTGGTTTGAAAGAGGTCAAAGAGGCCATTAATGTCAAAATTAAACAGCCTTCTACCATCTACTCCTGTTTATAATACAGTCTTTTCAGCAGTTCAAAGAAGGTTCCACGCCAATTTGCACTATTCATGTGATCTTGAGGGCACAAATAAATCTCCAAGTGGCCTCAACAACTCTTAGAGTGCTAATGACCAGATGACTGCAAGGAATATAAATAGTTCCATTCTTGCACCATTCAGTCAGAACTGAGGAAGCTTCTTGGATGAGAAGTGAAATGTCTCCAAAGAAAAAAAGTCCAGTTGGCTTTTGAAAAAGCACCTTTGGGACAACCATCACCTGGATGACTGGAAATCTCCATAGACATTTAACTACTAGGGCAGTGGTTCTCAACCTTTCTAATGCCGCAACCCCATAATACAGTTCCCCATGTTGTGGTGACCCCCAACCACTTATACATCAACGGGTGCCAGGGGCGTGGCCAAAGAAAAGGGGGAAAAATGGTGGACAGCCTTGTTTGGCAACCCCCGTGAAATGGTCATTCGACCCCAAATGGTGTCCCAACCCACAGGTTGAGAACCACTGTACTAGGGTATTATTAGTGTATGGGTCTCTAGAAAAGATAGGAACAGGAGAGCAATCATTTTTCAATAATTAATTGACTTACCAAGACTTTTTGTGAAGAAAACAACCTAAGTGACATATGAAAATATGCAGGAGGCTTAAGTCAAATTTAAATAGCTTAGGGATTACTGATTCTGCTAGCTCATCATTCTACACCAATTAGAGCAGTTAAAAATTAGTATTCCAAATCATAGATGTAACTTTACATGATGCCCGAGCTTTTCTCAGCACTATAAACAGTTAATAATCATGGAAAAAATGCTTCTAATATTCCATATAGTACAAAGTGGATGACTAATCTACTAATCTACAGGACATTGAAATGAAGCAATTTCTACAAAACAGTGGAGTCTTCTGCATCTCTAATGATATTTCAAATACGTGGGCATAAATTGGTCTTTTTTAAACTGAAATCCAAGAAATCCAAATATGGGAAGACTGCAGGGATTGTATTTAAACAAATTGGTTATTTAATGATTATGCTTATTTAATTATTCATTCATTTATCCACATATCCATCCATCCATTCACCCACCCATTAAATTTCTATGCCACCCATTTCACTACTGATCCAAGTCTGGGTGGCATACAGCTGTCCTCTGATGTCTTTAGTAAGTAGAACATCTACTAAACTTTCACAGATAAAGGAAAGCCATTTCCTGTAAACTACAGTATACATATTAAAATTAGTTAAGGTTACATTTCCCTGAAAATGACATGCAGGACAGTCCAATTCTGCTCAAGATGGAGAAAAAGCTTAATCAAGCTGGAGATGGAGAAGGAGGGAGGGAGGGGGAGGGAGAGGGGGAGGAGAAGAAGAGGAAGAAGAAGAAACAACTCTACCTGGATCCCTTTTTTGTTGTGGGAAGAACACTCCTCCTTTGCAACCAACCATGCAGACCAAGGTAGATTAGAACAGAAATTCAGTATTCTGGATATCTATACATTTCCAATGGCTTTAAGAAGAAACCTCTAGATTAGATTAGATTAGATTAGATTAGATTAGATTAGATTAGATTAGATTAGATAACCTTTATTGTCATTTTTTTTACTACAGGCACAACGGCACACATTAAAAATGAAATTTTGGTTGCTTGCTCTCAAAGTGCATACATACATAACACATTTAAATATACTATATACAACATATGTATAGACCTACACCTTTACATAAGTAACATAAATATTAATCACTGTCCATCTTGAATACATAACAGAAGGAGGAAGCTTTAGAGTTCACAAGGTTAATACTGTAACTAATACTAAAACTGACTCAATCTGGATGTTCTGCTTTGGACACCACGGAGCCTCCTCCTAGAAGGTAACAAGGAAAACGGGTCATGAAGAGGATGTGTAGTGTCCCAGACAATTTTACAGACCCTGCTCAAGCAATGCCTATGTGCTATGTCCCGGATGGAAGGAAAGGAACTGCCAATGATCTTTTCAGCCATCCTCACCACTCTGCACCGTCTTTCTGAAGTGATGCTTCTAAACCAGACTGTGATGCTGTATGACAGGATGCTCTTGATTGTCCCTCTGTAAAAAGTGGTGAGGACAGGGGAAAGAAGATGTGCTTTTCTCATGCGACACAGAAAATGCAGGCGCTGCTGTGCCCGCTTCACCAGCGTCTTGCAGTTGAGTGACCAAGCCAGCCTACTTGTTAACCGCACACCCAGGAATTTGATGCTGGCAACCATCTCCACAGGTGAATCATTAATGCACAGAGGAGTGTGGCTGGGCCTGCCTTTTCTGAAATCGACAATGATCTCTTTGGTTTTTCCAGTATTTAAAACTAGGCTGTTTTCCTTACACCAGTTCACCAAATCCTCAATCTTCTTGCGTTAAGCATCCACATTGTCATCATGAATAAAGCCCACTACTGTAGTATCATCTGCAAACTTCATAATATAGTTGGTGGCAAACTTAGCACAACAGTCATGGGTTAACAGGGTGAACAGCAGCAGACTTAGGACACAGCCGTGAGGAGAACCTGTGCTCAAGAAAATGGTGTTAGAAATATTTGTTCCAGCTTGCACATATTGGGGCCTGTTAGTAAGAAAATCAAGAATCCAGTTGCACAAAGGAGTGTTTAAGCCTAAAAGGCCCAGTTTGTCTATTAGATGCTGAGGAATGATTGTGTTAAACGCTGAACTGAAGTTGACAAACAGCAAACGCACATGAGTGTTTCTTTCCTCTGAGTGTTTCAAGCTCAGATGGAGAACAGAAGAAATAGCATCCTCTGTAGAGCGATTTGATCGGTCAGCAAATTGAAACTGGTCAAATGCTGGTGGAAGGCTAGATACAATAATAACCTTTATCAGCTTCTCAAAGCATTTCATAATAATGGATGTCAATGCAACTGGACTGTAATCACTGAGGCCTGTAATTTTGGACTTTTTTGACACTGGCAAAATTATGGTCGTCTTAAAATACAATTGGACCACTGCCTGCTGCAATAAGAGATTGAAAATATTTGTGAGAACACACGCCAGCTCATCTGTGCATTCCCTAAGAACATGCCCAGGGATATTATCTAGGCCTGCTGCTTTCTGAATATTAACTTGCCGCAGTGTTTTCCAGACAGAGGTGATATCAAAGCTAAGCACTTGCTCGTCAGGATGGGGCGCAGCTTTCTTAGCAGGAGTGCTATTTGATGCCTTAAATCTTCCAAAAAATATATTCAGCTTGTTTAGGAAGACTGTATTGTCCTTGAATTTCGATGGAGTCACCTTATAATCCATTATGGCCTGGATTCCATGCCACGTTCGCCTGGTGTTGGTTGGGTTCTGAAAAAAGTTCTGAATTTTCTGGCAACACGCTTGCTTTGCACCTTCTATGGGACTTTTCAAATTAGCTCTGGCTTTTCTAAGTGCCAGCATGTTGCTGGATTTAAAAGCCACATTCCGTGCCTTCATAAGTCAGCCACGGTTTTTCTCCTCCCTTTTTGGCTGGAGGGGAAAGGGAAGTGACAATTGTGCTTTTTAAAATGGCTTCAAAGAGGCAGCAGCCTTCCTCAGTACCCAAGGTTATTTCTTCTCCTATAACTTCCACTGCACAGCTACAACAACAATCTAAACATGCACCACCGGCTCAGCCACCACCCTCCCCTCCTCTACCTGGACTTTCAGTGCAAGAGGTTAGAGGCATAATGGGAGAGATTGTAGTTCAAATGAGAGAGGAAATGACTCAATTTGTTTCACAGATTAAATCAGAAATTAAATCTGATCTCAAAGAAGAGATAACGGGGATAAAGTCTAAATTGCAAGAAAATAATAATGAATTACGACAAGATATACTGGCAGCTGTTTCAGGTTTGGCTACTGTGGTGGTTAAGCTCGATGCAAGGCTTGAGGAAGTGGAAGACAAAGTTGACTCTTTAGATGACAAAATTCAAGACGTGGAAAGGAAGGTGGACTCCTCACAAGAAGATATTTTGATGTTTCAGTACAGACAAATGGAGTATGCTCTGAGGATTAGAGGCCTCAAGGAAGATATGAATCAAGATTTGATGGAGGTGGTTCTTAGTGATCTGGCGCTGGCTTTGGATATGGATAAAGGAGAATTACAGAGAGAAGTAGAAAAAATTTATAGACTCAACTCCTGGATTGCTAAGCAGAAGAATTTGCCCAGAGATGTGGTGATTTACTTTACAAAGAAGTCCCTGCGGAATGAGATTATACAAGCTTTTTACAACAAAAGATTTCAGATTGCCGCCCAAGATGTCATCATTCTAAAGGAAATCCCATCTAAAATCTTAAGAAGTAGGAAAGACTTTGCTTTTTTAACCAATGAGCTTAAAGCTAGATCGATGCCATTCAGATGGGAAATTCCGATGGGTATCGTTTTGAGCCATGCTGGGACACGTTACAGATTGAACACAGTTGACAAAGCTAGAGATTTCTATACTTCGGTCCTGAGTGCAGGCTCAACTTCATCTGGTCGGAAATCTTTGAGTGCTAAGGAACCTGAGCAGCAATCTGAGGCACTAGATTTGGTTTCCGCAGGGATGATAGAAGTGGCAAAGCAACGCCAAACGGAGGCTAAAGAGCAGAGGATGACTCGTGCAGCTTATAAGCGTAAAGAGAAAGAGCAACGTAAAAAAGAGCCCAAAGAGAATTCTCCTGGAAGTGCATCACCGCCGGTGGGAGGAGCAAGACCCAAGAGTTATGCAACACACGCAGCTCTGTCAGAGTTTGATGGTGTCTTCTCCAGGCTGCGTGCCAAGGGAGATGGCAAAGTTTTTGACCTGGAATGTTAATGGATTGAATTCTCCTCAGAAACGGAAAAAAATCTTTTATTATTTGAAACAACATACCAATGATGTTATTTGTTTACAGGAAACTCATATTCTACTTAAAGATCAGAAATATTTAGTTAATGCTCGTTTGGGATCTCATTTTATATCTCCTGCACCTGGGAAGAAAGGGGGAGTTGTTATATATGTCAAACAAAACCTGCCAGCTTGTCTGGTAGAATCAGATCCCCAGGGGAGATATGTGATGATTGAACTTGGTATTTATGGTAAGAAAGTACTTATAGTTGGACTTTATGCTCCAAATCAACAACAGGAACAATTTTATAAACAGTTACACCAAAAAATAACTTTGCTTGATTATAGATCAGTGGTATTAATGGGTGATTGGAATGGTGTCTTAGATACACAAAGGGATAAGAAAGGTTCCTCTCCTTTTCTTAAACAAGCAAGGCTACCTAAAGCCTTTTTTGATATGAAAGAAGACTGGGAATTAAGGGACTATTGGCGGGAACGTAATCAAGAGGAGAGAGACTTTACTTTTTTTTCTGACAGACACCAATCTTTTTCAAGAATTGACTTTTTCTTGATTACCACGGATTTGTATAATAAAGTAAAGAATGTAAAGATTTTTCCTAGATCACTGACGGATCATAGTCCAGTTTGGATGGAGTTGATTCAAGAGAAAGAGGAAAGAAGATCCTGGAGAGTTAATGAAAATTTGTTTAGACAAGAGAAGAATGTTCAAAAACTAAAGGAGTGTTTAAAGGACTATTTTGCTTTGAATATGTACAAGGGGACTTCAATGTCAATGGTATGGGATGCAGGTAAAGCATTTATGCGCGGTGTTTTGATAAAAATGAATAATTTTTATAAGCGAAATCAGATTCAGAAACGTAGAGAACTTGAAGATGAAATTAAACTAAAAGAAAGGGCTTTGATTCTAAATCCTTCTGATGAAAGTACTAAAGAATCTGTAAAGTTATTAAGGTCACAATTTAATATGTTGATAGCAGATCAAGCTGCAACCAATTTATTATTTATGAAACAAAATACATTTTGTAATGCTAATAAGCCGGGGAGATGGTTGGCTTATCAATTAAGAAAGAAACAGAGACTGAGAATAATAGAGAAAATAAATTATAAGGGTAAACTAGTTTCTCAGAAGGAATTAATTAAAAAATCTTTTTTGGATTATTATCAAAACCTATACAAATCTACTAATGTACAACTGTTAGATATAAATAAATATTTAGCTGAGGCAAGTTTTCCTAAACTGACTGAGGATCAGAAATATGAAATTAATGGTTTAATTACTAAGGAGGAAATCGCCTCAGCAATTCAACAATTGAAATTAGGGAAAGCACCGGGTACGGATGGGTTAACAGCTGTTTATTATAAAGCTTTAATGGAGGAGATGATTCAACCATTAAATGATCTTTTTAATGGTATCTTACAGGGTTTAGAGATTCCTCCTTCATGGCGTAGTGCTTTTATATCATTGATTCCAAAGGAGGATCAAGATCTTACTTTACCAAAAAACTATAGGCCTATATCTCTTTTAAACGTGGATTATAAGATATTTGTAAAAATTTTGGTAAATAGGCTTATGAGGGTGGTGCATCATCTTGTGCATAAAGATCAATCAGGGTTTATAACAGGAAGGTATATGAAAAACAATGTTAGACAAATTATTAACTTATTAGAATACTTAGATAAGAACAACCAAGTTCCTGCAGGGCTCATATTTTTAGATGCTGAAAAAGCATTTGACCAACTGAATTGGCATTTTATGCTAAGAGTAATGGAAGAAATGAATTTTGGTGAAAACATATTACAAGCCCTTAAGGTAATATATCAAAAACAAACAGCACAACTTATTGTTAATGGAGGTTTGTCGGAGGTTTTCACAATAGAGAAAGGTACTAGACAGGGGTGTCCTTTATCGCCATTGTTGTTTGTTTTAACATTGGAAATATTATTGATTAAAATTCGAGAGTCTCAGGAAATTAAAGGAATATATGTTAATAAAAAAGAATATAAGTTGAGAGCTTTTGCGGATGACTTGGTTGTTACTTTGTCGCAACCTGATTATTCTGTAGTAAACTTATTACAGTTGATTCACCATTATGGTTTGGTCTCGGGTTTTAAGATTAATGTAAATAAGACTAAAATTTTACCTAAAAATTTGTCGAGTCAGGAGAAGCAGATTTTGGTTAACTCGACGGGTTTTGAGATTGTTAATAAGGTAAAATATTTGGGGGTGATGCTGTCTGTTTCTAATGCAAAACTATTTAAAAATAATTATGAAAGGTTGTGGGTCGGGGTACAGAAAGACTTGAAGAATTGGGAAAAGCTGCAATTATCCCTCATGGGAAGAATTGCAGTGATAAAAATGAATATTCTTCTATGGGACTTTTCAAATTAGCTCTGGCTTTTCTAAGTGCCAGCATGTTGCTGGATTTAAAAGCCACATTCCGTGCCTTCATAAGTCAGCCACGGTTTTTCATTTGCCCTCACAACAATGCTTTTAAGGACACAGACATCCTCTATGCACTTTTGGATATATGCAGACACTGTGGTGGCATACTCCTCCACATTTATATGTTGTTATCAGTTGCTGCTTCTTTAAACATGTCCCAATCCCCAATCTAGTCTTAAGAATTCAGTTCTACTTGTTTTCCTCAAGTTCAGTCTTTGCTCCCAGCTCTAGTTTTAATAAACTTATTGTAAGGACCCACCCCACTTTGCATCTTAAGAAGACAGAACTCTTGGAATAATTCTTCCAACAGGAATCCTTTATTAAGAGAAAATGGTTGCAGGCATTCTAGACAGGACTTGGGGTCCAAGCTCTCCCATTCAAGGTTTTAAGGGGTTCCCCAGTAGTCCCACCCAATCACCCCCCTCTTCCAGTGAAAGGTTCAGGCATCACAATCCCACCCCCTTTTCCTTTCTGCCAGCTGGATGGAGACTTCAGAGAAAACTACATGAAAGGTAAATAGCCTCCTTTGTTATGATAAGGCCTTTTGGTGCTATCCACATTCAATCCCTTTGAAGTTGTACCGAAGGACGTGAGGGCCATAAAGCCCCTTGTTCACCCCCTTCCCTTTCTTGTATGACAGAATTCAGAGAGGGCAGAAATGGGGTTTTCTATAATTGATAACTTGCTTTCCTTATGCCCAACAATTTAAACTCCATCTGTTTGTGATTATGTTAGAGATTCTGATAGTGTCAGTTGTCACTGATACTGTCATTATCAGTATGCCACAGCAGAGGTACTTCATGTATTTCATTCATATCTTGTATTTCAGAATGGAGATTAGAAACACAAGAAATGACAGGCTTTCTGAGATTGCATTTCATCTATTCTATATCTAATTGCCAATTTGCTCAGAATCTGCACTTCGGGTTATTATGCATGTCTCCAACCGACAGTATTAGTGCAACACATGTCTTGAAGCACAATCATACAACAACATACAGTAAATCTTAATGTGATATGCTTCAAACTAACATAGTACAAAGATCCTTAAAAATATTTTATATTCCAGAAGCTAAAAACTACCCAATAAAGCTGTTAGCATTTTTTTTCTAAGAAATCCTAGCCCCTTGCAAAAACAAGGTCTGAGACAAAGTTGTCCTTGCTTGCATGAAAACACAATCCCTACAAAATTTGATGATTGCTTATTTATTAGATTTTTTTATTACTATTTGCCATAAACCCCTGGATAATTTACAAGATGCCAAAAATCTAGTAACAATTTTTAAAATATAAAGTATATAATTATTGGAAGAAAATCTAATAAAAAATTAATTATAATTTTGGCAAGGGGGTTAAACATGCTAAAACAAATTATACAAGGTAGGCCAATTGAGAGATCTGTCATTTTAAAAATCAGATAAAGGCCAGTTGGAATGATAGACTTTTTCTTTTACTGGAAGCGAGTTCCACAGGGCAACGAGGGAGAAAACTTGATCCCAAGTGACTGCCAGGTTCTCCAGATGATTTCCCACTCTCAGATTGTTCAGAAACTCATTGAACTTCCATCAGTTCCTCCAGGCCTTGGGTGTTGAGCCGGGTGCTCAGCCCTTGCAATTCTGGTATTTAAATATTTGTTTGCTTCCAGGCACACTTTTTTTTTTACTATTTTTCTGCTTGTAACATTAAACGGTAAGCGGCTTCTACTTAGAAAATTGGGTGGCTTCTAAATCATATCTGTTTGTTTCCATCTGAATGGTATAAGCTCAATCTGTTCAGGTTCTTAAATTAATAAAACGTTATATTATACCTGGAAACAAATTGACAGTTGTACAAAAATGTCAGAAGTTGTGTAATAGGGTCACTGTGGGAAATTTCAAAGACCAGGAAAGAACACTACTGGTATTCAGCCAAAGCTGGAATACTATCAGTTGGAGTATTTTTATGATATAGATTACTTGAATTTGTCCTATACATATTTAATCTGCATGCCTTATTCCCGTAGTGGCGAATCTATGGCACGTGTGCCACAGGTAGCACGCAGAACGCTCTTTGTGGGCATGCGTACCATCACCCCAGTCCTAGGCCTTCAGTCCCGTCCATGAGCAACCTGCATCAAAATCTTCCCAGGCAAGTGGCTTTTTAAGATGGGTTTTATAAAACCTTTTCGCTTTAGGCCTCTGCCGCCATTTGAAAAAAAAAAAAAAAAAAAAAAAAAAAAAAGTCCAAGCAATCAATCAATTTCAACTTCTCATTGGGAAAAAAAGATCTCGCAAAGTTGGAATTGATTGATTGAACTTTATTTTTAATCTCACACAGCAGTGGAGGAAGTTACGGGGGCCCATGTCGAAGCTGGAAAGGTGCCGCGTGGGGGTGGGGGAGTGGCAGAAGCAGAGTGCTCTGTGTGAGGGGTGGGTTGGAGTGGTGGTAATGATGGAGTGCTCCGTCGGTGGCGGTGGTGGGGCGCTTCTCATTATATTTTTTCCCCCAGACCTTAAACCATTTTTAAAAACAAAAGAGTTGTATTTATTACGGAAAAACCAACCCATGGCTGAATGGAATACGACGGCCTCCTTGAACTTACCATTTTACTGCACATCAGAGCAAAGCCTTTCCTGCTAACAATAACTAAGACGGGTATTCCCCGTTTTAAAGTAACAATCCCACAAAACCCCCACCCTTTCCCCCCAAAACATGACCTGCATGCCTCCGAAGCCGACCCTTAATCAGAAAGTTGCCCAGGCCCCACCCCAAGGTGAGCGGCCGATGCTTCACCACACCCGGAGCTTCGGGAGTGGATGAGAGCTGCCTTTTAAACAAAGGCAGGGGGAGGGGAGGGTGAAATTCTTTGGACCATAGCTTTTCTCATACTTGCATTCCCTCCATTTTTAATCCCATGAAGGTGTTTGGTTATTAAGCCATTGGTGCTAGCCTTCATAGCGCTGTTAACATCATGGTCTGTTTAATAATTTTACGCTGTTGGCTCCCATCCCCTCATTTCCCGTCACTTCTGCTGAGATACATCTTGGTTCATGTTTATTCATGTTTATCCTGCCTTTATAAATAACTCAAGCCTAATACTCTTTCCTCACCTATTTTCCCCACAGCAATGACAACCCTGTGAGATGAGTTTGGTTGTGAGGGAGTTTCTGACCTAAAGTCACTCAGAGTGACTGACCTAAAGTTCATGCCTAAAGTGGGACTAGAACTCACAATCTCCCTGTTTCTAGCCTAGTGCTTAACCAACAACCCAAATTGTCTTTCATGTTGTCACCTTGTGGCTCCCTTGTTGAAATTCGAGCAATGGAAGTGTTTTTTTATTATTCCTCTGAACAGATCAGTTTAAAAGAGAAGAACTCTTGATTGTGAGACCATTTTAAACTTTCCATTTAGGATTATTATAATCCATGTGAATTGGAAGTACCGTAGCACTTACTTTCTTCCATCCTTAGCAACACTGAAATGGCTTTTTGGTTGGAGAGCTGGTAGTCACTGGTCATCTCAGCCCCCTCAAGAGTCTTGCCCTTGGTCTGTGAATGGAACGCATTCCCCTCACACACCTCAGTATCTACCACAGCCGCCAGTCACTCAAGCAGGTCCACTAGGCTACCACCCAGAACTGCAGGCCCGCCCAGCACAAAGAAGGTGGTAGAGCACACTCAGGTGGTAGAGCAACTGAGGGCCAGCAGGCAAAAGGCCATCCCGAGCAGGGAAAGCTGGATCCCCATCGGCATCATGGCTGCCCAGGCCAAGCAGAGATGGGGGGAGACATGCAAGCCTAGCTGGGACTGGGGGGCCATGGCGCCGATGGAGATGCAGCTTTCCCCTCTGGGGGTGGCCTTTGGCTTGCTGGGTGTGGGCATGCACTACCACCTCTAATTGAGCTTGCTAGCCAGCCATTTCACCTCCTTTGTCCTGGGTGGGCCAGGTGCTCCAGGCAGCAATGGTAGCCTAATGGACCTGCATGAGCTGTTGGCCGCAGCAGCCCAAGGCAGGGCTAAGATGCATCAGGTGTGCGAGGGGAACAGGCTCCACGTGCATGCCAAGAGCAAGATCTGCGAGGGGGCCAAGGAGATGACCAGCAGCAACCTGCTCTCTAACCACAAGCAAAAATAGATGGGATGGAATAGGCATGTCCAGCGGTCTGCATCATGTGCTTCCCCCCTCCCCTACTCCGCCTGCTGCTGGAAGGCTGGCCCGGTATTTGCAGCGGGCTGAGGAACCCGAGTGCACTGGTCGAGGGGCCAGCAAGCTGTGGCTGCTGACGGACACTGTTGGCCCCCATGCGCTCGCTGTGTGCGGTGTCAGGTAGCAGCCGCCCCAGCCCCTGCCTCGCTTTGCCTTGCCCGGCCCCCTGCTTTGCCTCGCAGGACAAGCCTCCTGCCCACCGTCCCACCCGCCAGAGACCCCCTGGATCTCCCCCTACCCTGCCTGGCCCCCAAAGGCATCCCTCCCCATGAGCAACATCGAGGTGGCCACGCCCACCCAGTCTGCCACGTCCACTGCAGCCACGCCCATCCAATGGCCACATCCACCCAGTGGGCCACACCCACCCAGCACCCGACAATAAATGTGGGGTTTGGGTTGCAGTTTTGGCACTCAGTCTCTAAAAGGTTCACCATCATTGAATTCATAGGTTTGTTTCTATTTATTCAGACTTTTAACAAGTAACTCTTCCTTCTAGTCAAGTTTGACTCCTGATGACTTTGGACAATTATGTACATAATTCTCGTGGTAATAGGATAGAAGTAATTTGCCACTGCATTTCCCGAGGTTATTTTAACTTTCCATTCTAGCCTACAATCCTAATATTTTTTGCTAACTCCCAATCAAATATTAACCAAGTTTAACCCTTATCTTAGGAGTGCAAATTAAGGTTTGTAAAAATACCTTGTGACTGGCAAAAAGTGAGAAATAGGCAGTGCTTTTTTTGTAAAAAAAAAAAAAAAAAAAAAAAAGGTGCCGGAACTCACACACATCATACAACCCGCTTTGCCTACCCTATAAGGTTCCATCCAAAAAAGGTGCCGGAACTCCGTTTTGGATGTTCTATGACAGTGGTTCTCAACCTTTTTAATGCCGCGACCCCCAACCGGTCGTAAGTCGAGGACTACTCAACCGGTCGTAAGTCAAGGACTACTCAACTGGTGCAGCACCGTTTGCAGAATGGGACTTTTGGCGGGCTCAGCAGGGCAGAGACAGCCTGGACAATTCCTATTGGCTTTTGAAAGCCAATAGAATTAGACTCTATTCAAGAGAATCTATTCTATTGGCTTTCAAAAGCCAATAGAATAAAAGGGAGTAGCACAGCTAAGGAAAAGGGGGGGAAAAATGGCGGACTGCGTTGTTTGGCGACCTCCGTGAAATGGCCGTTCGACCCCAAATGGGGTCCCGACCCACAGGTTGAGAACCACTGTTCTATGAGAAAAAAAAGCCCTGGAAATAGCCAATAGATTTAAAAGCAAAAGGACTTGTTACAGTATACGGAAAGAAAAAGGGAACTGCGCTGATTATGAAACTTGTATCTCTGAACACTGAAAGGGTGGATTTCTTGATTTTTTTCAGAAACATGATTGTCAGTACATAAAACTGAAAGCAGTTATTGTTTTTAAAATATTTTTTTCCTTATTCAAAATGATATGTCTATGCTCATGCTCATTTATGTTCTCTGACAATTTGCTGGGTACTGGAATTCTTTTTTTCTTAATAGCTGAAAGACAGATGCATTCAGCTGCAGTATTTCGTTTCAAATTAGACAGCATGATATTCATATACAGTCTGAAACACAAACACCAACAGGGCAGATAGCAGACGTATGGTAATATCATGTAGGCTTTTCTGATTAGTTTCTACTTTTTAAAATAATTGACAGTTTTCACATATTGTTTTCTTATCACTCTATTACAGCCAAACATTATGGAAAGTAATGTTGCAGGATCCAATCTGGGTCAGACTCATGCTGGAGACCTGTCCTCAGCGAACTTCTCTCCACACATTCCAATAGAAGTTCCCTGAAGACTAAACCCTCTGGTCCCAGTGACTGACCCAGACTGAATTCTGTAACATTATTCTGGGACACGTATATTTGCTCTCATTCAGGAAAGTAATGAGCTTAAGATACCATATTATTTGAATATTTGTGCATAGAAAAGCTTTTGCATGATAAAAGCAATTAGAATGATAGCATCATACACATATAATAAGCTTCCTTTTTCAGGTCCAATGTCAGCATTATCACCCTAAGAAGCACCTTCTGGAGCCTGTCTGACCCAGTACAATAAGCACTTGAATAAGATGGGACACAAATTTTAAGAAGCATATAGCACTCATTTGGACTTTTTTTTTCATTAACCACAAGCCATTTATTTTTTTTTAAGTGAATCAACTTATCATCCCAATTCCTAGTATGTAAGTAGATAACAATTTTTAAAAGTTTATTTATATAGTAAATTTGGCAAGTGAATATGCAAGAATGAAGGCAAATATACTTAAGAGCCGAGGGTTTGGCAGCACAAGGAAACGACGGCAAATCATCAGCCATCAACACACCAATCAGCCAATATGAAGGCACCACAGAAACATAACCACAAAATAGCCCAAAACATGTAATCTAGTACAGAGAAATTCTCTGAAGATGTGAGTCTGAAAGGTCAGAAGTGTATATCTCGGGTCCCAGTGACCAACCCAAATTCAGTCTTGCATGAATATGCAAGATCTATCTTCATCATCAAATAATGAGAAAGTAAAATGATGGTTATGTACTGACAGAATGCACAGATATGTCTGGTAGAGTTATTTAAAAATCTTTTTACTCCATATTTTAATATTACAATAGGATTCACATGGCAATATACTTTGTGCTGTTTAAACTGATTTGCTATGCGATTGTAAGAAGATAAAGCTTTACACTATATAACTAGACATAAAATTCTTTGGATTGTAGCCATTATTGGAAGGAAGTTTTATTGATTAAGTATGTATAGCATCAGAAAGCCTCTGGGGTATATTTAAAAATACATTAAATCACGATACAACTAAATAACATTATTTATCAATCAAGAAATATATTACCAAGAATGAATCAATTTATTTAATTCTATTTTACCACAATTCTAGGATGAAGGAATAGACAATAACAGTTCTGTATTTAAAAGATTATAGAAATCAGAAGGCATTTTTCCTATTATAATTACAGCATCCACCTCTAAATTTATAACATGGTAAACCATTTACTGCAACCTGTGTTAAGAATTTCAGAATTAATGAAAGACAGTAAGTGAGACAGGATATTTTAATGCTTTAAAAAAGCTGAAAATGTTAACTGCATGAAAGAATTTCAAAGCTAAAATTTGTAATCTATTTATATAAGTAGAGCCCATCAAAAGTGGACCACGACAATCACAGAATAGTCACTCACTCCTACCTTTAATAGGAAAATCCAGTTTCATTTAAAATTTTTCATCTATGCTCCTGATTAAAATTTACAAACCTGCTCAATTGCAAAGTATTTTTTTTTCAAATTAGACACAGTACATTGCTTTTTTAAAGATGTTTTCAAACAAATTTCTGCTGTACAATCTACAGAAAGCTATTGAGGGGAGGAGTTCATTGTCCTGTGGAATTTTTATTCTGCTGCTGTTAAAGAAAACTGAAAAACAAGATCTAATACAGTCTGTAGTTTCTAAGACCATGACTTCTTCTATTGAAAGACCATGATGGCTTTGCTGATCAAAAACTATACACTTTCCTTAAGGAGGAGAATCAGAATCTTTATTACAGTCACAGACTAGCACAAAAGTTAAACATTAAAATAAATTCATTCTCTAAAATTTATATTTGTAAGGAGGAGACTACATGGCTCCTTGGATACTCATGGACCTGGCAACACTTCCTTTACCATCTGTTAGTCTCCCTTCTACTCCTATTTTTAAGTAAAAAAGTAAAAAAAAATACTTTTTTAAAAAACAAAGCTAATTTAATAGGAAGCAAAACACTCACATATAGCAACATCTTTATTTATTATTATTCCCAAATATATTTATGTGCACAGAGGTCTCATACATGTTCTTAGAAAAGAAATGCTGAATAGTCACGGCCTAGTGATTTGTCTACAAATGAAATCAGGTCTTGAGTTTTAAAGGATCATAGCAATCTGGGGTAATAATCCCAAGTTGTTTGTGAGGTATATTCTGGCAAATGGGTATACTGTGACTTATGCCCTCTGTGGCAACTACTAATAAGTAATACAGTGACACAAATTTTTTATACAAAATACTAATTTTATAATATTGTGGATCATGTTTACAGTGGTTTTAAAAATGTTTTAGCTTCATTGCAAGCTGACAAATCACTAAAATACATAGTGTATTTTAGTATATGTACTTTCATGTGCATGTTTGTGTGTGTGTGTGTGTGTGTGTAAAACAGACTCATGAAATCAGATCAGTTTACTCAGACTAGCCTCTTTCCCATAATGGCATAAAATCTATAAAAAGTGTATACAGGAGGCTAAGGCCATACCTTTGTCCTGCTGTTGTTCCTTAGCAGCTGTAAGAAGCAGCCATTGATATCCTTATTGTCCATAAATTGATTGAATATTCTTTAAAGCCATTTAAGTAGCTATCACAATATTTTGGAGCATCTCATTTTATAAATGTATAATGCACTTTGTAAAATATTTTATTAGATGACTCTAAATCCCATTATTATGAGATAAACTTCCTTGTATCTATTTTCTGTGTACCATGCATAATTTAACTGTTTCTTCTATTGATCCTCCAAAAGTAAAACTGCATTGACAGGTCCATGAAATCATTACAAATTGAGCTTAAGTCAAAGGAGGTTTTGACAAACTGATTTTCATTTAAAAGATTTCAGAGTTAAAGAAATCCCCATCCAACTGAGAACTGACATTTTAAAGTTAAGCAAACTGACAACTGCACCAGCTTAATTTTCAGAATCTGAATATTCAGGATTGGGTTCTGAAGTTTATTGCAGCATTCTTTTAAGCAATGTCCTATTTATTAAATAACCAATAACTAATAACCAAAAGCTAACATGGGTTTGTGAAAAACAGATTATGCCAGAAAAATCTTATTGCATTATTTGACAAGATGACAAAATTAGTGGACCAAAGGAATGCTGTGGATATAATTTACTTGGAAGGCATTTGATAAAGTAGACCACAACCTACTACTTGATAAGATAGAAAAATGTGGGTTAGACAGCATCACCATCAGATGGATTCATAACTGGCTGGCCAACCACACTCAACGTGTAGTCCTCAATGGAACTGCATCTACAAGGAGGGAAGTATGCAGTGGGGTATCCCAAGGTTGTTTTAGGCCCAGTACTCTTCAACATCAATTTTCCTGACAGTTAGAACAATTAACTAATGAAACAACTTGCCTCCAGAAGTTGTGAATGCTCCAACATTGGAAGTTTTTAAGAAGAGATTGGACAACCATTTGTCTGAAATGGTATAGGTTCTTCTGCTTGAGCAGGCGGCTGGACTAGAAGACCTCCAAGGTCCCTTCCAACTGTGTTAGTCTATTCTGTTCTGTTCTATTCTACTGGAGAAACTGTTAAACCATAGTAAATTCACAAAGTAATAAGAAAAATTTCATATATGTCTCAGTATTACTTTACTGATTTTGAATGAAACGTCTCTTATGGTTTAGTAGTAGGACATCTGTTGTTTTCTTAATTGCAAATAGAACAATATTTATGCAAAGACAAATTGGACAAAGATTGGATTATAATTAGACTCTGAAAATACGGTACACTGTGTAATTAATAACACCAAATCAAAGGGACTGCCCATGTCATAAACTATTATCAAAATTAGTTTTTTTCAGAGAATTTATTTCAGTTTATATACATGTATATACTGTATGTGTGTGGGTGTACAAATGTACACAGTGTTACATAACTCACTAAAGAAGTGTATATGGGATTTCCAGATGTTCTGTCGTTAAGCTGTCAATCAGAATCTGAACAATTCAGGTTCAGTAATATGCCCTCATTAGAACTCTGATGTAACTAAAATTCAAAGCATCCTAACCGCTCGTTTTCTCAAGGTTAGTAATATTATTCTTGAATTCATTTCAGGAAAGATGGGTGCATACACTGATATTAAGACTATAATCTTACAATGCTTTTGAGTAACCTAAGTTAATAAGCATTTATCGGTAGCGCTGTTCAGATCATTCAGTCAATGAATCCCATTACTTTACCTAGATCCACTTAGGAAAAGGTCCCTTATCGGCCTGCCCAGGACCACAGCTATAAATCTGGTGCAGATATAGGACAGAATGAGTGGCTGTTTCATGAATGGGACCTCAAAAACGGTCCCCTACTTTGCAGTCTGCGGCAGCGAAGTCGCCTACTTAGCCCGCGTTTCAGAGACAAAAGCGTCTCTAATCCGCGCAACGGTGGGAAGCCTTCGGTGGGTTTTCTGCAGTAGCAAGAAGAGCCCCGCAAGGAAATATCTTTGCCGATCCTGTCTCACGACATGGGGTTAATTCGGCTTCCTGAACATGGAGGCGCCTTCTCTTTCCTAGGCAACTCCAGACTTTTCCTGCCCAGACGAGAGAAGGGCAGACCTTCGCTTTCACCCCCGGCGCTTCAGCTTAAAAGTCCCCGCGAAGCATTTGTTGAATAGCAATGTGTTGATATCCACGCCCCAGGAAGAAAGGCGCCACCTCGGGCTGGCATCTGGCTCAGACGAGAAAAAGAGGGGAGGGGAGGCGACAACAACATCCCGCTACGCCATTCCCGATTGGCAGCTAGGCGCTTAAACGGGAAAGCAGGAAGGACGGGTGCAGCTGAGGAGGCTCTCGCGCGCATGCGCGCATGCGAGCTGTGGCGTGGGGATGTCTCGGGCTTCCTTCGCCTTGGCTCCTCCCCCTTCCAACCTCCGTGGTGGCTAGTCTTTCCCTCAGCGCAAAAGCAGTCCGTGGCGGGAGGGGGGGAAGAGCGGAGTGGCTCGAACGCAAGCTGTTGCCTTGCCTTCCGGGGATCCGCCGCCAGTCTCGCGAAGGGAGTCCAGCGCGCGCTTTCCCGCCTGGGACTGAGCGACTCATCGAACAGCCAGGGCAGCTGCGGGACAAGGGTGGGTGGCTACGCCGTGCAGAAGTGGCCGGGAAGGGGAGGTGCGTTGCCCCGACAGCGCTGTGAGGAAGGACGAGCCTGATCGGCGAGGTTCATTGTCGCCGGGGCTGAGCGAGGTAAGCGAGCCTGCTTCTCTTCCTCCCGTTGCTCCTTCATCCATTGCCCGGTGAGGGCCTCCGTCCCTCCGGAGGGTATCCTTCTCCTTCCACAGAGGAGCCTGGGCATCGTGAAGAGGAGCCGGGCGACAGGTGCAAGCAGAGAGAGGAACCGCCGTACCGCGCCGCCTGCTGCTCCTGCTGCTGGTGCTGGTGCTGCTGTCCAAGGTCTGTGCTTTGTAATCGCCCCTTCTCGGCTCGCCTTTTGCGAGGGCTGTAGAGGGAAAGGGCGAGAGGCGCAGAATCTCTTACCTCTCCTCTCCTCTCCTCGGCTTGGCCGGCCCCGCTCCTTCCTTCACGCACTCACAGACTGCACTGCAGCTCCCCATGGCAACAACCTCAAGGGATGGTGAAGCCCGGGGGGCACCGACTGCGTACAGACCGGGCGTCCGGAGATGTCAAGTTTAACCTTCCACAAGTTTTCGTTCGTTCTTTTTCGAAACGCAGTAATTGGGTTCAAGGAGGGCAGCGGCAGGAAGCCGGCTCTGCAGAGGGTCCTCCTGGCTGGTGTGTTGGAGTTTGGGATTTACCTATATCGTACATCCGAAACTCTTATCGAATGGCTATGCAATCTGTATCATTAAAATAGCACCTCCTATCTGCAGTCTCTGAAAGTGGTACAGGCCATATTGTCATTTAAGGATGTGACATGTGTTAATAAGGCCTATGGGCCAGCCTGAGACATACTGAGAGGAAAAACCGGAGCTACCTCTAGCTACTATTTAGACAGAGAGACAGATGTTTCTGCTTTGTAGAGCATTCTTTTGCATATTTATAAGCCTTTCAGAATATAGCAGGTTTTTTTGTCTGTGTCCATGTTGATATATCCTAGAGGTGGCAACTAGCATTATCATTTTAGGAAACAAATGAATAGACATTTGTCCATAAAACTTTATGTCATAATAAATATATCACTCATTGTTAATAACTTCAATACTCAGTTTTTGCCATAGCAGGCTCCTGAAATGATTTCATTAATAAAATGTATCCTGATCTTACCAAATTCTTTCCTTTCTGAGAATTTAACAAGATAACCATGACAATTGACCAACTGACAATTTATATTGCCTTTTGTATATCTGTTCTTATTTTCCCACTAACGTAGTTTAGTATACCTAAGATACTTAATGTATCCTATTCTTATATATGTAAATTTATTTTTGTTTTTAGAGAATGGACAATAACAGCTCAGCTGCCTTACAAATACTGAATAATTGTTTAAAAACCAGTTGACAGTTTAGTTATCTAAAGAAATTTTCAGTGATACAGTAAAATATCAGATGTAATTATCAGAATATGTTGTGATACTCTTAGAAGGGTTTCTATTTAGACAATAATGGAAATGAGAACTTTTCTAGTTCTTTTTTAAAGAAAATTGGTAAATAAAGCAACAGCTTTTAAACATAAGTTGTGAACCAAAATTCATGGGCTTTTTAAAGATTCTCATTAGTTGCTTCCAGGAGAAAAGGCAAAACATTTTACACCTCTGAATTTGATTGGACAACTTGATTTACAAACATTTATTTTAATGTGTTTTGAGAAATCACAGAATAGCAGGAACTTTAGCGATAGCAAGAATTGAAACCTTAGAATAGCAAGATAAAACTTAGAATAGCAAGAATGATTATATATTCTAATAACTGTGAAAAATAAGAAGAGATAAAGAGTTTAATAGAGTAGATGCAATGTGGAAATTAGTATAAATGTCAAGCTTATTGAAAGTATATCTCATATTTCCTAACACCTGGTTATTAAGTAACAATAATAAAATGCTATACATAGCAATAGAGTGGAAGAATAGAATATTAGCGTTTTTACCCAAGAGTGTGGATTCAAACTGTGCTGCTTGCTCATTTACCTGTGTAGAAGGTTTGAATGCATAATATATCAGATTCACTCTTCATTATTTCTCATTCTACTGCTCATGGAGAGAAACCTACCTCAAACCCTGTGGAATTGCTGCCAATCCAAATAGACAGTATAAATGAACCAGTGGCTTGACTTGGTGTAAGGCAGCTTCCTATGTTCTAGTGATTAGTTTTCCTAAGAATCTAAAATTACTTCAAAACAGTTCAAGATAATAGATTTTGATGTGTCAAAGCTTAAAATGCTATAGAAATGTCAAGATTTGCTCTGTAACATCAATATATTTTGATGTGGGAAAATCTTTAAAAATCTCAACGAGAGATGAGTATGAATGTGAAGTTAAAAGCTTTTAGACTATCATTTGTGTTTAGTTGTGGTTATTTTCCTTCACATCTATATCTGTATCTGTATAATAGTTATATAATAATTTTATATAATATTGCTCTGAACATGCATGCAAATTAATATTCTATTCTATTAATTAAACATTTACCATTCACATTTTATGAGCATAATATTTTATATCCTCCAGAAATCTTCATCAGAAACAGGTCACTTTAGTTCTAATTTTTAATATACCATGTAAGCTTATAAGGTAACTATTTACCTAGTCAACACAAACATTTTGTAGTTTTTGTACTGAGTTGTAGTATTTTTTTATAGAATATATCACTGAAAAATTATTTGATAAAAATGAGTGCCATGACCAATTCTAAGGAATACAATAAACAGTAATCCCTTTCATTTTTAAATCTTGGAGGATACTATCTTATGTTATATATTCATTGTTTGTGTCCAATAGATGTGATAATATTAATGATGGATGGATGGATAATATGATTAATATATCAATTTTATACACACATTAATATTAATAAAAAGAATAAATGCATATACAATGCCACAAGTACAGATAAAATTAAAACTATTATTTATTAACAATATTAACAGATAATACTCTGTACTGGATATTACCTGATGCAGAAACATAAAGAACATATTGTTAAATACAGTACATTTACAGTGGCTGTCAATATATTCTGGTGGCATAGTTTGAAATCTTACAAGTTTCCTAGAGAAGAAAGCCTGTTTCTGTAAATAAGTTGCTATTTTACCATGTGATTTAGATGAAATATACTTAATTATAATTTTCCCTATTTGGTGCCATTAGTGAAACGCATGCCACAAAAAATATTGCATCCTGATATGTAATTCATTAATTTAGCATTACATTATGTAAAGTATAGAATTGTAGCCAGGCTTCTTTCTTTATTCTACTAGTCTAAACAGCACAATTATATTAAATAAATATTTTTCTAACTTTTATATTGGAAAAATATGGAACAATAGATATATAAATATTTACATTTAAAAAAAGGAGACCCACTTCTCTTCTAAATACTGCATCAGTAGTACTGTGTAGTACTGCCAGAAGTATATGGAAAAACATATTCTGAATTCTATCAAATTCATTTCTGTGTGAGATTTTCCATATCAACACGTATTTAGCATTGCTTCTAATAGATGAAAATCTTCAGTATCGTTTATATGTGGGTTGATACAGATTTTACTGACAAAAATGAGTATGCAGTGGGTACAACTAGCACTGCTCATTGTAAGTATTCAGTAACCATTTATAATGGCTATAATATTGGAAAATGCCACTTTAGTTTTATAAACAAACAGACCTTTCTGTTTACAATAAATTCCAGATTTAGAAAATAATCGCATGCAAATAATAAAATAGCAGCATAATATCTGCATTAAGAGTCAATAGAACCTTTTGAGAACCAATTGAAAAAACAAAAAGAAAGGATACTTTCCTCAACTATGCAATTTAAGATATAGAATTTGCATCTGTTTTCAATATTTGAGAGATGTACAAACTCTTGATGGCAAGTAATACATATGTAGAGTATGCTCACAAGTAGTTGCTATCCAGCAGTAGCATATTTCTTATTAAATCCACCCTGCAATGGATATTAAAGCTAATATCCACTTATTCATTTTTGTAGTTTACTAGCAGATCTTATGGACATGTTTTGGCAAAAAGCTTATTCTGCAGTGGTCCTGAAAATCACCTCCAAAACTTGTGTAAAGATTGGAACAAATACACTATCAGATAACAAACAATACTATATTTCTGTTGGATTAACTAAAGTTATAAAAAGAGTTAGACCAATTTGAACAAAAATTCAGATAGTAGAAGATGTAGCTCCTGTGGCTTTACCTAGATGGATTCTTTTCAATGAGGTCTTTTATTTTTATGTCACTCACAGTTATCCAGTTTGGTAGAACATCTAATCTAAAGTAATCTAAAGTATGTAGCATTTTGCTCCACAAGACAGCTGACTTCTTTCAAATGTACACATTCATATAAATCTAAGATGATTTTGCTACTGGATCAAGGCTTTCCAGTGTTGATTTCATCTACATAACCTCTCATATCCCATGATCTTTCAATTAAGTTCAGGTTGCCTGAGATTTTTTCTAAATTTAACATATATCCTTTTTGTTTATATATTTTTTTCAAGCTCTTTTATTTATTTGACTTATTCAGCTTGAATAACTGAATGTAATTAGGACTAAAGTCCACATGAAATCTAAATTAGATGTGAAATTCCTAATAACATAGCTTTTCCAGAAACTTTTCATTTTTCCTTCAGTCCAATATAAACCAAGAAAAAGATTACATAATATATACTGTAGTATGTTTTTCACATGAGTGGGGTACATAGGGGCTGTAACTATCTACTTTTGCAACTAATAACAGATTATTATTATCAGCCAATCACTTTAAATAAAAAATAATTTTAATAGTTTTAATTTTAATTTTATACATTTTAAATGAAATATTTAATTTAATTAAATATTTGTCTGGTATGGTAAAAGGTCTCCTGTCTTGGGTGAGGGGTTGGACTAGAAGACCTTTAAGACTCTTCCAACCCTATGTTTCTATAATTCTATGTAGATGCCATAAGCTAAATAAATCAATAAAATTCTGTGAATTTAAAATACTTTAAATGCAATCAACTTCAGTATTCCCCTTCTGAAATAAAATAGGCATTATATTCATTTATGTATAAGTCTACAATGTAAAAATAGTAACTGATTTTTTTATAAAGAACAATTAACACTTTTTATAAATAAGGCAGCCCTATGAATATCTAAGATATGTATATCATCATGAAAGGAAAATTTAGTCATGCTTGTTTAATTTGATGGCATATAATTTATGGAATATGCACTTTTAAGCATATAGTCTAATTAGTTTTAAAAACATTAATACAGTTAATTTAACTATATTATTACTATTACTCTATTCTACTATACTTTTTATGGTTAAATCTTTGATACTGGCTGAAGGTCATATGTAGAGGTCAGTTCAGCCAGGTTTTACAAGCTTGTTGATGAAGTTTCAAATTTATATTTGAAAACTAGTTTTCTTCATAAAAAGTTATGTCTAATTGGGATATATAAAAGATCAACTGAAAATCAATAATACAGTACTTTGCTCATTCTACTATTCCTTTTATTGTTGATTTTTCCTATCTAAAAGTGATATTTTAAAAAATGTTTTCATTGCTTGTTTTAGTAAATTGTATATTACTTTGACAACAATGCAAAATTAGTTTGTCATTGTTCAAACCAACATCAAAAGTTAGGAACCTAATATTTGCTCTTTATTTATTTCTACATCAACAATTGCTCTGATTTCTTTTTATTCTTCAGAAAGGCATCCTTCCTAGAATCCTCTTCTGAGATTTACTAGATTTATTTGCTGTTTACTTACTACTACTGGCTGTTATTAATTAATTTTGCAAAATATTTTGTGAAGGAAGATGCTAAAATGAACTTTCTTGAGTAGTAATCTTTCTCTGTTTGGGGGACATGTTTAATAAGCTTTGATTTCTAGGACTCAAATGAATAAATCAAATTTCCATTTGAGTAGAGAGACCTTTTCCCTGCATTTTTAAAGAATAAAGAACCATTCAGTACAATTAATTACAAATCCAATTAATTATTTTTAGATTTGGTTAGATTGTTTAAATTATTCTGTTCACTGGGAATAACTTAATACTGTACTGTTTATAGCTTATACCTTTTAAACAATTATTGAAATGAAAGAAAAAATTAAAAACAAATTTGGCTTGCAGGAATAAAAACATTTTTTATTTAAAAATTATTTACTTTACTAAATTCTGATAGAATGTTTTTACCAATAAGTAACATATATTATTATTCCCAAGTCCCTCTAAATCTACAATACACACCTCCCTTTATGGTTTGTTTATTTGAACTGTCATTGTTTTAAAAAAGCAAATTGAACATCTTGAGCAACATTTTCTATCTATTTGATTTTTAATTGTAAGATCTTTTATGACAAAAATCATATTAAATTTAATTTCTTATTTAACATGTTGGTACAGACTAACTTTATTAATAAACTAGAAAAATATTTACATTATTAATAAAATCAATCTGTACCTCCAAATAGGGGATGTTGTCATAGAGCCAATGGGATAGAGCATAGGAAATTTTACTGGTAAGATCAGTTATATCATCTGCTATCTATATCCTGCTTCTTGATTTTTCTCTATACTTAGCTGCAACCTAACATTACCTTTATATGTGTGCATGTTTATTTCTAGAATTCATTTGTCACTTTACAGTGACTGTTTTCAGGGAGATATGTATGTTGAGAGAATAGTACAAGTTTTCAGTCTGTTATCATTGGGTTGTTAGAAATGAGATATCAAAAATGTATTTGATGATGACACTTAAAAATAAAATTAGAAACAGAAATGATGTGGTCCTTTGATCTGTACCTGATACAAGTATGGGAAGGATGAGAGGCCAGAAAGTTGAAATTAGGAACTTCTGGGTTGGCGTCCAACGAGATGGGTGGAAGAAGCTGGGGCTCCAGCTTCTCAGCCTGATTTCGTTCTGCCCGGCGACCCTAAAGGGTCGGAAAGTTGCCCTGGAAGGGCAACGAAGAAGGAGGGATACTTGAGAAGTCCGGACCAGACAGCGGTCGGTCTGAGCGGACTGAAGAAATCTTCTGAAAGGACGGAGGGAAGGCTGCCGGGTGAGCCCAGGCAGCCCAAGTCGTCGCCAGCCAGAAGGAAAGCAAGGAGTTGCGGCGCTCCGCCAAACAGCTGATTGTCAACAGCATGCTAAAACTGGGTGAGCCAGTGTTTTTTCCTTTTCCTTTTGGACTAAAAATGTTGAGCCCCTAACTGGGAAGAGCTGAAAAGTAAAGACCCCAGAAGGATTAAGATCTAAAGGCGGCCAGCAATTACAAAAGGGGAAGATTTTTAAGGAATACAAAAAAACTTTGAAAAATTGAACTCAGATTGATTCAAAGAGGGACTACTTAATCTACAAGAGGTGGAAAAAGTTTCTAGATATAATCTCAAGGGTAAATAATCTATAAAGACCTTTAAAAGAAAAACTTCATAAAAATCTTTTAAAACCAGATATTCATAAAATAGTGTATGAGGACATCTAGTGGTGAAAGAAGAAATTACAGTATTATTAAATATTTTAAAAAAACTGAAAGTATTTGACCTTGAGACAACACCTGGTGTAAACAAAGTGCCTTTGTGTGAGTCTACAATGGAAAAGACTTCTCATAACTATATTTGTTGACTCTGGATATAACTAAAACAGGAGCTATTTGGAGACAGTGAACGTTTTGCACCTGAGACTCGATTGGAAGAGTTGGATTTGGCCAAAGTAGTTAGCTCGTTCTTTTTGGTTGGATTTTAACCTAAGATAGTTGGCTTTTTTCTTTTTGCCTGCTCTATTTTGTTTTTTCTCCTTGAGATACTGGATTTAGCCTAAAGTAGTTGGCTCCTTTTACACTTTGGATTTTACCCTAAGACTGTTGGCTGAAAAATGAGTACATAAAACATCACCAGACTTATGAAGAAGACTTCCTCTGCATCCTCTGTTGGAACACCTAGCCCAACAACCCAGGGATCTATTGAAACAATGTTGCAGCATGAGAAAATAAGCACTGCCCAAAATAAAATGCAGACTACACTAAAATTGATTCAAGAGTCAATGCAAAAAAATCATGAAGAGACAAAAAGCAACTTTGAAAAATTAAGCGAAGAAATTTTAGATATAAAGGCACAATTTGAAGTTCACCATCAAATGATTGTCAAAAATGAACAAAGAATTCAGAAAGTGGAAAATAAATCAGACGATATTGATAAAAAATGGAAATACTATTGTAAGGAAATGAAAAATTAGAACAAGCAAATCAAAATAGATGACCTTAGAAAAGGAGAAGGCGGAACATTATTTGAGATTTCAAAATATCCCTGAAGATAGAGAAGAAAATATAGTAGTTGTGATCATTGAGCTTCTGGCAGAGGCTTTGAAAGCAGACAGAGCAGAGATGCAAATGGAGATAGATGAAATATTCCGAATGAATTCAAGCTATGCAAGAAAATATAAACTACCTAGAGAAGTACATGTGAGATTCATAAAGAAAACAACAAGAGATGAAGTATTGAGAAAAGTGAGAGATGAGCCACCACAATGCAAAAATAAAGAAATTGTGGTCTTAAAGCAAATACCTAAGAGAATAAGAGATACTCGAAGACAGTATCATTTTTTTAACTACAAAGCTGGTTGCAAAAGGCATAAATTTTAGATGGCTAATGCCAGAAGGGATTTTAATTAACTGGAATAATACAATATACTGACTGGAATCAATTTGGAAAGCAGAAGATTTTGATGAAAGAAACCAAGCAGTCTTAGATGAAGGAGTACAACATCAGCAAGAGGAGAGAAAGGAACAAAAAGAAATGGAAGAGACAACTGAAGAAGTAACTGTACAAACAGGAGAACAGAAAGAGAAATCTGAGCAAGAGAGTGAAGGAATTGCCAGAGAACAGAGGACCATGAAATCGAATAGACCTAAATATAAATAACTGAAATGGAGAAAGAAAACGGATTTTTTTCAGTGAATATAAATGGACTAAACTCCCCATCAAAAAGAAATAAAATTTTCAGGAAACTACAGAAATTAAATATTGATATAATTTGTTTGCAAGAGACAACATCATAAACTGTTGGAAAATTGGGAAATTTTATTATGCATCAGCGCATCGGAAAAAAAGAGGTGTTGCTGTATATATTAAAGAGACAATAGATTCTAAAATGGTTTACTCAGATGAAGAAGAATTGTGATGGTAGAAATAAATTTACACCAAAAACAAACATTGTTAGTAGTAATTTATGCACCAAATAATAACCAGGAAGAATTCTACCAAAGTCTCAATAGAAAAATAATAGAAATGGAGTACCAGAATATTTGTTTAGTAGGAGACTAATGCGATAGTAGATTGGACAATTGACTATAAAAGCAGTAAAACGGGAAAACTGGAAGAAGAAGACTACCTAAGACATTTTTTAATATGATAGAAGAAATTGGACTACAAGATGTTTGAAGGGAATTAATCTAGAAAAACTACAATATACTTTTTACTCAAATAGTCAAAAATCCTGGTTAAGAATTGATATGATTTGGATGACATCTGAATTGAGGATGAATATGCAGAAAATTGAGATAGAACCAGGTATATGGACAGACCATAACCCTTTGAAAGTGACTTGGAGAGGAATAAAAAAAGACTAAGATGGACTTTGAATCAATCTATTAAAATAAAGACAAAAAAAATCACAATGATGGAAATAACAGAGGCTATAAGAAGGCAAAAAAAATGAGAAAACACCAGGGCAAGATGTACTACCAGTGGAGTTATATAAAACCCTACCAGATATACTCAATGAACTGTTGAAAGATGTTTGTAATGAACTTTTGTTGGAGGCTAAACTCCCAACCACATGGATGGAAGCAATATTACTTTAATACCAAAAGAAGATTCAGATTTGACCCAGATAAAAAATTATAGACCGATATTGTTACTGAACATGGATTATAAAATTTTTACTTCAATAATGGCAGAGCGACTGAAAAAATACCTGACTGAATTTATACATCCAGACCAAAATGGTTTTTTACCAAAGAAACAAATTAAAAACAACTTAAGAGTGATAATGGACGTATTAGAATATTATGAACTACATCCAGGGAAGCAACTGGCACTAATATTCCTAGATGCCCAAAAGGCATTTGATAATGTTTCCTGGCAATTTATGACTCAGCAATTACAAATAATGGACTTTGGACAGAACTTTATAAATATGATAAAAACAATATACAATAAACAAACAGCAAAAGTGATAGTGAGTGGAGATTATACTGAGAACTTTGAGATAAGAAATGGTACAAGGCAAGGATGTCCACTATCTCCATTGTTATTCATTTTCACTCTGGAAGTTTTAAACAGAAATATTAGACAAGATACAGAAATTAAAGGACTGGAAATAAAAAGTGAAACATATAAATTACAAGCATTTGCTGATGGTTTGGTATTTATCTTAGAAGAACCTTTGGAGATGATCTCCAAATTACTGGGAAAGGTAGAATAATATGGAGAAATAGCAGGACTGAAAATAAACAGAGAAAAAACCAAAGTAATAGCTAAAAACCTTACAGATAAACAAAAAAACCCTAAATGTCAGAAAAAAACAGAACTACAGATAGTTAAAAAGGTTAAATATTTGGGTATCATTTAACAGCAAGATGTTCAACGATAAAAGAAGATAATTACATAAAATTATTGAATCAAATAAAACGATTTGGAAAAATGGAAAAATTTGTAATTGTCAATTCTAGGAAGAATTGCTACAGTGAAAATGAATGTATTGCCAAAAATCTTATTTCTATTTCAAACAATACCCATAAAACTTGAGAATTTTTTTTTCAAGACTTAAATTCACTAATTTTGAAATTCATTTGGCAAGGAAAGAAAGCTAGAATTAAGATGAAAATATTACAAGATGCCAAGGAAAATGGAGGATTTGGTTTATCAGAATGGGTTTTGTACTACCAAGCATCCGTATTAACATGGGTAAAAAAATGGATAACTCTCAGAAATAAAAGGTTGTTATATCTGGAGGGTCATGACTTACAATTGGGGTTGCACACCTTTTTATGGTATGGGAAAAATAAAATTCATAAATATTTCCAAAACCATTATATAAGAAACACATTATTAACAATATGGGAAAAAATAAAAAGTAAAATATACTTGAAAATTCCAGGGTGGTTGTCAACTATGGAAGCATTTGTACAACCAAATTTGGTGGACTTTGAAAAGATCTGGACATATAGAGATATTCTAAATTCTGAAGGGAATTTAAAATCTAAACAAGAAATGGAAAATCAAGGTATCAATTTCTCATGGTGGGCACATTTACAAATGCAAGCTAGATAAGATAAGGATGTTAAACTGTATGGACTTTATAAGGAGCAAACTTTGTTAAGATATTGTTAACTTCTAATGAGAAACTAATCAAGAAAATGTATAATTTTTTATTAACTTTGAAAATGGAAAGTGAACAAGTTAAAGAAACAATGATAAGATGGGCAAAATTTTTTGGATACAATATAGAATTAGAAAAATGGCAAAATTTGTGGGAAAGAAATTATAAACTGACAATGTCAACTTTCTACAAAGAAAATTTATATAAAATGTTTTATAGATGGTACTTGTCACCAGCAAGATTAGCAAAAATGTTCAAAAACATGTCAGATAGAGGTTGGAAATGCAAACATAAGTCAGGCACTTATTACCATGTTTGGTGGACATGTGCCAAAGCAAAGAGTTATTGGAAAAAGATACATACTTGGTTGGAAAAGATGTTGGGGGAACATGTAGATTTTAAACCTGAACTTTTTTTTTATTAGGTATAATGCCAGAAAAAACTAACAAACAAAGCCTATATTTGATTTTGCACGTTACAACAGTGGCAAGAATTATATTTGTGCAATATTGGAAAAATGAAGGGATACCATCAGATGAAGAAATAATTAAAAAAATACTAGAATGCTCAGAGATGGACAGATTGACTATGAGACTGAAAGAAAAAGAAGAAACACAATATTGTCAAACTTGGGACTTATTTTATAGATGGCTAGAGAAAAGAATAAAGGATTATGAATTAAATATGTATTAGTGAATTTAAACTCAGACAGTATGTTGGTTGAAAAATTATTGTATGTATGAAAAAAATTAATAAAATCTTATAAAAAAAACCAGAAAGTTGAAACTACATCCCATCAAGACAGAGGCATTGTAGTTAATAATTTCTTTTTCCATGGTAAAAAGTAATGTATGAGAGTGAAGGTTCATTCTCCGAGCTTGTAGGTTGGTTTTCAAACATT
This sequence comes from Crotalus tigris, assembly GCF_016545835.1. Classification (NCBI taxonomy): domain Eukaryota; kingdom Metazoa; phylum Chordata; class Lepidosauria; order Squamata; family Viperidae; genus Crotalus; species Crotalus tigris. The sequence continues at coordinate 3,047,641 of NW_024100510.1, forward strand.
TTATTACCAGGCTAGACAACATTTTAAGCAGAGTTTAGGGGATGTCATTGTCAGTGTTCTTCTGTTTATAAAGGCTTTGTGTCGTCAGTAGGTCCCAACCAACTACACCTCCCAATGATCTTCACCTGATGTAACCTCTCCATCACAAGACTCTCACTAGTGACTCACACCTGACTCATCCCAAGATCCATCACAAGACCCTGCCCTGAGGGGACCCTCACCTGATGTGACTTCACCGTCACAAGACCTACTGACCACACGAAGCCTGTATAAACAGAAGAACACTGACACTGACATCCTCTAAACTCTGCTGAAGATGTTATCTAGTTGGTAACAAAATGTTTGGAAACCAACCCACAAGCTCAGAGAACATACCTTTACTCTCATCCTACACCTGAGCTACAGATATCTGCCACTATTGCAAAGAAATGTATGCACATACAACCCTACACATGTGTAAACAGTAGTCTGAGGGTTCATCTTAAATTCTTGCTATTAAGAAGTGACTTTTCTACTCCACCTGATTTGCCTTTAATCGTTATTCCTTTGCATAGTTTGTGTAGTAACCTTAAGATTGGGAGCCAGTTTGGTTTAGTGGTTAAATCATCAGATTATAAACCAATAGACTGTAAATTCTAGTCCTGCTTTGGTCACAAAGCCAGGTGGGTGATTGGCAAATCACTCTCTCTCAACCCTAAGAAACAGGCAAGGGCAAACTGTTATGTATTAAATATATATAAAGTTGTGTTAATCCCTGCTAAAGTGAAACTAACTTAACTCCCAACTGCTTGTGAAGCCAAAATGAAACTAACCTTTAGATGACCCTGACTGTTAACTCCAACTGTTTTGGAGGGAAACTTTGAACATTCATATTTGGGCGGGTTTTTCAAGTATTGTGATTGGTTAAGGCCCTGTGAGCTCAGAGTATAAATTACAGCAATTGCCTGCAGTTCTCCAGTTCTAGTTTGAGTCAGTAAATAATGTTGTAACTATGCTGGTCTGCTCCTTGCCTAGTGAAGCCCACTACACAATAGTGGCGACGAAGGTGGGATGCTGCAGAGGAGAGAGCTGCTACTAACCAAGAGACTGAAATCACTGGGTGATAGGCTGGGTAAAGAGCCTAGTTTTCACCCCCTGCCTACCAGTAAGCCACATTGGAGGCATGCTGAAATCACTGGGTGGCACCATGCTCCCTGCCCTGCCTGCCGGTAAGACACACTGAAGGCACAGATATACCTGAGGGATCTGTCCCCAGGATCCCAAAGTGCAGCACAGCTCCAACTGCAGCAGTACAGGCATTAACCAGCACCACAGGGTCCTCCCCAAAATGGCTAAATTGGGAAGGCTCAGCAATTGCCTGCAGTTCTCCAGTTCTAGTTTGAGTCAATAAATAACGTTGTAATTATGCTGATCTGCTCCTTGCCTACTGAAGCCCACTACACAATACAAACTACTTCTGAAATCTTTCCAGGAAAACAGCAAGGATGTGTTCAAGCAGTTGCCAGGAGTCAATACTGACTTGTAGAGACCAACAAAACAAAATAAAAACATAAAAGCCCCTTAAGATTGCATTATTGCAAGGATTTTTACATGTTTCTGCCTTTGAGATGAGGCCAGAAATTGCAGCTCATGCAGAAAGTTGTGGCTTAACTTTTGAAAAGGGCAACTTAATAGTGAATTTATTACAGTTATTCTAAGGAAGCTGAGCTTGCTGCCAGTTTGCCACTGAGCCAAGGTTAAGATGGTTTTATTGACAAATAAAAATTTACGGTACTTAAGGCCGTAAAAATTGATAGATTGCCATCTCTGTCATATATTACTGAGGTTGTTAAAGACAGTGCATGCCCTCATGCTCAAAATGATACAAACAATACCATTACATTCAGAGATTCACTAAAATACACAATGCAGGAATTAGTCTAACCTGCAATTCAGATGAATGACTCTGTCCTTGATATACAAGGGCAAGACTGCAGTAAATATTATTTGTAGCACAGGTCTTTTTTTAATGAAAACTATTTTTATTACAGCTCAGTTCTCCACCAGCTTGGCATGCATAGATGTTATTCAGAATGCAGGATGATCCAGGAGTGACAGTAATTCCTCAGCAGATCTTTACTGTCTCAAAATTATTGGATTGTGGCATTTCAGTGCCTTTCAACTTTTAACATTCCATTCAGCTCTGCTGGCACTCTTATGGGCTCAGAGATTAATGCAAGGGAATCTGTGGTGGGATGTGGTTCTATTTATTCAGTGGCTTCTAGAACAACCTTCAGCTTATTTTCTTCCAAGGACAAGTCATCTAAAAGGGCATAGACAGCAACAGTAGTTTGTTGTTATGTAATTGGGAAGGCTCAGCAATTGCCTGCAGTTCTCCAGTTCTAGTTTGAGTCAATAAATAACGTTGTAATTATGCTGGTCTGCTCCTTGCCTATTGAAGCCCACTACACAATACAAATTAAAGGATTTCACTTTGTATAAATAAAAGATCTGTCAGCTCTACTAAGAGCCTCTTTGTAATGATCATTTTAGCATTTTAAGTTTTCTCAGTCTCTTTCTCATGTAATATTTTCATGGATGTTCAGGAAGGAAATAGTTTCTTTAATAAATGTGAAATATGTATAATCTTGATTAACACAGTTATCTTTCATGTTGAACTCTATCTGGAAATTATCATGATGAGAGCCTATACTTCAACATTTAAAACTGGGTTTGAACACCAAATACCTCTTTTTGTTTTAAAAAGTTTCCTCTTTCTTTGTTTTGAGTTTGCAGTATAGAGCTCTATTTTGATCCTTTTATCTTTTCTCCCAAACATTTAATGCCTTGAAAGTGTTTTTACATGTAAAAAATAGATATTGAGAAACCAACTAAAACAATTTATTTATTAATCAATGTCATTTTAATTTTAGTTCAGAACCAGTACAATATAGCATTACAGAATTGCAAGGAACCATGGAGGTCTTTTAGCCCAACCCCGTTTAAGCAGGAGATCCTATACGATTCCAGACAATTTCTTCTTTAAAATCTCCAGTGATGGAGCAGCCACAGCGTTTGGAGGCAAGCCGTTCCACTGATTAATTGTTCTCACTTACAGGAAATTTCTCCTTAATTCTAGGTTGGATCTCTCTTTGATAATCTTCCATCCATTACTTCTTCTCCTGTCCTCGAGTGCTTTGGAGAATAAATTAACCTGTACTTTCTGTGACAGTCCCTCATTTGACATGATATTAAATATACTCAAATTCCAATTGGAAAAGTCTAAAGCTAAGGCAAAAGTGGTAAATTCATGTATTGGAGTTGACCTCATGGAACTAAGGAAGGCATGTCTTTATGTTTTCCACACTTCGAAGATGGAAGGAAATGCTATAACTCAATTAAGGAACATTAGTCTCTCAACAGTTCTTTGGCAGGTTAAATGTGTCTTGCTTCCACATATTTAAAGCAGTAGTCATAGATTTAAAGCCATAGGGTTCACCCTAGAAGTTCACGGATTCAGTAAATTTTAGCCTATTTATTAGCTGTGAAGACTTGAAATATTTGAGACTCAAACTGTATTCTAGATGAAACTGTTTTTTTCTTAAAACAGGTTTCAACATAAGGACCTTCTCTGCTTAGATTACAGTATATTTTGATTATGGCTTCAGTTCATCTATTTAATTTTATGCATATATATTTGTAAATAAAGGATGTTATAGTTAGTGCAGTATTTATAAGAAAGCACACAGAAAATTGCAGAGTACTCTTTTAAAGTGCTTTTCCCACAATGTCAGGAATGCTTCTGTCACATTGTGAACATGTTTATTTAGATGTCATCTTGCTAGATTGCTCTTTCCAATTCACAGTAAATGAAAAAAAGAAATACAAATGTCATCTGCTTGTAAACCTTACCATCAGTCTTGATGTACTTCCCTTCTCTCCGCCTTCCCCCCCCCCCGCTTGATTTCTTTCCTAAAGCTTAGGAAATATAGAAGAATATATTTGGGGAGCAGCCTACCAGTGAATGATTAACAATAGACAATTAGCAAAATATAATTAGCACGATGATTTTCTAGTTTTTCTTAAATACAGGCTGACAGGTAAAGCCCTATGCTCAACAGGATGTTTCATAGGCTTGTGTTTCATCTTGTGTGAATGGATGCAGACCCTAGGATTGTTCTGTTATTCCAGCTAAGCAAATGTTTCCTTTTTCTTAGTTCATTGACTACTGTAGGTGAGTATTAGATATTAGATAGTAGTATTAATATTAGATATTAGTGATACACAAAATTCATAGGAATTAACATGTTGAAGTACTACATATGTCTAAACTTGAAGGCAATAACAGAAATTCTAAGTTTGTTTAATAAGAATCAATTCATCTATCTTTTCATACTTCTAAATAAAATATATATGCTCTATTCAGTGATTTACGAGTAAGCTACATTGATTCTAGTGGAAACTGAAAATAACTGTTACTGGGTGCATAATCTAATGAACACAAAGGGAAAGACAATAAACCAACTGTTCACTGTTGATTATTTTACTGTTACCCAATATCTCTTCCAGAAGTGTCATCTTAATTAGTAAAACAAAATTTGAATGTATGCAATTTCTTGAAAGACAATACAGGGTGTCTTTAGTGACTGAAATTACAACAGCATTGAAAAAAATGACTTAGGATTGTTTTTCACACTTACAACCGTTGCAGTATCCCCATGGTCACATGATCAAAATTCAGATGCTTGGCAACTGACTCATATTTATGACGATTGCAGTGTCCTGGGGTCATGTGATCACCTTTTGTGACATTCTGACAAGCAAAGTCAATCGGGTAGCCAGATTCACTTAACAACTGTGTTACTAACTTAACAACAACAGTGATTCACTTAACAACTGTGGCAAGAAAGGCTGTAAAACTCACTTAATAAATGTCTTTCTTAGCACTGAAAATTTTTGACTCAGGTGTGGTTGTAAGTCAAGGACCATCTTTATGTGGAGCAGTCATTTTGAGGCATATTTGGTGCAACGTACTGCATCAGAATATGTGGTATAAAATTTGCTAAATAGCAGCATACTTGAAGGTGGAATACTGAGGAAGGATATTCTCAGCAAGCTGCTCTGCCTGAATGTGCAATGCTTTGTTTTGTTTTGATTATTTTTGTACTTTGCATTTCTGCTCTGTTGTATTTTTTTCTTTTAATAAGTTGTTTTTTAGTTGCAAGCTGTCCAGAATTGTTTCGAAGTCATGGCTGATAAATAAAATTAATTAAATAATAAATTAAAAGATTCCTCAATCCTATTCATTTAATTAAAGCTGAGATTTACCAAATGTTTAAATCAAATTTTCTTGATAATATAAAATATTTCATTATTTTGCTCTATATTTTCAAAATTTGTAACTCAATAAAGAATTTAAATTTATGATTTAGCCAAATATAGCATTTCTATGAACTGATTTGTTCTGAATTTTCCAGTCACTAGACATAAACAAGGAACATTGTTAAAGTAATATTATAGTTGTATAAAATTAGGAGTGAGATATGAAAGGAAGTATTTGGTGAAATCTGTTCTCCCATTATGTGCCCCCAATAGTGGAGTAGAAGTGATATTACATCAGGTTTGATCTTTGTCTCAAGATAACATCAGTCTCAGGGATTCTGCTAAATGTAAAGCTTCCTGCTGACATCTTTCAACATGGAACAACATGGGTTTGTGTTGTTTCAGTCTAAAATTGGATCTAAGTTAGTTTTGTTTTGCTTATTTTTGCCAGAAAGGATTTAGCTTCCCACATCTAAAATAATAGCTGAATTGTTCTTCAGGATTGAAGCTTTGGGTAAAATTTCAAAGAAATGTTATCTTCAAAAGAAGTGATGATTTTTTGCTTTGCACTTGTAGCAAAAAAAAGCCTATGTATACAGGCCAAAGGCATGTGGCCAATAACAATACATCCTTAAACCATAAGTGACCTTCACATCCTCAGTCCCTTCTGCTGCTCATTCACCTGCCTGCTTCTCGGACAAAGTGTTCCTTACCCTCCCCCCCCCGTCTGCTCTGCTCTTTACTGCCCATTATATTCCGTGCTTTTTTCTTTGTTGTTATAAAGAGTGACAACTGAAGCTTGAAAACAAAGAGCCTGTCCCACTGTAGTTTCCTTTCTTGACTATTTCTTGATATAAGCGGAAATACAAAGATTGTTTCTTTTTATAAGAAATTAAAATATAGTACATTTTTTTATTATCTGTTGCTTCCAGAAGGCCAGCTACAGGACAGAGATCCCGGAGGGAAGTAAGTTACTTCCTGCCTGCTGATTGTAACCTCTCGTTTTCCTCTCTTTTGTCTCAAAACAGGAAGAGAATGAAACATGAGATTAGTGTAGCAGGGCAGAAACCTACAGTAGAGCAATGAATGGTTTGGGGAATCTTCAAGTTTAGGCAAGAGATTTGTATTCTACTGAATACTATTATTATATTGTAGAAAGTGATACCGTGCCCCATTCAGAATATATAGTATCAATGTCCATATTGTAATATTTTAATACAATTATTATAAATATTAAAAACTTACAACAGTATAAACATATAGATGGTATTCCCACAATAAATTCAATTGAAAAAGCCCTTCAGAAAAGTTACTTTTTAAAATTTTATTATTTTATTTTCATTACAATCATAAGAAAAAAAATTCAGATACATAACAAGTTAAAATACAACACACAAATTCCGGCATTGCTCACCCATTTCCCCCCAAACCGCATCCCCCTCTCATCTTTTCACTTCCCCCTTCCTTCTTCTTCCTCACTCTCCTCCTCTCCTCCCTCTCTCCTCCATCTTTCTACTTGCTTATCCCTCTCCTCTTCTTCTCAATCGGATGCGGTCTGGGGGAAAATGCCCGAGCAATCCCCTATCACCAAAAAAAAGAAAAAAAAATCTTAAAAATATAAAACTATTCCTACTTATCTGAACTATTGAACATACTACCCATACTCTCCCCTCCCCCCTCCCCCCTCCCCCCACCCCCTTTTCCTCCCGGCTTCCCAGAGCTCAGTACAGGGTTACACACACACACAAAAAACCTAAACATAATCAACTTAAATTTACTACTTATACAATAACCAAAATCATAATAACCCTTAACTCTCTGCAAACTTCAATTCATAATTTAATAAAAATCCATTATTCATAAAATAAATGAAACTTTGTTGTTCCATACTTCTTCTGAATATATTCTATCCATCTTCTCCATACAGAAACATATCTCTTTTGTGAATGGTCCTTTAAATAAGCAGAAATTTTAGCCATTTCTGCTAAATTAGAAACCTTGAATACCCATTCTTCTAAAGAAGGCAGAGAATCTTTTTTACAATACTGACTCACCAATAGTCTTGCTGCTGTTATTAAATTCAGCATTAAAATAGTTTCTTTAACATCAAAATACACAAAAATACCCAAAAGAAATAATTGGGGAGTAAATTTAATTTTCCTTTTAAAAACCTTTTGAATGTTCCACCAAATCATAATCCAAAAAGCTTTAATATTTTTGCAAGTCCACCAAACATGAAAATAAGTTGCATCCAAGGAACCACATCTCCAACATTTGGGTTGCAAATTCGGATACATACAAGATAACTTTTTAGGATCCAAATGCCATCTATAAAACATTTTATAAAAATTTTCCCTCAAATTTTGTGCTTGAGTAAATTTAACATTTCTAACCCAAATTGGAAAAGGAGTCCGGCAAGGCTGTATACTGTCGCCCTGCCTATTTAACTTATATGCAGAGCACATCATGAGAAAGGCAGGGCTAGATGAATCAAAAGTTGGAATTAAGATTGCCGGGAGAAATATCAACAACCTAAGATATGCAGATGATACCACTCTAATGGCAGAAAGTGAAGAGGAACTAAAGAGCCTCTTGATGCGGGTGAAGAAGGAGAGTGCAAAAGTTGGCTTGAAACTCAACATTAAGAAAACCAAAATCATGGCATCCGGCCCTCTCAATTCCTGGCAAATAGATGGGGAAGAAATGGAGGTAGTGACAGATTTTATTTTTCTGGGCTCCAAGATCACCTCAGATGGGGACTGCAGCCAAGAAATCAAAAGACGCTTGCTCCTGGGGAGGAAAGCTATGGCAAATCTAGACAGCATTCTAAAAAGCAGAGACATCACCCTGCCAACAAAAGTGCGTATAGTCCAGGCCATGGTTTTCCCAGTTGCAATGTATGGCTGTGAAAGTTGGACCATAAGAAAGGCTGAGCGCAAAAGAATTGAGGCCTTTGAACTATGGTGCTGGAGAAGACTCCTGCGAGTCCCTTGGACTGCAAGGCGTTCAAACCGGTCAGTCCTAGAAGAGATCAACCCCGACTGCTCTTTAGAAGGCCAGATCCTGAAGTTGAAACTCAAATACTTTGGCCACCTGATGAGAAGGAAGAATTCACTGGAGAAGGGCCTAATGCTGGGAAAGATTGAGGGCAATAGAAGAAGGGGACGACAGAGAATGAGATGGCTGGATAGAGTCACTGAAGCAGTAGGTATGAACTTAAATGGACTCCAGAAGATGGTAGAGGACAGGAAGACCTGGAGGAACATTGTCCACGGGGTCGCGATGGGTCGGACACGACTTTGCAATTAACAACAACAACAAACCCAAATTATCTCCCAGGAATCCATTAAGATCGGTTCCTGTATATTCTGAGCCCATTTGATCATACAATCTTTTACTAACTCTGTTTCCGAATCCAATTTTATTAACTCATTATAAATTCTTTTGATAATGAGCAAATTTCTGATCTTTAATCTGAATTACCAAGTTTTCATCTGTTAAAGTAATTCCCACCTTCTTATCTACCCTCCATCTCTCCATTATTTGTAAATATTGAAACCATGATTGTAAAATATTTTCTTGCCTTAACAAATCAAAAGACTTTAATTGCCAATCTGTACCTGACCAAATGAGCAACTCTTTATACGAAATATTATCAAAATTCACCCCTTAGAAACCCCTTGAATTGCCTGTCCAGGAATCCCCCAAATGGGTATTTTATAGTTTAATTTGTAATAATACTTCTTCCAGACTCGAAGTATGGCATTTCTTAAAATATGTGACTTAAACACCCAATCTACTTTCTTATCAAAAACTAAATATGCGTGCCAACTAAATAATAAATCCCAGTCTTCAAGAACCAAAATATTTTTATTTGTTAAATTGAGCCAATCACTTACTAAAGTTAAGGTGGCTGCATCATAATATAATTTCAGATTAGGTGCTTTAAGTCCACCCCTTTCTCTAGCATCTTGTAAAATCTTAAACTTAACCCTTGATTTCTTGCCACCCCATATAAATTTATTGATACCCTTCTGCCACTCTTCCAAATTTGCATCCTTTTTCAAAATGGGTAACATCTGAAATAAAAAAAGAAACTTTGGTAGAACATTCATCTTTACTACTGAAATTCTCCCCAACAATGATAATTGTAGTTTTTGCCAGTCATTTAAGTCTTTTTGTACCTTTATCCACAATTGTTCATAATTATTCTTATACAATTTCCCATTAGATGTTGTAATATATACTCCTAAATACTTAACCTTATTAACTACTTCATTACCTGTTACTTCAGCTATAGTATCTTTTCCCTTCATAGACACATTTTTCAATAAAATTTTATTCTTATTCACCTTAAAACCAGAGACTTGTCCATACTGCGCTAAAATTTCAACCAATTCATTAACCGAATCTATTGGATAAGATAATGTCACCACCAAATCATCAGCAAAAGCTTTCAACCTATAATAAATCTTGTTTATTTTTATTCCTTTTAATCTAGGGGATTCTCGAATTTTAATAAGTAAAATTTCCATAGTTAATACAAATAACAAAGGGGATAGAGGACAACCCTGTCTAGTACCTTTTTCTATTTTAAATTGCTCTGTTAATCCCCCATTAATTATAATTTGTGCTGATTGTTGCTGATACACAGCTTTAAGAGCACACAAAAATTTATCTCCAAAATTCATTTCCTCTACCACTTTCAATAAAAAATTCCAATCTAATTGATCAAACGCTTTCTCCGCATCTATAAATATTAAGGCAGCAGGAATTTGATTATTCTTATCCAAATATTCTATTATATTAACCAATTGTCTTACATTATTTTTCATATATCTTCCTGTTATAAATCCCAATTGATCAGTATGAATCAATTGTTTCAAAACCTGCATTAGTCTATTTGCCAATATCTTTGCAAAAATCTTATAGTTCGTATTTAACAAAGATATAGGCCTATAATTTCTAGGTTGGGACAAGTCCTGGTCATCCTTTGGAATCAATGATATGAAGGCCCTTTTCCAAGATGGAGATAACTCTGCTCCCAGCAAAATGTCGTTAAAAATTTCCTTCAATGGTTCTATCATTTCTTCCGACAGCATCTTGTAATAAATTGCAGTTAATCCATCAGTACCTGGCGTCTTACCAACCTTTAATTGTTTAATTGCAGAGGTAATCTCTTCAGCAGTAATTGAAGCATTAATCCCATCACGCTGATCAGTCGTAAGTCTAGGAAAATTGGCTTGTTGTAAATAGTTTTCTATTTCTGAAATTTGTATAACTTCACTAGTATATAACTTAGAATAAAAATCTAAAAAAGCCTTTTTAATCAAATTTTGTTGATACACTTCTTTACCTTTACCTTTACCTGCCCCTCCCGTTGCAGCTGAGCTGACCTTGGACACACTGTGCTCAGACATTGTTATGGTTAACTTGCATACTTTCCCATCCCCTAGACTACTACTATCTGCCTTAACTCTAGAAATGCTATACAGGCTAAATAAAACAGGTTTGCTTCTTCATATATGGCAAGCAAGAACATCCGATGTTAGCAGTCTTGACATCTAACTTATTTTGTTTATAATCCTTGATTTCTGCTTCTTACATAATTGATAAACCAACCATCTACCAGGTTTATTTGCGTTACAAAATGTATTATACTTCATATACCTCAAATTAATTGCCATCTGATCTGCTATTAACATATTAAATTGTTCCTTAAGCAGAGTTATGGAAGCTTTCAAATTATTATCCATTGGATTTGATAATACAATCTTTTCCTTACATTTAATCTCATCTTCCAGCTCTTTACGCTTCTGAAAGCGTAAAGTTACTTCTGAAAGATTGATAATATTGGAGCCAATCTAGTTTCTTGGGGGAAGTTGTTTCATGGCCATTACTGAGAAGCAGCTTCTCCTGGTCTCAGTGCCCTCCCCACCGACCAAAGTATGGGACTAATAGTATTTTTTCCACAGATGTTCTTACTAGGCAGTTTGATTCTAGTTAAGTAGGTAATCCTGCAAATCCCTTGGTGCCATTTAGAACTTTAGGTGGAAACAAATACTTCAGAGTATCTGACAAGCAATGCAGGAATCATACAGCAGATACAATATAGTACTAAGGGCATCTAGTTCCACTTAGCAAATAGGCCATTGCATTTTATACAAGTACAGTTTCCAGATGACCTTTTTCAGTCTCATGTTAAAATACCCTGTAGTACTAGTCTAACTGAGTGGTAATGGGAATATAAATTATTGCCACAAAAAGCTCTCCAATAGAGCCATAACTAGGGAGTGAACCTCAGCTTGCCCATGCAGGAGGATCTTAAGTCATGGACTTGCTATCTCAGGGACAGCACTAGTCTTTCAGATCAGAACTGACAGAAAATTGTGATGAATAAACAGCAGTCGTCTTACTCAGATTCCAATATCCTCTAGGTACAGGGACAAGATTTTGACTGTATCCTAGCAATAGTAGCATGCAGTTGGGTATTATAATTGATGATTCTGCACCCCAAATGCACAGATGACTTCTTCATGTAGTAGCTTCATGCAGATGCTAAAAAGCAGAAGGGAGAGCACTCACCATTGTGGTAGTCCTTATGTTTAACGGCACTGCATCAAGCCCTTCCCACTTACAATTGTCCATTGAGGAAGGACTGGAACTACTGGAGCACAGTGCTGTAAATCCCTAGTCCCTGCAGTATGACCAGAAGGATAGTTATAAACTACCCAAGGTACAATATTGAAGGTGGTTGACAGGATGCAAAGGCTGAAAGGACCAGAAGGGATGTTCTCAATGACAAAATTAATGCAACCAATGCCTGTGCACTTTGTGGCAAGTCTTCCCTAAAGACGGAAGGTTGGAACTAGGGTAGTGGTTGTCTAATACAATTGGATCCAATATTCTATAAACTGGGGTGGAGGTTGGCATATTGCAACCTCTTTCAAAGCTGCAGGAAAAACTCCCTGTTTTGTTTTACACATCAAAGTGCTTTGTTTTGTTAGAGCTATTAGAGACCACATACAATTTTTTTGTGGGTCAGATGCAGTTGATAGAGCATTGATTAACTATTGGGATTTTACATATATTTCTTTCAACAGTTACATATCGAAGTGTGTTTCAGAAAAAACTGAAAATAGATATTTCTATTTTATTTTGCATGTGTGGGCAAAATACAGGAGATGATATCTTAAAGTAACAATCTTTAATTAAAATATTATTATGAAAAGGCATCTTACAGAGATGGACTTGTGAAAGATTCTTATTGCATTTTTTGACAAGGTGACAAAATTAGCGGACCAGAGGAATGCTGTGGATATAATTTACTTGGACTTCAGTAAGGTATTTGGTAAAGTAGACCACAACCTACTACTTGATAAGATATAAAAATGTGGGTTAGATAGCATCACCACCAGATGGATCCGTAGCTGGCTGACCAACTGCACTCAATGTGTAGTCCTCAATGGAACTGCATTTACAAGGAGGGAAGTATGCAGAGGGGTATCCCAAGGCTCTGTTTTAGGTCCAGTACTTTTCAACATCAAATTTCCTGACAGAATGTTGTGGTTCTGGCTAATGAAACATTCCAAAGAACTTCCAGGCATTTATTTTCCTAAAAGTCTTTTATTGTTACAAAATGTCGGCACAGGCACAACGGAGGGATGCTAGGATCTAAGTTCTCTTCCTCTGAGCAGTTAAATTATCAGCATGTTCCCTCCCTAAATTAGCCGTCATATCTCACATTATCCAATTAGTATGAAGGTCAAATGTTTTCTTCCTCTTTCTTTCCCGGGCTTTACCCCCAACCCCCCTTCTGCTCTGTATTAACCCCATAATTATCAGACAATTCTACATATTGTCAAAAGCAAGAATATACAATATTTGCAGCGTTGACATAGAACAACTAACTAATGAAACAACTTGCCTCCAGAAGTTGTGAATGCTCTAGCATTGGAACTTTTTAAGAAGAGATTGGACAACCATTTGTCTAAAATGGTATAGGTTTTTCTGCTTGAGCAGGCAGCTGGACTAGAAAACCTCCAAGATCCCTTCCAACTGTGTTATTCTATTCTGTTCATTTCTGTTCTGTTCTACTGGAGAAACTGTTATACCATAGTAAATTCACAAAATAAGAAAAATGTCATATATGTCTCAGTATTACTTTACTGATTTTGAATGAAACATTGCTTATGGTTTAGCACATGGGCATCAAACTTGTCGTGTCATGTGACATGTCATGACGTATTGCAACTTTTTTTGTATTGCCAGAGCTGGAGTCGGTGTGGCCTCCATATGATGCAACCGGCCCACGGGCCGACAGTTTGACTCCCCTGGTTTAGTACTAGGACATCTGTTGTTTTCTTAATTACAAATAGAACAATATTTATGCATAGACAAACTGGACAAGGATTGGATTATAATTAGAATCTGAAAATACTGTATACTACGTAATTAATAACTGTTTATTTTGAAAATTGAAAAATGAACTGGTGCTGACATCTAGTGGTGGATGAAGACTATGACAGCTATGGCTCTTATAGGACTTGGCAAAATCTGGAAAAAATTAAACTGTGCTTCTTACCTTCAAAGCTCTAACAATAGAGAACAACTGTGACAAAAAAGAAAACAATCTGGGTCCATAGACAAAGAGAGAATTATAAACTTCTGCTAGATCTGGTGCAACCCTCCAAACTGGCAGACGAAAGACCAGCCATAGTAATATGGCTCTTCACTAGGCTGCAGATAGCCAAAGTCACATTTACCACCGGGCGCCTACAAAGCAGCGTGGATGAGACTAGGTAAGATCTACCTCTCTTAAATCCCATTATCTTTTTTACCTGCATATGCTGCCTAAAGTACTTTCCCCCCTGTGGAGAGAGGGAAGGGGAATCCTATTCCACCCTCTAATAACAGCAGTGACTGATTATCCAGTGGAGTTTAAAACACTGAAAGAATAACCTGATTGTTAGTTGTGAAGTCGTGTCCGACCCATCACGACCCCATGGACAACGTTCCTCCAGGACTTCCTGTCCTCTACCATCTTCTGGAGTCCATTTAAGCTCACACCTACTGCTTCAGTGACTCCATCCAGCCATCTCATTCTCTGTCGTCTCATTCTTCTATTGCCCTCAATCTTTCCCAGCATTAGGCCCTTCTCCACTGAGTCCTTTCTTCTCATTAGGTGGCCAAAATATTTGAGTTTCAACTTCAGGATCTGGCCTTCTAAAGAGGAGTTGGGGTTGATCTCTTCTAGGACTGACCGGTTTGAACGCCTTGCAGTCCAAGGCTCTCGCAGGAGTCTTCTCTAGCACCATAGTTCAAAGGCCTCAATTCTTTGTTGCTCAGCCTTTCTTATGGTCCAACTTTCACATCCATATATTGCAACTGGGAAAACCATGGCCTTGACTATACGCACTTTTGTTGGCAGGGTGATGTCTCTGCTTTTTATATGCTTCTCTGCTTTTTAGTATGCTATGTTACTTTTATTCAATTGATATAATAAGAATTGTATTAGTTTGAATACGAGACAGTAAATGCTAAGGGGAAAAGAGAGGAAATATTTAATGTGGTACTTTGAGATTTCTGTTAAAGATACTTGTATGTTACTGAATTATCGGTTAACCCAGCCGCCATGTTGCTTTTTAAAATTAGGAAATCAATACAACTTTTTTTTTAAAAAAAGAAAAACCAAATGCACAGGTATAGTATAGGTAATACTTCGCTCAATAATAGTAACTGTGAGAGAGATCTTGGAGTCCTAGTGGATAATCACTTGAATATGAGCCAGTAGTGTGCTGCAGTGTCAAAAAAGCCAACACAGTTCTAGGCTGCATTAATAGACGGATAGAATCAAGATCACGTGAAGTGTTAATACACTTTATAATGCCTTGGTAAAGCCACACTTGGAATACTGCATCCATTTTTGGTCACCATGATGTAAAAAAGATGTTGAGACTCTAGAACAGGGGTGTCAAACTGCCGGTCCATGGGCCAGACACGTCACACAGAGGCCACGCCCACTCCAGCTCCAGCAAGGGGAAAAAAGTCACAATACGTCACAACACATCATGTGACGCGGCGAGTTTGACACTCCTGCTCTAGAAAGAGTGCAGGAAAGAGCAACAAAGATGATTGGAGGTTAAAACTTATAAAGAATGGTTGCTGGAATTGGGTATGTCTAGTTCAGGCATGTCAAACTGCTAGCCTGCGGGCTGGGTGCGTCATGCCGAAACCACGCCCACCCCATTGCCAGCAATGGGGAAAAAGTCACGATACGTCGTGCAATGTCACGTGACGTTGCAAGTTTGACATGCCTGGTCTAGTTTAATGAAAAGAAGGACGAGGGTGACATGATAACAGTGATGCAATATCTCAGGGGTTGCAACAAAGAAGAGGGAGTCAAGCTATTCTCCAAAGCACCTGAAGGCAGGACAAGAAGCAATGGATGGAAACTAACTAAGGAGAGAAGCAACTCAGAACTAAGGAGAAATTTCCTGACAAAACAATTAATCAGTGGAACAATCTGCCTCCAGAAGTTGTGAATGCTCCAACACTGGACGTTTTTAAGAAGAGATTAGACAGCCATTTGTCTGAAATGGTATAGGGTTTCCTGTCTGAGCAGGGGGTTGGACTAAAAGACCTCTAAGGTCCCTTCAAACTATTCTATTCTATTCTATTCTATTCTATTCTATTCTATTCTATTCTATTCTATTCTATTCTATTCTATTCTATTCTATTCTAAGCCACCTGTGCAGCAAGATGTTTTTGGAAACAGCCATGCTGTCTCTTGACTAGAGTTACTATGTCTGGGCTGTAAAAATCTGGGAGACCACTGAATGGCAAATATCACATGCAGCTACTTCTAACTCTCTCCTTTGCTTAATAGCAATTTGGATTTTTGCAGCCTAGATTTGGTAGCCCTAGGTTTATCTGGATTAATAAACAGTATAGCATCCTTATCTGGTTAGAGAATATTCCTGGCAGCAGACAATATTTTTGAAAAAATATAGACATTTTTGCTTTCTTTTATCTAATTGGATAGTGTTGATACATTGTATGTCATCCTATGGAATAATGTTTTTTATTGCTTAAATACTTTATAGCTTAAGTTCTAGTATAACTTCAAGATTTTGAAACTAGCTTGATTGTATTGTGGTTTGGAAGATCTGCATAATGCTATCATACTTTTGTGGGTTGTTGGTTTTAGTCTGGGCTTTTCCCCATTTTAAAGGGGCAAGGCTCATTCCCCATTGACCAGGATGACACAGATCCAAAGGATGTCATAAACATTTTGTAGCTATTTATATAATACTGTAATAAATCAAACTATGAGCTTCCAGTTTGTCCAATGTTCAAAAAATATTTTGTATCCTGTACATAAATAAAACATAAACAGCCCACATAAACAGCCCACACAAACAGCCCATCAAATTATCTTAAGATCCTTTTTTTATGCTGTATACAGTTAGTTAATGATGCACTTGCTTTCAGCCACTAATGGTGACACATGTAGGGATCTTTTACATATTAAATATTCTTTAAAAACCTGGTATGTTAAAATGAGTATATTAAAATGCAATTGTTTTGTTTATTAAGCAGTATCAGATCTGATTTTAAATCAGATTTTAATTGGAGCAGTTCAGTTAATTAGCACTGGATTATAACAGTATTTGCAAGATTAAGTCAGTCTAGGCTTGCTTTTCTTAACACTAGTAAATGAGGGAGGAGGAAATAGCCCCAGAATATGTGAAAAACATGCTGCATGTTCATACTTTATTTTTCAGTTTTTAGATGGTGACACTAACTATCTTTTTATAGACCGAGGAAGCAAAAATAGAAGAGTTGAAAAGCAAGTGATCTATAAAGTGGCAGGGAAACAATGGAAACTGGGAAATCACATGGTCATTATATCTTCTAAGACGCTAAGAAAAAGACGCAGGCATGTCTTGAGCAGAGATTTGAAGCTGCAGGACACAGCTTGACAAACTCTGAGTTTATTGCTTCTTATATACTTGTTACATACATAGGCTTTACCATTAAATGCTGTTTGGAGAATGTAGATTTCAGGAATCTTTGTTTTTCTAATCCCATCAGCTCCAGCCTTCTGTGGGAACTGTGTCTGAAGGCATTTTGTTTATGAATGGGATGGCCTGGCTGTCTTAATGGGTACAAAATATCCATTTCTAAAGACTTTAGGCTTCTGCTTGCGACTGTTTTTCCTATAGCAAGAAGACTGATATAGGGGCTGCTTTCTGCCTTTAAGACATGTTTATCCTCTTCTCCTTTAGGGGAAATATAATATTCTGTCTCTTTTAATATTTCCCAAAATACTTCATTCTAGGGGGGTGGGGGCTTTCCACAGTAGGATCTGATAGATAGCAGTTCCATGTAAAGCGCATCACTATAACCTGTACACAGTAATCAAGCTGTTGAGACCTCAGCGAATGGCAAAATAACGCATGAAGCAGTTGGTAGTTCTCAGGAGCCTCTTTATTGGTATACTGCATGATGGTTACAATGCCGACAACGCCCAAGTTCCTCTGCTCCTTTTAAAGGCGATCCCCGGGCCAAATGGCAATAGTTGGTGTGCTTGCACTTCGCGCATGCGTGCGAGTGCTGGCGACAGCCAGTCTGGTCCCGGGCAGCTTGCAACTGCCCGGGACCATTGCAACGTCCCGAGCCTGCCTTCACAGGCTCAGGACACAACACCCCTTCCCCCCCCCGGCTAAAACTATAATGACATAAATAGTGACACGCAACCTCAACACGAGCGTGGGAGCCACACTAGCTCCATGTACCAAGTTATCAATTTTGGCTGCCATCCCCCAGTGTTCATTATTCCCAACTTGTGCAGGAATACCCTCTTACTAATTCTGCTTTGCTAGCAGAGTTACAAAATCTTCTAGATATTTAGGAGATCTTCTAGCTCTCTGTGACCTCCAAATTTCCTGGTACCCTCCAAATACCCCTTGCCCGGGGGAAGCTATATGTTTGTCCTCTTTGTTTGACCCTGGTGGTCCCTGTGGACTGTGCTCCAATGCCTGGCCTGCTTGCTTGCCCACCGGGCTCGTCAGGCCAGGACTTTTTTTTCTACTTAACCTGGTTGTCCTGCCTAGTTGCAGGCTCTCTGGGTTCTCGGTACTGTCCCAAAACTCAGTTGCCCCCTGAGTGATGCCAGAGGTGTTGTAATCGGGATTCAGTTCCTCGACCACCTCCCTATGTGCTTGCCCCTTTCTAGGAACAGTGGCAGCGTTGGGCCAACTAGGCAGAATGTGTGCCAGCTCTCTTGCAGAGTGTGAGTTGTTTGGATGCTCCCGGTTATTCTCCCTGACTGGAGTACTGAATGGTGCTGGTGTGTAGTGATTATGCCCCCGGGGTAACTCCCTGGCTGGAGTAGGCACTGGTGCCTGTGTTCTAGTTAGTCCCCATGAATTCCTGTTTGGAGCACTCGCGGAATCTTGGGATGGGCCATCTGTGACTTCCCCGTTGGTTACAGGCTGCAGCCCACACCCTTCCCCTTGCCCATAGAGGTCCCCCTCCTCCCTGGAAAAGAACCAGGAGTCTCAGTAGGAGAGTCCCGTCTTGTGCGTAGCTGGTCGATGTGTCGTCGCAGGACATGACCGTCATCCAGAGAAACCTCGTAGGACAAAGGACCTGTGACCTTGGATACTCTGGCAGGGACCCACAAGTGACCAGGCCCGTAATTACGGGTCCAAACCGGGGCACCCACTAACACTAACACTACCCACTAACTAGGTGCCCTGGGTTGTGTGGAGTTAGAAGGCAGTCTGTCCGGGTGCAGCTGGTCAAGCATAGTAGTCAGTTTGCGCCCCCAATGAAGTTCAGCTGGGCTCCTCCCGGTAGAAGTGGAAGGTGTAGTGCGGTAGGAAAGGAGGAAGTCAGCCAACCTGTGATGCCAGTCTCCATACGTCAGTCTCTTTAAAGCATCCTTGGTGATGCGTACTATGCATTCAGCCATACCTTTGGTGGAAGGGTGGAAGGGTGCAGAGGTGGCATGACGAATCATGCTGGCCTGTAAGAAAGCTTGGAATTCGGAGGAAGTGAATTGAGGGCCGTTGTCAGACACTAACACATCAGGAAGCCCATGTGCAGCAAAAATCCCCCTCAGTACTTGAATAGTCTTTGCAGTGGTGGTGGAAGAGACAGGTACAACCTCAAGCCATTTCGAATGGCTATCAACCAGGACCAAGAAGAATTGACCCTGAAAGGGCCCAGCGTAATCAATGTGCACCCTAGACCATGGAGACTGTGTTTCCTCCCATCTATGCACAGGAGCCTGGGACATTTCTGGGCGTGAGCGTTGACAAAGGTGGCATGCATGCACCTTAGCTTCAATGTCCTTGTCTAAGCCAGGCCATCACAAATGGCTGCGCACAAGCGCCTTCATTCGTACAATGCCAGGATGACCCTCGTGGAGGGACCCTAAGACCCTAGTCCTCATTGAAGTAGGAATGACAACTCTGCTGCCCCACAACAGACAACCCTGGAAAGTGGATAACTCGTTCCTTTTAAGCCAGAAACTCTGAAACTCAGTACCTGGACAGCTCTCTGGCCACCCAGATAAAACCCAAGACAGGACACGAGAGAGTGTGAGATCTGTGGCTGATTCAGCAGCCACATCCGTGGCATCTAAAGGAGACTCAGGCAAGGCCTGAATTGAAAGGATATTGATTGTTGGTGCAGGATCAGCCTCTACTACTGGCAGGGGTAATCTACTGAGGCCATCAGCGTGGTCCATTTCTTTCCCAGGTTTGTGAATTAAAGAAAAATCATAGGCTGACAGAAAGATTGACCATCTCAGCATTCTGGGGGAGATGATTTGGGGGGTTTGTTTATGTGTGGTAAACAGCCCCAACAAAGGCTTATGGTCAGTGAAGACTGTGAAATGTCTGCCATACAAGAAATCATGGAAATTTTTGATTCCAGCAACAACAGCTAAAGCCTCCCTGTCTATCTGAGCATAATTTCGCTCTGTAGAAGACAAGGTTCTGGAGTGATATGCAACAGGAACCTGAGTTCCATCTGGTCTGAGGTGGCTTAGTACTACTCCCACCCCATAAGGAGAAGCATCACAAGCGATGCACACAGGAAGGGACTCATTGAAATGTGCAAGCACACTGTTAGAAGTGAGTAAGGCCTTAACCTCATTGAAACTTGCTTCATGTTTTTGTGACCACTGCCACACTGCCTGTTTGTCCAGGAGCCTATGAAGTGGTTCGGCTACATTAGCCTTGTTTGGAAGGAAGGAATTGTAGAAGTTCAAAAGGCCCAGAAAGGCCTGTAGTTCGGCCTTGGACTTTGGCCTAGGAGCATGCATTATAGCTTTTAATTTGGATTCAGCAGGGTGAATCCCAGTAGCATCAATTTTGAATCCCAGAAAATCTGTAGAAGGCACCCCAATTTTACATTTGTCCTTCTTGAGTTTGAGGCCCGCTTTCCGGAACCTCAGCAGAACAGCCCTTAATCTCTCAGCTAAGTTGTGCGTAGAGTCTCCAGCAATTAAGACATCACCAAAATAGGGGCAAACCCCTGGTATACCCCGTAGTGTGTTTTCCATTATGCTTTGGAAAATTCCAGGAGCCACATTTACTCCAAATTGTAGCCTCTTTACCTTGAGTGCCCCCCTGTGGGTTACAATGGTTTGAGCCACAGCAGCAGCATCGTCAACAGGCAACTGTTGATACGCCTGAGCTAAGTCAAGCTTTGCAAAAACACACCCCCCCCTTGAGGGAGGCCAGAATATGACTGACCACAGGTACAGGATAGGCATGTTGCTGCAATGCCTTATTCAGAGTGCATTTGTAATCTGCACAGATGCGAATGTCCTCATTAGACTTAAGAGGCGTGACAATGGGGGTCTCCCAAGGACTGGAGTCAACAGGTTCTAAGACTCCTTGCTGAATCAATTTGTCTAATTCACTGTCAATTTTCCCTTTTAGAGCAAAAGGGACCCTTCTTGCTTTTATTCTAATAGGAGTGACAGTGGGGTCTAGTTTTAAAGACACAGGGGGTCCTTTGTATGTGCCCAGCTGTGGGCTGAAGACATCTGCAAATTCTTTGCAGACTTCCTGTAGGTCTACTGTTTGCAAGCTATTGAGCCCTGTGACATGTATTCCCAAGGCCTCAAACCAATCGAGTCCTATGAGACTCATTCGCTCACCCCCTACTACCAATACATCTAATGGACCTTCAAAATCCTTATACTGTACGTTAAGGGTGGCCTCCCCCTTAACACACACTCTGGAATTTTGAAAGTCTGTTAACACAATGTCAGAAGGCCTAAGCTTGGCCTGAAATCCACTGCCAGAACAAATCTTTCTGAATTTATGTATGGAAATGATTGAAAGTGCAGACCCAGTGTCCAGTTCCATGACCAATGGAACCCCTTGTAACTTCATTTTAAGTGACTGTTTTTTCTTAATGGGCTTGTGTGTGCCTGTCCTATAGATGCTTCTTCGTGAAACACAGAAACCCACCCTGTTTTGGCTGGGGACCCTGGTACCTTTCAGGCGCAATTCTTCTCGGGGTTGTACCTTCTGACAGCCCAGACACACAGCTGCAATGTGGCCTTGCTTTCCGTATGCTCTACAGATAGCAGAGCGAAATCTGCAGTCGGTCCTCTTGTGACGACCTCCACATCCAAAGCACTTGGGGACAACTGAAGAACTTTCCTTGCCTTCCTTCTGCTTCCCTTCTTTTGTTGGGTAGAGACGGTCTACTTCTTCATCAGGATCCTCTTCTGAGCTCCCTTGGACTCCTTCCTGGTGCACGGACACAGCTTCTGGAGTACTTCTGATCGGCTTCATGTTCTTGATTGCGCCACCTGCTGCCTCTTCTGCAGTAACCTCTCTCAAGGCATCTTGGAATGATAAGTCTTCTTTAGCGAAAAGTCTCTGCTGCAATTCTCTATGTCTCAGTCCACATACAAATCGGTCTCTCAGCCTTTCTTCTAAATCTTTAAACTCGCAGGGTTTAGCGGCTTTTCTCAATGCAGCGATGTACTCTTTAGCTGATTCACCGGGCCGTTGGTCCCTCTGTTCAAAAGTGTGGCACCAAGCGATGACAGACAACTTGGGCTGGAAGTGTTCCTTTAGCAATTTCTTTAAGTCTGTGTATGTAACAGATTCTAGAGGTGCAGGTGCTGCTAGGTTTTCAGCGATCTCAAATGCATCTTGACCACAAACGCACAGCAGGGTGGCAGCTTTTAAGCTATCTTCTCTCACTTGATTGACCTTAAGATAGGTTTCTACTCTGGCCACATAAGACTCCCATCTTTCCGGATGCATGACATCGAGTTCGGAAAGTCTACCTACTTTTGCCATCTTTCAGTAGTACAGGAAGGGTCTATCAGCCAGCTTACCCCCAACGCTTGCTGAATTGGCAGGCAGCTGCTGAGTTTAACGCTGTTTCCTGCTGCTCAGGACTCCAGGGTAAGCTTACAACTTGTCTGCAATCGTTGTAAGGCATCCCACCTATGTCGCCAGTGTTGAGTCCTCAGCGAATGGCAAAATAACGCATGAAGCAGTTGGTAGTTCTCAGGAGCCTCTTTATTGGTATACTGCATGCTGGTTACAATGCCGACAACGCCCAAGTTCCTCTGCTCCTTTTAAAGGCGATCCCCGGGCCAAATGGCAACAGTTGGTGTGCTTGCACTTCGCGCATGCGCGCGAGTGCTGGCGACAGCCAGTCTGGTCCCGGGCAGCTTGCAACTGCCCGGGACCGTTGCAATGTCACGAGCCTGCCTTCACAGGTTCAGGACACAACACAAGCCATGAGATGATTAGGGCATGAATCGCTGTCTGAATGGCCTTCTGATCTTGGAAGGGCTCAGCTGGCACATCAGATGAAGCTGTGCAAAGATCTTCCTGGCCACAATTGCTATCTGCACTTCAAGCAGGAATTATGAGTCAAGAAAGACCTCCACATTGCACCTCTAAACTTGGATGGGAAATAGCTTTATAGCTTATCCCATCCAAGGTTTGAGATAAAACATCCCCAGATCTGGGTGATCCAAACATCTAAGGTCCTTCAGTTTTAATAAGATTGAATTGGAGATGATTTCTTCCCATCCAAACTTGCTTGACTAGCCTAGGATTGAAAGCATACTGATGGTTTGAACAGAATTATAACTAGACAGTATGCCATTGCAGTTAAGGCTTCCCCAGTTGGAATGTATGTGAGCAATTTTGTCTGCAAATGTCTAACTGTTTTTCCACCCAGTTAAATTATACTGCAGCCGGCTTGCCAAGCAGCTATTTGGTAATATGGATGGAATGTGATTGATATGGGGTAGACTATATGCCACAAGGACCATTTTATGTTTTTCCTCCACCTCATGGAATTCCCCCTTAGACAACCTAAGGAATGTGGGTTTCCCACTTGCATATTAGACCTGAGCAGTTGTAGATTCTGCAGTCCATGATTGCTATCTCATCAGACAATCTGCTGCTTATGTCTAGAAAAAAAAATCAACTTTTTTCTCTATCCAACTGTATTACAGTAATTCAGTCCAAATGATGATGCTTGGCACCGATCTGGAAGTTTTCACCAACAGCAACTTAGGATCGAAGTGGCTTTTCACCAACAGCAACTTAGGATCGAAGCCACCTATGCTGTTGAGTAGAAGCTGAGCTGGTACTAGAACTAATCCATAAATATTTGATTCATCTCCTTTCCCTGTGATATTTTGGCCTTTCATTACCATGATACTACTTGCTTGCCAAACATAATAGTTACTACCAATTCATTTATTTCTCCTTGAAAAATTATTTAGAGAGTCAGGCCATAACTGGAGTTAAATGTAACTAGCAGGGCTTTTTTTGTCATAGAACACCCAGAAGGGAGTTCTGGCACCTTTTTTGGATGGAACCTTGTAGGGTAGGCAAGGCGGGTAGTATGACGTGTGTGAGTTCCGGCACCTTTTTTTTTTTTTTTTTTTTTTACAAAACACTGGTAACTAGTATATGTGAGGAATATCCTACCCGGTTATCCTATAATAATAAGGCAGAATGGTTGCAATCATTTTTTTCTGCAGTCTTAACTGTCTGTTGAAATCGGTACCTGTCCCATTTGGTTGCTGTACCATACCAGACAGTTATAGAAGTACAAATGACAGATTCAACAATTCCTCCGTAGACCTGTATTATTAGCAACTCCTTGGGCAGTCTGAACTTTCTGAGTTGATGCAGGAAAGCATTCTCTGTTGTGCCTTTTTAATGATGGTTCTAATGTTAGGTGTCCAAGTTCTGGGAGATTATAGAAACCAAAAACTTGAAAATCTCTACTGTTGATACTGTATTGTCTAGTATAATAAGAGGCTGTAGAATAAGAGGGCTCCTCCTAACATCCAGCATCATCTACAGTTTTAAGTGTGTTCAACTCCAGATTGTTCTGGCTGCACCACAGGGCCAGTTGTTCAACCTCCCAGCATGGGCAAAGAATGCTGAATTATAGTACTAAGAGTTTTCCCTTTCATACTGTTGGTAATGTGCTATGTTTATTGCAGAGTTAGTTGGATTTCACATTTAACCAGTCCTCCATTGTTTGCTCTGTCTTTGATTAATTTTTGCTAGAAACATTACACTAAAATTGCCTGATGAATATATTTGTTTATTTTAAGTAATGGAGGCATATTTGGAACAACGAAAGCACACCAGTGCTGCTACTATATGTTAAAACTTTTTTTTTGATAAATGTTTTATTGATTTTTTACAATAACAACCTTAGTGCCTGGTGTACAGCATGTTGTCTTGGTTCATGAATTTTTTAAATATATATATATAATCAATAATAGTTAATTAACAGTCAATAATAATTAATTTTTATATTTCCATAATTAGTATATCAATTGATAATATATTTATTTGATCTTCTCTTCTCCCAATAGTATTCCCTTCTTCAGCATTAAACAAATATAATTTTTGATATTTGATATTTTCCATATATAAATGGTTAAATAAAAACATTTTCTTCTATATTTATACAATAATAGTGTTCATATATAGCATTTTTGGTAACTGGCTTCTTAGGCACGTTTTTTCAAGGTCTCTCTGGCTTTCATTTCCTTCTGGCTCCAAGCGCAACCATTTCTTAGATAAGAATGATACATTCCTTCTCCTGGGGGAAGGACAAAGCATCCCTAAAGCATCCCCCCTCCCAACAGAATGGCAGGCCCCAAAGAAGGTTTACAGATTCAGGAATAAGCATAAGGAAACAATGTATTTCTTTGGGGACCTGACAGATAGTACCAATAGCAATAAGTATCTTGGGTGCAATCCCCAAACAATTGTTGCACTACATCATTGGCACTGACAAAATCACCAATCAACTGTAAAAGGCCACCTTCTTTGGAACGGCTTATATTCTGTGCCGATACCTTTAACATTATAAAACAATATCATCTACCTATCCCAGATCTTTGGAAAGTACCGTACTTTCCGCCATATAAGATGACTTTTGCAAGCATTAAAATCGGCGCTGAAGTCGGGGGTCGTCTTATACGCCGAGTTGTCTTATTCGCCAGAAATAACGGTAGTTTCCGGCGTATAAGACAACTTTCTAGGCATGCGACTCGGCGCCGAAGTTGGGGGTTGTCTTATACGCCGGGTCGCCTTATATGCCAGAATATACAGTAGGTGGATAAAAATGCCAAATCCAATCTAAACATCTAGCTGACTACATGACAAACCATAATAACAACACACATCACAAATATACAAAGATTGAAAACTAAGAAATAACTGGTGTGGTAGCTGATGCAGTCCAGCAGTATCTAGCTGAAAACAAGCTCTTTCTACCTGAGCAGAAAGGAAACTGCCCAAACGGCAGAGAAACAAAAGAGCAGCTCCTAATTAATGAGATGATTTTGGAAGACTAAAAGAGGAAGACCAATCATCAAAAATGTCTGCCAGCTTTTCCTACTTCCTTCAGATGGACAATCTGAAGTTGTATGGAAAAACACAATTTGAGATAGAATTGCTACCTATTGATCTCGTTATCCTAGTTCCTTAGAAAGGACTTGATAGGTGCCAAATCTAGGCTAAACATCTGGCTGATTATATGATCACCCTAACAATAATGATAATAGCTTCTTTTAGAGCCAGTGACCAAATTTAAATATATGTATAATAAAAGTTATGGAAATGGAAAAAAATGAGATACCAATTAGCTAAGCAATTTGCACAGAATAAAAAGAAACCATATTAACACTAAAATGCAGAAGTAGAGCAAAGAGAGAATAATTGGCTCAAAGTCACCCAGCAGGCTTTGTACCTAAGGCGGGACTTAATAATACTAACTTAATAATTGCTCAAATGTTAGGATAACTAAGAAATAATCCTATAAAGATATACTGAAGTGTGAGAATGAATATGAAGGTGCTTAAGATTCTCTTAGTTAGTTAGTTAGTTAGTTAGTTAGTTAGTTAGTTAGTTAGTTAGTTAGTTAAGGTATCTAGTGTGGGAAGTTGTATTCTACAGTGTTTATATTAGTCTAGTGTGAACAACAAAAATAATTTGTGTAAAATTTTGCAATATCATAGGTTTATCCACTATATGATGGATCATGTAATAGGAGGCTGCCATAAAACATCTAATGAAGAAGTTTGAGTTATATATTCAGATTAGAACAGAGGTATTTATGGAATAATATGTCAATTGTGCTCTCCCCATGATTTCTTATCCTCTTATCTCTTAGCAATAGAACAACCCCTTCCTTTTTTTCTCTTCTGACTAACAAAACCAAAAAACCCTCTTATTAATGATAATTTCCTTGCAGTTAGTTTTGCAATTTAGCCTAACTTTATTTCTTTAGATGTTAGCTCCTTACTAGTATGCTTTCTTTGGAGGATGCGCGCATCTGCCATTTCCTATACATGCTCCTTGGTTCAGTTGAAAACCCCCTATGCATTCACATTAGTTTCCTAAATTTCTTCTCATTTTTTTTCTTCCAATTGGATTGGGATATGATTGTTCATTCGGTAGTTAGAGGACAGAATAGTGGATTGCTGTGAAAGCTGTTTGAATTCTCCCTACTATTTTAAAATCTTGCCCTTGCGGCTCAACGTCTTGCTATTAGCAGATCAGACTGGTAATGCTTCTTCAGACACATCCTCAGGCTGTTAGAACTACTGTAAAATGCCATGTACCTAATTTTTTTTTAACCTACCTCTGAATAAAGCAGAGATCTTGTTTTACGCTGATTTTGTGTCCTTAACTACCTACAATGCCCATTTAATTTGGGGAAATCACAAGGGGCAGAGTCAACCAGAACTCTGACCCTAATGCCTCTGCCTCCTTTCATTCTAGGGGCAACAATATCACACATCATGAGGGCAGAAAAAGAGATACAAGGTAAGAAAGAAAATAACGAAATGTGGATAAAAGTAAGCCTAACAGTTTGACCAAAGCAGGTCTGCCTCTAGTTTAGGAGGAGAACATATAAATTAAATTATTGTATTGGGACAATATGGATCCTGGAACATTTTGTAAACTAATATGTAGAAAAAAAGATAAACTAAGACAGATACAGTGATTTAGACAGAAAAAAAGTTTTCTGTTGAAATCATAATTGAAATTAAATTAATTGTAATTGAAGGCATACAAGAATAATTAATTGGGAATGAATCAGGTTTTTTTAAAATGAAGAAATATGTTAGAAAGGGAATGGACAGATAAAAAAGGTGCTATCTAAGGGAAAAGTATAAGTGATGAAAGATTAATAAGATGTTAAGTTAAGTGAAGTTGTAGCAATATAGTGAACAGCCTCATCTTTACCTCTTCTATCTGTGGGCAGCTGATTTATCACATCCTATTAGATGAATCAAACATCTCTCTTCTCTTTTCATTTTGCTGTTTAAAAGCATTTTTTAAAAAAATTATGGCTGCTATGATGATATCACCACTTGTAAGATGCGAGGAGCTCTGATCGTTCAATAGTTAGAAGGCAGTATTGCAAGCTAACCCTGCCCACAGCCAGGAGTTCAATCCTGACCAGCTCAAGGTTGACTCAGCCTTCCATCCTTCCGAGCTTGGTAAAATGAGGACCCAGATTGCTGGGGACAATTTTCTGACTCTGTAAACCGCTTACAGAGGGCTGTAAAGCACTATGGAACAGTATATAAGTCTAAATACTATTACTATTAGAACATATTTTATGATTTGATCTGCATTTAGGAGAGTGAATTGGAGGTCAGCCTCCCTAAATCCCATAGGTCCATTTGTGGACTTGCTTTTTCAGAATAAAGCTTTAGATTTTCTATGTCATATCTAAGTATTAAAATAACTGTGTATAAAGCAATATCTTATTTATCAGCCTCCTGTAAATAGTAGCTATGCCCAGACAAATTTATAGTCTGTTATTGTTTCATAACTTGCATATAATTTCACATAATTAGATCATGTATGTTTTTGCATAGCTTCATGATTCTTTCACTATTTATTTTTGGAACTATTTGTATACTGTATACAAGTGGTGGTGAACCTATGGCATGGGTGCCAGAGGCAGCACTCAGAGCACTCTCTGTGGGCACATGCGCCATCGCCCCAGTCCTAGGCCTTCATCTGGGTTTAATAAAACCTTTTCACTTTAGGCCTCCACCACCATGTGCAAAAGAAAAAAGGTTCAATCAATCAGTCAATTTCAACTTCTTGCAGAAAAAAAAAAGATCTTGCAAAGTTGGAATTGATTGATTGAACTTTTTAGTCCCACCAAGTCTGTTGTTACCACTGAAGCCATGCCCACCCAATGGGCCACACCCAGCCAATGGGCCACACCCACCCAGCACCCGACGATGCATAAGTGGGTTTTGGGTTGCCGTTTGGGCACTTGGTCCCTAAAAGGTTCGCCATTACTGCTGTATACTTTCTTGACTCCAGATAGCTTACCGTCATAAAAACATAATAAAAAACTAATCAAAAGCAACTAATGTAACATAAAACTCTGCCCACTGTCCATCTAATTGGTATTTTATTCACCAGAAGCTTTGAGGGAAAATGTAATTCTATTGCTGGTGACCACCAAAGCTGGTCAAAGGCTCTCCTTGCAAAGTGTTCTACCTGCTACTCTGGCAAGAGGTGAATCCAGGATAATATGTAGGTTGTATGCCTGCTCTTACAGGAAACTACATCCCATCAAGAACTTTAGAGGAAAACTTTTACTATTGCTATATTATTTTCACTTTGCTACTTTTAAGCAACTTTTAAGATTCCATACTTAGAATAAGCCATTTCATATCTAAATAAAATATTTTTAAGATAACCTATTAAGATAACCTATTAACTGTGTCACTTAGGGCAGAATTCTAAGTTGTTCTTCCTACACTACAGGGTATAATATTTTATTTATTTATTTATTTATTTATTTATTTATTTATTTATTTATTTATTTATTTGATATGCTGCCCATCTCATTGATAAGGAGACTCTGGGCCTTATCCTGCCTCCCCTTGTGTGGTTATTTGTGCTAACTTTAAAATGTTTCTTTAATTGTATTGATATATTTTATATTGGTAAATACATTAAATACAAACACTTTATAAAAATGTATGAATTAGTATAATTTCTGTCTACCAGGATTTTTTTTTAAAAAAATACCCAATCTAGTCTACCTGTCTGGGCAGCTCCCCTATCCAAGTACTAACCAGGATCAGTTGTTTCAAGCTCAATGAATTTATGACTGAATAAAGAAAGAGCTAATGAAATAGGGAGCAAGGAATGTATGAAACCCAGGAGAGTTCATGCTACCTGCTTTGTAATTAGAGGATAGAAGGTGACTGAGGTGTATCTTCCCATTTCACCAGAATCAGGCAGAATGATCTTGACTCACTTTTACCATTGTCAGAGAATTAGTGTGAGGATTTAAATGAAAGGCCTACGGACCAAACTAATTTGTTTTTTAAATAAGTCAATAATATAAAGTTGACAAATAAAATATACCTTAAGTTTAAAGTTGCTTAAAAACAGATTTTAAATTAAAAAAAAACATACACTAACCTGGGATAATGCCAATTATTAGTAAATATTAGAATGTAATTTATGTGAATATAAACATTTATATGAAACACAGTGCGGTATAATATATTGTAACATATATTCAAATATTCATGCTAATAATACTAAATATTAATTGCTAAAACATACTAAAATCATTCTGTTTTATCTTTCAGAAAAAAGCC
Source organism: Crotalus tigris (assembly GCF_016545835.1). Taxonomy (NCBI): domain Eukaryota; kingdom Metazoa; phylum Chordata; class Lepidosauria; order Squamata; family Viperidae; genus Crotalus; species Crotalus tigris. The sequence continues at coordinate 3,078,137 of NW_024100510.1, forward strand.
ATCTGCATCAGTGTAGAAGTCTGAACAACTATTTCATGATGAACATAGATGATGAAGAAAATATGAGTAAGGTGTACTCAGTGTGGTTTCTGCAGGGTACTTCTGTTAAATCCTCTTTGAGAGAAAACTTCCCTTCAGGTTTTTAATGAAATGAGAAAGATTTTTCCTATTTTTGTTGTATGAAGTAAGATACAGTTGTCAGCATTTAAACATAAGGGGCAGTCTCTGGAATGTACATTAGTACCACTGAATATGTGGTCTATCTACTTCACTAAATATTTAGTTGCTTTGGTTTGAATGAATATTCAGAATGCATACTCAACTGACAATTAGGTCCCCTTGAATTTGGTTAACTTACTTTATGTATTTAGTTAATTATATTTCATATTTCTAGACCAGGGGACACTACGGCTTAGCTTTTAAAGATGCTGAGCTTGTCAGCTGGAAAGCTGACAGCTTGGGATTGAGACTCGAATGCCATACAACAGGGTGAGCTCCTGTTCCTCCCCCAGCTCCTACTCACCTAGCAGTTTGAAAGCATGCAACTGTGAGTAGATTAATAGGTATCACTTCGATGGGAAGTTGACAGTGTTCTGTGTGCCTTTGGCATATAAACATGCTTGCTACATGACCACATTGTCTTTGGACAATGCTGATCTTACTAGTTCCATGTCCTTAGGTTGTGTTGTGCATGTCATATAAAAGGAACTTTCAGTTTTATGCTCTATCATAAAAAAAAAAAACTTTCCTTGAAGTTACAAAATAGCTTTCTGTATCCTGTCCCCTGCATGCAAAATTTAATGTATATTATTCATTTTTATTTAAAAAAGTGAATTTTCTGAGTACTGTGTGTGTGTGTGATGAGTTTTGTATATTACTTTTGACATGCCAAAAGAAATATTAAATATATATCTTTTAGATTCTAATACTAAATAATATATTTAACTGATGGCTACTGTTCTGTAAATATGACTTTGCCCTCCACTTGACAAATGCTGCAAAATACAAGATTTATTAAAGAGAGATCTCTTATTACCAGGGAAAGAATCATATATATTTTCTGCAAAATCAGTAGGCTCATGATACCACTAGGTTTTCCAAATTTTTTGTATGTGTGTATGTGTGTGTCTTAGTTTTAAGTATTAATATTGAATTTCTTTTGTTCAATTATATATCACTAGATCTTTCTATGTTACAGCATAATGGTAAACTAAATTTATAAGTTTAACTTACCTGTTAAAATTCCATTTATGAAAATGTCTCATTCAATATTAAGAGAAAGGGGTTGCAAATAAGTCTAAAATACTGGAGAGGAAAAAAGACTTTTGGAGGCTAAATAAGGTTTGTATTTCAACACAATTTCCTTTTTTAAAACTTTAAAATAGCTGCCTATTGCTGTTTTTACAATTAACTTCTATAATGATGTTGTTGCTACTATTGTCCACTTTGGTAAGAAATTATAGTAGAAGAGCAGGTTCTTATTTAGTTAAATTTTCTAATCATATTTTAAGGTTTACTATTACATTCAGCAATATGAACTAATGTTTGTTGTATGCAATAAGATATAGTGACAGCATTTAAGAATAAGGGGCAGTTTTCTGGAGTGCAAAATAATTCAGAGCAAAATATTGGTAAATGATTTTATAATTAATAATTATTTAAGGCCCAAGCAGTGATTGATGGGAAAATAAGTATTTGGAACATATCAAATCCATACTGACAGTATTGGAAATTTCAAAGAAAGCATTGAAAGACCTAAAGCTTTTAGTATTGAATGGGATTTGAAAGATGAATTCTCAAAAAGATATATTTGGGAAATAATGTTAATTTATCAATTCCAATGCATAAAAAATAAAAGGAGCAGTGCAATAAAAACTCCAGATTTAGTATTGTAATATTTACATTTTTTAAGAAATAAGAATGATTTTCTAAACAGGAAAACTTCAGAAGTCTGTGATGTTATCATTGTGTATATAGGATCAGATTGCAAAAATAGTTAACAATGACTAACTGACAGGGTCATGTCTCCCTGTGATCTATGCTTTTATAGATGGGAACAATTTGCACTGGAACTAGTATATTTGCTTATGTTTATTCATGCAGAGTTTATATTTAGGAATTTACATGTGTAGTTAGAGTCTGTTGAGGTGGAGAACAAATCACATCTTTCGTAGATATATTGTATTACGGCTGATCTTTTCTAGGCACCTTGCTAGATGTCTTGGCCTCATTCTGTTGGGCTATTCCTGGATTCCTGCCCTGTATTAAATGAAAATGATCTTAAATATGGGCTGTTATTAGAAATGTTGAAAAGATAGTTAATCTCTCTTATTTATTTTAAAGAGCCTATGGGCATACATACATGTTTTTCATCTTAATAGAAAGCAAATTCAAAAATGTTTTCTAATAGACTTGGAAATAACTCAAATTGTTGAAGGTAAAGGCATTCCTTTGGTCCAGTGATAATCAAATTCACATATTTGAAGGTCCAGCTTGAAACAATCTGAAACTTCCAAAACTATTTGATTGTAATTTTTAAAGGGACAGAAAAAATGTTCTAAACATGTACAGTCTCCATAAATATAATGCTCTAAATGTTTTATCTGAATATTATCTTCTGTCAAATTGTCCCTTGAGATAAAATATAGGATATGGTGAAACATATTACAAAGGAAATAGTTTTTAGAAATACAAAACTATTTATAACTTTTATTTTGTTTGCCTTTATTGTAAAAGTATTATTACTTGCTTTTTAACTTGTATGTTTTACCAACCTCTTTCTATCCAGCTTCTAATTTTCTCTTCTTTTGAGCACCGAAAGGAGTAACCTATCAAGCTTTTGTTGGAGGATGTTATAAATGAAAATTTAATAGCCATTCCATCAGCTTTGTCAACTAGGTGAAGTGGTGTGTGCATGTTTTTAATTGCTAGGTTTAAAACAAATTTAAATGTTATCCAGGTTTAAAACAAATTTAAATATGTTATCCAGTCATGATTCTGCAATAGTTTGTATGTATAGCAGGCATTTAAAAAGTTCTATCTTTAGAATATTTTTCTCCAGCAAAGCAGAAAGTTACTTTTCACTGGATTCCTTGCAGCATTTTGCTAAATCTAATTTAAAAATGTGGTGTCTATTTTTTTTAAAAAAAGCAATGAATTACTGGGTTATAATTAAGGCTTTAACATTTAATATCTTGTTTTAACAAAAGAATAATAGCGTAGAAAGTATTATTTAAAAATCATGGAAAATTACTTTCTACATTACTATATACTGTATACTGTAAGTATAAACTCACATCATTTTTGCAGTACTGTAGCTTGAAGAGAATTGTTGGTAACCTTTCGCAGCATTTAAAGGCTACCTAATTCAAGTTTCTGTTTTGAACTATTTAATTAATAGATGTATATCCGACTTGTCAGCATACATCCTCAAAATAGGTCATATGCTGTCTTTTTGTTTGCTTGCTCAATTTCACAGAGCAACTGGTGACCGAGCAACTTTCTACGATATGAGAGAGGACACTTGAGCAGCAGAAAGTGCCCTAAATTTTCTTCATTGGGACTCATTTTTGGAATTAAAAGGAGCCTGCTTAGCATTCTTTCTGTGCCCTCATCTGCCTACAAATGGCAAGATTACCAGAGTTGATAGAGTTATGTAAGAGCTTAACTCATGACAATAGCTCTGGAATGAGTCAAGAAGCCAAATTGTCTTTTAAAGAAATGCCATTAAATGAGCTTTAAAAAGCATGAAAAGGGAGTTGCAGTGGGAGTAGTATGTCCTACTCTTCTTAGGAAGTACTTGAGGAAATAAGAGGATGTGAGCTATCTCCTATCTCCTGCCCAATAATATTTATCTAATTGTTTCCCTAATGACCTTCCTATATTGCATGCTCTTGACATCTGCCTTTAAAAAATAGTCCATTTTTCTGCTAGTTTGTGTAATCTTTTTATTCTTTTTTATGAAGCCTTTTTAATATTACTCAGTTGTTCACATATATTTCATTAGTATAATTCTAACATTCTAGTCCAGTCTATATACTATCATAATAACTTGTGATGTCTGTGTTGGAAGGATCTTTTCTTTTATACATTGATTTCCAGTTTGGGGTGACAGCTGCAAAAAAATTGATACTATGTTAAATTTACACATAATTGCTTTTATTAATTTTATCTAAGTAAGGTATTCTAGTTAATGTTAATTACTTCATTTCGCCCTAAGTTCATAATGATTTGTATGTTTTCATGGTATAAAACATATTCTAGCATTGGCTGATAGTAATACTAACTCATAGGAAATCAGTTGGGTAACTAAAGCTTTATTTTTTTTCCATGCCACATATATTGATACTGTGACACACTCTTCTTCTTCCCATATTCTTTTCCTTATAGCCCCAAAGTCCTATATTCCTGTATTCCAGGCATGAATATAGTTCCAACATGTCTTGCTCATTATAATTTGTCCTGCTATGGTAATTTCTGTTGCACAGAATAGAGTGGGGATTACTATTTACATAGCTGAATTGTATTATTTACCCTTTCTCAGTCTGATTATATATCTTTGCTTCTTAATACCTACAGATTTGCTCCTAATCAAAATAAATTGCAATGTTTTTTCTTATAATATACGAATTAACAGCAGTTTATAATATTCAGGGATTCTAGGGATCCAAATTGAAAGGACATGAGTAGAAATAATGGCTGTGTTTGAAGTAGAGATGGGTAAATAAGTATGAATGTGCTCATGTCACAATGGCTTACATTTATAAACTAATTCATTCTGTCAAATTTACTCCAAATTTGTTTTTTAAAGTAATCACAAAACCTGGGAATTTTCATTTATAATAATCCCTAACACACCCATTTTGCATCCATCCTTCCCTAAGAAAGAGTATTCAAGGAGGGGATGGTCGGGCCATTCAATGGGAGTTCTGGCATCAGGTTGAAACTTTGTCCTGTTGCCACCTGAAAAGGAGTGTAGCCCATGCTGGAATGTACTGCGTTGTTATATGCGACCTCTGCAAATGAGAGCAGGTCAGTCCAATTGTCCTGCTGGTAGTTAATGAAGCAGCGGAGATACTGCTCCAGTACTGAGTTTGACCATTCTGTCCCATCATTCGTCTGCAGATGATGACTAGATGACAACCCCCTGTATGGTCTCAAACAATCCTAGGAATGCTTTCCAGAATTCTGATGTGACTCGTACCCCTCTATCTGATATGATTCGTTGTGGGGCTCCATGAAGTTGATAAATATGGTGGATGAACAGCTTTGCAAGTGTCTTTGCATTGGGGATTTTTCGGCATGGGATAAAATGTACTTCTTTAGAGAATAAATCCGTCATGACCCAAATGACTGTGTTCCCCCCACTTTCCAGTAACTCCACAATAAAGTCCATAGAGATTTCTCTCCAAGGCACTGATGGGGTCACTACAGGTTGCAACAAGCTTGGGGTCTTTCCTTTCGTTCTCTTTGCTGCAGCACAAGTTGGGCAACTGGCCACATAACTTTCAATGTCTATTTATTGATGGTCACCAGAACTGCCGTTTCACCAGTGCAAAGTTTTTACAAATCTGAAATGACCAGCTGATTTTGAATCGTGGCATAGCTGCATGAATGTCAGTCTCTATGTGATGACCAAGGGCCTCGAACGGAGGCAAAGCAGTCAGTTGGCAAGAGAAACAGTCCTTTAATCACTGCCAATGTTCCCCAAAACCTCCTACATATGCTGCAAGAGTTCAGCCGAAGCACATACACATGTTCCTTTCAGCTGCCTCTGGCTAAAGGCAATTGCAATACAGCCAGAGAAGTTTACAATGTCCTCAAGGCAAGACAGATAACAAAAAAAGAAAAACAGAAACATAATGAGTCCTTTTAACTCTCAGCTTGCCTGCAGACTCAGAGATGCAGTCTGTAGTCGTGAAGCAGGAAACCAACTGTCTGGAATTCAAAGTGTCCAGGTTAAACAAAGACAAGAGCACAATTCACAACTATCTCAAGATACCACCTTTGTTCCTGGCAAATGCCCCACCCCACAACATCTCCTTAAATCTTAATCCCCAGGTGTGCCTCCCAAGCAATTGAGCCTGCCTCCGTTCTCTCCTCCTCTCTGCTCTTCTTGCTCTAGGATCAGGTGGGGGTGCCTTGCTCGTCACATGAACTCTGCCTTCCCTGTTCCAAATCTGAAGGGCCCTGGCCTGCCTCAGCCTGTTCCTCCCTACAGTCCTCCAAAGCCACAGACATCCCCTCCTGGGCCTCAACAGGGTCCTGTGCTGGCTCCATTTCTTCCTCCGATTCAGGCTCGGACAGAGGCATGACACTCTGGCTCTTTGGGATGTACAGCTTTCCTCCAGCCCATGGTAACTTGGTGCATAGGTTCTTGTGGCTTAGGAACCATTTGTTGGTTTCTAATGCTTTTTTGAATTCAATCTCTGCTTGGCTCACTAGGGGCTTTTGAAGTTTGGCTTGTGCTCAGGTGGTGACTTGTGCTGCTTGTGTTTTGTTGGCATAAGTGGGTCTGTTATTTCTGTTTGGTGGCTATTGTACTGAGGCAGTCTGGACAATGCATCCACTAGGAAATCCCCCCCGGTAAGTGCTTTAGAGTGAAATTAAACCGGTGGAAATGTTGCGACCATCTCACTTGCTTAGGGGTCAGTTTCCTGGGTGTTTTTAGTGCTTCCAGGCTTTTGTGGTCTGTCCACACTTGGAAAGGAATTTTGTTCTCCTCCACTAGTTAGAAGTGCCTATTGGACTGCGTAAACCTCCTTCTCCCAAACTGCCCACCTTTGCTCTGCCTCTGTGAGTTTCCTTGATGTGTATGTGCAAGGCTGCAATTTCCTTTCATCATTTTCTTTTAACAGTACTGCCCCCGCAGCCATGTCACTAGTATCAGCCTGAATTACGAAAGGTTTTTCGGTGTCAGGGTGCCTTAGAACTGGCTCTGCGGAAAATAGACTTTTTAACCTTTCAAATGCAGTTTGACATTCTACTGTCCATATCAATGGCTGACTCAGTTTGGGTTTTCTCTCCCCTTTTGTCTTTAACAAGTTAGTAATTGGCAGTGCAATCTATGCAAAGAAAAGGATGAATTGCAAGTAAAAGTTAGCAAATCCAAGGAAACTTTGAAATTGCTTCTTGGTGTGGGGCAGAACCCATTCTAGTACAGCTCGGACTTTTTCAGGGTCCATCTCTATGCCACTCAGAGAGATGTGATACCCCAGGTAATCAATTTTTTCCTTATGAAATTCACACTTAGACAGCTTAACATACAGTTGAGCTGCCTGGAGTTTTTTCAGCACTGTTCTGACTAATTTCACATGTTCCTCTTTCGTTTCAGTGAATATCAGGATATTGTCCAGGTAAACAAGCACCCCCTTATACAGGTGCTCTTGGAGCATGTCATTTATTAGTTGCATGAATACTGCGGGTGCCCCTTGAAGGCTGGAGGATAAAACCTGAATTGGTAACACCCTAAGGGGCAATTGAAACGGTTTTCCACTCATTCCCTTTAATTCTAATCCTGTAATACGCCTCTCTCAAGTCCAGTTTCGAAAAGACTTTTCCTTTCGATAGGTGTGCTACCTTGTCTTTCATGAGAGGGAAGGGGTATAGGTTACTCTCGCTCACTGCGTTCAGAGATCTATAGTCCACGCAGAGATGGAGAGTCCCATCTTTTCTTGAAATAACACTGGGGCTGTGCTCTTTGGTTTCATCAGCTGGATGAAACCCCTTTCCAAATTTTTGTCTATGAACTTTTGCATTTCCTTGAGCTCCCGTGGGCTCATGGAATATAGTTTTGGCTTCGGTAATTTCGCCCCTGGGAGGATCTCGATGAAGCAGTCCGTGGGTCAGTGAGGAGGCAGTTCATCAGATTTCTCTTTGCTAAACACTTCAGCTAAGTCCCTGTATTCCTCTGGGATGTCTTGTAACTCCTTTTCCCCTCCCACTGCTGCTCTTTCAGAGGGGCTTCCCCCATTTCGGAGCTGAACCAGGGGTCTTTACTGTACTGTACTGTCTGGGAATCTGAGTTCTCCCATCCTCCAGTCCACCCACGGGTTCCACTTCACTAGCCATGCCATGCCTAGAATAAGGGGGCACTCCATGCCAGGGGTCACGACAAACATTATAGTCTCTTCGTGATCCCCTAGGGTAAGCTGGGCAGGCAGTGTGGCAAATGTGGCTGGTGTCACCCCTGCAATGGACCCATCTAATTGACCAAGTGAGATCGGTTTCTTCAACCTCCTCACTGGAATTCCTATGTTCCCCACTAATTTTGGGCTTATGAGGCAACGGGTGCATCCAGAGTCTATTGCTCTGAGTGCCACTCTCTCATACATTCTGAGGCTAAACAGTTCTACAGTTCTGGTGAGGAACGTGATGGGTCCACTTACCAGGGCTTCGTCTTCCGAGTTGTCATCTGATGAGTCAGGTGGCTCTCTTGTTTGGATGGGGTGGGGAACTCAACAACCTCCACGCTCCTCATGGCCATCTCCTTCGGCTTTATTGGGGTCTTTCCGGGCTTCCCAACCGGGGCCCAGTCAGGTTTGTGGACAGGAGTGCGTGAGCAGCACTTGGCAGCGCGATGTCCTTCCTTTCCGCATTTGAAATATCCTGTCGTTCTCTGGGTGGTTGTTTCGCTGGTTTACGGGGTTGCTCTGCTGGCGACTTTCACCAAGATCTCCCTCCACGCTATTGTCTTTTGGCCCGATCAATCTCTGCTTCCTTGCCTAGGATATACCACTCTTGGAGTCAGTCCGGATCCCCTTGAGGGATGAAGACATTGTATAGGTCGTAGTTCAGGCCATCTTTGAAATGTCCGATCAATATATCTTCCGGCCAGTTCAACTTGCTGGCCAGGGCTCGAATTTCTTGGGTATATTCCATTACAGGTTGCCATCCTTGCCTGACAGTTTTGATGTGTTCCTGCACCTTCCAATCAGCCAAGGAATCTTCAAATCTGTTTCTGAGGGCTGCCATGAACTAATTGAAATTCTGCAGTTCTGGGGCATCGGCGTCTTGGAGATCCACCATTCAGTCCACTGCGGTGCTATCTAGGGCAGCTTGCACAATCCATATTTGGCTGTGGTCACTCGGTATGTCACAGCTGTATTCCTCTATGTAATTCAATACTTGGGTCAGGAAAAATCCCAGGTGGCATGGCTCCCTGCAGTATTTTACTCCCAGTGGCAGGAATCTTTGGATGGACCGATGTCCCTTCTTCTGTCTGTGTCTGTGTCCATCTCTGTCAGCTGGTGTGGTTTGTCTAGGGGTGGTGGCAGCTGTAGCGATGGCTGCTGCTTCTGCGGTGTTGATAGAAGGGCCTGGGACTGCTGGTTCCCCCCCGTTCATTCCTTCAGCTGAGCCTGGGTTGACAGTTCACTGGCACGGATCAGCTTTCTCCTCCTTCATGGAGTCAAAGGTGACTCTCAGCATGTTGATGGCTTGCTCCAGGAATTGGTTGGAATGGGGTGGCAGGTCGTCCTCGTCTTCGCTAAGGTGACTTTCCAACCCAGTTGGTGACTGCCACATCTGAGCATCACTTTCCTGGATTTCTTCTCCCAGTCCTCCTTCTTCCTGACACCCATTGACCACCTGGGCTTGTGGTGGCATTCCACGACCACTACCTTGTCTGATGAGCTCTAGGATTGAGAACTGTATTGGCTGGGGTCTGCTAGGTGGGACATCTGCAGGTTCTTCCTTTTCCGTTCCGATATCTGACATAATTTGCTTAATCTCTGGTAAGGGTCTTCCTTCCGGGCTGACTATTACTGCAGATCCTGCGCAATGTCAGGGCTCATTTCAAAACCTCATCCCAAGAAAGCAGGACTCCTGGAAACAGTTTCTTTCCAAAAGGAACTTTTATTAGGAGAAGCTGATAGCAGGCATGATAGGCAGGATCTGAGGGCTTCCCACTCAGATCAATAGGTTAAATGAGTCCCAAGCAAAACCCACCCCAGTAGTTCATCCGTTCAGTTTGAATGGGCCAATCCCTAGATGTTAAGTCTGCTATGGGAAAGGAGATGATAACCGGGTCCCATGCTTGTGAAGGTCCCATGTTTGTGTAGATGTTGTTGGGTCTTCGCACCTTCCCTTCCACAGTGAGAGATAAGCCAGATGGTCGGAGGCACATTCCTTTCTCACCCCAAGGTAACATTGAGGGAGAGACAGTTCAAAGAGTCAGCATGCAGGAACAGCGGGAAGGATACATTGTAGCAAAGAAGAATAACATATCATGGAGCCTTCCCCCCTCCCCCTCAGGGGAATGGCAGAACCGTCAGAAAGAAAGAAATAGGAAAGAGATGAGATGGATCCCCCCCCATGGAAAATGGGTTCTGACAATTAGTATAACATTATCCTCTCTGTGTCTCTCTGTCTTTGTCTATCTCTCTCCCCCCTGTATGTATGCATGTATGTGTGTGTGTGTGTGTGTGTGTGTATACATATCTATCTATGTAGGTCTTTGGTTGTTCGGGTTTTCTCCCGCATAAAATTGGAAGTGTCTTGGCGACGTTTTGATGAAGTCCCATTCATCATCTTCGTCGAAACATCGCCAAGACACTTCCAATTTTACGCGGGAGAAAACCCGAACAACCAAAGACCTACATACAAACACCCGCGAAAACCTCAGAAAACAAATATCTGTCTGTCTGTCTGTCTGTCTGTCTGTCTCTCTCTCTCTCTCTGTGTATAGTAATTTTCTCAAGGTAATACATTTATGCACATAATTTTTAAATTGAGAAATATCTACTCATGTCATGTCATGAGAGATTGTACTTTGATGGAAATCAAAAGTGTGATGCATTTCTTTATTTTATTTTTATTTAGTCTTATATGAATGCCAGGAGAATATCTTTCCCTCCTTTGAAATTCTTCCGCTTCCTTTCCATGCATTAAGTAAAATGTGGTTGCAGACTGAGTTATGAGAAAGCTTATTCTGTACTAGTCTATCTTTTCTATCTTTCATCCTTTAGGATTCCTGAAAGCAATTTTGTGTGTGTGTGTGTCATTGAAAGAATCAGAGACTATTGATATCTTCATTTTTCATGGAAATACAAATATCTTTGTCAGGGACTAGTTTCTGTATAGCTCTATTTTCCAATTTTATACCTTCAGCATGCATAATAGATACTGAAGTTTCTAAATAAACATCCAATTAAAAGTCTACAGATAAATCTCTTGGTAGTTAGTTCTCCAAGCAAGCATAGTGATGAATATGAGGAAAATATTTTCTTAATAAAGGTGACTTTTTTAAAAAAAAAAATGTGTGTCCTGAAATTTACTTGAAACAATTCCATACATTATAGGGACCACCTCATGCATTCAAGGGAGTGAGTAGCAATTGCTAGCTGCACTTTAAAATGCCTTCATTAATACATTCAGCATTAATATGAAGGGAAACTTAAGGGCCAGGTAAATATCCAGTTGTGTAGAGGTGTATATAAGGCTTCTTAGAGGAATCCTGAAAGTTAAAGTTTATAGGGAAGCTTGGCATCAAGACTACAATTTGAAGAACTAGATTGTCAGTCATTTTTTCCCCCAAAGGAAGAACTTTCTTTTTTGTGATAGAGATGAGCAAATAGCTTCTAAAAAGATGTCTGATAGTTTGTTTTCATTTTAGAATTAAGGATGTCATTTATAATATATATATTTTAATAGCTTTTCTGCTTGCAAAATGAAAAATATTTGTCAATACTGAGTACAAAATATTTAAATAAATTGTGTATACGGTTAATAAATGAATAACAATAATATTTGAGCACACATCACTTAACCAGTTGCAAAGGTAGATAAAGGAATCTCTAAATTTTACATTTACAAGGTCCTGCAACGAAGGCATTGTAAGTTACTCTTTCTGGGCATCACAGGTTCAGGCAACACTGATATTAAAGAGAACCGCAACATGGACAACATTCCACCTAGAGACGGGACTGTGCAAGGTGCCGGGGAGGGGAATCAGCTCCCTAATAGTGGAGGCACTAGCAGCAGGAAGCGGCTGTTGGACGAGGGAAGCAATGGCCATTCCAAGTTCCGCCCAAAGAAGAAAAAGAAAACTCCAGGTCCAGTGCTGCCCAAGAATGCCCTGATGCAGCTGAATGAAATCAAGCCTGGCTTACAGTACAAGCTTCTTTCCCAAACAGGACCAGTTCATGCTCCAATTTTTGTGATGGCTGTAGAAGTTAACGGGCAGATGTTTGAAGGTTCTGGTCCCACAAAAAAGAAAGCAAAGCTCCATGCAGCTGAGAAAGCTCTGAGGTCCTTTGTTCAATTTCCGAATGCATCAGAAGCTTATCTAGCAATGGGCAGAACTCTTTCGGTAAATACAGACTTTACTTCTGACCAGGCCGATTTCTCAGACACTCTCTTCAATGGGTTTGAAAATCCAGTTCAGTCTGAGCATTCCCTTTACTTGGAATCCAATGGAGATGGCTCCTTTACCTCCAGTGCAGATTTCAGCCTCTCATCCGCTGTGGCTAGTAGTTTTATCCAATCATCTCTCCCTGCTCCATCACCGTATGCATCAACCAGTGGGAAGAATCCAGTGATGATACTAAATGAACTTCGACCAGGATTAAAGTATGAATTTATTTCAGAAAGTGGAGAGAGTCATGCCAAGAATTTTGTAATGGCTGTGTCAGTGGATGGCCAAATGTTTGAAGGATCTGGACGGAACAAAAAACTGGCAAAGGCTCGGGCAGCTCAGTCAGCTCTCGCGTCTTTGTTTAATATGCAGCTGGACCAAACACCATCTCACCAACCTATTCCTAGTGAGGGTCTCCAGTTACATTTGCCACAGGTGAGAAAAAAAATATAGGGTATTCATGTTGCAAATTTTTACAGTGCTGGAATAGTTTTATTGTAATTCCAATTAAACATACCTGGAAAGCTACAAAATTCTCATATACTACTAATATATTTCTGCCAGGTCTGTTAATTATATTTTGTGTATATTGCTATGGAAAAGTTATGTTGTTTGTTATTCCTGAGAATATTTTATATTGCTAAGAAAATAGGCATAGTAATCCTGAGCCTTAGGTATGATTTCATCAATCCTATTTTTGTGCAAAGTGAAACATGCTTAGGATAGGATGGAACTACTATTATAGTATTGTATTGTCATTATGAGCAAACATCCATAGCAATGTTGTTTGCCAGAAAGCCATGGGTAATTTGTATAACTTAAATAATGCCTTGCCAAAATCAGGTGGTAAAGCATGTAACTGTTTGTATGTAGGCAAGACTGGAGATGACTCATCTAAGTGGTGGTAGTCACTTCCTTATAAGCATATCACTTTTTATGTTGCTACCAACACTAGTATTCAGTCATCCATTTTATCTTTTTTCTCCCATATGGTACATGTGAGTGGCTGCTATTTCTTTAAATAAAGAATAGCTCTCAAACACATTGTTTCCCTGAATGCACATGGTAATAAGGAAGGACACTGCTTGTACTATCACCAGGTCAATTGTTCATTGTCCATTTAGGAGGTAAAACTGCCCTGTCTCTGTTCCTAGATATATTAGATTTTTGGGATTTTTGGATCCCTTGAGGGTTACAGAATCCAATATTGCTAAAAATGGCAGTCCTCTGTATAATTTTACAAACATCACAATTGTTCTCATTGTTTTTGTACTGCCTTGGAGCCAGTGGTGGGTTTCAAATAATTTAACAATTGCCTTGCCCTCCCTCTGCCATGGTTGGGGTGGGCTGCTCAAGGGGTCAGCTGGGGTGGGGGCAGGAGGTCCCAGCAGGGGGGCAGGAGCGCCTGTTTGTGGACTTGCTGGAGGTCCCAGCTGGGGAGGGGCAGGAGGATATGGTGCGAGGGGCTGCAGAAGTCTCGGAATGGGTTGGGTGCAGAAGGGTGGGGGGTCAGCAGGTCCCGGCTGGGGGAAGGTGAGGGGGTCCAGCTGGGGAGACAGAAAGGCTGGGACACTTCTGCGGGGGAAAGCAGCACACCTGCTGGCTGAGCCTCTTATCCACACTGCAGTCATGTAGGATTGCATAGAAGGAGCACCGGGCAGGGGGCTGGAGGGGGAGCGGCTGGCAGGGGGGGAATCAGAGCAGTGGCTGTCTCCCTCCTGCACTGCAGCCCCATTTGTGCAGGCAGAGATGGCCCCAGGATGGCCAGAAGTGGGCCCTTGCCTGGCCTGGGCCCCATCCGCTTGGTGGCTCTGATGGGGGTGGCAGTGGCTGCTGCTCTGAGCCCCTCGACTGGCCAGCCAGGCAGGGAAGCAGGAGGCAGTGGTGGCGATCCCTGCATCGCCAGGCCTGGCCAGCAGCAGCTCCAGAAGCAAAGCTGTGCCGCCCATCTTTGCGCTGGTGGGGGCGGTGGCGGGGGAAGGGTTCTGCCTGCTTTATTAAGGTGCATGCCCACCCTTCACTGCTGCTGCTCCACATCGTCCTGTGTGCACCCCTGGCCCCTTGCCACTGCTAGCCCAGCAGATGTTACGCTGCAGAAGGGAGATGGCATGCTGCTGGCTGGGCCTGGCAATGCAGGGATCACCGCTGCCTCCTCCTCCTTCCCAGCCCCATGCATTGCCCAGGTGCCACAGCATACCATCTGCTAGTCATAAGGGAAGCAGGAGGAGGAGGCAGCAGTGATCACTGCATCGCCAGGCCTGGCTGGTAGTATGCCATCTCCCTTCCACAGTGCATCATCTGCTGGGACCCTACCAGCCCCCCCCCATGCAAGATGGGCAGCACAGCTTCACTCCTAGAGCTGCTGCCAGCCAGACCAGCCGATGCAGGGATTGCCACCACCGCCTCCTCCTGCTTCCCTCGGTAGCCAGTGGGTTGAGGGGCTCAGAGCAGCAGCAGCCACTGCCCCTGTCAGGGCTGTCAAGCAGACGAGGCCTGGGCCAGGTATCGGCTCCCTTCCGGCCATCCCGGAGCCATCTCCGCCCGCACCTATGGGGCTCCGTGGCCAGTTTGCCATGATTCAGAACAGCGCCTTTTATGTTTTTGATTACAAGTGGTACCTTCCTCAACCACACGGTCTCCCTGAAAGCTACAGTTTTAACACCAGACACAGGCGATTGGAGAAATAAATAATAAGTCGCCATTTGATACCTGCCTTCTTCCTATAGAACCAAAATTAGAGGGCGGGTGGCTGAAGAGAGGGACAGTTGGGGTTCTGCCTGCTTTATTATGGGGCAAGCCATTAACAGGCAGCCCACTCCATTTCATTAAAAAATATTTTTTAAAATTTTTAATGAAATGGAATGTGCTACCTGTTAATAGCCTGCCACATAATAAAGCAGGCAGAACTGCAACCATCCCTCTC
Organism: Crotalus tigris; assembly: GCF_016545835.1. Taxonomy (NCBI): domain Eukaryota; kingdom Metazoa; phylum Chordata; class Lepidosauria; order Squamata; family Viperidae; genus Crotalus; species Crotalus tigris. The sequence goes on from NW_024100510.1 coordinate 3,093,415, forward strand.
TTCAACTAGCCGCCCACTAAATCACTGAGGTCCCACGTGGCCAGATGCATCCCAGCATGGCTGGTTTCCCTCCCCCCCGTCCCAGCCTCGCATGCTCTCCTTTTCCTGAGCACGACTCACTGCAGCTCAAAGGCAGCTTCTCTGAACTGCTGGTGGAGGGCGAGGCGGGGGCTGCTTTTCATCTTCTCCTCCGGATGGCTTTGGCAGATCCCCCCTCACCTGCCCACCCACCCTCTTCCCTTTCACTCCCTGTCAAAGCCCTCTTTGCAGCTCTGCCCACACAGCCACCAAAGTGGCAGTTAGAGCGCCGGAGCATTTCTTTGGAAAGCATTTTTCTGCTACCGCGAAGTTGGAGATCTTGCCCTCCCCACCACCGGCCAGATGCCCTCGCTTCCCAAACCATTTCTTTTCTAACCTTTTTTCCAGCTCCTCCGTCACTTCCTCTGCCGCCATGTGCAGTCCCAGAAACAAACGTTTTGTGGCTAAAAAAAAAAAGTTCAATCAATTCCAACTTCTTGTGAAAAAAAAATCTTGCGAAGTTGGAATTGATTGATTGAACTTTTTTTTTAGTCCCATAAACTTCTTTTGTTTGTGGGACTGCTCACAGCGGCGGAGGAAGTGACAGAGGACCGCATTGGAGCTGGAAAGAAGGTGTCGCATGGGTCCAATTGGGGGCGGGTGGGGGTGGCGTTTCTGCCACGTGTCAACCAATTCTCCAAACTCAAAAGAAATTAGCTACCAGTTCTACCAAACCAGTGTGAACCAGCTGAATCCCACCACTGTGCTGAGCGTAGTACTACATGGCCACCGGCTGATTGTAGAGGTAAGGCCAAGAATCCTGGGATGCCGAACCAAGAACTGTATGAACCATTGGAGATGTTGTCACTAGTGTCTTTTTGCCTTGCTAGATCTTCATGAGACTTTTCAGGCAGGAAACAAATTCCACTTCAGTGCAGTTTTGCTCATACATTTAATTTAATTTGTTTGTAAAGTGTGTTACTTGTTTATTGAATGAGTAAGGGTGAGATACAATTTAGCCTAAATAAATTAAGTGTAAACAGTGATAGTAAAGCGTTAGACTTAAAAATAATAAAAATAAAATATCAGAAATATGCAAAACCTCAAGCATAGCAGCAAAGGAAAATCAAAATTCTGAAAGAATTTTTTAAACTAATTGAAAAAAAATTAGTGTGGTAGCCAGCACACTTTGGGAGACACACTTTGGGAGACACACTTTATAGGTTGAGGTGGGAAAGTTATATATCAGAAAGTTTGCTCCCGCTTGCTACCTGTCTAAAGACACATTGAGTAGAGTCACTAATAGGGTATTATTTATAAACAAGCATATGGTATGCTTCAAATACCATAGGGCCTAAAGAAATAAAATTCTAAAATCTCAAGCCCACTTTTTAATTAAATTCATTGTGTTACATTTGTCTTGTCCATCAGTTATCCAGTTTTTTTCAAACGTACTGAGTCATCCCAAGACAGCCAAAAGTATATCATGCCAGTTCTGCAGTTCTGGATTGGTTGGCTTCTGTAACCTCCAAATTTCCCACAAAAATGAACCTGGCAAATGAACAAGGCAGTTTCATTGTTCAAATCAGGTCTAAATCCCTGGAAATATTGAAACATTCCATTGCTCCTTAGCTAAAAGATCAATATGTATAGTATTCCCCCCCCCTGCTGAATCTATGTGAATAAGAGTGAACTGGGGGGAAAATTAAAAATGCATGGAGTTCCATGTTTCATAATAGTACTAGAACATGATTATATATTTCCCATTATTAATAATTGAAAAAATAATATGGAAGGTTTGTTATTGATTGTCACACAAATATAGAAACTGATTTAGGCTAAGTTGCTTAACTTACAAGGTTGGGAATTACAGATGAGAAGATTTACTGATCCTTTTATTCCTCTTCTGCCCAACTTGTATCTGAACCGTGAGGCAAACAAATTCGATAACTAACAAAATAACTAACCAACTAACTTCATTTCCCTACTGCCTGGACTTCACAATGAACAATTTTTCCTCCATTGTTAGTGTTGTTTAAAATTATAAATTATTGCAACCTCTTTCTTATTTTCTCCCTGTGATAACACAGGAGCATAAACATCTGACAGTGGTTTGTCAAAAAAAACTGTGGTTAAATATACAATATGAAACAACATTCAGGGAGCATACAGAATACAAGGCAGTCAGTTATATACAAATGGTTCAAGAGAGTTGAACCTCAGATACAGTCTCTTAAAGGGACACTACCCCTAAAATACTCCGCTGACACATTCTCCCCACATCACTTCTGTTGGTCATCTACTAAATTATAATGACCTTGATAGATAGCTTTTAGCAAGAGTTGCTCAGCCTTGCCTCATGTCTTCCTCAGTATTCTCCCAAATCCATCACGCATTTTGAGGAACACAGCCACAAACAGAGACCTATATCCTGTGACTGCTTTTGGGAATGAATGTGCGCTCTTTTTTGTTGTACACCATTCAATCACAAGACTCTCACTTGACACACCCACACCTGACCCTTCAGAAGACCCATCACAAGATCCTGACTGACCTGTGGGGACCCTGATGTGACATTGCAAGACCAATGACCACATCTGAAGCCCTTATAAGCAGAAGAACACTGACATCCCATAAACTCCACTGAAGATGTTACCTAGCCTGATAGTGAAACGTTCAGAAACCAGCCCACAAGCTCGGAGAATGAACCTCCACTCCATCCTACACCCGAGCTACAGATATTCGCCACTATAGTGAGCTGCATTTAGAGCGAGCCAGTCTGGTATAGTGGTAAAGGTACCGGGTTGGAAATTGAGAGACTATGAATACTAGTCCCCCAGAGACAGGTAGCCAACTGAATAATTTGAGCCCATCACTCTCTCTCTCAGTCCTAGGAAACAGGCAAAGGCGAACTGTTTCTGAAAAGGTTGCCAAAGAAACTGCAGAAACGTGTGCAGGGAGTGGTCAGGAATCAGGACTCCCTGGAAGGCACAAACATACACATCTACATAAAAACAGAGATAAAGAAATTACAAAGTTTATTATGCATACTCAGGGCTGTCGGATGCTATGGCATTCTTGCAATTTTAAATTTAAAAAAATCTTAGAATAGATCATTCTAGGAAAAACCTGATGTATAGCCCAATTCAGTGGGAGCTTATTGCCTGATATTATGGAAAATCAAGTCATGGTTCTTAGAATATGAAACCTGTATATCATAGGTATTTTTCTAACAATTAGAAATACAATATTTGTTTTAAGTGAATTCAGCAGTAAATTAATAAAGTTTTTCCTCTTGACAGTTAATAATACTGGGTTGTTTTAAAAAGGGAGATTATTTGAATGGTTAAAAAATGGATAATTTTAATAGTTTTTATCTATGTTCTGTTTGGTATTAGGCAGCAGTTGGTAAAGCAATTTGGAAGCTCTCTTTCCTTATTGTTTGACCCCAACTTTAATAGTGTTATGTTTGAACTGGCCAATTCTGGATTTTGTTCAGCAACATGAAAGATTTGGCTAACTAACCAAATAACTGTCATTTTTCAAATATTATGTTATTCCCTTCGCTGTTAAGCATTTATTGTTTATATTCAATGTGTATTTCCTAGTTACCCCCTCTAGTACTGTGGTAATTTAAAAACTCTTCATTTGATTTTTTAAAAAAGAATCTTTTATTCTTAAGATATTTGAAATACTTTACTCAACATTTTTTGTGATTTTGATAAAAATCATAATGAATGTCATCCATTATATGATATAGGACTGACGTCTCTGAAGCAGAATCTTCCTTTCAATCAATTTTTATACTTGTGTGATTTTCTAGCCAAATATGTACGTAATCCATAGTCATCCCTTTTTAATTCCCTTTAATTTTACAGTATATCTGGGTCATCCTTCCAGTTTCCAATTATTTGTTCTGTTCTAAGGGATGCCATAGAACAGTGTTTCCCAAACTTGACAATTTTAAGGCATGTGGACTTCAACTCCCAGAATTCCACAGCCAGCGTTGCCTTAAAATTGTCAAGTTTGGGAAACACTGCCATAGAACATAGCATGATAATGCGGTGCAAATGGATAAATTCATTCTAACATTGTTAGGGCAGGTTTTTAGTGTTCATTTTAAAGTAAGAAATAGATTTGTGTTTCTGAATTGTCCAACATACCAATATGATTTTTGCAGGTTTTAGCTGATGCTGTTGCACGCTTGGTCGTAGAGAAATTCAGCGATTTGACAGATAACTTTACATCACCTCATGCACGTAGAAAAGTGCTAGCCGGTGTTGTCATGACAACAGGTAAAACAAAACAAGACCCACCTGCCATGCAGCTGGGTTCTTTATCCCCTTGTTTGTATAAAAAATAAAGTGATCAAGGTAAATAGATATTGTCCCTTTCTTTCCCATATTTAATAATGTAAAAAAAGTTATTATTAGTAATTAGTAATTCATATTTAATTCTAATCTTTAAATGTTATATTTTAATATTAACTATTATTGGGCATGTATACATAAGTATGCAAATCATTGTTTTTATTTTTAATTTTAAAGCCCTCTTTCTCTTTTGCTTAATCATATACATGAAGTAGCTATTTATAATAATTAAATACTATATTATCCCAAATTTAACATAATAACATTTTAACAACAGCAATGCTTTTAATCATACAGTGCAGCTTAAATAAATAATTGATAGTTTCACTGTTATAATCATGTATATTTTATCCATGATATATTCAATACTTAAAGGGTAGAGATATTTTGACCCCAATGGACTGGAATTCACTGAGTTAAATACATTCTGTAGGCATGGCACCCATAATCCATAAATATATGATTGTCCCATAAATAGAATTGATTGTTGCACTAGTGAAATAAATTATATATTGAAAGAGAGAGAAAAATTTAACAAGGCAGAAAAAAGGAATCAGTAAGACTCTTAAACTCTCTGACTTCTAGAAAGTTATGTTTTATTCATGCCCATATATATTTCAGTTAGTTAACAATTATAATGAACAAATATATTTATTTTTAATCACATTGATTAAAATATGTAAATAAAATGGTGATAAAAACATTCCCAGTTTAAATTTATAGTTAATGTCATTTCATATTTGTTCAAGTTCCACAAATTAGAATCTGGTACTTTAAATGATGTTGCTCATAGACAACCAAATCTACTATCCTGTATTGCATGAAAAATTCAACTCATAGTTTAATTGAGAACTCAGAACAAAAAATGCCTGAGACTGCAAAGCTGGAAACTAAATATTTTTTTCTCTAAAATTCACAAACTTTCACCTAGCCCCACTGTATCTGATATGGATTTAAATAAATAGCTTGATCAGTGTTGTATGTAATCTAAATCTAGTAATGATTTAATTGTACAGATATTTTCAGTCCATCCAAGAATGCATATAGCTGTATGGTTTGACAATATAATGTATAAAATCCAGACTATGCAAATTAATAATTTAATCAGTTTTATATGATTCCAAAATTTGAAAGGCAATCCATACAGAAATATCTGTGTATTCAACTTCAAATATCTGTGATTAATTTAGAGTTCAAAATTATTTAGAATTGAAAATTAACTCAATTTAATTATTTAAATCATTAATTATTAAATTATTTTTATTAGATAGTATCCATTAGGCTACATGTTTAAGATGACTGGGAAGAAAAACCTTCTTTAAGTCTTTTCTCCTGAAACTGATTTTCCAGGTACTGATGTGAAAGACGCTCAGGTTATAAGTGTTTCTACAGGAACAAAATGTATTAATGGAGAATATATGAGTGACCGTGGTCTTGCTTTGAATGATTGCCATGCAGAAATTATAGCTCGGAGATGCCTACTTAAATTTCTTTATACACAACTTGAACTACATTTAAGGTAAGTTCAAAGGACTTTTACTCTACAGAGGCAGGTTCTATCAATCACACTATGGATAGGATCACAGAATATTGTGTTCATACAAATTTCTATGAAGACATAGTACACTTCATAAGATGCTAAGACCTAAATATGAAAAAAACAATGGTTTGATTTGATACTTTCAGATAATAGCAATTGAATTAATGCTTCTTTCTATCTCTGAGATAACCCATATAGGAAATAATTTTGTACTACTATCAATTTTAATGGAGCAGCATTCTATAGATTTTCAGGAGATTGCTCTTAGACAGATATGGGGGTCCTCAGTCTTTCAATAATTTATAAAATAATTTCAATCTTTAACCATTAATTTATGCTTGGCTGTATCCCATTTTAAATAATGCAGCACTATCTATGGAAGACACTTTAAAATTTCTGGGAATTGCAGTCAGTGCAAAATGCAGCAGTTTGGCTGTTAAAGATACAAATGAACTGTACACAATTGCCAGTTGCTTATTGTACACATTTTAAAACATTAATATAACTTTCAAAGCCATGAGTATCTGCAGGGGGCCAAGGGACCCATTATGTTAGGAGACACATGGGTAATTGTGATTTTCATAATGAAGTCATCATATTTATCATGATTTTAGCACCATCACATTATACTGTGGATGCTATCATTTAAAGCCTATTTAAAGCTTTGAGAAAACTCTACGGCTTTGAGGTGCCATAAAAGATAAACTTTATTGAATACACATCTCAGTACTGAAGAAGCAAAATCAGCTTTAAGTTTCCCCTGGGAAAAATCTGGTTTGTTAACAATAGCTCTCCATAACCCCCACACACCAAGGTGTGTTCTGAATGGTTAGGTCTTGGCTGTGCTCTGATTGGCTAGGGGAGTGTTCTGTTTGGTTGTGCTCAGGTTAGTCTGAGTTGCAGAGGTGTTTAAGATTTTGGGGTTATGGAGTCGTTTGTCAATAAGGGCGGGTTTCCAAATGGCTGGTAGGCGGGAGGTATCATCTCGCTTGTTCATGCTGTGTGGGCGTTTTTCTATCTCGATGGCTTCTCTGATTATTCTGTTATTAAAATGTTCACTTTTGGCAATGGTTCTGGTATTTTTAAAGTCAAGTTCATGTCCTGTGGCTTTAAGGTGTTGGACCAGGGAAGATGTTGGTTCCTCTTTTTTGACTGAGTTCTTATGTTCTTCAATGCGTGTACTTATTCTTCAACTACACACTCTCACCAATATACTAACATCCAATGGATTCCATAGAAATAAGATTACAAACCTAATCCAAAAAGAAACCCCCACTAAAATCCAAGACAAAGAACAAGAAAACGGCAAAGCCCTCCTCCCATACATAAAAGGCACCACAGACAGAATCAGTAAGATCCTTCAGAAACACAACATCAAAACAGCATTCTGCACAAACAGAAAAATATCCACCATCCTTAGAAACCCCCAAGATAAAATTGAATTAGAAAATCAAGGAGTATACGAAATCCCATGCACCACTTGTCCCACCACATACATCGGACAAACCAACAGAAGAATAAGTGCACGCATTGAAGAACATAAGAACTCAGTCAAAAAAGAGGAACCAACATCTTCCCTGGTCCAACCCTTAAAGCCACAGGACATGAAATTGACTTTAAAAATACCAGAACCATTGCCAAAAGTGAACATTTTAATAACAGAATAATCAGAGAAGCCATCGAGATAGAAAAACGCCCACACAGCATGAACAAGTGAGATTATACCTCCCGCCTACCAGCCATTTGGAAACCCGCCCTTATTGACAAACGACTCCATAACCCCAAAATCTTAAACCCCTCTGCAACTCAGACTAACCTGAGCACAACCAAACAGAACACTCCCCCAGCCAATCAGAGCACAGCCAAGCCCCTAACCATTCAGAACACACCTCTACCCAATCAGAACACAGCCAAGCTCCCACCCAATCAGTTCATACCCCCACTGGCAGTTAAAAGGAAGAAACAGCTAAGACCAGACATTGCTGCTCAAAGCAAGAAGCTGAAAACACCAGCCTGAAGATGACGAATGTGACTTTGTCGAAACGTCGCCAAGACACTTCCAATTTTACGCGGGAGAAAACCCGAACAACCAAAGACCTATATACAAATACCCGCGAAAACCTCAGAAAACAAATAGTTATATAGCTATATATAGAGAGAATATAAAAGTCCTTATATAAAAGTAGTCCCCATTATTTTTAAATGATTCATAATATAGAGGAGTCATACTGAATGAAGGGCTTAAGTAAAAACATATGCAGGAACTGAAATATACACCAGCAGTCATAAATGGACAAGGATCTATTAGTAAATGTTGGGTGGAATCTCAAGATGTCATAGATTGTCTCATGTGTTTCCTCTTGAGATGTTACAAATAACTTTTAAAAGTATTCTAATCATATATGAAAATTTCTGAAATACTTGGAAGGAAATTGTATGACTGCTTGTCTTCTGAGGAAATAAGAACATTAATATCTATTATCTTAAATCCCCAAAGGGAATTTGTAGTATGACCAGTTGATTCAGAGATAGTCTTTGGTTGCTGAACTGATGATATCTGTTGTAAGTTAATTTGGTCCTAGTTTCCATAAGGTGGTTAAGGCTATTTATGCTCAAGTTTTTCCCTGATCTTCACATCAGTAATATGAGATGAAATATTTTTGTGCTTGACAGAAGATGCCAGGTTGTCTGTTCTCTTGTTGAATTTATTTTGCAGAACTCCTCATGAAGAATTTTTGAGAATTAAGATTGGTAATGCATACTATAAAATTAATATCTTCCTGGACGTGTACTATGTAGAAAATACATTTTTACTGATTGTCTTCATTCACATTTCCAGCACAAATAAGTCAATAGGACATAGAGACAGCTGCAAAACTGACATCAAGTTTTCTTAAGCTACTTCAAAATCATAGAAAGCTTTTAATCTTGGGTCAAACAGAAAATTAGGTTTTAAGCAAATTGAATGTAAAATAACTAAAGCAGATCATTTTTTCTTAGTTTAGTATAGTAACACTATAAATAAAATTAATTAAAGCAAAGTATGAATATATTCAACAGTATTAAAGAAATATACTTCAAACTTAATCATTATAACAATGGAGAGAGAGGGAAGTGACTTGAAAATTGTTATAATTAGAAAATTACATTATAAACAGGATATTCTGAATTTCTCATTATTTAATGTGGCCTTTCATTGGTCTAAAGCAAATTCAAATTATTCTGTAAGTCACATAAATAACTAATACCACTTTTAGCAACTTAGTTCAACTGCCTATAAAAAAGTTATTGCATAAGAATCCACAAGTCTTTTAAAGCCTGCTATAGAAATCAGAGCTATTGTGGCATAATAATTAAAGTGTAGAATTGGCATTAACCCTGGGGAGAGCCAGGTTCAAATCCACCCTCAGCCCCAGAAGCTCACTGGATGCCTTTTGATCAGTCAATCTATCCTAGCCCAGTGTATATTATAGGTTTCTTTTTATTGAGAGTGTTGTGGTTCCGGCTAATGAAACATTCCAAAGAACTTCCAGGCATTTATTTTCCTAAAAGTCTTTTTTTGTTACAAAATGTCAGCACAGGCATAACGGAGGGATGCTAGGATCTAAGTTCTCTTCCTCTGAGCAGTTAAATTATCAGCATGTTCCTTCCCTAAATTAGCCGTCATATCTCACATTATCCAATTAGTGTGAAGGTCAAATGTTTTCTTCCTCTTTCTTTCCCGGGCTTTACCCCCAACGCCCCTTCTGCTCTTTATTAACCCCATATTTATCAGACAATTCTGCATATTGTCAAAAGCAAGAATATACAATATTTGCAGCATTGACATCCGGCCCCCCTTACAAGAAGGACAGATCCTGTAAACTAAACAAAAGCATATGTTAAGGGTTATCTTTCGGTTTGTTGGGGTGTTTCATATGAAACCTTTTGACCAATCTGTCAGTTTTCACTTCACTGGGAAGTGAAATGTTAAGGGAAAATGTGGAAGCAGCAGAGGCATGTGGACCAAATAAACCAAAGTCCATTAGGGGTTACCAGAAATAAACGACATATCTATTTTAACCTTCATCAAATAAATCAACTGTTTTATTTTTAGCAATCTTGATCTTTAATCCGTATAAATAATATCATAGAACTTTATTTCTTTTAATTTTTTGTCCCTTCTCATAAAATACTTTAAATCTTTAACAAGCCTCTTTTGTAAAACTAATATAGGAAAATTATCCATGTCAGTTTCTTGGTTTGTTATTTATATATCCCTTTTAATTATTAAGTCCAGTGTAACATTTTTTTCCATGTAGCCTGTCATTTTTAAATCCACTTTGAAATCACTCTTAATCTTGTCAGGTAAAACTTGTTCTTCATCCATAAAATCTTTTTATTCAAAATATCCTTCAATATGTCCAATGTTAAAATATTTTGCTTCATTCTGTAATTTTGAGTTGAGTTTGGGTGTTCTTCTCCTTTAGCTATAATCTTTAGCTCCCCCTAGTTTCTTCTTGTGTCCAGTTTTTAATTTTATCATTTTTTTTCCAAATTCAAAACAAAAACATTTTCCCAGCGACGGATTCTTTATTATTAAGTCCAAAATCTTATTTCAAAGTTATCTGTATCATTAGCCAATTTGTAACTTTCCAAAGTCAAATTTTTAATAATCTTTTGCTGTTTATTAAAAAAAATTAAGTTCTTAAGCTTATAGTTAAAGCTTCTCTTGATAATGATTAAAGGAAACTTATCTGGTACTGTAAAATTTGTAAATCCAAGGTGCCTACTGGTAATAGCAGAAAAGCAATTAATAAGTAATGTCCAAAAGAATTTTAAAAACGGAAATATGTGAACCCAATGTTCTTTCGAAGGTCCTGACTGCTGTTTGAGCAAGGTGGTTAATTGCTCATCTCCCAGAACTCCAAACTCCCTGGAGACCACTGTACTCATGAGGAGTAATTGTTGGGAGTACTTGTGGGCAATTTCAAGTTGTCTCCTTGTTTGGAGACGAAGAGCCAGTCCATTTGCTGGCTTTTCATTCCTCTGTGGTCATCCACTCCACTTTTTGTGAAGCTGTCTTAAATTCACTATTTCTTTCCCCACCACAATGATGGTAATCGAAAGACCCTGAGATGGGGGTGGAAAAATGCGGCATCCTGTGATATTTTTCCAGGGAGATAAAAATTACTCTGTTAGATGACATTGAAGCGTTGGTGGATATGAGAGTATAGATGGATGTTTTTATTTTGAATACTTGGCTAAGTGTTAGCTTGGTGTATGTATGTCCAAAGAGGTTGCTTCTGCACTTTGGTATTTGGAAGTGAGTACTGAATCGGGTGTGTTTAGAGAAATTTATAGACATTGCCCATAAATTTTATGAGTCAATGTTCTTTCTCATTTTTCTTTGGTTGGTTTCAGAGGCTGCATTTCAGCCATTTGTTTATAACTAGTTTTTGTCTAAGTTGTAAGTGAACAACAGTGGTTTGTAATTTCCTTTGATATATTCCATGACTGAATGTAAGGTTTGCTGCTAAATTACTAAAGCAAAAAATCTTAATTATCTACAGAATAATTTACTTCTATTGGCAATCCTCCCAGTATTCCCTTTGATTTATTACAATAAATATATAACTGTATCGTAACATCTTTGATCTAGTTATGCTAAATTTTAGGTTTTGTTTGATGCATATATTTCCACACAACCTGAATTTCCCTCTTTGTTTCAGCAATAAGGAAGACCAGCAAAAATCTATTTTTATCAAGTCAGAACAAGGTGGTTTTAAATTGGATGAAAATGTGCAGTTTCATCTCTATATTAGCACCTCCCCTTGTGGTGATGCTCGGATATTTTCACCACATGAAGCTGTCCAAGAAGGTACAAATGGTTCTCTGGTGGAGATTATTCCAATAAAGCCAAAGCAAAAGAGTTTATTTAGATAAAGCCAAAGAGAGTTCTTCTAGTTTCTAAAATCAAAATCAACTAAGTCCCTTAATATAAAACAAACAACTGACCCACTTTTGGCCCCTTCATACATCATAAAAAATGTCTTTGAATTAATCTATGATTTCATTATCATTATTCAACACACATGCAAGATATACAATTTATATCTGTATATAATTTATTTATTTAATTGTAAATAACTATATAAAATAATTGTAAAGAATAGTAATAACCCATTCATTCCTACAACAGCTTATTTATTGTGGCTTTAATTCTGTATGTAAATTACTTTGAAATATGTAAGTTATAGGTAATTTTTTTAAAAAAATCCTGAGGTTACTTTGATTTGAATACATGAAATGTTAACAATGAAGGTTAGATAATATTATCAATTTTATGTTTATAAAATGCTGGGTAAAATTATTATTGCACATAATAAGTTTTCTAATTGCACTACATTTTGTGTTGTTTTCCTGTTCTGTCAATTCCCTGGCTGAAATAATAAATAAAAATAATGCTTAATATTATTGCTTTAATGGTTAAGGTACCAGGCTAGAAACTGGGAGACTGTGAGTTCTAGTCCCTTTCTGCCATGAAAACCCACTGGGTGAATTTTAGGTGAATCTCTTAGGCCAAGTCATCTCACAGGATGGTTGTTGTGGGAAAAATAGGAGGGGAAAGGAGTATCAAGTATGCTTGCCACGTTGAGTTGAATAAAGATGCCATATAAATAAAATAAATAATAAGTAAATAATACATATAATATATATATAAGTTTTATAGTTGTATTAAAAGTAATGTTTATCTTTTATGCTTTGTTTTGTTACTATGGTGGCTTGCATGATTCAGATCAAGGAGACAGACACCCTAACCGGAAAGCAAGGGGTCAACTACGGACAAAAATTGAATCTGGGGAAGGAACGATCCCTGTCCGTGCTACAACTACGATCCAGACGTGGGATGGAGTTCTTCAGGGAGAGAGGTTACTTACTATGTCTTGCAGTGATAAGATAGCTAGGTAAGCTATCTTTTTACATTGATATATTTCAGATTGGGGTGGACAGCATTTTATGGCTCAGGGACATAAGAGGGACATTATCAGTTTTCATTTTGAGAGAGTTTTGAAAGTAACACCAGTATGTTATCCTTTTTAAAAAAGCAAAACCATCCCATAGATTTTTGCGTGCAGCCTTATCCAGACCTTCAGCAGCTCTTGCATGACCTGGGTATGTCCCCCTCGCCTCACATGAATTGCCATATTTTGAATGTTTTTAGATACAGATGGAGCCCTCTCTTGCTTATCTGTCTAAAAGAACTTAAGGCAGATGATACTGTGCTCTCTCTTTCAATCCCTGACAACTTCATCCTGTTGGTTCTCATAGATCATAGCTGCTTTGGGATAGCTTATCTTAAATTTTCAGAGAAAAATATAGGAGAAAATTGACAAAAGGAGATAACAGCATGTACTTTCCTGTCTGCTGAAGGCTTTAAGTTGGAAATATCACTTACTGCCAGAAGAAGAATATTTATTTACTCATGATTTCTTTGATCAAATATTAAGTATTTCTTATAAATCAATTGATATATGATGTTCAATCTTATCATATTTTTGTAAAGCAAGAGATATAGTGACTGTAATTTTTTCAATGATATGTGATTTAAAAATAATGATTTGAAATGTATTTTAACACAAATTATAATTTGTTTAAGTATAACCTAATTATACTTCATAGTACATTGGAAATTCTAAAATGAGACTTAACATGCAAAGCATAAGTTCCACAATATTACAGCCCTTCTACTCTTTTGAACCTACTCTAAGCTTAAACCACAAACTTAAACATGTCAATCAGAGTTGTATCAACAAGACATATGGAAGAAATGTTAGAAGCACATGATACTCAAAATGTATAAAAATCAATTCTGTGTATCCTAACTTGATTATACTACTCAGAATAGTTCAACTGCATTTAGTTTTATTTGGCTAATATGATTAAATCTGGAATCCTTTCAAGTTTCACTAAAGTGCATATTAAGCTACCATAAATATTTATCTGTGGATGTTGAGACTCTGTATCACATGTTACATGTAAAAAAATATATATTGGGTTAAGAGCTCTTGGCAGCCAATGAAATGAAACCTCTCACCTCTGTAAATTAGTCTTTTTTTTTTTTTACTCTAAATCAGTGTAGTATATACACTTGTAGGACCAGTTATTATGCCAACATTTTGCCAATTTCCTTGCTTCCTGGTGTTTCAAGGCTCAGTTCAGACAGAGGTCAATGGTTGAACACCGTTTAACTGGATGGCTGACCCACTTAAAACAGTATCTTCATCTTGACTTAAGACCCCAGTTTATAAGCCTCATGCAGTCCATAAGCCTATGACACTAGTTAAAAATTAATTATACCAAAAGAAACGGTGACACTCTAAGTGATTCACATTTGATAACTCCAATAGCTTCTTTCAATAAAAAAAAGCACGGGAGGTAAAAGGAACCTGAGGATCACCCTAGCATAATCATCCTGGGCAGAGTAGTAGTTTCCTGAAATCACCTATCCAATTACTAGTAGAACCATTCTACTACAGTTCCTTCATCTCCCAACTCAGATATCCTATCCAGAAAAATATTTTGATCAATGACATCCGAAAGGAGTATTAGGAGCCAGTATATTAGGTTTATGGTAGGTTTTACAAAAGTCACCTTTAAAGGTGCCATAAAAGAGGAATTTACAACAACATGGATTCAGCAGGTCATGTTCCCCATTATTCCACTTAATAAGCCAGAAAGGGCAATGGTCAGTCAAATAAACATGATCAAGTATTTTGTTAATATCCTCAGTCCTCAAAAATTGATGTGTCATAGTTCCGATAGATCAGTGATGGCGAACCTTTTAGAGACCGAGTGCTCAAACTGCAGCCCAAAACCCACTTATGTATCGCCGGGTGCTGGGTGGGTGTGGCCACTGGGTGGGCATGGCTATGGTAGAGATGATATTAAAGGGGGTGAGGGAAGAGATGTTATTAAAGAGGGTGGCGGTAAAGACGATATTAAAGGGGGGTGAGGACTACCTGTACTTTATCACTTTTTTCCATTTTTTTGGGTCAAGTTTTTGACACCTTGCTAGGTGACTGGTAGTACTTGAATATTGCCATATTCTAAAGTGGTACAATTGGTGAAAAGGTTGAAAAGCCCGGCTCTCAGGGCTTTTCCAGTCACCTAGCAAGGTGTCAAAAACTTGATGACCCCCCCAAAAAGGAAAAAAGTGATAAAGTACAGTAGTCCTCGACTTACAACAATTCTTAGTGACTGTTCGAAGTTACAAAGGCACTGAATAAAGTGGCTTATGACCATTTTTCACTTATGACCCTTGCTGCATCTCCAAGGTCATGTGTCTCCCGCCTTCTCATTCCCATCTCCCTCCCTCCCTCCCTCCTTTCTTCCTTCCTTCCTTCCTTCCTTCCTTCCTTCCTTCCTTCCTTCCTTCCTTCCTTCCCCCTCCCCTCCTTCCTTGCCTGCCTCCCTTTATCATTCCCATCTCCTTCCTTCCTTCCTTCCTTTTCCCTCCCCTTCCTTCCTCTCTCTCTCTCTCTCTCTCTCTCTCCCTTTCTCCAAAGTGCAAACAGGCACGTCCTCCTCCCCCACGACCTTCTGCAAAACACAAACGGGTGCCACGTCCCACCTGCCTCCTCTGAAGTGCAAACATGCACATCCTCCTCCTCCCACCCCCCGAGAGCTTCTGCAAAGCGCAAATGGGTGCCACATCCCACCTGCCTCCGAAGTGCAAACACGTGCATCCTCCTCCCCCCACCCCCACAAGCTTCTGCAATGCGCAAACAGGCGCCATGTCCCACCTGCCTCCTCTGAAGTGCAAACATGTGTGTCCCCCTCCCCCTGCCCCCTGCAACCTTCTGCAAAGCGCAAATGGGCCCCATGTCCCACCTGCCTCCTCTGAAGTGCAAACACATGCATCCTCCTCCCCCCTTGAGCTTCTGCAAAGCGCAAATGGATGCCAGGTCCCACCTGCCTTCTCAAAAGTGAAAACATGCACATCCTCCTCCTCCTGCCCCCTGCAAGCTTCAGCAAAGTGCAAACAGCTGCCATGTCCCACCTGCCTCCTCGAAAGTGCAAACTCATGCTGCTTTGCTCGCTCACCTTTTCTCCAAACTGCTGCTGCTCGTTCACTGCACCGTTGCTTCCAAATGCCATCTGCTCATTCGCTCGCTGCACTGCCGCCAAAACCTGCTCCTTTTATAGGTTCCATTCTCCCTGCCCAGCTCTTGCAGCTGTTCCCATGTGAGCGCTGCTGGATTTAGTTTTCCTGCCCTCTCCAGTTCCCACTAGTCATGCGCACATGGAGAGGGGGAGGGGAGTGTCCCTCTAGTGTGCATGCCAACAGAAAAGGCTTTGCATGCCCAGTGTGGCACGCGTGCCATAGATTCGCCACCACGGCGATAGATGAAACCAATTAAAAGAACTTTAAGGCAAGGATTTCTTCCTTAAAGAACATTTTATTCAGGAAACAAAGTATCAGCACTTACATAGTTGAACCCAAGACTAAAGTTCCCTCCCCTGATACAAAGTAACAAGTTGCAATTCCCACCCCAGAAAGGCCATCATAAATCACATTCACCAAATAATCTAAAATCCTCCCGCTTTACAGCCCGCCAAAACTTTATCTAGAATTGACCTTGAAGCTCACCCAGCTGCTATTGTTTAGGTTAACTTAAAAAGCTCAAGCATTCCTCCTATCCCCCCTTCTACATCCGAGAATCCCAAGCAACAGAAAAAGCACAAGTAAAGTAAAAGGTGAAATGGCTGCAATTTCTTAATTGTCACAGTGTTGACATCCGTCCCCCCTTAACAGAAAGGAGAAGTCCTGCAAATCAAACAAAAGCATAGATTAGGGATTTCCCCTCGGTTTGTTTGGATGTTTATCATAAAATTTATGAATAAGTCTATCAGCTTTTACATGTACACTTTACCCAAGTGGCCTCTGATAATGGGTAGCCTTTCCATTGCACCAAGTATTGCAATTTCCCCTTGTACAATCTAGCATCAAGAATACGTTTCACTTCATAATGAGTCTCCCCAGCCACCACAACTGGTCCAGGAGCTTTCTTGGGAGGGGATCTTAGAATTGATTCCCTGAAAGGTTTTAACAAGCTGCAGTGAAACACAGGGTGAATCTTCCCTAAAAGCTGAGGAAGCTTCAATTCTACAGTAACTGGGTTTAGAACTCGCACTATGGGGAAAGGACCCAGGTATTTTGGTCCCAATTTTTTGCTAGGCAATTTGAGTCTTAAGTATTTTGTGGACAGATAAGCCTTCCCCCCCACTCAAAATGACCGCTCTTTTCTTATCAGCTTGTTTTTTATATGTTTCTGAAGCTTTTTTCAGTGCTTTCTTGGCATTGTCCCACATTCCCTTCCAAGCTGACATCCATTGGTTTAACTTCTGAGAGGCAGGGTATTTTGGGAACATTCAGGGATAGGGATAAAATCCCTTCCAGTGGAATTTCTTAAAAGGAGTGAAACCAGTGCTACTGTGGACCGTGTTGTTGTAGGCCACTTCAGCAAATGGGAGGAGGTCAGTCCAGTTTGTCTGTTGGTAATCCATATAGCACCTAAGGTATTGTTCCACCATTGCAATCATTTTTTCAACTGCCCCATTCATAGACAGGTGAAAAGCTGATGACAATCCTTGCATTGAATCAATTATTTTCAGAAAGTTTCTCCAGAATTTTGCTGTAAATTGCAACCCCCTGCCAGAGATTATCCACTTTGGCACACCGTGTAGTCGGTAAATGTGTTTAAGGAACATCTTAGCCAATTTCCAGGCTGATGGGAGGCCAGAGCAGGCAATGAAATGAGCCTGCTTTGAAAAAAGATCAGTCACAATTACTGTATTTCCTCTGCTTTCAGGTAACTCGATGATAAAGTCCATAGCGATCTCTTCCCAGGGTTGGGAAGGTCCACAATAGGTTGCAACAGTCCAGGAGGCTTCCCTGGAATTCTTTTCATGGTAGCACAGACTGCACAGCTTTTGACATAGTTCTCTACATCATTCTTCAAGCCCGGCCACCAAAATCGCCTCCGAATTAAATGCAGCGTTTTTAAGTAACCAAAGTGACCAGCCTGTTTTACATCATGATTGCACTGGAACGCTTGAAGTCTGAGTGACTCAGGCAGATATAATTTTCCTCCCTTGTAAGCCAACCCATCCCTTTGGGTCAGGATGCTTCGACTATCCTTAAACCACTGATCATTAATTAAATCTTGTTTTAACTTCTTTGTCACAAGCTCATCGGGGTTAGGAGATTGAGGGTTCTGTGGGTTAATTTGAGAAATAACCTGTGGTGCAGACATGATAGAATCTATGACTTGTTCACGCTGGCTCTTATACTGGGGCAGTCTGGATAGGGTATCGGCCAAGAAATTCTTTCCACGTGGTATGTATCTTAGGGTGAAGTTAAAATGATTAAAATACTGCGGCCAGCATACCTGTTTGGGAGATAGTTTACCCCTGTTTTACTCCCTAGTTTTCAATGCCTCTACGTTTTTATGATCAGTCCAAACTTCAAAAGGCACCTTGCTCCCCTCTAGGTAGTGACACCACATCAACAAAGCCCATCGAATCACAAAGGCTTCTTTCTCCCAAACAGCCCATCTTTGTTCAGCGTTGGTGAACTTTTTTGAAGTGTAAGCACAGGGTTGTAAAATCCCATCACAATTTTTCTGCAAAAGTACAGCTCCTACAGCCACATTGCTGGCATTGGCTTGAATAACAGATGGCTCCTCTGGGTAGGGGTGTTTTAAGACTGGTTCAGCAGCAAATAGTCTTTTTAAGTTCTCAAAGGTGGTTTGGCATTCCATAGTCCGTTGTAGTGGCTGACCAGGTTGTGGTTTCCCCCTATATTTGCCTGTTTTTAACAGTTCTGCCAGGGGTAAAGCAGTCTCAACAAATGATGGGGTGAACTGATGGTAGAAATTGGCGAGCCCCAGGAAACTTTGAGCTGTTTTTGAACGTCGCCATTCAATTACAGCCTTCTCTTTGGCAGGATCCATCTCAATGCCCTCACTGGAAATCTTATAGCCCAAATAGTCCAAACGTGTCTGATGAAATTTGCACTTTGACAGTTTGACATAGAGTTTAGTGCTTAGCAGTTTTTTCAACATCTCTTGCACTAAACCCACATGGTCTGCCATATTCTCGCTATAGATTAAGATGTCATCAAGATACATTAAAACACCCTTGTACAAATGATTGTGTAGCACCTGGTTAATCAGCTGCATAAACACAGCAGGAGGTCCTTGTAATCCAAATGGCATAATTTTAAACTGATAGCTGCCGAAAGGACTGTTAAAAGCAGTTTTCCATTCATCGCCATCTCTTATTCTCATGCGGTAATATGCCTCTCACAGATCCAATATAGTAAAAATTCGCCCCTTCGCTAGATGGGTTAACAAATCCTTCAGTAGAGGGAGGGGGTACATATTTTCTATGCTCACGCAGTTGAGCCCCTTATAATCAACGCAGAGGCGGAGCTACCCATCTTTCTTTTCTTTGAATAGTACTGGGGCTGCCACTTGGGATTTTGCCGGTTCAATGAATCCTCTGGCCAAATTCTTGTCAATGTATTGCCGCAACTCTGCCACCTTGAGGGGGATCATTGCATACATTTTCGGCTTTGGCAACTTTGCTTCTCCTTGGCCGATGGCTGGGTTGCTTTTCTTTTCTCTGGTGGGCTGTGCTGCCTCTCTGCTGCAAGAATGGACAAGGCAAGCCACTGTCCGCTGACCCAGCTGGCCACATCTAAAACATCTAATCTGTGGGTCTGAAGATGGTCTGGGTCTGAAGACGGTTCCACTGCACCTGCTGCTGGGAGTCATCGAAGTGGTGGTCGTCTCGCCAGTCCTGGTCTCGGTTCCAGTGCGGGAGTTGTCGGCTGCTTATAGTGGGATAGGTCGATGTCCATCTTTATTGCCACCCAGTATCACTCCTGCAGTTGATCAGAAATTCCACGATAGATACATGCTTGGAACAGATTGGTGTCCAGGCTGTTCTTGAAATGGTGCACCAAGTATCATTCTGGCCACCGCTCAATACGATCTGCGACCCTCCGGAACTCATGTACATATTCTTTTGCTGATCTGCCTGCCTGCTTCACTTCATGAATGTCCTTTTTTGCCTGTCGAGCTATGGATTTGTCCTCGAATCTGGCTCTCAGTCCTCGGACAAATAGGTTGTAGTCCCATAGCTCTGGAGCTTGTTCATTGTGCAAATTATTCAGCCACTCCAATGCCTCACCCTCCAGGTTTGCCACTATGACATGGACCATCATGGTGAGGTCCGAGTAGGCATGCACATTTTGATTCATGTAGGGATGCACTTGGTTCAAAAAGAAAGTTAACTTCTCAGGATCAAAAGTGGATTTAAAAGATGGGAGTGTTATGGGCTGCTGCCTGTCTAGCAAGACGTGTAGCCATCCATACTGCTGCATTAGGCCACGTTGAATGCCCCCTGCCTGATCAAACCTTGGCATGGGCTCTGGGCTAGTGTAGCATTGATGATGGTACTTAGGGCTGTGTTGCTGCTAGTGAGGCTCAGGGCTTCAGCGGCCTTCGAAGAATTCTTCTTTGGCTGGGCTATCTCTGAGTGCCATGAGTCTCCACTAGGCAGGGTCCATTACGATGACCAGATGTGCTCTCAGGTCTTTGGTCTCACCCCTGCCACTGGAGTCTCAGAAACCACACTTTCTATTGGTGCAATGGCCTGCGCTCCATCCGCCAATGTAGTAGCTGTGGTTATGATGCTGGTGACAGGTTCTTCCTTCTTCTCCATTTTGGGATCTTCCTTGAGTCTTTGTCAGCCTCCCTTCTGCTTTGGGTAGGTGACTGGAGCTCAGGACCCCGTAAATTTAAAGAAAGAGTGAGTCTTAGGTTAATGTCATGGTTCCAATAGATGAAACCAATTAAAAGAACTTCAAGGTAAGGATTTCTTTCTTAAAGAATATTTTATTCAGGAAACAAAGTATCGGCACGTACATAGTTGAACCCAAGACTAAAGTTCCCTCCCCCGATACAAAGTAACAAGTTGCAATTCCCACCCCAGAAAGGCCTCATAAATCACATTCACCAATTAATCTAAAATCCTCCCCGCTTTACAGCCCACCAAAACTTTATCTAGAATTGACCTTGAAGCTCACCCAGCTGCAATTGTTTAGGCTAACTTAAAAAGCTCAAGCATTCCTCCCTTCCCCCCTTCTACATCTGAGAATCCCAAGCAACAGAAAAAGCACAAGTAAAGTAAAAGGTAAAATGGCTGCAATTTCTTAATTGTCACAGCATTGACCAATGCTTATCTAACACAGCTTGGCCAGTGAGTGCTCTGCACAGCTCCAGTATGTGAAGTGCACTAACTGCAAAGTCCTTTTGTGACTTCACCTTTTGAGAATCTTAAAAATTAGTCACACTGGGTGTTAGCAAGTCCAATATTCTCTTTTCCTTTGACCAAGTTAGGACAATTAATAAGAAATAGCAACTATCAGGAAATAAAAGATTTTATTTTCTCTTTGCAGTCATATAAACTGGATTGTGTTCCATAGAGTTCTAGGAAGTCTATTGTGTAGGTGCTATTTTGCTTTGGAGTCTAATGTTTTTTCTCATTACTGGCAACAAATTAGCAAAAGCTGAAAAAATAATGAAATGTCAGGGTGAGTTTCAAGAGGCAATCATACACAAAAAATGCTTCACATGCCTACTGTATTATTGTTGTTGAGTGTTGACATGCTAAAAGCAGTTGATGTTATTTGTTTCCCTTTAGATGGAATGTACTTGGCATTCAAGGAGCTTTACTTAGCCTCTTTGTAGAGCCAATATACCTCTCAAGCATTATCTTGGGAAGTTTGTATCATGGAGACCATTTGTCCAGGGCAGCATATCAGCGGATAGCAGAGATTGAAGATCTACCACCTCTTTATATACTTAACAGACCTTTACTCAGTGGTAAGCATGAAAGGAAAGAAAAATTAAATCTCTTCTAATGTGCTGTCATGCTTTTCAAAATATTGTAGCTAACACAATAACTTCAATAAATGGTAAATCTATTCCAAGAGCTCAGAATTAACTAGACCAGGGGTGTCAAAATCAATTTCATTGAGGGACACATCAGCATCATGGTTGCCCTCGAAGAGCCAGTTGCTGTCCCCTTCTCTCCTTCAGGCTTGCCCCACAGAAGCCTCCTCACCCTATTGCCTTCTCTCCCACCTCACTCCTCCTCCTTCCTGCCCAAACCCCTCCTTTTCTATCCTCTCCTCTCCTTCCCCATGCACTCACTCATTGCCCGGCTGGCCTTCTCACGCAGTGCTCATTAGTTGGAGCTGCGTGCGCTGATTCTGGGGTTCCCACCAAGCCCTGGCAGCTCCAGCTGACTCTTTCCCCGAAGACTGCATGCAGCTGCTGGCCACCCCCAAGGCTGCTGGAAGCCCTGATCATTTGGAGCCACATGTGCTGATCCCGGGGCTTCAGCAGAGCCCCAGCAACACTGTAGCTCCAGCTGACTCTCCCCCAGGCCTATCTCACGCTGCCACCACTTCAACTCACACACATACACACACACACACACACACCTGCGACATACTGAATCAACTCTCCTACTAGTCTGCTTGCAGGCCAGATCTAAACACATCACGGGCTGGATCTGGCCCGCAAGCCTTGAGTTTAACATGTCTGAACTAGACTGTTGCTATTGACTATGGTTTAGTACAAAACTAGGGATAAACATGGTGAAATTGATGGGCATGAGAGAGCCTTCTATTGTTTTTGCACATGACTGCAAACATCTATGCCTTATTAAAGGAATGTTGCTCAAAGTTTTAATTAATTTAAAAACTGAGCCACACACTGAATAATGTTGTGGTTTGTTTTAGGATAACTGAAGAACATAGTGCGAAGTGAGTGAAAAGATTGCTGTTAGAGCCAAGGGCTGCTTTTTGTTAAAAATTGCCATTGCTGAGGAAAAATAAAATGTTAGTACTTAAATGGAGAATGTTCACCAGGAGACCTAAGAAGCCTATTTAAGTAGACTAGTAATCTCTTACACAAGCTGTATAAATGGCTGTATTATATAAAAAAGCTTTTTTCCAAAGAACCATGAAACTATACATTAGATAAAACTCCACCATTAAGTCTTTTTTTTGTTTTATTCTTTTTATTAATTTATAATATAAAATACAAAAGCATATAATAGGAAAAATAGGGGAGGAAAAAGGGAAGAAAAAAGTGTAGAAAAGAAGGGAAAAATAAATAAAAAGCATTGACTTCCCACTCCCTTTGGTGCAGTAGAATAAGATAGTAACATTGAACCTCAACTTTTTACTTTTCCAAAATAGTATAAACTAGCCATTTTTATAACAACAGATCTATCTAATCAGTAAAACCTAAAATCAAAGTTTCATTTTGTTCTACCTCAAGCACAAAGCCCAGAAGCGGTTTCCAAGCAGAAACAACAGTAATTGTTTTTTTTTCTTTTATCGAAGCAGCCAATTTAGCCATCTCTGCTAACTCCATCCTGCTGAAAATTGTAATTAAAAATGTTAACACCAGGAAAATCAAATATATATTATAGTAAATACATTTAATCTATTCTTAAAAGTGATAGTGTACTTTTTTCCTCTTAATATATAGAACTGAAAGCATAGTTAATAGGAGAGCAACACATTATAACTGCTTTTGTGCCCACATATGCTTGATCTTATATACTAGCTTTTATTAAACATTGGAAATGATTTGATCTCTAAAACAGATCTACAATCTATTTGGTATCACCCTAATTTTTTCTTCAGATACTGATGATATTTTTGTTTGGTCATTTCAGGTATTAGCAATGCTGAAGCCCGTCAGCCAGGAAAAGCACCTAATTTCAGTGTGAATTGGACAGTTGGGGATGCTGGGCTGGAAGTTATTAATGCTACAACAGGCAAGGATGAGCTTGGTCGTGCATCCCGTCTTTGTAAGCATGCACTATATACTCGCTGGATGCGTGTTTATACAAAGGTAGGTTTCAAAAATAGACAGTCCAGTGTTACTTTATGGCTATTGGACTTACTATAGGATTTTATCTCTGAGAGCTGAATGTTTTCAAGGTATGAACTCCGAGGAACATCAAATATGATTTTATTGTTGCTGCTGCTCCAAGAACAACCGGGAAATAATAAACAATAGAACCAAGACATACTGCCTTCTTTGATGGGGAATTACTTGCTATTCAGTTATTGCTGAGCTAAACTTCCAGAAGCCCCAATCAGCCTCATCAATTATAAGAAATGTAGGAAAATTTTATGTGACAACATGTGCAGAGCCACAATTTTCCTATCCATGGTGTAAATTTCTTTTCTTATCGCCTATTTATCTCATAGGACAGAGGAAAAGCTTTGCCATGTTAAGAATTTGGCTTAAATGATCTAGGAAAAAAAGTCTACATCAAAGGTCCTCAAATTCTTTATGAAGTTTGAGCTTATTCATCGGCTCCTAAATATTATATGAAAATAATTTCATAAATTCTATTTTAACAAAGAGTACACCACTACTAATAGTAATACTACTAATTATAACATTGCTTGCTTGGTTAGTCCTATGGACCCTTGCGAGTTGATACTGAGCACTTTGGGGAATTCTAATCTACACATATTCATTTCTAATAAGAATAGAAAGTCTTCTCCTTCTCCTCCTCCTCCTTCTTCTCCTTTTTTCTTCTCCTTCTCCTTCTCCTCCTCCTCCTCCCAAAATGTAATAACATTTACAAAAATTACGAACAAGAGAAAAACATGTAGAGCATGGCTTCTAAAATTGTTTCCAACCTTTTTACCAGCAGTGACTATTATCCTTTGTAACAAACATATCTAGGTTGGGTCTATATGGGTGTTCCTGGTCTTCCATTGTGTTTTTTCTGTTCATGTTTATGTACAGGATAGGCTATGTATCTCGTCTCTGGGTCATGTAGGAGGGAGGAGAGCTTTGAATGAATAGCCAGTAACATTTTGAATTGCTGTCCAGCCACCTCTCCAATAGGGTTGAATTGGGATTATTATTTTTTTTTTAATGTTTTACTTCACATCCCCTGCCAGACTTAATCCTCTTTTGAGTTCAGGATTTTACTTGCCAGCTTCTTCCCCAAATCAAATTCTGTTTTCATTCTTGGAAAGTTATCTTACTAAAGGACAAGAGCACTTGATATAAGTTCTTCCCTTTATTCTATTGAATTGAGGAGAATAAAATACAAGAATAAGAAGCAGAGGAAATTTATTTAAAACAGAGAAGGTGACTACTGCAATGTACTGTGAGCACTTGAAAATATTTATTTAAAGAAACCTAATTTTAAAAAATCCATAAAAATTTCTGGGGAGAAAAGAGTTTTCTTTCTCCATCATACTGGTTTACCTAGTTCAAAAGCACCTGCCTCTGCATGGCTGGGCATGGCTGTAGCTCGGTGGGCCCTTTCTCTCTAGGAAAAGAATGGGCTGTGAGATGCAGGTGTTTTCATCCTGCTGAGTGTAATTCAAATAACCTTTGGGCCAGCAGTGTTTCTCAACCTTGACAATTTTAAGGCATGTGGACTTCAACTCCCAGAATTCCACAGCCAGCATTGGCCTGGGATTGCTCTGCTTTCAATAGCCCTCACTAAAGGGGACTGAACCATGAAACAGAAATGAATAGTTGATTGGAAAAGGATGGGATTTTTAAAGTCCAAATGATTTTTCTGTTAGTAAGATTCTATGTTAATGTTTGAACACATGCTATTTATTTGTGGGTTTGAAAGCATTGCAATTTAATATTAGAATTACAAAATAGGAGGAAGGACATGGGGTATTTGGTGTTGATTTAGAGATTAATTCTAATGTAAGTTTTATTAAAAAAAATCAGTTTACTGGGTTTCAGTTCACAAGAATTTAGAGCAATCAAGGTGGTGCTTTAGATTAATATCTCTTTTTTTCTCTTTGATTTATCCAGCTTCCTGCCAGTCTTCATTCAAAAGTCAATAAGCCAAATATATATCATGAAACAAAACAGGTAGCTGTGGACTATCAAACTGCCAAAGAGTGTTTGTTTAAAGCATTTCTGAAGGCTGGCCTTGGGGCCTGGGTGGAGAAGCCTATAGAGCAGGATCAGTTTTCCCTGGTTGTCTGAATGATGGTTTGCACTTTGTGGAACTCTGATGAAAGGTCCGGTTTCTGTATCAACATTTCATCTGTTCATCTATAACAGCAGCTTTTTAACTTTTGTGATTTGGGGAACTAACTTGTGATTAATTATTTTTGGTTTTGTTAATTCAAATTAAAGAAAAAACTGATAATATAGGCACTAGTTTGGAATCAAAACAAAATTACTATCTCAAGACTTTTATCTTTGGAGGAAAAAAATCTTGGTGCAATTTTTTTTTCAATAATTCATCCACAGTTTTTAACAATTATTTTAATGAATTGCTGTCAGATGCATATGTAATGCATGTTGGATAGGATTTTTACATGCCATTTAGTATGTACTTTAACTTTGTGTTCTATTTTCAGAGCCTTAGGAAAAAAAAATATATATGCACTTTTAGAATTTTATTTTTAAATTGATTAATATCATAGCAATGATAGAAATTACAAAACTGGACCGGTGTTAGACACTTTTTCTTGCTTCTGTCCCAACCCTTAAAACACAGCTGCTGAAAATCTTTGTCTTCGCTGTGTGTATGTGATAGTTTTTAACATGCTACTTTATATTCCATTTTAAAATACTTGTCTTCAATTAGTGTTTATATACATTGTGACATTATTGGTTTTTATTATTGTAAACTGGAAATTATTTGTAAACTAATACAGTATAGACTTCAGCTTAGATGTAGGTGGTTCTTTGTTTCACAGGAACCTTCTAAATTACCACAGTAACATTGTCAATGTGGTGGCCAGTTCAGAACACTTTTTCCTTTGTGAGAAACATGCTGATTTGCCAAAAACCTACTGCACATGCACACCACAACAGTTAAACGAGTGAAAGGTTATTCTAAGTTAAATTATATGCTCTTTGAAGATTTAACTTATTTTCTGCCAAACTGTATATAACTATGAGGTTATGCTGCCTGTGACTGTAAACATGTGGATATAAAACTACCTATCCAGATTATTCTGCAATGTAGTTTTGATTGATCTTGTATAATAGGAATAAATGTTGAGCACCTATTTATTTATGAAGTACCCAATCCATAAGCATGTTTGTATGTGTCTGGATCCCTCAGAGACAGCAGTATTGGCAGAGGGAACTGGTACTTATGCTGAGCATAGGTCTTCAGACTCCCTAGAGCAGGGGTGTCAAACTCACAATGTCACGTGACGTGTCGCAATGTATCGCGACTTTTTTCCCATTGCCGGCAATGGGGTGGGCGCAGTTTCGGCATGACGCATCCGGCCCGTGAGCTGGCAGTTTAACACCCCTGCCCTAGAGCAGTGTTTCTCAACCTTGACAATATTAAGGCATGTGGACCAACTCCCAGAATTCCACAGCCAGCATTGCTGGCTGTGGAATTCTGGGAGTTGAAGTCCACATGCCTTAAAATTGTCAAGGTTGAGAAACACTGCCCTAGAGGATCCTCAGGGTGAGGATGCTGCACAGACTATTAGCTGTAAAGGCTTACTCTGAAATGCAATGTGCATATGTCCTTGTGTTGAGTTCTAACTAATCCATCAAGCCTTCTCTTCTACCCAGTTTCAGTTGATTGATACCTCACCTCTAGCTTAGAGGAAGTAGTTATAAACATGAAATTGTGCTAGGATTTTATTTCAGTAATAAAGAAATCTAACTGTAGAGCTAAAACAAAATTAATAACAATGAAATAAAAATTAGAGTTTGATCTTTTCAATTCCATTCCGGCAAAGTATGCCATGTAGGCTTAACATTGGTAATTCTGAGTGTTCTTCAGTTTGAAAAAAAATTATGGTGACATGTTAATTCAATGCCAGGAATTTCAGTTAATGTTCATATTGAAGATCACATAACTATAGGTATTTTTCAATATCCATGTGAGGATATGTAGGAGATAGCTATGAATAGAGCCTGGATATAACACTCTATATTGTATTGTGTTGATAGATACAAACACCAAGGAAGGGTATATGCATGTCCATGAAAGCCTTATGCAGTATTTAATAGACATGGCCTTCTCAAGACAAGGACCCTCTCCATTCTGCTATAGAACTGTGGACAAGAAAATCACAAAGAGTAAGAGATCTGAACTCTGTGGGAATTTGGGCGGGCATGGGGAAGGATTCTAGACTCTATGGTCATCTCTTCCTCCCATGAGTATATCCATTCTTCCTCCTCTAACAGTCATCTGTGCAGTGTATCTGTATGTGCTCCTTCGATCCTTGCTCAGTCCTAACAAATCTCATTGGGTCCACCCAGTTATGAGCTCTTCACTTTAGGCTCCTGTATCTTTCTCAAGCAAACTAATAGCAAATGAGTAGTTGGTGGGCAACACTAGCAACTAATGATGCAATTTATTGATGTTGCAAGAGGTTTGCAGACAACACTGATGAAACAATAGAGAGGCCTCTCCATCGAGACTGTAAAAACATCATGTAGGGTGGAGAAGTCAGCATGAACCATGTGGCATCTCCATCAGCAGCCAAGTGAGTTGCTCTACAGAAAGCCATCTGTTACATGAAGCTTCATGGCTGAGATGATCTATCAAAATTCATTGTATCTTATCAAGGAGAAAAAACAAACACAGGTATTTTGCACAGATGACCTAACTCTAACCTTAAAAATAACATACTTTATGCATGTGCAAAGTGCACCTCTTCTTTAAGTGCATGCATAAAGTAACAAGATGTGGCAAAAAATAAATATGCAAAACCTTCTGCAACTATTAAAATCGGATCTCTAATTATTAGTTGCAGATATAAAAAACTGCAGATAAAAAGAACTACCTTTTTAAAAGGAAAAATAGTTCACTTAAAAAGACTAATAGGCATAATAGTGATAAATGTTTTTGTTGACAGGACAAAAATTTGGCCTGCAAGAGCAAATTATTTATGTAGCACATTTAAATGACAATGACAGAATTGTAATTTGAATTAAATAGGAAATAGCTACATTCACATGCTGAAAACTTCATCACATAAATATTCCCATTACAATATATTACTGATGATCAAAGCCAAATTATAAACAATTGGAAAGTAAATTAGATGAGAGATAGGACTGCCAACTTTGTCAACATAACACATTTTGCTATCTGAGCTGATGACATAGATCTGATTGACCTGTATTTTGAGACCAGCCAAGCATAATATCAGTTGTGTTACTTTAATTTAATCTTTTTAAAAAGCTAACAAGGAAAAGTGTTGGGTTTTTTTGATAACTGATTCAGTAGCACAATAAAAACCAAGACTTAATTAATTTCATAGGATTAAAAGTAGTCCTCAACTTACAACCACAATTGAGCTCAAAATTTTGGTTGCTAAGTGAGAAATTTGTTGTGAGTTTTGCCCCATTTTATGACCTTTATTACAACAGTTGTTAAATGAATAAGTTAGCAGTTGATAAGTTAGTAACCTGGCTGTTAAGTTACTTCCCCATTGACTTTGTTTGTCAGAAGTTTGCAGAAAGTGATCACATACCCCAGGACATTGCAACCATCATAAGTATGAACCACTTGCCAAGCGTCTGAACTGTAAATGTGAAAAACAGTCACTTTTTTCAGTGCCATTGAAACTTGAGCGATCACTAAACGAAATGTTGTAAGTCGAGGACTACCTGTACTGACTTGTTTTCCTTAATTGATTGGCAATCCTGATTGTGAATCACCCTGATATTCCCAATAATGCTTTTTGTGTACAAGATTAATTAAAATATACTATAAATTCTCTGCAATTTCTGGCTTGAAACAGACTGTTGTTTAAGTTTTGTTTGGAAAAAAAAAACCCAAACATTGTTTATTGCTGTATGAGTGAGCAGAAATAAGTGTGGGACCAGCATTCCTTTATCTTCTGCACATCTCTGACTGGGTTAAAAGAAGAAGATGCTTGGATTTCTTTGTCAGGATTTACTGTTACGTCTAAATGGGGAGGGGGGGAGAAAGCCCAGTTAAAGTCTGTCTGTTATATATAAAAAAACTCATTTAAACTGACCAAAGTTCCCCCTTTTGAATTTCACGGCTAATCCCCATTTGTTTTTGGTTTATTTTAAATTAAATAAAAGTTCTTCAGAGAAGAAAAAGTCAGTCCATCCAGGGTTACTTTCAGTTAATTTTCTTAAGCACTGAATTTCTCCAAGATACGGAGTGTTTGTTGCTCTGTTTTCTCCCTCCCCTTCCTCATTTCTCTGTCTCAGAGACCTGCACTGTCATTAGCAATAAAATTTTAAAGGGGGAAGCATGTTGTTGTGTAATGCCTCTGGCTGATTGTATAATCCTTGGAGCAAGTAACCTTCTTAGGTAGATCCAAGTAAGATTACAGGATAGAAAACTATCCGAAATAGCACAAATCTTTAATATTATTATTACTGTGTTACATAACAGTTACTAAGTAGGCTGATATGGCTGTTTTGCTGTTCTCATTTTATTTTGAGGGAAATCATCTTTGCCAAAATATTTGTCATTTCTATTAGGATAACCTGTGTCTATATGAATATAATTTTTATTAAACCATTTGCTCATTTTGAATTAGCAAAAATGTTATTAACATATGATTCCTTATTACAACGGGATTACAAAAAGCTTAGACATGCTGTGAACAATGAACTGCAATGGTTGATGATGTGAACATTCCACCACATAAAGTAAATTCCAGTGTGAATGGTCCACTTTTGTATTAACATTTCTCTGCAATTGACAGAATAACAACTCTGTTCCAGCTATAGCACAAAAATGTTTTCACATGATAGGTAAGAGAGGGATTAATTTCCTTGCCTTCTATGCTCCGAACAACTAGCTGTTTTCCTTGCAAAATGGATAATTAGAAATGCCTATGTAATGATGTTTTGAATTAATTGCAATGTAGGGTTATTTTTGCTTTGTTAAATATGAGAAAAAAAATTCCAGACTTATAGATATCTTTTCTGATGTGTGAGAGATAATGTGATTGAAATCCAAAGGGTTAAATGAAGTGAGTTCACAAATAAAATAAACAAAACTGTTTTTTGAAAATGTGTGGTACTTTAAATACAAAGACTGATTTGCAAAGTATGCAGGAAAATTAAATGCAAAATGCTAAGAAAGAAAAGCTCCTTCAACGCAGCAAGCTGTTAATGGATTGCTGGCCCAGGATGGGTTGTATCTCACAAGAACTGGCAAATATATTTGGCCAAATGTACTAAACTGAATTCTGTAGAGGCTGGAAATAAAAAGGCCTGTGAGATGACAAGACCAAGGAAGCCCGGATGGAGATCAGAATGATATTTTGAATGCTGATTTGTGGCAATCACAGAATCTTAAAAGGGTTAGAGGAAATACTCAGCCTCAGTTACACAGTACTGAGTTAATTAAGGCAGTCTCTTTGCGAAACACAACTCTTCTATCTAGACGGAGTTGCCTGGGATATATTTTCAGATACTTCTTTCCCCTCCCCCCCACACACAATGTCCATATTGGAATGTATTAAACCTCTCAGTGAACATTTGAACAACTGTTCACAATATGAAAAATAATAGAAGAGTGACCTTGTACAGAAAACTGGACTTAATAGATTTAACAGAGGTTTATGACTGGAATAGAGCAATTGAAGCTTATAATTTGCTTTAAAAGAAAAAGAATAATGAAAAGAAGATGTCGCTCTGTATGATAAAATTATTCACAACTGACCTTGACAATATTGTAGACGGCTTCTGAGTTATTAAAAAGAATTTTTGTTTTGGTTTCTACAAGCTTCGATTTTTTTTTCTATGACCATTCAACCAACCAAGAATAGCAAATTGGAGAACTCAGTTGACAGCCCTTTTAATGATAGTGACTTTGATTCAACCTGCCAAATAGCTGCATTATTTCCACATTATTTCCTTTACAATTAAATAATTAGATAATCCAGTTGCAACTTATTAAAATACTCTTTCTGCATTTCTGCCATCTGCATTTACATCTTAGGTTAATGAGATATTTCAGTTAAGATTTGGAAAAGTCCCTGTAAGGACCTACCTCAGCTAAAGCACCCCAAAAAGCAGAACTTTGAAACAGGCTTTGTCTCAAAAGGAACTTTTATTAAGGACTAGTGACAGCAGGAAATCAAAGCGAGATCCGAGAGAAAAACCTATGAAGTGATATATTAAAAGTAGCATTCAATACTCCTCCCCCCAGTGTCCCAGTGTTCATTTGAATCCGTAGCCTCGTGGCATCATGTTTTGGTAACTGATCTTTTTAGTGGGCTCCTCAAGACCTCTCTCATTTTCAATTTCTTCTGGCTCCAAGCACAAATGGTCTCTCTGATAAGGGTGAGACATTCCTTCCCCTGGGAGAAGGGCAACAAAGCAGACAGTGCAAAGCATTCCCAATGCTCCCCCCTCCCAACAGAATAGCAGGCTACAAAGAAAAGCTACAAAGCTAAAATAAATGAAGAGACAATTTATTTGGGGCCTGACATAAGGATCCTCTAGAAAAATGGGAAATCCACCTGCAACACAGAAAGGGGAAAGGGAGGAAAACAGGTAAAACAGTCACATCAATCAGGCTTATCAGGATACTTCTCGTGAAGCCATTTAAGTAACTTGGGAACTCTAATATGCTTTATATACACCCATTCATTTTGTGCAGAGGAAAGGTTTTTCCAAGCTACTAAATATTGAGTGGAACCATGGTGTTTTCGAGAATCAAGAATGTCACATACTTCGAAATGTTGTTCTCCTTCCATCCACACCGATACAGGCATGGGAGGGGCCGGAAGCCTAAGAGTAGACATAATCTCAGGTTTGAGTAAACTACAATGAAAGACAGGATGGATGTCTTAGGCTCTTAGGGAGCTCTAGTTCCACCGTCACTGGGTTAATGCGCTTAATAGGAAAAGGTCCTACAAATTTAGGCCCTAACTTTTTAGACAGTTACAAGGATTGTAGGTATTTTGTAGATAGATAAACTTTATCTCCAACCCTAAAAGGTTTTTTCTCTACCCTCTTTTTCTCAGCTTGGGTTTTATAGGCGGTTCTGGCTTCATCTAGTGCTTTACGTACTACTGGCCAAGTGTTTTGTAATTGTTTGATCTATTCTTGCAAAGAGGGGATGTCAGTTTCTTTAGAGGGCAACTCCAGAATGGAGACAAATGTCTGCCCATTGGCAACCTGGAAAGCGGTATAACCAGTGCTCGAATGTACTGCATTATTATATGCAACTTCTGCAAAAGGCAACAAATCAGTCCAATTATCTTGCTGATAGTTGATAAAGCATCTAAGGCAGTAGTTCTCAACCTTTTTAATGCCGTGACCCCAACCAGTCGTACGTCGAGGACTACCCAACCGGTCGTAAGTCGAGGACTACCCAACTGGTCGTAAGTCGAGAACTTTCCCTGCCTGGGAGTGCTGCGCATGCGTGGTACTGCCCCCTGCGCTGGCTGAAGCGTAGCTGGCAAGAGACAGAGATGGCGCAGGCTGATCATCGGCTGGGCCACCAGCTGGCCCAGCCCAAGGGAGGTAAGGCACTCGCCGGGCCCCAAGCGTGCCAGCAACCCTCCCTGTGCCCACCAGCCTCCCATCTCCCACCCCTGGCCCTCTTTTACTTACATTTTTAGTAGCTGCTCAGCAGGGAGGGGTGGAAACTTCCAGGCAGCTCGCCTTCGCTGCAGACAACTTGCAGCACCGTTTGCAGACTGGGACTTTTGGCGGGCTCAGCAGGGCAGAGACAGCCTGGACAATTCCTATTGGCTTTTGAAAGCCAATAGAATTAGACTCTATTCAAGAGAGTCTATTCTATTGGCTTTCAAAAGCCAATAGAATAAAAAGGAGTAGCACAGCTAAGGAAAAAGGGGAAAAAATGGCGGACTGCGTTGTTTGGCGACCCCCGTGAAATGGTCATTCGACCCCAAATGGGGTCCCGACCCACAGGTTGAGAACTGCTGATCTAAGGTATTGTTCTAGAACTGAGTTCAATTGTTCTGTCCCTTCATTTGTTTGAGGATGATGACTAGATGAGAGTCCTTGACTAGAACCCAAAAGATCCAGAAAAGCTTTCGAGAACTTAGAAGTGAATTAGACCCCCTGACCAATATGGTGCATTGTGGGGCCTCATGGAAGTGGTAGATATGTTGCACAAACAATTTAGCTAGCATTTTGGCTATTAGGATTTTGGGGCAAGGAATGAAATGGCCTTGTCTAGAGAACAAGTCTGTAACCACCCAAATAACTATATTTCCAGAGTTTTCAGAAACTTTGACAATAAAATCCATAGAGATCTCTCTCCAGGGTGCTGAAGGGCTTGCTGTAAAAGTCCTGGCATCTTCCCTTAGCTGCCACACATATGGGGTAGCTCACCACATAGCTTTCTATGTCCTTTTTCAAAGAAGGCCACCAAAATTGCCTTTTTAGTAGATGTAGAGTTTTGCAGTCTTAGAATTGTGCCCAGCTTGCATTATTCTCAGTTTTAAGTTTGCTGGCATGTATAATTTCTCTCCAACCCAGGCCAGGTCCTCTTTGATTAAGCATAAGTTCTTATGACTCTAAAACCACTCATCAATCTCTAGTGCTTTTTTGAACTCCTGGCACGCTGCTCAGGCTATTGGCCTCATGGTTTTGCTTTGTGCTTGGGTAGTGACTGGTGCCGCAAATTGCTTAGGAGGCATAAACAGCTCGATTACTTTCGATTTAACATTGTTATATTGTGACATTCTAGATGGAGCATCTGCTAGGAAGTTCCTCCCCCCAGGGAGGTAATGGATTGTAAAGTTAAAACAGTGGAAATGTTGAGACCACCGTGCTTATTTAGGGGACAACTTTCTAGGGGTTTTCATCGCCTCCAGATTCTTATGATCAGTCCACACTTGGAATGGTATTTTGCTCCCCTCCAGAAAATGACTCCAGGTTAGAAGGGTCCATCACACAGCAAAGGTTTCCTTCTCCCAGGCCGCCCAGTGCTGCTCAGTTTCAGAGAGTTTTTTAGAAGTATAAGCACAGGGTTGCAGCTCATCTTCCTCATTCCTCTTGAGCAGGATAGCTCCTATGGTCACATCACTAGTGTCAACCTGAATAACAAAAGTTTTCTCTGGGTCTGGTTGCTTTAAAATCGGCTCCACAGAGAAAAGTCTCTTTAACTTTTTGAATGTGGCTTGACACTCCCCCGTCCATTTCAATGGTTGGCTGGGTTTCGGTTTGTCTAGTCCCTTAGTCTTTAATAGATTTGTGATGGGGAGTGCGATTTGCGCAAATGAAGGAATGAACTACCGGTAGAAGTTTGTGAAACCTAAAAAACTTTGCAGTTGCTTTCTGGTATGGGGGGGGGGGGCACTCTAACACAGCTCGTACCTTTTCCGGGTCCATTTCGACACCCTTACTGAAAATGCGGTAGCCCAAATAGTCAATACGATCCTTGTGGAATTCACACTTGGAGAGTTCGGTATATAGCTTAGCAGAGCGCAGCTTACTCAATACTGCTCTAACTACTTTAATATATTCTGCCTTGGTTTCTGGGTAGATTAAGATGTCATTAAGGTAAACTAAAACCCCTTTGTAGAGGTGCTCATGCAGAACTTCATTAATTAATTGCATAAAAACAGCAGCCCCCCCCCCACAGTCCAAAAGGTAGCACCTTAAATTGGAAACAATCCATGGGGCAATTAAATGCAGTCTTCCATTCATCCCCCTCCCATATTCTTATGCGATAATATGCCTCCCACAAATCCAGCTTCCATTCATCCCCCTCCCATATTCTTATGCGATAATATGCCTCCCACAAATCCTTTTGACAGGTGTGCTAACATGTCTTTCATGAGGGGGAGGGGGTATAGATTCTCCATGCATACAGCGTTCAGGCCTCTATAATATACCCAGAGACAAAGCGGCCCTTTCTTCTTTCTGAATAGCATGGGGGTTGCCACCCAGGGTTTTACTAGCTGGATGAAACCCTGCACTAAGTTCTTTTCAATGAACTTATGAACTTCATTAAGTTCTCTTGGGGTCATGGAGTACATCTTTTGTTTTGGAAGCTTCACCCCTGGGATAATTTCTTTTTCTTTTTTTTTTTTAATTGAAAATTTTATAAACTTTTTACTCCCCTGGGATAATTTCAATGGCACAGTTTGTCAGCCGGTGGGGCGGAAACTCATCCGACCTCTGTTCACTGAACACTTCAGCTAGGTCTTGGTATTCCAGTGGGAGGCTTTGCAATTGCTGTTCGCTGAGGACGGAGGTTAATTCATGATGTAGTCCATGCCTTCTGCCTTTTCTTTTGGATAGGGTTAGGGGTCCCTCCAGGAATTTCAAACATCCTTCTCTCCAATCCATTATGGGGTTTCATTTCTTTAGCCATGCCAAATCTAATACTAATGGCCACTCTATGCTAGGAGCCACAACAAATGCTAAAGTCTCTGAGTGGTCTCCCATGGTAATGTGCAATGGTCTGGTAGCAAAACTGGCAGGGACCCCACCTGCAACGGACCCATCAAGCTGGCAAAAAATGATTGGGGTCTTTAGCCTCCTGAGGGGTATTCCCATTTCCCCTACCAGCTCTGGGTTGACCAAACAACAGGTGCAGCCTGAGTGCAATAAAGCTGCTAGCTTTACTCTCTTCAGTATGGACAGTTCAGTTGAGCCACTTACCAAGTGTCATTCTCATAGTCACTCTCGGCTGCCTCAGAATCATTGTTTGCAGGAGCCAGAACTTGACCCTCCAACCACCAAGCTCGGGAGGAGTTCCACAGTCTCCTCAAACATCATTGCTGGCTCTCTGGTGTGGTGTTGATTTTGTAGGTCTACTGGTGGGTTGCCGGTACCCTCTCTTGGCTGGTACCTTGCTGCAGCAGTTGATTGCTCAGTGCCCCCTCTTTCCCACACTTGAAGCATGCAGTGAAGAGGAGTGACGGTTAGTGATGATCGCCCGTCTCAGCTCTCTTCCCTGGTCTTAGCTTGAAGATGGGTTCACCAGGTGGTGTTGGTGCTTATGGTGATCTATTTCCACCTCTTCTGCTAAGAGGCACCAATTGTACAATTGCCCTGGGGCCCCATGGGCCACACAGGTATTGTACAGGTCTTCATTTAGTCCATCTTGGAAACAACTCACCAGGATGTCCTCTGGCCAGTTTAAACAGCTGGCCAACTCCCGGAATTCCTCAGCTACTGGTCGTTGCCCTTGCTTCAACATCTTCATGTGCTTGCGAGCTTTGTCTGCCAGCTGGTCTTCGAAATGATGTTGTAGGGCTGCCATGAAGCAGTTGAAATTTCTCAGCTCTAGAGAGTTGTAGGGGGTCACCATCCAGACAACTGCTGCATCTTCCAGCGCTAGGGTGACCACTCTGATTTTCTCCTCATCCGTAGGTAGTGTTCTTCCATATATCTGCATGTATGTGAACACCTAGGCTAGGAAGAATCCCAATCTTTTGGGATTTCTGTCGAATTTCACCCCCAACGGAATTGGTTTCATCTCTGCTGGTTGGGGTATGGCTGCTCTGGGTCTTTGGGACAGTTTGGTCCATCGTGCCGCTGCTGAAGGGGGGGGGGCTGCTGCTGCCATCGCATCAATTGCCGCTAATTCTTCATCCGTTTCCCTCCTCTACTTTGCCAAGTCTGATGGCTCCTTCAGCTGTGCTTTCAGTTCCTTGAAGGACTCTTGCACATTGTATGTTTTAGGATGGCTTTCATCATCTCAAAATTCGGATACATCAATCCCCTTTCGGGAGGGACAAGCTCCAGAGCTTTCTTCTTTACCATCTTCTTTCCTCCACCTCGTGTGAGAATTACTGTTTTGCTGGGACCTTACAAAGGATCTTCAAATTGTCTCCAGAGAGCTGCCACGAATTGGTTGAAATTTTGCAGCTCTGATGCATCGATGTCATGGAGATCCACCACCCATTCAGCACCGTTGCCATCTAGGGCCATCTGTACAATCCTTATTTGGCCGTGGTCGCTGGATATTTCTCAGCCATATTCTTCCATGTAGTTTAAGGCTTGAGTCAAGAAAAACCCCAACGCGGCTCTCCACTATACCTCACCCCCAGAAGAGGGAACTTCTTGATGGTTCAATGTCATCTCCTGAGTTGGTGTCTGTCACAGTCAGCTCGGTGGGGATGGCTGTGGTGATGGTTGCTGCTTCTGTGGTGCCGGCAGAAGTTCCTGCCTCAATCCGCCTTCATCTGTCCCCTCAGTTGAACCTGGGTTGGCGGTGCCCTGGCATGGATTAGTGTTCTCTTCCTTCAGGGAATTGAAGGCAACTCTCAGCATGTCAGTAGCTTGCTCTAGGAATTGGATGGAGCTGGGTGGCCTGTCGTCCTCATCTTCACTGAGGCAAAGCGACCTCTCCATTTTGACTTTCCAACTTGGCTGGTGACTGCAACATTTGAGGGTTACCTTCCTGGCTTTCTTCTCCCAATCTTCCTTCTTGCCAATGCCATCGACCATCTTGGTCTGTCTCGGAGTTCAGCGACCACCACCTCATCCAAGGAGCTCGAGGACTGAGAGCTGTATTTGCTGGGGACTGCCTGGTGGGAAAACTCCCCACCATGGCAGATTCTTCCCTCTCCATGCCGATTTCAGTCATCGTTTGTGCAGTCCCCCGGTAAGGGTCTTCCTTCTGGGCTGACTGTTACTGCAGATCCTGCTTAATGTAAGGACCCGCTTCAAAACCTCATCCCAAGAAAGCAGGACTCTTGGAACAGTTTCTTTCTAAAAGGAACTTTTATTAGGAGAAGCTGATAGCAGGCATGGAAGGCAGGATATGAGGGTTTTCTGCTCAGATCAATAGGTTAAAGGAGCCTCAAGCAAACCCCATCCCAATAGTTCATCTGGTCAGTTCAAAAGAGCCAACCCCAGGTGTTAAGTCTGCTGTGGGAATGGGGCTGATAACGGTGTCCGTTCCCATACCTGTGAAGACGTTATTGGGTCTTTGCACCTTTCTCTTTCACAGTGAGAGATAAGCCAGATGGCTGGAGGCACATTCCTTTCTCACCCCAGGGAAAGCAATTCAAACAGCAAGCAGATAGAAAAGGCAGAAAGGATACATTGTGGCTAAGCAAAAGGAGAAATAAAGCATCCCTAAGGGTCTCCCCCTTCCCCCTCAGGAGAATGACAGAGCCCACAGAGAGAAGCCAGAAAAGGACAGAATCAAACCCCCGACAGGAAATGGGTTCTGACAGTTTATTAACTTATCCAAGTCCTATTGGATAGCATTTGTTGACTCACGCAATTCAGTCTTTATTTTTTCTTTGAGTTGCTTAATTAGATTTCCTATCAAACCAATTTCAAAGCTTCATCCTGAATGATGTTTCATTTTCACACATTCCATTGGAGTATCCCTGTCCACTGTTGTCTTGGTTCATAGCAACAAGAGTAGATTTTAACTCAGCCCAAGGCTTATAAGGATATCTAACCTGTTAGACATAATATGATCAACAGAAAAGGGAGAAAGGGCTGGCCTAGTACCCACTGATCGGATATTACAAGGGTCCATGATCCATGACCATGGCAGATCTGAAGGAGGCAGTGCGAGACACAGCAGAATGAAGAGTGTTGATCCATAGAATGACCAAGGGTTGGACATGACTAATAGCTGACAACAACAACAACAGGCATAATTCATTACTTCAGTTGTATCAGAGAAAATATCATCACTGCCGATGTTGATCTATGCATGGGTATTTATGTACATACACTTTTAAGTGTTATTGCCCTGACTTATTAGTCATATGCAATTCCATTCAGATGCTTGCAAGATAATATTTGCTATATTTCACTCGGCAGTTCTGAATAGTTTAAAGGATATGTTAAATTTTATCCACACAAATAATGTGTTGGATAAGAACAGGAACAATTACAAATATAAGTTCTAAGATAATGGCTACATATTTGGAATCAAAGTAACCATCAATCCACACAATCAGCTTCTCAAAAACCATCACACTAATGCTGAAAACATTTTTATACAAATTGTTTAATTTTTAAAAAGTCCACTGTGAAAGATTTACCAAGAGGGTCTATATTTAAAAGTATTTTAATATAATTTTTATATAACCTTTTTTATGAATGATTTTTTGAATTATCAGCATATTTTTATAGAAACCCAATAAAGTATGTGAGTTTATTAACTAACAGATTCACCAAGTCATAAGGCTGTTTATATATTAAAATCAAGTCATTCAGTGTATTAGTGCTTTAAAACCCTGAAAACATTAAATCCATAAAGAAGAAGCTGAAGGCCTGAATATTACTGTAGTAATCACCTGTTAGTTGATTAAGGTTCTTTTTCCAAGCCAATTTGATCACTATGTAGAATTAATTATTTCTCATAGCTCCTCTAAGAGTGGATATTAAGAAAAAATACATTATAATTAAAGATTGTTCAATGCTTCATTTGCAGAACGGCTAGTATATAAATATTCAACACCAATCAGTTTGCGCACACATTGGTCCATCCTAAATTCCCTAAGAAGGTGGACTAGAAAGGGCCACGTAGTACCGCAGAGCAGAAACCTTCAGTCTCTCAGCCAGAACTCTGCTTTCTTCGGTCCAGTCTTTTGAATCCAATGCAAGAGGAAACATTGGCATATTGCAATGTCATGTTGCTCTTCCAACAATATTTTGGGTCCAGCAATCCTGTGTCTATGGCGTAATTTGCCTAACAATTATCCTAACTATGATAGAACCCCATATATATAAAGCATACACATGGAAAAAAGGGACTTGTGGCAGAACTGGATCCTTCTGTTTTTCCTCCCACTTGTGAATTTAGAGCCAGGTTTCAGTGCATCACATTGACATACAAAAATCAGGTTTCTTCAAGAGTGCCATTTGACACATTCGGTGTATCTTCATCCTTTTCAGCAAATAAAAGCCAAAAAAGTAAAGAATTTAGTCAGGCAGCTTCCTGTATGGCACTTAATGGCTTTATACCTGGTAACAATGAGGTACATAGGAATATATGCCTAAGCTTCACTGCTGTTAACAAAATAGCACCATATTGTGAAATTAGGTACAATAAGGCAGTCATTATGTTCTCTTCATACAGACTTGGCAGCGGCTAACATTTGAGTGCAATTCTCCGGCCTTCAGTGTGGAAGACGTAGGTTTTCTGAAAATTGAAAACAAAAGTCACTGTCAGTGAGGAAAAGGCCAAAGGCAAGGTGAAATTTGTTGTTGCAGCCCAGACTTTTTCTGTGATCATTTCCACATGCGAGTCCTATAGGCCTGCTGCCTGGAGCTGAGAAGAATTGAAGTCAAAACCACTAGGAGGGTATGTGTGATTGCTTACTTTTGCCCTTGAGTACATAAGTCTTCTAATTTCAGAGAATCTTTGGGCCACATTGAGTTTGGCAGACTGAGGCTACAATCCTGTATCCAGCTACCATTGAGCTTGGCATTTATTTACAGGTAGTCCTCAGATTACAACAGCATTAGGGTCTGGGATTGCTGTCTCTAAGTGATGTAGTCATAAAGCATGACATCATATGCCTGCATCATTTAGCAACAAAAATCCCAGTACTGCCAGTTTTTTTCATAACCCCAAAACATATGGATCAAGTGAGAAGCAGTGGGGATGCCATGGGGGAGTGAGGAAGGACTTGGGAGGGCCAGCCAAGTCACACATGAGTTGAGGGAGGCCTGGGGAGGCCTGGTGCAAGCCAAATGTGAGTGCAGGAAGGCCGGGGATGGAGGGCATGGCATGCGCACAAGAAGGTCAGGGTTTGGAGGACATGGTGCAAATGCAGGAAGGCCAGGTGTGGATGGGAGAGTGCAAATGCAGGAAGGCTGGTGTGTAAATGCCAGTGTTGAGTGCAGGAAGAGCAGATGATAGATAAGGTAGCACAACTGCAGGTATGTTAGAGGGGCTTACCAGACCGACTTGTGACATTTTCTGCCGGCTTCCTCATTCACTTTACATGTGGGAAGCTGGCAGGGGAGGTCATACAATGGGGGGGGGGAATTATTTAATCCCCTGCTGATTTTGTATGTTTGCCCACTGACAAAGAAATGATCAGTCTATAATTTTAATGATAGGTTTATTTTAATAGTGAGAGACAGAATAACAACAACAAAAATCCAGAAAAACGCATTTCAAAAAAGTTATAAATTGATTTGCATTTTAATGAGTGAAATAAGTATTTGATCCCCTATCAACCAAGCCAGATTTTTGGCTCCCAGGTATCTTTTATACAGGTAATGAGCTGAGATTAGGAGCACTCTCTTAAAGGGAGTGCTCCTAATCACAGCTTGTTACCTGTATGAAAGATACCTGTCCACAGAAGCAATCAATCAATCAGATTCCAAACTCTCCACCATGGCCAAGAGCAAAGAGCTATCCAAGGACGTCAGGGACAAGATTGTAAACCTACACAAGGCTGCAATGGGCTACAAGACTATCACCAAGCAGCTTGGTGAGAAGGTGACAACATTTGGTGTGATTATTCACCAATGTAAGAAACACAAAATAACTGTCACTTCATGGAGTTTCAATGATCATGAGAATGGTAAGGAATCAGCCCAGAACTACACGGGAGGATCTTGTCAATGATCTCAAAGCAGATGGGACCATAGTCACCAAGAAAACAATTGGTAACATACTACACCGTGAAGGACTGAAATCCTGCAGCACCCGCAAGGTCCCCCTGCTCAAGAAAGCACATGTACAGGCCTGTCTGAAGTTTGCCAATGAACATCTGAATGATTCAGAGGAGAACTGGGTGAAAATGTTGTGGTCAGAGGAGACCAAAATCGAGCTCTTTGGCAACAACTCAACTCGCCGTGTTTGGAGGAGGAGGAATGCTGCCTGTGACCCCAAGGACACCATCCCCACCGTCAAACATGGAGGTGGAAACATTATGCTTTGGGGGTGTTTTTCTGCTAAGAGGACAGGACAACTTCACCGCATCAAAGGGACAATGGACGGGGCCATGTACTGTCAAATCTTGGTGAGAACCTCCTTCCCTCAGCCAGGGAATTGAAAATGGGTTGTGGATGGGTATTCCAGCAAGGCAATGACCCAAAACACATGGCCAAGGCAACAAAGGAATGGCTCAAGAAGAAACACATTAAAGTCCTGGAGTGGCCTAGTCAGTCTCCAGACCTTAATTCCATAGAAAATTTGTGGAGGAGCTGAAGGTTCGAGCTGCCAAACATCATCCTCAAAACCTTAATGACTTGGAGAGGATCTGCAAAGAGGAGTGGGACAAAATCCCACCTGAGATGTGTGCAAACCTGGTGGCCAACTACTGTACAAGAAATATCTGACCTCTGTGATTGTCAACAAGGTTTTTGCCACCAAGTATTAAGTCATGTTTTGTGAAGGGGTCAAATACTTATTTCACTCATTAAAATGCAAATCAATTTATAACTTTTTTGAAATGTGTTTTTCTGGATTTTTTTTGTTATTCTGTCTCTCATTGTTAAAATAAACCTACAATTAAAATTATAGACTGATCATTTCTTGTAGTGAGCAAACGTACAAAATCAGCAGGGGAGCAAATACTTTTTTCCCTCACTGTATATATGGTGTTCATGTTATTGCAGGATACTACAACCATTTTAAATGCAAGCTGGTGCCAAGTATCCAAATCCCAATAACATGATCATGGGGATGCTGCAATAGTCAGAACTTGGAGAATTGGTCATAAGTGCCACTTGTTCAGCATTGTCACAACTTCAAATGGGCATTGAATGAATGGTTGGTAAGAGAGGACTACTTGTAAGTAACCTGATTTATATGATTGCTCATATCACTAACGTGACTCTGGGAGGCATGATTGATTTTCCAAATTGATACATACAAGTTAGGATTATTAGAAGGGTCAAATCAAATGAGCTTTGTTCCTTAACTGGATGGAAAGCAAACTCCCAAATTATAGGAACTGCCTACAAACATGGTGACCTTATATCTCGCTGGTAGAAATCACAGTGTCAACTCGCTCACATTAGCTCCTATGTTCTGTATATTTTTGGTAAGCAGGTAGAAACAAGCCTGGAACAGAAAATATGTCCCCAAATAAGCAGCAGAAAAGACCAAGGAGACACTGTTTTCTAGAGCAGATATCCAATTTGTGGAATGTTGGCTATGGTGCTCAAAATCACACTTGGTGGTCCAGCTCAAAATTGGCCATTAGCCAGTGTAATAAATATAAGGAAACAAACAAACAAAAAA
Organism: Crotalus tigris; assembly: GCF_016545835.1. Taxonomy (NCBI): domain Eukaryota; kingdom Metazoa; phylum Chordata; class Lepidosauria; order Squamata; family Viperidae; genus Crotalus; species Crotalus tigris. Next base: position 3,137,566 of record NW_024100510.1, read on the forward strand.
TAGATAAAACTTGAAAAGCAGCTTACTTTATCACATTCAGTCATAATTATGTTTACTATGGAACATAGGTTAAAAACGTCCCTTACCTTAGAGCAGCTAACACAAGACACTTCCAACTTACTTGAACATTTCATTCCTCTCAATAGTGGCAAGCCAGAAGCTGTAGGCATTGGCATAATAATTGCAGGTGCCCTTTCCATGGCATTCAATGAAGGGTGCACTGCGGAACTCTTCAAGGCAGGAGCCCGGAGAGGCCAGTGCTTGCCCGGAGCCTTCTGCCCCTGCACTGGTGTGCTATCAAGAGATACAGAGTGCGTTTAATTACAGGGCCAAATGCTCTTTGTGCACATAATTTTAGAGGACTTCTAGTAAATATCTGTATGCTATAATTTAATGGCTGTCAACAAAACCTGAAGTGCACTGATTTATATCAATGTGAATTGAAATAGGTTGCATAATCAAAAATATTTAATTTTTTAAAATTTAATTTGAATATTTATTGAAAAATGGCTTTTAGTATCTGACTTTAAGCAATGATTTACATTCAAGTCCCACATAAATTTATTCAAAATGAAGGTCTGTTATATTTAAATTAATCCTACCCCTTAAAAATCATGTTTAGGTTATTCTTAAACAGGAGTGAGCATGTAATTGTAGTAGACTCCAAATAAAGTTAGTAAAATGTGATCACAAAACATCAATTAATTTCACTTTACACAAAATTAATCCAGAAAAATGTGAGATGGTCATTAGGTACACATATTGCTCTTAATATAACAGTTGTTTTCTGGAATACTTTATTGTCTTGAGATCTATGAATTTGAGGAACTAAAATACAGCACCTAATAAAGTTAGAGAAAAAAGATTTTGCTGAAGAAGACAAGGATCTTGCAAGATCTCATAGGAAAATGTCATAAAAATATAATTGGTGATACCAATTCTTTCTTTCTCATCTATCTTTCTAAGATTATATTGAATTGATGGATGTTTTATTTTCAATATTTGTCTAGATCAATTTCTGAACCTCAGTAACTTTAACTTAGCATGATGGTTGGGGAATTCTGGGAATTGAAGTCCATACATGTTAATGCTGCTTAGGTTCAGAAATACTGATTCAAAGATATAGTGCTTGTCACAATGAAGTGCTTATTGCTGAAAAATACAGCGATTGCTGTTTTTTCTGCTGTGACTTCTGATATTGACACCAAATGTTTAATATCACACAAGGCTGAGGAACTCACTTATATGTCTGTAGAAACAAGCATGGAAGAAACTAGTAGGATATATTAAAATTAAACCCAAATATAGTATGAAAAAGAATAGACATGCCCCATAACTTGCTAAAATTGAAGCAATATCTTACTGAGGAATACAAAATTTATCTATAAAGTAGTTGCAAGCTGCTGAAGTTAAAGAACTTTTGATGGGAAAAGGTCATTACATTCTAAGGAAAAAATGAGGGGGGAAGGGGGAAAATATGGCTGGTGTTTAAGCATTATCTGTTCTAGATATAATTTTAGATGGAGTACGGACAAATGATATCTATCTATATTAAATATTGTCCCGCTTTCCAGTGACCAAAAGAGATATACACTGAATGGGAGAAAAATAGGACAATACTTAGCTATACATTTTTATTTTTTAAGTATCCCAGAGGGCTTTTTCAAATTTGGAAATGATATCTCCTGCTGTAGCAAACTGGCAGGATCTCCTTTAAAAATGTTTGCTTCTCATGGAGAATGGATCATTCTAACTTTCAAACTGTAATGGAAAAGCAAGACTGCTGATGGAAACATCATTACCAAGTCAAAAAGGCTTACCAAATTCTGCCATAAATCCTATTAGCTGAAGCTTTCCAAGGAGGCAACAATTTCTTCAGAACCTCTGCTGAATAAGTTAAATTCTGCCATTCAGCCTCCAAACTATGAGATGGAGAAGGCTTGGCAGAAAATGTACAACTGATACTTAGATTAGCAGTTCCCTCCTGATTGGGATTCTCCAGTAATTCTGCCCCACTAATTCTAGGAACTCTGAAAACCAAGAGTGTCAAAGCCAATGAGGTATCCCAAGGGACTTCAGACATGAAACATAAATTGGTACTTTAGCTTTCTGTTACAGGGTAAACAAATCCAGGATTGTGCTTCCTGTTAAAAGGAATGGTGCTTTGGTCTTCATTTTGATTTTTATATTGTCTGACAGCTGAACCAGTCAGCTAGATTATTATGAGATTCCATATTTATGGAGTACAGATGTTTTGTTTTTTCCATCCATGAGAGAATCTGTAAATTGACATAAATATCTGGAGAACTGAAGTCAAATCAAATGATATATGTTTTCATATATATTTTCTGATATACTGTGGGGTTTTTTTGCTACGAGTGTTTTTTCTCTCTCATTTAGATGAAGAGATGCATTAGTGTTAGCATTGCCAGAAGGTTCTCCTTACTGATGATCACCAGATAAATGTCATAATTTTGATTTGGAAACATCTTTTATTAAATATTTGTTCATAATGTGGAATCAATATCACCCTGGTATTTCAGTTATTTTGGGGTACTAAAGAGAAAACTTTCACTTGGGACATAGGAGCTTGAGAACCTCACTAAAGACTAGGCTGTTCTGACAAATTTCTGATATTTCAAAGGATGTTATGCTTATAAGGAGCCATGAATTCACCGCTTGGCTGGTGGGCAATTTTTTAAAAGGAGAATTGGATGGATTTCTAAAGGACATATCTGTCTTTTGCTATTAGTCTTGAAGATTCAGTGTTCTGAATTTGAACTCCTCCTTTAGGCTGAATGATGGCAGTAGAGGCAAGAGTTGCTTTCAAATATCTAGCACTGAACTTTGAAAAATACCATAAATTTATAATGTTGGGAGTATAATCTATTCCTGTAAGATATTAATGTGTAACATATGAATGTTATGAAAAATACTGCCTATTCAAACTTCAACATTTGGTCAGATGATAAAGGAAAATAGACTACTAGAGGTTGGGATCCCTTGAAAAGTCCATAATGCTGGGAAACCTGGAAGGGAAGATGATCACTAGCAGCAAGATAAATGGACTCAACTATAATGGCAATGATTGTAAGACCTGAAGGACCAGCCTGGGGCCAGATCCTCCCAAGGTCCATCTGCCTGGTTGCTCACAGTAAACATTGAGTTAATGGCACATAATGAATCATCAAAGGACTTAGGAAACCTATGACCCAGAGACACTGATCTAGCAACTTGCCAAGCACCTGAATTGTTTTCCATCTCAAGTCTACTTTGTCCTGGTGAGCCCTGTAGAGCCCTGCACATTTTGCAACACTTTTCAGAAACAGTTATGAAGGAAAAGTCAAGGCCAAGGTGATTCATGATTGTCTTCAAAAAGTTATTTCATTTTTAAATCAGTGAGACCGAGTCCAGTAAGGGGGACAAGTTCCTTGCCTTCTCTTTTGTTTTAATCTTAGTTTGGCTTCTAGGATGCTTGTGAGCCATCTTGGATTTCCTAGAAGATGGACTTTTGGTCTGCCAGAAATGGAAAAAATAACTTTGGTAAGGGTTTTTCTTTAGGGTTATTAGTAAGGTTTATTCTTACATGACCCAACTGTTATGCTCACTAGCTCTGGGGAGTAAGGATGGCTTCTTTATCAGATAGAACCATCCTGTTGGTTCCAATGATGTTATTCATGAATTGGAAAATACTGTGCATGAGAGTCAGAAAAATGAAAATAGTTTTGACATTTTGATATATTTCCAAATATGACGACCAATTATAATTTGGCCTTATGTATCTTCCAATAAGCTTTGAAAGCATTTCTGTTCTCCCATATGACTTCAGAACCTAAAGCAACTTACTGGGTGTATTTGCAGACCTTCCAGCATTCCATTAAGAACTACAATCTGAGATGATAGTTCTGAAATGGTTCAAATGCTGGCCACAATCTTCCTCTTATTTCACACTTCCCCCTTCCCCGATTTTTAATTTTCTTCCATGATTTAATTTTCTTCCCTGATTGAAGAGTTCTTGGAAATAGAGAGCTTACAGTTCTCTGTAAACCCCCAGGTGAACTAACTGAATATTGTTATATGAATTTGTCATTTTGTTGTTTTTTCTTTAAAAAAAAAAACATAGCTGCTTTTGCTTTGTGACGTGAACTGGAACTCAGTGCACATTACCATCACAAAGGAGTAACCGATCCACAGAGAGTTCCAGCCTTCTGGACATGGTGGGATTTGAACTGTTTGGCTGTGGATTGCTATTACCATAGAAGGAGCTTCACACACAGCACACCTAAGAAAGAGATAACATAAGATTAGACCTTCTACTACTAAAAGCTCAACCTCCACACTTACAAATAAGCAACTGCAAGGACACTTCTGCGGGGGTACATTCAGTCTGGCTCATCCTTTTCCATCCTAGTATCAACAGCACAGATCCATCCAGTATGAAAGCCGTATACCAATGAGTTTACAATCTTTAATATGAAGCATCTTGAGAAATAAACCATTGTACTGCAAATACAGGGCAGAAAAATATGAGCCGTTTCTGTAATTGTTACTAGCAGCTGACCTCCTCAGAAGATAGAGCATCCACTTGCTATCATAAAAGAAAAAAAATACATCTGTAATATTTAGAAGTGATGCCAAATTAGATCTAAATAGCTGTCCTATAAATTTCTTTAAGGAATACAATGTTATAGAAGGCTGCAGAAATGGAATGCTTGCTCCTAATGGTCCAGACTTAGGTAGGCAAAGTAATACCTACCTAAGATTGTTGATGGAGAAACCTAACTTAACAACTGCAATGATTCACTTGCCAGGTGTGGCAAGGAAGGTCATAAAATGGGGCAAAATTCACTTAAAAAGTGTCTTGTTAGCAATGGGAATTTTGAATTCAATTGTAGTCATAAGTTGAGGAGTTTTCCTTAGGAATAAAAGACAGATCTTTCTAGAGTATCATCTTATGGAAAAAGATTTCCCACTGATCAAGAGATAGAGGTCCATCTTCAACAACAACTGCAAATACTGTCCAAGAATTTTAAACACATGAGGCTTTAGAGCTGTCTGTGGGTGAGGGTCCCAATAATTGAAGAAACACCTGGATTTGCCAGAAATTCCTCAGGTGACTCGAGTGCCTACCTGCTGATGAAAGGCCTGATGCTTTCTCCTGTTAGAGGAGCCATGCTCATTGGCATGGGCTCTGGGGTGGACAACCAAAAAGAATAATCGTTTCTTGAAGCAAAATTGCAGACATTGTTAATATTGCAGAATAGGAAAGGCATTGTGCTGAATTTACGTAGACAGCTTCCAGCAGAGCCTGAAAAACCAAAAGTGAAAGGTTAATCTCCATCATTCTATATAATACTGAGATATGTAGAAAGGGACAACTATATTGTATGGAAGGGTTAAACAAGAAATGTTCTTCATGTAGTTGTTGAAGCAGGACTGAGTGCATGCACGTATTTTCTCAAGCTATAGCAATAGAAATAGCCAAATCTACATTGTGTAGATTTGTGTCCTGTTGATGCATGTATTGCAAGTACCATGTTATTGATTTGGCCTGGTATCTGCTAGGATTATTCTCTTCAACTTTGTTGAAGATTCAAAGTGTAAAAAGACTTCTGATTTTTTCTTCTGCAGTAAAAAGTGAGCAAAGTCGTACAAATGCCATTCCTTGCTGAACATAAAAAAGCAATGACACTCACAGGGACAGGGAAGAATAAAGGAATCCGGTTCTCCCAAAGACTTATGAATGTTATGATACGTTCAAAAAGAATGCATTGAAGTCTTAGTGGCTCCTCTAAAAATATCTGTCAATGTTGCTAACATCGGATATTCTTGCTTTGACAACATATGGAGATGCATCCATTTTCCTTTACTTTAAGTTTTACTGTTAGGGTTAGAATTAGATGATACTGGGGGGGGGGGAGGAGGAGGAATGTGAATGGGAGTTTAGTTAGACATAACAATACTGTATAATAGTAAGAACCAAGACTATTTATAAAAAGAGATGATAAGACATGGCGGGGATAAAGAACTGGGTGGAAAGCCAGCATTTCAAACTAATTGGGGAATGTAATTTATGACTGTTAGTGAGAGGAGGGAATTGTGCTTTGATACTATGTGCTGAGGGGAGGGGAAGCCAGATTTTGGCTTGGACTATGTACGTGCGGATGTGTTGCTACTCGAATAAAGATTCTTTAAGGTAAACAATGCCTCAAAGTTCTTTGAAGAGTTTTATATGTCGGAACCATAACAATATCCCAAATAGAAAATTTGTTTTGGAATGTGACTAAAGTGACTATTAATCTAAGCAGATAAAAAGCATTTTGCTCTGCTTATTAAGAGGCTGGTAAGTTTCAAGGATGCAGCGCTTCAGCCACCGTGAGAAAATGGAATTAGGGGCTATTTTGCCCAGATGTATTTATTCTTTCTAAACTCATATGGCATTTTGAAATAGAACTAGCACTGATGATGTTACCTAATTTGGGTAATGAAATATTTGCAAGAAAACAACCAAGGTCAGAGAGCACCAAGGACCCCTCAAAGAGAACTATACTTCTCTGAACATTCAGTAGCTGCAAGTCACGTTCCTGAGGATAAGGAGTGTTAGGACAGAAGGGCAGAAAGAAAAGTTCAGAGTGTAGTAAAATGTAGAATGAAGAATAGATTTGGTCTCCATACATTATCTGAGTAAAATAAACACCACCAAGAGTTAGGAGTGGAGAGAAAATCCACACGGCCAAAGAGAATGCTGTGTTGAGCTGTAGCCATGAACTTGAAGAGAGCTTCCATAAAGACCCATAAACCTAATTAAAATAAAAATCTCTGAACCTGATATAGTTTCAGAAACATCACTATTTCAGATAGCCTGAAAAATAACCTTTGCTCAGCTTTGAAAGGCATAAAATACACTATGCCTTGAACACTTTCCTTTACTACTTAAGATACTGTCAAAGCACCTTCCTGAAGCTTGATGATATACTGGTCCCCCACTAGGGACTGCAAGTCACTTTCTAATTTTTCTGACCATCAGTTTATTTCAGACTATTTCTGCATCAGTTTCCATTAAAAAAAAAGTCTACACAAAGATTGACTTTTCCAAGCATGAACTGTTTTTACATGCAGTTTCCCTAATACAATGTCCTTTTGTGCTATTTCTTTTTCATACATGCTTCTGAGAATAATTTTCACTGATATATACATTTTTTATTTATTCTTACATTAGAAGAATTTGAAAAGCATGATGTTCACTAATATGCACAGGTTATATACAGAACTAAGTTTATAGAAATATATGAACCAAATCAATTTCTCTGCCATACTTATGCAACAATTGATGGCTGGAAAAACTTAGCATAAAATCCTGCCCTTTTAAATGTAAGATGAGTTAATATAATTTTATATTAATTTTATAATAATACATTATATTAATTTTATATTATTTATAGGATTCCTTCTGTGCTTGCTTACCCAAGTCCTGACCGTGGGCCCGTTGATTGCCTTGTACATAAAGCAAAGAATATCCATAGAACATGAGTCTTGTCCCAAATGGGCAGGAGGGCTCCTCTGTGGTTTGGCTGTGCCTGGTCACAAGGAAACCATGAGCCACAGAGGGACTGCCCGGTGGACCCATCGTCCCTGGCATGCCTTCAGGACCAGGTGGACCAGGAAAGCCTCTCGGACCTATCAGAAACAATGATAAGAGCACTGACATTGTGAAAAGACATGATTTGATTTCAGTTATTATCAGTGAAGTCCTAGTATATTTTATAATTTTTACAAATCCTTACTTTTATAAAATATCAATTTTATCTTGGAATATGATCTAATGCAAGTCAGATCACCCTAATAAGAATGTGTTTAAACAGAATAAAGGCTTTATTTAATTTCAGAGATGGAGGACAAGACTGGACCCAAGAGTTAAAGCTTTACTTCATTACATTCATTTGGGAAGATGATACTCCTGGGGATGAAGCCAAAACAGTCTCAACCGAAAATTTTATTATATGGAATTATGCTCAAGTACTGCTCAATCTCTGCCATTCTTTGCAGTCTTGGTTCTGCTTTAGCCAGCCCACATCTTCCACAGAAGACAGCATTGCATAGCCAAGACCTCTGAGCACATTTGCAGGCATTCTGGCTGACTTCCCTGGGTTGCCTCCAACCTCAAGGTCCCTTCTACAAAGTCAGAGCTTCAGAATAAACTTGTTTAAGGATTCAAATGGTATATTTACTTTGTGCTTGAGGTGCGGTGGGGGAGAATATTGGCTCTCAGAGCCAAAGACTGATATGGTTTAAAAGACAAACCACCTCACCAATTTCTCGACAATTGTTTTCTCCTGAAAATTGACCTTTCCCTCAAGCTTATCATCTTAAAATACTCTTCACAGAATTTACTATGAGGTTATTAAGCTGGTTACAGTAATGTGTTCAGACTTGCCTGGAGGACCCACAGGGCCCCTTTCTCCTTTCTGACCAGGTGTGCCATCAAATCCTGGTATTCCTGGGGGGCCAGTCAAACCCGCAGCTCCTATTACACCTATTGAAATGAAAATGCACAGTCACAACTCACTTATAGAAGTCCAGTCATAAAGAATAGGGATGAACATGAATAACAAAATAACAGAGTAACAGAATTACAGAGTTGGAAGGGACCTTCTGATCGAACCCCCTGTTCAAACAGGAGACCCTATACCATTACAGACAAGTGGCTGTCCAGACTCTTCTTAAAAGTCTCCAGTGACGGAGCACCCATAACTTTGGAAGGCAAGCCGCTCCACTGGTTAATTGTTCTCACTGTTAGGAAGTTTCTCCTTAGTTCTAGGTTGCTAGCGATAGTAGAACCTCCACTGGGGCAAATCACAGAAGCACAAGAGGCCCACTGTCAGGTCCTCAAATCCTTATTGCTTCCCTTCCATAGATATTTTCATGCTTTGCTTTGGGGCCTGCCATTTAGCTGGGGGGAGGGGGGATATTTGCTTTTGCTTGGGATAACTTTTGCTTTCTGCTTTCCTTCTTCCACCTCTATTCACTTGAGAAAGGAATGTGTCTCCCTTATCAGGGAGATGGTTACAGAGAAACGAAAGCTGGAGAAGACCTTGAGATGTGTGCCAACTGTACCAGTTACCTGCTCATTGTGCCACCTGTGGATTGGCTGGATTTCAAATGGACATTATGACTTTGGTGGGAGGAGGAATATTGCTGCTTTAATTACACCGTTCAAGTGGGATTTTCCCTAGATTTCACCTTGACTTCCCTTCTATCACTAGCCCCTAATAAAAGTTTCCTTTTGAGACAATGCCTGTTTCAAGAATTCTGCTTTCTTGGGTGATTAGCTGATATGGGTCCTTACACCCAAATTCTTTTTTCATTCAATGCAAACTTATGCTTCATTTTCACTGGCGAGAATATCTAGAACTGAATACATGCCTTCTGCATCAGTATGTTTTGCAGACACATTCATGTTAAATTCCACAGCATTGGGGAATCTTAAGAGTTAAATCAGGACACCTGAAATGGTTATAACACCACTACTCATGAAAGTCACTTTTTAAAATGGCCATCTGGATAGTTTTCCAATATTGAGTTTTCTTCATCTGAGTACCAAAAGTACACTTATTGGCAACATAATAATATGCATGAATAGAACCAATGTAAGAGGATTTCAATTCCTGTGTGCAACATAGGAAAATTTTGGAAGTTTAGTTTGTTGCATTCATGCTGCCTGGATAAGGTGGCTTGATCAACAGAAGTTATTAGGTGTCCCTATGTTTGACAAATTGACTGTTTTGTTGGCATGAGGTAATATAACATCATGAAGGCATTTTCTTCTTGCAGTTTCTGTTTCAGCATGCTGTATGAAGTTAATGGTAAACCACACTGTAAAAATCAAAGACACGTGAATCTGAAGAATTATTGTTATCATTTGCTTGGGAAGTACAAATTAGATGTATATTAAAATATGAATTCTATACATTTTTTCCCAAGGAAAAAAACTGTATTTGGTCTCTTTTATGCTAAAACCTCATCAGTAATTATAATATTTGGAAACAGTAACTTAGTCATTGCTTATCACATTCTAACAAATTATGTTATTTTTCCTGTTCTCTGAGCTACGGTCCTCTATCATTCCCCCTTCACTACTGCAGAGGACAGGGGATGAACAACATGGGCTAATATCATATAGCTTTCCACAGTGCAAAAATGGGACCTGGTGCCCTGTGGGCCAGAAAAATGTAAGCATGATCTTTCTACTTTCTACTTTCTACCAAAGTATTATTGTTATTATGATGTCAAAAACATAGCATAACAAAGCTGTCTTTACCACAAAACATATAACTTTATAACAATGCCCTGTTATATCAAAGCAGCTATCCAATTTCAAAAGCCTAATAAAAGGCTCTGGATTTAGAGCAAAGTTGTATAAGACATCTTGGCAGAGCAAGAGGTAGTCTTTCCAATTACATCAAGAAGCGATTCTCAATCTTCATCCTTTTACCTTGTTGCCCTTTTGGTCCTGGAGAACCAGGAAATCCTTTGGGGCCAGCAGGGCCTATAAGACCAGGTAGGCCTGGTTCACCTTTCTGAAGTTGAAAAGGGCCTGGAGGACCTGGCGGGCCTGGCAGACCTGGCATGGATAAAGCAAGAAGCACAGTAAGCCAACATCCACAAAAGCCAGACAAGCAAAGGATCAGAAGGACACCTTCTATGGGATGTGGATATAAAAAAAGATATTGTATGGATTTCACCAAGTTATTTCAGCTCTTTGTCAATAACACAATTCTTTTCAAAATGATCAAATCTGGAATAAAAAATGCCATCACCACATACCTTTAGTTCCAGAAAACCCTTGGTCACCTTGTACTCCCTTGGATCCAGGGAAACCTGAAGAACCTTTTAGACCTGGAAATAAAGGAAATCTTCATTACTACCAAGTGAAGCTCTTCCTTTATCTATTTTTAATTCTTCATCCCAACATATCCAATGGTATCAACCCACTCCCATTGATTTTATCATTATCCAATACTTCTTTACTTTTTTATTCACTTTTATGTACCATATTCATTCTTTTTTATCCTCTCATCATTACTTTTCTTCTTATTTGCTTAAGATAAAAGGATAAAGCTCCCCCCCCCCAACTAATGAGATGAAGGCCTGAGAAACAGTACGTGGCAGTTTATCCCTCACCACCACAACAATTGTTCCATTTGTCTTAGTACACAGATTTCAAATATATCATGACTTCAACTAAGGAGATTTAAAATGTTCTGAATTTGAAATGTTCTGTCCTTTGTCCTGTTCATACTGCAATAGTTCTGGCTGTGGCTGTGTCAGAAGTGTTCAAAGCTTGAAAAAGTCCTGTTTTAAGCTGCCTCAAGCTTGGGACACTTCCAATGTGACTGAGCTATTTCTGGTGAAGTTGGAGCCGGTGTTTCTCCTTCAAATGAATTGGAAATGCAATATTAGCAATAGAGACAGTATTTCTTCTTCGTGTGGCACAAAATCAGAGCAAATGAATATTTTTTTTCTCATACCTTGGGGTCCTGGAATTCCAGGAGGTCCCATGTCACCTTTCTGACCAGAAGTTCCAGGGAAACCAGGATTGCCCTGGATAAGACAAAAGAACCCTCAGTTCTGATTGCTTAAGCAGTTTGACAGAAACATGGGTAATTTTTTAAAATAGCAATATCATGCAACTCAATGAAATCTTTCTAAATAAGAGAGAAAATTAGAATTGCACACAGCAACAAAAATATCACCACGATGGCTTTGGTTCATATCCAAAGAATTAAAATCAGAGAATATGAGAACACAAGGAGGCTTAAAAAAATTAGACAAACAGAAACTGGAACATTCCCCACTGCTTCAGATGTTATGATAAAATTACCTGGATCCCTTCAAATCCAGCTTTGCAGATCAGGAGTATTCCTATATGGATTTCTATTCTACCTTATTATGATTGGTATATTTCTTGAAATTGTCCTCTTGTACTTCATGATTGGAAGAAACTTATCCATTTTCAGGAATGACCAGCAAAGAAAGATACACATGTGATATTTGGAAGACATATTATCACTCTGCTTAATTAACTGGAAAGCATCGTGTGAGGGATTTCTATGGGGATTTTGGAGTACAATACCTATCATTTCCAGGTAGCTAAAACTGAAATTTGAAATTACTAATTAAACTTGAGCTTAAATTCTGGAGAAGTTTATGATAGTGATTGAGCAGCTCTGAATCTAAGTTCCCTGATGTTCTTCACTTTTTAATGCTTAAGTACTCTTGAGTCTTAACTCTCTCAGCCAAACAAACTGGCTGTTATGAAGTGGCTTACAAACACTTCATTCACTGAGGAGAAGGCAACACCAATGCTCTTTCTCCTTCATTGGAGGAACTTAACGTCAAATTGGATATCCAAATGTAATTCTATCACTGGGCAATCATTTGCTAAAATAAGGGGATGGATTTAAATTATTTAAATTAAATGTATCTGCTTGCAAAAGGAAGATGCAGCAGAAGCAAAGGTGTCCAATTTGCAGAGTTCAACAAACAGGGCCATTGGTAACAGATAATTGCCTTTAGTTCCTCACTTGGAACATTAACTATTATGGTTATAGACTATTTTGTGAATAAGTAAGGAAAGCTGCAGGAAGAACCACTAATAAAGAGATCTGAGATTTTGTCAGATTTTGTCTTTGCATGCTGACATAAGGTATTTATTGTTAGCAAGGTTCTGTTCCCCCTTCCCAATAAAGTAAATGAAACCACAGGTGTATCCTTAATGGTACGCTGATTGAGATCCATTAATTTCTCTGTAAGGAAATGTTGCCTATCCAACAGTTGATAAAAGGATTTAGGCTAAGTCAGAACTTTCTCTTCCAGGAATAATATTTTTTCAAAGGCCAGGGAGTGGCTTGCCTGCTATGAAAGGACCCCCTCAATATTTTTATGCAAACATTCAAATTTGTTTTCCTTTATATGAAAGCTGCGAGATTAATTTCTTTATGTACTTTGATAAATTCAAATTCTTCTGCATTCTGCCGAGCTCCTTCCATCACTGATAGAAGCTCTGACTTAAGATTAAGGTAAAGAAAGGAAGAAAATATATGGTCTGTTTGTCCTACAGGTCAAAGCAAGCAGTGGGTAAGAACAATAATCTTTGGAGCTGTTTGTGATCCTCTTTTTGAAAGCCATTTCAGTCAGTGATAAAGTAGAATTCCACACAAGGGACAAGCAGCAAAAGTCTTGCCACCTGAGTCCATGGAAAGTTTAGGATTTGGTAAAATATATGTTCTTTAAATATTATCAGCCTGACTCAGAGCACCTTGCTCTTAGAAGAAAATATATAAATCCATTAACTGAAAATAATGAGCTCCTTGTGCTAGTATGTTCTTATGCATAACAATTGTAGGGCAATCAATCATGGCTGTAACATTAACTTACAGGGATTCCTTGAACTCCCGGATCACCTTTGGGTCCAGGTCTCCCAGGTTGCCCTGGCCAACCTGAACTTCCTTTTTCTCCTTTTTCTCCTGATAATCCTGGAACTCCTACAGATCCTTGAGGCCCAGGAAGCCCTAACAGGGAAAAAGTATTTTTTTGACAAGATTTATTTTGCAAGAAAACAAGTATGAGCATGGCTTGTTATTGTCTTCTTTAAAACAAAGACTGTACTTGGAGATAACAAATAAGAAGGTTTCATTCCTATGGATTCTGACTACTAATTTATCTAATATTCACAAACTGGTAGTAAACAAAAAAGCTGTAATACAGAAATAATCAATGGCTTCATTGTGACAATTACAAAAAATCCTGCTTCTTCTCTGAGGTAGTATTTATAAAGTATTTATAAGTGTATTCAGTCAAACTTACTTAAAAATAAAACAGTCATTTTATTGATGGTTAATTAGAACCGGTACATTACCTTGAAGCCCCGGTTGCCCTGGGGGCCCCCGGTCACCCTTGGGTCCCTCACCAATCTTCCCTGGTAACCCAGGAATGCCTGGTTGGCCTGGGGGACCTTGTGGGCCAACAAATCCAATGTCTCCCTTTATGCCAGGAACTCCTGGACTCCCAGGACTCCCTGGAGAACCCACGTCTCCTTTAGGACCTAAGATTGAAAACAACCCACTTTGTGGTTAGATGAAATATAACCACACTGAATACCCAAGTTGATCCCTAAGAAGAATATCCACATACTTAGTCAAATGATCCTAACAAAGATATTACATTATTATAATTTCATAGGGATCAAAAGTGATCAGAGCTTGCCCTACTAAAACTTGTCATTGAACCAGGGGCGGGGGGAGGAGGGAAGAAAAAGAAGGTTAATCTCTCCTTTAAACTTTCGACTCTATTGAAGGCTGAACTGATTCTGGCCTAAGCACCACTTAGACTATATAAAGAAATAATAATTGTGCAGCTAAAAATAGAACTATAACTTGAAATTGCTGGCTGGCATGACTTCTAATTTACCTAAGGAAAAACTCTCCAAGATAAATAGTTTAATTTGACAAGTGCTTTAAGCTATGTAAAGAAAAACTGATACTGTCGGAATTAAATCTGAAGTGGAGAATCTGTGAATTTACTTTAGAAAAATGGATATGGAAGAAAAACAAAGATATGGAGGGTTTATCTTCCTAGCATCTTCCTATCATCCATTTATCAATAACCGGAATGTCTTTCTACCAAGATGATGGTGATGATGTTATCCATTCAGTCGTGTCCAACTCTTGGTGATTCTATAGGCCAAGAGGTCTCCTCCACATTTTCCAATCTTGCTCTAGCTGGTGTCAGCTTTGATGGTATCCAGCCATGTTCTTTGATGGCCTGGTTTCCTTTTATTACTTATTCTTCAAAACAGAATGGCTTTTTCCAGTGAATTCCCCACATGAGATGGCCAAAGTAAGTGAAATGCAGTTTCATGATTTTGCCTTCCAGTGACAAGTCTGGTGTTATGCACCCCAGTATTTGCTTATTAGTCAAGAAGGACTATTATTTCTGAAAATACACTCTTCATCTTTGGATTACAAAGGCTGGCAAGTATAAATATTTGGACATCATCAAAAGCTTGTGTGAAGCATGACTCCAGTTTGAAGTTGCTCTGTGAGCTTAGAACCAGATCCTTCTGGAACTCACTCAGGAAAAAAGAGCCAAGAACAGAAACTGGCTAAGTGTGGCTTTTTCTGCCCTTAAGAACTTCATTGCAAGGAATTATAGGGCTGGAAGGGAGCTTGGAGATCTTCTAGTCCAGGGGTCCCCAACCCTGATCCATGGACTGGCACCAGGCCGTGGCATGCCAGCAACCAGTCCACAGAAACAAGCAAAGCCCCATCCATGGGATGCAGGCAGCACACAAAGCCACGCCCCCTCTGGTCGACAGAAAAACCTCTTTCCTTGGAACCGGGCCCGGGTGCCCAAAAGGTTGGGGAACCTCTGTTCTAGTTCAATCCCCTGCCCAAGGCAGGAGTCCTTACTGCACCATGGAGAAGTGGTTGTCCAATCTTTTCTTGAAAACCTCCAGCAATGGACCACCCAGAACTCCAGGGGCCAAGCTGTTCCACTGATCAATTGTTCTCATTGTCAGAAAATTTCTTCTTATTTTAAGGTTGAATCTCCCTCTGACAAGCTCCCACTCATTGCTTCTTGTCCTGCCATCAGGTGCTTTGAACAATAATTGCCCCACTCTTCCCTGTGACAGCCCTTTAAGTACTAGAAGTCCACTATCATATCTCCCTTCAGCCTCCTCTTTATTAGGCTAAACGTACCTAATTCCCTTAGCCGTTCATCATATAATTTAGCCTCTAGACCCCTTATCATCTTTATTGTTCTTCTTTGCACATTTTCTTGCCTCAGCATCTTTTTTGTATCACGGTGACCAGAACTGGATACAGTATTCCAAGTGTGGTCTCACCAGTGTAGTATTAAGTGGTACTATCACTTCTTGTGAGAGTAAATGCTATCTCTTTGTTGATGCAGCCTGGAACTGTGTTAATGTTTTTGGCAGGTGCAGCACACTGCTGGCTCATATTTAAGTGGTTGTCCACTAGGACACCTAGAGCCCTCTCACAGGAAAAAAACACCTCAAGTCAGAAAGGCTGAGGAGACATCATTACATTCCTTATTATGTCATGCCTAAGATCCCCTCTTGCTGCTCAAGTAGTCATTTCAGCAGACATGATTTCTGGGATTTTATGAGAGAGAACCAGCTCTCTAGGGGAAGCTGGGGAAAGCCATAAAGACGAGTCTTGGTTACAAGGAAAAAGCTACCTAGGCCTTGAAAACAGATCAGCAGTGTTATCTGTAGTAGTCTACACAAAATGTCACTGGTTAGAAGAATTAAGTTGCCCCAAGTTTACAAGCCACTTAAATGGAGGGATGATGGTAGTTCTGGGAGGAATGCTTTTTCAAGTTATAAATATGGGTGAATTCTAGAAGGCGAGGTGAGAGTGAGTCTCTTTTTTCATCTAACTAGGAACATCATGCTGTTTTAAAATTAAAACAACACCAAAGCCAAAAATGGGAATTGGGGTTGCGGAAGTAGGGATTACCAGATGCCCACTAGCAAAACAAGCTCCCGCAGCCATAGCAGTAGGAGTTTCTTCTTATTCAGTCAATGATTGATCTCTTCTGCTGTGCAGGTCTGATTGGGGTGGAACAGAGCACTACAAAGTCTAGCCACAGCACAGGAAACACTCTAAATAGAGCTGCAAGATGCTACGCTGAGCATGGCAAGAAATCATAGAGTTTGTGCAAAGCTCAAAATACAACTGAAACATGCATATTTTGCTTTATTTTGAGCAAAGAAGACTCCCAGTGGACATTTCAACCTGAAATATTTCTGGCTCAGAACATCTTATGTGTTATTAATGGCAAAGAAAAATGAAAACAGTAGATGGACTCTTGAGGATTCTTTATATTTGAGTTTTTAATAAGTTACCTCTTTCTCCTTTTGCACCTGGAATTCCAGGAAATCCTCTACCTGGAAGACCTGTAAAGATGAACACAGGAACCGAGAAATTGAGAAACATACAGTATGTTCTCTAAATAGTCTAATCAGGTGATAGCTTCATATATTAGAATAGAATTACACTGTTACTCTAAAATTTTCCTCGTACTGTGGAACATTTATATTTGTAATTTTTCTCTTCTTTCCACAATGTGGCAACTAAATTGGATATATAGATATATAGATATGGATATAGATAGACAGACAGACAATTTCTATCCCTTTGGCTCTTGCGCCCTTCTTAAGAAAAAGGTGTAGAAGAAGGGTGGGTGAGGAGAGAAGGGAAGTGAAGGTAGAGAAGGAAAAGTGCAAAGTAATTTATAGTAGTACATTTTGTCAAAATATTGTGGCTTTGAAAATCCTGAATGATTTTCAGAGGGCCCAGGAAAATAAGTGCAGAGACAGTGCACAATCAGATATGTTTAGATTGTTCTGTATTACTAACTGTACCATCAGCACTGGTTTTCTAGGAAAATCTCCATCAATTTCCTCATGTATCATTCATTTTCTCTTTATACTATATATAAAACATTGGTTATATTTTTAACCTTTCAAATGACAAAGATCTTTAGAGATTCCAGACAATTCTTATCACAACCCTGCATCTGACACAACAGATATATTTAATGTCAGAAAACCAAGGAGAGGCTTCGGGTTCCTGTACACGGCAACGCCGGTCATGTCTGGAGACTCGTCTCCACTCTGGCTGGGTTTTCTTCGCCAGTAGACCCCTTAGTGGGTCAAAAGTCACCCTGGAGGGGCGACCACTGAGAAGGAGGCTTGCTGGTGAATGTGGGAGGGCAGCAGGATGCTTTTTACTGTCTCAAATGATATTACAAGCAACAAAGAGAGACCTATCGGCTGAAAGGGAAGCTTTGTTATGGAAACCTGCCTGGCACAAATAGAAGGCCAGAATAAGACTGAAAAGAGAAATTTAAAATTATATGTAATGGATCAAAGGCACTGTAGAATTATGGATTGATTTAAGGATTAAGATTTAGAGTTAGAAGTAAGAGAAAAATGGGTGATTATTAGAATATATATATTAAATAGATTAAGAATGTATTTTTTGGAATAATAGGTTTATTTGTATGGAACTATTATGTAATGGAATGAAGAAAATTGAAGAGGTGTTTTAGATTGGGATTGACTTAATAATTAATTGAATGTTCATTTAGTAAGATGATGTTTTTGTTTAATAATATGGATGTTATTAGGTATGATAATTAACTGGATCAAATTTGAATCTCATCCAATGGACTGAAATGATTTAAGGTTTGATATTATCTTGTTATCTTAAAGAGATTGATTGATTGATGGATTAGATATGTATAGGGTAGACTAATATTTTATTTTAATTAGGAGATATTAGTGGAAGAAGAAATAAACAAGACTTGTGATAAAATTAAGGAACTAGAATATACCTGGAAGGGATACCTGAATTGATAATGTGTTTATTTAAAGTTAAATTTGATTATGGTAATTGTAAATTTATAAAGCTCCAAAACAGGCTTAGGATTAATAGAAATTCAAATTAGAAATGGATTATCTTAAATATATTAAGCTATTTGAGGGAAATAGAGAGGGAATATTTGATGTATTGATTTGAGTTATTCATATATGGTTTTATTTTTGGATGTTTGATTTCCCCAGCACCACGGTGTGTCTTGAGCACTTTGTTCTAAGAATTAAAAAAACCAATAAAATTTGTTTTTTTTTTTTTAAAAAAGAAAACCAAGGAGATAACAGTCTTACCTGAATCACCTTTTGAACCAGGAGTGCCTGGGATTCCGTCATAACCTGGCTCACCTTTTTCTCCAGCAGTTCCCTGTGAACCCTGTGCTCCAGGGTCACCTGCAAAGTAGGAATATAGGATTCATCATGCTGAGAAATGAACAAATACATTATTTATGCATTAGGAGAAGTTTTCTTCTATGTTTACCACCACTGTGTCTGTGTGTTTATTGTTGGGTGTCTTTGAGCCCTTTGAGGTGGGCCAAGTCAGGAAACTGATTCCACTAATCTGACTGGAACTATATTTTATTGTGGCAGGCTACACTGGCAGAATATTGAAAGCTTGACTTCTCTCCCTCTTACTTCCCTGAGACTTAGACTGGAGGTAGTTTGAGCTTGTTCTTTGATCTTCTCTCTGTTTCCTGGGCTAATAGCATGCTTTTGTTTTTGTAACTGTATCTGCATAGTTCCTGCAAAGTATCTCTGTGGCTCTCTACACTTTGTGTGTGAGAGAGAGGGAGGGAGAGACAAAGTACCTGATAAATTTCATTTCATTCCTTTCAGTTGGCTGACTGACAGGTCACTGAAACTCTAGAATGAACTAAAACAGTGTTTCTCAACCTTGACAATTTTAAGGCATGTGGACTTCAACTCCCAGAATTCCACAGCCAGCATTGCTGGCTGTGGAATTCTGGGAGTTGAAGTCCACATGCCTTAAAATTGTCAAGGTTGAGAAACACTGAACTAAAAAGAGTTTTTGTTTTTGTAACTCCCCTTTGTTCAGACAGGAGAACTTGGGATGAGACTCCTAGAAGTCAGAGCACTGATTACCCATTGCTGTTTAAGGTGAATAAATGCTTTCCAATTACCATCGAACAGTTAAAATATGGCCACACATCCGAACAGAATAAATACAATAAATAGTAAATATGATTATTAAAGCACAAAGCTCTCATGGGATCTTAAGCAGGAGCACCTGAAGCTTGTAAGGTTTCAAGTGAGAATATGCACGATTTTGATCATTTACAATGTTTGAACTGATTTTTAATTTTTATTTGTGAAGAATCAGTATTGCAATATGGTACAAGGCTGACACAAGTGCATAAGTATTATACAGTCTTGCTTTAATACCAAAAGCACTGATTGAATTGAAAAGCAATAAAAATTCATTTTTATTGTTTAATATGACAAAAAGTTCTTAATTTGGTTAATAGATAGATGGAAGAAGATCTAAAGATCAATCAATATGATCCCAAATGACTTGGATATATCTCTCCATGTGATTACAATTCAATTTATAAATAAGTCTGTAATTAAAAGTGCATTTGTGCCTGAAATAGAAGTGTGCATGTAACAGTCCCCCAAAAGCCAAAGTTCTTGTATAGTTATCACCAAAAATTAATGAATAATTTTCAAAGTTTTTGGAAAAAAAACATGGTTATCATATTAATTGTATTTAATTAATTATATTTAATTTTGATTCAGCAGAATTAAATTAAATCAAGCTATTTTTGGTTCAGAACTCCTCCACTTATTTGAGTACTATTCTGTAATGTTGTTGAATATGTATTGCGTTGTAATAAGATTAATGCAAATTTTGTCTAAAAAAACACTTAAGCTAAAATAGAGTACACGGTATCTTATTTCATGTATCACAGAAGCAGAGGACACATGTATATCATCTTACTAGTTAGGATCAGATTGCCATCTTGACCTGTGTTTGTAGCCTTTAAGTCAGCTTTCAGCATGAACTAATTCGGCTCCAAGTATACGAAACATAAATATCAAAGAGAAAACCTGTCCTTCCATTTAAATCACAAAGATGAAGCATTGTCCAAAGTCTTTTACCTGGTTGTCCTTTTAAGCCTGGAAAACCACTCAAGCCGGGGGTTCCTTTCTGTCCTTTTTCACCTGGCGGTCCTATAACACCTTTTAAAAAAATTAGTAATAATAATAAACCACACCTGTTTAATTGCGAGACCGCCTACTACCTCATAGTTCCCTTCGTCCGGTTAGATCCCACAGGCTGGGCCTCCTTCAGGTCCCGTCGGTCAAGTAGTGCCATTTGGCGGGGCTGCGGGGGAGGGCTTTCTCTGTGATGGCGCCCATGTCTTGGAACCAGCTCCCCCCGGAGATTAGGACCGCTTCCACCCTGTTGGTTTTCCGAAAGCTGCTTAAGACCTGGCTTTTCCGGCAGGCCTGGGGTTTATAAAATCTGACCCCTGGATAAATGTTACTGTATTGTTTGTCTTGTTAAGTTATATTGTGTTTTTATTGTTAGCGGCCCGGAGTCCTGCAGGAGTGGGGCGATTTATAAATTTTAATAAATAAATAAATAAATAATTTATAGCCTAAATATCTGGCACAAAATAATACAGGATGCTTTGGATCACCCACCTGGAGAACCTGGAAGGCCAGGCTGCCCTTTGATGCCTGGGAATCCAGGGATGCCTGAAATACCTGGAATACCCTTTTCACCTTTCTCTCCTGGTAAGCCTGAACTGCCCGGCCATCCTTGTTGACCCTGTGGACAGAAGAAGAAGAAAAATAATACATTCGGCTTTATTTTTAATCGGTTCTTTTCCAATACCAAGTATTTTTTCCCAGCCATTTGTCCCGAAGTTAATTTTAAAATTTGCTATAATATGTAACCTTCAACCATCCAAGAAAGAAAACTACAGGGAGATGTTCCAACGGATTGGCACAAAACCTAAATATTCACTGTATGCTATTCATTCTTAAGCTATCCATAACACAGCAGTTGTGTATGCATTAAAATGCAAACATGTAACATGTTATGCATATTGTTCTTTGATACTGCCAATTTCATTACACTAAGATGATACCTAGAAACAGATATTTCCGGAATTGCCCAAGTATGATTTTTGTAAAACCTTGCTCCCAAAGGGATATTTCTTACTGAGAATAGATGCCTAAGTTGATGGAGATTATGCGAAGTGGGAATGAATAGATCAAAGTTACTTGGACTGTCCCTGTGAACTCTTCTTTGCTGGCACTCACAAATACATCAAGTATTTGTGTGATCAGCCAAACCCTTTCAAGGAACCTTGTCCACATCTTAAAGGACTTTGATATATTTAGCTTACAAAAGAGACTGAGGAGAAGCATTATAGCAGTCTTCAAATATGTAAAGAATTATCACACAGAAGACAAAGTGGACATTCTCTGTAGCTTCAGTTGACCAAACATGATGTAAAACTGCAAGGAACTTCCTAATTGAACAAGCTACCAGTCAGGAAAACAAACTGCATGTGAACTGGTAAATCTTCCTTTATCTGATAATTTGGTAATTAGATAAATGATTGTAAAAGATGTTATAACAGGTCCTGCACTGAGCCGAGCTGAAATAGATGACCTCTACTGCCTATTCCTAGTCTATATTCTAGGCCACAACAACTCTAACTTAGCCAAAGACATCCTGACTCAGTTGTGCTTTGAATGCTTGTGATGAAATCAATCTGGAGTGAATGCATGCATTGTTGCTCTGAAAATATTTGCTTAATTTTTTTCACAGCAGGCTCCACAAAACTCTTCTGAGTCAAATTTTAATGCATATTTTTTCCACTCCAGAATAACTGGTTAGCTATTTCTCTGTGGTACTTATGCTTCTTACACTCAAGTTGCCATTTCTGTTCCTTCATTTTCTGACCACACAAGTAATGAGAGCTTATTATGCTAGGGAAGAAGGGCTCTTAGAAATGCACATACTTTGCAGGCAGAAACCCCCAGACTTTCACTTCTTGTGTCATCAAACAATTCAGGGAAAGACTGCTGCTCCAATTATCTGACTCCAGACGAGACAATTTTTTTTATTGCATATATCAATTTTTCCCCCTGCCCCTCATTTTTTTTATTATTGAAACATAGTCCTGAATAGCTATCTCTTGAAATTAGAGATGCATTAACACAGTAATCTAAATGCTGTTTATGACATTAACACACATAATGAAGGATTATGTATACCTTCTCACCAGAAGTTCCAGGGAAGCCAATTCCAGGAAGTCCAGCATTTCCTTTCTGTCCTTTTTCACCTTTAATTCCAGGAGATCCTGGTTGACCTGTCTCACCTGAAAGGCCTTGAAACCCTTTTTCTCCAGGTAGCCCTGAAAATAAAAGGTCAACATTTGTATTATATTACACATTAAGTATTTGTCTTCCATAAAACAAAGTTAACTTGAATATTTGAGGTGATGGATGGCAATTTAATCCGTGCAAAATTCCAAATCATCCAGGGTCTATAGTGGGTAGTACCTGGTAAACCCATTTCACCCATTGATCCTTTTTCTCCGGGAAATCCTTGTTCACCCGGGAATCCTGGAGTGCCTGAATCTCCTTTTGATCCTAAATTAAAAAAAAAAAAGTTGGGTTGGTTTAAACTTACTTTGTTATAGAGACGTAACTGGAGAGATCTATTAGGCTATGTAAGTACATAGTGATGCTATTAAAAGTAAAATAATAGCACGGAAGAGTACTGTATGCTTTCATTCAAAAGAATTTTGAAAAACAAACAAACAAATCAAGTGTTTCCTACCTGGTTGGCCTGGTAAACCAGGATCTCCATCCTTGCCTGGCATTCCTGGGCTGCCATAAATTCCTGGAGATCCCTTTTCTCCTATTACCCCTTTTATTCCTAAAAATCAAACAGGTTGATTTCCTGTCAAGATTCTCTTTCCACCACACTTGAGGTTCTGCATTATATAACTCTGGTTATATCACAAAGATTAATGGATAGAAACACAGCTTCTAGCACAATACCAAATAGATAGAAACATAGAGCTTCTATCCCAGTACAAAATCAAAGAGTACTTTTGAATGTACTGTACATGAATACACTGAAACACACAATTTAACATTAACTAGCCCAACCTCAAGCCCAGATTTCAGTAATAATCCTAGACTCAAGAAAAATCATATTCAGAGGCCCAGTTCATTCAACTTGTAACAAGGACCAGCAGAAAAGAAGTATACTTTAAGCATCTCACACTTCAGAGGCAAAAATTGCAGTTTATGGTGCCTTGGTTCAATAACATAAGTAAACCAACTAAATATTCTGCATGCCAGCAAAGTGGTTTTCTTCTCTATGATCAAATCACTGTGCTTTCAAGTCTAAGAGAGGTCTCCAATAATTCAGCTAAATCTCAGGCCATTCCAGCCCAAGACAGGATGGATCCTGGAGAGGAACAATCTAACTGGATCATCCAAAAGAAATACTAATCTGAAACTGCCTCCTAAAATGTAGGGCACTGACTGCTTTATCCTGTTGAATGCACACTGGATGGCCTTAATTCTTGCATGAGTGAATGCCATTAAAATTAGTCTGCTCTTCGATAGTCTAGAGAGGACCTTAAGTTTAGCCATTCATATTCAAACAGTCACACAAGTTTCTTTGGTGTGACAATATTATTAATTATTAAGCAGTGCATTTTAGAGTGCATACATATTTCTCCTGTATCACTTATGCAGTATATGTTTCAAAGAGCAATACACAGCCCATCTTTCCATTTGCTTTGAGATAAAATTGTTTCATTTCCATAATATTTCTTTAGTCCTGAAGGAAGGGGGATTTTTACTCTTTGTCTCATTCAGACTCTTGGGGAAGTTGTCTGAGAGCTCCTCCAATTGGCTAAAGCAGAGGAAACTCTTTGATATCAAGGGAAGATGATCTGCCTTTTCAGATGATCCCCTTTGAGTTAATGCAGCTGAAAAAATTCCACCCTCTACAAAGCTATTTTTAGTCTTCCTGATACTCCCACCCCAGCAAAAGGGATTCCTTTACATCTGAAAAGGAAGAAACTAACTAACTATGGAGGAACCTGACTATAGAGATTTGTCAACCTAGTATTTGATTTTTAAGCTTAAATGTTGCCCTCCAGCATCCTAAGAAATATCATTTCAAGGACTAGTCTATCCAATGTGGCCACCATTACTTCCTCCATCACTTTGGAAAGTATATTTTTGTTTCCTTTGCTGAGCAAGAGAGAGGTTGGCATCCTGTTGCATGTCTGTAATATCCCTGCCAATAATATTTTCTTGCTTATAAGTTCCAGATGGAGTTTAAGGCAAATGTCTGGATAGACATTAAGTACATGATTATTTGGCATGCCAAAATTATTATTGTCTAAGCTTAGAGGGGAAAATAATCAAAATGTAACAGAAACAATGACATATATCATTTAATTTGACAGACCTTTATCTCCTTGTTCTCCTTTTTGGCCTTTCAGATTTTCCATGTCAACATGCTCCATTGATCCTGGCTCCCCTGGGAGTCCAGCTTCACCTTTTTCACCTTTTAAACCTGGATCACCTCTTTGGCCTGCCACTCCAGGAAAACCTAGGCTACCTATGCAGAACAAAATCCAGAGAATGTTATAAGGACACTTTAACCTTGGCAGTAAGAATGGCATTTTCAAACCTTCAATAGCAAAGTAATTAAAAGATGATCAGCAATAACTATTAAAAATCCATTACAAGACAATGACAACAAAGTTTAGCAACAATGACCAAATCAATGACCAAATAATAATGACCAGACTTTGTAGACAACCCTTTAATATGATGATCATTCAATTTTATGCTCCAATTACCGATGCAGAGGTAGAGTAGATTGATGGCTTTTGTGATCAAGTTCAATTTGAAATCGATAGAATATGCAAGCAAGATGTGCCGCTTGTGATTGGCAAATTGGCAGCCTGGCTGGAAGGAGAGGGGAACTTGGCCGCATGAGTGGTGGGCCGGCATGTGCACACACATGCACCTTGAGCTGTGCACATATGGATGTGTGCTGGCCTGCTCCTTGTGCAAGTTGAGCTGTGCGCAGTCCAGTTCTGAATAGTGGGCTGCGGCCTGGAGGTTGGGGACCCATGGCTTAGCAGAAGGCCAATTTATTAATTTCCACCATCCCAATGATTTATTCATAGCTAACATTGTCTTAAAACAAAGAAAATGATGCCTCTATACATGGACATCATCATACGGAATCCATAGAAATCAAATTGTCTATATTATTGCTAAAAGGTGGTGTAGAAACTCAATTATAGCATCAAAGACATGGCTGACTGCTGACTGTGAACGAATCACAAACTGTTCATGTGCAAAGTTAAGCTAAGGAAAAGGAAAAGAAAACCAGCCAATTTGCACGCCAAAACTTAGTTTTCTGAGAAGGCTCTAAAGTTGGGAAAGCTGAAAGCTTATCATTTTAATTTGTCTTAACAAAAATAATAGCACATAGATAGCACTTAATTCAAATACGAAAGTTATTTCTCTCTCTCTCTCTCTCTCTCTCTCTCTCTCTCTCTCTCTCTCTCTCTCTCATACACACACACACACACACACACACACACACACACACAAATGTAATATACATCGTTCAATTAAATGTTGAAAAGGTCATAAACAGAAGGGCACATTTCTATGTGACTGATTCTATACAAGTTACACATTCTGGAGAGAGAGAGAGAGAAGTTTCCCGAGAGATGGGATTGCCAGCACTTGTCTGAAGGCTCAGAAGTCTAAACTTCTGGTTCTGGTGACCTATCCACATTGGATTCTGCAAATTTTACACTTTTACATTTTCTAAATTAAACACTTTAAAAGGAGTTCCTATGTTTCTAAATGATGAACCGTTTCTTAGTAATCCTGTTTAATTTTTTTCAATGGAGTTTCTCATTTTCAATTTCAAATTGACCTCATCATACAGTAATTTCCATTAGTATTTGTCTTATTATAGTGGATAAAGGACTTCCTATGTTCATACATCCTAGTCTAAATTCTTGAAAGAGCCTTTAAAAGCCCAGAAGCATCCTATTTTTCTTTTCACATATTTTTTAAAAAACTTGTATCCATCCCCATTACTTGTGTTCCAACTTGCAATGGCTATATCAGTCCATCAGGTGGCAATATAGTATTAATTTTTATTTAATCAGCCCTCCAGTTCCCAATTTCTGTCTGGAAAAAGCTATTGTTTCATTGCTTAAAGATTGATTGTTAGTTTTACTGTTCTTCAAACACTGTATAGAATGTTCAAACACTTTTGGATCTTTAGTTAATTTAGAGTTAAAAGAGGTCTTCCAAACAAGAAGTCTGAAAAACTGACTTAAAGATGTTAAGAAATAAAATAAAATAAATTGATTTATGAAAGGTATAAATGGACTAGACAAATTTGGATTATTGGGATTTTTTCTAAGAGTTTGAAAAATTAAGTAAATAAAATAAAACAGCAGTTTGGTAGAAACATGGCTTGTTTAGTCTGTGAGAAGAAACTTGAGATTTTGTAAATTCAGAAATTCAGACAAGAGAGGGAACTACTGCTCCAGGGCAGGGAAAAGATCAAAACTGACAAGATGACAGATGAAAACAAGAATTCCTGAGACAGTTCAAAGGATCTTTGAAAAACTGGGAGAAAAACATAACTAAAGTGATAATTTCTACACTTGCCAGCATATTTCTTAAAGTAGATTTAACAAAAAAAAAGAACTCACAGTAAAAGATGTAGAAATCCTAAGTGTTGTGGAAACATTGAAAAGTGAAAGAAACTGGATTACAAGGCAAAGATGACAAGGTAAGTAGATACCACACTGATGGTCTGGTTTGTGCTTAGAAGAACTCAAAGAAGAAGCTAGTGAAAACCATCCTGGCAAAATTATGTTCATCTGGACACAAGAGTTAGAAGTGACTGAATCCAGTAATGCCACCACCTTGCTCCCTAAGAAGGCTAACTAATTAATTAAGGTTAATTAAGGAGAATCAATGTATAATGGAGAAACTGCACAGGGAGTTGTGTTATACAGAATATTGTCTGCCTAACAACTTTCAATATAAAATCTTTGCTTTTCAAGAGATATTTAATTGTACCCTTTTCTCTTTGGCTATAGATGAATAACAATCAAGTTCTTCCACTTTTTCAGTTATATGTAAAACAGTTCCATCCATCCACAAAGTCAATTCAACCCATTCATTCTTTTTTCACATATCCGTTGGTGATTTTATCCTCTTTTATTTCCCCTTTAGGATCATCTCAACATTCAACATTTAAAAATTGATCACTCCACTTATTTTTAATCCATATTTTTATTACCACATATACTTATTAAATAATTCATTTTCACTACATTTAACTTATTTTCATGTCTCTTCTGACATACCTAACTCACTTCCATATATTAAAAAAGGCAGTAGCACATTCCAACACACCTATATTTTGCTTCTTTCAACTTTATATGAAACTAGCACATACTGCTTGCTTCCTTTTGACCATAAGTTGCATATATTCCCCATTTTCCCATCTTCATATTTTGCCAAGGCACACAAATTTATCTTCTTGCCCTAGTTTTCCCCATTCATGCATAACCTGCAAGAATTCATTCTATTTCCTCTCTCAAACAAAATTACTTTCCTCTTAAATATGTCACTTTTCCAATGCATGACCTTCTGGTGTCACTTCTATATAATTGTTGCTGTAGATCATTCAATTCTCAGCCCATCATAACAAATATTCTTATACATTTATTCATAAATGCATCTAAGGGTACATTATACTCATTGCTGAACCTTTGATTCATCATTTATTCATTTCTTCTCCCACTTTGCTTTGCTTCCATCGAGCATCATGCTTACAGCATTCTGGGGTGCACAAAAAGGTCCTGAATGTCTGTGGAGATTCTTAGTCATCCAGGTCATAGTTGTCTCAGAGAGGTTTTTTTCAAAAGGCAACTTGACTGTTCCTCCTCCTCCTCCTCCTCCTCCTCCTCCTCCTCCTCCTCCTCCTCCTCCTCCTCCTCCTCCTCCTCCTCCTCCTCCTCCACAGTGCAGTTGCCTTTTGGAAAAAAAACCACCTTTGAGACAAAGGCCTGAATGGAACTCTGAGCAGGAGCACAGATATTGGCATTCTCTTAGGGATTTTACTTCTAATTGTTTCGTTTTTAAAACAATTCCTAGAAGCAGATTGCCAAAATGTAATTTTCATTTGGCTAGCCTTTTGTCATTCTTACCTTTTTCACCTGGAGTTCCAGGAGTTCCTATAGGACCAGGGGGACCTTGAATTCCAGGGGTACCCATAATTCCCATTTCTCCTTTCAGTCCTAAAAGCAAATCATATTAATTGTCCTCATTATTCATAAATTTATATAATATATTTCAATTTCTATTTTCACAGTAACTTATGTCACTGAAGAAAGATCATAAGCACAGTCATAGTTTCACGAAGCTTAACAGCCAAGCTGCTAGTCCCAATTTTTTTCACTAAATAAGAACTGCTTGTATATAGCAAACAAAGGAGAGAAGTGAAACTAAAATTGAATCACATATTAGTGCCAATTTTTTGCTTTAAGATTTTTGTTTATTTTCTCTGTGTACTGGAACACATTACATAAAAAGTCATAATATATCAAAGAATTAATTACAAAGAATTACCCACCTGGAACACCTGGATGTCCTTGTTGTCCCTGTAAGCCAGGTAAGCCTGGCAACCCTGGCACACCTGACAGCCCCTGTGTTCCTGGGCTACCTTTATCTCCTTTAAGCCCCGGCATATCCAACCCAGGGACACCCGGGTGGCCTCTCTCCCCTTTGATTCCTGGCGGTCCTGCAGGAAACAAAAAGAGGTTTGGAAACAAAATGTTTGACACAGAAAATAGTATATTTGCTACTAAGCCTAAAAATGTGAAGGAAAAAAATGCATTTTCAGTTGGGCATCTGTTAATCTTCAGATGGTATAACACACTGAAGCAAATAGCAGAGTCCATTGTCAGCTCTTCAGGAATAGACAGGGTCAGGCAGACAGATACAAGGAAATGTTAAGCCTTATGCTGGAAGGAAGGAACCTTGTAGGAAATACATTATCCATATGAAAAAAATTACTCCGAGGTGTTTTTTTTTAAAAAAAGGCCATATTAACAGTATTGACCACAGATAAAGAATCTAAAGTCCATGCTGAGGCAACCAGCTGAAATTTACTAAGTACTCTCATCCTTGTAAGTTTCTAAGAAGTCTTTAACAGATAAAATGAGCTGGAAAATGAGGGTAAAAGTGCTTGTGATGGAAAGGAAAAAATAGCGTTTACATTATATCTTAGAAAATCTACAGGCATTTTCTAAAGCATCTTCTAATCCTACATTGGAATTTTTTTCAAATAAGGAAGTGATAGTAAATTGTTATAAAAGTATCTTCCAACGCTTTTGTGACACTAATACCCGCCCCATCTGGAAATATAAAATCCAATTGTTAAACTCCAAACTGCCTCTATCTTTTATAGATTTCTTGATAGGTGAAAATTAGAAATTAACTAAGAAGTATTAATACAAACTTACTAACTTATAATAACCATGCTAGAGATAATTTAAGGACATACAGAGTGAGGATAAGAAAGGGAGCTTATTGACCATACCCCAGATACAGCCTGAGCAGAATCTAGTGGATTCCTTCACACCCACACAACTAAGAATCTGCCTCTGAGAAACACGGATAATGGAATGTCTCCACTGAAACTGAAGCTCTGAGAACAGCCCTTTATTTCTGTTCTTCCAGACACTCACAAAGGATATTTGTTATATTTGAAATATAATGGAACAAGGGGTAGCATCTACACAGGAAATAATGCCTATTTTGAACAGGGCTCTGTGTTACTGTTTTACTAATTTCCCAAATAAAAGAGCAATTAACTATTTGGATAATGACCCCAGCAGTTGATATGTGAACAATTCTTCAACCATTAAGACTGCCTGAAAAATTATTCAGAGCTTCCAGTATCCAATGTGTTCATTCTGAATCTGAAAATGCTAAATAGTTTTCTCTTTAATACATACCAATCATTTGCAGAAACATGAGCATTTCTTCTCTGATTTGACTAAGAAAATAATCATAAGTTACTCTTTCAAGATGTTCTGTTCCCACAGACCAAATGTGAGTTTATATCTAAGGGGACAACTTCCTTGCTAGAAAGTTTATTGGTGAAATAAAATATTTGTTGGCTTGTTTCCTTGTCCCATGTGCTCCTGGCAATTTCTGATTTTCCTCACGTTCAGATGTTTAATAAAAATTAGAAATGAGAATATTGATGCCTTTCATCAAACTACACAAAATGTGCAGGATACATTTTGAAACAGGTTAGCTTAAGTCTTCAGTTTATCAACATTAATGGTGATGGAAACAAATGAATAGGTTACCTAGTGGTCCTGGAGGCCCAAATTGTCCTGGAGGCCCAGGGGGGCCAGGAGAGCCCATTTGGGGTTCACCAGGGGAGCCCTGTACACCTGGTAATCCAGGAGGACCCAGTTCACCTAATTTGAAAAATAAACAAGCATAGCCAGTTACCTTGCATGTTATTCATTTCAAAGGTTATTGGTCTTTATAGACACTAATAATAGGCCCTTTATACTGTGATAAACACTTTAAAGAAAAGTCCTACATAGCTTAGAAAGAATTATGAAAGATAGTAATCATAGAACAGAGTCAAAAGGGTACTTCCCTTGTCACACTTTAACAATCAAAGGGAGGAATAAAAGTGACCTCTCATATAAAAGACAACAAAAGAAATATTCATGAGGAAATAAGCTTTATTAAGCCATGTAAACTTCCAGTGAGGTATTACACCATTCAGTTTGTCAGCAGTGCTACCTCACCGCCTGTGCCCGGTACCAGTCTGCCATGGACTCTGGATGGGAGAGGGTTCACTGTTCACTGTGGCTCCCTAAGACCCAGCATCAAGGTCAGACAGCTGAAAATGGAAGGCGGCTTCACACTGGAAATGACCATTTCAAAAACATCTCCTTTGGGACTGATTGGGTGAGGGAGGCCAGTAAGGGGGAGTACCTAAGAGGGAAGAACATTACACTTGGGGAATTTGGTGCCCAAATTTGAGTTCTGACTTTGTTTTATTGAAGTTCACTTAACTTCTAATAAAACTGTACCTTTTGCAACAAATGGAGCGAAGGATCATTTTTATTTAGGAATCCAGGCTGAGGCAGGGCTGACATTATTTTAATTACAAAAGGTATGGCATGCACAGGGAAAAAAATCCTGTATCATAAAAATGTAGCTAATCAGGGCAGCCTTACCTTTAGATCCTGGCTGACCGGGTACGCCAGGAAGTCCTTTGTCCCCTGGCACACCAGGATATCCCTGGTCACCTTTTGATCCAGGAATACCATCTCGTCCTTGGGGACCAGGAAAGCCTTTAGCACCTGGGAGACCTAATCCAGCTTCACCCTTAATACATACATCAATAAAGTATTATTGAGAAGAATGTGAAATGCACATACGCATAACAAACCAGTAAAATAGAATCATGTGGGGTCCTTGATAGTCTCTGAGCTTGGTGGTTTTCTTACAGATATTTTAATACATACCAAACTAGGTAACACCATGAGCGCTAGCACCAAGGACTTCACATGTCAACCCTGAGCTACAAATATTGTCTTCTATCAATAAAATAGAATCAATTAAGCAGTTTTATTAGCAGTTAGAATGTTAATTAAATAGGCAGAGAGTGAAACCTCATTCTAAGGGACCTTGATACAACAGACTTGGCATGAGGCAAGGTAATTTTTCATTTATTCTACAAATGATGAAAATGATATAATGAGATAATCATAATGCCAATCAAGCCACTGCAAATTATATACTCTCCAATTTAATGGACATTTATGAATAATGGATATATCATCATCATCATCAAGTTGGAAGGGACCTTGGAGGTCATCGAGTTCAACCCCCTGCTAAGGCAGGAAACCCTACAGCATTTTGGACAGATGGCTGCCCAGTCTCTTCTTAAAAACTTCCAGTGTTGGAGCATTCACCGCTTCTGAAGGCAGGTTGTTCCACTGGTTAATTGTTCTGTCAGGAAGTTTCTCCTTAGTTCTAGGTTGCTTCTCTCCTTGATTAGTTTCCATCCATTGCTTCTTGTCCTGCCCTCAGGTGCTTTGGAAAATAGCTTGACTCCCTCTCCTTTGTGGCAGCCCCTGAGATATTGGAACACTGCTATCATGTCCCCCCTCATCCTTCTCTTCATTAAACTAGACATACCCAATTCCATCAACCTTTCCTTATATGTTTTAACCTCCAGTCCTCTAATCATCTTTGTTGCTCTTCTCGGTACTCTTTCTAGAGTCTCAACATCTTTTTTACATCGTGGTGACCAAAACTGGATGCAGTATTCCAAGTGTGGCCTTACCAAGGCATTGTAAAGGGGTATTAATACTTCACGTGATCTTGATACTTCCGGTGGTCAAGCGACGGTGATGGCGGCTACTTTGTAGCCGTCCTCCTGAGACGGTGTCAGATCTGCGGAGCACAGCGTTCATCAGCTGGCCCGCGGTTCGAAATCCCCTTCCCGGGCGAAGGGAAGGGGTAGAGACTGCATGAATAGAGGTAGAACCTCTTAACCTCCCCTGGATTTTTTTTTAGGGGAGGTAGAAAGAGTGCTCCCTCGGAGTTCGTGCCTTCTCCGCCTCTCAGTTGTCTTTGTTTCCTTGGAAGCAAAGCAAAACGCCGCTACCATCTCCGCATTTAAAGCTTTCTGGTGAGTGATTTTTAAAGCGGACAGAACTGTTTAAAGGATTTTACTTAGAGTTAAAGATTTATTTTTCTTAATTCTTTTTTTAGCTTATGCTGACTCTTTTTTTTTTATTTTTTTTCTTCGGGCGGAAAGTGAGAGTGAAAGTAAAATGGCGCTTTGAAAGTTTTTTTTTTCTATCTCCAGAAAGAAAAGATGGACTGAATGAAATGTATGCTTAGCATTGCTTTCTTTTTCTCTTTTAAGTTTCTTTTCTTTTTCCTTTTAAAGTGCTTTGGAGGTTCTTATTTTTATTGCACTTTTCCTGGTCTTTTCTTATTTGTAAAGATTTAAGCATTTTTTTTTAAGAAGAAAGAAAGAGGGACTAATTTTAAAAAAATGGCTTCAAAGAGACAACCAGCTTCTATAGTTTCTAAGGTGATTTCTTCTCCTGTTATTGCAACTGTTCAACAACAACTTAAAGTTACACCACCCGTGCAGCAACCTAAGGCTACATCTCCACCTTCTCCTCCCCCATCAGGCTCGTCTGCACAAGACATTAAAGATATAATGGAAAATTCTGTGTCTCAATTTAGGGAGGAAGTGAAGCAACTTTTGGAACAGAGCAAGTCTGAAAGTAAGGAGGAAATGAAGAAAGAAATGAAAGAGCTTTTTGAACAGAATAATACTATTTTGAGGCAAGATATAGTCTCAGCTTTATCTGGATTGGCTTCTGTGGTTGTGAAGCTGGACTCCAGAGTGGAAGAAGTCGTGGAAAAAGTAGATTTTCTTGAGTATAAATTTCAAGATATGGAAAAAAAGGTGGAAACTTCACAAGATGATAATCTTATGTTTCAGTATAGACAGATGGAATATGCCTTGAGAATTAGGGGTCTTAAAGAAGATATGAATCAAGATTTGATGGAGATGGTGATTAATGATTTAGCTGTTGTTTTGAATACAGATAAAGAGGAATTACGTGGAGAAGTGGAAAAAAATTACAGAGTTAATTCTTGGATTGCGAAACAGAAGAATTTGCCAAGAGATGTGGTGATTTACTTTGCTAAGAAGTCTCTGCACAATCAGATTTTACAAGCTTTTTATAACAAGAGATTCCAGATTGCTGCCCAAGATATTATTATCTTAAAGGAAATCCCATCCAAAATTTTAAGAAGCAGAAAAGATTTTGGTTTTTTAGCAAATGAACTTAAAACAAGATTGATGCCATTTAGATGGGAGATTCCGATGGGTATTGCTCTGAGCCATGCGGGGACACGTTATAGACTTAACACGGTTGCCAAAAGAATTTTACAACACGGTCCTGGGAGCAGGCTCATCTTCATCCATGACTCAGAGAGCCTTGAGTGGCCAAGAGGTGGAACAGCAGTCTGAAGGACTAAGTTTGATGGCTGCTGGGCAGGTGGAATGGATGCGTCAAGCAGAGGTTAAAGAACAGAGAATGACTCGTGCAGCACACAAACGTAAGGAAAAGGAACAACAGAAGAAAGAAGCTAAAGAATCTTCTCATCAGATTGTTTCGATGCCGGTGGGAGGAGCAAGACCCAAAAGCTCTGCAATACATTCCTCAGTAGCAGATCTTGAGGGAATCTTCTCCAGGCTCCTGGTTAAGGGAGATGGCAAAGTTCCTGACCTGGAATGTTAATGGTCTTAATTTTCCCCAGAAGAGAAAAAAAATCTTTCATTACTTAAAGCAACATAATAATGATATTATTTGTTTGCAGGAAACTCATATTTTACTTAAAGACCAAAAATATTTAGCTAATGCTCACCTGGGATCTCATTTTCTATCTCCTGCCCCTGGGAAAAAAGGGGGTGTGGTAATCTATGTTAAGCAAAACCTACCAGCTTGTCTGGTAGAATCAGATCCTCAAGGAAGATATGTTATGATTGAACTTGGCTTATATGGTAAGAAAATACTTATAGTGGGATTGTACGCACCAAACCAGCAACAGGAACAATTTTACAGATTGTTACATCAGAAAATAACCCTGTTGGATTATAGGTCAGTGATATTAATGGGAGACTGGAATGGTGTTTTAGATACACAGAAGGACAAAAAAGGTTTTTCTACTTTCTTCAAACAGGCTAAATTACCTAAAGCTTTTTTTGATTTGAAAGAAGATTGGGAATTGAGAGACTATTGGCGTGAACGTAATCAAGAGGAAAGAGACTTTACTTTCTTCTCAGATAGACACCAATCTTTCTCAAGGATTGACTTCTTCCTGATTACAACAGATTTATATAACAGGGTGAAGAATGTAAAAATTTTTCCTAGGTCATTGACAGATCATAGTCCAGTTTGGATGGAACTGGTTGCTGAGAAAGAGGAGAGGAGATCCTGGAGGTTGAATGAGAATTTATTTAAACAAGAAAAAAATGTTCAAAAATTAAAGGAATGTTTAAAGGATTATTTTGTTTTAAACATGTATAAGGGAACATCAATGTCAATGGTATGGGATGCAAGTAAAGCCTTTATGCGCAGGATTTTGATAAAAATGAATAACTTTCATAGACAAAAGCAGACTCAGAAACGTAAAGAATTGGAAGATGAGATTAAATTAAAAGAGAAGCTTTTAATTTCAAATCCTTTAGATGAAAAGGTGAAAGGAGCTATAAAATTGTTAAAAACACAATTTAATATGTTGATGGCTGACCAAGCTGCAACTAATTTAATGTTTATGAAGCAAAATACATTTTGTAATGCTAACAAACCAGGGAGATGGCTGGCTTATCAGTTAAGAAAGAAACAGAGACAGAGAACTATAGATAAAATAAATTATAATGGTAAATTGGTTTATCAGAAATAATTGATTAAGAAATCTTTTTTAGATTATTATCAAAAGTTATATAAGAGTACTAATATTCAAACTACAGATATAAACAATTATTTAGGTAAAGTTAATTTTCCTAAATTAACAGAAGATCAGGAAAAAGAGATTAATGGTTTAATTACTAAGGAAGAAATTGTTACAGCTATTAAACAATTGAAATTGGGCAAAGCGCCGGGTACGGATGGTTTGACAGCTATTTATTATAAAACCCTAGTAGAAGAGATGATTCAACCTTTATGTGAGCTTTTTAATAATATATTACAAGGTTTAGAGATTCCTCCGTCATGGCGCAATGCTTTTATATCTCTGATTCCAAAAGAGGATCAAGATCTCACATTGCCCAAGAATTATAGGCCCATATCTCTCTTAAATGTGGATTATAAAATTTTTGCAAAAATTATAGCTAATAGGTTTATGGGGGTCTTGCAGCAGCTTATACATAAGGACCAATCGGGTTTTATAACTGGAAGATATATGAAAAATAATGTTAGACAAATTATTAATTTATTAGAATATTTAGATAAAAACAACCAAGTCTCTGCAGGGCTGATATTTTTGGATGCTGAAAAAGCCTTTGACCAATTGAACTGGCAGTTTATGTTATCTTTAATCAAGGAGATGAATTTTGGACAAAATATATTACAAGCTTTATCTAACATATGTCAAAAACAGACTGCTTAACTTATTGTTAATGGGGGTTTGTCAGAGGTTTTCACAATAGAAAAAGGTACAAGACAGGGATGTCCATTATCTCCGTTATTATTTGTTTTAACATTGGAAATTTTGTTGATTAAAATTCGGGAGTCTCAAGAAATAAAAGGAATAGAGATTAACAAAAAAGAATATAAGCTAAGAGCTTTTGCAGATGACTTGGTTGTTACTTTGTCTCAACCTACTTATTCGGTAGTAAAATTACTACAATTGATTCATCAATATGGGTGTGTTTTGGGTTTTAAAATCAATAACAATAAGACTAAAATACTACCTAAAAATATGACTAATTGTGATAAACAGATCTTGGTTAACTTAACAGACTTTGAAGTTGTTGATAAGGTAAAATATTTGGGGGTCATACTATCTGCTTCTAATGTAAAATTGTATAAAAACAATTATGAAAAGTTGTGGATTGGGGTACAGAAGGATTTAAAGAATTGGGATAACTTACAGCTATCTTTTATGGGTAGAATTGCAGTTATTAAAATGAATGTCCTACCAAAATTTCTTTTTTTGTTTCAAATGTTACCTA
Source organism: Crotalus tigris (assembly GCF_016545835.1). Classification (NCBI taxonomy): domain Eukaryota; kingdom Metazoa; phylum Chordata; class Lepidosauria; order Squamata; family Viperidae; genus Crotalus; species Crotalus tigris. Next base: position 3,174,906 of record NW_024100510.1, read on the forward strand.
TCTTAAAGAATGAACTTAATTTAAATGAATGGCAGAAAGGTATTAATAAATTTATTTGGGCAGGGAAAAAACCAAGGGTAAAACTTAAAATTATGCAAGATTTTCGTGAGAGAGGTGGACTCAAGGTACCGAATTTGAAACTATATTATGACGCTGTGGTCCTAACATTGATTAGCGATTGGACGAATTTAACAAATGTAGAAATACTTCATTTGGAGGGTTGGGATTTACTTTTTGGATGGCATGCCTATTTAATTTTTAATAAAAAAGTGGATCGGGTTTTTAAATCTCATATTATAAGGATTTCTTTGCTTAGGGTGTGGAGGAAATATTATAAAAGTGATTTTAAAATACCATTATGGGCTATACCTTGGCATGCGATAGAGGGGATAAAGAGAGGAGTTAAGATGGATACGATTTCTTATACACAACTACTTAGATGGGATGGTCAAAATTGGCAGTTAAAATTTTTGGAAGACTTAGTACATGCAAACATTACTTACTCATGGTTTCAATATAGACAAATAGTGGATAGATGGAAGACGGATCGTAATATGGGTTGGCTTAGAGAAGATGAAAATCTTTTTAAACAAGTAAGGGATCAAAGACCAACTCATATTAAGAGGGTTTATGGGGTTTTAGTTGAAATAGATTCAGAATCTGAATTAATCAAAGATTGTATGATTAAATGGGCACAAAATATTGGTGAACCAATCCCATTGGATACCTGGGAACTTATCTGGGTGAGGAATGTTAAATTTACACAAGCGCAGAATTTAAGAGAGAATTTTTACAAAATGTTTTATAGATGGCACCTTGATCCACAAAAAATGTCTATTATGTACCCTGATCTACAGCCTAAATGTTGGGGATGTGGTTGTTTGGATGCTACTTATTACCATATTTGGTGGTCGTGTAAAAATATAAAAGCTTTTTGGATTAAGATATGGTGGAATATTCAAAGAATCTTTAGAAGGAGGGTTAAATTTACCCCACAATTATTTTTATTAGGTATTGTTACTGATTGTGATGCTAAGGAAGTTATATTGATGTTAAGTTTGATTACAGCCGCAAGGCTGTTAGTAGGACAATATTGGAAGAAGGAATCTTTGCCTACTTTACAAGAGTGGTTTTATAAAGTTTCTTACTTGGCGGAAATGGCAAAGATTTCGGCTTTCTTAAAGGAGCAATCTCAAGAGAAATTTTTTGTTATATGGGAAAAATGGATAAATTTTATACAATATAATTTGGATATGGAAAAATATCATTTAGCTTTTTCATAGTTTGTATAGATTGTTTTCTCTTTTCTTTTTCTGTCTTTTGTTTTCTTTCTTCTTTTTTCTTTTATTTTTTATCTTTCTTTCTTTTTCTTTTTCTTTCTCTCTCTCTTTCCTCTCTTTTTTTATTTCTTTGTTAAGTACTTCTTTAAGTATTTCTTTTTTTAATGTTCATGTTATGTATATTTTATTATTAATTATTTTATAAGTTGTAAAAGGTTTTTTAAAATTTTAAATAAGCCTATATTCAGTTCTGGGAAGTTTGGGGAGGGGGGAGGGGGGGTGGGTTTGGGAGGGATTGGGTGAGGGTTGATTTGTAAAACTTTTAAAAAATTTTCAATAAAAAAAAAATACTTCACGTGATCTTGATTCTATCCCTCTGTTAATGCAGCCCAGCACTGAGTTAGCTTTTTTGGCAGCTGCAGCACACTGCTGGCTCATATTTAAGTGATTGTCCACTAGGACTCCGAGATCCCTCTCACAGTTACTACTGTTGAGCAAGGTACCCCCTATACTATACCTGTACATTTGGTTTTTCTTGCCTAAATGCAGAACTTTACTTTTTTCACCATTCAATTTCATTTTGTTAGATAGCGCCCAGTGTTCAAGTCTGTCCAGGTCCTCCTGTATCTTAAGCCTGTCTTCTGGAGTGTTGGCTATTCCTGCCAACTTGGTGTCATCCGCAAATTTGACGAGTTCCCCATCTATCCCCTCGTCCAAATCCTTGATGAAGATGTTGAAGAGCACTGGCCTAGAACAGAGCCCTGGGGCACCCCACTACACACTTCCCTCCATGTAGATGCAGTTCCAGTGAGGACCACATGCTGAGTACAGCCAGTCAGCCAGCTATGGATCCATCTGGTGGTGATGCTGTCTAACCCATTTTTTTCTATCTTATCGAGTAGTAGGTGCTGATCTACTTTATCAAATGCCTTACTGAAGTCCAAGTAAATTATATCCATAGCATTCCTCTGATCCACTAATTTTGTCACTTGGTCAAAGAATGAAGTAAGGTTTGTCTGGCATGATCTGATTTTGACAAACCCATGTTGGCTTTTAGTAGTGATTTTGTTTGCCCTAGGTGTTCGCTGATTAGTTATTTGATTATCTTTTCTGGAATCTTCCCAGGTATTGAGGTCAGGCTGATAGGTCTGCAATTTCCTGGATCCATTTTTTTCCCTTTTTTGAAGATGGGAACTACATCAGCTCTTTTCCAGTCCTCTGGTAGTTCCCCAGTGTTCCAAAATCTTTGAAAAATATAATTCAGTGGTTCTGAGTTCACATTTGCCAGTTCCTTGAGAACCTTGGGGTGTAATCCATCTGGTCCTGGTGATTTGAACTTGTCTAAGCTGGACAGGTACTCACTTATCATTTTCTTGCCTATCTTAACTTGTGTTTTTTATGGTACTATTTTTGATAGGTTGGTCTGTTTTTCCCTTTGTGTAAAGACAAGATGCAAAAAATGAGTTAAAAATAGATCTGCTTTCTCCCTATTGCTTGTCACCTTCTTGCCACTTTCGCCCACTAATGGACCAATCATTTCCTTCACTTTTTTCTTGTTTTTTACATGTTGAAAGAAGCTTTTTTGTTATTTTTGACTTTGGTCGCAAGCCTTAGTTCATTTATGAGCCTTAGCTTTCCTCACTTCATCTTTGCAGGCTCGGGCTATTTGTTGATATTCTGATTTAGTTATGTGCCCCTCTTTCCACTTTCTATACTTGTCCTTTTTATCTTTCAATTTATCAGAGAGTTCTTTATGTAGCCATGCTGGTTTCTTTTGAGAGCTGTTATTTTTCCTCTTTGTTGGTATTGTGCTAGACTAGGCTTCTATTATCTCACTTTTCAGAATTTCCCAAGCTTCTTGAGTTGTTTTCCCCTGGAATCCATGGAATCCTTCCCAAGCCCTCTCTAAGTTTATTGAAATTAGCTCTCTTGAAGTCCAAGACTCTAGTTTGACTATGTTCTATTGCTTGTGCTTCCATAATGTTGAATTCCAATATTGCATGATCACTACCTCCCAAGGTTCCTGTGGCTTCAACACCTTCTATCATTTCATCTCTGTTAGTGAGAATTAGATCCAAAATGGCTAATCCCCTAGTTCTCTACTTTTTGGGAGACAAAATTGTCTGCTAGGTTTGTCAGGAATCTGTTTGATCTTCCACTTGGTGCAGAGTTTGTCTCCCAGTTGATGTCAGGGTAGTTAAAGTCCCCCATTACTATTGTGATTTGCTTCCTTTTTGACTAGCAAAAGTTCATCTATTTCCTCTGTTTGGTTGGGTGGCCTATAGTATACACCTATGGCAATGTCATTTTTTCTCTCTTTTATATTGACCCAAATGCATTCAAGACAGTTTTCATCATTGTTGTGCTCTATTTCTGTAGAGATGTAGTTATTTCTTATATAGAGAGCAATTACACCTCCTCTTTTATTTGGTCTGTTTCTTTTAAATAATTTAAATCCCTCTAGCTGTGTGTTCCATTTGTGGTTTCATCCCACCATGTTTCCGTGATGGCAACAATATTGTATCTGCCCTCATTAACCTGAATTTCTAGTTCACCCTGTTTACTGTTCATACTCGGTGCATTGGTGTATAGACATTTGATCCTTTATGACCGACCCTGTGTTTACTTTCTACATAACCTGTGTGGTGCCTGAGTTCCCCTATTATCTTATCACCTATTTGTTTAGTGCACTTTATGTGGCACTCGTTATTGAAAGCTTGATTTTGCTTGACAGCAAGGTTGGTATTCTTGTCCACACACACATCTATGTTACATGCACTGATAGCCCTATAGTTTTTAGATTGCTGAGGACAGGGATGTTCTGTATCAATTAATTCACTGTTCCCACTGTTTAGTTTAAATATTCCTCCAGAAAATCTGTGAATTTATAGCCGAGTAACTCAGTCCCTTTCTTTGATGGATGCAAACCATCTCTTTTGTACATTTTTTCATTGGACCAGCTACTGACATTGTGACTAATATATCCAAAGCCTTCCCCTTTACACCACTCCTTTAGCCACATATTGAATTGTGCTATATGCTGGCCTTTTCCATTTTGCTCTTTATACACTGGTAAAACCTCTGAAAAAGTTAGCCTACAGCCTATTTTGCTAAGTTCCTGCCCCAAGCTCTGGAAATTATTCTGCACAGAGAGTACATCTTTTTGGGACAGATCGTTAGTGCCAAGATGTCTATTAATGGAGGCTAAAACATGAAGAATGGTTGCAGGAATTGGGTATGTCTAACCTAGTGAAAAGAAGGAATACAGGCAACATGATAGCAGTGTTCCAATATTTCTACTTAATTTCTGTTTGAGGACTGACAATATTGTCCAATATGTGGAAAACCTAGTATACTATGTGGGAGAATTTAAATAATTCACAACAAGTCTGAGTCAATTTGAATTTGAAATTTGAAAAGAGCATGATGCAATCTGTGTTTCACACTGAGCTTTGAGGGGAAACTAATTCACTTGAGTCAATTGAGATTTAAAAGGCCCTACTGGATTTGGTGAGATGCAAATCTTGGCAGGCACATTGGCAAAGCTTGACCCTTCCAGGGCAGAATGTGGTTGGGGCAGAACTGAGTCTTGCTGACCACATTTAGTAAGCAGAAGCACAACTATAGGTAGATAACATACACAGATATGTAGGCGACAAAGAAAGTGACATTAATACTTTTGCCACACCTTTATTCAGTGCTTGCATTATGTCAGATCCCCAAAGAGATATATTACTATTCTTCCTAACCTATACATACTTCTGTAACCATTTTTTGGGTCTGCCATTCTGTTGGGAGGGGGGATTCTAATGTGGGGTTATACATTATGTTTTGCTTTGCACATGCCACACATTCCTTCCCCAGGGAAGGAATGCGCCAGAATACCATCAACCTTATCTGCAAGATGTTTGCTCCTGGAGCCAGAGGGAAACGAAACCAAGATAGACCTTCAAGAGCACGCCAAAGGAGTCAGTTACCAAAACAATATACCACCTGTGGATTGGCGGAGATTCAAATGGACAGTGTGACCATGGGGAGGGAACTATAGAAAACTATTTTTCATATAGTGCTTGCACAGACTAATTCCTCAGACCTTGCTTTGATTTCTTGCTATCACTAATTCTCAATAAAAAGTTCCTTTTGAGACAATGCCTGTTTCAAGAGTTCTGCTTTCTTCAGAGACCTAGTTGAGGCAGGTCCTTACATAAAGTGAGGTCTGCCTAGTGCCCAACCCAGAGAGGCAGCAGCCCTATCGAGGTAGGTCGCAATCTACCTGTCCCTTCCTGCCAGCGAAGCCATCACCCTGGTGGACCCCGAGGAAGGCACTTCCAAGGACCTGGGAGAAGTGGGACCCTCTCGGAGAGCGATCGAACTAGGTGGTTGCTCAGGGTTGGAAAAAAGGAAGACTGGGAAGGAAGGGCTCAGAAAGTAATCGTCACCTGAGGTGATGGCAAGAAAAAGGCGAAAAAGAAAAATCCAGAGCTTTCCCAAGGAAGGGAAAGTGGATCCCAAATCAGAGCTATTGGAAGCAGTCCTGAAACAGACTATGGAATACACGAGGGATCCTTTGAGGAACTGAAAGCCTAGTTGCAGGGACACCCAGGATTGGAGGAGGAAGTAGAAGAAAAAGCTGATGGAGAGGCGCCAATGGCAACCAAAGTGGCAATGCCAGTTGCCCCATGTGGCAGCCTCACAGCAGGCATGCCCTCCCCAAAGACCCAGAGAGGGGCTACCCCAGCCCATGGAGGTGAAGCTGGTACTTCTGGGGGTGAAGTTCAATGGAAATCCCAAGTGATTGTGGTTCTTCTTAGCCCAGATCTTCACCTACTTGCAAGTGTATGGGAGGATGCTGCCAACGGACAAGGAAAGGGTCAGGGTAGTTACCCTGGCACTGGAGGATAGTGCAGCTGACTGGATGGTAACCTTATACAACTGCAATGCCCTGGAGCTGAAGGATTTCAACCAATTCACAGGAGTTCGAAGACCGCCTCGTAGATCGGAAAGCCCATGACCGCATCAAAATGGTGAAGCAAGGGTGATGACTGGTAGCTGAATATACAGAGGAATTCTGAGAGCTGGCCAGTCATTTAAATTGGCCAGAAGACATCCTGGTGAGTTGTTTCCAGGGTGGGCTCAATGTAAATTTGTACAACTCCTGTGTGGCACATGGACCCCAGGGCAATTATATGATTGGTGCCTCTTGGCAGAAGAGGGGGAAATAGATCAATGCAAGCATCAGCACTGTTTGGTGAGACCGGGAAGTAAGCCGCAGCCAGAGATGAGAGGAGAAGGAGCAAGAACCCCACAGGTGCAACCTTGCTCCACTACCTGCTTCAAATGCAGAAAAGAAGGCTACTGTCAGGGCCCACTTCAAAACCTCATCCCAAGAAAGCAGGACTCTTGGAACAGTTTCTTTCCAAAAGGAGCTTTTATTAGGAGAAGCTGATAGCAGGCATGATAGGCAGGATCTGAGGGTTTCCATCTCAGATCAATAGGTTAAAAGAGTCCCAGGCTTCTGGTTCCAGATTGCGGTGCCAGTGGACATGTAGAGAGACTGCTCTCCCCGCCATCCGGTTTTCCTTCTTCGGGAGACCCTGGAAAGGGTTGAAAGTCACCCTGGAGGGGCGACCACCATTGGGGAGGACCCTTGCTAGGTCATGGAGGGCTGGCAGCCCCTCTGTTTGATCTGAGGCAGCTCCTCAGGACCGAAGAAAAGAGCATCCATTAACATGGCTGCTTATTAAGTCGCACCAGCCGAAAGCCAAATTTACTTCTAAGCACAATGAAGCATTGTGGAGGATTTGGGTGAGACTCTTCCTTTCCTCTTTGTTACCCTAATTACCTTCCTGTGAAAGCCTTTTCAAACCTCTCCCCTGCTTTCAATGCAGCAGCATTTCTATACTTGGGAATTTAAACGTTGAAGGAAAGAAAAGAATAAGTAATTTTTATAACTAAATAATGGGAGTTTTGAACTTTGGATACCTTTGGGATTTTAAAAGATTTAATTACTGAGACTTATTACTTCTCTAACCATTTATTTTGGAAAATATTCCCTTTTTGGCTTTTTAAAATCAAATAAAATACTAACTGGGTCTGGGAAAAGATTTTGTGGTCGAAGGGGGACATCTTGTGGTGAAAACTGGCACAGCAATTGAATTTTGTTTTTCTTCTCTCCCTTTTTTTTTAATTGTGAGGCCTGTTGACTCTCTTGATTTACCCTTCATACTACAAAAAAGATAAGATTTGGAAACAGCTGGGTGGTGAAAACAGCTTTAGAAAGTGTGGAGGTGGACATTGGCTGATCTTTACTAAACACAGCCTCCACCAAAAAACTATCGCTAATCACCATGGAAATGGAGGAAATCTACCCACAACTTAATTATAAGCTTATACTTCAAAAAATCCTTGAAGCCATCGAGCTAATAAAATCCCGAGTGAAAGCCGAAGATGTTTTCACCAAACTACAGATTGAACCCCATACCCCAATTATTCAACTTACAAGCAAAAAAATAATAAAAGAATCACAATTTAACATCAAAGAGGATTCTACTCAACAGTATGTACAACTTATGGAGAACTTTGACAAACAGATACTGATGCCAACTAAAACACCTGTAACTCAAAAAGCAACAGGAATTGATCTACAGACATATCATATTGAGAACTTAGACAACTTGGATGACCAAACAACAATTACAACACCGGATATGACTCTTTGCTTCACTCAGAAAGAAGAGGAAAACCAGACTGAATTGATGATAAGCATTTTAAACCAAATATGGAGATTTGAACTATTAGGGCAACAACCTAATAACTACAAAGGGGCCAGTTTCAATGAAAAACTGATAACTGGATGTTCTCCCTTGGTTCAAACAATATGTGTGGGAATCAAGGGACATACACGGGAGGATTTAAGGGCATTGATATAGAAGCCTGCTTGGCATAAAAAGAAAGCCAGAGTTATATTTAAAAATGGGATTTAAAAATTCATTTGAGAGTTAAGCAGCTTTTCTTTTAGAGATTTTGACTGATCTTAGAGATATTGACTGATTTAATATTTAGGATTCATATTTATAATGGAAATTAAAATAATTTGTTAGATTATAGCCTTAATGATTATAGGGATGGATTTGTGATAATGAAAGATATGTTATTAGTATATGAGGAGTTATTAGGATGAGAAATATAATATATTGGTGAATTTAAGAAAGAATTTAAAGAAAGAAAGAATTTAAATTTTGGAATAATATTTGTATTTTAGTCACGAGAATTAGTTTATAATGAAATGAGGGAAACTAAACCTATCCGAATTATAAATAGTGATTATAAAAGGCTAAATTGGAATATGATAACTGGAATTAAATAAAATCTAAAAACAGAACTTGGATATGTATAACTAAAATGTTATTGATAAATATATAGATTGATTGAATTTTAGCTAGAAATGTACTAATATGAATGTGATATAATACCTAAAGGAAATAGAGAGGGAACTTTATTAATATAAACTGAGATATCTATGTATCACTCTGTTATTGGATTATTGATTACCCTATCACCACGCTGCTTCCTAATTACCTGGTTGTTAAAATTTGAAAAATTAATAAAATTTGTTAAAAAAAAATAGGTTAAAAGAGTTCATCCAGTCAGTTTGAATAGGCCAATCCCCAGGTGTTAAGTCCGCTATGGGAAAGGAGCTGATAAAGGGGTCCTTTCCCATGCTTTCGCAGCGAGAGATAAGCCAGATGGCCTAAGGCACATTCTTTTCTCACCCCAAGGTAACATCAAGGGAGAGACAGTTGAAAGAGTAAGTATGTAGGAACAGTGGAAAAGGATACATTGTAGCAAAGAAGAATAACATACCACAGAGCCTTCCCCCTCCCCTCAGGAGAATGGCAGAACCCTCAGAAAGAAATGAATTAGGAAAAAAATGAGATAGATTCCTCCACTAGGAAAAGAATGGGTTCTGACATCCTGCCCCCTTAGAAAAAAGAAAGTTCCACCTGTAGAAAACAAAACAGAAAAAAGGGAGCCAAGGATTAGTCTGGTTTTTCTGGCTATGCAGTGTGAAACTTACTAAGTAGTTGGGAGCCCCTAACATGACGTTTCTGAACCCACTCATTTTGAGAAGGCGGCAGGTGTTTCCACGCTACTAGATATTAGGTGGAACCATGATGCTTCCTGGAATCTATGATTTCTTTTATTTTAAAGTGTTGTTCACCTTCCACCATGATTGGAGGGGAAGGAGCTGCAGCTGGCCTTAACGGCGATTGCAATTCGCATTCTAAAAGGCTGCAGTGGAAAATTGGGTGAACCAGTCTGAGTATCTTTGGGAGCTTCAATTCTACAGTGACAGGATTGATTATTCTTTTAATGGGGAATGGTCCCACAAATTTTGGTCCTAACTTTTTTGAGGGCTGCAGGGATTTTAGGTATTTTGTTGACAGGTAAACTTTCTCTCCTACTTGAAATGGTTTGGGTTTGCTTTGTTTTTTATCTGTTTGGAATTTATATGCTTCCCTAGCTTCATCTAATGCCTTTCTCACAACTGGCCAGGTATTTTGTAATTGTGCAATCCACTCCTTCAGTGAAGGGATGGTCGAGTCACCCGATGGGAGTTCAGGCATTGGGTTAAAACATTGTCCCATCGCCATCTGGAAAGGAGTGTAGCCAGTGCTGGAATGCACTGCATTGTTATAGGTGACCTCTGAGAACAGGAGCAGGTTGGTCCAATTGTCCTGCTGGTAGTTAATGAAGCACCGTAGGTACTGCTCCAGTACTGAGTTCAACCATTCAGTACCACCATTCATCCACAGATGATGACTAGATGATAACCCCTATGTGGTCCCCAACACTGTGTGGTCCCAGGAATGCTTTCCAAAATTCTGATGTGAACTGTACCCCTCCATCTGATATGATTCGTTGTGGGGCCCCATGAGGTCGATAAATATGCTGGACAAACAGCTTTGCAAGTGTCTTTGCATTGGGGATTTTTTTGGTACAGGATAAAATGTACCATTCCCCTTTAAAAGAACAAATCCGTCATGACCCAAATTACTGTGTTCCCCCCCCCTCCGGTAATTCCACAATAAAGTTCATAGAGATTTCTATCCAAGGCACTGATGGGGACGTTATTGGTTGCAAAAAGCCTGGGATCTTTCCTTGCCTTCTCTTTGCTGCAGCACAAATTGGACAACTGGCCATGTAACTTTCAATGTCCTTTTTAATTGATGGCCATTTTACCAGGTGCAAAGTTTTTACGAACCTGAAATGACCAGCTGATTTTGAATCGTGGCATAGCTGTATGAATGTCAGTCTTTGGCTTTGGGGGATGTACAGCTTTCCTCCCACCCATAGTCATGGTGCATAGGTTCTTGTGGTTTAGGAACCATTTGTCGGTTTCTAGTGCTTTTTTAATTCAATCCCTGCTTGGCTTGCTAGGGGCTTTTGAAGTTTGGCTTGTGCTCGGGTGGTGACTTGTGCTGCTAATTGCTTTGTTGGAATAAGTGGGTCTGTTATTTCTGTTTGGTGGCTATTGTACTGAGGTAGTCTGGACAATGCATCCACTAAGAAATTCTTTCCCCCTGGCAAGTGCTTTAAGGTGAAATTAAACCAGTGGAAATGCTGCGACCATCTCGCTTGCTTAGGGGTAGTTTCTTGGGTGTTTTTAGTGCTTCCAGGTTCTTGTAGTCGGTCCACACTTAGAAAGGAATTTTGCTCCCCTCCAGGAAGTGCCACCAGGTTAGGAGGGTCCATCAGACCATGTAAGGCTCCTTCTCCCAAACTGCTCATTTTGCTCTGTCTCTGTGAGTTTCCTTGATGTGTATGCGCAAGGCTGCAATTTCCCTTCATCATTCTCCTGTAATAGTACTGCCCCCACAGCCACATCACTAGCATCAGCCTGAATCACAAAAGGTTTTACAATATCAGGGTGCCTTAGAACTGGTTCTGTGGAAAATAGTCTTTTTAAACTTTCAAATGTGGTTTGACATTCTACTGTCCATTTCAATGGCTGACTTGGCTTCGGTTTCCCCTCCCCTTTTGTCTTTAACAAGTTAGTAATGGATAGTGCCATCTGTGCAAAGGAGGGGATGAATTGCTGGTAAAAGTTAACAAATCCAAGGAAACTTTGCAACTGCTTTCTGGTGCAGGGCGGAGCCCATTCTAGTACAGCTCAAACTTTCTCAGGGTCCATCTCTATGCCAATTGGTGAGATGCGATACCACAGGTAGTCAATTTTTTTCCTTATGAAATTCACACTTAGACAGTTTGCATAAAGGTGAGGTGCTTGGAGTTTTTTCAGCATGGTTCTGACTAATTTCACATTTCCTCTTTTGTTTCAGTGACTAATAGGATATTGTCCAGGTAAACAAGCATCCCTTTATACAGGTGCTTGTCATTTATTAATTGCATGAACACTGTGGGTGCCCCTTGAAGGCTGAAGGATAGAACCCAGAACTGGTAACACCCTAAGGGGCAATTGAAAGCGGTTTTCCAATCATCTCCCTCTTTAATTCTAATCCTGTAATTGCATCCCTCAAATCCAGTTTTGAAAAGATTTTTCCTTTTGATAGGTGTGCTAGCATGTCCTTCATGAGAGGGAGGGGGTATAGGTTACTCTCACTCATTGCATTCAGAGATCTATAGTCCATGCAGAGGCGAAGAGTCCCAAATTCCTTTTCTCGAAATAACACAGGGGCTTGGGATTTGCCAGCTGGATGAAACCCCTTTCCAGGTTTTTGTCTATGAACTTTTGCATCTCCTCTAGCTCCTGTGGGCTCATGGAATACTGTTTTGGCTTGGATAATTTCACCCCTGGGAGGATCTCAATGGAACAGTCCATGGGTCAGTGGGGGGAGCAGTTCATCAGATTTTTCCTCATCGAATACTTCAGCTAGGTCCCAGTATTTCTCTGGTATGTCTTGTAACTCTCTTTCCCGAACTGCCACTGTGCTCTTGGAGGGGCTTCCCTCGTTTTGGGGATGAGTTGAGTTTCTTACTACCTCTCCATCTGGGAATCTGAGTTCTCCCATCCTCCAGTCCACACGTGGGTTACATTTTGTTAGCCATGCCAAGCCAAGGATAAGGGGGCATTCCATGCCAGGGGTTACTGCAAACGTTATAGTCTCTACATGATCCGCTATGGTGAGATGGATGGGTAATGTGGTGAGAGTAGCCAGTGTTCTCCCTGCAATCCACCCATCTAGTTGACCGAATGAGATCAATTTCTTCAGCCTCTCTGGAATTCCTAAATTCCCCACTAAAGTTGGTCTTATGAGGCAACTGGTGCAGCTGGAGTCTATTAGTGCTCTGAGTGCAACCCTCTTAGGCATTCAAGGCTAAACAGTTCTGCGGTCCTGGTGAGGGGCGCTATGGGTTTACTTACCAGGGGTTCATCTTCCGAGTTGTCGTCTGATGAGTTGGGTGGCTCTCCCGGTGGTATCGGAGTTCCCTTCCCCTGTTTTGATGGCATTGGGAACTCAACAACCTCCACGCTTTTTATGGCCATCTCCTTTGATTTCATTGGGGTCTTCCCAGGCTTCCTGGACAGGACTCAGTCAGGCTTCCAGATGGGGGTCTATGAGTGGCACTCTACAGGGCGGTGCCCTTCCTTTCTGCATTTGAAACATCCTGTTGCCCTTGGAGTGGTTGGTGCTTGCTTTGTTGGTTCTTGGGGTGGCTCCGCTGTCAATTTCCCCCAAGATCTCCCTTCACATTGTTGTCTTCTGGCTTGATTGATCTCTGCTTCCTCGGCTTGGTTGTATCAGTCTTGGAGCCAGTTCGGGTCTCCTCGAGGGATGCAAGCATCATACAGGTCATAGTTCAGGCCATTTTTGAAATGCCCGATCAAGATATCTTCCGGCCAGTTCAGGTTACTGACCAGGGCTTGGAATTCTTGGGTATATTCTGCTACACGTTGTTGCTCTTGCCTGACAGTTTTGACGTGCTCCCATGCTTTTCAATCAGCCATGGGGTCTTCAAATCTGCATCTGAGGGCTGCCATAAATTGATTGAAATTCTGCAGTTCTAGGGCATTGACATCGTGGAGATCCACCGCTCAGTCTGCTGTGGTGCCATCCAGGGCTGTTTGCACAATTCGGATTCGGCCGTGATCACTGGGTATGTCATGGCCATATTCCTCCATATAGTTCAACACTTGGATCAAGAAAAATCCCAGTTGGCGCAGCTCCCCGCAGTACTTCACTCCTAGCAGCAGGAACTTTCGGATGGACCGATGCCCCTTCTTCTGCCTGTGGCAGTGGCCATCTCCATCGGCTGGTGCAGCTTGTCAGGGGTAAGCAGTGGCTGTAGTGATGGTGCTGCTTCTTTGGTGATGGTGGAAGGGCATGGGACTGTTGGTTTCCCTCCCCTTCATCTGTTCCTTCGGCTGAACCTGGGTTGGCAGTTCCCTGGCATGGGTCGGCTTTCTCCTCCTTCATGGAATCAAAGGCAATTTTCAATATGTCAATGGCTTACTCCAGGAACCTACTGGAATGGGAGGTCTGTTGTCCTTGTCTTCACTAAGGCGAAGCAACCTCTCAATCTCGACTTTCCAGCCCGGTTGCTGACTGCCGCCTCTAAGCGTCACTTTCCTGGATTTCTTCTCCCAGTCCTCCTTCTTCCCGACACCCATCGACCACCTGGGCTTGTGGCGAAGTTCCATGACGACTACCTCGTCTGACAAGCTCGAGGATTGAGAACTGCATTGGCTGGGCTCTGCTTGGTGGGAGAGCATTCCTCCCATGGCAGGTTCTTCCCTTTCCGTTCCGAAATCAGACATTGTTTGCTTAGGCCCCAGCAAGGGTCTTCCTTCTGGATTGACTATTACTTCAGATCTTGCCTAATGTCAGAGCCCACTTCAAAATCTCATCCCAAAAAAGCAGGACTCTTGGAACAGTTTTTTTCCAAAAGGAACTTTTATTAGGAGAAGCTGATAGCAGGCATGGTAGGCAGGATTTGAGGGTTTCCTGCTCAGATCAATAGGTTAAAAGAGTCCCAAGCATAACCCCACCCCAATAGTTCATCCGGTCAGTTTGAATGGGCCATTCCCCAGATGTTAAGTTCGCTATGGGAAAGGAGCTGATCACAGGGTCCTTTCTCATGCGTGTGAAGATGTTGTTAGGTTTTTGACCTTCCCTTCCGCAGCGAGAGATAAGCCAGATGGCTGGAGGCACATTCCTTTCTTACCCCAAGGTAACATCAAGGGAGAGACAGTTCAAAGAGTAAGTATATAGGAACAGCGGAAAGGATACATTGTAGCAAAGTAGAATAACATATCACAGAGCCTTCCCCCTCCCCCTCAGGAGAGTGGCAGAACCCTCAGAAAGAAATGAATTAGGAAAGAAATGAGATAGATTCCCCCCAGAAAAGAATGGGTTCTGACAGCCACTGAGCAGTTGACTGTCGCAGCAAAACACCAGCAAAAAATGAGACTGTCAGCTGAGTGGGAGATCAACAAAAGCTGCGCCACACCATAAGGAGTTGGCACTGAGGACCACAGAGATCTTGGAGCTCCCCTGGCCCCATGGGACAGAGGGTTAAGCTCCGATCCCACCGGACGATGACTTAGAAACAGCAGAGAGCAACTACAATGACAACCCCTTAGTAAGTGGGTCGATTGACCCAATAACTAGACACTGGGGAAAAAATAACATCGGCAGCCCTGCTGAACTCAGGGTATACTCACTGCCTAATGAGCCCAAAGCTGGTGGGGAAGATGGCAGCACCTCTCAGGAGACTAAAGACTTCCATTGCCTCTGCCAACTCAATGGGTCCGTCGCAGGTGGGATCCTAGCCAGTTTCGCCACCAAACCCTGAACTTAATAATGGGAAGCCACTCAGAGACTTTAGCATTTATCATGGACCCTGGCATAGAGTGGCCGCTAACGCTGAGGCTAACATAGTTAAAGAAGTGGAACCCCGTAGTCAATTGGAGGGAGGGACACCTGAAATTCCCAAAGAAGAGGGCTCCTTCTCTTTCTTGGGAGACCTAGTTGAGGCAGGTACTTACACATATATTACTATGGCACTCAGTCCTTCATTGTTAAGAAACAAATCTGTCCCCGTTGTGCACAATTTAAAAGTAAGATTTTACCCTAGTGTGAACATAGGATTAGTATGTAAACTCTGGAAGAACAGAGCCATGTAAGTGTGGTTCTCAATGTAAGATAACAATTTTGGAAGGGAAGAAGAGAATTCATTGAGGTAGCATTTTAAAATGAATTTACCAAATTCAAATTAGTCAAGATAAACAAATATTTGAGTAAGGCAAAAATGTGCAATGCAAAAAGGACATTATGAAAAATGGTGAAAGCACCGTTTTATTTTGTGTACAATGGTATTTCAGTATGTCACTGTTTCAAAACTTGTTGAATTTGGTTTTTGATGCATTTTGATGTGACAATGTGCCAGTGCTCGGCCCTTGTTTAGTACGCAACACATGACTATAGGAAGAAGGGGAACAATTGTGGGGAATGGAAAGGAAGTCAGCCATGCTGGGAAGGTTGCTGCAAAAGGAGGGGGATGACTACAGAGGGTGGACAGGATGTTCGACATGTTGGGAAGGTTCCTGACACAGGAAAAGGGACAGATAGAAAATTCTTCCCAGTCGAAACAAAGGGTTACATGGTAAGTCATGTGGTTTGTTTGGGATTCATTCTTTTTAATACTTGTCACGCACCCCAGAATGAATTAATACCAAGATACTACTGTCTCAGTACCCCTTCATAATCATACTTTTGGGGCTCTGCCATTCTGATGGGAGGGGGAGATTTCACTCTATTGGGAGAGGGCTCACAGATGTATTTCCTTTACTTTATTCTCTCTATCTTTGATGTATCACTTTGGGTATGAAGAGGGGGAGGAATGCGCCAGGAGCCATCTGCCTTATCTCCAAGCCATTGTAAAAAGAAGACACAGTGCCTGGGAACTGTCCCTTATCATTCCGGTTTCCATAACAATTTCACACCTATGGAGTGCTGGATAGTTGGACCTGGGGGGAGGGGTTTGTGAAGGGAAACTTTAATGTAACAATTTACACAGGAATTCCTCAGATCTTGCTTTGCCTTTCTGCTTTCACTGACTCTCAATAAAAGTTCCTGTTTGAAACAATGCCTGTTTCAAGAGTTCTGTTTTCTTGGGAGTAGTAGCTGAGGCAGGACCTTACACACTGTACTAAAATTAAGCATAAACAAATGTAAAAATTGGGGAAATGATTTCTGGAAAAAATTAAAGCAGAAAGAAATGAAAATCAGATTCTGCCATCCCAAACTTTTTCAAAAAAGATAGCAAAAACTAATCTTACAAAAAAATACTTAAAGCCTGGCTCTATTGTCTGGTAGTACGGAAGAAGGTCCTCATCAGTATCCAAGCTCTGGCACTTACCTTCTGTCCTTTGGCTCCAGCTGTACCTGGCGCACCTTGGGAACCAGGATCTCCCTTCTCGCCTCTTGAACCTTGTGGACCTGGCTGACCAGGAAAGCCTACAAGATGCACAATAATGTAAAAGATTTGCCTATATCATTCTAAACACCCAATTGTGTCAGAAACCTAATGGAAAGATAAGATTCCCCCCAATGGCCAAATCTGGCTCCAAGTTCTACCTTGGCTTATTTTTTCCAATAAAAAACCAAGTCAGAAAATCATTTAAAAGCAATTTATTATAGTACTCTGATAAAGTGGGGTCTCCCTATGAAAAGAGGGAAACCTAGAAAAATGGCTTAGATTTACTTTTATAATCAGTACAACAAAGAACTTCAAAGTAAAAGTTGATTGGTTTAAAAGACGTCATCTGTCCAGTTACATCACAAGAATTAAAGCATCCAATAATATATGAGCATAGCTATAGGAAAGAGCATTGTATTCTGAATAAAAGTAAAAAAAAATTGCAAGGGAAAACATCAGAATGGGTATGGGTAAAATACATTCTCATGCTTCCCAAGGTTGGGCTTGAATACTTGCTTTGTTCTTGGAGGTTTGAGAACAGCTAAAAATGAAACTGTTATCTACAATCTATCAAGTGCTCTCCTGCCAGTTGCCGTTTCTGAAAGAAAGGTTTTTCTTGAAGGTTAAGGTTTGTGGCAAATTATTAGCAATACAATTTGAAAATGTATGTTTTTTCAAAATGCAAATTAAAATACAAAAAAACCCATATTAGTTTGCCAGTGCAACAGTATGTTGCAAGTATTACAAAGTCCATCCTGTGTGGCCATCACCCCCAAGAGGTAAGGTGGACCCCCACTCTACTGGCCTTCCAGAAGGGCTCTGTCACTTTGCCTGGGGTGCATAGAGAAGCAGGCAGCCATGGAGCTGGTTAGCATCTTGAAAGATCCTGTTCTCACCTTTTATGTAATTCTTAACATCACCTGCCTCTTTTTAAATTTTATATACTGTTTTTATGTTTAATATTTTATTTGTACAACCCCAGAGTCCCTCTGTGATGGAGATGGACAGTTTTAAAATTTGATAAATAAATAAAATTTGGACTGATGGCAAATGAAAGAAAATGCTTTGAACCTTTGTTTTTTTAAGGTGTCCCTATCCTCTCTTTCATCAACTTATTTTTAAGAACTTCCACCAAAGCCCTTTTCCTTGTATGATTATTATATAAAAATAACAGCTGGTGGTGTTTCCATGATGAGAAGCCTCCACAAAGATTTCTGCCTGTTGTCAGTGCTGCTATCAGAGCTCAGTAAAAGACGTTTTATTTGCCATTTTTTAGCTGCACACATTTAAGCTGTTCTAAAGAGATATTTTTCTGTTTTGTTATGCTTACTTTTTGTATTATGTTCACAATTGCCTTGATAAAATAGATATAAAAGATCTTTAATGGAACAATTACATTTAAGAAGTCGCAAACCTTGATATCTGCATGCTTAACATGACCCCTTGAGCACAATTATAAAAATTATCTACTAGGAAAAAAAGGAATGTAACACTATAATTATAACGAAGCTATAAAGAGGGTACATTATGAGCCATATTCAGCTATGGTAGTTATTTTCTCTCTAATCACCAATAATAATGAGCATTTGTCTCTCTGAATCCTGGCAAAACTGTTTTCTTTTCTTCTGTTTAACCTGGCTATTTCTCTTTCTATAACAGGACTTTTCAGCAGCCCCAAAAGAGAGGATTAAGTGACCTAGCTTCTAAGGTTGCAGTAGGCCTTCAAAAGAGGGTGTTTTGCAAGGGTCTAGGACCTGTAGGCTCCCACCATTGGCCTTGCCAACTTCGCCTCCAGCCACCTGCCTCAGCCCATTCACAACCAGCTTTTGTCCTCCGCTGGGCCTTCCTCAGCAATTCTCCCTGGCCAATGGGCCCCTGGCCCTCCAACCCTTACCATTCAACCTGGCCCATTTGCCCAGACACCGTTTGTCCTGGGTGTTTTGCTCCACAGGACAAGAAGCCACCAGCCAATTGGGTGGCAGTCATCAATGATGGTTCTGGGAAGGGTGACTGAGGGGGCTGTGAGGTGTGGGGGCAGGGCATCAGTGGTAAGCGCTGCTACTGGCAGTACTGGCAGTGGGGGGGGGGAACAGGGAGACATTGCTTGCACGTTGCTGCTAGCAGTGCAGTGGTGGGCAGCAGGGAATAACACTGATGCCCTGCCGCCTCCCTGTACTGCCAGCGTTTACTGCTGATGCCCTGTTACCCCTCCCCCACATCACCAGCACCGCCAGCACCAGCGCTCACCACCGAAACATCCAGGTCAAATGGTGTCTGGGCAAATGGGCCAGGCTGAAGGGTGAGAGGCAAAGGGCCAGGGACCAATTGACCAGGGAAAATGGCCGGGGGAGGGCCAGCAGAGGAGGAAAGTTGGCTGTCAATGGGCTGAGGCAGGTGTTTGGAGGCAAAGTGGGTGCAGCCAATGGTGGGAGCCTAAATGTCCCATTCTGTTCCTCAACATATGGGAAAGTGAAGCCAAGAATATGAGTGCAAATGTGTACATAGAAACAGTCAGTTGCTGCTTTAAAACAGCTGCAGAAGCCTGGAAAAAGATGAGCTACTTTAAAGGATCCAAAATGTTGTGAAGTACTTCATTTGAAGGATTGGAATACCCATCCTAGCATTGGCTTGGGTATGCTCAATAAGATAGTAGGAGTTTTCTAAGCCAGACTATAATTCATGTGATGATTGTTGAGAAATTGAACCAAAGTGGATTACTTATGTTACACAATGTGCCAGAGCAATTCTATTTCAAATGCCAATTGAAACATCAGTTATCTATGCAGTTTGCCTTTACTTTCAGGAGAGGTTAAGGCAGACCAGGCACCAGGGAAGGGCTCAGTCACTAAACAGCAAAGCCATTTCTCCCAGTTTTTCATGACCCTTGTTTAAAATATTTTAAACAAGAAAAGTGTAGAGCCCAAACAAAATTTAATCTCATAAGAAGCCCTGGTGGCATAGTGATTAAAGTGAAGAATTGCAGACAAACTCTGTCCACAGCCTGGAATTTGATCCTGACATGGTTTGAGGTTGAGCCTTCCATCCTTCCAAGTTCAGTAAAATGAAGACCCAGATTATGGGGGGCAATGTGCAAATAATGCTTCAATATTGTAAACCATCCAGAGAGTGGTATAAAGCACTATTGGGTAGTACAGTATATAACCCTAAATGCTATTGCTATAAAGTGGCAGCAGATCAGCCTATAGTATGTTGAACAGAAAGCACAGGAAATGGACTGATTTTGCTTGGGCTTGTTTGGAAATCCTATTTTTTAATCAAAATAATATTAATATACTGTATGGCAGTGGTGGCGAACCTATGGCATGTGTGCCAGAGGTGGCACTCAGAGCCCTCTCTGTTGGCACACATGCCATCGCCGCCAGCAGCAGGTGCATCAGGCCAGCACTGCCACCCGGAGCAGGAGCCCTGCCCAGCACAAAGGAGGCGAAGCGACCAACTAGCGAGCTCGAGTAGAGGTGGAAGAGCAGAGGTCACCAACCATTGTCGATTGGTGGACTGGAAGAAAAGGGAGGAGGAAGCATTTTACATGCATGCATGCGTGCACGGGGCCGCGAGCACACACGTGCTGCAAATGGGGCGAGGCTAGTGCCTGCGTGATACTCACTAGCCCTGCTCTGTTCTTGCATGATGCAGTGCCTTAGTATCTGTACCCCATGGCACGGCCGTTTTTGCACCTTGCAGCACGGTGGCCCATTTTTGTGCCCCCGGTTTTTGCATGCCAGAGGCGGCACTCAGAGGTGCCTCCCTGCCCCCCCCCCACATGAGGGCACCACAATGCTGATGCAGCCCTGGCACATTGCGATAAATAAGTGGGTTTTGGGTTGCGGTTTGAGCACTTGGTCTCTAAAAGGTTCACCATCACTGCTGTATAATATTAAAAGTTAAGTTTTTAAACATTGTTAGCTTATCTAACCCCATCAATTTCTTTGATATTCATCATTTAAAATATATTTGGAATTTTTTGCTTTGGCTCCATCTCCAGCATAGCAGGAAGGATTTATGAAAGTTTGGCTATCCTCTATTTATCTCAAAGAGTCTTCTTCAAATAGTCATTCACTTTATGGTGTAAATAAGATAATACCTGGGGGCCCTGAAGGGCCAGGAAATCCAATTCCTGGAGGCCCTGCCAGACCTTTTTCACCTGGCAGACCAGGTCTTCCTGGGATCCCTGGGTCTCCCTTGTCACCTATGGGGTTAGATACAAAATGAGCCATGTGTTATTCTGATGAAAAAGAGTCATGGAACAATTAAGAACGCTATTCCCATTATAACTCAACAAAATACCTTGGAGACCTGGATTTCCAGCAGGTCCAGGAAAACCTCTGGCCCCTGGGGGACCAGGCAGAGAAATGACATGTCCAGCTTCACCTTTGGGACCTTGTAAGTAAATATATAAAAAGATATACCAAATTAACAAATACATCATCTACTTTTTCAGTATGTAGAACTTAATATTTATTTTCATTTATATAATAGTTGCAACAGGAATTTATAGTACCTTTGGATTAATGAGAAAAGTAATGTAGGCTGCAATCTTATATTAGTTAAGCAGAAAATAAATCCTGCTCAACTAACTAGGTCTTCTCTCTGGATAGCATGTAAAGATTAACATACAGGGAAATAATCTTAACACACTATTTTTCCTCAGTAAGAAACCCATCTTTAATCTTTAAAAAAGATTTTTAAAAAATAAAAGCATAAACTAAAAATACAAACAAAAATTAAGAAATAAACCTATAATATATTTTATACTTATCAGCAGTTTTCTATTAATTTACTACTATATCACAGTAAAACCATATTTTTGATAACCATTCTCCGATATATTAATACCATTTTCCAACTTCTTAATATAATTCTTTTTGCCGTTCCCCCATGCATACATGCACACAATTGCAATTCTTGAGAAATGATCATAGATTACAGATTTTCTCATAAATCTACTAATATACAATAATATATTATTAATGGGACGGGTTGCCATCAATGAAACAACTTGCCTCCCAGAGTTGTGGGTGCTCCATTGTTGAAGGTTTTCAAGAGAAGATAGGACAACCATTTATCCAGGGGGGCAAGGGTTTGGCCTGAAAGATCTCTAAGATTCCTTCTAGCTTTATGATTCTATGATTCTACTATCCCAGAAAAATATGAAATGATCACATGACCATTGTATGTGTCAATGAGTCTTCCAATGTTTTACAATTCCAGCCTAAAAAAAAAAAAATCTCATATCCATCCTTTCATATACATTCTTTGGGGAGTCTAGTACTCCCTAAATTGAATTTCTTTGATGAAGAAACATTAATTTCAAATTTTAGATGATTCTAGGATTTTTAAGGATCTGGAGTCATTGCTGTGGCTTTCTTGAAAATTCTAATTCTTTAGTTCATATCTGACATATGCCAGAAATGTCAACTTTAAAAATATTCTTGAGCGTTTGATAGAGATATGTTATAGATTCTATCAAGCAAGGAGCAACTCAGGTGTGTACATACTGAGATGTTAGAACATGCTTAAGCTGAATATATCTCCACTGTTATGGCTTGGGAAAACCATATTCGATTTAAAGTCAGGAAAAAAAACCGTTAAAATTCTCAAAGCAGAAGTTTTCCAAAGAGTTAGAGACATCAGTATGTCTAATTATCAAAATCAATTTATTTCCCAATATGGCCCAAAGATTTTTCACTATTTACACTTCTTGAAATAACTTGTTTCTACTGTATAGTTTCCCAAGCACTTCTATGTGAGATAGACTGCTATACAGAGATGAGAGATGAGAGATGAGAGAGAGAGAGCGCATTTGCCATGATCACAAAAGAAATACAGTAGATAATAACTGACAAATAATAACTGACAAAGATATTGGATCACCATGAACATTTTAAAACCATTTTCTTTATTCTTTGAATAGAGAAGAGGTGACTGCCATTGTCACATGAATTTGCAGTAAAAGCAATAAGGGCTTCTGCTTGCTGTCCGTGAAATCCAATGCAAGTCTTGCTACCTGGGTATTATTCAGTCCAGTCCTAATTCTGTAACTATACCAAAATACAAATCCTAAGTACATGAATTAATTATACTGTAGAAATAGAAGGCACGAAAACATTAGATTTTATCTAGATTGGAGTGCAGTTCAAATGCTTTTTTTTTTTGTAAGCAAAAGCTTTAAGGAAAATGGCAAAATCAAGAGCAACATAATAATAAAGGAATATGAGTACTAAACACATCTGAGATGTGCCTAGGCTGCTTTCACTATAGATGCCCTCTCCTTCTCCCTCCCCCACATTTTCTCCTTGCTACTGCTCTGTTCCATATTGCCAGCAGCCTATCAATCAATCATTGAACAAACTAAAACCCTCTTTCTCTGAATCTACAGTTGGAATGGCTCACTTAGACCAGGGCTTTTCAACCTTTTCACCCATTGTACCACTTTTAGAATATGGCAATATCCGAGTACCACTAGTTGCCTAGCAAGGTGTCAAAAACTTGATGACCAAAAAAAGGGGAAAAAGTGATAAAGTACAGGTAGTCCTCAACTTAGTTCACTTAGTGACTGTTCAAAGTTACAACGGCACTGAAAAAAGTGCCCCCCAAGCCACAGCCAAGCAAGACACCAGCCCGCCCGGAGGCGCTCTTCTTCCTGTCCGAGGTTTTCATTGTTGTGAGCATTTCTGTTGAGGATTGGCAGCAGGGATGGGGTCGGGGGATGTTTGGTTTTTATTCCCCCTGTCTGCTGGGTGGTTGCAGCAGATTTTGGTCACTTCACATGACCCTGGGACACTGTGACCGTCATAAATATGAATCAGTTGCCAAACATCTGAATGTAAATCACAAGACCCTGGAGATGCTGCAACATTCCAGCTGATTGGTGCTTCTTCAGGGCTCAGCAGAAGCACCAGGATCAGCGTTGAGCTCCAACTGGAGCCTAGCACTGATCCTGGTGCTTCCACCAAGCCCTGACAGCCCCGAAGAAGCGCCAATCAGCTGGAAAGCGGCACTGATCCTGGTGCTTCCGCTGAGCCCTGATAGCCCTGCAGCTCCAGCCATCTCTCGCTCAGGCTTGTGTGGTGCTGCCACCAGTTCAGCTCATTCCCCTCCCCCACTATCACTTTTCTAGGTTGGTCGCGTACCACCTGCCAGGTGCCAATGTACCACAGATGAAAAGCCCTGACTTAGACCATTGAATCCAACCCCCACTCTTTCTAGGTATCCAAATTCAGGCAAACCTGACAGATGACTGTCTAGCCTCCATTTAAATATATATCTAGTGAAAGAGAGTTCACCATCTCCCTGATCATTGCTACCAACTATCCTTATTTCTGTGCATACCCATATTTGTAAAGACTGTATATATAGCACCATACATGACTCTTGCAGCTTGAAAAATTGTTCATCTCTGCTCTAAAGAAATAAAAATAAAGTGTATTGCTAAAGATATAATTATTTGTAGTTTAATGTAAATTTTATATAGCAATGTACTTTTACTTGTTTTTACAATACCTGCATGAAGAGTGTGCTATTGACGATTACTTTAAGAAGTCACTGGTTTTTATCAAAACTACATACGTAGACAAGTGTTTTATTATTTTATATAATGGATGAGGAATACTATAAAAGGAAAAGTGTTGCACATTAAGAAACAAGAGCAATTACATAATCTTAAGGGCAAATATTCCACAATCATTTTGCATAATTAGATACAATACTTGCATTTTATAGGCACACAATAGGTCCATATTGTGTGCATATAGCAGTAGAAAATAGGAAATGTGCCCAAATACATGAAAAGAGAAGTACAATATATAAATAGCAACAGCAGTTTAGTACAATCTATCTATAGATGGCATCTTTTCCATTTTCCATTTTCTGTCCATAGATGATGATGATGATGATGATGATGATGATAATAATAATAATAATAAAATACCATCAAACATCCACATCTGCCTATCCCAGGTCCTTGGTAAGGACTCGATAGGTAGACAAAATGCCAAATCCAGTATGAACATCTGGCTGACTGTGCGATGATCCATAATAATAACGTTGGAAGGGACCTTGAAGGTCATCTAGTCCAACCCCCTGCTTAGGCAGGAAACCCTACACCATTTCAGACAAATGGCTGTCCAGTCTCTTCTTAAAAACGTCCAATGTTGGAGCATTCACCACTTCTGGAGGAAGGTTGTTCCACTGGTTAAGTTTCTCCTTAGTTCTAGGTTGTTTCTCTCTTTGATTAGTTTCCATCTGTTGCTTCTTGTCCTGCCTTCAGGAGCCTTGGGAAATAGCTTTGCTCCCTCTTCTTTGTGGCAGCCCCTGAAATACTGGAACATTGCTATCATGGCCCCCCTCGTCCTTCTCTTCGTTAAACTAGACATGCCCAATTCCAGCAGCCGTTCCTTATATGTTTTAGCCTCCAGTCCCTTAATCATCTTTGTTGCTCTTCTCTGTACTCTTTCTAGAGTCTCAACATCTTTTTTACATTGTGGTGACCAAAACTGGATGCAGTATTCCAAGTGTGGCCTTAGCAAGGCATTGTAAAATGTTATTAACACTTCACGTGATCTTGATTCTATCCCTCTGTTAATGTAGCCTAGCACTGTGTTGGCCTTTTTGGCCAAACTCCCACGACCGAGAATGCAAGCTATGTCCCCCCTCGAAATGGAGGAGATGTAGCGATACGTGGACAAAAACCTAGTGAGGGGATTCATTGAATGGGCCAAGTCTGCTGTGGGAGCCCTTGTGTTGTTTAAAGAAACCACTGATTATAAAGTTCTCAACGTGGTGAGTGTGGAAAATAAATACCCCCTCCCCCTTCTGAAGGACTTACTAACCCACATGGCTAAGGGGAGTGTCTTCACTAAATTAGACCTGAGAGAGGAATATTACCGGGTGAAGATAAAGGAGGGAAATGAGTGGAAGACTGCTTTAAAAAAGACTTCTGAGACCTATAAAAAGCAGGCAAATAAAAAAAGAGCTCCTCAAAGAACATTCTAAGTTGGGGAAAAGGTTTATTTGTCTAAATATTTACACCTCAAATTATCCAGTAAGAAATGAGGACCAAAATTCTTGGGGCCTTTTCCCATTGCAAAGATCATTAACCCAGTCACTGTAGAATTTAAACTCCCTAAACTTTTAGGGAGAGTTCACCCTGTCTTCCACTGCAGCTTTCTGAAACCTTTTCGAGGTTCCACTTTAAGACCTCCCCCTAAGAAGGCACCCGGACCCCTCGTGGTGGTGGGTCAGACCCACTATGAAGTAAAGCGTATTCTTGATTCTAGAATTTTTAAGGGGAAATTGCAGTACTTAGTACAATGGAAGGGATATTCGCTGTCTGAAGCCACTTGGGTGAAGTCTAGCGATGTGAAAACTGATAGATTCATTAAATGGTTCTATAGGAAACACCCTAATAAACCGAGAGGCAATCCCTAATACGTGCTTTTGTTTACATTACAGGATCTGTCCTTTTTGTAAGAGGAGCCGGATGTCAACGCTGCTAACATTGGATGTTTTTGCTTTGACAACAGTTAGATATGCAACCATTTTCTTCTTATGTTTTACTTTTAGAGTTAGATGATGCTTGGGGGGGGGGTAGGAATGTGCATGAGAGTTTAGATAGACATAATAATACTGGACTAGTGTGTGAATCAAGGTTAATGAAATAAGAATGATGATAAGAATTGGCGGGCTGGAGAACTGGAGGGAGAGCCTGTATTTCAAACTAATTGGAGAATGTGATTTATGACTGTTAATTGGAGGATGGAATTGTGCTTTGATACTATGTGCTTAGGGGAGGGGAATCCAGTTTTTGGCTTCGACTGTGTTAGTGCCGATGCTATGCTACTCAAAAACAGATTCTTTAAGGTAAACAATGCCTCAAAGTTCTTTGAAGAGTTTCATCTGTCGGAACCATGACAACATGATTTTTATTTTTATGTATCTTAATGAACAGATTTCCAAGTTACAAGAGTTAAAATATTTCATTTTAGCCTTTGTTTCCTCTAGTGGTTTCCTTGTTGCTTCCATTAAAATAATCTGTGGATTGTTTTGTTAAACTAACTCTTCAGTCTGATGACAGTTTTGAAGAATTTGGTTTTTTGAGTCACAATGGCAAACATTATATTTCATAAAATAGCTGCCAATTCTGCTGCTATGTCTGTGATAATACAAAATGTAACGTTCATTTTAATCACTGCAAAATGTGGTATGTACTATGACCATCTATCTATTTTTAAAAATGTGTATCTACATTACTTTTATAGCATTACCTGGAAGTCCAGGGGTCCCAGGGATTCCAGAAAGCCCCTTTTCTCCTTTATCACCCTGTGGTCCAGAACTCCCAACTCCTGGAAGTCCAGGGAAACCTCTGTCTCCAGGGGACCCTGGTAAACCACTTATTCCTGGGAGTCCACGATCTCCTTTTAATCCAATGGTTCCCTGGATTAAGGAAAGAAGGTAAGCGGAGTATAAGAAGAATTTCCTGCTCCCCAAGTACTGATATACAATTGTATACTAGCTGAATAGTTCCTGATCTAAATCTGGATCAGGATAAAATCCAGTCTGTTATGGAGATTTGGGGATGGAGGAGAATTTTCCTGTGCAACCTCCAGAAACATGGAGTTAGTATGCATGATGGAGTCATCTGTGGGAATCTAATAGAGGTTCTCTCAGTTCTTTGAAACAAATCTTTTCCCAGGGTCTCCTGTCATGCCTAGTAGAGTTAAGTACACAGGAATTGAGGTCAGGAGGCCACATAAACAAAATCAAATACAGGATCCATAACAATAGAAACTGGTTGTTGATAGCCAACTTGTCTCCAGTTCTAAAACCCTCTGTCATTTAAAGGATTTGGTCAGTACTTTACCTGTTCTCATAAAAATGCAGCCAAAGCAATGTTCAGGAGCCAT
Organism: Crotalus tigris; assembly: GCF_016545835.1. Classification (NCBI taxonomy): domain Eukaryota; kingdom Metazoa; phylum Chordata; class Lepidosauria; order Squamata; family Viperidae; genus Crotalus; species Crotalus tigris. The sequence continues at coordinate 3,202,552 of NW_024100510.1, forward strand.
TATAGTTGATCCCAGAACATTACTGATTCAGAAAAAAAAGGCTTCTGGTAATCCTGGGATTGATGCTTCTTGAGAAGGTATGCACTATGTCAGCATAAATTTTATCTTAGTGAATAATTCACTTGGTACTACTAGGGGGCAAGCAGATAATCAATGAGATGGATTTGATGTTTGTTCCAGATTATGCTTAATAATTATGCTGAAAAAGCTTTGAATTAAAAAATGCCTCCCCCTTATTCCTGCTCACAGTAATAAAGAACTGAGATGCTGTATGACAGGGAGTGATAAGGCAATAAGGAAGGGAGTACACAATGGACTTTCCTACAGGTACAATATTCAAAACAAATAACAACAGGGCACATCATAGTTTCCTGCCCTGGGAAGGGGGTTGGACAAAAAGACCTCTAAGGTCCCTTCCAGCCCTCTGATTCTATCCATCTGAACAGATGTCTCATGGCAAAAAGTGGTTACAAGGAGGCAATGAAATGTTGCTGGATTTCACAACAGTCAAGTCACTGTAGCCAATATTGTGGTGAAAGAAGGAAATAAAATTAAGGAATGAGGTTCATCAATTTGAACAGAATTTCTGAGAGAAATATTCCTCAAATGGTTGTAAGTATGAAAACCATCATAAGTCACTTTTTTCAGTGCCATTGTAACTTCAAATGGTCATTAAATGAACTGTTGTAAGTTGAGGACTACTTGTAAACCTTTTTTGCAACAGTTATGGCAAATCCATTTAGATTTGGCGTTTTTGTCCACCTGCTGAGTTCTTCCTGGGATAGGCAAATATTGTTATTCAATAATATTAAATGTATCATTACAGGATTTACACAATTATCGTAATTATATTTTTGTCCCAGTTTTTAAATATAATTCGAATAGGTGAGCATATCTAAGACTCCTATCTCCTGTGAGCAGCAGCAGTCTGAGGAGTGCTGGGCTCAAAATCATTCAGCCAGCTTTCATGCCTTAGGGACAGCTGGAGCTCTCAGAGACACCTGCTTTCTAAATCAGCACCTTTACCACTGTACCAGTGCTTGATTAAAAGCACTTTGATTGATTGAAGGGAATGTATCCTCATTAATCAAGCACCAGTTTGTTTTCAGCCTGTTAGTGAAATCCAGCTGTGTCAATATCTGGCAGTGGAACAAATTCCTTCTCTCTCTTCAGCCCTCATTGCCCCACCCAAAATTGATATGGCTCAAGAGAAAATGAGGGATGGAGAAAAGCTTGTTTTGGGATGTTGCTGAATATATAACTTTTAGCAAAGTGATTATAATAATGTGTACAGAAAATGCCATACTAGAAGAGGCATCTGCCTTTCTACATGTAGTGAAAGATCTTCATCTTCTAAAACTGCGGGTCATCTGTGCATCAGTTAACCACAGCCTTTGCTTTTTCTACCAGGCTATGCACTCATCTGAGTTCATTAATTTATCTACTCCTATTATCAAAGGATTTTTTTTATTTGACCAGGTAGGAGTTCTATATAATTCATAAGATTATGCCAAATTAAAATAAAATGAGTTAATTTAAACACATACACACACACACACACACACACACACACACACACACATACACACGTTTTCTGAGGTTTTTGCGGGTGTTTGCATGTAGGTCTTTGGTTATTCGGATTTTCTCCCACGTAAAATTGGAAGTGTCTTGGCGATGTTTCAACGAAGTCCCATTCGTCATCTTCAGGCTGGTGTTTTCGCTTCATGCTTCTAGGAGCAATGATTTTTGGCTTCGTGCTCCTAGAAGCACAAAGCTGAAAACACCAGCCTGAAGATGACGAACGGAACTTTTTCAAAACATCACCAAGACACTTCCAATTTGACATGGGAGAAAACCCGAATAACTAAAGACCTATATATATATATGTTCTACAGTTTGTATAGAAGAATGGACATAGACAGATACATACAGATGCTCCTTTAGGTCCTGGGATGCCAGGGACACCGTCCTTTCCTGGCCTTCCTTCTTTGCCAGGAATACCCGGTTGTCCAGGTAATCCTGGTAATCCTTTTTCACCTTTTAAAATGGAGTCGTAGAAAATATCTCCAGGTTCTCCTTTTGGTCCTGAGATTCCTATCTTACCAGGTGCACCAGGAGGTCCCTGAAATTACAGATAGTTACAGCAGAATTAATTGTCTTCTGACAAGCTGTATAGTGAAGTACTAGCCAAAGTTGCTCATTTTCAGAATTTTTGCATCTGTAAATTAGCAGTGATCCATGGGCCACTGAATTATCCCTTGATGTGACTAGATAGTTCAAATTCAGTTAAAATGGAGGATTTGGAGTGAAGTTCATGGTGGACCTCTCTGAAGAAGTGGAGATGGTACCGTAGTGGTGACTAGCAGCCAGATGGAGAATTCTGGACAGTGGAGCCTCTCCAGACAAGGGGAGACTGTGAGATCACCCACCTGCAGTCCAGAAGTATGTTCCTCATGAGAAGACTGCAGCACTTGCAGTCAACTCTTGAGTAGAACTACTGGGGATCAGGGAAGAGTCAGCTTTCACCTGCAGTGCTGCCTTTCTAAGGACATTAGAAGACTTAAACCTTGCTGAAGTTTTGCTCAGAGCTTGACTTTCTTAAACACCTTAGAACGTAACTTATTTAGAGTTAAAAAGAGATCTCCAGACCAGTGAGATAAAGAAAAAAACTATTTGGTGAGTCAACCTTCTTTCTGGATCAGAAAAAAGAAATGAAAAGAGGATACAATAGCAAAAAGCTTAAAATGATTTTGATTTAAGAAAATTTAAGAGGAAAGTTCTGTCTCTTAATTTGAAACAATAATATTTTGACAAAAGTGCTTTTGTTTGAAATAATCAGTAACCAATAACCAAGTCTACCATACAATGATAGTGAAGAATTTCTATCCTTACAGGCATATTTGCTCATTTATTAACTGGTTGAAGTTAATATTTCTTGATCTCAAAATTGGGCAGACTCTGATTTAGAAATCTAGAAAACTAACTAGGTAGGTTGCTTTATGGAAGCAATTGCATGGTTTAAAGCAGAGGTCCCCAACCTTTTGGGCACCAGGGATCAGTTCCGTGGAGAAAGGTTTTCCCATGGACCGGAGAGGGTGTGGTTTTGTGTGCTGCCTGCATACCACAGCTTTGCTTGTTTGTGTGGACTGGACGTCTGGTTTAAAGGCCATACACAGAAACCCCAGTCAAGAAAATAAAGGACATATTAAATATCTTAAGTGGACAACTTGTGGCCACTTTGACCCCTGGCTATTATAAGTAGTAAACAACCTGTCACCCTTTGGGTAATCCTTTCAAATTTATTTTCTTGCCTAATTCCTCAATGCTTTCAACAAATGACAGAGTTTCTAATGCGCTGCCTTCACTGGAAAAGCTGAGATACATTCACAGATGTATCTGCTTGGAAAATACTTCATGTTGAACTGTATATCACTGTCAAGCCTCAGCACAGGAAATGTTTTGTATTATGTCATAAGCTGTTTTATTATCATTTTTATGTCATAAAATATTCTGTAAAATTAACCAAATCATGGGAGTCCGATTTTGGGCACATTAGGTAAGTTACTCCTTTTGAGGTAGCTTGGTTCAAAAGCCATTGCCCTATGATGCAGCATTTCATACTGTTAAAGCTTACAGGAACAAGAGAGTTTTTATTACTATATAGATAGTCCATGGAGCCACACGCAGCAGCACAAGCCGTTGCCATCAAGGCAGAGAGAACGGCTGCTGGCTTCCCTCCTCACAATGATCCATTAAACGGCTTCTCCTCTGCCAGTAATCCTCATTCCTCAGCAGAAATACTGGGAAGGAGCAGAATTTCCTCAGTGGGAAACTAGCCAGTTGCAAACTGGCTGGTGGGAGAAGGAGAAGCCTCAGTGCTTTCCTTTTCCCCTGCCAGAAACTGCCAGGGACTGCTAGTGCCCTTCCAGCAGCCCAGCTTAAAATGCTATTCTCTCCAAGTGGCCTTCAAAACCAGGAAATTAATGATGCCCACAATTGTAGGGGAATGTACATGTGTGCTGCGTGTTAAATGGGGGAGGGGCATGCATTTGCAGCTCCTGACCTAGCAACCTGTGTGGTCCTGAAGATCTTGGCTACTGACATAATTGAAATAAACTACTCCTATCATCAGTGCTGTGAGGTGGGAAATGCAAGCTTTTTCCTATTCATCAAAACAAAATGCCATGCCCTTCAACACAAAGAGAAAGAGATTCCTTGCCCTTGTATTTGAAATTCATTTCCTAAGATAATGAATGTTAAAGCACTGATGACACTCATTATTACAAAAATATTTCTCTGAAAACTTGCCAAAAACACCCATTTACTTACTGCCATGCCTGGAATGCCTTCAGATCCAGGAAGGCCTCTATCACCTTTAGCACCTGGTGGTCCTGGAATGCCTTTTAAAAAGAACAGAATATGTATGTGTATATAAACAAACAAAGAAATAAGCATGGATATATATGGGATTAGATGGGGTTTTGACATTCTTGTCTGGCTGCAACCCTTATCATTGCTTGGAATGAGAAGGTGACTTTGGATGGTCAAAAGTACCAAAATCCTTTTCAAAATTCTCAAATTTTGTTCTCAGCTATTATGAAGAGTTGGTGGTCATGAAAGGACTGGCTCACTGACTTGAAGACTAGTGCCGAATAATTGTTAATCATTGTTACTGGAATGAAGTGGGAAACTCTTGTTGAGTCTGTCTGGCAATTTTCTACTTTCATTGTATTCTATAGTGCTAATCAAAAGAATCACATAGCATGGAGAAAGTCTGTTCAATAGACATAACATTTTTTAAAAAAACCAATAGACACAATTTGAAATTTTGTGAGACTATTATTGGCATGGGTCATAAAACATTCGCCACATGGATGCTTGCCTAATCTTAAAACAGCTGCTGGGATAGCTAGACATTTAAAAAAACCTAGTCATTTATTGTATTAAAAGTCAACTATTGAAGATTACTCCCATGCAATGTTTAGGCCACTCATTATAAATTAAAATATTGGTCAGTTCCATCTGTGAGTATTATTGCCCTTTGTTTAATCTATTTTTTAGGAATTATTTGGAATAATTGGCAATGTCTATAATTTAAAATCAGTGTCAGAAATCCTACTTATTGGTTGCCATTAACATCAATACAATGAGGGAAAAAATATTTGATTCCCCTGCTGATTTTGTACGTTTGCCCACTGACAAAGAAATGATCAGTCTATAATTTCAATGGCTGAGGGAAGGAGATCCTCACCCAAGATTTGATGGTACATGGCCCTGTCCATCATCCCTTTGATGTGGTGAAGTTGTCCTGTCCCCTTAGCAGAAAAACACCCCCAAAGCATAATGTTTCCACCTCCATGTTTGATGGTGGTGTTCTTGGAGTCACAGGCAGCATTCCTCCTTCTCCAAACACGGCAAGTTGAGTTGATGCCAAAGAGCTCAATTTTCGTCTCATCTGACCACTGTCAGAATCCAGTTATATTTCCTTTCTATCTATCTTCTCTGATATAAAACCAATTCTTACTCTCTCTTGGATCCTGTCATACTACTAAGGGGGAGGGGGATATGCATGGGGTTTTTATTACTTTCACTTCTTCTAATCACTACAAAGTAACCTTTTGTTGATTCGCTTTGGGTCTGCTAACCATCACAATGTAACCATTTGCCTTTCATCCTATGCCCCTCTGAACTTCTCCTCCTTACCGAGCAGCGAGAGAAAGAGAGGGGGGAAAGATGCAGCCTCCGGGATCTGTGTGAGGAGATGTTGAATGATCGTGCCCAATGGAGCCGGATTGATGTTATCTTTCCTGGATTTAACACCTAGAAATCTGGGGGTCTGAATTGCCCGGAAGAACTGCAGGATGGGGGCTGCTTAGGGACACTTTAAAACATCAAATTGTAAGGGAATCCCTCAGATCCTGTCTATCATGCCTGCTATCAATTTCACTTAATAAAAGTTCCTGTTGGAAGAAACCGTCCTTACAACCACAACACTTTCACCCAGTTCTCTGAATCATTCAGATGTTCATTGGCAAACTTCAGACAGGCCTGTATATGTGTTTTCTTGCCTTGCAGGCACTGCAGGATTTTAGTCCTTCAAGGCGCGTAGTGTGTTACCAATTGTTTTCTTGGTGACTAGTCCCAGCTGCTTTAAGATCATTGACAAGATCCTCCCCTGTAGTTCTGGGCTGATTCCTCACCATTCTCATGATCATTGAAACTCCACAAGGTGAGATCTTGCACAGAGCCCGAGACCGAGGGACATTAACAGTTATTCTGTGTTTCTTCCATTGGTGAATAATAACAACCAACTGTTGTCACCTTCTCACCAAGTGGCTTGGCGATAGTCTGTAGCCCATTGCAGCCTTGTGTAGGTTTACAATCTTGTCCCTGATATCCTTGGACAGCTCTTTGGTCTTGGCCATGGTGGAGAGTTTAGAATCTGATTGATTGCTTCTGTGGACAGGTGTCTTTCATGCAGGTAACAAGCTGAGATTAAGAGAACTCCCTTTAAGAGAGTGCTCCTAATCTCAAAGCATTACATGTATAAAAGACACCTGGGAACCAGAAATCTTGCTGATTGATAGGGGATCAAATACTTATTTTACTCATTAAAATGCAAATCAATTTATAACTTTTTTGAAATGTGTTTTTCTGGATTTTTTGTTGTTGTTATTTTGTCTCTCACTGTTAAAATAAACCTACCATTAAAATTATAGACCGATCATTTCTTTGTCAGTGGGAAAACATACAAAATCAGCAGGGGATCAAATAATTTTTTCCTTCACTGTAGATTTGGTAGGCAGCTTATTATGTGGAATTCCATCCAAAGTGATATATACAGCTGGTCACATCTGTAGCTCAAATTATTTTTCATTGCATTTACTATTGATAGGCATGCCAAGAATATTTTCCTGTATTTACATTTTTTCTATTTAATTTGACGGAATACTTTTATATTACTTTATCGCAGTGTTTCTCAACCTTGATAATTTTAAGGCATGTGGACTTCAACTCCCAGAATTCCACAGCCAGCATTGCTGACTGTGGAATACTGGGAGTTGAAGTCCACATGCCTTAAAATTGTCAAGGTTGAGAAACACTGCTTTATCGTAAGCTCCAAGAGAAGATTATGATTTTGAAAATCATATACAATGATCATTTGAATAAAGGAATAAACATGTTTATTAAAGAAATGGAAATGTTGGAGTACTCCAAATAATTTTTACAAAAAGGACTTTTTTAATGTTTACTTGAAATACCTATAATGGAATGATAATAAAAAAAATTCAACAATAAAAAGAAGAAATTTTATGTATTTTTCATTTATCACTTCTCAATTACAGAGAATGCTCATCTTTTACAAAATGCTTAAACAAAACTAAATGATCATGCAACTATGTAGAAATTGTGGATAATGTTTGACATTTGTGAGATTTATTTTCCAAACAGCCACATTTTGGGTAGACATAGAAAAGATGCAGGATAAGAAAATGTAGGCTTGTTACTCTTACTTACTGTTCAGGAGGAAATAAAGATTGCATTTTCAGAAAAAGGCAGAGTTAACTTCATTTCTACTGCTCCAGGGATCAGATCCAAACAACAGACTCTTTCATCAAAATGAATTAAAATAAATGCCAAGATTATTTAACTCATTCTAGAATGTTAAGAATGAAATGTGAAGAGCACAGAATAGAAGGGAGGAACATTCCAATTGATTCTTACTTTCTCCTCTACTGTATATGGTCATCTAGTAACAACATTTGAAACATGTTGTTTGGCTACAAATATAATTTTGAAGCTATCTCTCCATTTCTATGTGAAGCAACGTGATGAATGGAAGAGTAGAAAAACAGAACAAATTCTAGGGAAAAGTTTTATCTGCAGTGTAATTAAGGGACTCCCTCTTCTTACTTTACCTGGTTCCCCTTGAAGGCCCTGGGGCCCTGGTGGTCCAGGAAAACCTGCTCCATCACACTCCAAGCAGCCTTCGCCTTTTTCACCTTTGGGAAAAAGGTAAAGATGTTTGAAAATGGTTTACATTCAGTATAAAAATCTCATGCCTCAGGAATGGAAATATGTGTGACATAATATTTGACACATATTATTTAAACAAACTTTGAATGTGACATATTGAAAATAACCTGTATGCAGACCCTAAAGGATTGCCCATAGGCCCTGAAAGTCTTGGGTACTTCATCAAACAATAATCGTATTAACAATAAGTTAAATAATAATTGCCTTTCTATGGGAATGAAATGAAATAAGAGCTGAGGTGGCGCAGCAGTTAGAGTGCAGTACTGCAGGCCACTTTAGCTGACTGTGTTCAGCAGGTCAGCGGTTCAAATCTCACTGGCTCAAGGTTGACCCAGCCTTCCATCCTTCCGGGGTAGGTAAAATGAGGACCCAGATTGTTGGGGGCAATGTAAATATATATATATACATTGCTTACTGGTATACACCGCTTAGAGAGTGCTTGCACCTAAAGCGGTATATAAGTCTCATAAATAAATAAATAAATATATTTTAGTTTTGTTTTTTTTTCCTGAGCCCATTCACACACTTTGGGAGATTGTATCTTGCTTTATCTCACAAAACTCAAATACCTTACCTTTTTCTCCTCTTTCTCCTGTGTAGCCTGACAGTCCTGGGATGCCTTGAAGACCTGGGTCACCAGGTGGACCACGTTCACACTCAATTCCATCTGCAATAATAAGAAAATAAAGAATATTAATTTTGACCTTTAAACAGCACTAATCTAGCCCAATGACACTGATTACCAAACATAAAAATAAAAGGCAAGAGCCATGAAATTATATTACTAATAATGTCCATTTCTTTAAGGCTAATTCACATAACATTCTCCCTCTGTATGTTACTAATCCCAACAATTTGCAAAGTCATAATCATGTAAAGAAATCTATATTGCAGTACCTTCGATCCAACAATTGCAGAGATTAAGAAAAAAAGGGGTACCATATGACAATATAGACCTTGCTACAAAGTGATCTCATTCCTCAAGGTCATTCTCACATATCATTGTAATATCTCCCAAATTTTGCTCATGTTTATCTTTTGTACCCTTTCAATCAGCATTCTGCCAAGCACCTTCCTACACACCAACAACTAATTTCTCTATGGTGTTTGCATTCAGTCTTGCTTCCTCTTATTTTTTATACTGGCATAGTAACAGCATGCCAGTATCAGTATCTTGGGGCTCTCATCACAATCACTTATGCCCTATTCCCCAACCCAAGCTGGATTACCACAGTACAGTCTACATGGAGCTGTACTTGAAAACTATCCAGAAGCTTCAGTTGGTACAGAATGTAGCAGTTGTGAGCAGTTTCATGTGTTTCTAGGGGAACACATGTTATACCTCCACGTCACAAGCTAAAGTGGTTACCAGTCTGTTTCTGGGTATAATTCATGGTGATGGTTTTGACATTTAAAGCCCTACATGGCGTAAAACCTTTTTGTTTAACAGATTCCCCTATCTCCAAATGCCCATTCTCTCCATCTTTCATCATTAGCAATCAAATTGATCATGTTTTTAAATTAATTCATTTTCCACATGTACATATGAATAAGCTTAAATGACCAGACAGCCATTATTTTCAATCATACTGTGTTTCTGAATGACCCAATCACACCATGTTGCAATCTTTCATATGACATAGACATCATCTGATGGCCCTAAATATATTGACCTTCGCTACCCGCCTTAACATTGGTCAGTTAAGGCTCAATCCAACCCATAGGCTGCCATCCACAAAACTTAATCATTGTTTTTTCTGGGTTTGGAAGCCCAAAATCCTTTTTTGGTTCTTTTAATTCTTCAAGATACTGATACACAATCCACTTTCACTCTGGGGTTCGCTACTATACCAATGAACCATAAGTGCCTATTAGACAAAATTTCTTAATACAAAGGCTAGAAACAGTTCTCAGAAAAGACACTCCTATTTTTATGGAGCCTGGATTTTTATATATACTTTTTATATTCTCAGTGAATGGATAGAATGACAAAGATGCAGCTGTTGTTGTAAGCAAGAATCACTTGGTCTTAATAAATTACTGTCAGAAGTCACCAATCACTCATTGTAAAATCATTTAGCTTGGCCAAAGTAATTGTTTTGAAGTATACAATTATCTTCTCCGACAAATTCATTCAGCACATTCTGGCCACCATCCTGATATTTACAGCTTATCTCAGGTCTTTTAAAATATTAAATAATATATTTTCTAAGGATAATAGTGACTTGCCTGTTCCACCAGGTGGGCCTGGAGGCCCGGGTAAACCACGAGATCCTGTAAATCCATCTCTTCCTTTTGGCCCAGGCAAAGATGTTCCAGGAGGCCCCTGGTCACCTTTTCTCCCTCTTTCACCAGGAAAACCACGTGGTCCTGGAATAGCTTGCCCTTAATTACAAGAATGCAATGAAATGAACTCATGAAAACCTTCTTTAGAAAATATATGCATCAATTATAGTAACAGCATCAAATAAAAATATTAAACGTATGAATAGAAAAAAATTGCCATATATCTAAATATGCCAAATAGGTTGAAGCATTTTTTTTCCTTTCAATCATTTCCAATTTTCATTGTTTTATATATCAAGATTGTTATTTATAGAAATATCCAGCTGCATGAAATCTAAAGATATGGGAGAGATTCCTAACCAGAGGCCATTTTTGTAGACACACACACCATAGGGTTCTGATGGTTGCCATGCCATCTCATTCCACTAAAGAGATATAAAGATGTAATAGACCAAAAGTATCAATTGTATATTATTTAATTATTGTAATTGTATATCCAGGAACCCAAGGTGCCTTAACATGGAGATCTGTCTTCATTTAACTGCCTCAACAAACCTGTGAAGTAGTAAGCTAACAAATAATCATATTTTAAACAATTATCTTAATTAGAACATCATATTGGTTATGTCTAAAATAGTTGTTGTATTAAATGTTGCCTCTAAAGTTTTATCTCAAATGAGAACCATCAGATAGTATAAAAGAATCAGTTCTCAAACAGTCAGATGAGATAGAAATCTAACATTTTTTTGTAAGAGAGGAAAAAATGAAAAGAATTGTTTGACACAATATTTCATGTTCTAGGAGACATCAGGTTCTCTAAGGTGGACATGTTCATAAATATTTTTCAGACAAAAGGTAAAATAATTAAATATTATATTAAGAAGGACATCAGAAAACTGATGCTAAAGCCACTTTAATGACCCTAAAAGTAAAACAAAGTGATATAAGTGTGTAAATCAAACAGATCTTTTAAACCAGTGGTTCTCAACGTTTGTGTGACGGCGCCCCCGTCAAACAAACATGCCACGCATGCGCGGCGTGGTGCGCATGCGCGGCGCTGCCCCCTGAGGGGGAAAAATGGCGGATCGCCTTGTTTGGCGACCCCTGAGAAATGGTTAATCGACCCCAAATGGGGTCGCGACCCATAGGTTGAGAACCGCTGTTTTAAACAATCACTTAATAAGTCTTATTATTCAAATACATTTGTGATTTGACTGTGCCATATTAAACTAAGTTCATTTTGGTCCTTTTTAAAAATACACTAAGTTTCTCATAAAAGAAAAAAGGATCATCATGCCTAAAAAAAAAGATAACCTAATGTACATTTAAATACAGTATTTACAGTACGAAGCAGAAGGAGCGTCTTTTCCGACAACTCATTCTATTAAAAGGCCTTAAGCTTTTCTGAACTACAAATCATTTTACTTGATTCATGGAATGGTTAAACTGATACAGAATTGAGGCAGGACAAAGGGAGAAAGGGTGGCTAGTCAGATGCAGACAGAGATGTGGCTACTGAAAGTACATTGCAACTGTTACTTGATAAGATGTTCATAATCAGTTTCACATGTAACCCATAAACCTGCCTTCTCCTGCCTTCCTTCCCCATGCCTCATCACATGGATATAATGTAACCTTTTTACTCTTTCACTTTTAAAGACTACGGGTAAGCATCTATAGTATAAATGCTATGTTGATTACATTGCTAGGGGGGGAAATATAATTATAAAAGAAAAAAATGCAAAACCACTGATAAGATGTCAAGAATGCCAGATCCTGGAAAGTTCTGCAAAATAGGAAAATGATACTGAAGATAAATGAATGCTTTATAAATATAAAATAATTGTCCAAAAATTATGGTGAATATCAGTGAAAATATATCATTTATATCCACAGAAATATTGGAAATAAAAGGTGGCAAAGTTGTAGAAAAAAATCAGTCTAAAACTAATCAATTAACCAAATTAACAAATATTCTTACCTGGAGGACCTGGTGGCCCTGGATTACCTTGAGAACCTATAAAATAAATATAATAAATATTCAGAAAGTAAAGTCTTAAATTGTATTTGATATTTGGTTGGGGCCCAATATTTGAGGCCCAATAAAACATACTGTATAAGATTGGCTTGATTTTTTTTCCTAGAGGCTAGGTTACTTATTTTGTCTCAAATCACGACAAAAAATAACTATGTATGTTATTATTGAAATTATTATTGGATTTACACCCCACCTTTCTATCCACTTGACAATCAAGGCAGCTTGCAACGAAAGAAAATTAAAGCATCATGAGTAAAAGAAATTGCTAGCAATTTAAATTTTATTTAACTTTAGTTAATTTCTCAACCAATTAAGAATTTATAATGAATCAAGAATTTATAATGAATTTATAATGAATCAATTTATAATGAATCATAATCAAGATTTACCTTTGGGACCTGGTTCACCTTTCCTTCCTGGAAACCCATGAGGTCCTGGGTCACCCTTTTCACCAAACACTTCTTCTTCTTCTTCACCCGTAACCTGAATAATGGCAAGCATCAAAATACAGAAAACCCGTAAATCTGAAACCTTCCAAATAGGTCAGAGCTTACAGTATTTCTGGGATTCCCGTCTTTCTTAGGAATTGCTCTAGCCCAACCTTCCTAACCTGGTGTTCCCAAGATGTCTTGGAATTGTAACTCCCAAATTTTCCAAGCCTTCCCATATCTGGAAAGAAGCTTATTTTAATGAATGCAAACATAGTAACAAAGGTTTCATTTGAGCAAGCAAACAACTTTTGGGTTTGTGCTATCAGTACTACCTCAGTGTTATAACTGGGTCCAAATTCTGACTAAAAAGGATCCAGATTATCCATTTGCCTGCTGGCCTTCTAGTGCTATAAGCTTTCTCAACAACTTGGCTGAAGATTGGCCAAAAATAATTCAGTTTTGCTAGTCTAGAATGACCTCTTTAAGAGAGTTGAATAACCAGTTCTTTCAGAGCAGGTGATACTACCATCTCCTTCATAGAAGCATTAATCATCACATAAACCTGCCACACATCACCTCCTGGAAGGTTTTAAATAAAAGGTTCTATAACATGGATCTAAAACACAGGTGCTAACCGAATAGTATATATGTAGCTCAAGGTTGGACTGTGAAGTCCCTGGTGCTCTCTGAGTTTTAAAACAAAGATGATTGAACTCACAGCCCCAAGAATCCTGTTTATTTCATTGGGGTTGAAAGGTTTAAACTCTTCCCAGGTAATTGGGGAGCTCCACAGGACCTATAACCTCTAGGTTTCACCCCAAGCAAATTCAAGAGACTTTATGCAACAAATGTTCAGGATATTACAGCAACCATATAAGTCTAGGCATGTCAAACTCGCGACGTCACATGACGTCGCACAATGTATCGGGCCGGTTTTGCCATTGCCGGCAATGGGGTGGGCACGGCTTCCACATGACGCATCCGGCCCATGGGCTGGCAGTTTGACACCCCTGATATAAGTGTTCCTTTGGTCCTTCCCTATCTAAAGGAAGTGGATCACCCTAAACAATGGTTGCCTTTCCATGGACATTTTGCTATCCTTATCACCAGACAGAAATCCAAAGGTTCTTCTCGATGCATAGTTGGGATTATTTTTTGTTTTCCTCCAATAGTGCTCTAGGCACGTCTTATGCTCCTTCATCACCCAGAGTTCCTCTGAAAATCAGGAAATTCCAGGATCCCTGTGCTTAGAGAGTTTGCATAGCTGTGATGTTATCTAAGGCCATGGTCACTTTTGTGTTTAAGCAGAACAACTATATGTGTACCAGAGTTCCAGGAACAATCTGCACCCTGAAGCTCCCTCTGAATCCTAATTAGTCTCCTTAGTTGCTGGAGGCAAACCAGTTGAACAGATCCTGCTTCCATGAAGTGGAATGTAGCCATAAAGAATAGAGTAAGACTACCACCCCCCAACTCCAAATCACATTGCCAGTGTCCCAGGATAAAATTTTATTAACAAAGTTAAGTGATCCGATCTTTATGGGGAGGAGAGGGAGGGAGGGAGGGAGGGAAGGAAGCAAGGCTCCAGATTATTTGGATAGTGAGTCATGGGACAGCAGTACTTTGCATATAATCAATATCAGGGTCAGCCAGATAATTAAAAACAGTTCTATCTAACAGCCCAGAAAACGGCTGCTGATCAGAGTAGTCAATACTGCAGTACGCAAGCAAACAGTCTAGTCTGTACTGAACAATCAACTTATTTATAAAATCGTGGGTGCTCCATCACTGGAGATTTTTAAGAAGAGGCTAAGCAGTCTCTTGTCTGAGAAGGTATAGGTTCTCCTGATCAAGCAGGGGGCTGGACTAGAAGACCTCCAAGGTCCCTTCCAGCTCTATTCTATTCTATTCTATTCTATTCTATTCTATTCTATTCTATTCTATTCTATTCTATTCTATTCTATTCTATTCTACTCTACTCTACTCTATTTAAGAACACATTTAAGACCAGATTTTACACTTACAATTCCTGGAGGTCCAGGAGGTCCTGCTACACCCTTGTCTCCCTGGGAGGAGGAAAAAGAAGGAATTTATCTACTGACTTTGAAACAATATTTTTAAAAACTGGGTATAGCCAACTGATGGCATTGGGAAGGGAGGAAAGGGAAGATATAGCCAATGCAAAAATGTGTATAGTTCTCTTTAGTAACTTTGCATGTATGAAAGCCTTCAGCTCCAAATACATACCATTAATCACTTGAAAAGTTTTTAAAGTTTTAACAGTATAAATTATATCTATAGAAATACTGTAAGCCCAAATACTGTACTAGCTGTGGGAGTCTGTGGAGCCCTTCTGCTGATAACATTTATTCGTCCTTAATGGAACAGAAAACAATTTGCCACTTTTGAATCAATGCTTAAAACTGTTGCCAACCAGCAGAGCCCAGAAAGTCTTCTGATAAAGATGCAATGCTGACATTGGAAGGGCTAGGATTTAAATATTTTTCACTTCTTTTAGAAGGTTTGGGGAGTGCTGGTAAAAAAGGTAAAGGATTTCACTCTGCTAATTATTGTCGATTCTAGGAATCAGTGCTCATCTCCATTTCAAGGCCATTGAGCCAGCGCTGTCCGAAGACATTTCCATAGCCATGTCATGGGACGCTGTTATCTTTCTACCAAAGTGATACCTATTTACCTACTGATATTTGCATGCGTTCGATCTGCTAGGTTGGCAGGAACTGGAGGAGGATGACACTTGGGTCTTAAACCTGGGCTGCCAGGTTTCCAGCTGACAAGCCAAGCAGCTTAGCTACTGAGCCACTGAGCCTTAGGGAGTGTAGGAAGAGGAACATTTTGCCTCATGGAAACTTTTACCCTCAAAACTGCTTGTTTAAGCCAAAATCACACTGCATAGAACACTAAACATTTTGGACTTATGTTTGGCCATCCAGGCTATAATTACAATAGTTTTTAGCAATTGGTTTGAAAATTGGCAATCGTGTAGATCTTAACAAGTACATTATAATTTCCAGTGGCATTGTTATAAGTAACATGAATATAAATTAATTTTGAAGCATATATATTAAGAAATGTTTTTGCAATTTGCTAGCTGAAGACCTATTAAAGTATTGTGGCTAAACTCCCCCTGTGCCTGTTGGTTAAATCACAAAAGAGGGTAACAGATGAGAGCTCAGCAAACACTAGTTATATTAGTTATACATATCATAATTATAAATAATAACATCCTGTTAAGATGAATGATTCAGAAATCAGCTGCATTTTTTTCTTCCTTTCATTCTGAAAGATCACTACTTGAATCATCCTTGATTCTTCCTCTTTACCAACACACACTCATTTATTTGATGTATTGTACTTACTATATGGTGATTACTTACTTTAGGTCCAACTATACCAGGATGTCCAGGAATTCCTGGCTGACCAGGTACTCCCTGCAGGTATCACAGTAAGAAAAGGCCTGTTTTGTATACAATCATTGTAAATGACTTCCCCTTTCCCAAAACAAAGCTAAAGATCGTCTGAAGTTATTTTTACAAAACTGACATGCGTAAACATTTATCTTTAAATTAAGAATTACCAGCAGCAAATCTTCTATGAATATGAATATGATATTTATGGTAAAGTGACCTACATACACGTTCTCCCTTCTCTCCATCCTCTCCATCTTTTCCAGGCCTTCCCTGCAAAATGAATAATTTTACTTATTTAGTCAGCATGGGAATTCTTATTTCTACTATAGGGTTGCTGAGACTAATGAAGAATTAATGAGCTGCACACAATATTTCCCTGCACAATAATCAGTGTTTTCAATCTTTCTCAGAGTCTTGGAAAAAATGGTGGGAATAATGCTGCGGAATCATCAACTAATCCTGCTCTCTAATATCCTAGTGAACCTCCAGATTAGGACTTCCTACTCCTCCATGTAAGTATCCTTCATTCACATATTCAGTCTGTCTCCATAGATCTGGAAAAGAGTTATTTGGGAAAGAGTGACTGAGCCACTTTGATGTGAAAATATCCCCTGAAATACATACATAATATATCTGACCAGATTTAGAACTGGCTATGGGCAGTTCTATCTCTAGCAGAACCTATTGTAAACACAGAGCATGGGACACTTTTCCACAGCCACACGTACACTTACTCTCTCACTTCTGCCAGATTGTGTAACAAACTCACTGCAATTGTAAGGGCATATACTCTCTTATTCACACAGTTTCAACCCTTTTCAGGATGCCAACAGTCACTATTCTGAAACTCATTGCAGTTAGCAAGCAATGTTTTTCAAAGAAAGCTCCAGTTCTTGAAAGGCCAGCCACCTTTCTCTTCCCAACTAAAACTTCCTCTCAGCCACTCCCCATCAGTAACAAATAGGCAAACGACAACAATGAAAACCTTCCTCCGATTTCATCAAAGTGTATCTTAAAAGTCTGGGAAGCCTTTTTGCCATTCCAGGGCGTTGGAGGTGCAGTGGGGCCTATCAGGCTGATGGGGAAATTGTGGGGTGCCTTCAGAGCCTGGCCTCAAAGTTCTTTAATCATCTTTTGGTTATCAGTCAGGTTTATGGTATAACGGGAAGTTTTTACAATTTTTACAAGGAAAATTTGCCCACATCTGATTTCTTCTTTTTTTTAAAAAAAAAAAAAGCTTTCATTTGAGTAGTTTTGGTCACAATAACAAATAAAAATATTTAAGGGAATGAATAAAACACTTCCCTTAAATCCCTAAAACCAGCTGAATCTTTTGCAAGGTCACAAATGGGTATGCACACAAGCCAGATGAAGTGTTGCGGATACACTCAGATGCAGACAGACAGGAGGTGCTTCTGCATTGCTCGTGCATACTGCAAAGCATCTCTGCTGAAGACTTTCCAGAGTTTTATGAGGAACTGCATCTAAAATGGTACTTTCCTATTTGTTTATGAAGATTTCATCATTCTTTGTGGACAGCAATGTGTTTTTTTTTTCTTTACTACATTGCAACTTCAGAAAACATAAAACTACAACAAATAGCTTATAAGAGACTAAATGCTGATGAAGATCCTTTCAGGTACCCCAGTGAAATTCATGGCTACTTCATTTAATATATTTTGTCCTCTTTAATTTATTCTTCTATGGTTCCTTTCTGAATGAAAAATTCAGTGGGACCATAACAAAACGACTTCTGCCATGAAAACAAAAACACCCTTGCATCAAACCCCAACCAGGAAATTTATGTTCAGCCCTTTGATCATTACAGAATTAATTTTTAAAATAGCAAAAACAAAACAAAACAGGAAATTGCAAAGCCCTCAAAAGATGATGCACAATTTAAATAAGAAATCAGCTCCATTTGTGGAACTCCCTAAGGTGAAGTACCTAAATGGTTAGATAAGCAAAAATAAAATAAAATATGCACATACCCGTGGACCAGGTTTCCCAGGTTCCCCTTTTTCCTCTTTGATGCTCTGGCCTGGTGGCCCCTTTTAAAAGATGGCAGATACTTTGCATTAGTACAGTTAATTAAAATTAAATGTTCAGTATAACAGATTTTGCACTACTCTGAACATGATGACTGTGGAACGACCTGAGAAGAAGACCTAGAAGCTAACGGTTCTAGAGGGGAGTGGTCGGGGATTCAAGTCTCCATCTTTTCCTTTCCACTGTCTGCTTTTTAAGAATGTCTGGATTTTAACTGCACTTTTTGATATATTTTTTCTTTCTTCTGATTTTTACTTTCAAACATTAATCTACCAGTTGAATGCTGTTTTAATTTAAACCCCTGCTGGATGTTAAAGTAGGTTCTTTTTTATGTTCTTTGGGAGGAGCTGTTTATGGCTGATGCAAAGGTCCTAGCTGTAAAAGTTTTACTACTGAAATAATTTGGACTATATCAAATATAGTCAAAATGCAATCAATATATCAAGACAAAGTTTATTGGGAAAGCTAGGCAGAAAAAATATTTTCCAACTTACAAGGTCAGTTTGAAAATTTGGATAAGGAACTTGATAAAGTAACCGTGATTTTAGAAGATGGTAAACAGATACAAGTAACAGGCTACAAAGAGATTTACAACCAGATGGATTGGAATGTAACTTGCTGTTTGCAACCCTGAAAGATGAGGCTGACTGGGAAAATACAAGTTGCTTAGAGGACTCAGAGAAAGATATGGATTCTAAAGAGTCAAGGTTGACAGAACAACTAGTGATGAACTTGACTTTTCTAAGCAGATTGAGGGAGTTTGGGGAATGGTTTTATTATACCCAATTGGAAAACAAATGTTAGGAGATGCTATCTTACAATTTATAGGATACTTTTTTTAATATAACAAATGCTGTGTAGATATACACAATAGAGACTTGTGATCTGGGGGAATAAAATCTAATTGTTAGAAAAGATTCTGTTTAATATTTTAAAGAAAAGACTTACTATTAAGAATCAATCAAAGATATTTTTAAGAAGAGTTTTTAATCAAAGATATTTTTAAGAAGGTTTTTAAGAAGAAATTGGACAATAGGCAACTCGTCTGAAATGGTATAAGATCTACTGCCTGAGCAAGGGGTTGAACTAGAAGACCTTCAAGGTCCCTTCCAGCTCTGATTGGTTGATTGATTGATATTTGATCCTGGATGGACCAAAGACAATGATTGTGGTCACTTTTGGTAGACCAGAAGCCATTGTGGACTTTTGTGAGTAAAATGCAATACATTGATTGTTGACAGAAGTCTGGAAGCTTGATTTAGCTATTGGTTTTACCTCTTAACTATATTTTCATATAGTAAATAGATGTCAGGCTAAGTGAGTTGGTAAGTAGTGTTGTAGAAATTTACAAATTGTGTGCCTACTTCGCAAGGGGGGAAAAGTTATTATCTTTGAAAAATATTTATCAGTATTCAATAGGAGGAACAATTTATGTATATGTCTATTTTGGTTTGGTTTATTTATGCACTTTTTTGGTGTAGTCTTGTTTAGCTTTGTTTTGTTTTTGTGTTTTTTAAAGTTTGTATTTTAATGTTTTGAATAAAATAAAAAATTGTTTATAAATGGAAATGCAACGTTTTTCTTTTAATAGATTGTGTGGATTCTTTTTAATCAGTACTTTTTTCAAAAGTATTTAATAGAAGCATATCCTCTTTTTAAAGAAAAAAGAACACAAGAGAGGCCTGTTGGGGTTCTCCTCACTAGAATTAGCCTATTAAGCAAAGTAAGACAACACTGGGTATATAGATTATCCATGAAGGTATGGGCAAAAAAAGCTAGTGGGACATACAAGAGGGATGGGATTCCATGAAGAGCTCCTATCACTAATCATGTAGCACCTGCCCATTTCCTATTTGCCTCTTCAATTTGATCTTCAGAGCCAGAATCCTTCTGCATCTCATCCTGGTCAACTTTGTTCAATATAAGAATTTTTTTGCTTGAATGAGAGGCAGAAGAGGCAGAAGGTATCTAGAACCAAGAATGGTATTTCTTTACCTTAGCAATTTTAAGATGTGTGGACATGATGCTAGTTGGAGAATTCTGGGAGTTGAAGTCCACACTTCTTAAAGTTGCTAAGATTGAGGAACATTGACCTAGAATAAGAGTTCAGAGATGGCATCCCAAAGGAATGGTTGTAGAAGTAGAAGAGGTGAATTATTGGAGAAGAATTCCTAGTTAGGTTTCTTTTGTACATATTTGCTCAGAATACATTGTACTGGTTTTCTACTTTGTTGTCTGAGAGACAGAAATCCTTGACTGTGCCAGTATCTTGAACAGGATTTTTGGTCCTGGTGAAAATATGTGCTTGGCTGAAAAGTTGCAAGAGGGAGAATCCAGATATACTCTCCTCAGAAAACCTGTGGGAAAGCCAGCAGGAATCGTGGGGCAAAGGATCAGACCATCAAAGAGACAGATATGGCTGGTGGTTGTTCCTTGTATTGCAGTTTCCCATCAGTAACTCTTTAGTTGCTATGCTAATCTGATCTCTCACCTCATGGAGTTGTTAGTTAATGCCAGATCAGTTGAAATTATCACCCCTCTTTGATATGATCATAGATGAAAAGATCAATCTAGTTTGCACATTTGAAACCTGCATTGGAGAGTTGCAAATGGTGACCCAGCTGTGCCTCCTCCAATATTTGACAAAGCAGCATTGTAGGGATTCCTGGTGCAGGGATTATGTAATCAGAATTCTAATTGTCTCACCAGGAAATCAATCATTGGTTGGTTTGTTATGAACAGTTTACCTGGTGCTGGGTTGCAGAACCACAGTAGCAATCTTGTTGGTATATTCTCTACTCCACAATTTCTTTTCTGCGTGAACTGGCAAAAATACCTGTAGTATGATCTTGGGAAATCCTAAAGCTTTCATGCAAAGATCAGACCCTCAGTCTGGCTCAAGACTTTATAGCTACTATGGGATAGGCTGGTGTCAGCCATTCAAGGTATTCCAGACTGGAAATCAAAAGATTCATGAGAATAAATGCTACTTTACCTTTATTGTAAGTTTACACTAACACACTTTTGCAAAACTGAAAACACTTCCCATCTCCCCTGCCTGTACTTCCCAGAGAACTAGGGAGGGTCCCTTCTGTAATGGTATGTGGGAATGATATTGAGAGGTACATAGAAGAGATCCTCCTTAGGGAACAATCAAACAATCAAAGAAAGAGTGCCCATTAGCTTAATGGTCAGAGAAAGAAACTTAGGAAGGACCTGCTCTGATTGGTCAGTCTCTTAAAGTGAGGGCAGGAGATTTGTACTTTCAGATTTACAAGATTTGGTTAATGTAGTCTTATAATAAAGTAGAATTAGCTCATCTGGTCTTGTTTTCTGTCTGGTTTACCAAGGAAGGCTGACACTTCTGAGAAACTTTCTCTATTCTCATTTCTCCTTAGGACTCAGATTTTATTTATCAGACCATTGTCTAGACCAGGGCACCTGGCAGGTGGTATGCAACCATCCTAGAAAAGTGGTAGCAGGGGAGGGGAATGAGCTGAACCAGTGGCAGCATCGCACAAGCCTGAGCGAGAGATGGCTGGAGCTGCAGGGCGTCCAGGGCTCAGCGGAAGCGCCAGGATCAGTGCCACTTTCCAGCTGATTGGCGCTTCTTTGGGGCTGTTAGGGCTCAGTGGAAGCCCCAGGATCAGCTCCAGGCTCCAGCTGGAGCTTGGCGCTGATCCTGGCACTTGGTGCTGAGCCCTGAAGAAGTACCAATCAGCTGGAATGATGCAGCATCTCTAGGGTCTTGTGATTTACATTCAGATGCTTGGCAACTGATTCATATTTATGATGGTCACAGTGTCCCAGAGTCATGTGAAGTGACCAAAACCTGCTGCAACCACCCAGCAGATGGGGGGGGAGGGAATAAAAATCAAACACTCCCACCCCAATCCTCAACAGAAATGCTCACAACAATGAAAACCTCGGACAGGAGGAAGAGCACCACCAGGTGGGCAGGCAGGTGTCTTGCTTGCCTGTGGCTTGGGGGGCAGTTTTTTCAGTGCCATTGTAACTTTGAACAGTCACTAAGCAAACTGTTGTAAGTCGAGGACTACCTGTACTTTATCACTTTTTTCCCTTTTTTTTGGTCATCAAGTTTTTGACACCTTGCTAGGCGACTGGTGGTACTCAGATACTGCCATATCCTAAAAGTGGTACAATGGGTGAAAAAGTTGAAAAGCCCTTGTCTAGACTGTGACTCTCCCTTTTGTCTTGCAAGGCTATTCTCACAGACCATTATAGATGGCTTGGAATTGATCATGTAATCAGTCATAAGATTTCTACTGGTGTAGCTAACATTTTCTATGAAGCTGGAGGACCAATTAAGATGTTCAGAATTCAGAAATTCTGGTGATTTTGATGATGCTTTAGTCTCGTTATTGATCAGCCATAGAACAGTTGTTGATACTGTT
Organism: Crotalus tigris; assembly: GCF_016545835.1. Classification (NCBI taxonomy): domain Eukaryota; kingdom Metazoa; phylum Chordata; class Lepidosauria; order Squamata; family Viperidae; genus Crotalus; species Crotalus tigris. The sequence continues at coordinate 3,225,236 of NW_024100510.1, forward strand.
GTTTTTGGGAATTCTCTCCAGTTATTGGGACTCTGGAATGACCTTTAATTTACTTTACTAATGAACCCTTGGCAAGGAAACAACTAATAGGCAACTAGAGAACAGATGGTATGCAACCATGGCTACTGAGTGTTGATGACTTCACTCTTCTTACATCTTCAGTGAATCACACAGCAAGACTTTCTTGATTGTGGTTAATGCTTCTTTGGGGTTTTTTGGTTTTGTTTTCTTTTTATGACCCCAATTACTTAATTAACTAAAGGGCATTTTCATTAATTGATTACTGACAATAATAAAGGTGCTGTTATTAACTTTAAAATCAAAATTAAAATTTAGCTATTGATTGAAATATAGAATTTCAGAATTCAACCCAACTTTGGACTCAACTTGAAAACTATTTTGTGATCAAGCAGGTACTGATATCCTTTTTTGTTCTGGGATTAATTTTGATATTGGCACTTAATGACAATAGACAGACAACCAGAGACTGATAGAAACACTGAATAAAACCAGCTATGTTTAGATAAAGCTATTTTTATAGCTGTTAAAATTAATGTTTGATTTTGATTTGGGTTATTTGCTCCTGAACCATCACTCCCTCTAAAGCTCCATGACCACTACAGCCTTTGAAATATTTATTTCAAGTTCCTAAAATGGAAAACTTGTTTTATTATGAGTTGTTGAAAGAAGTTCATGCAACTGGCACTGATTAGTTACAAAACTTTAGAATAATAAGCTTGAATACTCTGTCTTGTAAATCAACTGAAGTTCCCATTAAAGAATGTAAAATTCATTTTTTGATCTTAAAATTAGATTAATAAAACAGAAAATTCTATTTTATTGGTATAGGATACTTCAGAAAATGCTTAATAAGGTTTGCATGCTGTTATTCAGAAGTTGCAATGTTATTTCATATAGTTTTAACTTGTCCTACTATTGCCATGTTTGAGGCTGGAATTAAAACAGTTGTTAACATGACCTTAGCTTGATCACTGTTAGTTAAGAACACAAATATTTTACTTGGCTAATGTTCCCAACACATGGAATCTATCAAAACATCAGAACTGTAGCATTTTCCTGCATATGGACAGGATAAAAACATTTTAATACAATATCAGAAGGGTGAATCTATACTTGCCTTGCAGCAATGGATTGCTGATATATGTGGTGAGTCAACACTGAAATTGAATTATTTTTGCTACTTTGTTTTTTGTTTTGTTTTATTTTGATGGAGAAGCAAATAAGTGGTTCTTTAAGATTCAGATTTTGGAATTTTTGTTCATGAGATAAATTTCCAACCCTTGTTTTTCGTTTCCTTTTTCCCAGGGATTTTTTTTTCTTTTTGTATTTTAGGAAACCTGAAATTTGGTTTCATTTTGTGTGTGTGTGTGTGTGTATGTGTTAATTAGTTTGATGTGGGAATGTGGGTTGAAAGATTTACACTTACTGGTAATCCATCTTCACCTTTTTCACCAGGATCACCCTATTAGAATTTAAAAAACAAACAGCCAATTGCTATAGCAGAGCACCAATGATGTCTACAAAATGCAATTTCCAAATTTAGATAAGCATAATTTTGTGCCCTTCCCCTCCCCCCAAAATGTCAACCATGTAACATATCTGGTTATTATAAACTGTTAAATGTAACATAGATTTGCTAAGCATTAAACTCTGAGTGAGCAGTTTTCTGAACTCCTTAGGACAACATATTGAGCAACTTCAGGGCACAATTAATCTCAAGTCACTTTTGAAGCTGAACATAAGGGGGGGAAAACCCTTTTTTATTTTGCAATATAGTAACAGATTTAGACACTTAATTGATATCAGCTTTGTTGGTTTTAATCTGTACTATGATTTTTCTAACCTACAGCCCACAGCATTCCTTATAACTGGAATGGCTAATTTGGCCTTTTACAATGCTTTCCTTATTTTACAAAGCCCAAGTTGAAAATAAGCAAGTGTTCTGAAGAAAATTTACAAATGAACATAGACAGAAAATGGATGGTGCTCACGTTGTTTACTTTGTCATTAATCCTCATCATAAGTGGCAGCTTTTAAAAACAATGTAATGAGAAGAAATAAGCATATTTACTTTGTCTCCCTGTATGACGATGGTCCCTTTCTCTCCATGCCATGTATCTACTCCTTGGGGACCAGGAGGGCCCATGACACCATGCTCACCCTGCAAATACCCCCAATAAACAAATTGGCAAATGAAGCAGCAAAAGGCATTGTAGTTAACTTAGTTTAAAAAACTTGGGGAAATACATCATTTTAATAACTGTTCATTTCAAATGTTGTATTGCTTTTAAGTTAATCTTCTTTGAGCAAATTAGATATACTCATAATTTTTAAAGATTAAATTATCTCTGTCCAGTCCCATCATTTCAGGAGATAACACATATCAAAAGACAATGCAATCTCCATAAATAATGAAACTGTTTTAAAAGTTTCCTTAAATATACTGTATTTTCTGCAATAATTGATTCACATAGAGCATGTAGATCAGCTGTCTCAGATCCCACAGATGGAGAAGGATGTTTCAATATTAGAAACTATATTATGGATCAATACTTTTCTCCAAAATCAATGCAACTAATTAGTCAAAATGTAATTTCATGAATATTCCTAATTCCCCAACACATTTGGTTACCAACTTTAATTGATACAAAAGGAAAAGAAAATTATATTGACACAAGATGTAATGGAACGTTGGTATTTTAAACATCATAGAGTCTTAAGACATGATGTCAGAATCCAATTATATTTCATCTCTAGTTATCGACTATGGAAAACCCCATTTCTGCCCTCTCTGGATTCTGTCATATGATGAAGGGGAAGGGAGGTGAACAAAGGGGTTCTATGGCCCTCACTTCCTTCGGTACAACTTCAAAAGGGACTGAATGTGGATACCACCAAAAGGACTACACATAACAATGGGGCCATCAGTTTTCATCTACTCCCCTCTGAAGTCTCCCTTCTGACGGCAGTGAGGAAAAAGGGGGTGGAAATGTAACCCCTGGGATTGTCACTGGAAGGATGGTGGGGTGGGGTGGGATTGCTGGGAACCCCTTAAAACCTTGAACCATAGGGCTTGGCCCCCAAGTCCTGTCTAGAACACCTGCAACCATTTTCTCTTAATAAAGGATGCCTGTTGGAAGAAATATTCCAAGAGTTCTGTCGTCTTAAGATGCAAAGTGGGGTGGGTCCTTACACATGCCTTTCATTCCTTCATAATCTCCTTTTGAATCTCCAAAAAAAAAAGGTTAAAATTTCTTTAAGCTTCCCAACCCTCACACATACCCCCAGGACACAACATTTAAATCACGTCCACTTCAGTGACATGGGTTAATTAGGTGCTGGATGAAGAAACAATTCCTTTGGCTTGTTGGCCTTTTGGCTAAGACCATCTCTCTCTCTCCATCCCTCCCTCCCTCCCTCCCTCCCTCCCTCCCTCTCTCTCTCTCTCTCTCTCTCTCTCTCTCTCTCTCTCCACATGCACATGTGTACATGCAGTAGATGTGATTGCTGGCTGTAGCATTTTGAAGAGTATTTCTCCCTGCCCACTTTCTCCATGCTCCGTGTTAGCAGGCATGCCATCAAATCTCCCCTTAGCTGCTTTTCCCCGCAAACTAAAGTGATCCAAACATTTTGCTTTTTTGATGCAGAAAAATTGCTTGAGCTCCTTTTATTATTTTGATTGCTCTCTTCTATGATATTGTATATATGTATGCATCTGAACATAGGGAGTTTGGCCTCAATATTCATCACTTTGTGCTTATTTAAACTGAACTGCATTTACCATTTGGCTGACAAGTTAGTCAGTTTGAATATCTTTTTGGAGCTGTTCAGAATACTTTTGGTTTTTAACTACCTCATCTTAACCCGTGTTGAGATAGTTTATGAATACATTAAAAACTTTAAAAACTTATTCTCAGAGAAAGAATCCTGTCAGAATTTACCCTTGTTTAGCTGTAGCTGGAGAGGCGTTATTGTAATTAAATTTTGTAATTAAAATTGAGGAGTATGTTTAAACCCAAGAAGAGCCAGAGCAGCAACTGGCCCTAAAACCCACTTATACATCCAATAGCATAAGCTTGACTCCCCAGCTTATTGACTTTTATAGTGCAGCCTAATTCTAGTTGTAGTAACTCTGTAATCACTCTCTTCCTGACCACTCAGAGACAACCAAATCTCCATAGCCATGAAGGCAATGCACAGTCAAATGCTGCTGAGTTATCCCTGTTCTTGGTGCACATATTTCATTTTTTTAAAAAAACACTCTCATGTAGCTGGCTAACATTCAGTAATAGTGGATTCCATGACAGTTTTTTTTCTGAATTTGTGTAAGTTTCTTTCAGTAATTAGTTCAGGGATTAAACAAGAGGTAAAACAGAGGATCCTGGAGCTGTAGAGAAGCCAGCCTGTTGCCCGTGCTTGTGACTTTCAAAAGAGCAACCTTACCTTATCCCCTTTTGGACCTTGGAAATTCAAGCCCATATGACCCTGGTGATACAAACAAGAGGCAGCTGATAAAATAAAAATCACCTTTGAAGTAAGTATTTTTTGCAAATATACTTTGGGGGCATTTTTTTAATGAATACAACTGTTCTTCAGGTTTAATCCACAATATTTTTCCTGCTGTAGTCAAAGCCGGAAAATGCCTCTGGGAAACCCAAGATGGCAAGAGTTCTCCCTTTTTCTGATGCCTCTGATCCCGGAGGTAATGTATAGCCTCCAGAATCAGTAAGTTTAATATCCACCTGTATTTTACTCCAATTTCATCTTAAGTCATATTTTACTCTAGTTCCATTTTAAACTGTATTTTATCAAATTTTATTTTAAATTGCTTTTATCAGACTTTGGTAATGATTTGTTGCTGGAACTTTGCAAGGGCTAGTCAATAAAGATTATTATTGTTATTATGAATGTGCCTAATCCTCTCCTAAAGCTGCCATCACTGTCCTCCTTAAACTCCACTACAAGGAAACCCTGAATTACTCTTACTTCCTTTTCAAAGGCAAGATCAGGTTCAATTTTTTTTCTTTTAAAGACCCGGTAATCCCTTGCATCAGGGTGGAGTCGAGGCGATTGAATGGAGCTGAGCATTTAAATATCGGATGCCTTTCCTGATGCCTATGCAGAGCTCACAGCAGATATTTTCTCTTTGTGCCCAGAGAGAGAAATATCTGCCATTTCCTAGGATGGAATTCACAGCCTCCTGACTGTGAACTGAGAAATCCACCTCTAGGCCACCATGCTGCTCAAGCTCAGGTTCAAATAACTCTTCTAAAAATATGTGGCATTTTAGCAACAAACACTTTGTTTTAGAAATACTTCATCGCTGTATTTTTAATTTTCATTATTCAAAATAACTACTATAGAAGAGACAATATCAAATATTTACCCTTACTTTGAAAAGTATATTGTAATTGTTAAATTTGCTGGCACACCTCCACTAATTTGAATACTGAGTACTTTTCTTTGGCAGCTTATGGCATGTGAACTCCCATAGGATCATACATTGCTTCAAAGGGGTGCTTTGCTTTGACCACAACCCCATTTCAAAACTGCTTTGCCAAGCAAAGTGGATTCTGCTTCCTAAGAATGAAGCGGATAACTAGGTTGCTCTACTTCACATTGTTTTAGCTGCCTCATTCACCATATCCCAAAATTAAGTTACTGGCCATGTTAGAAGAGGCAGTCATAGCAAGACAAAGCATTTTTAAGCAAAGGAGTCACTTTTCCTTGAAGTACTTAGTCTTGGATTATACATGTCTATTCATTTTCTTTTTCCTGCTGTTTTTTTTAGCATGTATGTATCACAGATTATGTGTAGTGTTATTCAGTTAATTTAGATTGTTTTGTCCATCAATGTCTAGAAATATTTAAATAAATACTTGTACTTTCATTATTTTTCCAAATAATTTATACTGAATAAAAATGCCAAAGAAGTCAGTCTTACCTTCTCACCTGGAGGTCCAGGTGGCCCTGGAAGACCCTGTAAAATTAAATATTTTATTAATTTTTTGACTCATAGTTCTTTCAAAAGTTTAGTTTCCTTAATGAATGAACTCTATACAAGTAGGATTTTCATTTCATGCTGTTTCTTTCATCTGATCTGAGCATAATGCTGCCTCATGAGAGCGAGCAATTCTATTCAGGCAAAGAATAATAATTTCAAACATAAAAAGCATGGAAATGTTTAAAACTTATTTTGTTTTAAAGCCTATTTGTGCCATTACTGTTAAAACAGTCGCTCATTTTTTCATATCTAGCGGTATGGACATCACAATTGACTTCAAATTATTAGTAAAGGACCAAACATTAATTAGTCTAATTTGTCTTGGATGCATTCCAGTTCTTGAGACCCAATTATGTTGATAACTTTTCAGGTTCAACTGACTACCTTAATATTGCAAACTGAGTTCTTACACTCAGTTCTACAATACCAATTGGTGAGACCTGGAAGCTTTTTTTTTTTTCCTAAGAGTAAAAAAGCAAAAGCTAGCTAGAAGTGGAGAAACATTACAGGATGCTTGTTAACATCTTCTTTGCTTGAGAATATATTGGAGAGAAACATTTTTCATGATGACTTTTCTGAATTCATTTAAAGTGAGATTGGGGGTAGAAACTACCATAGTTGTCCTTCCTTTCTTTGCTAAGAGTGAAACATAGTAGGGTACAACCTAGATCAGTGATGGCGAAACTTTTAGAGACCGAGTGCCCAAACTGCAACCCAAAACCCACTTATGCATTGTTGGGTGCTGGGTGGGTGTGGCCCATTGGGTGGGCATGGCTGCAGTGGTAACGGCAGACTGGGTGTGACTAAAAAGTTCAATCAATCAATTCCAACTTTGCAAAATCTTTTTTTTTCCCGCAAGAAGTTGAAATTGGCTGATTGATTGAACCTTTTTTTTTTTTTTGCACACAGCGGCAGAGGCCTAAAGCGAAAAGGTTTTATAAAACCCAGCTGAAGGCCTAGGACTGGGGCGACGGTACGCGTGCCCATAGAAAGGGCTCTGAGTGCTGCCTCTGGCACCCGTGCCATAGGTTCGCCACCACTGACCTAGATATTCCTCTTGGACTTCTCAATGGCTTTGGTAGTCTACACCATAATATCTTTAAAGAGTTGTTAGCAATGGAGATACTGCTTTACAGTTGTTTTGTTTCTGTGTGGATCGCTATTTCATGGAGTAGAGTTGCATCATAAATGCACCATTAAAGCACTTCTTTTTTCTCCATAATAGTTTTCACATTAGTTTTTACACATTTTATGTGTTCTTCTATAACTGAACATGGGAGGTTGATATTGTTCTTCCAATTTCTGCCTGTAAAATACGTTCTGTGGGCATTTTCCCAAACTGGAAAAAAAATGAGTCTCATGTGGGTTTTGTTTGTTTTGTTCTTGAGAACACATATTTGGTTAGTGAATTCTAAGCAAATTCTGATCAAAGCTATGAAGTTCCAGGAAGTTCCAGCAGTTTTATATATTTTTCTCCTCTGTGATTTATTTTTAATGTTTACTTTCCAAGAGAAGAACAAAAATGTCTAGCAATAGGAGTCATGGTGAAATACAAACTGCCTTGCCATTTTTTCCATATAGCCATAATTTATTTCAGGAACTAGTTATTAGTTTTGTATATTTCTTTAATAAACTTGGCAAGAATGAACTAGTGCCAATCTGCAGGGTGATTTTAATTCAAGGGTTCTCAGTATGGTCCATATCCCTCCCTCCAGGAGACAATGCCATATTTTTAGGGAGCCACAGTCTTTATATCATGCACAAGCCATTTATCACATAGCCAGTCAGAGTAATTAAAAGTCAGGAGGCATATAGGTTTACTATATTATTATCATGGTTGGTTCCGCAGATGTTTAGATTGGATCTGGTAGATGCCCAGACACAGCTTATAGTTTAAACTTTTTTATGTCCTTGGAATCTATAATCCTGGAGATTGTGGCTAGAAAAGAGAAGCATCTTTTTGGATTGCCCTTTTTTTACAGGATGGATTACAATTATAAATAAATGTTGTTTTGAAGTCATCTGACTTCCCTGGATTACAAATACAGCTTGACCTGGAATTTTTACGAGCTGTTTTGACAGAGTTCACAACAAGAAACTTCTACTAGCAGAACACTTTGGATTACAAATTTTGGTATATTTTTTCTTTTTTTCCCTTTTTTATTATCTATTATTTTTCACTATTTACCTCTCCTATTTGTTAGGAGCCTATTGAATTACAAATTCTGATTTACTTGGTGGATTATAAAGTATGATTAAAAGATAAAGATGAGTGTCCCAAATCTATCTAAAGCTGGAAAAAAAGTAACCTCTGTTCCCTCCTCTGCTTCTGCAAGTCCAGTTTATCAGAGATCAATTGATACAATGCTCCAACAAGAAAAGACTAATAACTTCCAAAAGAAAATGTAAGCCATGCTACAGGCAATTCAAGAGGCAATTGCTACTCACATGGCAGCTACAACGAGAAACCATGATGAGATAAAAAGTGATTTTGATAAAATGAACCAAAAAATTAATAACATGGACTCTCAATTTGAAAATTTCAAACAGATGGTTACAAATAACCAACAAAGAATTCAAAAAATAGAAGATAAATCAATTGAGGTTGACCAGAAATTAAAAGTCTTAAAGATGAAAACCAGAAATTGATGCAAATAAATGGAGAACTAGAAGACTTGATAGCTGTCATGGAAATGGAAAAGGCCTCATACTTTTTAAGATTTCAAAATATAATGGAAGATAAGGAAGAGGACCTGCTAGACCTGATAACAGAATTATTGGCAGATGCATTAAGAATTGGAAATGGAAGGAGAATTAGATCAGATCTATCGAGTCAACTCAAACTATGCTAGAAGAAATAAAGTCCCCAGAGAAGTACATGTTAGATTCCTTAAAAGATCCATAAGAAATGAGATTTTGAGAAGAGTAAGAGATGAACTTTTGAAATACAAAGAAAAAGAAACTGTAGTTCTCAAACAAATCCCTAGGAGAATAAGAGAATCCCGAAGAGAATACCAGTTTCTAACTAGAAAATTAATTGAAAAAGGAGTGAATTTCAGATGGATGATTCCAGAAGGGATTTTAATCTATCGGGACACGAAAAGATATAGATAGCAATGGAATTCTATGACAACCATGGAGTGTTTCTGAAAGGAGGTGATTTCGAATCTGGTACAATGAGAGAAAGAAACAAACAGGAAGAGATGACAGTAGAAGGAGCAGTCAAACCAAAAGAGGAGGAAGAAATTAAAAACACATAGAAGAAGGAGAAAGACCAAGAACACAGAGACAGATAAGATTGACTAGAAGATTAAGACCCAGATATAATTAAAAGAGATGGAGAAGGAAAGTGGAATCTTGTCAATGAATATAAATGGATTAAATTCTCCCCCCAAAAGGAACAAATTTTTACACGACTACAAAAATTAAAAATGGATATAATTTGCCTCCAAGAAACACATATTAAGAAATAACACTATAAACTGTAAGAACAACTGAAAATTGGTAAACTTCACTTTGCATTAGCACATCAAAAGAAAAGAGGAATAGCTCTATACATTAAAGAAATGATGAACCGTAAACAAATTTATGCAGATGAAGAGGGAAGAATATTAATGGTGGAAATAATGATGGATCAAAAACAGATACTGATGGTAGCAATATAGGCACCAAATGATAAACATGAACAATTTTACCAAAAATTATATTAAAAAAATATTAGAATTGGACTATCAAAATCTTTGTATAATGGGAGACTTCAGTGCAATAACAGATGGAACTTTTGACTATAAAAGCATTAAACAAGGGAGGAAAGGAAGAAATATATTACCTAAAGCGTTTCTAAAAATGGCAGAAGAACTCTGTATCCAAGATATATGGAGAGAAAAAAATTCAAAGAAACTACAATATACATTTTACTCAAATAGACATAAATCATGGTCTAGAATTGATATGATATGGACATCCTTGGAACTTAGCATGATGATACAAGAAATTGAGATAGAAACTAATATCTGGGCAGATCATAACCCAATAAAGATGACTTGGAGAGGAGCCAAGAAAAAATTAAGATATATTTCTTCCTTGATTTTTATTCTAATTACAATTGAAGATTTGGGGTTTTCCCCCCCTTAAAATAGAGTGGGAAAAAAACCTAAAAAGATCCAACTAACTCTAAGACATAACCTGCTATTCTCTAAGAGACTTGTTGACAGCTTTGAAAATAGACAAGATAAAAAATAACCTTGAAACACCATCTGCAAAATTCAACTTAGCTCCCCATTTGGTGGACTTTCTCACTGTCGTTTTTTCTCTCTTGAGTTTAATATATTACAATGGAAGGAGAACAGGAAAGGATTTCTTCTACAGAGGAAATACAGGAACAAATTCTTTGTATGTTAAAAGCGATGATCCAAACTCTACGTATGCAAGTTCTGGATATACAAACTCAAACTATGACTTCAATCAAAGAATTATCTATACAGAATTCTACAGAGAAAGTGAAACAACCAAATGTTATGACAGAAGACTTAGATACTCAACAAATACAGACAATAGAAAACACAAAAAAGAAATTAATAATAGAGAACAAGGAAAGGGCGTTTCTTATAAACCAGAAGGAATTTGAAGATAAACAAGAAAAACAGATGAAAGAGAAGATAAATACTTTGGGACAATTGCATCGAACTGGAAAAATAAAGAGACTATCGGCTAAATCAACTAGTCCTCTTAAGAAAACATCAATTGAACATTCTTATCAACATCAAACAATAGCCACAACAATACAAGGAGATTTTTTTGATGATTTAAAGGCAAAAATACGAAAAATGACCTGGCAGAGGAAAAAAGCTAGAATAAGATTGAAAAAGATTGGGGTTCTGATCTATATTTGTTGTTGTTAATTGCGAAGTCATGTCCGACCCATCGCGACCCCATGGACAATGTTCCTCCAGGTCTTCCTGTCCTCTACCATCTTCTGGAGTCCATTTAAGTTCACACCTACTGCTTCAGTGACTCCATCCAGCCATCTCATTCTCTGTCGTCCCCTTCTTCTATTGCCCTCAATCTTTCCCAGCATTAGGCCCTTCTCCAGTGAGTCCTTCCTTCTCATTAGGTGGCCAAAGTATTTGAGTTTCAACTTCAGGATCTGGCCTTCTAAAGAGCAGTCGGGTTGATCTCTTCTAGGACTGACCGGTTTGAACGCCTTGCAGTCCAAGGGACTCGCAGGAGTCTTCTCCAGCACCATAGTTCAAAGGCCTCAATTCTTTGGCGCTCAGCCTTTCTTATGGTCCAACTTTCACAGCCATACATTGCAACTGGGAAAACCATGGCCTGGACTATAAGCACTTTTGTTGGCAGGGTGATGTCTCTGCTTTTTAGAATGCTGTCTAGATTTGCCATAGCTTTCCTCCCCAGGAGCAAGCGTCTTTTAATTTCTTGGCTGCAGTCCCCATCTGAGGTGATCTTGGAGCCCAGAAAAATAAAATCTGTCACTACCTCCATTTCTTCCCCATCTATTTGCCAGGAATTGAGAGGGCCGGATGCCATGATTTTGGTTTTCTTAATGTTGAGTTTCAAGCCAACTTTTGCACTCTCCTTCTTCACCCGCATCAAGAGGCTCTTTAGTTCCTCTTCACTTTCTGCCATTAGCGTGGTATCATCTGCATATCTTAGGTTGTTGATACTTCTCCCGGCAATCTTAATTACAACTTTTGTTTCATCTAGCCCTGCCTTTCTCATGATGTGCTCTGCATATAAGTTAAATAGGCAGGGCGACAGTATACAGCCTTGCCGGATTCCTTTTCCAATTTTGAACCAATCAGTGGTTCCATGTCCAGTTCTCACTGTTGCTTCTTGACCCGCATATATGTTTCTCAAGAGACAAATAAGATGGTCTGGTATTCCCATCTCTTTAAGAACTTGCCACAATTTGTTGTGATCCACACAATCAAAGGCTTTAGCATAGTCAATGACTGATCTATATATGAGATCTAAAATAGAATATATCTAAATAGATAGAATATGTATTCTGAACACAAGACATTGTAACGATTTGAGATAAAGAAAATTTTGGTCATATAAAATCTAGAAATATGTTGAAATAAGAATATTTTATTGTCATTAGATTGGTAAGATAGATGGTAGAAGTTATATATAAGGTGTGTATTTTAAATATTAGAATATATGAGCAATTGGGATAAAGGAATTGTGTTTAATTAAAAATTGGGAAAAATTAAATATTAAACGTAATCTGAATGTCTACAAATAATTAAGATTTGAATTTAAGATATTGTTATGAGTTGAGACAAAGGTTAAGTAAAACTTAAAAATATAAGTACTAATAATTAAATTTGTATATGGGTTTGTGGTATAAATGTTGGTGGTTTATTTTTAATTTTTTTTCTCTTTCTGGAAAGGAAGGAAGGAAGGAAGTGAAAGGAAGAAAAGAAAAGAAATTATTAGCTCCAAATGTGAGATAGGAGACTTAGAAATTGGGATCATTTAAAACCTGGAAATGATAAAGATTAAACGTTAAACTTAAATATCAATGGCAAATTAAAGTTAAGAAAAACGTACTAGGTTATTGTCTAAAAGGTGGAATGTCAAATTAATTAAGATATGTATAGACTGAAGATTATTGATGAATATTAGAAAAGTGTTTTTTGTTTGATTAATAGAATAAGAACTGTATTGGTTTGAACATGACAGTAGATATCATGGGGGAAAGAGAGGGAATTAGTTTGTTGTAATAATTTGAGATTTGTACTGATGATATTCAAATGTAACAGAATTACTGTGCTCAGCCACCATGCTACTTTTCAAATATGTAAATGTAATATTGTAAAATTAATAAAAAACTTGAAACTGAAAAAAAAGGATAAAAAATAAAACATTGTAAAATTTTCAATATTGGAATAAGAGTCTATTGGAATAAAGATTGATGGAAAAAATAAGATATTGGAAAGGAACATGAACAATTTTGTCTCAACTCTTCCATTTGCATGTTCCCACTAAAAGATTCATCTTGTGACTGTCTTGGAAAGCCAAGCTAAGCTAAAGCAAAGCTAAGCAGGTTAAGTGGTTCAATTCTTGCTTCACAGGACCTGCTTCAATGACAGTTCTGCAGGGCTTTGTATGGGGCTGTGGAATGGGTCACCTTCGCATTAGCAAGAACTCCCATCTTCTGCTTCATGGCTTACCCCTCCCTCTAGAAGCCTAGATCTCATGGCATTGGCTGGGTGTAAGGTTGGTGCATAGAAGGGAAAGGAGGGATGGCTGACGGTGGTGCACAAATAGTACACTAGTCATTCACTCAACATTGATTTTTTTCCCTGCCTTGGCATTTTCATATACATACATTTTTGCAAACCTATAATCCTATCTGTATGCCATTAAAATATTGAAATAGTTCTGAAAATTCAGGGTACTATCAATTCCTTTTAGGTCCATTTGGAGAGATTTTGCTTTGCCTCAAAAAAAGGTGAATTCTCTAAAATCACCTGATTAGCTGAACCTAATGCATGTTTAGCATACCTATACTTGGGGGACAAATTTAAATTGAGGATAAATTTAGACAACACCTAATTGAAATAATGAATTCTTGCAATTTGCAGTTTAAAACCTCTGAAGCTGATCACTTACTTGTCTTCCAGGAGGTCCAGGTGGTCCAATAGGGCCAGCAACACCTGGAAGTCCAGGTGCTCCCTGGGTATGAAAAAAAGGTTGAGAAATAATGTCAGTAACACAGTTTCTTAGCCACTTTGCTATATAATGTCATAGTTTTCTACACTTGAACAAGTCTCAGGAGCCAAGCTCAAACAAAAATTTAGCTCATTTCCCCTTTATGTCTCATTATAATCTCTGACATTGCTGTAATGGTGGTATTCAAAGGCTTAACTATCTTAGTTTTTCCTTATACAAATGGTACTCAACCACTAGATAATTAATTCTGATTATTTTCTTCAGTATCTATTCCAACCCTAAACTACTTACTTTGAGATGGTGCAAACAGAATTATGCCCAATATGTTAATCATTGGTATCCACATCTCAGACCAAATATTTCAAGCTCTCTCCTAGTAATTTTTAATGTTGATATTATCCCTTTCACAATTGCCACATCTTTGGTGAATATTTCCATTAAATTATCCATCAGGACTTCAATATTTCTTTCCAGATTAAATCCAGATCCTCAAAGAAAGCAACATGCCCAGGATACCAGAATTGATCAGGGGCAGTCAAGATATCTCCTATCTTTGTGGATTCTTCTATGACCCTTCACTTCTGCAAGGGCCCCTTCACTATTTGGAGTCTGTTTTTCTTTTTTCTTTTTAATATATTTTATTGGTTTTATAGTTTTAACAAAAAGTATTTAAGACACACTGTGGTGTTTGGGTAAACAAAGATTCCAACATAAAATCACACAATAACAGCTCAACTTAATACATTCGCTATCATCTATTTCCCTCAAGTAACATAGTAAATTTAATATATTTCATTTCTATCCTAAATTTCTATTACTACTAAACCTGTTTATTAAAACTTTAAATCAATTTCAATTACCATAATCAGATAGTGTTTTACATCAACATATTATCACTTCAAATACCTCTTGCAAATATATTCAAGTTCTTAATCCCTCTCATCCCTTTTTATCACCAATCTTATTTATTTCTTCTTCCAATAATAACTAGTTTAGTTAAAAAAAAAACAATATTATCATTGCATTTTTCCGTTCTAGATCATTATCCTTAAAACAATCCATGAAGTCAACATTGCCTTTTACTCCATTAAAGATTTTTAAATTTGTTTTTCAATCTAATTCTGGGTTTCTTTCTATGCCACACAGGCTTCCTTAAAAACGCTTCCCTTTCAACCAATAAGTCCATTCTCAATGCTTGTAATAATCTTTGAGCAAATGTACGTCTTTTTTCTCTTTCAACCAATAGATCAGTTCTTATTGCTTGTAGTAGTCTTTGAGAAAGTATAAATCTCTTCCTCTGCAGTAAATGTCTTTTTCTGTTCTCTTTGCAATATATTTGCTTTGTATTTTGAACTCTTAGTCTTTGCTTCTTCTGGTTCTCTAAGTTGCTGAAGAGGGGATTGTCAGATGAAATAAATTCCACTTCTATCTCTGTAGATTCCTCTTCTGGTACATTTTGATTTATGACATGATCAGTTGTAACCTGGACATCAGTTTGAGCAAATGTAGTAGAGTCTCTGGAACTTAATTCTAAAGTACAGTTTTTAAATGTAGCACAAATTTCTGCAGTGGCCTCATAAATCTTTTCCAACATAAGTGCACAGTTCAGTTGTATCTGAGGTTTCTCCATTTTAATACTCTTAAAAGGAAATCTCTTTTTCTTTTTTGTAGAGGCTTTGTTTAATGTAAAAACATTCACCCCCACAGCATCAGAGGTGTACAGCTTATCTTTAATGTTTGAAGTTCATAAAAAAAGTAAGCAAAGTTACAATATTAAATTTTCGCCACTAGATGTCCTCAGTGAGTTAGGAAAGTCTTTTCCAAAAATCAATTCTTTTTTTCTATCTTTTAAGGTATAATATGTATATATATTAAAAAAGTAGAAATAATAACGTTCTTAAAAATAAAGGCGAGAGGAAACCTTTTCCTTCTTTTTTTCCCCTTTTCGTGTCCAGTTTATAGCCTTTCAGTGTTTGTAAAATGCCTTTCTTCCCCCCCCCCCCAAAAGCAGAAGCCACCTTTCCAAGCCAGGGAAATAATTTCAAAAACTCTTTACAGGCACACAAACAAAGAAAAAAGCGGGATAGAGAGAAAAATAAGAAAAAATTCTCACCCAGATTCACCACGGGGGCACTAAAAGCTTAGATGTTTTCTGACTTACGGTCTGAAGCGTCAGGGCGATCGGCCATTCATGGCCGATCTTCTTCTCCGTCAGCCCTCAGAGATTTGTCCGGACAACTGGAGGAGCTGCCGCTCCTCTGCAGCTGGACCGCAGCCTCCTCGACAGAAGTCACACCCTCCAGGGCAACTTTGGACCCGTATAAGGGTCCACCGACGAAGAGAAACCTAGTCGACGAGGAGAGGAGTCTCTTCATACGACTAATGCCGCCGCGAACCGGAAGCCTCTGGATTCTGTTTTTCTGATGGACTTAGGGGGGTAAAGATGATCCACAGTGTATAGAAATGCAAGTCAGTTCCTTCTCTAAGGTTTCTGCAATAACAAGATTCTCCTTTGCCTCCTCTTATCACTTCACCATTTATCATAATTGTGATCTTTGCTAGTTGTAATAAAACTTACTGACAATCCAGGATGTCCAGGCAATCCTTTCTCACCCTTTTGCAAACCATGTGGTGGGATTCCAATAATTTCTCCTGGATCTCCCTATATGATGCAGATTTTAAAATAATAGATTACAACATTGTACAAGAGCATTGCTGCTGCTGTTCATCTGTTTGAGTGAAAATTGAGGACTTTAAATTATCAGTAATCATAATTAATTTTAAATTTTACATTTGATGATATATTAAGGTTTTTAAGGATTTCATGAAAATATTGCAAAATAACAAGAAAATGTTTTTGAGTTCCTTAAGGTGGCTTTTAACCAAAAGAGCAATGCATGGACAAGACCAAAAGCGTGACAAAACAGAAATCTAATTGCTACACAATTATTTTTGTCCCATGGAATTTTTTAGAGCCCTGGTGGTACAGTGGTTAGAATGCAGTATTGCAGGCTGATTCTGCCTACAGCCAGGAATTCAGTCCTAACGAGCCTCAAGGTTAACTCAGCCTTCCATCCTTCTGAGATCCGTAAAATGAGGACCCAGATTGTTGGGGCCAATATGCTGACTCTGTAAACTGCTTAGAGAGGGCTATAAAGCACTATGGACCAATATATGTCTAAATGGTATTGCTATTACTATAGTTAGGTTTTATATTTCTTTTTTTATTTGCCCCTCAGATTGATAGTAAATTTTAAAAATGTACAAAAGAGGGACAAAATTATTGGTTGCCAAAGGGAGCTACCAGGTTCCATTAGTTGCATCCTTTTTTTTTTTTTAAGGATGATTCTCCTTGTTCTTTTGAGAACTGAACTTTGTAGTGTTTCAGCAATTCTACATGACAAGCACAGGCGAGATCCTTGACCCACCTATCTGATATATATTTAAATGGAACCTGAGCAAAAACAGATGCCTGCTGTGGGGCCATCCTCTCAATGCTAAGCTAAGTAGTTCTTCCAATCCTTCCTGTGAATTGAATGGAAAAGTTGTAACTGAACTTGTTTTAGAAGAATTTTACAGTATGGTTGGAGCAGTCTGACATAATGAAAGAAACTGACCATTTTTTTTGTGAAAAAAAAGATACTCATATAGAGGTCCAAACTGGAATCTTTCCTCGGCCTGGATGAAGCTATAGTCTTATTCTGTCACTATATTTGCCTCATGACTTCTTTTGTGGTAAATGGCCCACTAAAAACCTTGAGAAAGGGGATATTTTTTAAAGCAGGAAACTTGCATCAGGCCCCACTTTCAATCAAAGTGTGTTCTCTATAGTTCATTTTTCCTCAAAAGAGAAATGAAGTATATTTTTCCAAAAAAAGAAAAAAAAACCAATAAGGCAATTGATTCTTTGTTCTCAGAATGGAGAGGATCCTAGCTCCAAATTTAGAATGGGCAACATAAGGACTGCTAATATTTTACAAGGGAGAGGAGAACCAATCTTGGTTTTCTTTAATAAATCAAACTGCTCATTATTCTGTGACCTTTTGAGTTAGCGCAAATGCTTAATCTTCTATGGATTTTTTTTTCCTGTGACCAATGCAACAAATGGTTTTTTGAATTCTGTTGATGTACCAGATCCACATAGCATGTCATGTAAACAATAAATGATAGGTATGTTCTTAACTAAAAAATGTACCTTTATTCCTGGAGGCCCTGGAGGTCCCTGGAAAATATAACATTGTCTGAGAAATTAAGAAACTAGCAAGATGCTTTAATTATCAAGTTCCACAATTAAATTTTGAATTGCAAACTGAGTCATCGATTTCCAATTTTTTTATTATACTTGTTTTGATTTCAGTTAAAACAAATTATTTTAAAATGCTTACGAGATTGCCAAGTAAGCCAGGTAAGCCAGGTGGGCCAAGAGGACCTCTTTCTCCCTAATGGAAGAGAAAAAAATTGTCTTTAATTCATGGATTTTTTAAAAAAGAGCTTCAAACTACTTTTTAAAAACAGTTTACCTTTGTTCCATTGCATCCTGGGATCCCAGGAGGACCAGGTGGGCCATCTCCTCCAGGGATGCCCTGAGGTTCAGAAAGCATACAGAAAAGCAAACAGTGATTAGTAGGTTATTTCCTACCGAAATAAAAGCTTGACTGTGTTTCAACTGCAACTTTGGTTTTATACCCACCGGAAGACCAGGATTCCCAGGATAGCCTGCTTGACCAGGGGGGCCCTAGATTTGAGGAAATGATAAAAAGAATGTAAATAGTACCATCAAGAAATTGTTTTGCCTCAACATTCATGAGGGGCACTTTAAATCACCAGAAACACATATAACAACAGTCACATTCTCAACCACTTTTTAGTTTTAATAAAATGATGAAAGCAGTACTCTGTCATAAGCTCTGCCCTTTCATTTTAATATTCAACATAGAGAGCAGGGGCAGGACTTGTGATGACATTATGCGGCTTCTGTAATTTTGAACCCCAACAACATTCCTCTCCAAAACACCATTGCCAAATATTGGCAAAGAGTCCATATGCCAGTCCTGACCATCAGCAACGGTATGTTAGCCCCGATCGATACCATTGCTATGTGAGCCCTGACTGGTACCCACGCCAGATCAGCCCTGAAAGAGCAAGAGCAAGTCCCAATCACCACCAATACTCAGATAGCCCTGATTGATAGCTACATCGGGCCAGTCCAGATCGATATCAGCACCATGCTAGTCCAGACCATCATCGTTACAGACTTAGTCCTGATCGGCACCCTGGTGACTTAGCCCAGAACATTGCCAATGCCACACCAGTCCAAGGCCCCTACCAAGAGTTCGCCAAGCAGCGGGGCTCCCATGAGATCAATTGCAACAGTATGGGTTGCTGCAGGCTCTCTTAGATCGGCAGCGACCCATGGAAGCCCCTCCTTTGAAGCCCACGTTTGATGGCAACCCTGAAAAGTTAACTTTCTTCTTGAATCAAGTGTGCTTCCAAATGAACAGCAATGCCAATGCCTATTCAGACCCTGCCAATATGGTCAATGTGGTAGTGGCAAACTTGGAGAGGGAAGCAGCAGAGTGGTTGAATGGCTTGTACAATGAGCAATCACCTGAACTATGAAACTACAGCCTGTTTATCCAAGATCTAAGGACGAGGTTTGAGGATGGGTCCATAGCCCTGCAAGCTGAAAAAGATATTCATGAGGTTAAACAGAGGAGTCAGCAAGCAAAGGAATATGTGCGTGAATTCCGGAGAGTGGCTGGCAGAATTGTGCAGTTGCCTGAGCGATCACTAGTTCATCATTTCAAGTCTGGATTGGACCCAGATCTATTCCAGGCATGCATCTAATGGGGGATCCCTGATCAACTCCATGAGTGGTATCGCATGGCCATGAATTTAGACATCGAGTAAAGCCGCTACAGGAAGCCAGCGACCCCTGGACCTAGACCAAGACCAGATCCAGCGAGGCATCAGCTTCCCCAGCGAATCCCACCTGCTGGAACTACTGGAGCTCCAAAGGCATCAACTGGACCACTCATCAAATGTTTTAGATGAGGCCAGCCAGGTCACTGATATTGCGTTAGAGTAAGAAAAGGTGATAAATGGAAAACTGCCTTCAACAGCCCCCTGGGTAGTTTTCAGTTTAAAGTCATGCCTTTTGGATTACAAGGAGCTCCTGCTGTTTTCATGCAGCTGATCAATCAATGCTACATGATCATTTTTTTTGGTTTACCTTGATGACATCTTAATCTATACAGAGACTATGGCAGAGCATACAATTTTAGTACGAGAAGTACTTTAAAAGCTGCTGAATGCTAAATTATACACAAAACTCTCAAAGTGTGAGTTCCATCAGACACGTTTGGATTATTTAGGGTACAGAATTTCCAGTGAAGGCATTGAAATGGAAAATCTGTGATTGAGTGGCAGCCCCCAAGAACTCAGAAACAATTCGAAAGTTTTTTGGGATTCACTAATTTCTACTGCCAATTTATCCCCTCATTTGCTGAGGTTGTTTTGCCCCTTACAGAGCTATTAAAAACTGGCAAAGATGGTAAGCCATAACCAGGTAAACCCCTATACTGGTCGTTAGAGTGCCAAGCCACTTTTGAGAATTTAAAAAGACTGTTTACTGCAGACCCAATTCTCAAACACCCTCATCCTGAGGAGCAATTTTTTATTCAAGCTAATGCTAGTGATGTGGCTGTGGGGGCAGTGCTACTACAAAAAAACGTAAAGAAGAATTACAACTCTGTGCTTACACTTCAAAAAAACTCACTGACGCAGAACAAAGGTAGGCTGTTTGGGAAAAGGAAGCTTTCGCAATCAGATGGGCCTTATTGACTTGGTGTCATTTCCTAGAGGGGTGCAAAGTGCCTTTTGAAATATGGACTGATCACAAAAACTTAGAGGCATTGAAAATTCCCCATAAACTATCCCCCAAACAAGTACTTGGGTGCAATTTTAACCATTTTAACTTTACTCTGAAATATATACCAGATGGAAGAAATTTCTTAGCTGATGCCCTCTCTAGGCTGCCTTAATATAAAAGCCAACGTGAAGAAATCATAGACTCTATTATGCCACCACCTCAAGTTGTTGCTCAAATAACACCTGGAAAACAATGACACGTGAAGTCACCTAACCCAGACAACCCATTAACAAAGAAATTAAAACAAGAATTGAAAAATGACCGATGGCTCAAGGAAAATCAAACCATCCAGACTCATAGGGATGGATTAGCTTGGAAAGGGGGGAAATTGTATTTGCTTGAATTGCTCAGACTCCAAGAGCTCCAATGCAGCCATGACATTAAACAAGCTGGTCACTTTGGATATTTAAAGACACTACACATAATTTGGAGAAAATTTTGGTGGCCATGCTTAAAGATGTGGAGAACTATGTAAAAAGCTGTGCAGTCTGTGCTACCATGAAGAGAATCCCAGGAAAGCCCCCTGGACTGTTACAGCCTGTCACAGATCCTTCTCAGCCATAAGAGGAGATTGCTATGGACTTTATTGTTGAATTATCAGAGAGTAGAGGAAATATGGTAATATGGACTGTAATTGACCTTTTTTCAAAGCAAGCTCACTTTATAGCATGCTCTGGCCTCCCATCTGCCCAGAAACTAGCCAAGTTGTTCCTTAAGCATATTTACCGGCTGCATGGCACACCAAAATGAATAATTTCAGACAGGGGAGTTCAATTTACAGCCAGATTTTGGAGAGATTTTCTGAAATTAATTGGTTCCACCCAAGGATTGTCATCAGCTTTTCATCCTTTTATGAATGGAGCAGCTGAAAAAGCAAATGCAATGGTGGAGCAGTATCTTAGATGCTATGTAGATTACCAACAGACAAACTGGACTGATCTCCTCCCTTTTGCTGAAGTGGCTTACAACAACATAGTACATAGCAGCACTGGACGTACATCATTTAAGGGATTTTATTCCGATGCCTTGATACCCCCAGGACCCCCTTACCTCTCAAACTTTAGATCAGTGGATATCTGCTTGGAGGGGTGTTTGGGATAATACAAAGAAAGCTTTAACAAAAGCCTCAGAGGGTTAAAAAAACAAGCTGATAAAAAAGAGCACCTCAGAAATCATTCCATGTGGGGAAAAAGGTTTACCTTTCTACAAAATACCTAAAACTTAAGTTATCTAGCAAAAAAATGGGACCAAAATACCTGGGACCGTTTCCTGTGGTTCGGATCATAAACCCAGTCACTATAGAATTAAAACTCCCTCATCTTTTAGGAAGGATCCATCCAGTGTTTCAGAGCAGTCTATTAAAACCTTTCAGGGAGTCCACTTTGAGACCCCCTCAAAAGAAAGCGCCTGGCCCACTTGTGGTGGCTGGAGAGACTCATTACGAAGTAAAATGCATTCTTGATGCTAGATTATACAAAGGCAAATTGCAATATTTGGTGCCATGGAAGGGATATCCATTATCGGAAGCCACCTGAGTAAAAAGTACTGATGTGAAAGCTGATAGATTGATATGCGAATTCTATGGCAAACATCCAAATAAACCGAGAGAGGATTCCTAACTTTTTTTCTTGTTTAAATTGCAGGATTTGTCCTTTGTTTAAAGGGAGCCGAATGTCAACACTGTAATGAACTGAACTAAAGCCATTTTCACTTCATTTTTGGTTGCCACATATTTAGAAAGGAGGAGGGAGGGAGTGTAGTTCTAAGTTAGCCAAATAAATTCTCATGTATGGGAACCAAGGTCATTACCGATAACATTTTGGCGGGCTGGAGAGCTGGGAGGGGTGCCCGCGTTTTCTAACAATTGGTGAATATGATTTATGACATCTAATTGGGGTGGGAATTGAAACTTGTAACTTTGTAACCAAGGGAAAGGGAATTTAGTCTTGGGTTCACCTTTGTATGTGCCGTTATTTTGTAGCAAATAAAATATTCTTTAAGGAAGAATTCTTTGCCTTGAAGTTCTTTTAACTGGTCTCATCTACCGGAACCATGACATCATAAAGGGTTTCCAGAATTTTATAAAGATTGTTCTTATTTTACCCCTGATCAAATAAATCAGCTTTATGTTCCTTTCTTTTGCCTTTAACTCTTAATTTTTAATTCATCAAATTGCTGCTGTAGGGTTGAATTTCCCATTGAAACTTTCTCCCATCTCAAAGATTTCTTGAGAACGCTGGAAACCTTCTTTGTAAATCCAATAATATGTCCTTGTCCTGGTTGTTTTTCAGGGTTGTTCATAATTCCACTTTAACTATTAACTTTGTTTTATAATCTACAGTTTCTTTATTTACCAACATTTGTATATTTTGGGGGATTTTCTCTTCCTCATCTGTGACATTTTTAACTTATTTAAGTCTTCTTCAAGAAATACCTTGGCAGGTATAGAAATTATTGCTGTTAGTTTAGTTATAGGTTCCTTTTCCTGACTGGAGCTTTAGGCTCCTCTACTGTCCCATTTTTGGCTTCTTTTATTTACTCACTTTTTCAAAGTCTTAGCAAGTTTTAATACTCCAAGTTTGTCTGGTCAGACCTGTTGTTTGAAAGACCTCTTATAACTTTACATTAATTGTAGATTCAAAAGTGATTAGAATGTGAAATTTGTCTAATCTAATGTTCTTCAAAGCCCTGTTGCAATTAATGGTTTGATGATTTCCTTCATCTCCTAGTGCTCAGACTATGGAAGAAACCTTATCCTGCCATCCAGTACATATGACAGTGCTCCCTCATCCTCACCTTGTCCAAACAGGTTCTATTGGATCGAGCTTGCTACCAGTCCATTGGTTGTTGCAACATTATTACTACATTGTTGTCTCTGCACTTTCAGAAATGTCTAATCTGCCTTTTTCCTCATCCAGAAGTCAGTATCTGTTTGAACTTAGGATGGTACTGCATGAGTGGTATTTACAACCAATCCTTAAAGTTCTGGCCATCATCAGGCCCCACAGTCTCATGATCATGAATCGGGTGCTTGGCAACTGGCCTGGATTTCTAACCATTGCATTGTCCCTCAGTCACATGATTGTGATTTGCCACCTTCTCTGCAGGCTTCCCGCAAGCAAAGTGAATTGAGAAGTTAGCAGGAAGTCAGAAATCATGGTTACATGGAATATTTGCTTAACAACCAATGTTGATTCATTTAATGATTGTAATCGGGGACTGCTGGAACTGCTTTTGCTAAGAGACATAGTCATGTGATATTATGCTTTATGACATTGCTTAGTGATGGAAAATCTTACCACTTTAAGGAATCACTTGAGAAGATATAATCATTTTTTCTGATGCCAGGAAAATTGAAAGCCATTGAAACAGAGATTGATAAACGAGGTGGCTAGATGTTACAATTGAGATACATGCATGAACCTGTAAGAACTCAGAGAAGCAGTTACTCTCTGACAATCCTTGAGAACAGCAACTTCAGATCCCAATCTCCAAAAGCCACCAAAGCATTCTTAGGTTTTTTTATGGGAGTATATTTCATTTTTCTTTAAATGTTTGAGCTAGATTGTTAATACACTGTTGAATACTTTCTTGTTCTTACTTGCAAACAACAGATCAAATGACACCTTTGCCTAGTAAGACTTAAGTGTAAATAGCTACTTCATTGTCATTTTCACATCATTGAGCATTAACACTGATTAATTAAGTGGATTAAACAGCATTCTAGCAAGAAGATAAAAAAGTAATTATAAACATTCAGGGCATGCAAATTGTGCTCTGCAAAGTATCATGCACATTGCCATGTAATAAATACAACAAATTAACAATGACTAACTTGCTCAATGCTACTTCTAAAAAACGAGAGTATGTATATGCTGAGCAGAATGCAGATTACAGTGTATTTGATTATAATCTAGTGTATTACGTGAGCCCAGTTATTATGATTTGTAATCCAAGACTAATGGTTTGGAGTATTATGTAAACCAGGCTACTATGGCTTATTACATAAAACACAATTGGCATTATATGTATAGCAGCAAAAATGGTTCATGTAAACTTACTCTAGTTCCTTTTGTTCCTGGTAGTCCTGGTTCTCCAGTATCACCCTACAGAAAGATACAAAAACAGTATGTTTGTTTATTGTTATCAGGATTTCAAGTACCATTCTGCAAGTTAATATTTGGCATAAGGTTCATTTTACCTTCGTTCCAGAGGCTCCTGGTGGCCCTTCTGGTCCTTGTACTCCAGGAAATCCAACCAAGCCTTGTAAACCTGGCAAACCTCTTTCACCCTGTGAAAATTAAATACACAATATATAATATATATGTGATATATCCCTCGACACCCAAAATGGTAAAAGAGGAGGAGGAAGAGGAGGAGGAGGAGGAGGAGGAGGAGGAGGAGGAGGAGGAAGGAGAATATGTATAACATATAGCAGTGAGACTAAACAAATCTACTTCTTAATGTCACGAAGTCAGAAAGGACATTGTTACTGGAACATTGATAAGGTAAAAAAGAGCTAAATTACATTTTTTTCATATTCATAAGGCAAAGTCCCCTGTTCTGGGCTTACCATTTACATTTGTAAAGATATTAATGCAACTAAAAGTGATGCATAAGTCCCTTATGTTTAAGATCTTTCACTTCAATCTGAAAATGAGTACAAAATTAAGAGTTTACCAAATGTTTATATCATTACCCCTCCATCTTTTTTTGGCTTTTTTATTTGTTTACATACCATTAAAACAATTTCCATCAGGGTAGCCATGTTAGTGTTTTGCTACAAAAACAACAGTCATGTGCTACTTTAAAAACTAACAATTATAATCTCAAGTGGATTACAGTTCCTTTTATCAGACAAATATGTGATTTCATCAGAATTTGTGGTTTCAAATTGCAAAGTTTTCTTAGCTAATAGCACAGTGTAATCAACAGAAGTAATTTTGCCTGGTAATTAGATCCTTTTTTTATTCATATATGTAAATAAAAGAAACCAAGTACTTTTAGCATTAGTTGCAATGAAAAGGTCACTAAGTGAAAATGTGACTGAAAGAGAGAGACATTATGTAGATTTCTGGTTGTTTTCATCTCATTTAGATAAAACTGTTTTAGGCAGCAATGCCAGAGTTACTCTCATTGCAGTATGTATTGTTGTCAGGTACAGAAATATGGGTGTGACCAGAAATGATTTTAAATTATTGTTTACTACAATTTATTACTGTTGTGTTTGAAAATGGTCACTATCCAAGGCAGTTTCTAAATGAGGACTACTTTTAATGGATTGGGAGAATAATAAGTACCACCTACTTGAAAGATTAATAGAGATGAAAATGTTTTCCAGGAGAATATAGAAATGTGACAGAAATAGTATTGCTCTAGATCAGATATTCTACTGATGACCATTGAACTGATTTGCTATTTCAAAATAATTTAAATAAAATCTGAAAAAATTCAGAGCCGCTTTTGCTGTTTAAACAGAATTCATTAATGTCAGGCTCAAGCCCAGAGAAGACTATCTGGAATCCAATCAAGTCCAATCTTTGTTAATGTTTCAGGAATTAAATAAGTACTTGAACAGTTAAGAAAGTTTGAAAATGTTGAAATCTTTTGATCCTTTCGTTCTGAGTAATCAAAATATAAGTAGAAGTTTTGATTATTTAAAACGTTATTTCAGTCATCCAGTAACTATCTCTCTTGTTCATTTTTAATACAAGTTAAAGACATTGTTATTCTTCTTTTCAAAAACAGTACCTAAAACCTTAAAAGTTTTTCTTTCTTTTATTGAAGAAGTATAAGTATGCCAATCTAATAAATTATGGGTCTCTCTACATTGTCTTGATCTAAACTTATAAGATCTGCTTTTTCCATGCATGGTGACACCTATATCTGCAGCAATCTTTTTATGCTGTTATCACAAGTTCCTTTTTTAAAAAAGAATGTCTCCAGTTTAAATTTGTTTTCTGACATGTTGCTTAATTTTGGTTTTTAAAAATTTCTTGCAAAATTAATGAATAAAGCATCACTTTTAAAATGTTCTTTAAAATACTTGGGGTGAATGAGTAATCTGAATTGTTATAAAAATATTTTTCTTAAATATTTTTTCATACTAGCTCATCTGGTGAGCAAGCTAGATTTAAGCCATCAGGTTCTTTTTGCAAGGTGGGGGTTAATTTAATGACTGCATAATATCAACATTATTTATAGCTATTATTCAGCTAATATCAGTGTATCAGATTTAGTTTGCTGTGTTAATATGAATACTATAATTACATTCATCCATGTAGTTACATATTCAGACACAAACAACCTGCTTATTTTACTTCTGCTTAAGAAAATTTCCAGATGGATCTAGAAAAGTGAAACTTTTTGTTGGTTTTCATTAATGTCACTTCCCACAACAGTTTTATTTTTGTGCAATTTGCTAGTTAGAAACACTATGTTGAGGCTAGGACCTCAATTATCTACTATTTATTTGTTTTATTTATTTAAAATACTAATATAGCAACCTATCTTATAATCTACTCTGGGCAGCTTCTGATCTATTAGCCTGCAAATTTCCTGCATTTCCGCAAAATAAATGTTTGAAAATAAAAAAAAATTAAATGTTTGAAATCATTTTCAAATGAGGGATGGGAAACTTTCATACCAATCACGTGTAATACCATCCCAAACTTGAAAAGGTTGTTGATCTTTGAGTTGATCTTTAGCCAAAATGGATGTGAAAGAAATGTGAGGGTAGGTTAACTATTAAGGCCATAATGACACACTGAAAATAATTATATACCTAGAGATTTTTCTTATGAAAGAAACATTTCTTCATGTTGTAATAGTAAGAGCTACTGTTTATGTTGGATCACACTTTCTGCCCACCACAAAATATATCAGCTCAGAACATTTTGATAAAATTCTGCCCCTTAAAGTATCATATTATAGTTCTTTCCCAAAATTTTGTAGGGTTTTGATAATGACATTTAGACAGGAAAAAAAAAATCTTGTTCAAAAATACATTTAACACTATTATTGCACTGAGCTAGAAAACAATATGTTTGATTTTGGATTTTGCATGTCTAATAAGGGCCAATCATTATGAGACGTGACTGATGTCTTAAGCAAGGGTGCAAATATTACAACCCAACAATCCTACAGAGCTACCACCCTCCTTTTTTCAGGGCCCACATTGGACTAAATTGGAATTAAAACAAACTAAAAAAAACCTATATTTTACTGCAACATGTTTTGTCATTTAGTATCTACAGAAGCTTTTACAATACAAATTTAATTTATACCTAACTTAAAGTGTGCAACACAACAACAAACGTTATGCTGTCATTACTGCTAGACACGTTTTTTAAAAATGGTAGGCAGACGATGTCGTAATGGATTAGATTTAACAGAAATACCAGAGATTTAAAAATTAACAAGCATCAGGTTGTTGGATACATTATCCCTGTTCATCAAATTGTCTCCTTCATGCAAAACAGAAAAAAATCACAAGTGTTCCAATTTTGTACCTCTAATCTGCTGCTATTACGTATATTAAAAGGTTATAGCTGAGGTAAGGCCATTATCTATGAGTTTTAAGTGTCAGAATTTGTACTTTGAGTTTGGTCTTTAAATGGATTGGGGAAAAATACAGTTAATGAAGCATTCACATAATCATTTTCTACCTCTATTAGTAATTATCTAGTTTGTATTGTACTAATTCAGATATATTTCTCTTTGAAGAAATGTGGTAGTTGTCATCATAAAATGGATTTGGGAAATCACAAATTAATTGTCTACAATTAATACAAATTAATACAAATCTGAAAAGAAAAAATGGGTGAATTGAAATTAAGAAGTTGTTGATGATCAGATTTTATAAATAGCTATTAAAAATACCTGCTAACTTCTGTTTGTAAACTCATGAATGTTATTCACTGTGAATCTTGAAAATTAAAACAGTTGACATATTAAAATTAATTTATCTCTGTCTTCTTACTAGAGATTGTGCCTATTGAAGCACTGTTGACCTAAACACTAGCAGCTAAAAAATTAAGAGAAAGGAAGTGGAAACGGGTGCTTTTGCCTCCCCTCATTAATCAAATGGTTGTCTTTATCATAATATTGTGGAGAGGAAAGAGCCCCTCCCTCGGGGATTCTTCCAGCTGGGATGCAACGATCCGCGCTTTGGAGAATTAATTGAATTGAAGCAGAGCTACTGGAAAGAAGTCTTTTAATGGCAAGAAACTAAGATGAGTGACATTCAGCAAAGTTTCTTGGCTAGCTAGAAAGAGTGGTCTCCAAATGTGTGTCTTTATACCTTTCCAGGTTTTTCAAAATTATCAATTTTGATTTGTTGAATTTCTGAGTTTTCAAACTGTCATTCCTGATTCGTGGAGCAGCGTCTATTGATGGGCTAGTTTCTTTATCCAATCTTGTTTAGGAAAAAGGTTAAAAGTTAATCCCTGTCTCAGGAATGAATCTGATGTGTTTCATTAATTTCATGTATTTTTCTGTATTTCTGTTCTAATCCTGTCAGTCTTAATTGCCGGTCCGGTCCTGCATTCCTTTGGTTAACTTGAACAATGCTTGTTCAAGTTGATACTTTGTAGCTGTTTGTTTGCACTTGGGTTCATCTGAGGCTGTGGGTTCTGAAAATTAGCTAGACAGAGTGTTTGTTTTAATTTTAAAAGGACTCGAGATTTAATTAATTCTTTTTTTGGGGGGAGGGCTTATTTCTACTTTGGAAAGATTTAAACTGTTGTGATTAAAATTTCTTCTTACCTCCAGATTTCTTCTTCTATCAGAGGAGGTGGGGGTCTTCCTTCAGTACCGATTGATATAAAATAGCTTCTAATTTTAAAAAAAACAACAACCCAACAACTGAAGAGGATCCCAATCCTGAAAAAGGGGATATGTATGGAGAACTGCATGCCAGAGAACATGTTTTGCATGCAATTGTTCCTTGCAGGTAGAATCAAGAACAATTTATCTGTGAAAGCTATGGCCGGGCAGTATAATATAGACAAACTTGGTCCAGACATACTGATACTCTGATTCAACATAAGGCAGTTTCTTAAGAACCCCATGTCTAGATCAAGGCCAAATGATATAATCTCCATTCCATTTCAGCCAGTCACAATTTAAATTACTTTTCAGAAATATTTATCCACAGATTTACATATTCACCTTTATGGGGATAGAGGAAAGTTCTATCATACCATTTGCCATTTTCCACGAGATTCTAGGCTAATCCTAGAAATCTGTGAGACAGGCCTAGCTTAACATGTGGCTTTGCCAAAATCTGCTGAGCCCATCTTTGATGATTTAGTGATCCTGCTGCACCTTGCCTTTATACACCTTGCCTTTCGACTGTGTCTCTAGCAACCACTATAGGATGGGGCACAATTAATACTAAGGAAGTCAGTGAGTGGAATCTTTGGACTCCATTAAGCCTTTCTCTCTTTTTTGACCAAGGCTCAAGAACTTCAGACTTCAAGGTTACAATCTCTGTACCTCCTGCATTAAAAATAACTTTCTTTTCTGCCATCCCTCCATGCATTCAAAGACTTGAATTAGTTGTTCACAGAAATGAACATAAAATACTCTAAAATTTAAGGTATATGATTTACAGAATGTTTATTAAACAACACTGATATATGTCTTACTCAAATAATAGCTCTGTTCAGTGAACTTGATAGGACTTTTCAGCCGACTGCTTAATTTTATTAATAAACAGTTTAAACGTCAGTATTAACTTTTGGTTTTTGCATTTCTATAAATGGGTAAGGGTTTTTAGTAAAATGTTCATAAGGAAGTATGAGGTTTCCTAAAATTGTTTTCCCAGAGGGATAAACTGGATATGATCCTACAAAGAATGTCCTTCCTAAAACTATTAAAATTGAGATTTATAATATAAAGTTTCTCAGGCTTGTTGATATAATATTAGAAAAACCCTGTTCTTATACATTTTCCAGGCATTCAAAAGCAAGTCATTTCAGAGGTCATTGCAAAACTTTACTTCAAATGTTTGTTGGTGGAAAGAGGACGGAGGGAGGTAATTCCTCAGGCAGCCCAGTCATTTATCACGGCTTTTATCTTCAATCTTTGCTCCCCTATGTTATGTCCAATTTTTACTTCCACATAGCTAAATATTATCCCCCCTGGGTGTCCTGGTAGTATTAAAATTCATTGATCCTGATTTATTCAAAATTGACAAAAACACAGGAAGGAAAAATACTGTAAATACAGAATACTTACTTTTTGCCCCTTCACTCCACTGCAGTCACATTTTCCACAGCCAGAACAACCCTGTAATTTAAAAAAAAGCAATCCATCAATATGGTAATATCTACAACAAAGGTTAGACTTTGTTAGAGAAAGTTTGCTATAGAAAAAGTTGCTTATAATGAAAATATATGTCTGCTCAGACTATTTAAATAATGTTGACTCCATTAAAAAGCTAATTTAGATTGTAGATAAAGAGAACACAAATCTCTGCAGCTGTAATACTGGTATTTTTTAGAAAAAAAAATATTTTGAATTGATCTGCTGGAGTCCCTATTGCAAAGATGCCCTTTCTCTGCTTAACCCCAAAGAACTGGGGAAATAGGAAATCAAGGGTCCTGCAGATCATATCATACTGCATGATATACTGGATATAAATTTAGCACTTGCTATACTATAGCAAAAATACTATTAAGAATAATCATAGTGCTTTGGTTCATGACAGTAATTTGTCCACAGAAATATTTGGTGTACAACTGTTTTCTATTGAGTTTAACTCCTGGTGACTTTGTGGGCACAAGCTTCTAATTTTCTTGGCAACAATGCAAACATGCTTTACCATTGCCTTTTGTTGGGATGGTC
Source organism: Crotalus tigris (assembly GCF_016545835.1). Classification (NCBI taxonomy): domain Eukaryota; kingdom Metazoa; phylum Chordata; class Lepidosauria; order Squamata; family Viperidae; genus Crotalus; species Crotalus tigris. The sequence goes on from NW_024100510.1 coordinate 3,256,744, forward strand.
TTTTAAACTTTCCAATCCAGCCTACACCTTTGAGATTCCACCCTACTAGACAGCTGCAAAAGTTTTTAGAGACATTCAGCCTTTCCTGCCTTTATCATTCTTAGATATCGCAATTTATACAAAAGAACTCTATTTCATATGTCCTATCATTTGGAGGCCAGGAACTAGAACTGTGATTTAATGAAGAGTCTGGGAAATAACATCTGATGAAGTTTTCCAATCTATTCAGGATCTCTTGAGGAAGCAAAGAAAACCTTCATACAGTTTAACTAATCTAGTCTGAGCAAACAGTCATTTTTTTATCTGATGGTAAAAGAGAGTTATAAAGCATTTTTGAGGTGGACCTTTTTATTACTTTGACCAAACTTTTGGGAAACAATTAAAAGGCTACATTTTTTATTGTCAGAAAATCTAAAATATAAAATTCCAAGATTATATCTGAAATACTTTTTAAAATGTATACCAATTTATTTAAGAGGAAACAATTGCCACAGCTTATTCTACCACACACATCATAAAATAGAATAGAAATAGTCCAGCAGGGTAACAGTATGGTTTTGTGAACTGATTCTTAAATTGCTTGTTTCTAAGACTAAGTTCACTCAATATACAGCTAAAAAGTGCTTGCTTGTTTGTCTTCAGTGCATTTTTCTAGATTAATTATGTCTGGATTGGTAATGAAAAATCTATCACGCACTACATTCTTCATTAGAATCAGCCGGGGACTCTCAAAATATGTGTATGAATAAACATGCAAAGATAAAAACTCAGGATTCTATCCTGCTCGTGACAAATCTAATTCTTCAGAAAGATAGCCTCTCAAAACATACTGTGAATGGTACTCAAAACCTATTGTGGGAAGAATCCAGAGAAAGAAATATTTTGGGAAATATTAAAAAGGCAGAATATATTTCCCCGAAGGAATAATGGAAAAGATCTTTTTAAAAAAAGACAGAAACCAGCCCCAGCCCCTCTCTCCAAGCAGAAACTAGGCAGAGGCCAGCTTTTAGAAATGCAGATGTAATAATCCATTCAGGAAGGTTGGAGCCAGGAAGCTATTAGGAAGACAAAGAAACCTAAAATCTATATACCCCTACCCAAATTCTAAGGACAGGAGACATAATAGGATTAACCTACCAGTACCAAAAGGGCACACTCAGACTCAGGTCAAAGTACATGACACAGGAAATATAAAGCCTCAAAACAGGAACATGAAACAACCTCAAGAGCCCCAGAAGGTATAAAAACCCACCACTCCCTGCTACAGGTGGTCAATTTTCCCAGAGTCATCTTTCTGTCTGGTTCTCCTCTTCAATAAACTGCAACCTTCTTTCTAAAGCAGTCTTCATTTTAATTATTCCCAGCTTGGACTGGACCCTGATGAATATTTTTCTTTCAACATTATGAACCCACTTCCCTTTTAAAAAGAGTTTTGGTGGAATCTGTGGAGGAGGGAATAAATGAAATGACCCAGAACCAATGGCAAAGATTTATTTGTCTCTGAAGGGGAAAAGTATGTGTATTTTTATTAAATAGGTTTAACAATATAATACTTAATGGCACATTCAAAGGAATTATTTTAATTGTAGAAACAAGAAAATGATTGATGTCTCCCTTTTCCCATGTAGCAAACTAGTACCAAGTTAGGCTCCACCATTACCACCCTGGCCCTCAGCTGTTCTTAAACTTAACGTTTATTTCCAAATCATAAGCCATAGTTCTTTTGGCCTCTGACCTATAGAATCAGAAAATGAAAAGCCAAGAGAGCTGGTTGCATAAGCTGGAGAAACAAAACAGAGTAGATTTAGTCACACAACAACTTCACTGTGTTGCTTGCATAGTATAATCAAGAACCACATGAGCTAAGTTCGTATAACATGCCCAACAATTAAAAAATAAGCAAGGTTAATAAAAACCAAGCTTAGCCTATTATGGCAGCTGCTAGGTCTAATTCATTGGCTCCAGTGCATTCTTTCTTATTGGATTTTTACCACAGATTGCAGAGTACGTTGTAAGCTAAAATTTTATTATACAATAGTTTAGACATTGTCCCTCATTGTTCATGATTTTGCTTTGTCTCCCAAGTCATTCCTCTTCTTGCATGTTACATTGTGACACTCCACAATACATATACATATTTGCACTGTGCTATCAATATTTCAAAACATCTTAAATGTAATATGATGCATCTGCTTTGGCTTCCTGGCCTTCACAAGATAGAAAAGTCAAATAGTTCAGAGCAGAAGAGGAGCCTTCTCCCCTCACAAACAGTGCCATTCAGTTCATTCTAGGGCCTAGGGCTGTCAGTAAACTTTCCACAGATTCAGTGCTACCCAAGTTCATCAGTTTTAAGACTAAGACATAAGAGGACTCAGCAGGAAATTGGGCCCTCTCTGTGTTGATAACTAGGACAATGACAATGGCTCTTTGGGACTGCCAGACTTTGTAGATCAGCAGCCTCTGGAACATTTCTGGATTACCTTTTCTGATTAATTTGTATGGCACACATTTCTCCCCAAACACTTTCATTAATGACTATGTTCTATATGTGACAGGGCTATATATACATAATACAGATAGCTTTGCTTTAAATGCTGTTGTTGATGGGGAAAAAAACTGAACTCAAAGACATGACATACCAATGGTCTTCCCCCCCCATCTTCAGAATGTGCAAGCAAAAGTAATTGTAATTGTCCAATAGGCATTTTTTTAAAAAAAGAAAGTAATATATGGATTTTAATTAATACAAAGTAGTATGCTTTTGTTTCTTTAGTCCTAGCATTCCAAATCATTAAAAAAACAAAATGTTTAACAACAAGGTTTGCTAAAAATCCCAAATGGCTATGAACTTCCAGTGTTAGGAAAGAAGTTTCTAATTGTAAATGTTTATTTTCCAGGAGTTGCCAAGAGCATTCTGATCTTTTATGCTTTGGGCAGTGTCCCCTCATTGGTTCTACCAGCAAGGACAAACATCTGTGGATTTTTTCTGTGGGAAGACATATCCTCTAGATAAATTGAAAAAGAAATGGACCTCTCTTTCCTGAATTTAGATGAAACATTCACATTTAAACTATAGATACTTGTCAAGAATATAGATCAATACAGTACAGTAAACACTACAAATCAGGAATTAGGAGGGCACCTATGAACTTTGCAAATAATTTTTTTTAATTTAAAAAGTGGCTTAAAAGATTACAATGTTCCTGTATGACATTTTTGTGTGTGTGAAAAAGTTCCAATTTCACAAGACTTAAATGGGTTTCAGCATTTCACAGAGGAAGAGTGATTTTCATGATTTGGGGCATTTTTTTAAAAAATGGGAGGGGCAAGTAAATTTGAGCCCTCACACAGTTTTACCCTGAAGTGTTTGCCATTACTTTATACAGATCATAAAACAAGACCCAGAAATTTGTGAAAATAAAACCCTTGGCCTTCCACTAAGGAGCACCTGGATTGGGGAGAAAAAGGAAGAATGACCTCTGAGAATCCTAAAAAGGCAAGAATTTGTGCAGAACTTCCAGAAGACATTCTTATTTATTTATCCTTCAGACTGTGAAACAGCACTATCTCCAGGTGGGAGCACACATGACACAAAAGCTTCATTTGCCAAATGTTGCATCTGCACATTTGTCGATCTTGGACTGCCTTGGAATATCAACTTGCCAAAAAAAGATGAATAATCCACATCATTTTTGACCTGATTATAAGAGGGCTTTGGAGGCTGGAAAGACCCATAGAAAGCTGGTTTTAGAAATTACCGAAGGATTCCTCCAAGCAACAGACTTGTGACTCTTTTTTTAAATAATATATTTTATTGATTTTTTTAAACATAGTGACCTTAATATTTGGTAAACAGTGTGTTATTTCATTCAGTTTACATTTAAAAATATTTACTAACAGTTGGTTTCTATGATCTATAATCCACATATAGCTTTACTTGATTTCTTTTTTTTCCCATATTAACCTTAAGTTAATACAATTCTTGTTGTTTTGGTAGATAACAATTGAGTATATTTTTTCTAATATTTCTACAGATAATAATCACATCAATATAATATTTCTTTTCTATCTAGTCCAGTGGTTCTCAACCTTTTTAATGCCACAACCCCCAACCGGTCATAAGTCAAGGACTACTCAACCGGTCGTAAGTCGAGGACTACTCAACTGGTGCAGCACTGTTTGCAGAATGGGACTTTTGGCGGGCTCAGCATGGCAGAGACAGCCTGGACAATTCCTATTGGCTTTTGAAAGCCAATAGAATTAGACTCTATTCAAGAGAGTCAATTCTATTGGCTTTCAAAAGCCAATAGAATAAAAGGGAGTAGCACAGCTAAGGAAAAGGGGAAAAAAATAGCGGACTGCGTTGTTTGGCGACCCCCGTGAAATGGTCGTTTAACCCCAAATGGGGTCCCGATCCACAGGTTGAGAACCACTGATCTAGTCATTCTGGTTGCTTCATCATTGATCCTGTTTCCAGTTCTTGTTTTTCCCACAATGTTCAAGACATTCTTACTGCTTAAGATTTTCTCAAAGTTAATTACATTTAAATATTTAACTTTATTTTTTCTCATGTAAGCCATCCCAATACTTTTAACTTTCTTAAGGAATAAATAAGACTAAAAAAAAAAGAATAAGAGTAAAGAAAAATAAAAAGGTAGTATGCTACTTAAAATCCATGTTTCCCCTAAGCTAATACATATTTATTTCCAAAACTTTCCATTCTTTTTTACCATAATTAACAATATATTTAATCTTTAAATATTCCATTTAATAAATCTAGTCATCTGGTTTTTTAACTCTTATTCAACCCATTTTTTTAATCCATTGTAATTTTCTTAAAGTCAATCACATTTAAATATCTAAAACATTTCCTTTATATAAGCCATTCCAACTCTTTTATGTTACTTGAGGGGCTCCTCCCTCTTAAAATAAAATTCATATCCATAATCTTTCTATTTCTTTAACCATATTCAAACAGGTGTTTCTTTTTTAAATATTCTCTCTGATAGGTCCCATCGTCTATTTTCTTAATTTTCACTTTAGTCTTTTTCTTTTGTCCAGTATCTTTCTTAATCAATATGTTCTGCTGAATCAAAGAATCTTTCCATTTTTTTTTTTTGTAAAAATTTTTATTTTCAACATTACAATACATAACAATCTTACAAATACTTCAGATAAAAAATAAAACAAATTGATACACACCACATTCGGTCTTGCCTGCCCATTTCCTCCCAAACCACCTCCCACCTCAAACCAACTTACTTCTTTCCCTCTTTTTCTTCACTCATCCCCTTTCCATATTCTTGTAAGTGTTACTGTAGATATAAAAAATAAGTCAAGTACAATATCTTTGTAAGAGGTATTTGCCCTTTCATGTTTGTTGAAAAATTTTTTCTTTCTTTTTCTCTCTGTTTCTCTTATCATTTTTTGTCTCTCCAGTTCTAGTGGTGCTCCTGACATCTCTGCAGTCCATTTTGTCCAATCTTTTTTCTTATCCTCAAATGTGTTTTCTGGTTTTAAAGTATAAGTTGTCTTTTACAAATTCAATATTTCTTGTGATTTTTTTCCCACTCGAGTTAAATCATACTTCTTTGTTTTGTTAGGTTCTATTTTAAGTCTCTATGCTCGAATTTGTGTTCAGTTATCTGTTTTATCTGCTCCTTCTCTATTGTTGTAGATTTTTTGTTGTTGTAAATTTAAATTGGAGATGAATTGATTTATATTTTCAAAGTTATTTTGGATTTCTTTGTGGTTTGAAATCATTGTTATTTGAATTAGTTGCAGCATATCATATGTCTCCTCTTGAAAGATATTTATTTTTTCTTGATAAGTTCTTTCTGCAAGTCTCTGGTTTTCCATGAGAGCAAAGAATCAAAGTTTTCTTTTCTCTCCAAATAGCTTTGGAGCCACAGTTAAGTAGATATTTGTAATCCAGAAAGTTCAAGAAGGTTTTTTTTCCTGAAGTTTATAAGTCTCTCTTTGTCTGCAGCCTAGATTGTTTTCTTTTTTGTCACAGCTGTTCTCTATTGTTAGAACTTTGAAGGGTATCTTGTTCATATAAGAGAGTCCATTGCCATATTTTAATTCATTTATACTCTGAACTTTTGAAAATGCTACTTGGAGTAAATCCAGGACATCATTCAATTTCTATCAGTCTAGATGTCTGTTTACTCACAAGATCATAGAACATAGAATAATAGGGTTGGAAGGGATCTTGGAGGTCTTTTACTCTAACCCTCTGCTCAATCAGGAGATCCTATACCATTCCAGATAAATGGCTGTCCAATTTCTTCTTTTTTAAAATAATATTTTATTAGTTTTCTAGTTTTACATTCAAGTATTTGGAAAGCAACATGGTGCCTGGGTTAATCAATAGTTCAATAACACATAAATCTTTAGTACAAATCTCAAATTACAACACCAAATATTTCTTCTCTTTTTCCCTTAATATCTACTATCTCATATTAGGCTAATACAGTTCTTATTATATCAACTAAGTAAAACATAATTATTACATTTATCAATAAATTTCTAGCTTATACATATCTTAATTGCATTTACATTCAATCCTTATATATAATCAATATTCTGTTATTGTTTTTTCCCCCAATCTTAATTTCCCATCAATATTTAAATTAACATCTGATATTTATAATTTCCAAGTTTTAGGTAACCAAAGTTTCCCTTATCTCAGTTCATAACAAAATCTAATATTTGAAATACACATCTTATGTATTTGAATATAGTCTTGTTCTATTTTCTAAAAGTTATCTATTTTCCACCATATTAAATCATCTAATTAATAATACAATATCCCCTTCTATAAATCAAAAACATTATATATATTGTCTGGGTTAACCAATAAATCAAACATAATCATATTTTATTTCATTTGGGCCTGATTTTTAAATATTAAACAAATAGAATCCTTATTTTCAACTGATTTCCAAATATTTTAAATTAAATGACCAAAATTCCCCTTATCTCAACTTCTCTCTTTTTTCCTTTTCATACCAAAGTCTATTAGTCTTGTTACATGTCTTACCTATTCAATTATAATGATACTTTGTTTTCTAAAAAATTTCTATTTTCCACCATATTCAACCCTCTGATTAGTAATATGAAATCCCTTCTAATAAATCAAAACTCTAATTTTCTTCAGCCTTATTCTGGCTTTCTTCCTTTGCCAACTAGCCTTCCATGTCAGTGCTTTTAAATCATCAAATAGATCTCCCTCCATTATTATATATATTATTTGAAATAAGAGAGAGACCATTTAGTTGCCATTTTTTTGGAAGGACTAGCCCATTTGTGTTCATTAGATCGCCTCCCTATTACTCCAATTTCCCATGATTGTCCTGAGATGTTTATCTTCCATTCAATCTGTTCTTCTTCCTTCTCCTCAAATTTCTTCTGATTTATATAGAAAGTCTTTTCCATTTTCAGTGTTGTCACTCCCTTTTCTGAATTTTCCATTGGCTGAATTTGTTGGTCAATTGGTATTTGATTGTTCCACTTCTCTGGTTATTTTCTGTGTTGTTAGTTCTTTGGTTGTAGTCAAGATCTAGATTTGTATATCTAAACTGGCATCTTGTTCCTTTATGTTGCATCTTATTTTGTCACAAGCTGAAAAAAAGGTTTCATGTATTGCTTTCAACATGGAAAGGATCTTTTCCTGATCTTCATCCATATTCTCTTAATAATGTGTTAAGCTGATGACTTTAAAATCTGACATTAAAAATAATTTTTAGAACTGGGTAAGGGACCTCTATTTCACGTATTATAGGTGGTCTTTATAGTGGAAGACATTTGTCAAATAAAAATTTATAGTCCAAGGTATTCCATCATCGGCTGGTCTTTCCTCCGCCGGTTTGGAGGGCTGCCCTGGATCAAGTGGAAGAGCTGCTGCCCTCCGCAATAAAGCAGGGGTACCCTCCTTGCTTGTCCACCCCTACAGGGTGACTTTTGACCCTTTCCGGGGTCCCCCAATGGAACGAAATCAAACGTGGAAGACAGAGCTCGCCTTCCAGTGTCTGCAAGAACCGCGATGGCAAACTGGAAGACTCCAATTTCTTCTTGAAAACCTCCAGTGATGGAGCACCCACAACTTCTGGAGGCAAGCCATTGACTAATTGTTCTCACTGTCTGGAAATTTCTCCTTAGTTCTAGATTGGATCTCTCTTTAATGATTTTCCACAGGAGGACTAGATAGTCCTCTAGATATTGCAGTATAACATATCAATGGCATATATTACAATATGGTTTTCATTGCTTTTTTGAAATCTTGGGGCTCCTAATGATTTTCTCTCAACCTTCAGGTGATGAGATAGAACATGTACATATATGAAGACAATATTATCTCCCGAAGGGCATAAAACATCACTGAGTCATAAGACGGAGAAATCCAGAAACCAGATACAGCACAGATTCTTTGGGATTGGGATATTTGTGCATTTCTTTAATAAATCAATCTTCCAAAACACAGTTTTATCAGAATGATAACCTACAATGAATACAACATAAAAAGCAAAAGTAAAGTTGTGCAAAATGTTTTAAGGATAATAAAATGAAAGTGTGTTAAATTTGTCCCTTAGCCAACATGAAATAAGTATTGTATTGAGCAAAATTCACAATGTGATTATTATCACTTTGCAAATAAAAACATTTCAAAAACAGGATACCAGTTTGTACAATTTGTCATCCCAATTCATGAGTTATTGATCCCTGTTTACTCTTACAGTTGTTTTTAAGCAACTTAAGGCTAGTATAAAAGACATTTTCTTCCAATGCATTACTGCACTTGTTCCCAAGGGTTCCACTGATACTTAAACACAGATGTCTTAAAAATCAGTTTGAGACTTCTTGTCATCCCTTAACAATTTTTATTGTGTGCTTTTCAATATATTTATCATGAATTTTTGCTTCTCAGTTTTGAAGAGATATATAGTTTTATGTTGTCAATGTTAGGATGCATACTGGGAATACATTTGTGCATTAACAAATAAGCCAAAATGTTGACATTTCATAATATGTTCTGAAACATTAATCTTTAATGTGACTTTACAGATGTGCTGGCTTCAAACAAATCATATGTTATAGTTCTGGATAGGTTCACTTGGAAGACGCTAATAAAATTAGCAAATTGTATTTTTTTAATTCAAGCATACATGGACTTTTTGATAGAAATCAGACCTAACAACCAAACTCATTTCTGAAATGTACATATATATTTTTATGATCTTTTTTATATACTGAATTCATGCTTTATTATCTAGACTGGAAAGTTCAGGAACGTCATTTGTAATGAAGATACATTTTCCAATTGACCAGATAAATCAATTAAAAGGAAGCCAAGAGAAAATTAGCAAATTTAGAACAGTTATGCAGTTCATTTTTAGGACTCCTTTTCTTTTAGTTCTTGGTGAAACACTGACATAGGAGGTGTGATCTGTTTCAGTGGTTTGAAGAACAGGGAATTTTCTGGTCTTTACTATATCATTTTAGGTAGGAGGCAATGGCAGACCACTTCTGTAAAATCTGCCAAGAAAACTGCAGGGACTTGTGCAGACAATCTCCAAGAATCTGACATGACTGAATGGGGAAAAAAAAGAAAATTGTATCCTTTGCATCATTTTGACTAAATTGGTTCATACCATAGTTGTACTTCTGGATCCTGCTTTCACTTTCTGAGGCATCAGGGCTAGAAAATAACATCAATTTTAGCATGAATTGGGTGTGAGGTGGTAATTAAGGTTTTGTAATCATTATTCTGGATTACTGGATCACTGTAACGCGCTCTACATGGGGCTACCCTTGAAGGGCATTCGGAGGCTGCAGTTGGTTCAGAACGCAGCCGCGAGAGCGATTGTTGGCGCGCCAAGGTACGCCCACGTGTCACCTATCCTCCGCGAGCTGCACTGGCTTCCTGTGGGTCTCCGGACGCAATTCAAGGTGTTGGTTATCACCTTCAAAGCCCTTCATGGCATAGGGCCAGGTTACTTACAGGACCGCATTCTGCCGCACAGCTCCCAGAGACCGGTGAGGTCCCATAGATTGGGCCTCCTTCAGGTCCCGTTGGCCAGACAATGTTGGCTGGCGGGCCCCCGGGGAAGGGCCTTTTCTGTGGTGGCTCCGACCTGGTGGAATCAACTTCCCCCCGAGGTTCGAACTACTCCCACCCTGCCGGCCTTTAAGAAAGCCATTAAAACTCTCCTGTTCCGGCAGGCCTGGGGCTGATGTCCCCGGGGGGGGGGGCGGATAAGATCGGACTTGCGGTATGACTGTATTATTTTATTGTTTTATGACTGTTTTAACTTTGTACGCCGCCCTGAGTCCTTTGGGATTGGGCGGCATATAAATATTTGTAAATAAATAAATAAATTCATGGAGCAGCAGCCCCTTATTTGGCTTAGGGCAATGTTTTCTGCAGGAAACCGGCCACGATAGAATTTTCAGATTACTGAATATTAGACAGGGTTCCAATCAGTTTCCTAGCTCAATTTAAAATGCTTAAATTTAAAACCTGGGACCTGTGTATTTCAGAACACATCCTTTCCTGGGCATATTTCTCTATTCTCATTGATCAGAAATTGATGTTCACTAAAAAAAAATATGACTTCACCTTACTCCACCCCATCTGCAGGAAGACCTCAAATATATTATTTCTGTTATCATGCAGAGATATTCCTGATTTCTATGGCCATTAACAGCATTTATTAAGCTATTATTAAGGATCTGAGCCAACAGCTTCTAAAAGGTTTTGAAATTAGGCTTAAAATTATGTGAAATCAGATGAAAATGCCTAAGAAATAAAAAAAGTGTTATTAAAATAGAAAACAGAAAATACTGTCAGAACCCAGTTACTGGGTGGGGTGTAATTTCTTTATTCTATCTTCCTGTGGGTTCTGCCATACTCCTGGAGGGAGGGGAGGAAGCGATGGGTGCTACAATGTATCTTCTCCATTTTGCTATAGCCGCTACCATGTATCTCTCCGCTTTCCTCTATCTGCCTGTCCTTTGATCTATTTCCCTTACTGGCAGCCTGGGGTGGGAATGGAATGTGTCTCTGGCCATCTGCCTTATCTCTAGCTGTGGAACAACAGGCTCAAAGACCTAACAGCCAAGCAACCTTGGGTACAACGTCTTATCAATGCCATTCCCACAGCGGGTTCACATCTACAGATTGGCCCATTTGAACTGACCAGATGGACTATTGGGGTGGGGTTTGCCAGTTGCTCCTTTAACCTATTGATTCGTGCGGGGAAACCCTCAGATCCTGCCTTTCATGCCTGCTGTCAACTTCTCCTAATAAAAATTCCTTTTGGAATGAAGGAGTTCTGCTTTCTTGGGAAGAGGGATTGAGGCAGGTCCTTACAAATACACTGTTTGAAAACACATTTCAGATATTGAATTATAACTTATAATTATAAATGAATAGAAATTGGGTACCAAATAAATTGATATATAAGAGTTCCCACTAACAAAGGGAACCTTCCACAAACAAAAGGAGATAAAATACTTCAGTGTTTGATCTCCATCTTTACTTTGGCCAGTTCTGTAAATTAATGTCTAAGATATAAACATAATCACAAAATACTTTAAACTAATAATTATATATATCATTTATATAACTGACATAATATGCCAGGTATTTTTTTCTATTTTGTTGTGTACATTTGATAAAACTGCATGTTAATTTTTGTTTTAGAATTAAGCATACATCTGTATTTTAGACAGCTCACTGATGAAATTATTCAATAATTTACAATAATTAACACTTGTTTTTTAAATTCAGTATGGTATCATCTCCTATTTAAAAGCTGGGATTTCTATAGAATTGACAAGAAACTTTGAGTAAGAAAATCTTTCCATTAATCCAGAACAATTAATCCAGAAAAGAAAAAACAATAAGTTTCATGTAAAGGTCAAAAATGAAATGCTTCTTTCAAATACAAAGCAACTTTAATACAAATCATAGTTCTAAAGGAGAAGTTATTTAGAATGCATTACAATGTCATCCTTATTCTTTTCATGATTAGAACAATTACACATTTATGTTAACAGATAGTCAAGTATACAATCATGTTTATTTTATGTATTTTATCTAGCATTTTTTCTCAATATTGAAATTAAATCTTATATTGAAATGTATTAAGGGCACAACAGGCAATAATGGAACTGGCATATTTTCATCATCCTTTGCTTACTTACATTTTGGTTTTTTTATAATTTTTTTATTAATTTCCAATGTTACAATTATATCTTTGAAAAGCAACGTGGTGCCTAAATTACAATAATTCCATTACATACAAATATTATTAATACAAATCTTCAACTATTACAGCCAATATTTCCTCTCTTTTTTTCCTTAATAGGGAAATTAGTATACTTCTTATTATATCCATCAGCTACTTACTAGCTTTCTTACATTTATCAATAATTTTATATGTCTTATTTATTTTAACATTCCATCTTTTGGACCATCAATTACCTTATGAATTTTCCCAGCTTTAATTTTGCGTTGATATTTAAATTAAATGTTTAATATTTATCATTTCCAAATTTTTAAATGACCCCAATTCCCTTTGTCACAATTCCCCCCAACATCTAGTGTTCTGGATACATATCTTATCTATCTCACTTCTATATCAACAGATTAGTAATACAATATAAAATTCTTATTTTCATTATAATTTCCAAACATTATAGATTCAATAACCAAAATTTCTCCCATTTCAGAATTCTTCCTTATGTCCACTTTCTCATATTTAAGCTTATAATTTTTATTCTTATCACTACATCAAAACATGTTAATTATATTACATCACTCTTAACATATATATGTCTTAATCACCTTTATTTTACCTTTATAAACAACTCAATATTTCAATTTAACTATTGATATTTATGCATCTAGGTTTTAATTAGCCAACATTTTTTTTTATCTTCACATCATAACAATATCTCGTATTCAAAATATGGGTCTTGTCTACTTAAGTATATTTTATTTTAAACCTCCTAAATATGTCCACACTCCATTCTTCTTCAGTCTTATTCTGGCTTTTTTTCTTTGCCAAATCATCTTCCATGTCCTTGCTTCAGGGTCCTCAAAGAATTCTGTATTATTGTATATATTATGTCATATTGAGATGACCATCCAGTCACCATTTTTGGAAGACTGAGGGGTCTGGCAGGACTATCAGATCGTCTCTTTATTTTCTCCTCTTGACGTAGTTGTCCTGAACTGTTTATCTTTTCTTCCATCTGTTTCTCTTCTTGATCTTCAAATTCCTTTTGATTTATATAGCCGGTTTTTTCCTCCATCCAAGTTGTGGATTTTTTTTCTGAATTTTCTATTGTCCGTACTTGTTGGGCAGTTAGGTCTTCTGTGATAATATTTAATTGTTCATTTTTTTGTGTTGTATTCTGTATAGATAAGTCTTTAGTTATAGTCAAAGTTTGAGTTTGCATATCTAAGACGCTTTCTGATTTTTTTTCCAAAAGATCTATTTCATCACCAGCTGTAAGAAGAGTTTGGTAAGTTTGGTAAGTTATTTTCAATATAGCAAAAATTTGTTTTTGCATTTCTTCCATAGAAAAGGTCTGTTCCTGGTCTTCCATAGTGATGAGTTGAATTGAAAACTTTTACAGTTCCCCCCCCCCCCAGTAAATAAGAAACAGAGCTAAAACTCTCACAGCTGCTGTTCAAGGTCACATGAATCTTATCTTGTTTTCTGAACTGTCAGCCAAGTCTCTTTTCTTTAAAAATAATAAATTGCAATTTCAGGTTTAGCAAGATGTCACCCCACTGTTTGAGGCATTCCTTTAAATCTCAAAGTTATTTTAATCCTTTCGTTTTTTTTTTCTTCTATTTTAAGATGAAAAACCCAGACTTTCAAATAAAAATAGAAAGTAAAAAGTAGCTAGTAAAAAATCTTTTAATCCACAAGCTTTAGGAAATAAAGTTCCAACTGGGATCCAATTATTTTTTCAACATTTTCAAAACTCCCCTGTATATTCAATTGCTGCTGTTTTTGGAGGGAGGGCTAAAATCCCCCTTCCCTCTCCACAGGGGGGAAAGTACTTTAGCAGCTTGAATAGGTTACAAAAAAGCAATTAGGATTTAAGAGAGGTAGATCTCACCCAGTCCTTTCCATGCTGCTTTGAAGTTGCCAGATGGTAGTGTGACTTCGACTGTCTGCAGCCTAGGGATGAGCCATATTTCTATGGCCAGTCCTTTTGTCCCCCAATTTGGAGGGATCGCCAGTTCCAACTGGAGAGTTGCTGCTCTCCCGTGATCCAGTGAGAGCCCCTCCTTGCTGGTCGCCTCTTCAGGCTAACTTTCGGCCCTTTTCAGGGCCCCCCAACGATCTGAAACTGAACGGGGGAAAGAGAGCAAATCTCCCAGCCATCCATGGTGGCTGCGCGGCAAACCGGAAGTCTCGCTTACTTACATTTTGCTTGCATTCTGCAATAATAATTATTTTACATTTATAAATAATCAAAATGAAGGATCTAAAGTCCTGCACATACTCAGAATTTGAAATGCAATTCTTAACTCAAAAAAATGTGTACAAAAATGAATGTGTTAGATTGCATGCTAAAATGTATTTATTAGGAAAAATACATAAAAATAATACACATTTATTTCAGTTAAAAGAAACTGCTGAATGCCATGAAAATGTAATACATGTGTAATTGATTTATGAGTGAATAAATGCAAAATTGAAATAAAAAAAATGGGTATGACATATGTATCTCTAATTCTAAATATCATTCAATTTGTTATAAAGCAAAGCATTTATCTGATAGGCAACTGCATTAACAAAAATGTGTTCTGAAACATTATGTAGAGCAGTGGTTAGGGCTAATTAACAATCATTCAGTCCTATAATGCAGTGTATTTCTATGTAACAAACACCTGAAATATTTAAAACAGTTTGAGAAATTATTACTATTTTTATAATGTTTCATAAATCTCTTATAATTCTACAGAAAAATAATCTAATTTTGCATCTATAAAAGGGCAAACAAAAGAATATAAAGTGACAGAAACAAATTGCCCATTTATAAAGAACACTGCATCTTTAACAAAGAGAGGGAAAAACTAACTAAAGTGAAAAACAGAAATAGATTTCTCCAAATTATAACATGCTAGTTGATAATATTTGTTTCAAATATACAGGGATATTTAGCCATCTTTTAACTGAAAGTTATAATTTTCAGTCTATATTCTAAGCCAACCAAATCAACATTCTGTTTGGTTTTTATTGTCTTTTTAATCTGAATATCTAGAGAATAAAGCTTTCTAGTTATTTCAATTTCTTTCCCAGAATATACTCTTTTCTAACATTGTGGTGCTATTTACCTAAGCATCATAGTATAAACAGACCCTAGATGCAAACCTTGTTTTTATCATTTATTTATAATTTTCACAATGAAAACTAAGCACAACATATCTCAATTTTCCATTCTAATAATATACCAAAAAAGTGAAACTGTGCAGAATACCATTTTAAGCACTTTTGGAATGGCATACTATTTTTAGTATGTTCTAATTAATAGTTGCCATTAAAATTTTGTGTATTTAGAAGCTTCTCACTTAAAGCATAGTCTTTTATTGGCTTCAGAATTTGATGGAAAGCTTCCATGCTTTTGTAATGCTGACACATCTGTATGCAAAAGACCACTGCACCATGGGTACTTCTTACTAATCAAGTAGAGACTTAGAAGAAGGGGGATATCACACAGAACTAAGCTTCCAGAGAAAGTGCAGGGTCATATCAGGTAAGTTCAAGGTTGCAAGAATTGTCAGGACCTTGGACAGCATAGAGCAGGGGCTCTGGTTTGGAATACAGTGTTCTCTTGCAGCAAGTGTTTGAGCAGCACTCTCCAGGCAACTGAGATCTTACAGTAGTTAGTATGCCTACCATGCCAGTGAATATATCCACTGCTTGATTATGATTGTGGTTGACCAGGTGGACCTTGGTTATTGTTATGGTCTCCTGTTCATGTCTGTCTGAACTTAAAAGAAAATGGGTTTGTGAGGGATGGGTCTTCTAGAAGATAGAAGGAAGGAAGGAAGGAAGGAAGGAAGGAAGGAAGGAAGGAAGGAAGGAAGGAAGGAAGGAAGGAAGGAAGGAAGGAAGGAAGGAAGGAAGGAATCCCAAAAAGTAATGGAAGGGGATATTGAAAGTTTTTACTGAAATTAGATAAGCTATTCATCAGATTCCAAATCATCCTCAAGCTAACTGAAACCTCTGAATTAAGACATAACCATAATATGTCACTCATTAACTATTATATGGAGAACAACCAACAAGGCAGAAGAGAAGCACAGCTATGCTATATTTTAAATGCCTTTTTAACCTATGTACTCAGCAATAGCACAGCTTTATACCAGTCCCAGCCATGGTACAGGAATTTTCCATCTCAGTAATTTCCATGGGAGAGGGAAAAAAGAAACTAAAATGCCATAGCAGCCACTTCGTATACTTTGTCAACTCATAGGTTATGATACATAATAAACTAAATCATCTCCCCGACAAAGAATGATTCGAGATCCTAAAATCTCCACCCAAGGTAAGTAAACTCAAATGTTAAATGATAGAAGAATTGACTGCATTTCTCTTGTCCCCTGGCTCATGTCATGGACATTTATTAAAGAGAACCCAGCAGATAAAACAGCTTGGTTTCATGAGGGAATTTAAGGATATTATTAATACTTCATTGCCAGGCAATATAAAGAAGTATCTTGCCTTGGAATTCCAAAGACACAACAATACCCAGATAATACTAACACCTGCCTGAATTAAGACAAGGCAGACTTCCAGTTTTGTGTCATGGTAAGACGGATGCAGGAAGGCAGGGTTCTGCCTTCCGTGCCCGATTTTGTCCTGCTGGGGGCTCTGAAAAGGGCCCAAAGTCACCCTGAAGAGGCAATGAAGAGGAGGGGTACCTTGTTGATCATGGAGAGATGATGGTCTTTCCATTTGATCCAAGGAAAGTCCTCTACACTGGCAGGGGAAAGACCAGCCACACCTCTGCAGCCGGCCATTAGCTGCTGACAACTGAAGAACAAAAGCTTTAATTAGCACATTGTAAATAGCATGTTGGAACCGGGTGAGAATACTGATCCTTTCTTTACTATTTTACAACTGTATTTCCTGGGAAAGACTCCCAAGAAGCTAAAACCGTCCGGATGTGAACAGAAGCGGCATTTTAAATTTTTTATGGGGGACAGAAATACACAATACTAAAGTGAAAGCAATACAAAGCTATAGTTTTGATAAATTTGAGAAATGAGATAATTGTTAAGATTTTCTCTTTGGAAAAAAATCACTGAGGTGAAAAATAAGAAATATAAGAAATCAACCTTTTGTTTTAAGAGCGGAAAATGGACTTTGATTGACATCTAGTGGTGGATTTGAGTACAGCACTATAACTAGTCCCTTGGCTGCTTGGTGACTTTCAGCTGAAGGGAGAACAGCTTCCAATAAAGGAAAATATTTTGACATATTTATCATCCTGACCTTCTTGGACTATAAATACCTACTGAGCTTGGACTTTTAATCTCAAGAGCTAGTGGAAGAGAAAGAAAAAAAAATGACTTTTGAATATGTCTGGCTGCAGGGAGATTGAACACTTGGAATATTGTGGATTACAACCTTGTCTGACTGATAATTTTCAGGATACAAAGGAGACAAAGGATTACTATAAAATTAGGACTGGATTATAAAAGCTACATATAAAGACTAGAAAACTAGAGGAAACTTCATTCCACCCTTACTGAGACTGGTGACACTAGAGGATTTCTAGGAATGATGCCTCAAGAAAAAACATATCTTTCAGAAGGAAATATTCTCCATGCTACAGCTAATTCATCAAATAATTGTTGCACACAAAAAGGACATAAAAAACATAATGAGACTAAAAATAACCTAGATGATATAAATAACCAAATCTCCAAATTGAAGCTACAACTGGAAAATTCCCAGATAACAACTACAAAGAATGAACAAATAAATCAGAAACCAGAGCATGAAGCAGAAGAAATGGACCTAGAGATGGAGGAGATAGGAGAAGGGAAATATGGACTGCCATACAGAAAGAAAATACTGCAAGACCTAGCTATAACAATGAAAATACAAAAAAACCCTTACTCCTTTCTCCAAAATACACTTGATGACAAGGAAGGAGATTCTAGAAAATGGAACATAGAACGGGCAGGGGAAATGTTTAGGGAATGTGGATGGGTGGAGTTCCTCCCCCCCCCCAAAAAAATTGTCTTCCTTATGTCAAGCAGCTTTCACAAAAATAGAAAGCAAATTTTTAGGTGATTTAATTGCCTTGGCAAAAAAAGAAAGTGAGAGTTAGATTTTAAAAAACAGAGGATTTTATCTATTAGAGGAGGCACTATCTGTTTAATATACCTGTTTGAATATAATTAAAAGAATGGATGACCCTTAGATACAACTAGATTTTTATAATGGCAGATATGATTTAGAATTAAAATAGCATTATTTTTCTTCTTTTGATATGGGAAATTTGAAAATAAGAGGAGGATTGGTATGAATATTTTTAGCTATGTAAATGTAAATAATATTGAGAAAATCATAAATGACAGATATTTTAAATATTGATGGGAAATCAAACTTTAATAAGAGTACGAAAAACAGGATATTGACTTATGAATTGATATTATTGTTATTTGTATAATACTAGTAAAATATGATGAAGATGTCCAAATCTAATTTTGAATATATCAGTAATACCAAGAATTGTAATTGTCTAATGAGGGGAATATGGAAAAAAATATGGGAAAGAAAGGAGGATCAAGGAAAAAATACTGGATTGTGCAGTACTGAATAGATTTATATTGAAGAAGTTAATGTTAAATATGTGAACCCAGACAACATGTTGTTTACTAAGCTCCAAAGATTGTAATTTTAAAAAATTTAATAAAACTACATGAGGTAGCAATCTAATTAACAGAGAGGCCAATTTTCTATTGACAAAAACCACGTGCTTCGTTCCAATTTTTGTCTGTTTATTCAATCTGTATAGCCACTCAACTAAAACCAATGACTCTGGGTGGTGAACCATAATGTTAATCATAATGTTAACCATAATCATAATGTTAACATTACAGCTAGCAAAAAACATGAATTATACTTAACAAGGATCATAGCGTATAGTATATGCAAGGAACAAGTAATCGCTATCATAAATAGAACAAGTGTTGCTACCAGCATGGATCAAGTACTCAGTTATTGTGGGAACAGATGATGAAAGTTACTGGGATGCACTCTGGATAACTGAGAAAGTCAAACACCATCAAAAGAAGTCAATATGTGCTTCATTTATTATAGAGAAGCATTTCCTTAGGAAAATGGGAATGCCAGAGCATCACATTTAGACACCTTATGTAAATATCTAAAATGTTGAGAAAGGTGGAAAGAAAAAGAAAGGGTGACCAGCAGCAAGGTGGATAGATTTCATTACAGAGGCAATGGATATATAGCCTTGGAAACTTGAAGTGCCAGGTTGCGGGCAGGTCATCCTGGAGATCTACCTATGTGTAACTAAGAACTAAAATTGACTTGACAGTATTTAATCAACCAGTAAATCAATCAAGAAGGTAACATGTCTCCTTTAAGTCTTGGCTCAATTTTATCTTAGACAATATCCTTTCATATATTTGGGAGGTAGTCATAAAGGAAGGAATTTTTATTTTCTCAAAAGTTATTTTATGTTTTGGTTTCTTATTTATCCTTACTCTAGGCAAGTACTTAGTTCTACTTTTTAGCCTTCAGATAGTCTGATACCATGTCACCCCTAGCAAAGCACACCATCCCCACTGGAATTTGAATCAATGTCTCTGGTTAGATTTCCAGTGGCCACTAATCCCAAAAGAATTTATTTCACAACTAAAAATGTTAATAGTTGATATAGTCAGACATTCTAGCAAGATTTTTCAAAATATTGTAATGTATAATGTAGTGAAACTTGAATATGAAAGAATCACGCTAAAAGATCTGAAGGCTGGAGCATGTGGTTAAGATCAGGAGATTACGCTGATGGTTGCAGGGGAGCTTTGAGCAAGCAATGCAGCTGCTCAGATCCTAGAAATGGTTGATACCTTCTCTGCTGTAACCAAAGGTTGTTGAATAAGAATCTGGCCTAGACTGCAATGGTAAGGTTCACAAAACAAACTAAGCAAAAATAAAATCAGCACATTACATTAAATATAACTATAAACCAAGCCATTAAGGTATAAAAATTGTATTTTCGTGGCAAAAATTAAATGGTGTACAATCTAGGCAGCACTCACTAACTATGAATTCTTGTTGGGAACTATATTAAAAAGGAACGCAAAGAAGTCCACAGATCCAAGAGTTACAGATCTTTTTAAAATTTGTGTTTTCACAAAACTTAATTAAATGCAAGTCTTAGAAACACTGGTTTCTATATGTATATTTCTGATAACAGGAAATCTGTTTTTGAAAAAAGGAGATTTCTTTTTTTTAAAAAAATGAAATATTTCCAAACTAGGGAGTAAAACCTCCATCTACAAATTTAAAAAATGAAAGATAAGAAAAATATTGTACATAAAATGCAAAAGGAGGAAATTACATCTCCTCTTTTAAATCCCATTTTGAAAATATCTGGTTGATAAAACTTGAGATAACACACACAATAATGAGCATGCTTATTGCCAAATTTAACTTTGCTACATTGTTAAAACTTCAGATCTCCCATGAGATCATTTATTTATGTCGCCTTGGGCATCTCTTCCCATATGCAGGAAATGGATATGTAAGCCAGGATGGAGATCTGATCCAGTGTGTGATTCCTATGACCCATCACTTCCTGTAGTCTGTCTGTGTCAAAGTTGTGGATGGGAATGTCAAACTAAATACTTTTGCTCTTGGAAAAAGTACTTTTTTGGTATGTTTAAAAGCAAAAAATTATTACAATCCTAGCTCACTTTGTCAGGGCAACATTCAGAGGACTTAAAGGTAGGAATAAGAGGAAGTCTCAAAAATCATTGGAATATTATACAGAGCAACATACAATATAAATCACAAAGAGTATAAGTGGCTCTCTCATTAAGCATTTTAAAAAATAAAACAGAGGAATAAAGATGAAATTCTAGGGAGATGTACAGATTCAGAAATCTGACATAAGATTCATTGAATGCTTCTAAAGTACATTTCACAAGTAACATGACAGGATATGAAAAGAATAGTGCTCAGTATGGAGCTGGAGTAAGTGAAATGCTTGCTTATTTATTTATTTATTGATTGATTGATTGATTTGTACAATATTTATATCCTACCTCAATCCACAAGAATTCTAAATAATGACATTCCTACACATACTGGAAACATGTTGTTAAAAAAAAACTAAAGAGAAATCTCCAAGGTGCTCCATGACTAAAACTACCTCTAAGGACCAAGTGGCTGCTGAAGCACAGGTCTGCTTAGATTGCCTGTGTGGAGAGTGTCCTAAGAAGACGGGGTTTCTGTTGCCTGGTCTATCTTCCACTATATCTCGGGGAGGAGAGACCTACCACAAGCTTTCTCCTTACGCCCAGACTGAACAGCCAAATTTAGTTCTGGCAAGACATTTTCTGTTACACCCAAATTCTGTGCCATTAAGGACTGTAAAGATAATAAGCAGCAGTATTACAACTGTGGTGGCGCAGTGGTTAGAATGCAGTACAGCAGTCTAATTCTGCTGACTGCCTGGAGTTCAATCCTGACCAGCTCAAGGTTGACTCAGCCTTCCATCCTTCTGAGGTCAGTAAAATGAGGACCCAGATTGTTGGGGCAAAATGCTGATTCTGTAAATCATTTAGAGAATGCTATAAAGCAGTATGAAGTAGTATATAAGTCTAAGTGCTATTGCTGTCAAGATTCTGTTATTATGGCCTAATATAGTTCCAACCAAACTTGTAGAATCAGTTTCTTAACCAGTTTCTTAACCTTTGAAAAACCTACATGGGGAGCGATCTTAGCCAACTGATGTTATTAGATTGTTATGTAATGGTGATAAGAAGGACTAGCTTAAGAGAATTATTCTGAGCTTGTTTCAACCCATCCAGATTTTCAAAGCCTTGAAATTTGACAATATCTCTGGTTGGCTTGTGGTGACAATGTACAACTAGGATACTTCACCCTGAACCCCCAAATGATCTCCCCAAATAGCTTCATATGAATGTTAAATAAAATGGGGGAAAGCTCTAAGCCTTGAAGAATCCTACTCAAGAATTCACAGGGACTCTAGTACTGATAACCTTTCACTGGAATTGCCCACTGAAGGAGAACCACTATAAAATAGTCCTCCCAATTCCCAGCCTCTGCAGAATATTGGAAAGACACCATGGTTCATAATAACAAAGGATTGCTTATATGAGCAAAACAATGTACACCTCCCATCATGATGCTAACAAAGGTAATTAAGCACAACAACCAATGCCATTCCTAATGCCAACTCATTATCAAGTCTGTATCCTGATTGAAAAGAATCTAGATAACGTATTTAACCTAGGATCCTCTATAGCTGATTTGCCACCACTCTTTTGAGTATCAAAAACAGGCAAGTGCAGGGAAGGCACCTTCAGAAGAGTTGACCCTCTTCTGAAGGTGCCTTCCCTGCACTTGGCCTGTAACAGAGGAGGCATTACAGCCTCCCCAGAGAGGAAATGACTACCTTCTGGAGCCAGGAAAAAAAATCCCAGAAAAATTTCCAGAAAATAGATCAACCGCCTGGGTGGGGGGTATCTGAATTACAGAGTACCTCTTTCTCAGGTTCCACATGATCAAACTGCCACACTGAGCTCTCCCCAACTGCCATTCAGCACAGAGCAGATATGAGCAACTTTATGTGCTAAAAAAAAACTGCTGAAGGGTCCAGGAGACATCAAACAGACTCCTGCCCAATCTGTGTGTGGAGAAGATCCAGTGCTTCACTGCTCTTATCACCTTTATTCGTTTTTTTAAATTTACTTATTTATATAACTGCCCACCAAAAACATTATTACAGCCTTTATGCCAGAAAACACTGCATAACAATGCATGTACTATAGCTATGGGAAGCTTAAAACAATCATAAAACAATAAAAATATAAAAAATAAGGATAAAAACTCTTAGCTTCCCAAAAGCAACATACCCCTCACATAAATAAACAACTTCTTCAGTTCTAGTCACACACTATCCCAACATTGTGGGAAGGTTTTCAAAGCTTTTGGGAATGCTAGGCGGGTAGGGGTCTGCCAGGTGTCCAGGGAAAGAATGTTCCACTACTGTATGTAAGCTTCAATATGGTTTCTTACCAGTATTCAGTTGTGTCCACTTCTAGTTTCCTGCTACTAGGCATCTTTTTAGTAACTTCATTTCTTTTAGACTTCTTGGTGTAAACCAAGGAGCTCTTTAGGATTAGTGATTGAGCAGAAGCCATGGTATGGCGATCTCATCCACCATAATCCTCTCCCTGAATTTGAAGGTTACCCAAATCAGTCCTGAGATGAGATGTTGATGCTTCTAAAGGACCAGTAGTAGCCCTCTGTGTGCTTGATGCCCCAGCAGGAGCCTTAACAGCCTACATCCTAGTAGTTCAGGCATTCACAACTGGTCATCTCTGGAGCAGTGCTCCTAGTCACAATGTAGGTGTCATAAAAAAATCTCATCAATCCTTCCACTCCAGCCATACTCTCCTAGCTATTAGAGAACCTGAAACCCAACTGGGAAAATTTGCAATGCTTATCATTGTCTAGCCAACTCTTAGATGCACACTCATCCACCATCATGTCATGTGGTATTATTCGGCACAAGCCTGGTATATACCAACTCTCCCTGATTTGCTCTATTACAACGCCTATTGTTCATCTTCATTTGTTATGCTGGCAAAGGCTAATTGTAACTGCAGTACCACCATAAAGATACAATCTGTCTCAAGTCAAGATTAACTTCTGGTGACTTGATACATACATCCGTAGAATATAGAAGTTTGCCATTATCTCCTTCTAAGGATTACTTTTAATTTCCCAGTCTAATCTTGGGATATCCTTCCATCCAAATATTAATCAGTTCTAGACTTAGATTTTTTGGGGGATGCTGTTTTTTTTGTTTCTTTTACATCACCCAAGATTGGCTGGCCTACCTCTATTACAGAGGAAGGAAACTATGGTGATATATTTCAGAATAAAGCATATTTGATGCCAAAAGATTTTTTTTTGTTAAAAAATTAACTAAGGGAGCAGCGGAAGGATATTACAACATTCCTGGAATTTCTTTCAGATTAGCTTGCATATATAAAGGTTTATAAAACAAGGCAGATGCAGACATATATCAAGAAAATTTACCTTAATTAAGTCTAAGAAATAATACTGGGTATATTGATATCTATTGGCATGGAAAAAATATTAAAATTGAATTTTATATAAGAAGCATTATATTCAGCCAACCTTTTTTGGAATGAGGGATATAATTAAAAGTTACCAAAAATATTGTAGAGAAAAATAGATGGACAATAATTTATGTTAAGAATGGTATACTGAATATTAGTATTTATACAAATATAAGCATGTATTATCAAATCCTGGTTGGGTGAGGGTAGCAATGCCTGAGATCTGACCTCCCAGTTGTTGGAGCTTGCACAAACATTGATGCCAGGACAGTTGCATAGGGATGACATTGATTTGGTAGCAGCTAGAAACACTGTTCATGTGAGGGGTGGCTTTGACTGCCTTTATGTGACTTTAAGTGACAATTGAAGGATTCTGCTAACTTTGCTGCAGAGCAGAGTACCTTCTTGGTCACCTGGAGCATATAGCTGAACTGGTATTGAAATCTCCTATGTTCACCATCCCTTCCCTTAAGGAATGGATCAAGCAGCTTCAAAATACCTGGCCGGTGGTCAGAAAAACACTGGATGAAGCCAGAGCAGCTTATAAGGCTCAGACAGACAAAAAGAGAATGGAGCCTAAACCATTCCACATAGGGGACTGAGTGTACCTGTCCATCAAGTTCCTGCAGTCCCTACAACCATCAAGAAACTAGGGCCCAAATTTGTGGGACCATTCCCCATCAAACACATCATAAACCCAGTAACAGTAGAATTGGAACTCCCCAAAACCCTAAGGCAAATTCACCCTGTATTCCACTGCAGTTTGTTAAAACCTGAAATGACCTCGCCTTTACAACCAGCAGCTTCCCCAGCACAACCACCCAACATGGTAGAGGAGGAGCAACATTTCAAAATCAAGGAAATCCTAGATTCCTGTAAATACTATGGTACGATCCAGTATTTAGTAACCAAGACCTCCCAGCATCCCAAAAAGAATGGGTCCACAAAAAACATGTTGAAGCCCCCAGATTATTCAAACAATTTCATGCGTGTTACCCTGACTAACCTCACCTCTCTTTTTCTCCCATTTTATTGTTTTGTATTTTTGCCAGGTGGATTTCTCCTTCTTTTAGGGGGGCAGCGTGTCAAATCCCCTCTATTTTACCTTTCCGGGGCTCTGCCATTTTCTGGTGGGAGGGGGATTTTGTTTATTTGGGAGTGGACTAGTAGATGTACTTCCTTTACTTTTTAATCTCCATCTTTGATGTATCCCTTCTGAAGAAGGGGGAGGCATGTGCCAGGGGCCATCTGCCTTATCTCTGCTCCATTCTAGAGATGACATTATGCCTGAGAACCGTTCCTTATCACACCGGTTCCCATAATAACTTCGCATCTGTGGATTGGCTAAAGAAGTACCAGACTGTTGGACTCTGGCAAGGGGTTTGCAAAGGAATGTTTTAATGTTGCATTTTGTATAGGAAGTCTTTAGGTCTTGCCTTGCCTTTCTGTTTTCACTGACTCTCAATAAAAGCTCCTGTTTGAAACAATGCCTGTTTCAAGAATTCTGCTTTTTGGGGAGAACTAGCTGAGGCAGTACCTTAGAGCTGGAGGACTTCTGTGCTCTAGAGGAGGATCTGGTCTAGATTAGGAAGTGAGGCCATCTATGAGTTTGACACAAGTTATCTCAAGTCCAGCCTACTTCATGACAGTATTTTGCATCCAATCTTCTCTTCAGAGCAACTGATAGGTGAACTAAAAATGGAGGATGTTACAGGGTATCCAATGCCATGGTTGGATGACTCTGGCTCACCAGAGGTTAACCACCTCTTAGAATTCCTGCAGCAGGAGGTGTTGTTAAATTGGCCCACCAGATGCCTTGTGGATCTGGATGGATTCTGGTGAATGCTTGGAGAGTTTTCTAGCAATTTCAAAGACAGTTTCACCAAGTGCCTAGTTCATCTCTGGATCACTGAAATGACCAACTTGGTTGATGAGGTTGTGAAATGACCCTCACATCCCAAAGTCTTCCTTGATT
This sequence comes from Crotalus tigris, assembly GCF_016545835.1. Classification (NCBI taxonomy): domain Eukaryota; kingdom Metazoa; phylum Chordata; class Lepidosauria; order Squamata; family Viperidae; genus Crotalus; species Crotalus tigris. The sequence goes on from NW_024100510.1 coordinate 3,283,131, forward strand.
TACTGAAGAGCTCAAGAAGATGAAGCAAATGAAGAAATACTCTAGATCATTACTGGAGAAAAATCAGAAGTGAATTTGTTTGAAAACTGGCTCAAGCACATGTTTGAACTTATAAAAGTGGCACAATGTACTTACTGTTCTACCCTTATTGATTAGTGGGCTGTGCTCCAGCAGCTCTGTTTAAGGTCATTTGTTCCCTTTTAGGCACCAAAAATCAGCAAGATTTACCTACAGGCTGTTGCAACAGTTTTGGGCAATAAAAATGTGAAGGAAAAATGTACACAAAAATAATGCATTTTTTAAAAAAGAAAAAATAGTTCTTCCTTTATCCTTCATTTCTTGCCTCCATACACACCCATCTTTTTTGCCTCATTCCTATGCAAAAAAGGTGACACAGTAATCACGAGTGAGTCTTGATAGCAAAAATTAGTCTTACAGTCATTTGTGTACTTTATTTTCTCCACCCTATTTCCTTCCGCATAGCATCCTGTCCTTTGGGAGGAATCCTCTCAATAACCTTTGTCAATAACTACAAAGTAGACTGCCAGATGCTCTTCTCATTGAAGACTTTAAAAGACTTTAGCTTTTCCAAGTAGACAAGTTTGAATCTCTGAGCTTACAAGGTCAGCCAAAGCAATTATACAAAGATAATTTCTTCTGCTCTAGTTTTCTGATTGGGTACCTCTTCTTATGAGCCTATCTGCTCATAAAGCATACAAAGTCAATCACATGAGCTGCTGGTTTACCAACATTAACAAAAGATGCTACCCAATGAAATAAATGTGACAACAGATTATCAATTGCCTAAAAATTATTGTAATTAGATAAATCAGGTACCATAAATTTGGAGTAGCTATGTCCTGAAATAAGTGATTATTGTTTGTACCCAAAGATAAACTGTATTTGTTCTCAATACTTTTCCCCTAAAAAACAAGCGACCAATAGAAAACAATTTACTATAGCTTGGAAGAAAGCTGGTATCATCAAGATTTAGAACAGAGAAATCATTTCATTGATAATCCAATCTTTATTCTGTTGAGTAGGGAAATTATTAAAATATTTTTTAAAATGAAAGTTGCTTATGCAGTATATTAATTTATGGTTATTTGAATTCTGGATTATTACATTAGATTAACCCAATTACCTGGGTTTGTATAAAACATTGAATCATTAACTAACCACTTTAGCTATATTTGCACATGCCTGGCTAAAATGTAGTCTGTCAGTTTGTGCACATATCCAGTGACTGAAATTAGCATATGGTTCAAAGTTTTATGTGTATCAGGAAATTACGTTAGTACTTAACTATTGTTAAAAAAATAAGTTAAACTATCCATTAAGCAAACCAACCACATTTTAGCCGAATATGTACATCTGCCTGGAGAGCCTGTCTTGCAATAATTGTAAACATAATAACAAAATCATGGAACATGGAAGTTAGAAGTGGCCTTATAATTCAGCTAGCTAACCCCCCCCCCCCCCCGCTCAGTGTAAGAATCCATTAAATCTTCCCCTGATAGTGGAGCAGAATGTTCCACTATTTAACAGCTCTTCCCATCAGGTTATGATTATTTGGTTTGTTTTCTTCATTTCTTTTTCCAGGGTCAGTTTGTCTTAAAAATGCTTCCATGAAAGAAGAACAAGGAGTTTTTCTAATATTTTGCTGTCAAATGACTAAGGGCTTATTCCCATGGTAAAGTCACCAGATAAAAATGTGTTTTTAGTAAGCTCAGGATGACATCACATTCCACAGTGAATTCCTTATACCAGACATGTCAAACACAAGGCCCACAGGCCGAGGCCAGCCTGTGAAGGGCCCAGAGCTGTTCCAGAAATGGCAAGGGACCAACCCCCACTGCCACAGGCCTGGCCCACCCCAACCCGGTTGGGCGCCCTTGCAGCGCGCGCATAGGAAACGGCAAATGCTTGGGGGCTGGTGGTGCGCAGGAACAGCTGCCGCTCATTTGCCTCATGCTATCCTGCCCCTTCTGGCCTCACCCCGTCACTGGGCCTCTCCTCATCTGGCTCTGCTTTGGCGAGGTGAACCTCACCATGCCTAGCTCCACTTTGCTGGGCCAGGCACCAAAACACCACTGAAAACAGCGAAGTCTGTGTGTGTGCCTGCCTTGCCCGTGTCAGCCATGATCTCCACGATCTGGTGTAACGTGCCTCAAGGCCTGTAGCCATGAGCAGCGGAACCAGCGCAATTGGCACAACGAGCCTCGTGGCATGGCAGGTGAGCGCGTAGCAGATGCAGACACAGATTCTGCTGCTTTTGGCAGTACTTCGTTGTCTGGCTGGCCATCTTGGATCAGCTGTAGCACGCTGTGAGAGAATGGCTGACATGGGCAAGGAGAGGTGCACACAGACTCTGCTGTTTTTGGCAGCATGCCCCCCCCCTGCCTTCGCTAAATCGATCATCTGGCTAGAAATGAGGTTTAGCAGGCCGAGCACACAGGCAGAGGCATGGGGGGGGGGGCGGGCTGTACAGATTCCCCATACATGAGAGATTTTTCCCCCTCTGCTGGATTTTCACTGCCATACTTTTTAACTTTCTTTAAAGTTTACTTGAATGAGAACAGGAAGGATCCGCCTTTTGCATCAAGTATTCTTTAAAGCTAAACAGTATGGCAGCAAAAATCCAGCAGTGGGGGGGGGGACCCTGGCTTTTAATACACCAGACTGGTGTGCATTCACATGCCTCCCCTTGCTTTCTGCAAAGCGAGATTGGAGTCCTCAGCCCACTCCTTCCAGCCCATTTTGGAGCCAGTCTAAAGCAAAGGGAATGGTTCCCACTCTACCCGATCGCTGCAGGGCTTCATTTCCAAAGGCCCTCTGCACAGGCTCCAGACAAAACTCTGGGACTGAAAAAGCAGCAACGGGAATGAAGGGCTGTTCAAAGGAGGAGGAAGAAGGAGAAAGTGGAAAAAGTCACTACCGAACAGGTGAGGCGTGACAAGTGTTGGGGCGTGATAAGCCTGCCTTGTGGCAGCTTCCCCACCTCCCCGTATAGAACCACTTGTTAAATTATTTGAATCCCACCACTGGATTTAAATGTATTTAAACATTTGTTTCTTCTGCCCAATTTATTAAATCAACTTCTAATTCAAAATTAAATGTTTTGGAGAAATCCAGAGTGTTTACAAGAAAACTCTCAAAGACAGCTATTGTAAAACATTTCACCAGCACTGCTTAAAACAATATTAAAAGTGTGTATTTTAAGAAAGAAAAATATTAAAATGGATAAATTTTATACAACAAAATCTGGATATGGAAAAATATTATTTAGCCTTTTTATAATTTGTAATGATTGTTTTTTCTTTCTTTCTTTCTTCTTTTTCTTTTTTATATATATACATTTTTTACGTATTATTATTCATATATTTTTTCCCCCTTTTTTTTTTATATATATATGCTTTATTCTTCGTCTACTTTCTTCTTTCTTCTTTCTCTCTCTCTCTTCTTTTTTTTTTTTTTTTTTAGTATATATTATTCATTTTAAAGTTCATGTTATGTATATTATTATTATATATATTATTACTGTGATTTTTATTATTATTATTAATTATTTTATAAATTGCAAATGTTATTTTTAAAATATTTGTTAAATAATCCTATATTCAGTTCTGGGAAGTCGGGGGGGGGTGGGGTGGTTGGGGAGGGGGGGGTGGATTTTTATTTGTAAAACTTTTGAAAAATTTAAATAAAAAAAAAAAAAAAAGAAAGAAAAATATTAGTAGTAATTTACTTAGTGCTGTTTGACCATAAAATGTGTTGTTGTTCTATATATGCCTGCTTGAACAGTGTGTTTGGAGTTGCCTCTAAATGGGTGAGGGATGCACTGTTCATATTTTCCTTGGGAGAAAGTTCAATAACTTGCTGTCTCTGAGAAGGCTCTGCTCGTGGCCACTTTTCTATAAACCAAACCAGGGGGACAATCTGACCTTAATGTATGGAAAACAAAGATGATTAGGGGGCTGGAGGCTAAAACATACAACAAATGTTTGTGGGAATTGGGTATGTCTAGCCTAGTGAAAAGAATTAGGGGTGGTGACATGATAGCAGTGTTCCAATATTTGACAGGCTGCCACAGAGAAGAAGGGGTCAACCTATTTTCCAAAGCATCAAAAGGTAATAATAGAGAAGAAAACCAGCCTAGAACTAAGGACTTGTGAAAACAACTAACCAGTGAAAAGGCTTGTCTTCAGAAGTTGTGGATGCTCCATCACTGGAAGCTTTTAAGAAGAGATTGTCTGGAATGGTATAGGTCTCCTGCTTGAGCAGGGAATTGGACTAGAAGGCCTCAAAGGTCTCTTCCAACTCTGTTATTCTTTGAGAGAAGTGCTGCCCATCTCTCCCCCCCCCGTCCCTTCTTGGGCACAGAGAGAGGGAAGGAGGGGAGGGAAACAGGAAGGAAGGAAGGAAGGAAGGAAGGAAGGAAGGAAGGAAGGAAGGAAGGAAGGAAGGAAGGAGATTGGAATGAGAGGGAGGGAGGGTCTGAGGGAAGTCTTGCCTTAGCACTTGGCCACCACAGCCCTGCTGCCCTTTCACCATCCCCTGGTGGTCTCCCATCCTATTGCTGAGGATGCTTTGGTTACAAAGCTGGGTCTCTTTGCATGGAGAGGGAGTGGGCCTCCCTCTGACCCACACATTTTGCCCTTCTGCACCCACCATGAACAACCTGGCCAAGGAGAGCGAGCACAGCTGCAGTAGCCTCAAGGAGGAGGTTAGCACAGCTGGGCATCCCCTCTGAACTTGATGGCTGGACGCTTGACCTCTGCTGCCTGCGCCACAGTCCGGGAGCCTTTGTGCTTTCCCTAATTTGAATTAACTGAGGTTTATAGAGGGAATGACTAGGGTATGAAAACTGAGTGTTTTGTTTTCCTCTCCTTTTCTCTTTGTCTTTGTGTGTGTATGTGTGTCAAAGTCTTTGTGTGAGAGATAAATGTAACTTGGGTGTCTCTAATCCCTAGAGACAAGAATTTTAAAAATAAATTAAAATAAACCACCAAAAGGAAAATATCCTCACTCTGTTTGTCTGGCGAGCAAACAGGGTGAAGAGAAATGTGTTCTCTCTCTCTCTCTCTCTCCCCCCCCCCGCCCCTCTCTCCCTCTCTCTCTCTCTCTCTCTCTCTCTCTCTCTCTCTCCTTGTAAGAACAGCCCAAAGTTGTCAGGAGGGAATGTTGAACTTAAAAGGTTTCATTCTTCTTTTTCTGTATGTGTTGTAAATGAGTTTTATCTGATTATCCTTTTCCTGAAACATGAGGTGTGTCTACCTTAAAGAGCCTCAGGAGCTCAAGTTTGCTTGTGTAGGGAAATAACCTTCTTATTAAGTTACTTTTCTTATTCTATTATTGATCAGTAAAACTACTATGGAACTAATCCTGGAACATATAAGCATTTTTCAATCTCTAAAATAATGTGGTCTATTTTAAAATAAATGTTAAAGGTAGATTCTTCATGCCCTTACAAATTGTACACACAAAATACTAGGCTTATAAAAATTATTTGGAGCTTTCGGCATTCTCAAGCTGCAAGTCCTTAAGTCCTCTTTAAACATGTTGCAAATATTCAATTTCAGAAGTGAGACCTTTCATTTTTTGTTGTTCTCTTACCAGAATCCAGCCTTTCTTTTGTCCTCATCTGTGGTGTCCCCATTTTGTTGTTACTGGTCTTATCTGTTTCTTTAACAATTGCCGTATTAATGCCTTTTCAAACTCTGTCTGCAAGCTATCCCACCCCCTATTCTACTTCTCTTTTTCTTATCCTCTGTTCTCCATTCCTTTGTCTGCCTCTCCTGGCAGAGTCACCCAGAAAGGGGGGAGTGGACCTCTCGTTCTGTCTTTCAGCCCGGCACAGATAACCTTTGGAAGCAGAGTACACTGACCCAGATGCTGCCTCCATCCATTTGAACCATGGAATTGGGTTTGAATCCAGCCATCCACTAAAAAGTCATCATGCAACAGATCTTCCCAGGTTCTACCATCGCCCAGATGCCTGTGAAAGCTGCAGAGGAAAGAAGGACTCCTGGAGCCATTGGCCCCCACGTGAAGCCTCAGAAGACAACTAGGAAGACTATGGGGAGAAGTTGAAACTCACTGTAAGGTTTTCTTTCTTGCCTCATTTATATTGTAATAAGTCAGTTGAATGTATTTATTGAGGGATGGCATTTGGAAATGGTGGGCACAGCCAGTATTGAACACGTTGGATTTCTGTCTGGTGGGAGGAAAATTTGTCAAGGACGTTTATGTTACATGTTTTGTAGAAGTAGTTGCATGCGCGCGCGCGTGCACACACACACACACACACACCATTCAGAATCACACTGAGTCTATCCCCTTCACCTACCTTCAATAAAGCTCCTTAGGCTGGTTCTCGCCCTGTGGCACTAAAGCTTTGCATGCACAACTTCCTGCAAATTCCAAGGGGGAGGGAATCAGGCCCCTTCAGGCAATTTGCAATTCATATGCCCTCACTGAGGAGGTAGTAGGAAAGAGAGCTCCAAACCCAAGCCCTGAATATGTTGCACTGGTGGATGGTCACTAAACAAATGGTTATAAGCTGAGGACTACCTATATTTTAAACTAACCATTCACAGAAACTTAACTGGGAGACAAGAGGAAAAGCCATAGCCTGTGCAACAGTCTAATAAATGAAATTTGAGTCTGAAGGAAGAGAGATAGTAAAAGCAACCCTAAACAGACTTTTCCTAGTTTGGGGGAAAGTAAAAGTGAAAGGAGGAAAGTGTATTTTCAGATTTGCAAAATACTGTTAATGTAATCTTATGATAAGAATAGAGATAGTACTCCTGGTTGCGCTTCTTTTCTGAATTACCTTGCGAGGCTAACATGAAAACTTGAAGACTAGTTACATTTTTGGCCATCAGGGTAGTGTCATCAGCAGAGCATCATATTGATATACCCAGCAAATAGTTTGAATAAATAAAGGGAGAGGATATAGCCTTGTTGTGCTCCTTTGGCATCCTGCAGCCAGTCAGTTTTGCCATGCTCTGTCTGTACTGTGACTCATACTATGCTGACTATTCTTTTTGATATTTATATTCTGTTTAAGGTTTAATGTGAATTTTTAGTTTTTTAAAATGTTAAAATGTACACAGTTATTTATAATCAATTAATGAAACACTAAAACTTTACAATAGTGTTGAATATCTGTAGCTCAGGTGTAGGATGAGGGTGAAGTTTCACTCTCCGAGCTTGTGTGTTGGTTTCCAAACGTTTCATTAAAATGTTACTAGGTGACATTTTCAGTGGAGTTCAGTGTCAGTGATCTTCTGTGTGGTCAGTGGGTCTTGTGATGGGTCAGTTGTGGATGTGACAAGTGAAGTGATGGGTCAGGTGTGGTTGTGTTAAGTGAGGGTCTTGTAATGGGTCTTGTGATGGGTCGGTTACATCAGGTAGAACTGGTGGGATAAAACTAACCCTACCATACAGAAAAGAGGTGTCGGAAATGACAGCCAGCATTCTCCAACCCCTAGAAATAGCAAAAACCCACAAACAGTGACACTCCACCAGGAATTATCCAGAACCAAAAACAAGATACCGAAGGATGAAAGAAACAGTGTAATCTACAAAATCAAGTGTAACACTTGCAACCAATTCTACGTGGGACAAACATCACATCAATTAAAAACCAGGATCCACGAACACTGGCTGGCAATCAAATGCCAAGATACCAAATCCTTAATCTCTACCCACCCCGACACCAAACAGCACCAGTTCTATTGAAGCAACACAAAAACCATTGGCCACTCTACCACCCGCCACGCTCATGAGTTCATTGAAGCCTGGCACTCCACAAGCAATTCCATCAACAGACGGGATTGACCTACAACCCCGAGAATCCAAATGAACTGCTTAGCCAACCAGAGGCAGCACCGACCCTCAAACAACCCACGCAAGCCCCCTCCCCTGGCAGCACTTCACCTCCTAATGACCCTGATCTGATGTAATCTCCCCATCACAAGACCCACCACAAGACCCTCACTTGACACATCCACAACTGACCCACCACAAGACCCTCACTTGACACATCCACAACTTACCCATCACAAGGCCCACTGACCACACCTGAAGCCCTTATAAGCAGAAGAACACTGACACCGACATCCCCTAAATTCTGCTGAAGATGTTATCTAGCCTGATAGCGAAATGTTCAGAAACCAGCCCACAAGCTCGGGGAACGAACCTCCACCTACACTAAAACTTTAATTTCAAGGATGTTTGCAAATTCCTTGTTTTTTTCACTTCCTTTCTACTGTTTTACTTAGCTTGTTATTCTTTTTCTTTGTCTGATTAAAATGTTCAATAATACATACAAGAATAAAAGGAATAATTTTACTGAAATAAAACAAGATTATCAGGTGATTTACTAGGAGGTTTTTGCTAAAAAGATCTTTTCTACCTCCAGAGAATCTACATTCAATTTGCCTTCCCACCACCCATCTCCCCCACCCCTACAGGAAAGGTGACTGAGCAGGCTATAATGGAGGAATGTGATGGACAATATAGATATTTAGACCCCTTTTAGCTGCCCAGTCAAAAACTTCTGCAAGTAGTCATCGACTTACAATCACCATTGAACCCAAAATTTCTATTGCTAAGCAAGACAGTTGTTAAATGAATTTTGCCCCATTTTACAACCGTTCTTGCTACATTTGTTAAGTGAATCGTTGCAGTTCTTAAGTTGGTAACACGGCTATTAAGTGAATCTGGCTTCCCATTGATTTGCTTGTCAGAAGGTTGCCAAAGGTGACCACATGACCCTGGGACACTGCAGCTGTCATGAATCAGTTGCAGAGCATTTGAATTTTGATCACATTAACCATGAGGATGCTGCTGTGGTTGTAATGTGAAAAACGGTCATAAATCACTTTTTTCAGTGCCGTTGTAATTTTGTAAGTCCAGGACTATCTGTACTAAGCACAGAAATAGCTAATATATGGCTCTTTAGATATTACTAAATAACAATTTCTAGAAGCTCTAACTAACAAAATAATGTGAAATTGATTATATTTCGATATATAGAGAGACAAAGGTCTCTACCCATTTCCAGGTATTAGCTGTAGCAAATACAAATCCAGATTTTTTCTGTTCTTATTATATATATTTTAGCCAAGTCTATTATTTCATTTTATTCCTTAATATTTCTATGCCACTTTCTAGGACGTCTCTTCTAGATCTTTTTGGATCAACAGATTTAGTTTATTATGGGAGATATCAGATAACCAAGTCCTGAAGTGATCCTGTAGGAATTTGAAGGTGATTTTCATCACTTTGATTTGTACTTGGAAGTTGATTGGCATCTAAGTAGTTTAAGAGTAGACGTGTTAGATGGGCAGCTCTTGAAGAGCTCATTATTACCTGGCAAACTAGTGGTTTAAGCTCCTAGAATCTAGACGGTCTTTAAGGGCAGAATCCTGAATACATTAAATAGTCCAATTGTGAAGTGATAAGGGTCTGCGTAACTGTGTGCCATGTTTCCTGAGCCAGAAACAGTTGCAATGGGTACACTAAATATCATCATATTTGCTGCTCAAGTAAGTGCCAAACATCCAGGAAAACCCTAAATCATGAATAGCCTCTGTCCAAGAGGCTTCAACCTTCTTCAGAAACAGAGAGATGTATCTTTAGAATCAGAGGATTTCCATATCCACAGCCAATTTTTCTTTCAGAATTAAGTCTTTTCTTCCTGATCTTATTTCTAACGTCCTCTAGGCATCAAAACAATGCCCTCAGCATATCACTTTTCTGACTGTGGGCAGCAATGCATAACTGGATAATACTGTATACTTATACTTCACCCTAGGCTGATATATCACTCCCCCTGTGGCTTCTAGGGGAGTCACTCTCCCTTTATCCTAGTTTTGTCAGAGATCATCAAACAGGGTAACAAAGTTATTTTCAATCCTATGCCAGGGCCTGAACCCAGATTGATATGCAATTACATAGTCTCTGTATGGTTTCTTTTTATTTTAACTCATTAAGATCATTTTTCTGAGATTTGTAGTTTTCTTCAGACATGACAGAAAAAGATTAAGAACCTTTGTTTTAGACCAGTGCTTCTCAACGTTTGTGTGACAGCAACCCCTGTCACACAAACGTGCCGCGCATGCGCGGCACCGCCCCCATGAGCGGCACCGCACGCATGCGCGGCGCCGCCCCATGAGCGGCGCCGCCCCCATGCGCGGCACGCATGCACGGCACCACCCCCCGAGGGGGAAAAATGGCGGATCGCCTTGTTTGGCGACCCTCGAGAAATGGTCGATCGACCCCAAATGGGGTCGCGACCCATAGGTTGAGAACCGCTGTTTTAGACTGATATTTGCCAATCAATGCCAATCAATCATAATCAGTGAAATGGATAGGAACAAATAAATTATTTTATTTTATTCTTCATCTATTCTCCCTGGAGCACTGAGTAAAACAGTTTCATATCAATTGTGATGAAATTATCAGGGAAAAAATGACATATGATAGGATTACAGAAAGGAAAATAAGTAATTTGGGAAAAAGCAGTCACTGGCAAGCTAGAATAAAATTGTTTGGAATGGTAGCAAAGTAAACAAGATATATGATATCCAGGCTCTTCCTTTCTGGCAAGGTAAAGATGGCCCAGAAATTTTAAATAATGGAAGCTTTTATGACCCTACAGGTCATATAAGCAACTGATGAAAGAGATTGATTACATTGAAAGTCTGGTACTTTGGAGAACATGGTTTCATTCAAATAGTTTGAAAACAAAAACAAAAAACAAATTTCCCAACAGCAGTAAAACATCCATCTTATCTAGACAGAAGTTAAGTTTATAGAGTTACATGCACTTTATTCCTGATGTAAATATGGATTTAGAGGTTCCCATAATAAATAGTGAGATTACATTGTTCCATCTATACCACCCCAATAAATCTGTGAGTGGGTTCACATAATATATTATCAGACTACAATGTGGAGGGCTAATTTAAGGCTCATTGTGGTAGCATAGGTAATTGATTTCATTCAGAAAAGCATTCAGTTTATGGACCGTGAGTTACCATGAGTTATGCAAAAATAGTCTCTGTATGTCTGTAGCTCACTACAGAGGCATCTTCAGGATAAGTTGAAACAATGAATTTCAAGCAACTTGAATAAACGAAACTGAACAGCAAAGTAGCAGGTTGTCAAATTCTCATATGTTCCAAAACTAAAGTGGCTGTTTTCAAACACAAAGGCAATTGTCTCACCTCAGAAGTTAATGCCAAACATTTATATGATAGCAACAATTTATTTATTTACAAATGTAATAAAACCACTAATGCATGCAGGGCTTTAGGTTGCTATTCAAATAAACCAACAGATCTGTAATGAGTACATCATCACTCCCACACATAATGCTTCTGTACATCCGGCATGCCACTGAATCTATCTTAACAAGTGACACCACGACTAGCCTACGAGGCGACGCCAGATTCCCCTTCCCTGTCTTCTGCATCGGGAGCAGCTTTAGCCGCGGCAGACATCTGCACCCGAAAAGAAAAAGACCTCCTCGTGTGTGGTCTCTTCGGGGGGGGGGGCTGCTGGATATAGGAAGAAATATCACCGGTTTTGGGACGTTCAAAAAACGCTTCTTCGACATGTAGTAAAGGCTTCAGCCAAGGCTCCGAGGGTGGGGCGGCCGGGTCCCGCTGACGGCCGCGTGCAGGGAAAAGGGGGAGAGAAGAGCCAAGCGATCCGTCCGAGGCAGGTAGGCAATACTCACCCCCGCCGCCTCCGACCAGGACCGCCGCCCTGGAAGGAGCAGCACCGCTAAGAGGAGCGCGATGCCCGTCCCCGCCAGGCTGCTGCCCATCGCCGGGAAAATGCTGACCGCCCCACCGGTGCTCACACGTGGCCGTGCCCAGCGGGGCTGATAGTGTAAGCCTCCTTTCCCGTGTCCCGCCTGGAGCGTCTCAAGCACCGGAAAGGCGAGCTTGATTCTTGGGCCCCGCGGGTGGGCGGCAGCGGCCGCTCCTTTCCCCGCCTGTCTCCGCCCCCCCCCCTCGGCCCCTGGGACAGCGTGAGAGCCAGGAGAGCCGCCGAGGAGGAGTCGGCCGGTTCCGCTGTCTCCCGCGCCCGTTCAAAGCCAGGAGCCCGTCGCCTCCGGAGGAAGGATGCGGGCTGGTCGAGCGGCAGCCTGAGGGAGCTGGAAGGTGAGTCCACTACCTGCAAAAGGCGTGAGCGCCTCAACTTCGCCGCCCTCGGCTTTGAGCCCGCCTGGGGAGTAGCTCTCTCTCGCTCCCTTCGTGGCCCCGGATGCCGGAAAGCTCCTCGGTCGCTGCTTTCGAGCGTCTCAGGGCTCCGGGTGTGTCTCCCGGCCTCGCGCTAGCCCGGAAAGCCCCCTGAGGGGTTCTTCCACCCGGCGCGTGGTTCCTGAGCGAAGCGCTGCTTTCCTTAGGAGTCGGGAGAGGCGGGGAATGTCCTCCATCGTCAACCTGGGGGGTCTGTTTAGCCTCTCCAGGAGGAAGGTGCCGCTTAACTTGACTCTGGTGAACCTTTGCAGGTTGCGCTAATCCCGCTCCTCTCTCCTCCCCCGTGAAAAATGCATGCCTCTGCCCGCCCTAATTTCTCTTTCAAGACTGTGTTCCCTTTGATTTCTAGGACCATCCTTTTTTCAACAAGGAGAAAACAAACAGACATGAAAAGTACTCCACACTTCAGCTTAGGATGCTGGACTGGGCAGTAAGTAGATCTATTTCTTTCTGCAGTAACTGCCATTTCCACTGGAAGGGAAAGTATTGTAGCATTTTTTTTAAAGTTGCTGTAAGACATTCAAAAAAGAGCCGGCCTGGTGGTGAATTATAACCATTTCAATCTTGTCTTGGTACAGGGATATGCAAATCATCCTCCTGGTGGTATGGACTGTGCTTCTTCCTGCCAGCGTACAAGCTGTAAGTATATCATCATCATTAAAAAAAAAAATCAAAACAAAACTATGAGAAACATTTTTAGGGTTGCTTCCAAATCAAGCCAATTCTGTTGCCAGAGTTCTTCAATCATCTTTGCTGTTTTTCAGTAGTGCACTTTTTACTATTTTTTTTCTACAAAAGAATTTGAACTCTCCTCCCCATTTCTCTCTGTTCAAAAATATGTCTTAAAGTATGAATACAAAGTATTTTAAGGCACAGCATTTAAAAATATAACTCACATGAATTGATTTGTTTCATATATGTTTTAAAACAATAAGGAAAATATCAGTCATGTTGGTTTTTAGACACTAATGTTTTTATTGAAGTATAAAAACTAAACAACCCATATTTGCAGAATATTACAACCAATTGAAATATCACAAGTTTTCCAATTCTCCAGGACCTCTTCTGAAGCAACTCATGAGGCAGACAAAGTCAGGCTGATAGGAACTACTTTGACTATGTGTGCATGAATGATTGACATGCTAACAAGCCAACCAAAATTTGGGCTACCGTGCTCTGTGTACCTTGCCTTTATAGCTAGTTTATGGTATAGTTTATATTTTATGGTAATCCCCAAAGCAAAAAAGTTAAATAAATAAATCATGATTAAGGTAATTATGGATTTGGATCTTTTGGAAATACAGACAACAACTGTGGAAATCTCTCCCTCTATTCACAAAGTGCCTTATCAAGGTATCTACGCGGTATCTAGTTATCAGGTGACTAGAAGTGCTGTAGAGAAAATAACCCAATGGCTTCCAAGTAGCTTCCATTTCTTTCTTTGGACCTCTTCCCTGCCCCACATGTGTGGGATAGACACAGTTTTAACAAGAAAAGATGCTGGGTGCTGATCACTTTGCACTCTTTCTGAGTGCTCCACCTCCATCAAACAGGGAAAAACAGGAGGGAGACCATTGCTGTTGCTTGTTAAGGGACAGACTGTGGATTGCATAAGACTAGCCAAGGAAAAGTTCATGAAAACGAACAAGCTGTAGAGGGGATAGAAAATGGCCTTGAAGGATAGAAACAAGAGCTGCTGCCAAGGCAATGATTAAACAAGGGGTCTCATCCCACAAAACTAGCTTCAGAAACATATCACATAAGCCTCTCCCATGATTACACAATAATAATAAATCTTTATTGGTTAGCCCTTGGGCCATATCAAAGTGCAAAGTTCCAGCAACAAATTATTACTAAAAGTTTGATAAAAGCAATTTAAAATGAAATTTGGTAAAATACAGTTTAAAATGGAATTAGAGTAAAATACGACTTAAAATGAAATTGGAATAAAATACAATCTAAAATGAAATTAAAATACAGTAATTTAAAATATAGATAAAATGTGATAAAATTATATCTTGGAGTCATCCCTGCAATCTACCCCAATCAGTCCCACATATGCAGATCTCAACCAAACCATTTTGTTTAAATATTGTGCTGCATTAAATGTTATTTTCAAGTTCTGGCTGCACATAAGGTAAGTTGTTTTGATATGGGGATCCCAGTGAGTCATTCGTTTGGTATATAGACCAAGGTACCTGTCTCTCACCCTCTTGTACAGGCAACAATCAAATAGTATGTGAGCCAGGTCTTCTACCTCTGCCGCTGCACAAATGCAGAGATGCTCATTGTAAGGTATAGAAAGGAATCTCCCATATCTGACCATTGTGTCAAGCTGTTCGAATCTCGCTCGCGTAAATATCTCCCTAAGGTGTTTTGGCATTTGTAACTTCAAATAGCTGACTACTTGAAAAGTATGTTTGTATTTACTCAGCCATTTCAAGTTACCCACCTTACTAAGGATCACTATATCATTTGGTGCTTCTATATCCTTAATTCTTTGGGCAACTCTTTTTTTGAATTGTTCTCCTATTACATAAGAGACAGGAAGACCACAGCTTCTTACAAAATTTGTTAGCTTGGTGATCCAGGAGATTTGTGATTGTAATTTTATTTGCTCTAGTAGACATAACTTGGGGGGTCTGTCTATCAGTCTCCATTTCATTGATTTTGCACCAGTAGTTGTAAGCTCTAATTTTGGATAGAGCATGAATTGTATGAATTCCCAATTCAGCTCTAACTGTTGCAGCAGATGTTCTTGGATCTACACCCAGAATATATCTCAAATGCTGGGACTGTGTTTGTTTTAAGACTGTGGTTGATTAAAGACCCCAAACTTCTGCTCCATACAAGAGAATAGTGGTAACCTTAGCTTTATATACCTTAATTAATGGGGCTAAGGACCCTGGATAACTATGGTTCTTTAGTTTAAGCAGTAGATTCAGGTGGGCTTTCACTCTAAATGTACTTTGTTGATGATGGCAAACCCAAGATCCAGTCTTGGAAAAAGTTACGTTCAAATATACAAAGATGTTAACCTGTTCAATTGGTTCACCATCTAATTGCCATTTATGTCTCTGATGGTGTCTTCCAAACACCATTATTTTTTTATTTAGTTAAATAGGTATTTATAATCCAAGGAGTTCAAAAAAGATTTTTTTTTCTAAAGTTTATAATTCTCTTTGTCTGCAGCCCAGATTGTTGTCTTTTTTTGTCACAGCTGTTCTTTATTATTAAAGCTTTAAAGGTCACAAACACATTAGCTTTTTCCAGGTTTTGGCAAGTTCTCTATAGAAATCATAGCTGTCAAAATCTTCATCCTCCACTAGGTGTCAGCATCTATTTAGTTTTCAATATGAACAATGGTCTTTACAATAAGAGTCTTAACCATTCAACAATCTTAAACTTGTCCAAAGTTAAATTTTAGCTTTCAAGTTTATAAATTTATTTCACTACCATATATTTTGATCCTCCATAGAAATTTTAATTCTCTGCTTCCGTTAGTATAAGGATGGGGCGGAAGTCCCCCTCCTTCACTTTTGGAGGTATTTTGCTTCTCAGGGATCTTTTCCAGGAAATTAAGTATAGAATAGAAAAGGTAAAATCAGATTCCTCATCCAATTTTAAGCATGTTGCTTACTGTAGCTCTGGTTAGTTCTTTTGGACTCTGGTTGCAAGTAGCTTGGGCTGATCGATGAAATACAGCCTTTCTCCTGTCGGGTTTGAAGGCTTACCCCAAGACAAATGGAATGGCCGCCATCATTCCAGAGTCACCGGGGCACCATTCTTTCTTCTCTACCTCTCCAGGGTGGCTTGGACTCATTAGGGTCTCCAGGCAGGATGAAAGTTGGCTGCGGGGGTGCGGCAGTCTGCAAGCCCGTGACCAGTCGCTACCACGCAGGACCGGAAGTCCAGTTTTAGTCATTTCTGTTGTGCTGGGTGATTACCCATGAAGCATGTTTTTTGGGGGGGTCCCCACTCCAGTTGCTAAGCTTGCTTAAACCCTCTTCCTCCTCCTTCTCATTGGAGCCTCCCTTTGTCTGCAATGGTGAGGCAGGAAGACCCCTGCCAGGCCGGGGATGATGGGGATCTGCCCTCTGCAGAGTAGGGGAAGGGTTACTATGCTCCTGTCAGTCAGGTTTGATTTCCTTTATTTGCCCCCCCTCCCTGCCTCCCCTCCCTCCCCTGCTTGTAGCTGCCTCTGAGCCCCTCATTTTTGGGAGTTATCACTGCCAGCATCTCTTTCTCCTGAACCCCTCATGCTGGGTAACTGTTGCCACCTAAGAGCTGTTTTAAAGCTAGGGAATTTTGGGGGGATAGCCAACTAGCACCCCAACACACCCCCATGCCTCCACTTCAAGTGCAGAAGCCACACACACCCTCCAAAGCCCCTGTAATCATCTATCAGCTTCTTTGAGTCAGTCAGAAGGAGAGAAGGGGATAGAACAGTGCAAAGATCAATGTCAGAGAAACAGGAACAAGTTTCCCATTAAAAGTGTGGTAAGTGGGCATACAGATAGTCTTCAACCTACAACCAGAATTGAGACCAAAATTTATGTTGCTAAGTGAGAAATTTGTTAAGTGAGTTTTGTGACTTTTCTTGTCACATTTGTTAAGTGAATCACTGCAGTTGTTAAATTAGTAACACGGTTGTTAAGTGAATCTGGCTCCCCCCATGGACTTCGCTTGTCAGGTCACACAAGGGGATCACATGACCCTGGGACACTGTGACCGTCATAAATATGAATCAGTTGCCAAGCATCTGAATGTAAATCACAAGACTATGTAGTGCTTTGTCTTCCCATGCCTCCATTCTGTTCTTCATTTGGTCTTTCTTGTAGGCCAGTTTGGTCTCTCCAGTAGTCAGTAAGCCTTCCTGACATACTAACTTCAATGCATCTTCATTATTGTTTTTCAAA
Organism: Crotalus tigris; assembly: GCF_016545835.1. Lineage (NCBI taxonomy): Eukaryota > Metazoa > Chordata > Lepidosauria > Squamata > Viperidae > Crotalus > Crotalus tigris. The sequence goes on from NW_024100510.1 coordinate 3,300,334, forward strand.
TATTCTCCCAAAGCCCTTTTTTCTTCTTGAACCATCTGATGTACTTGCAACATTCCATGCCCACCTATTTGCCTTGGCAAGTAGAATCTTTCATTGTCACTGTGTGGATGAAGGGCATGATTCATTGTCATTATTTTTAGGATAAGCTGATAACAGGCATAATAGACAGGATCTGAGGGTTTCCCACTCAGATCAATAGGTTAAAAGTGTCCCAAGCAAAGCCCACCCCAATAATTCATCCGGTCAGTTCAAATGGGCCAATCCCCAGGTGTTAAGTCCGTTGTGGGAAAAAGCTGATAATGCCAGACTGTCTCAGGCTTATAGCGATGATTGTTGGGTCTTCACACCTTCCCTTCTGAAAGAGGAGATAAGCCAGTTGCCCGGAGGTACATTCTTTCTCCCCCCCCCTCCTTCGAACTGACAACAAAGGGAAAGACAGTTCAAAGAGCGTGTATGCGGAGACAGCAAAAGAGTTACATTGTAGCGATAGAAAAAAACAAAGAAGCAGCATGCAGCATTTCCCCCTCCCCTCCAGGAGCATGGCAGAACCAAGAAGAAGAAAGAATTGAGTTAGAATTAGAATTAGAAAGAGCCCCCTTAGAAATGTGGGTTCTGACATCCTGCCTCCCTTAAAAAAAAGAGAGATCCATCTGTGGAGAAATAGAGACAAATACATATATAGGTTAATCTGGTTTGTTCGGATATTCGATGTGAAATTTCTTAAGCAGTTTAGGGGCTTTAATATGGCGTTTGTGGATCCACTCGTTTTGGGAGGATGGAAGATGTTTCCACACCACTAGGTATTGAGTGGAGCCATGGTATTTCCTAGAATCTAGGATTTTTTTAATTTTGAAATGTTGTTCCCCTTCTACCATAATGGGAGTAGGGGGAGGAGCAATGGATGGTCTTAATGGTGACTGTTGCTCACATTTTAAAAGGCTGCAGTGGAAAATTGGATGGATTTGCCTGAGGGATTTTGGGAGTTCTAATTCTACTGTTACCGGGTTTATAATTCTAACAATGGGGAATGGTCCTACATATTTGGGCCCCAGCTTTTTGGATGGTTGTAAATATTTTAGGTATTTGGTGGATAGGTAAACATTTTCTCCTCCTCTTTTTATCTGCCTGCATTTTATATGCTTGCCTAGCCTCATCTAAGGCTTTTCTGACAACTGGCCAGGTATTCTTTAATTGTGCAATCCACTCCTTTAACAAAGGGATTGCAGGTTCTGCAGAGGAAAGTTCTGGCATTGGGTTAAAGCTTTGCCCCGTGGCTACTTGGAATGTAGTGTAGCCCATGCTGGAATGAACGGTGTTATTGTGGATGACTTCGGTGAATGGGAGCAGGTCGGTCCAGTTGTTCTGCTGGTAATTAATAAAGCATCTTAAATATTGTACTAGTATTGAGTTCGACCATTCAGTGTCACCATTCGTTTGCGGATGATGACTAGATGACAGTCCTTGGGTGGTCCCTAACAGAGTTAGGAATACTTTCCAGAACTCTGATGTGAACTGCACCCCTCTATCGGATATAATGTGCTGTGGGGCTCCATGCAGTTGATATATGTGCTGAACAAACAGTTTTGCAAGTGTTTTTGCAGAAGGAATCTTTGAGCAGGGGATAAAATTCCCCGTTTGGAAAATAAGTCTGTTACAACCCAGATGACTATGTTTCCGCTGCTATCTGGTAGTTCTACTATAAAGCCCATGGAGATCTCTCTCCAAGGCGCTGAGGGGGTTCCTACCGGCTGCAGCAACCCAGGTGACTTTTCTTGCAATCTTTTTGCTGAGACACAAATTGGGCAGCCATGTAAGTGTTCAATGTTCTTCTTGATTTATGGCCACCAAAATTGTCTTTTAACTAGGTATAGTGTTTTCACAAACCCAAAATGGCCTGCAGATTTTGAATCATGGCATAGTTGCATGAATGCAAGTCTCTGGCTTTTAGGTATGTATAATTTCTCTCCAACCCATGGTAGTCCATCTATGATTGTGCATAGGTTTTTGTGGCTTAGGAACCATTCATCGGTTTCTAGTGCTTTTCTAAATTCAGTTCCTGCTTGGCTTGTTAAAGGTATTTTGAGTTTGGCTTGTGCTCAGGTAGTTACTTATGCTGCCAGTTGTTTTTCCGGCATGAGTGGTTTTGTTACAGTAGCCCGAGTGCTATTATATTGTGGCATTCTGGATAATGCATCTGCCAGGACGTTTCTCCCCTCCAGCAAGTATTTCAGCATGAAATTGAAATGGTGGAAGTGTTGTGACTACCGTGCTTGCTTAGGGGTTAGTTTCCTGGGCATTTTCAGTGCTTCCAGGTTCTCATGGTCGGTCCACACATGGAAAAGAATTTTGTTCCCCTCCAAAAAGTGCCGCCAAGTGAGGAGAGCCCATCGCACTGTGTATGCATCCTTTTCCCAGACTGCTCACCTCTGTTCTATTTCAGTTAGTTTTCTTGATGTATAGGCAGAGGGCTGTAATGTCCCTTCATCGTTCTCTTGTAAAAGAACAGCCCCCACAGCTACATCACTGGCATCTACCTGAATTACAAAAGGTCTGTTGATGTCAGGGTGCCTTAGTACTGGCTCTAGGGAGAACAGCGTTTTCAGTCTCTCAAATGTGGCTTAGTATTCTAGTGTCCATTTTAGTGGTTGGCTCAGCTTGGGTTTTCCCTCTCCCCTGGTTTTCAGTAAATTCGTGATTGGCAAGGCTATTTGGGCAAAGGAGGGGATAAACTGTTGGTAAAAGTTAGTGAATCCCAGGAAACTCTGCTTTCTATTGCGGGGGGAGCCCACTCTAGCATTGCTCGGACTTTCTCAGGGTCCATTTCTATGTCCTCTGAGGATATGCGGTATCCCAGGTAGTCAATCTTGTCCTTATGAAATTCACACTTAGAAAGTTTTGCATAAAGGTGAGATGTCCGTAGTTTGTTTAGGATTGCTCTGACCAGTTTGACATGTTTGTCCATGGTCTCAGTGAATATAAGGATGTCATCCAGGTAAACGAGTACCCCTTTGCATAAAGGTAAGATGCCCGTAGTTTGTTTAGGATTGCTCTGACCAGTTTGACATGTTTGTCCATGGTCTCAGTGAATATAAGGATGTCATTCAGGTAAACGAGTATCCCTTTGTACAGGTGCTCCCTTAGTACATCATTTATCAACTGCATGAATACGGCAGGAGCTCCTTGCTGCCCAAAAGGTAGAACCCAGAATTGGTAACACCCCAAGGGACAATTGAAGGATGTCTTTCATTCGTCCCCCTCCTTTATTCTGATTTGGTAGTAAGCTTCCCTTAAGTCCAGTTTGGTGAAAATCTTTCCCTTCGAAAGGTGGGATAACATGTCTTTCATGAGGGTGACAGGATATAGATTGCTTTTGCTTATTGCGTTTAAAGCCCTATAATCAACACAGAGGCGAAGAGTCCCATCCTTCTTCTCTCAAAACAATACAGGGGCAGCAGTTTTTGGCTTTGCTGGCTGAATAAAACCCCTTTCTAAATTTTTATCTATGAATTTCTGCATTTCCTCCAATTCTTGTGGACTCATGGAGTACAATCTAGGCTTGGGAAGTTTCGCACCCAATCTGATTTCTATCGCACAGTCCATGGGCTGATGAGGTGGAAATTCATCAGATCTTTCATCACTGAATACATCAGCCAAGTCTCTATACTCCTCTGGTATTTCGAGTAGTTCTTTTTCTTCCCCTACTGCGGCTTTCTCGGTCAGGGCTTCCCTTGGTGGGGGCTGAGCTGGTGCCTTGGTCGACTCCCTTTTCGAGAATCTAAGCTCTGTTGTCCTCCAGTCCATCCGTGGGTTCCACTTGGCCAGCCACACCATGCCAAGGATCATGGGGCATTCCATGCCAGGGGTTGCCACAAATGTTATAGTCTCTACGTGGTCCCCCAGGGAGAATTGAATTGGTAGCATTGCTAGGGTGGCAGGCATCCCCCCTGCTATGGACCCATCTAATTGACCAAATCAGATTGGTTTCTTCAGCCTCCTCACCAGATTTCCCAAATTCCCCACTAATGTTGGGCTTATAAGGCAGCGGGTGCAACCAGAGTCAATTAATGCCCTGACTTCTATGGCTTCAGGCATATCAGGGGCTAACAACTTTACTGTCCTGGTGAGGGACACAGTGGGTCCACTTACCAGGGGTTTAACCTCGGAGCTGTCATCAGATGAATGGGATATCCCTCCAGTGTGGGCCGGAGTTCCCTTTCCTCATGGAGCTGAGGTGGGGAACTCAATGGCCTCCGTGCCTTTCATGGCCGTCTCCTTAGGCTTCACTGGTGGTTTTCCGGGATTCCCAGCTGGGGTCCATTCAGATTTCCCAGTGGGGTGTGAGAGCAGCATTCAGTGGCATGGTACCTCTCTTTCCCGCATTTGAAACATCCAGTGGTTCTTTTGGTGGACGATGACTGTTTTGCTGTCTTGCAGGCTGGCTCCAATGGTGACTTCCCCCACGATCTCCCCCCTCTGTGTTGCCTCTTGGTCAAGTCGATCTCGGCTTCCTCACCTAGGACGTACCAGTCTTGCAGCCGATGAGGGTCTCCCTGAGGGAGGCAGGCATTGTAGAGGTCGTAATTCAATCCATCTTTGAAATGGCTGAGCAGGATGTACTCTGGCCAATTCAGCTTGCTGGCCAGGATTCAGAATTCCTGGATGTATTCTGCCACTGGTGGTCTGCCCTATTTCACCGTCTTTATCCGCTCCTGGGCTTTCTGGTTGGCTAAGGAGCCTTCGAACCAGTGCCTGAGGGAGTCCATAAATTGATAGAAATTCAGCAGCTCCGGGGCATCTGAATCATGGAGGTCTACGACCCAGTCCTCTGCGATGCCATCCAGAGCTCCTTGTATGATGTGAATTCTGGCTTGGTCAGTTGGGATGTCCTGGCCATACTCCTCCATATAGTTTAGCACCTGGGTTAAAAAGAATCCCGGGCGCCGTGGCTTCCCATGGAACTTCACGTCTAGCAGTGGGAACTTCTGGATGGATTGGTGTCATTTTTTCTGTTATGTTCTCTGTCCGTAGTTTCCACACAATGGAGGGTGGTTGCAGCAGCGGCGACTGTGGTGGTTTCGATGGTTCTATCGGAAGGATCTGGAACCTCGGGTTTGGTTTCCCCTTCATTGGCTCTCTGGTGGATCCCAGGCAGATGGTACCCCGGTACAGTTTGACTTTCTCCTCCTTCATGGAGTCGAGGGCTATATTCATCATGCTGATTGCCTGTTCCAGCAATCAGCTGGAGTGCCCCGGGCGATCCTCTTCATCCTTGTTGAGATGGAGAGACTTTTCCATCTCCTCCTTCCAGCCCAGCTGATGACTGCCCCACCTGAGTGTCACCTCTCTGACCTTCTTCTCCCAGTCTTCCTTCCTTCTAATGCCCATCAACCACCTGGGCTTGTGGTAGCATTCTGTCACCACCTCCTCCTCTGAGGAGATCAAGGATCCGGAGCTGGAGTATTTGTAGGGGTCTGCTCGGCGAGAGGCTTCCCCCCCCCCATGGCAGACTTCCTCTCTCTCTGTTCCATTGTCTGACATGATTTGCCAAGTCCCCCGGTAAAGACTTTCCTTCCAGGCTGACTGTTACTGCAGATCCTGTCTAATGTCAGGGCCCACTTCAAAACCTCATCCTAAGAAAGCAGAACTCGTGGAAGCAGTTTCTTTCAAAAGAAACTTTTATTATGAGAAGCTGATAGCAGGCATAATAGAGAGGATCTGAGGGTTTCCTGCTCAGATCAATAGGTTAAAAGTGTCCCAAGCATAGTCCATCCCAATAGTTCATCCGGTCAGTTCAAATGGGCCAATCCCCAGGTGTTAAGTCTGTTGTGGGAAAAAGCTGATAATGCCAGACTGTCTCAGGCTTGTAGCGATGTTTGTTGGGTCTTCACACCTTCCATTCCAAAAGAGAAGACAAGCTAGTTGCATTCTTTTCTCCCCCACCCCCTTCGAACTGACTTCAAGGGGAAAGACAGTTCAAAGAGCGTGTATGCGGAGACAGTGAAAGTTACATTGTAGTGATAGAGAAAAACAAAGAAGCAGCTCGCAGAGTTTTCCCCCTCCACTCCAGGAGCATGGCAGAACCCAGAAGAATAGAAAGAATAGAGTTAGAATTAGAATTAGAAAGAGCCCCCTTAGAAATGTGGGTTCTGACAATTATGTTAGATTTTTGATTCTAGGCCAGCACTTTCACCACTATATCATATTGGCTCTTTTTCAAATAAGTAATGTAGCATTAAAAGAACTTCAGAAACAATTGGGAAACTTGACTAAATATGAAAATCTTACAAAATCTTACTCAATTGTTTTAGCCACCTTTCTGTCAGCGGCAAAATAAGAAAAGGGGGGAAATGAGCAGAGCATACAAATTACTAAAAGCTAGGTGGAAGGAGGACCATAGATCACCTATTATGGCTCCATCCTGAAGACAGCAGATGTGAATATGAAGTCAACCAAGGGAGAAAGGAATCCCTGTATCCTGCTTACTTGCCTGGATAAGAAGAAAAATATCTCTTCCCAACCAAACCAGGGCAGGAAAGTATTTTGAAGGTGCTAGTCAGATGGAGCATCACAACCAAAAACCTTTCTGTGCCTAGAAGGAAACTAGGGGAAAAGGGGGTGGAATGGAGGAATCCGTGTGACAGATGGAAGTGTAGCCCTCTGCTTTGATCCTGATGAAAGTTCACTACACTGCCATTACATGGTATGTAACACTGCTAATCCAATCAGGTGTAGCTGGTGTTTATAATGGAATTGATAAAGATTGATGCTGCATGTACCAAAACATGTGCTCCAGGAAGTGAAATAGATAATTAAAAGACACACAAGGATATAGAGTATGATTTCCATCTGCTGCAGAACATATCTCTTTATTTTGAATATCTAAAGATACTAAGTATCTTTATGCAAACATAAAAAAGTGACTTTAATGTTCTTCATTTCATGGAATTGCAAACATTATGCAGATATTAGTTGGATAAATAACAGAATCATTGGGTTAAAGGGACCTTGAAGGTCTTCTAGTCCAATCCCCTGTCCAGTGCAAGAACTAAATAATAGTTATTCAGTAATCATATTTTAAAATGTATAAATATCTCTCTTTTTAGAATGTCAGGCTCCCGTCAACCTGATGAAATAAGGGTAGTTGTCCAAAGTAAGGTTGCACAATCTAGTTAGCAAGATTTAGCTTCTTCAGGAAAGGGCGTCTCATATTACCTGCACACCATATCAACAAAATAACTATTTAGGTCTTGGCAATAGCAGTGATAGAGCATAGTCTTTTCATTAAAGAGAGATGGGTAGTATATGGTATTGAATTAGTTTAGGATATATGTTTTTTAAAGCAGTGACTGATTTGAATGAATGCTGGTAAGATTGAAACAGTCCATATAAGAGGCCAGAGATTCCTATATTTGTACACAAGCTGCAGGATAATGATCTCAGAATGACTAATAGTTAAAATGAGAATTTGAAGGAGAAAGAGAACACAAATCAGGAGCAGAAGAATTGAAATTACACTGTGAATGCTGAAAAGGATTTTACTAGACTTTTGGCATATAAAGCATAAAGTATAAAAAAAGGTAGCAATCTAAGGTGAAAAAAACAAACAAAAAGTCCAAATGTTAAGACTCTGGATTTGTGTTAGGCAGATGGAAATGCAAGAGAAAAATAGCTTTTTTAATTTTGATATCTGTATTTGAGTTGCCATCTTCCTAAGAGGTTTACCTACTGCCATTATTAAGATCTTTCTTGGATAAGATGAAGATATTTGGACATTGACTAGTTTCCACATTTTGTCTCAAAATGCCTAGCGTTTGTGGCAGTTGTGATGCCAATATAGCTGAAGAATACTAACCTAAGGAAAGTTGATGTAACTGCAGCATTGGTTCCAGTTTTGTTTTGTCCAGCTATTTCTTATTAATATTGCAATACCTTAGGTTTATTTTTGCTTTTCTGCTATGTAATATTTATTATCTTTTTAATTAAAATATCTATAGACACATACGTTGGAAGATGGCTAATAAACTCAATAAGTAAACCAGAGACCTGTATAATTCTAGCACATGCCTATTATCTTGAAAGTGACAGCTATAGTTCTCCCATGTAAACTTTGACTTTCATTTCAATTTGCATCCCTGCTTTGGATGGGGGGGGGGGCAGTCTAAATGTGTACAAAGCATGTTTTATTTAGAGTTTCCTTCTATTTTTATTTTTAGAACTAAGTCAGCTGTTCTTTTACTGTTTAGACTCGTTTCCCTTACCAGTAGTGTCATTTACTGAGTTGCCTCATCTCTGCACACCCTTTCTAATGTTGGATCATCTTGAGTTAGTTTCTTTCTTTTAAATCCTAAATCCGTAAGTCCATCAAGGAGGCTGCTTCTGCTATGTGCACCTACTTAAAGCTGCATACTGTATTTTCAAAGCAATCCTACACCTGAAATGCATTTGCTTGACTGCATCTATATGGGGGTGGGGGTATGCAGTCTGTAGGGAAGCTGAGCACAGTTTATCTGTGACAGAACTCACATGTTTTTATATAGTCTTTTTTTGGCTAGGGAAGTAGAGAATAATCTCGTTAAATGCTACTCAGTATTCAACTGAGACTCTAAGATTATTAGTGTGAACTTTTAAATATTGGATTTGTTTTATTTAATAAGTACCATAGTGTGTATTTTTCATTTATCAGAGTAGTATTTTGCAGTTTAAGTTGGCCTTCATAGTTATTTTATCTCATGCTTTTATTCAACTTGGAACCTGGATTTTGGATATTATTCATTTATTAGATTTATATCCTGTCCTTCATTCAGGAATTTCAAGATGATTAACAATTTGCTATAAAATATAATAAATTTCACATGTAATGAAGACATTAGATAGCACAATTACAGAGAAGAAATAAAGAAAAAAACACATAAAATAGCATTTCAGAAGTAAAACAGTACCACTAATTTTAAAAATTAGCGTTTCAGAGCATTCAAGACAAAATCCTGATATTAATATATGACCAGTTAGCAGAAATGTTTTTACTCTATCTTACTCATTAATAAAGACACGACTGAGAAACTAAGAAACAAATTATTTTTTTAAAAAAATCACTACCACAGAAGTAATTACTTTAAATTTTGTCTTTAATTTTTCTGTGTTAGAAACCCTATAAACAGGGAGTATTGGCCTTGTCTAATGAAAGTTTAAGAATGTACTTCCGATTGGTAAGACAGGCAGAGTATAATGGACTATTCATTCAAAATCAAAGTTCACTTCAGAATAAGATTTTACAGATAGAAATTTGAATATTGCATTCTTCGCTTTCTTGAGTTTTTTTTACATAAGAAGGAAATGGTACTAAAATGGTTCTATAGAAATTAGGCTGAAATGTTGAGATTTATGCCTGGGTTATCTGTAAAGCATCAATTTACCTATTCCTGAATTCAGTGGGACTTATTTGTACCAGGTATCTATACAATTGTAAATAATATTATAGAACTGTTAATTAGTAATATGAATTTTGTTTGTAAATACCTACAGAAGAATTATGATTTTTATGAATATGAGAGCAAGAATATGCTTTTATCTATCCAAGAGTTCAAACAAGAATCCGTTCATAAAACTAGATTTGGGGTGAACTCCAATGCAGTCAGCTTATCATTTGTTGAGAGCATGTTCTCACATCAGAATCCATATTTAAAGGCCATCCCACTGCTGAACTAGGCTGAAGCTGGGTCAAGGTGACCCAGCAGGTAGGCAATTATGAATGCTCATGATTTTTATAATATATAAAAACAGAATCTTAAAAGCCCATCAGAGTTTCGTTCTGCAACATGTTATGCCAAACAAAACAAGGGTCATTCCTTCCCCATTCCCCAGGTGAGATTTAAATTCCATCAGAAGGGGAAAATGGTATTTTTTATCAGAAAATGGAAGAAAACCTTCTATGCACACTTTCTGTCCTGCAATGAGGATAAATTTTTGGAGCGTCCATGACCTGCTGAGCTCCAGCTGCAAGACTGTACTTCCCATCCAGCCATGGGACTCTGCTATACTACTACTACTACTACTACTACTACTACTACTAATAATAATAATAATAATAATAATAATAATAATAATAATAATAAAGTTGGAAGGGACCTTGGATGTCATCAAGTCCAATCCCCTGCTCAGGCAGGTAACCCTATACCATTTCGGGCAAATGGCTGTCCAGTCTCTGCTTAAAAACTTCCAGTGTTGGAGGATTCACCACTTCTGGAGGCAAGTTGTTCCACTGGTTAATTGTTCTAACTGTCAGGAAGTGTGGCCTTACCAAGGCATTGTAAAGTGGTATTAATACTTCATGTGATTTTGATTCTATCCCTCTGTTAATGCAGCCGAGCACTGTGTTGGCTTTTTTGACAGCTGCAGCACACTGCTGGCTCATATTTAAATGATTGTCCACTAGGATTCCGAGATCCCCCTCACAGTTACTACTATTGAGCAAGGTACCCCCTATACTATACCTGTGCATTTGGTTTTTCTTGCCTAAATGTAGAACCTTACTTTTTTCACCATTGAATTTCATTTTGTTAGATAGCGCCCAGTGTTCAAGTCTGTCCAGATCCTCCTGTATCCTAAGCCTGCCAGGTGTCAATGTACCATAGGTGGTATGCGTACCACCGGTTGAAAAGCCCTATTGTAGAAGATAACACTTGAGAATACCATAAAGTACCAAGAAAACAGATAAATGGATCATTGAAACAAATCAACACAGAATTCTCACAAATGACTAGGCTCAAATTATTACACTTCAGATAGATTATGCAAAGATCTAGCTCTCTGGAAAAGGCTGTAAAGCTGGAAAAGGAAGGAAGGAAAGTGAAAAAGGATAATCCATACAAGGTGGCTAGCAATAGCAATAAGCACTTAAGACTTATGTACCACCTCACAGTGCTTTACAGCCCTCTCTAAGCTATTTACAGAGTCAACATATTGCCCCCAACAATCTGGGTCCTCATTTTATCGACCTTGGAAGGATGGAAGGATGGATCAACCTTGAGCTGATGAGACTCGAACTGCCAAAATGCTGGCAGCCAGAAGTCAGCAGAATTAACTTTCAATCACTGCGCTACCATGGCTCTTTGGATGGACTCCATTACAGTGGCAATGGGTGTAAGACCTGAAGGACCAAGTTGGAGATGAATCATCCTCAAGAAAATCTGTCTAGATGGTCAGTGAGAGTTAACACAACCTCAATGAAGTGTCAATGGTCAACTTATTTGGTTTCTATGGTATGACCTATTTTTTAATAATTGGATAGCTGACTATAAATAAGTACAGGCTACTATCCAGAGTCGTGAAAGAAAAATATCATTATTTTGGACAGGCTGTAAATCATTATACTACTATATCTTTCAATTGCTTTTAGCTGAGAAAGGTTGTGGATTGTTGTTTCCCTTTCTGCTTCTGTCTCCTGTGTTGGATCTTCTATAACGGGGCAGCCCAATTAATCTGATTCTCAGATTATAAAAAAATCACTGCCACTTTAAATAAAATAACTGAGAAGGCAGCTACTATCCTTTTATGATTACTCTCATAAGTTTAGAAAAAATAGAAACAATAAAGAAAATAAGAATAAGCAGAGAGAGGTTCAGGGTTTTCAGAATACTTGCCCAATTGTTCCCACATTCAAAACACATTAGATTAATACACTAATCTTAAACACTGGAAAAAGGAATAAATAAATAAATAAATATTTGGTGAAACTAAACCAAGTATTTTTGCTTCCAAGTGTGACAGAAGGGAGGAAGGGTATAGAAATAGAAAAGCAGAGAAAAATGCAGGAAATTGTAAGCTCAAATTATAAATTGATAATGACCTTTATGGAAGCTTTTAATCAACAATCAGAAAATAAGCAGCCAACCCTGCAACACGGTTTAGAGACTTTTATTATCATATCTCAAAGGCTGATAAAACTTCCTCCAGATATACCTACAACCAAATCTGTAGAAACCCATATCAGGAATCTATCAGATATTTTCTATCTATTAGCCCTCAAGCCCTAGTAGTGCAGTGGTTAAAATGTATATTGCAAGCTTGCTCTGCCTACAGCCTAGAGTTTAATCCTGACCGGCTCAAGGTTGATTCAGCCTTCCATCCTTCTGAGGTTGGTAAAATGAGGACCCAGATTGTTGGGGGAAATATGCTGACATCGTAAACCACCCAGAGAGGGCTGTAAAGCACTGTGAAGCGGTATATAAATCTAAGTCAGTGGTTCTCAACCTGTGGGTCGGGACCCCATTTGGGGTCGAACAACCATTTCACGGGGGTCACCAAACAATGCAGTCCGCCATTTCCCCCCCTTTCCCTTAGCTGTGCTACTTCCTTTTATTCTATTGGCTTTTGAAAGCCAATAGAATAGACTCTCTTGAATAGAGTCTAATTCTATTGGCTTCCAAAAGCCAATAGGAATTGTCCAGGCTGTCTCTGCCCTGCTGAGCCCTCCAAAAGTCCCATTCTGCAAACGGTGCTGCACCAGTTGAGTAGTCCTCGACTTACGACTGGTTGAGTAGTCCTCGACTTACGACCGGTTGGGGGGTCACGGCATTAAAAAGGTTGAGAACCACTGGTCTAAGTGCTATTATTACCACATTATGCCCTTTTTTTTTCCAATGGATGACTTTATTTTTTCTCATCAAGTCCCAAAACAGCCTCCTTAGATGATATTCTTTATCAGTATATTTGGAAGTTTCCTTACTTTATCTGTCAGCCAAAAATAAAAAATAAATTGTAGCACAGTGAACAAATTACTGTTGTTCAATGCATGCAAACTAAATAATATTAATGATTTTTAAAGTATTTTGACAAGCTGGTAACTCTTACAAAGCAGCAAGCCTTCAATGCAGATACATACGCTCAGGAATTGCCTGCATAATCTCACCATTTTAAGGATATTTTTTCAGTCCTTCTTCCATGCTGCAACACAGGAAGTGAAATCAGCAGAGGAAAGAGGTGAAGAAAATAGTGTATTATAAATACCTAGCCCAGAGATAGATTTTACAATTAAGCAGCCCTGTTATTTTCTATTTCCATCTTTTAAAATGACTTTTCTGCAGTAAAATGCACTTTGAGTCACCTAATTGAAGTGGTTAAAAAAAAAACATAAGAAATAAATACCTTCTAAGAAAAAAAATCAGTCATCTATACCCCAAGACATTAGAGATAAGATAATAGAGTTAATCAAAGATCTGGGAACCAAATGAACAGATACACCTTAAACCAGAGTTTCCAAACTGTGAGATGTTCTGGGAGGTGCAGACGGAGTCTAGGGGAGGTGTGAAGAACCTTTTAGTTGCACATTATTATAATAAATTCACCATCCCAAAGTTTCATTGTTTAATTTTTATTGTCCATTTGTGCTCATTTTGGTATTTGGGGATGTATTTGAAATTAAGATTACATTTAAAGAAGGTGTGATGGCAACATGTTTAGAAACCCCTACCCTAAACTGATGCAAAAAGCTTTGAAGGCAGGAATATCAAAAGGGATGGCTATACTGAGTATCTTCTTTCTTGGATCTCTCTTTAGCAAATCTAACAAATGTAGCACCTTCAAGGGCCCATTCATTTCTTTCTGCTTTATATCCGTGTATGAAAAAATCAGCACTGTCAGATTCCTAGTAACTATGCCTGGTCTTGATTATTGGTTATTTCTTGTTTTGGAATTTCTTTTTTCTTTTTTGCTTTGTTTACAGCCATTAGTCCTTGTAAGCTGTTGTTGCTTTGCTGCTGTTCCAAGATACTTCCATCCTTGTCCCTGTCCCCAACTGAGAGAGCAAAAACATGCAGACTAAAGAGAGCAGCTCAATCTTGCACTCTCTGCACTATCATAAAACCAGCAGCTTCTCTCTGCACTTGGATCCAAGATCTTCTGCATCCCCTTCTCACATTGCAGTTTCTGAACTTCTGTTTCTGACTTCTCCCTAACTCTCTTCTACTGAGTCATGCATTCTTCTGAATGACAGGAATGTATTTTAATTCCTGTAGTTGTGTTCCATCAAGACACAAGTAGCTATATTCTGACACACTCTTCCAAATAATCAAATTAAAGGATATTAGGAAGAAAATTATTTCTGGACACTTCCACTCCAATCCCAATATAGGTGGATATAGTGGATAAAGCTCTAACAAAAAAAGCAGAAGAAAGATAATTCTCTCTGGGGGGCCTCTGGCTGTCCTACCAAATCAGATAGGGTGGGCAAGCTCCAAGTCCCTTCTCTTAAATGTTGTCCTGTTGTGGGACCTTGGAGATGAGCCTTTTCCGTGCTGCCCTGGCCATCTGGATCAGCCTCCCTGCCCCTGCTGCCCCATTCCGAGATTTGCAGAGAGCTCTGAAGACTGGGCTCTTCACCCAGGGATTGTGAAGTGAGTCCAGCAAAAGTAAACAGAGTTAGTGGGAGATTCTGGCATACATGGTGTGGGTTTTTGTGAGTTTATATTTATTCTGATTTTATGGATTGTTGTTCTTACCCCCCTGGAATCATCATATGTAAGACAGGCAGCTATGTAAGTTTTCTACAAAAATAGAAAATAAAGGCAAAGTTTGGACATGGAACAAACTTTTGAAGCTTCCATCCAGGGCAACCCATTGGACAATCATTCTTTATCTTGTGTTACTTGCCAGTCTTCTTGGCTCTTTTCTCATCTAGGATTTTAGAAACAATAGCTATTTTAGTCCCTCCCTCCGTGTGTGTGTGTGTGTGTGTGTGTGTGTGTGTGTGTGTGTGTGTGTGTGAGAGAGAGAGAGAGAGAGAGAGAGAGAGAGAGAGAGAGAGAGAGAGAGAATAATATTGAGCAATACTAATTACTTTCGACTTGGGAATGGAAAGCAGGCTACAGAAGCATGGATAATAATTTTCAGACCTGTGAAATGAGGGATTGACAATAAGGGAATAACAATAAAAAGGCATGGAATAAAAATAAAATTCTGCCTTTTTCTTTTAATGCGGTTTATAATTCAAGGTTCTTTATATAGGGGGAGGTTATTGTGCTTTAATTATAGATCAGGTGCTGGATTTTGGAAGAGCTCAGGGTGTTTTGGTCTCTGCCTATTGTCTTTTTATGCTTGATTGTTTCTTCCTGCTATTGAAGACAAAGATGCAGGCTTCATAATCCTTTTCAGAAAAGCAGGTTTAAAAAAAGGCAGCAAATAACCAAAACATCTTTGTTTTCTGCCTGCAGGCTCTGCATGCTGCACAGTAGACTTTTTACTACCTTTCCCACCTCACAGCTGCCTTTTAATTAACAGTGGCATTTGATACCTTTTTTTAAAAAAAACCAACCTCCCCCCCAACACTTGACTTCTGAGGATATAAATTCTTCTTTGGATCTTGCTGTTTGTAAGATTTATACACTTCTTTAAAATGTTTTGAAAGGCATTTACAATTATTTAAAAAGTTCTGCACATGTTCTTTAGTTGAGTAAGCCAAGTTGCTACTTGATTTTTTTTTTTCTTTTGTTGCTGTCAGATAGGGGATCTTCACATGCAGACTCTGTTCCACTTAGGAGATAGCACCGGACTTCTACACTCCTATAATAGCAGCTGTGGGGAAGTACAGAACAGCATGTTCCAGTTCTGGAATGGTCTATGTTTCTTCTGGAATGGGCAGATCTAGTCTTCCTAGGGTAGTCTGGCATTCTCTGGAAATTGTTTTTTGTGAACAAGACATGATCCAATCCTGAAAGAGGACTCTTTCTGCTTCTTGTTTTCTGGAAATGAATCTTCAGCAATGATAAACCATCCCTTGAATTTCTGGATTGGTTTACTTCAAGAGAAGAAAGGAATGTTCTGGGAACAGAATACTGTTTTCCACACTTTTATTTACACATTTTTATTGAAACTTCCACACTTCTAGACACCTCTGTTTGAGAGTGGAGCTGATTTATGGTTATGTTGTGCTGTAGTAAAAACTGTGGCAAAAATACTATTAACATGCCCCCCCCCAAATCCCCAGGGGCTTTGTGGAACTCTTGAGCAGTCTGTTAGTCTGTTTTCCCATTTTCAAGAACTCCTATTTCACAATGTGCTCCCAGTTTCTAAACATCAGGCTTTTGAAGGGAAAGATGGTTTGACATCTTTTCAGCTCTTCTCTATAGCAGTGTTTCCCAAACTTGACAATTTTAAGGCATGAGGACTTCAACTCCCAGAATTCCACAGCCAGCAATGCTGGCTGTGGAATTCTGGGAGTTGAAGTCCACATGCCTTAAAATTGTCAAGTTTGGGAAACACTGCTTATAGGAACCACTGGGATTATTATTATGGTTCATTGCACAGTCAGCAAAACTGGATTTGGCATTTTTATCCACCTATTGAATCCTTCCCAAGGACACAGAATAGGCAGAAGTGGATATTTGATGGTATTAGAGGTATCGTCGCAGGATGCAAGCTGTTCCAAGTAAAACTGCCTTTTGCAATTGGTGTTATTTTGTCAGTGCCAATATTGTCCAAATGATGTTCCAGTTGTTTGGGGAATGCAGTCAATGTGCCTGTTAGTATTGGTACTATTTTTGCTTTCTTTTGCCACAGTTGTTCTACTTCTGTTTGTAAGTCTTTGTATTTTGATTTTTTTTTCTTTCTCTTTGGTACTGCCACATCCACTATCCAGATTTTTTTTGTGTTTCTTATTAACAACTGTTAAGCCTGGGTGTTATGTGTCAAGTGCCTGTCCGTTTGAATTCTAAAGTCCCAGAGCAATTTAGCTTCTTCATTTTCTATATCTTTCTCTATTTTATGGTCCCATCAGTTCTTGTTTTCAAGCAAATGATATTTCTTACAGATCTTCCAATGCACCATTGTTGCTACTTTGTCATGCCACTGCTTGTAGTCAGTCTGTGTGGTGTTTTTGCAGCAGCTAATCAGGTGGTTCATTATTATTATTATGGTCTGTCATTATTATTTGGTGCATAAGATCAGAATAATATGTGCAACCTGAAATACATGGATGAAAGGTGCAAGCTATTTATTTACTTATCATAGTTAGTTACAGGCTGGCAGTTGAAGATCATTTAAATCAGACATGTCAAACACAAGGCCCGTGGGCCAGATTTGGCCCTCCAGGGCTGTCCCAGAAATGGTAAGGGACTGGCCCCCCACTGCCCCAGCCGTGGTCCTTGGAGCACTGTGCAGTAAACAGCAAGCAACTCAGGGGCTAGTGGCGTGCAGCAGCAGCAGCAGCTCATTTGCTTTAGCCCGCCCCTCCCCTCCCAGCTTAACCCCGTCAGGCCCGGTCAGGAGTGGAAGAGGAGGAGGCGGAGGAAGCTGAGATGTTACAAAAAAGAAGAGCTTCCCCCAATCTTCCACCCCTTTTCTTTTTTTTTTAACTTCCTCCCACTCCGTGCAGATGCAGCTAAGGAAAAGGACAGAGAAAACAGGAAGAGTGTGTTTGTGTGTGTGTGTAAAAGAGAGAGAGAGAGAGAGAGAGAGAGAGAGAGAGAGAGAGAGAGAGAGAGAGTGCCAGGAGGGGAGGAGGAAGCCAAGGTTTTACAAAAAAGGAGAGCTTCCACCTTTCTCCCCCTCTTTTTTATTAACCTTTGTGTGGTGTGTGTGTGTGTGTGTGTATGTGTGTGTGTGTGTGTGTGTGTGTGTGTGTGAGAGAGAGAGAGAGAGAGAGAGAGAGAGAGAGAGAGAGAGAGAGATTTGTTTCTTCTGCCTAATTTATTAAATCTAACATCTAATTTGAAATTACAAGTTTCTGAGAAATCCAGGGTGGTTTACAAGAAAACTCTCAAAGACGGCTTTGGTAAAGCATCACTAGCACTGCTTAAAACAATATTAAAAGTATGTATTTTAAGAAAGAAAAATAGTAGTAGTGATTTACTTAGTGCTGTTTGACCATAAAATGTGTTGTTCAAGTCTGTCCAGATCCTCCTGTATCCTAAGCCTGCCAGGTGTCAAT
The DNA here is from genome assembly GCF_016545835.1 of Crotalus tigris. Lineage (NCBI taxonomy): Eukaryota > Metazoa > Chordata > Lepidosauria > Squamata > Viperidae > Crotalus > Crotalus tigris. The sequence goes on from NW_024100510.1 coordinate 3,318,254, forward strand.
GTACCATAGGTGGTATGCGTACCACCGGTTGAAAAGCCCTATTGTAGAAGATAACACTTGAGAATACCATAAAGTACCAAGAAAACAGATAAATGGATCATTGAAACAAATCAACACAGAATTCTCACAAATGACTAGGCTCAAATTATTACACTTCAGATAGATTATGCAAAGATCTAGCTCTCTGGAAAAGGCTGTAAAGCTGGAAAAGGAAGGAAGGAAAGTGAAAAAGGATAATCCATACAAGGTGGCTAGCAATAGCAATAAGCACTTAAGACTTATGTACCACCTCACAGTGCTTTACAGCCCTCTCTAAGCTATTTACAGAGTCAACATATTGCCCCCAACAATCTGGGTCCTCATTTTATCGACCTTGGAAGGATGGAAGGATGGATCAACCTTGAGCTGATGAGACTCGAACTGCCAAAATGCTGGCAGCCAGAAGTCAGCAGAATTAACTTTCAATCACTGCGCTACCATGGCTCTTTGGATGGACTCCATTACAGTGGCAATGGGTGTAAGACCTGAAGGACCAAGTTGGAGATGAATCATCCTCAAGAAAATCTGTCTAGATGGTCAGTGAGAGTTAACACAACCTCAATGAAGTGTCAATGGTCAACTTATTTGGTTTCTATGGTATGACCTATTTTTTAATAATTGGATAGCTGACTATAAATAAGTACAGGCTACTATCCAGAGTCGTGAAAGAAAAATATAATTATTTTGGACAGGCTGTAAATCATTATACTACTATATCTTTCAATTGCTTTTAGCTGAGAAAGGTTGTGGATTGTTGTTTCCCTTTCTGCTTCTGTCTCCTGTGTTGGATCTTCTATAACGGGGCAGCCCAATTAATCTGATTCTCAGATTATAAAAAAATCACTGCCACTTTAAATAAAATAACTGAGAAGGCAGCTACTATCCTTTTATGATTACTCTCATAAGTTTAGAAAAAATAGAAACAATAAAGAAAATAAGAATAAGCAGAGAGAGGTTCAGGGTTTTCAGAATACTTGCCCAATTGTTCCCACATTCAAAACACATTAGATTAATACACTAATCTTAAACACTGGAAAAAGCTGTTTTGTTTTACATATGCCTGGCTGAACAGTGTGTTTGGAGTTGCCTCTAAACGGGTGAGGGTTGCACTGTTCATATTTTCCTTGGAAGAAAGTTCTATAATGGGGGTGCTGTTGTGTTTTCTGTTTGTTGGCAATTGATAAAGACACATGGTGAAAACAACAAGCTCTTTATTACTCTTCTCCTACAACCAAGCACATAGCAAAAGGCACACAGGCTTTTTATAGGGCATGAAACCCAGACAGTGTGAACCAATAGGAATTGACCATTTTTGTGCTTTGCGCATGCGCACAAGGCTGGCGCCATCCTGTCTGGTCCCAGGCAGCTTTTGGTTTGCCCGGGACCATTTGCAACAATTGCTTTCTGCTCTAGCAGGCTCAGGACACAATAGGTGCTGTCTCTGAGAAGGATCTGCTTGTGGCCACTGTTCTATAAACCAAACCAGGGGGATCATCTGGTCTAAATGGATGGTAAACATAGATAACTAGGGGGGTGGAGGCTAAAACATATGACAAATGTTTGTGGGAATTGGGTATGTCTAGCTTAGTGAAAAGGACTAGGGGTGGTGACATGATAGCAGTGTTCCAATATTTGATGGGCTGCCACAGAGAAGAAGGGGTCAACCTATTTTCCAAAGCATCAGAAGGCAAATAATAGATGGAAACTAATCAAGAAGAAAACCAGCCTAGAATTAAAGACTTGTGAAAACAACTAACCAGTGAAAAGGCTTGCCTTCAGAAGTTGTGGATGCTCCATCACTGGAGGCTTTTAAGTAGAGATTGGATATTCCATTGTCTGGAATGGTATACATCCCCTGCTTGAGCAGGAGCTTGGACTAAAGACCTCAAAGTATAAGATCTTACTTTTCTCACAGAACTTCATTTTGTTGGCTAGGTCCAGGATTCATATCTGTTAAGATCCTTCTGTATCTTGAGCCTATCTTCTAATGTGTTGATTATTTCCCCAGCTTTGTGCCATCATATTGTAAGTTTGAAACACCGTTAACTGAACAGCACACAGAAGCCATAATTACCTCCGAGAACTGTCACAATAACCAGTGGAAAAAAGGACCAGGCTGATAATTTGGACAGTATATCATATAAATTAAAAAAAAAACTGAGAGAATTGGAATAACATGACATACCTGCTTGTATAGATCTGCCTTTCATTCATAAGTAATATTTGTCATGATACTGACTATAATTTCTAATTATGGTCTCAAGACAGCACATGTGTGATTTTTCTCAGAATAGCCAAGTAGAGATTATTTTAAGTGCTTTTCAGATCTATATGTCTACTATTGCCTTGCCCAATATTAGCCTGGATCTACGGTATCTAGGCTAAGCTGCCCTATTATCTTCTTCATGCAATACTTGGCTGGGATGGAGTTTATGGAATTATGATGTTAGGGAAAAGCCACTGACTGTTAATATGCTGAGGAAGACAGCAAATGTCTTATGTCATAGGAACAGAAACCAGATAGATTATGTCAGATGCAAAATACCAGGTCCACACGTGAAGGTTCAATTTAAATGATTTATTGCCAGAAACCTATGCACAGGAATCATCTCAACTAATGGTCAGCATCTGCTTAGAGCAAGATAAGGCTCAACGGCAATCAAAGTAGGCTGTACAAGGTTTCCTTGTGGTTATGTAATGACTCTAAATTGATCCCTCTTTTTACCTCTCCCCCTTGGATTTGCCAGTCCTTCTCCTATAATTATAATACATTTAAGGTTATATTTGTTTCTACTTACTACTTAAATATAATTCTTTACTTCATTTGGTATATGCTTCCTTTAAAAAACATAAATGTTCTTTTCTAGAAAATTTATTTAGTGGTAATGCCAGTCTTGTGGCTTTTCTGTAAAGCTAGGCTAAAGAGAGCCTATGAAGTCCAGTTGAAAAAATTACAGAAGTGGGCCAGCTAATAAAATTTGTCCCATATATTGTTACACATGCTGTAAGTTAATATTGTTGTTGTTTGATTGTTATACACTGCCCAGAGTCACATTTTGTGGGATGGGCAGTTATATAAATTCAATTAAATAAATCAATAAGTTAATACACTTTTGTTCTGGATGCAACATTTGAGATATTAACTGATTCCATTATAGAAAAGAAGTCTAGGGTTAGGGCAGGAATAATTTCAAATGTGAGTTCTGATACTTTCCCTGGAACTGCACCTGAGTGGTGATACTAGCAGTCTGTGCAGTGTGCAGCAAATAGTATCGCACATGGTTATGTTTTTAGTACCATTTATGCCCTCTCCCCCACCTTCTCTCTCCTATGCTCCACAACCTGATATGGCACCTCTCTTGGTTTCACGAGCCTTCCACCAATCCCTTACACAGGAATGCTTAATGGGCCTACTTTGATCTTCTCTGAAATTCTTAGATAATATTTTATTTCATTTTATTTGTTAATGGTATTAGATTTAATACTTAACAATACTTTTATCTTGTTGAATTTATTACTAAAATATTTTTCTAATGTTTTACCCATATTTATTTTTGTGAGCTCCATACACTAAATATTATCTTATTAATCATATTTTTAATTTCCAGATCCAACATTTTTCTTTATTTTTATATTGAGTTGTTGTCTTATAAAAACTGTTTGTGAAAAGAAACTCTGCCAGTGAATATGACACAGCATTTTTTGTTTCTGTTAAATTCTGTTAACTGTGACTGGAAATTTGGTTAAGTCAAGTATCTGAACACTCTGTAGTTATCCAGTAATTGTTTCTATGGAAATATCCTGCTGTTTGGTATATTCAGAAAAGGAAAAAAAATGGCAAGAAAGATGCAATTGTTATTGCAGTCTGTATTTAATTTTGATGAAATTGTAACTTGATAGATGCAGAAACATTATAAAAACAGAAAATAAAACAATAAACAGTGTATTTATAAAAATTTACTAGCCATCGAATAAATTACACCCTAGATAATACTGGGATCCCAAAACAAAATCAGATTTCTAAAGAACTTTCTAGAGAAGTTAAATATTTTCCTCTCTGTATGGAAAATCATGCATTAAGTGAATATACAGAGAAACCAGAATCTTTTCTCTTTGTCTTGTTTAGCAGATTTTTGAATAAGAAAAAGCATATATAAGAGTGCTCTCTCTGTCCTAGAAGAGAAGTATATGAAAACCCCATATGAAACCCAATTATGCCCCTGTGACTTGGGTGCTGTAGAAACCACAACCCACATTCTGTTATAACGTGAGTAGTACAGGGATATTCGCCACTAGTTGATTATTCCCTTTTTATTTAAATCTCTGGGGCATTCTCTTAATGTTTATTTGTGTTAAACAACATAGATCAATTTATTTTTTCTAAAAGTAGCAAAATTTTTCTGCATGATATGTAAGCTTCATCCACAAATGGTTGCCTACAGTTATTGATGTTAGAGGATAATTATACTTTCTTTGTTTTATAGAAGACGTTTTTATTGGTCAATTACCAAAATAAAGTTTCTGTTTAGAGTGATAGTATAATCTTTCCATGTATCGATACAATGTTATTTAAAATAATTATCAGATGCTGAAAAGGCTCATTTTAGATTATTGGATCAAGATGGATTGGACTTTGAAGCTTGCTTATTTATTTATTTGCTCAAGCTCAACTTAAGGATATCTTATGCCAATATTTCATTAGCTGCATATCATTTAAAACAAAATTTTAAAAAGCATACATAATTAATCAAACATGGAAATGTGGCTAGGAATAAGGAGTTACTTGTTGGAGACTTGGCCTCTAAAGTGCTCACTACTGGCCCCTTTGCTATGTGATATCAGCACCCTGTCCTGCAGTTCAGGGAAGAAAGACAAATCAGCATCACTCTCCACCTGTAAGCACATTTTAACAGTTACTTCTAGAGCAGTGGTTCTCAACCTGTGGGTCGGGACCCCATTTGGGGTCGAACGACCATTTCACGGGGGTCGCCAAACAAGGCTGTCCGCCATTTCCCCCCCTTTTCTTTGGCCATGCCCCTGGCACCCGGTGATGTATAAGTGGTTGGGGGTCACTACAACATGGGGAACTGTATTATGGGGTCGCGGCATTAGAAAGGTTGAGAACCACTGTTCTAGAGCCTTGAATGAGTTTGAAAATGTCATTGTGGAGCCTTTTTCACTTTTCCAAATCGTGGAGGACACACATAATAACCGAGGACTGGAAAAAAGGCAAATGTTGTTCCTGCCTTAAAAGTGGAAGGAAAAGAGGACCCGTTGATCCTCAAACAAGAAGGAAAAGAGGACCCAAACAACCAGGCAAACTTCTAGAATTAAACAGTCAGTTTGGGAGCATTTAGAAAGGGAATGCATTCTTTAGCAGCAGTTCAAGTTGCTTTATCAAGCATAAATCATACCAAACCAATCTAACCTCTCTTTTTGTTCTGGTGACCAGCTTATTTGACCACAGGAATGCAATGGACATAATGTGCCTTGGCTGTAGGAAAATATTTGACAAAATTTCTCATGGTAAAATGTGGACTGGACAGTGCTGTCATTGGACGGATTCAGAGCTGTTGGAACAATTGAACCAAACAAATATATGGCAGTGCTCCACATCCTTTAATCTCAACAAATCAGCATTCAGAAAGATGTTGACAAAGTGGGACACTGAGCAAAGCAGAAAGATGATTTTCAGCATAACATTTGTATAGGAAATAAATCATAAATATGAATATAGGATGGGGAACATACTGTGTAGTAGTACATACCATGCAAGAATCACTTCTTAGACTGTTAATGTTTCTAGAGTGTTCTATGTAAAGTAACTTAAAGACCCTTTTTAATTGCATGTAATAAATTTTCCACTTTTGCAGAGAAAAAGAAGTTCAGACTAAGAGTTGTAGATTAGCCATAGACTTGTATATAGCAAAAAGAGAGATCTTGCCTGTAGTTTGTTTGAGTGAATCTTGGAAATGTGCCTCTGAAACGAGGAAAACTGATTTGTCATCTAAGAAATAGTCTGTTGGTCTAGCTCCAGAAGAATCCAAAATAGTCAGATCAACATCAAACATTTGCTATGGGGCAAGGAATAGGACAGACTTGGAATGTGAAGTTACAGGAATGCAAGTCAGGAATCGGGAGAATAGTTCCTAGCAAAGGGTGAAGAACAGCCAAGAATAACAGAATAACGGAAAGGATCTTGGAGGTCTTCTAGTCCAACCCCCTGCTCAGGCAGGAAACCCTATACCATTTCAGACAAATGGCTGTCCAATCTCTTCTTAAAAACTTCCAGTGTTGGAGCATTCACAACTTCTGGAGGCAGGTTGTTCCACTGATTAATTGTCAGGAAATTTCTCCTTAGTTCTGAGTTGCTTCTCTCCTTGGTTAGTTTCCATCCGTTGCTTCTTGTCCTGCTTTCAGGTGCTTTGGAGAATAGCTTGATTCCCTCATCTTTGTGGCAACCCCTGAGATATTGAAACACTGCTATCATGTCCCCCCCTCATCCTTCTCTTCATTAAACTAGACATGCCCAATTCCAGTAACCGTTCCTTATATGTTTTGGCCTCCAGGCCCTTAATCATCTTTGTTGCTCTTCTTGGTACTCTTTCTAGAGTCTCAACATCTTTTTTACATCGGGATGACCAAAACTGGATGCAATATTTCAAATGTGGCCTTGTAAAGTGGTATTAACATGTCACGTGATCTTGATTCTATGCCTCTGTTAATGCAGCCTAGAACTGTGTTGGCTTTTTTGGTGGCTGCAGCATATTTTAAGTGATTGTCCACTAGGACTCCATGAGCCCTCTCGCAGTTATTGCTGTTGAGTCAGGTACCACTTATTCCAGACATGTCAAACACAAGACCTAGGGGCCGGATGTGGCCTGCGATGTGGTTTCATGTGGCCCGCGAAGCCATCCTGGAAACAGTGAGGGAACAGCCTCCTCTGCCTTGGCCCTGGCCCAGGCCAGCTGGGAGCCAATGTACAATTTTGTGGTGGCCATCTGTGCTGAAAGAATTCAGTCTTAGCTCCACAAGGCTGTGTGGAAACAGCAAGGGACCGCCCCTGCTGCATCGGCCCCGCCCCCTGGGTGCATGCTGGGGAGGTATCACCCTTTGTGAGGAATGAAGAAATGCATCATCACCTGGATGTGGAAGTGGCCAGCAAATGGCCCTTACCTACTTCACATATCCAGCTTGATGGGTTCTGGGGGAGGGGTTTCAGCAGACTCTTCCAGTGGACTATGCCTTGGCGCTTGCCCTGGTCCCACCCCCTTCTGCCAGAGACCCTCCGATCTGTCCCAGGCCCCCACAGGCACCCTTGACGCGAATGATGTAGAGCTGACCACGCCCACCCAGTAGGCCACACCCACTCCAGCCACACCCACCCAGTAGGCCGAGCCTACCCTGGCCACACCTACCTGGCCCCCCGAGGACAACCACAATGCTGATGCGGCCCTCAATGAAATTGAGTTTGACACCCCTGACCTGTTCTATATCTGTGCATTTGGTTTTCTTGAGAGATATGGAGTTTCTGGCTTTGCCATTTAGAAAAGGTTACACTATTTCCTTTCAAGGAAACAAGTCAGTTTCTATTGTTCAGTTCTCTTTTGCTGGTACTGTTTTTAGAACTTGGTATTCTTCCAATGTCAAGTTACAACTCCCTGAAATCCAGGTTAGCAGCTATCTGCATTAGATCTGAACAATTATTCTGTTGACTCCTCAGTTATATGATGAGTGTAGGCATGAGTCTTCAGCCTCAGAATTAGAGGAATCTAACCAAGAGATTAATATAAAGAGTCAGTTCCATGTTTTTCCATTGAGAAAGGGACCTGCCTTATCTCTGGATCACAGGAAGATTATTAAAAAGAAAATCAGAACATTTATGTCCTACTTCATATAGGATATATTGGTTCTAAACTGAAAATAAGTTTTCAGTTAGATATGAGAAAAGGATTAAGGATTAAGATGTCTTGGTGGATCTGAAGTTGAACATGATTCAACTCTGTGATGCAGCTGGGAAAAAAAGCAAGTAAATTCTAAGCTGCATGAACAGAAACGATCAAGAGAAGTCATCGTTCCTCGTTGTAGCAGAATGGGAGGACTTGATGCTGGCCAGCTGAGGACGGCCTTCTCACCATCCCCGAGTCCTCACTGACAACTTGCTGCTGCAGGACATCTCAACACCATAAATTCACTGCGGGGATAACTCACTGCAGGCGCTGGATGGAGACCCGGGTGGGTGGGCAAGTGAGTGGGCTGTCAGGGGAGGGGTGACGGGCAGTGCTACGCTGGATGGGAAACAAATGGGGATAGGGTGTCACAATGAGAAGCCCTCACTGCCCTGCAAGGTGTTTTTTAAAACCCCATTGCTTAATGTTTGATGGTGTCTTGCTCTGAAAATAAGAGTAGCTTTGGAAGTAATGGGGTGGAATGTCAGCTTTGTTTAAAAAACTGAAACGGCTTGTTTTGAGTTGCTTTCAAATCCTTGCCCATCAAGCAAAGTTTGCATCTGCATTTAGCTGTGGGTCTGATGCACTATGGAAATAGGACTATGTGGAGAGGAAAGCTTGGAATCCAAATTGAAAAAAACCCTCTTCTCAGCATTACTCTTTTCACAGGATCGGTGTCAGCTTTGGGGTGATACTTTGCTGTGACTCTCTGTCCAAACACACTCTGCACATGACCAGAAACCCCATGAAATCACCCACCTGGGTTTGGGGGAAAGCACTCTGCACATGGTGGACTCTTTCTCTGCAGATGTTTAAACAAAAGATGGATGGCCCTTTATCTGGACTAAGGATTTTGGCACTGGGTAGAACGTTGGACTCTTTGGTCTCCCAAGTGCCATCTACATTCTACTAAATAAACCTAGAAGTTAAAGCCAAGGCAGGCTGAATTCTAGCTGAAGTTTTAGAGGACAAAGACAATTCAGTCCAGGTACAGAAGAGGGAGATTTCTCAGGCAATCAAACTGCAAAGGTAAATGGTTGCACAGGCTAACAATAGAAAATAGGCCGAATCAGATTGCTTTCATCCATCCTGCTACTATTCTACCTCTTAAGGTTCTTGTATGTGCTTATGTCCTTATAGATTGAAAAGTATCAGTAGATTCCACCAACCTAGACATGAGGCTTTATTCTTGTTTTTAACTGCTGACAGCAAAACAGAGATACTTGCTTAGATCCACTTTCATTAACTGAATCTGGCCATAGTCCAGATGTGAGCACAGAGTTCTTCTATTGGAACACATTGGCTCAAAGTTTTGGTACCCTCTTGAGATTAAAGTTGTTAAGTTAAGCCTTCTGTCTAACATGCATTTTCTTCAAGAGGAAATGTACCATGATTAATAACAATAGCATACATCAGCAAGCAGTCTGCCATTGTTTCTCCAGCAGTTTGCAAGCAGACCTGTTCTTCAGAGGAAACATGTAATGATTCTAACTAATCAAGGCTTTGACTAATAAGAGAGAAAATAGGTTCCAAGCAGACTGATAAGCAGTATTGCCATTCCTACATGTGGAATTCTCCATGAACTGAGTATATATTCCTGTCATTCAATAATGTGACTCTGTGGTGTTTAATATCTTTCCAATCATTTCCAACTGAAAGACTAGAAATCTTGCTTTGGGATCAGGATTATCTATTCCAGTGGTTCTCAACCTTTCTAATGCCGTGACCCCATAATACAGTTCCCCATGTTGTGGTGACCCCCAACCACTTATACATCACCGGGTGCCAGGGGCATGGCCAAAGAAAAGGGGAAAAAAATGGCGGACAGCCTTGTTTGGCGACCCCTGTGAAAAGGTCGTTCGACCCCAAATGGGGTCCCGACCCACAGGTTGAGAACCACTGATCTATTCAGAGGCCTCTATGCCCTCACTCATTGCCCAGTGTTTGAATCTCTGGATGGTACTAAGCAGAGAAAGTTATTTGCCTATGAAACTCTAAGCCTTACCCAAATTGCCAAATAACAGAGTAGAAGGGATCTCCTATACTTTTCCAGACAAATGGCTGTCCAATCTCTTCTTTAAAAACCTCCAATGATGGAGCACTCGCAATTTCCGCGGGCATTGATTAATTTTTAAGGAAATTTCTCCTTAATTCTATGTTTGATCTCTCTTCCATCCATTTATTTCTTGTCCTGCTCTCAGGTGCTTTGGAGAATAGGCTGATCCCCTTTTCTCTGTGACAGTCCACATTGTTCTTAAAAGCAGTCTAGCTTTCAGCCTGTGGAACTTTAATGTTTTAGTTTATTTTAATTATGCTGGGATAAATTTTGAATGACAGTCTTGCTGTGGTCTAGTTTATACAGTCTCTTTGTTTTGAATCTGATTTGATTTGTATACATGTTTTAACTAGAAGACATTGAATTATTGTGGGTTTTATTGTATACCGCCCAGAAAGACTATTGAGTGGTTTAAAATGTTAAATAAATACATAAATAGAATCCAGGCCAGCCAACTGGGAGTTTTAATTCTAACTTATACTGACAGCAACCAGCTGGTTTAGATGGTATCCTCTGAGCTTTTGGAGGAAATTCAATATGTCTCTAAAGTTTTAGGTTTATCTTCATCAGTTAAGAAGATCCTGACTCCTACAGACCATAGTGAAAACACCAGGTATCAAGGACACTTTCCTGCAGATAAGTAGAAGGAAAATTGGCAGAAAAAATAATAGTGGAAAATAGAACAGAACAGAATAGAATAACAGAGTTGGAAGGGATCTTGTAGGTCATCTAATCCAACTCCCCGCCGAAGCGGGTGACCCTACAACATTTCTGAAAGATGATAGTCCAGTCTCTTCTTGAAAGCTTCCAGTGATGAAGCTCCCACAACTTCTGAAGGCAATTTGTTCCATTGGTTGATTGTTCTCACTGTCAGAAAATTTCTTCTTATTTCTAAATTGAATCTCTCCTTGATCAGTTTCCATCCGTTATGTTTGTTATTTTATGTTTGTTTATTTTGACTTTCTAGATCAGTGGTTCTCAGCCTTTCTAATACTATGACCCCATAATACAGTTCCCCATGTTGTGGTGACCCCCAAGTGGGTGTGGCCATCAATAAGAGGGAGCAGGACAGCTAGGGGAAAGGGGAAAAAATGGCGGACAGTGTGGTTTGGCGACCCCCGTGAAATGGTCATTTGACCCCAAATGGGGTCCCGACCCACAGGTTGAGAACCACTGTTCTAGATGGTGAGCATGAGGTCAAGGACTATGTCTTTTTTTGCAAGTTGCTTTTAGATATAGCGGTCAAATAGTAGGATATAAATCTAGTCAAGCAAAAAATATTGGTTTTAATTAAAAAAACAAATTCACACTGGTTTCTAACTACAACAAAACAACTGACTAGGTGATAAACAGGTTATATCTTAGGTATTCTAATATAATCATAGAATCTTAAGGCTGGAAGGGACCCTGGAAGTCTTCTAGTCCAACAACCTGCCAAAGGCTGGAGTGCTTTTTTCATCCTAGACAAATGGCTATCAATTCTTTTCTTGAAAACCTCCAGCGATGAAGCACCCACAACCCACAACTGAGAGGCAAGCTCTTCTAGTAATTTTTCTCTGTCAGGAAATTTCTCCTTAGTTCTAGCCCCTCAAATACTGGAATATAGCTATCACCCCTAATCCTTCTCTTCATTAGGCTAGGTGTATCTAGTTTCATTAACTGTTCATCGTACAGTTTAGCCTTCATATCTCTTATCATCTTTGTTGCTCTTCTCTTCATTTTCTTCATTGTGGTAACCAGAACTGGGGCTTCCCGTTTTGAGCAGTAGCGCAAGTAGCCAAGGGATCGAGGGGCTCTGCACCCTACGGTTGATTCTTTTCTGTTTGGGGACTTTAAATGGGCCTGAAGTTGCCCCAAAGAGAAGACAAAGAAGGAAGGAAGCCCTGCCAACTGCAGAGAGATGGCGGTCAATCCAGTCATTCAGGGAAAGCCCTCCAGAAACCAACAAAAGAAAGGCTAGCTTTACTTCAGAGTCTAGCCCAAGCTACAAACAGCTGAAGCCAAAAAGCACTAACTTAAGCTTGATTATAAATGGCGTGTTTGGAACTGGGTAAAAATACTGATTCTCTCTCTTCTACTCAATAATTGATTTCCTGAGAAAAAAAAAACCAAGCAAAAATCCTCCAAAACTGAGAGGAGGGGGATTTTTGTTCCACCCTCCCACAGACGGAAGCAGCAAATTAAATTTTTATGGGGGACAGAAATATACTGAAATGAAATGAACATAAGACTTAAATGTGGAGAAGTGTGAAATTGGTGGAATTAGTTAAGATTTTCTTGGCAAAAGTTTATTGATGAAAACAGAAGACAATGGACTGTTTTGAAAACTGAAAAATGAACTGGTGCTGACATCTAGTGGTGGATGAAAATATACAATTATAACTGCTCTAATACAGGAATTGGCAAGCCCAGGAAAAGATAACTTGTTTTTCTGATCTTCAACACTTTATCTAAACAAAGAATAGCTATAATAAAGAAAAGAAAACATTTTGGGCTATCTACAAAGCAAGAATCATAAAACGTAGAAAAAAAATGACCTTCCTGGATTATAAAGACTTATTGAACTGTGACACTAAAACTGTTTGCAAAAAAAGGAAAACTTTGCTTTTTGGCTATTATGGAACATCAGAGATCTGCAGAAAAAACATATCAAGGAAAAACAAATACTTTCCAGGAGGAAATGTATGCTATGTTACAACTAATACAAATGACAATGACTTCAAACCACGAGGAAATTAAAAATAACTTTGAAAATTTAAATGAACACATCTTCAATTTAACTTCACAACAAAATTTCTCAGAAAAGAAAAAGAGAGAGCAATCAAGTAAAGCAGATAACTGAACATAAACCAGAGGATTTAAAGATAGAATTTAACAATGGAAGGAACTATGATTTAACCCAGATGGAGAACAATTTGCAGGAAATATTGGACTTGGAAAAGACAACCTATACTTCAAGTTTGCAAAATAAGTCTAAGTATAAGAAAAAAGATTCGACAAAATGGATTACAGAGCTGTCAGGAGAACTACGAGAACTTGAGAGACAAAAAATGATAAGAGAAACTAAGAGAGAAAGAAAGAAAACGATTTTTCAAGGAATACGAAGGAAAAAAACATTCCCACAAAAACACTTTACTTGACCCATCTCTTGTACTTACAACAATATCTACAAAACTATGGGAAGACCTTTTGGTCCAGTGGAGCATATTGATTAGGAAAGATGTTTGGCAAAAAAAAGAGGCTAAAGTTAGAATTAAGAAATTAGATGATGGGATTTATCAGATGGAATATTTAAAGATTAAGCACTTGTCTGAATATGGTTAAAGAAATAAAAAATTGGATATGAATGAAATTTAGTTTAAGAGGGATAGTCTCTTTAAGTAACATAGTACTTTTTATGATTTGAGAAATATAAAAATGTTGGGATGATTTATATGAGGGAAATGTTTTAGATACTCAAATGTAATGGATTTTGAGAAAATTTCAGTTGATCAGAATATTTTCAATAGTTCTAAAAGATTAGCTGTGGATTTATTAGATGGAATACTTAAAGATTAAATATTTGTTTGAATATGGTTAAAAAGAATAGAAAGATTTTGGACATGTATCTTAGTTTAAGAGGGACATATTTTTCAAGTAGTATATTATTTCCTTTTTTCTTCTCTTTTTTATGTTTTTGTTTTAAAATATGAGAATGTAAAATTGTTGAGATGGTTTGTATGAGGAAAAAGTCTTAAATACTTAAGTGTAATTAAGAAAATCTTAACAGGTAAAAAAGTTTTTGAACATTATGGGGAAAATAAATTTAAATAAGAACTTTAAAAACAGGATCTATGATAAGGTGACTAAGATGATTAATTAGAAAAGAAGCTTTACACTGATGAAATTGTTACTTGTAGAAATACTAGAAAAATGTTTATATTTAATTGTTATCTATCAAAATACTAAGAAATGTACTAATTTAAGGTTAATAAATGAGAATATTATTGGAAGAGGAGAAAATCAAGGAAAGCTACTATGTGGATTATGGAAACTAATTGTTATTGATTGTTTGTAAATATAAACCCAGACAACATGCTGTTTACCAAATATCAAGGTGATTATGTTAAAAATAATAACATATATATACATATACACATACATACGTATAGGTCTTTGGTTATTCGGGTTTTCTCCCGCGTCAAATTGGAAGTGTCTTGGCGATGTTTCGACAAAGTCTCATTCGTCATCTTCAGGCTGGTGTTTTCTGCTTCGTGCTTCGAGAAGCAATGTGTGATCATAGCTATTTCTTCCTTTTAACTGCCAGTGGGGGTATGAACTGATTGGGTGGGAGCTTGGCTGTTTTCTGATTGGGTGGAGGTGTGTTCTGATTGGTTAGGGGCTTGGCTGTGCTCTGATTGGATGGGGGAGTGTTCTGTTTGGATGGGGGCTTTGTTGTGCTCAGGTTAGTCTGAGTTGCAGGGGGATTAGAGCTGGTGAGCTGCGTTGCCCTTGTTTGGCTTCGTGTTTGTGGTCGTGCCTTATCTTCATGGTGGGTGTCAGTTTGCTTTATGTATGGATTGGAGGGGTTTAAAGTGGCTAATGATGCAGCTGTGGTCTGGCTTCTGGTTTGTGGTCATGCCTCATCATCGGTGTGGATTTGGGTTTGCTTTTTGTGTGGATGTATGGTGGTGACATCCTGTGTGGTTTTCATGAATGGGGGTCTGGTGTCATTCTTTGTGTTAGGAACTCGTTTATCAAAAAGGGCGGGTTTCCAAATGGCTGGTAGGCGGGAGGTATCATTTCATTTATTCATGCTGTGTGGACATTTTTCTATCTCGATGGCTTCTCTGATTATTCTGTTATTAAAATGTTCAGTTTTGGCGATAGTTCTGATCTTTTTAAAGTCAATTTCATGTCCTGTGGCCTTAAGGTGTTGAACCAGGGAAGAAGTTGGTTCCTCTTTTTTGACTGAGTTCTTATGTTCTTCAATGCATGCACTTATTCTTCTGTTGGTTTGTCCGATGTATGTGGTGGGACAAGTGGTGCATGGGATTTCATACACTCCTTGATTTTCTAACTCAGTTTTGTCTTTGGGGTTTCTTAGGATGGTGGATATTTTTCTGTTTGTGCAGAATGCTGTCTTGATGTTTGTTTGTGGAGGATCTTGCTGATTCTGTCTGTGGTGCCTTTTATGTATGGGAGGAGGGCTTTGCCGTTTTCTTGTTCTCTGTCTTGGATTTTAGTGGGGGTTTCTTTTTGGATTAGTTTGGTAATCTTATTTCTTTGGAATCCATTGGATGTTAGTACATTAGTGAGAGTGTGTAGTTCGGTTTTTAGGTGTTGTTCATCAGCTAAGCGTTTTGTTCTGGAGATGAGTGTCTTGGCTACGGAGTTGATCTGTGCTGGGTGGTGGTGTGAGAGAGCATGCAGATAGCGGTTTGTGTGTGTTTTCTTCTGGTAGATGGTGTGTCCTAGGGAGCCATTGGATTTCTTGTAGACTAAGACATCCAGGAAGGGAAGTTGGTTGTTAGCTTCTGTTTCCATGGTGAACTGTATTTTGGGGTGTAGGCTGTTGAGGTGTGTGAGGAAGTTGTCCAGTTTTTCTTTTCCATGTGGCCAGATTATGAAGGTGTCGTCTACGTATCTGAGCCAGAGTTTGGGTTTGTGATCCGATTTTTCTAGAGCTTGGGTTTCAAAGTGTTCCATGTAGAGGTTTTCAATGACAGGTGAGAGGGGTGATCCCATGGGTGCTCCTTCTATTTGTTTGTATTTTTGTCCATTATAGATGAAGTATGTGTTGGATAGGCAGTGGTTGGTCAGATCTAGGATGTGTTTGGGGGGGTTATATTTGTTTTGGATAGCTGTCAAGGCTTCTTTGATTGGCACTTGAGTGAAGAGGGATATGACATCGAAGCTCATGAGTAGGTCGCTGGGCTGTAAGTTTTGTTTCTTTATGATCTCTATGAACTGGAATGAGTTTTTTACGTGTGAGGTGATGCATTCTGCATAGGGATGTAGTTGTTTGGCGAGAAATTTGGCTAGGTTTTGTAGAGGTGAGCGTATGGAGCTGACTATGGGTCTAAGTGGGGTTCCTTCTTTGTGTATCTTGGGAAGACCATAGAGCTTAGGGCATCTGGATGATTTCTCTCTGGGAATAATTTTTTGCTGGATCTCTTCGCTAATGGGGGAGGTTTTTATTTTGGATCTGGTGGTTTTTTCCAGGTAGGTGGTAGGATCTGTGTTTAGGGGTTTGTATGTGGAGTCTTGGAGTAGGTTGGTTAATTTGGTTTGGTAGTCAGATGTGTTCATAATCTGACTAATCTGATATATATATATAAAGAACTGGATGCAGTATTCTAAGTGGGTCCTTACTAATGCAGTGTAGTGTGGTACTATCAATTCTTGTGATCATGATACCTTCCATCTGTAAATGCAACCTAAGACTGCATTGGCGTTTTGGGGAGCTGCAGCACACTGCTGGTTCATATTTAAGTGATGAGCCACTAGGACACCAAGATCCTTCTCACGATTATTTTTTCTTGTAAAAGTTTTATTAATTTTTTACAATAACAACCTTAGTGCCTGGTGTACCGTGTGCTGTCTTGGTTCTTGAATTTTTTTTTACAATCAATAAAAGTTAATTAACAGCCAATAATAATTAATTTTTATGTTTACATAATTAGTATATCAATTGATAATATATTTCATTGATCCTCTCTTCTTCCAATAGTATTCTCCTTCTTCAGCATTAAACAAATATAACTTTTGATATTTAATATTATCCATATATAAATGATTAAATAAAAACATTTTCTTCCATATTTATACCAATAATAATAGCGTCCATATATAGCTTTTTTCTTATCAACTTATGTTATATTCATAAAAGTCATCTTATTAATTCACCATATATCTTATTTTCATAAATCTTGTTTAAACTCAATTTATCCATAATATTCAAACAATTCTTATCAATCATAATTTTCTCAATAATTAACATCTAAATATCCAAATTTTCCACTTAAATATATCATCCCAGTATTTTCATATTTCATATATTATAGAAATACTATACTACTTATCCGTCGTAACATCTACCTATAACATCTTTTTTAATCAATTTATATTTCACTTCTATTTGTAAAAATTAATAAAATCATTATATATCCTTTTTTCAAAATTCTTATTAAGCCTAATTTCCCCACAAAATTGTAGTCATTCCTTAATCTTAAATCTTTTCAAACTTAATTTGTCTTTAAAGTTCAAACTTTTCCTTCACTTTCATCATCCTAATATTTTTACATTTTGTGTCTTATCAAAAAATACCATATTACTTATATCTCTTATTCCATTTATTCTAAAGCCCCTTTATAGACAAAGTTATTTGTTTATTTAGCCATATTCAAACAAGTGTTTGCTCGTATAATATTCCATCTGGTAGGGTGAGTCAAATCTCTTAAGCCCGTCTCTAATCTTCTTCCTTTGCCAAATTGTTTTCCAAATTAATATTTTTGACTTGTCAAATAGTTCTTGTATTTTTGTAGTTGCTGCTAGACATAGAGGATAGATAATACGTAAGATGTATGCTTTTTGACTCCCAAACAGTGATTCTCCTAGCAGTGTCTATTTTGTTAAGTCTTCTTTCTTCTCAGGTTTATTTTGACATTCTAATGCATAAGATATCTTTTCCATATTTATTGTTGTATCCAAATCTTGTGAAGTTTTTCTTGTTTGTATTAAGTTATAGTTCCCTTCATTTGTGACTTCGCCAATTAAGTCATTTTTTTCTAGTTCACATTCTGTTATCTGATTTGTTTGTGCATTCTTTACTATCATTCTTTGATTTTTGTGATTATATGCCTGAATAATTTATATAATGAGCAAGCCCCCAAATTGGAGGACCCCCACCTCTTCCTCCTAGGACTGAGAACAAGGTTTGAGGACCCATTTATTGCCCTCAAAGCAGAAGAACAAATCCACAAGATAAAACAGGTTGGCAGACCTGCTCTGGAGTACGTATGAGAGTTTTGCAAGATAGCTGGTCGCATAGAGAGATGGCTTGAGCAGTCTCTAGTTCACCACTTCAAAGAAGGTTTGGACAATCACCTCTCTCAGGCATGCATCTACCGAGCAGTACCTGATCAGTTGCACGAGTGGTACCAGACAGCCATAAGACTACACATTCAGCTTGCCCGCTACAACAAACTGCCCTGACCTGAAGCCGAGCAGAGGCTAGAGCAACTCAAATGGCAACCACCACCCCAAAAACCTCAAACTGCTATGACTGCTGAAAGACCCAAGCCACCTGCAGGTCCGCCAACCAAGTGCTTCCGATGCGGACAGCAGGGACATGTGCAGTGAATTGCCCAGTCCCCTACCCCCAACAGCAGAATAGACCGGGACCAGTAGTGAGAAAGAAACTTGCCCAGCAGCCAACGAGAGAGAAATCCAACTGGATCACACAGGAATCCATTACCCAAATCACATCTCCCATACAGGAGGACACCAGGACTCAGGCTGGACCCACCTCCACTCTACCCTCTTTAGACAGTGATGACGAAGGAGAGAATGATCTGATGGTGAGCTGACACATCCCACTTTTCTCACTACCTGCCAAACTCATAATCCCTAAGTCAGGGCACAAGTAGATTTAAAAATGCTAGTTGATTCTGGATGCTCTTGATGTGTCATTAGCTTGCCATTTGCCATGAAAATGGGCATATGAGCAAAACTGCTCTCCAAACCTGTGAGGTTTGAGCAAGCCAATGGCTTCCTGATGGGAGGGACTTTAGTCACGCAATTCACTGAGCCCCTATGCCTAGAAATAGGTGAGCACTGGGAGTTTATTTGCTTCCTGGTGGCTCCAAAAATGACTGAGCCTGTGATCCCAGGATTAGCCTGGTTGGACAAATGGAAGCCATTTATCTGGTGGGAGAAAGGAATGATCCTACCTATAGGGCCTAAACCCCCATTGATTCAACAGACATTACAGGAAACTTTAGCCCACCTAATGAGCAAGTGCACATGACTGCCTCACTGCCACCAGGCGAACCACTCATCCCCAGCAAGTACCGGGACCTAGCAGAGGAATTTAGTAAGAAAGAATGTGATGCCCTGCCTCCTCACCGATCCAATGATTGCTCTATTGAATTGTTGCTGGGAGCCAAACTCCCACAACCAAGAATGTGCACTATGTCCCCCCTCAAAATGGAGGAGATGCAGTGATACATGGATAAAAATCTAGCAAGGGGATTCATTGAATGGGCCAGGTCTGCGGTGGGGGCCCCTGTGTTGATATAAGGGTTTCAATGCTGTGAGTGTGGAAAATAAATACCCCCTCCCCCTCCTGAAGGACTTACTAACCCACCTGGCTAAGGAAAGTGTCTTTACTAAATTAGACCTGAGAGAGGCATATTACCAGGTGATAATAAAGGAGAGAGACGAGTGGAAAAGTGCCTTCAACTGCCCTATGGGGAGCTATCAGTTCAAAGTCATGCCATTTGGATTACAGGGGGCACCAGCCATATTCATGCAGTTGATTAATGAGGTCCTACACGATCATTTATATAAAGGGGTTCTGGTGTATCTTGATGACATCCTGATATACAGCACAAATCACATAAAGCTGGTGAGAGAAGTGTTAAAGAAACTATTAAATGCCAAGCTTTATGTCAAACTGTCAAAATATAAATTTCACCAGACCCAATTAGATTATCTTGGCTATAGAATTTACAACAAGGGCATTGAAATGGACCCAGCCAAAGTGAAAGCTGTAATTGAATGGCAGCCTCCAAAGAATTGCAAACAGCTCCAGAGCTTCATAGGTTTTGCCAACTTCTACCATCAATTCATCCCCTCCTTTGCTGAAATTGCCCTACCCCTTACAGAACTACTCAAAACAGGCAAAGGAGGAGGGAAACCACAACCGGGCCAACCACTAGCATGGACTGTGGGCTGTCAAACCACTTTTGAGAATCTAAAAAGACTACTTGCTGTTGAGCCGGTCCTAAAGCACCCCTGCCCAGGGGAACCCTATGTAATTCAAGCCGACGCCAGCAACCTAGCCATCAGAGCTGTATTGCTTCAAAAGAACCAAAGAGGAATCTTGCAGTCCTGTGCCTACACCTCGAAAAAATTTACTGAAAGTGAAAGGAGGTGGGCAATCTGGGAGAAGGAGGCGTTCGCAATTAGATGGGCTCTATTAAACTGGCGACACTATCTAGAAGAGACCAAGGTGTCTTTTGAAGTATGGACAGATCACAAAAATCTAGAAGCACTGAAAACTCCCCACAAATTGTCCCCAAAGCAAGTGCAGTGGGCACAGTACTTTAACAATATTAACTTCACTCTAAAGTACATACCGGGAGGAAAAAAACTTCCTAGCTGATGCTCTATCCAGGCTGCCCCAGTACAAAAGTGAACGTGAAGAGGTTAACAAGGCAATTATCTTCAATCCAGAAACTGCTGCTCAACTCATGCCTTGCAGAGCCCCTAACCATGATGACCCTGGGGCAAAGAAAATAAAACAAGAGCTCCTCACCAATCAATGGTTCAAAGACAATCATACCTCCCTAACATGCAGGGATGGTTTGGTTTACAAGGGGGGGAATTGTACTTGCCAGAAGCCCTCCATATCAATGCTCTCAAACACAGCCATGACATAAAACAGGCTGGACACTTTAGATATTTAAAAACTCTATATCTCATCCGCTGGGAGTTTTGGTGGCCAGGTTTAAAACAGGATGTGGAAAATTATGTCAGGAGTTGTACTTTATGTGCCACCATGAAAAGAATTCCAGGAAAACCCCTGGGTTACTACAACCAGTGGTAGACCCTTCTCAACCTTGGGAAGAAATTGCTATGGACTTTATAGTAGACTTACCTGAAAGTAGAGGAAATACTGTCATCTGGATGGTGATAGACCAATTTTCAAAGCAGGCTCATTTCATCATCTGCAAAGGGCTCCCATCTGCCCAACAAATGGCTAAACTGTTCTTGAAACATATCTACCGGCTGCATGGCACCCCTAAACGAATAATATCGGACAGGAGGGTGCAGTTCACAGCTATGTTTTGGAGGCGTTTTCTTAAATTAATTGGATCATCTCAAGGTCTGTCATCTTCTTTTCACCCATCTACCAATGGGGCCACGGAATCCGCTAACAAGATGGTGGAGCAATATCTCAGATGCTGTGTTTCCTACCAACAAACCAACTGGACTGATCTCCTTCCTTTTGCAGAGGTGGCGTACAATAACTCTGTTCACAGCAGCACTGGCTTCACACCTTTCACAGTAGCCACAGGAAAAGAGTTCAGCCCAATACCTGAATACCCCCAAGCACCTCCACCTTCTCAGACACTTGATCAATGGGTGAGGGGTGGGAAGAGGTTTGGAAAGCCATGAAAGCTGCTTTAACAAAGACTTCCGAGACTTATAAAAAGGCAGATAAAAAGAGAGCCCCTCAAAGAACATTCCAAATTGAAGAAAAGGTTTATCTGTCAACTAAATATTTACACCTTAAATTACTCAGTACAAAATTAGAATCAAAATTCTTGGGGCCTTTCCCCATCATATGGATCATCAACCCAGTCACAGTAGAATTAAAACTCCCTAGGCTTTTAGGGAGAATTCACCCTGTCTTATATTGCAGCTTGTTGAAACCTCTTCGAGAAACCACTTTAAGACCTCCCCCTAAGAAGGCACCCGGGCCCCTCATAGTGGCAGGTCAAACTCATTATGAAGTAAAGCGTATTCTTGATTCTAGAATTTTTAAAGGGAAATTGCAGTACCTAGTACAATGGAAGGGATACTCACTATCTGAAGCCACTTGGGTGAAATCTAGCGATGTGAAAGCTGACAGACTCATCAAAAGGTTCTATAAGAAACACCCTAACAAATTGAGAGACAGTTCCTAACATATGTTTTTGTTTATGCTACAAGATCTGTCCTTTTTGTAAGGGGAAACCGGATGTCAACACTGCTAATATCGGATGTTCTTGCTTTGCCAACATATGGAGATGCAGCCTTTTTCTTTCTTATGCTTTACTCTTAGAATTAGATGATACTGGGTGGGAGGAGGAGAAATGTGATGGAAGTTAGTTAGACATAACAATATTGTAATAGTGTGTGAATTCAGGGCTTTTGAAAGAAAAAATGATAAGAAATGGCAGGTTGGAGGACTGGAGGGAAAGCCTCCAATTTCAAACCAATTGGAAAATGTGATTTATGATGTTAATTAGAGGAGGGAATTGTACTTTGATACTATGTGCTAAGGGGAGGGGAATTCAGATTTTGGTTTCACTTATGTATGTGCCGATGCTATGGTGCTCGAATAAAGATTCTTTAAGGTAAACAATGCTTCAAAGTTCTTTGAAGAGTTTCATCTGTTGTAACCATGACACCTCATGGTTTAGAGCTATTGTGATTTGTATCTGTCATAGCATAGCATAAATTTCTTCTTTTAAAGTATTTGGCTTGTCTTAAAATGTTGCTTCTATAGGTTTTTTATCTTTACGGTTGAATCCTTCAAGAGTAGATATTAAGTGTGGCTTCCTATCATTTTTTAATGAATCCATATTGTCTCCCCCTTTCAAGTAATCCATTATAAGTGCCAGTCTCTGTAATTAGCCTTGTCAAGCTAGCCAAAACTCAAAATCCAAACAGTCCAATTTTATATAGTTCTTGTCTATATATATAATTTTTATAATCCACTGTAATTTTCAATTGTCAAGGTTTCAGTAAAATCAATGTTTTATAACAATTCTTTCTTTCAGGGATCAATTGTCAATCAATCAGAATTGTAATTCAGTATATTTAGCTACCTTAAATCCTTCCTGTAACTTTCGCTCTCAAAACTTAGTCATAGATCAAAGTTTTTAAGCAATGCATAAGTTTAGGCCACAATCAAAATATTTCTTTTCCTTCAAACATTTTCCAGTCTTATGGCTGGCCCAGTATATAATCTCTTCTTTGTCCCCTGGCAACTATCTTCTTAAAGGTTATTAGAGTTCATGGGAACAGATTTTTCTTTGTTTCTGGGTGTTGTCTTTAATGTACTATATTCTAGTTGTCCACTAGATGTCAGCAAATATTTGTTTTCCAGCTCTTTCAGGCAGGAAGTTCTTATTATTTTTCCTTTTTATATATAATTTCATCAAAATCCTTTAGAATATAATCTTAGCAGTTTGTTTTAGTTTCTAAATTTGATCAGATTGTAGTATTTTAAATTTAATTTCAATATGTTTCTTTCCTCCTTAAAGGTTAATTCACTGCTTCCATCTGTGGGGGAATGGGAATGTAGTCCCCTCCCCTCACTTTTGGAGGTTTTTTGCTTTGGGGATCTTTATCAGGGACTTAGTGGCAAAATAAGGGAGAGAAGATCAAATACTTTCACCAATTCCAAGCACGCTGTTCACCTTTGTTCTTGTTAGTGCTCTTGGACTTCTCGGCTGCATATGGCATGTGGCTAGCCTTTCTCCTTTCGGGTTTGGATGACTTTCCTCAGATCAAATGAAGTGATTGCTGTCGCTTCATGATCAACGGGGTGCCCCTGCTTCACAGTCACCTCTTCAGGGTGACTTCAGACCCATCTAGGGTCCCGCTGGCAGGGCAAAACTAGCCGTGGGGAGCAGAGGTCTGCTCTTCCACAGCCATGCGCTACAGGCGCAAAACCAGAAGTCCCCTCTCATAGTTATTACTGTTGAACCAGGCACTGCCTATTCTATACCTCTGCATTTGATTTTTCCTGCCTAAGTGCAGGATCTTACTTTTCACACCACTGAACTGTGCATCTTGTTCCTTTTGAATTTTGAGCCTACCTTCCAAAGTGTTAGCAATTCCCTCGAGCTTAGTGTCATCTGCAAATCTGATGAGTTCCCCTATGACAGCAGTTCTCAACCTATGGGTCGCGGCCCCATTTGGGGTTGAACGACCATTTTACGGGGGTCGCCAAACAACGCGATCTGCCATTTTTCCCCCTCAGGGTGCGCCGCCGCGCATGCGCGCCGCGCCGCTCATGCGCGGCGCGTCCGTGTGACGGGGGTCGCCGTCACACAAAGGTTGAGAACCGCTCTCCTATGAAGATGTTGAAGCACTAGGTCCAAGACAGAATCTCGAGATGACTAAACCCATTGCATGCTCCCCGTTACGTAGATATAATTCCATTGAAAATTACATGCTGGGTGCAGTTGTCAGCCAACTGTGAATCCTCCTGGTAGAGATACTACCTATTCCACACTGTTTTATCTTACCAGGTAAGCTGTGGTCTACTTTGTCAAATGCCTTATTGAAATCCAAGTAAACTATATCCACAGTATTTTGCTAATCTACTAATTTAGTCACATTATCAAAGATGGCAATAAGGTTTTTCTGGAATAATCTGTTTTTAACAAACTCATCCTGGCTTCTATTTGATTGCTTTGTTCATTTCTAGGTGCTTACAAATCCACTGCTTGTTCATCTCTCAAAAGTAAAAGTAAAGGTAAAGAGCAACTTAAATCATCTTTTTAAAAAATGGACCGTAAGGGAAGAGGAGAGAGAGAAATCAATTCTTTCAGGACAGGTCAAAATAGGGGAGTTATACACCAGCATTAATATCCTTTGTGTGTGCACTTGCAGTCAATAGCATTCAGCAGTTCTTGTCAGCTGATTCATGAGACCAGAGAGACCATGAAGCCAGAGAGTTCTTCTCCCTTGTCTCTGCAGTCTCAGAGACACAGATGCTTGGAGGAGCTCCATGTTCTTTCCAAGAAAAGAAGTTCTCTGCAGCTGTGGCTCTTCTGGTGGATGTAGCGGCCTTGAAATGACACACTGTAACCTCCTAATTGTCCTTGGCTGATCTCAGAAAAAAGACGGGTTTTCAAGTTCCAGGGCAACTCTGATAAATATATATATATTGTGTGTGTGTATGTATGTATGTATGTATGTGTGTGTGTGTGTGTGTGTGTGTGTGTGTGTGTGTATATATATATATATATATATATATATATATATATATATATATATGTATGTATGTATGTATGTATATATTATTTACTGCTTAAAATACATGTATCCAGAGAACTTGCAGTTTTGATTTTTTTTTCTTGGTTTTCTTAAGTTGTAAACAAAAACAAAAAGCAGTAAAACCAAAAACAAATATAGCAGATAAATCCAATCTAAAAAAAAAACAACAAACAGAGAAAACTGGAAAAATATCCTCAAGCTGATGAGTGAAATCTGTGTGAAGGAAAACTTAGCCAGGCATTCAGAAGTGAAAATGACTTCCTGAAATAAGGCCCCTACAGTTTAGCCTTGGTCACAGAGAAGATCTTCCCCTACATTTGCATCTTGCACAGCTGTCTCTTGTCTAACACTGGAACACCAAAAATGTTTCTATAGCAAGACTTGGGGATTAGGCACACTGATGTGGGAGAGAGAGAAGAATCACCGAAGCTTTGCACTGTGATTATAAACAAACTGAACTGGTAAAAAGTGTAGCTACTCGCAAAGAATATGTCAGTACGCCTGCCATTGGAGACCCAGATTCAAGACTAAATCCAGGAGTAGGGACCAAACAGCAAATATTAAATCAGTGCTGCATCACATGCACTCTCATTTAATTCAAGACCCCAACAAGATATTTAGATATCTGTTCCTATCCTTAGACGTTCACAGATTAAGATCTTTTTCAGACATAATTTTCATCATATTAACTTGATTTTTAGATGTTGTTTGGCTTCTAAACTCTTGCTGTTATTTAGATATTGTGTCCTATGAAACCTGTATTAGCTACATTTTTGTTTTAAAATGAGATGTTATTTAAATTGTCCGTGTATTTTTATTTTAAACTGTAAAAATTTGTTTAACTCTCTAATTAAATGAATCAGCTTTAAGTGATTATCTGACTTGTATTGCCATGAGCATTTCCAATTTTTATTCTGTATCTATTTATTAAATATTTCTGCAAACAGTATTGTCTCCTGCTTCATTTCACTATTAATCCATCTTTTTTCTGCCTTATAAAAATAGTGTAGGAATTAATAAAATAAGAATTTAAAGCAGTTGCTTCTATATTAGACAGAAGTATCTTTTACAATTTAACTATCAGTTGTGTAAAGAAGTACTTTCCTTTTTCCGCCATGAACCATCCTGCATTTAGTTCCACTCGTTAAGTTTTACATTATTGAGTGAGATTGTCTGAAATATGAGCCATGCAATGTGCTTTGTGCAAGACTGTGCTTGAAAAAGATCCAGAAAGTGCAGCTGGTTCGGGGATCAGTGCTTCTTCCTAACTGGCAGTCATAGACATTCTGGCTGCTGGTCAATCTAGAGATTGCTGGTGTTAACCTTGGACTCACTAACATTTCTAAAACAGATTTGATCTGCATGTGATATTTATTCATATTTTGCTTGGGCTTAGCATATTGTGCAACTTGGAACAACAGTTAACTTGGCTTTTTTATGGTTTAAATAACGTGATCATGGTTTCTTCTTTCAATCCCAGACTAATTCATCCATCCCCCCAAAAGAGTTATGCTTTAGTTGCAGAGCAATTAACTCTTTCAGCCATGTATTTGTTGCTCCTGAAGATTTTTTTTTACTCTTTTTGTAAAGAGGGAGTTTTTTTGTTCTCATAGCATGTGTAATAATTATTTTCAGTAACTAGTATTTTACATAGCGGTTAGTAAAAATGCTGCAATTTCTACCACAGTTCCAAGTTTACGTCTATGTGTACACACACAGACATACACACACACACACACACACACACACACACAAACACACACACACGTTTATGTATAAGGGGCAACAAAATGATTAGAAAGCTAGAACAGTTCCTTAAAGGGAAAGACTACAATTATTGTAGCAATTCATAGAAATATTATTTATAAAGTAAATTTCTATTAAATATTGGGGGTTGATATACCTATATCATCTGGGTATGCATTGTTTGTTCTTAAGCAATGTTAATGTTGTAATATTTTATAAATGTTTTACACAAGTTATAAAATGCAGAGTATGGAGAACTTCTATTTTTTATTGCCAATTTTAGCATTTTGTCCTCCAACACATTAATCTACGTTTTGGTACAATTTAAACAAGACAGGATCTTCATACCTTATCTGTCAATGTTTGTGAGCCAGTTCTAAATAAGACAAAGTAATTCAGTCAATCCTGTTATATAGGCTTTATGCATTTGCTTATCTAAGATTATACAATGTATATAATATCATACAGGAATTCTCTAGAGAATATTAAAAAACGTTGAAACTATAATCTGGTGAGGAGCAATTAGTTATCATGTCAGAGCAGTACGTATCTTACTAGGAAATAAAATTGAGAAATAAAATCCAAATCCGGATATTTACTAATGTTCTAAAATGCTAAGTAATAATCAATCTGAAATATTTGCAATCAAGTAATACTTTTTCTTAATAGATTATATTTCTTTAAGTATTTGCTTGTTCCCAGGCCTAGACATTTCCTGACTTTTGTTAAGTAGACAGACTCAGTGTCTAATTGAGAGAGGATGTGAACAGACCAGATGACATGGTGTAATTCACATAAAGGAAGTCTACTGTTTTGATGTTTATAAGCTCCATATGCTAGTTGTTTGTACTTTGATAAGAGCATTTTTGGTACACAGAACAAACCACAAGATTCACTACATACCTCTATACAAAATTTATGCATCTTTTGTGTATCAGAAAGGACTGAAAAGGCAAGAAGGAGGTTGTGTTGTATACCAATCAGTGTGACTTGCTGTTTAATACTTTTAACTTAACTGAAGAACTAAGCCCAAATATTTTTAGAGTTTAATACATGATATATAGGGGATAGATATATTACGTTAAATTACAAAATATGTTAAAAAGTTTACTATTCCTATCATTATTTGTGAATAATATTGCAAATTTGTGATTTTGGGTATTTGTCAATCATACAGTTATGATATATACGAGATAGAACGTGCATAATATAGCCAAATTCTTCATTATGCTTATTTGGTTTCATCAAGAAGGAAGATTATATGATTTTACAGGGACACTTTTCAAACATAGCAAATTGTTGCCTTGAGATTGCAGAACTAAACAACAAAACATTTTAGCCTCAGCTACTGGTGCCTGTATCCCCCTCTCCAGGAAGCACATAATGGCAATGGGAAGATCCCTCTGGCCAGAGAAGGAACAGTTGCAGAGTTCTTCCTTCCTACCAGAAATAACATTTGGAACCAAACTAGCTGGTTACATATTCTACCCTTTTAAGTAGGAGGATTATCTCTTTCTCTCTTTCTGTCTTGTGGGCACAGCAATTCAATCAGTTTATGCTTTCAACAAATTCTTTATAAATTTGGTGAATGAGTAAACTATCTTGCCTTTGATGCTTTCTCCTCAAGAGTATTCCCATCTGAGATCTAAGCTTTATTAGACAGGGTTCTTCAGAATGGTGGGTAAGATTTATTAGTGTCCATGATAAGTGGCTCCAAACAATCATATGATTGTTCCCACCATTTCTGTTAATCTAAGTGGCTGGAGGGATGGAATTAACATCAACACAATTCTTAATCTGTTACATAACCCAAAATAGAAGCACTTTAGAGTGCCTACTGTAAAATGATGCCTTCCACATTTTGAAGTTAATTAGTTGATAACAATCTAGCATATTGATAAAAAGCCTAGAGAGGGGGGGGGTGGGCTATGGGAACTCCTCATCCCAATCCTGAAATGAATGTGGATGCTGAATTCTGAAGCTTTTAACACCTGCTAAATATAAGATGTATACTGTTGAGTCCTTGGCGAAAAGCAGACACGAGAAGCAGTTGTAGTTCTCAGTTTTCTTTTATTCTGTGTTCAGTTCACAAGTAGATGGCTTCAGCAGCTCCCAAAACCTCCCAGCTTCTTATATAGACATTTCCCGGGTCAATGCGATACTTTTCCCGCGCCAGCACACGCGCATGCGCACGGCGCTGGCGACAGCCTGTCTGGTCCCGGGCAGCTTTGCACCTGCCCGGGACCGCCTGCAAACGCCCCGAGCCATTTGCAAGGCTCGGGACATAACATATACATTCAAAGTATTCTGTAGAATTAGGGAAAAAACATTCCATTGTTTTATATAACTACATTTTCATTTCTATTTTAACTTTATCTGGCTGGGGTGCGTACGTGTAACATTAACTTTTTATTTTATCTACTAATGCCTTTCAGTGCATTTTCCAGAAAGATGACTTTATTACCTGCTAATAAATATGAATGGAAGAAGGGAGTTGCCTTCCATTTGCTAAGAAAAGTCATAGTACCTGCTGTCTGGAACAGCACCCCCTGGAGATGTGTATAACCCCCACCCTAACCTGCTTCCAAGTGAGACCTAAAAACCTGGCTCTTTTCCTAGATATTGGTTTAGGATATTTGGTGGGAGTAATATCTGTTCCTTCAAGTGCAACTTCATTCTTTTCTAATGTAGTTATCATCAACTTGTTTTTTATTCTTGTGAATCACTTTGAAGTCTGGCAAAAGAAAGAGAAGAAGGGAGGAAGGGAGAGACAGAAGAGAAGTCCATAAAACCATACTCAGTGCTTCCCTCCTTTTGTTGCTGAAAATAAGAAAGAATAAAGGAACATTGTGTTGAAAGCAAACAAATATGAGAGAGGTACAAATAACCAAGTGTCAAAAGATTGGGAGAAGCTGTGTTTCAAGAGGATGGAAGTGAACAAGTTAGATTCGCCCTCCAGAAGTAGAGAGTGGATATTAGCAATGGTAAGCTGCTGCTGTCCATTGAGGTTCTTCAGTAAAGTAAGGGTTCAGGAAAATCAAAATCTTCCATCAAGCAGAAAGTCTCCATGAGGACAGAAGCTTGTCACTACTAATATTCACAGAGGGAAGTATGTTTAATGGGGCGTATGTAGACACCTCAAGCATACATACTTGAGGAGTGAGAGCCATTTAATTCAATTCATATTACTATTGAAAAGCATATATTGTTTGGGTCTAGCTCAGTTCAGAAATATTTCTTTTTCTTGACCAAGTATATATATGGTAGTGAAAATAAATTATGAGTTACATGATGAAAGAAGAAGTCAACTTTAAGCATAATCTTTATTTCCAATAATTCCTGAGTCATAAAATAGGTCTTTAAAATTTAAATTTAAATCTTTAAAAATTAGAATATGGGCAGCTGTATCCCTGTGTTGAGTCTTCAGATGTGCTCATTTGCTCAGAAAAAAAGTGTTTAATTGAGAGAATTTTAAAAGGAGACTGGACAATCCATGCAGAATAGGACTATACAGAGTTGTCTGCAGGATAAATGATAAGTGACAAAGATACTGCATCCTATTTATACATGTGTATGATTTAATAAGAGAAGGTGGAGCTTGTATTGTATTGCAGAAGTGCAATACTGTTTTTGTCATTTCCCTCCCTTGCAGATATTACTAAGACTATCAGCATCTGTAAATTACCTAATCACCTACTAATAAGTAGGTGAAGTATCTAGTTACTTACCTCTTGAATAACAGGCAGCATACAACACTAGTGGCACACAGTGCAATAGTGGCAAAAAAGCTTTTTCCCTCCTGACCATGTCTATAAGCTTCCCGATTACATTTGGTCAATTGCCAATGCATCAATATTGCAGGTGATCTAGCAGAGCTCTTCTAAGCTCCTTGTGATAGCTAATTATCTCCCAGGGTTTCCAAAATATGAGTTTTGCTAATAAGGTCTGTTGATACCAAAGTAGTAATATCTGTTTATATTTATGTAAAGATTGCTCTAAGTGCATCCATTTTTTGTACTATGACTGTGCAAACCTTTGAAGCGATGCTTTATTTTGAAGCTATTTTCATGTTGCCCGTCTCCTTGAAGGGCAGAATTAGAGTGGGTGAACCTCCTGGATCTGGATGCTAAATAGGCTTCTGTGCGGCACCTGTTTCCACCAAAGGGGGGGGGGCAGACTAAATCAGCCCCTTCACATTCACCTGTCTCACAGGTGAGATGTTGAGAGGTATTATGGGGGCAACCTCTCCCCCACCCAATGGATGGAATTGGCAGGGCCAAAGAACCAAGAACGACTTATGGAGTCACTTCTGAGTAGTTTTTTTTATTGTTGTTCACCTACAAACAGAAATCTTTTCAAAGTAAAGCAACTATCTGCATAACTATTAGATATACTCTGTGAATTGCTAGGGAGTGACTGTTTTAACCCTCTTCCTGCCAACCAACTTTCCAAGCTCCACTTTGCCCTCTGATAAGGTGACCAACCGTCCTCCTTTAGGGAGGACAGTCCTCCTTTTTTAAGTTCCGTTCTCCCTCAAAAAGTGTGCTCCTATATGTCCTCCTTTTCAATATTTGAAGACTAATCTGCAGGGCTTTTTTTTCCCTCATAGAACGCTCAGAATGGCATCCCGGCACCTTTTTTTAATTTTTTTTTTCAACTTTTGCATGAGCTGTGCTACTCCCACTATTGGCTTTCGAAAGCCAATAAGAATTGCTGCTGAGCACGCCAAAACACCAGGCTGGCAAACTTTGCACATACAAGTTGTCTGTATTATTGTTGCAATGAATAAAATGTTTTTTTATTTACGATATTTTTTTCTTCAATTTATTTGTGTCCTCCTTTTCATTGTTAAAAAGTTGGTCACCTTACCTCTGAGAAAGAGCCCCTCCCTCCTATGACTCCAGACTACATTCCATCACAGGCCACTATCTGCTACTGAATGAAAGGCAGGATATTAATTAATTGCATTTTAACTGTTCCCAAGAATTTAATTGTTATGCTTTGTATACTGATCAGGCTGACCACCTGATTTGTAGGAAAAATGGGCAAAGCTCCATGATTTCAGAAACTATTTTTTGTAAGAAATTATTGTTTATATCCCTGGTTTCTGGCAGGGATAGGGTAAGCAGAATCATGACATCTTCTCTCAAATTATATAGTCATTTACACAATTATGTCAGGATACATATGAGATCAGTATGGTCTGTGTTGTATGCTTATGTATGTAGCTTTTAAGCATCAGGTTCACCATTAACAGGAGAGGGCAATATTTATGGACAGGCAGTATTACTAATTGTTAAGCTGCAAATTACTAGTCATGAACCAGTGATGTCACTAGAGGGGCAATTTAAGATTTTTTTTTCTGACAGTGCTTAGTTTGTTTTCTGGTTATGTAAATTAGATTTATCTCAAGATATACACATTAATCTTTGTAATGTTTTTATCTGTTTCAGTTGTATTTTTAATTTATTTCCCTATTTTTGGTTTTACTGAAATTTTGAATCTGTCTCATGTTTTTCAGGGAGGAAAGTCCTATACTGGACCATGTGGAGGGAGAGATTGCAGTGGGGGCTGTGAATGTTTCCCAGAAAAAGGAGCTCGTGTGAGTACCAGCATCTTATTGCATTAAAAAATCCTATTATTTTAATGGATTAGGGTTTTTTAACCATTAAATTTGGTATAGGGGTCTGAAATTAAGATATTAATGAGTATAATTAAAATATAAATGAACCAATCCCAGACATGCAGATTGACAGCTTCTTGATAAAAAACAAAATAATCTGGAGCTAGACTTTCACACCTCTGTAAAATACTCATTTATCAGAAAACAACAGGTAAGTTTATCTCTTGCCTTTACAAGTTTCACTCCTGCCTTTCCTTTTTTTAAATCCTTGGAGGATAAATTCATTCTGAAATAAAGGATAGAGAATATCATTTTTCATTCTTGAAAATACTGTAAAGATAATGCTATATACTGTATATTAGGTACTCTGTTTTGCAAAATGCCAATTTCCCAATTGTATTTTAATTGCAAGTATCTTTAAAGGCAAGAATCTCAATGGAAGCCAAAGTGGAATCTGTGGGCCCCATGGACCTCATGTTGCCACTATCTGTATTAATGGCCTTGGCTGGCAGGGGTGCCCACACAGTAGGCCTATGGCTTGTCAGAATGATGAAAGCAATGTGGGAACACAAGGAGAAACCTCTCCTTTTCACAATGTAAAAAAGTAAGGCTCTACATTTAGGCAAGAAAAACCAAATGTACAGTTTAGGATAGGTCTGTGGTGGATAGGTCTGTGATGGCACGTGTGCCACAGGCAGCACGCAGAGCTGTCTCTAGTGGCACGTGACCCATTGCTGGACCAAGCTGCTTCCCTCCTCCTCTTTGCACATGTGCAGTGCTTCATGCTCTCTGTGCATGCACAGCTCTTCGTGCTCTCTGCGCATGTGCAGCTCTTTGCACTCTCTGCGCATGCGCAACACTCCAGGAGGTGGCTGTTTGGTTTTTATTCCCCTCCTATCTGCTGGGTGGTTGCAGCAGGTTTTGGTCTCTTCTATCGTGCTTTGAGGTTACCCACGAAGCACGCTTGTTTGGGGGGATCCCCACTCTGATTGCTAAGCTTGCTTAAACCCCCTTCCTCCTCATCAGAGCCCCCCTTTGTCTGCAACCAGCCCCAGACCCAGCCCCTGCCTCGCCTTGTCTTGCCCCATGCCTCGCCCTGCCCTGCCCCCTCCCTTGCCTCACCTCGCCCTGCAGGACGAGCCTCCTACCGACTGCCCCACCTGCCAGAGAACCCCTGGATCTCCCCCAATCCTGCCTGCCCAGCCCCCCAGGCATCCCTCCCCAGGAGCAACATCGAGATGGCCATGCCCACCCAGGCCATGCCTACCCACACTACCATGACTACCATAGCCACACCCACTTGGTGGCCACGCCCCTGGCACCCAGCAATGCATAAGTAGTTTCGGGTTGCACTTTGGGCACTCGGTCTCAAAAAGGTTTGCCACCACTGGTATAGGTGGTACCTTGCTCAATAGTAGTAACTGTGAGAGGGACCTCGGAGTCCTAGTAGACAATCACCTAAATATGAGCCAGCAGTGTGCTGCAGCTGCCAAAAAGGCCAACACAGTGCTAGGCTGCATTAACAGAGGGATAGAATCCAGATCACGTGAAGTATTCATACCACTCTTCAATGCCTTGGTAAGGCCACACTTGGAATACTGCATCCAGTTTTGGTCACCACAATGTAAAAAAGATGTTGAGACTCTAGAAAGAGTACCGAGAAGAGCAACAAAGATAATTAGGGGACTGGAGGTTAAAACATATAAGGAATGGTTGATGGAATTGGGTATGTCTAGTTTAATGAAGAGAAGGATAAGGGGGGGACATGATAGCAGTGTTCCAATATCTCAGGGGCTGTCACAGAGAAGAGGGAGTCAAGCTATTTTCCAAAGCGCCTGAGGGCAGGACAAGAAGCAATGGATGGAAACTAATCAAGGAGAGAAGCAACCTAGAACTAAGGAGAAACTTCCTGACGGTTAAAACAATTAACCAGTGGAACAACCTGCCTCCAGAAGCGGTGAATGTTCCAACACTGGAAGTTTTTAAGAAGAGACTGGACAGCCATTTGTCTGAAATGGTATGCCTTAAAAATAAATAAGAATTTCCTATCAGAACATTTAAACATTCTCATTAAAGAGAAATAATCTTAATCAGGAAGGAACATTTCAGTGTCACTTTCCTAATGAATAAATAATACAACAATGATTGAGGTCATTAGAGGTACTGGCATTAAAAAGCAAGACAGACGATTTTCAGATGTTACCCTATTTTTGAAATTATTGTGCTGTTCTTATTCTAAAACTATTAAAGCATTTTGGGTCTTGGAGAATATAATTTTTGGAAAGTTTAATGTATGATATAAATGTTGAAATTCCTCAAACTCACACTTGCTATGTATGTTATATTTATAGATCTTTTATGGATGCCTTTTAATATTAATATTGCTTATGTTTATTTATTTCTCTACTACAAACAACAAGATATCCTCTGGGTATTTTCACTTTATAAATTAGGAAAATAAGTCAAATGACTGAGAGAAAAATACAATTTGTGTAATTTACTACAAAGATGAGGGAAGGTTAAGAAATAATGGAAACACCTTTTTAAATTTTTTTGAATTATTAAGTTACTGTGTATAGCTATTTTTTCAACAATATTTACATGAGAAAAACTTTCATCTTCCATATCAGGATACAGAGATCTAACTGATTGAGGAAAACTTTTTAAACTTAATTTTCCCAATACTATGCACATTTTGATGGAACACAATCCCTTGCCTCTGATCATCCCAGGTTTTAGTTTCTGAAGCCCCAAAGGAAATGGGGAGGGGGAATGAGCTAAGATCACAGATGTTGGGGGTGGTGGAAAAGGAAGCCCTTCCTGATAACATTTGGCAAGAAAGGAAATACAAGAGCAGATATGTTTTGTTTTGTTTGTGGGTGGGGTATAACTCAGTTCTTTAGTGTTCCAACTTATTCAATATCATTAGCTTCCTTCTCTCTGAAATTTGTCCCCTGAAATTCCTCCAGGAGTGGGATTCACTTATCAATTCATTTCAGGTCCAGGTCACAATCTACATAACTGTGGAGCCATGCCAGTTCAGATGATGCTGACATAACATCAGATATGATTGTCTCAAAAGGACACTGCATAAATGTACATCGGATTGCAGGAATAGATTGATTTATCAATATGTATTACTTCTTAAATCTTGTCTGTTAGGATTACTTTGTCCAGAAAATCTCTCTTCTGTGTGTTTAGGGGGAATGGGAGGCAGCAGCAGAATGAATGACTGTCAGAGGAGATGGTTATATTGTACAAAACAGTAGTGGGGGGGGGGGTATCTGTCTTCTTGTGCTTCCCATGGGCATTGAGACTCTTGAGGTTCAGAGACACTGAATAAGGTTACATAAACATTTGAATGATTTCTTCACAACTGTTTCTTTGAGGAGAATCTAAGAGGAAACACAACCTCTGTTGGCGTGGACTGGATCCCATTTCTGTTTGCATCTACATAACCCTTGCAGAATTGGAAGAGGGAGCTGTAGATGTGGATGGGGATACTAAAAAGGGCTCAACATTAAATAGTACTGGTTAAGGAGGCCAAAACCATTTTGCTCAGTATTTCTATTCTCCTCCCGAAATGATTTTAGTGAATGCCATGTAAGTTAGTTAAACTACTGTGGAATTTAATCCCATTGGAAGAGATGATCAGATATGCAGTCTGCAACCCTGCAGCATCAGGGCTTTTTTAATCTAGCTTTTAGAAGAGTGAGTAAATGGAGGAGAGTCACCAAATGCCGGAAGATACTATCTTGGTCAATGGGCAAACTATTCTAATCAAATCTACACAGCTATATTTAACCTTTTAGGATCTGTAGGATTGTTTTGATTCTTGCCCATTCATTTACCTAACAATTCTTTAAGAGTTGTCCTTTAAATGTTGAAAACATCTTGGTAGCCAGTTGATTTTTAAGGCCTGTATTATGCTTGCTAAATTTGTGTTACCAGTTGTTTCTCAAAACATTGTGGCTAGCATCAAAGTTGTGAGACCGATTCAGTATACTTCTGTCCTTAAATACTTGGCAAATCACACATCTAATTTGGTTTTGAATGATCTATGGGTGAAAGTCCTTATATAGGTCTCTTGACATAGGCAGTTATTTAGTGAGCATGTAACTAATAACAACTTGGAACCTCTCTAGAAAAGACCCCAAACTCTAGAAGTTATTGAATCCAATGTGTGCTTGGAAAAATTCTTAGAGAATCAACCATCTATATTGTACCATATATATTGCACCCCTAATTTATTTTAGGAATTAAGAATTGACTAGGATTGCTGATTCTATTTATCTTAATCACTCCATTAATTTCCTGGATGATAGAAAATTGATGAACATGAAATGATTGGAACATACATTAGATGGGTAAATCTGATCAAATTTATTAATTAATTTATCAAATTTAAATACTGCCCATCTCATTGACTTAGTGATCCTGGCAATGTACAACTATATCTCAAGCCAATGCAGCCATAGTAATTTTGTGTGCAAAAAAATGAAATTTAGTTTACAGACAGCATTGCTTCAGAATACAATTAAGAATTATTTAGGATAGCAAAAATTTGGATACAGCTCCTGGCAATGACCTTTTGAAATTATTTGCGTTTTCCAAGGGATTTTATTTTCAAGTTTTATCAAGTACTCCAATATGAACACTGTGTTAGAGTTTTCTCCATAAGTTATTTTATTATTATTACTATTATTATTGTTGTTGTTGTTATTATTATTATTATTATTATTATTATTATTATTTAATACTGATTTTTAATCTACCAATCCTGGATTACCATGGATCCAAACTTCACCAGCACATGCTTTAAAAAAGACATGTATTAGTTTCAGTATCACTGGGAAAGAGGGCAGAAAAGGAAAAAACATTGCAAGAAGGGTAAATGTTGAATAAAAATAAAAATGCATCAAATATACATCAAATACAAACCTAACCCTACAAACCTAAACCTAATTCCTCCATCCAGTTCTATCCAATTCTCCAGCCAGATGGTTCTTTCCGGCTTTGTTTTCTTGGCAAAATGACTGTTCAGAATTCTCTACATTCCCTAATTGTATTCCTCTGATTGTCATTTCCTCAGTAATCAAAGGGGAACTTGGAGAACTAATTGGAGGAACCTCAGAAACTGTGCTTCATTTTCTGTATTTACTCTGTTAGCACATACAACCTCAGTAGATTAACATTTTTTTATGTAGAATCACAGAATTATGGAGTAAGAAGGTACCATCATCTAGACGAGGGCTTTTCAACCTTTTCACAGATTGTACCACTTTTAGGACATGACAATATTTGAGTACCAACAGTCCTTAGCAAGGTGTCAAAAACTTGTTGACTAAAAAAAAAGGAGCGGGGATTTTGGGTTTTATGATTAGATTCAGTTGTTGTTATAGAAATGGCTAGTTTATAATATCATGGAAAAGTAAAAAGTTGAGGTTCAATGTTTAGTGCTTCCTTCTACTGCAACAGAGGAAGTCAGAAGTCAATGCCTTTTCTTTTTCCCTTCTCCCCCTCACTTTTTTCCCCTTTTTCCTCCTCACTGTGTCTTACTATTTGCTATTGTATTTTTGTATTTTATTCTATAATCTAATAAAATGTTACAAACTGTAGGAAAAAAAGAAAAAAGTAATAGTTTTAATTTCTTCGGTGGCAGTTCCTTTGTTGAATCACTTTCCCTTTGCACTGACAAATGTATGATGAATTTATCCATATTTATTAATATGCACCACTACCAGCTAGCTGGTCAGCTGTTCTTCCTCTCTCCCTTTCCTCTCCTTCCACAGTGTAGTAAGAATGCACACACACCCCAATCCCTTCACTGTACCCCTAAAGACACAGGAATCAAGAACAAAGCAAGAAAGGCTCACAAAAAAGCCTCTCAGAGTAAAGAAAAACTAACTTCATTTTTTCTTCTTCTTTAAGCTGCCTCAGGCATGTCACAATGTTGCAACCAGAGCCTGAAAAGCTCTGGCAATTGCAAAAAGTGATAACCTTAAATTAAGCCTGTTTATCTACAAAGAAAACTTGCTAAAAGCCATAGACAGACTCAAGATAAGGGGGTAAAACTAATTACATTTGTTTAAAGGGATTAAACCTACAGAAGCCAACATTTTGGACTCATTGGTAGCTTTTGTGAAACAGACTAAAATATTCCAATAACCAAAGCACACAAACCAAGCCTCTGAATTACAAAACTCTGTAAAAACTGTACAAAAATCCTTATGGTAACCCAATCAAGCTGCCAGCTGACCCAGAGCTAAATAAAACAGCCTCCTTTCCGACATGCTCATCCCCCAACTTTTCATTTCATCAGCACTGATTTCATTCTCCTGGCTGGAGA
Organism: Crotalus tigris; assembly: GCF_016545835.1. NCBI lineage: Eukaryota > Metazoa > Chordata > Lepidosauria > Squamata > Viperidae > Crotalus > Crotalus tigris. The sequence continues at coordinate 3,357,001 of NW_024100510.1, forward strand.
AAACGAACCAGGGGATCTTTTCTTCCAGCAACAACTGCTTCTTCCCTGTCTCTTTTTCCTCCCTGCCTGCTCCCTCTCCTTCCACAGCTTCTTCTCCATCCCCTTTCCTGCCAAAACCACTTCCTTTTATATCCTCTCCTCTCCTCCCCCTCCTTTTCTCTTCAGTTCACCTCCAGCTATGGAAGCATCAATTCTGCCAAGCCCCAACAGTCCTGCAGCTCCAGCTGCCTCTCCCTCAGGCTCATGTCATTTCAGCTCATTCCCCTTCCCCACTACACTTGTCTATGAGGATCGCCAAAGTATCACTGGTTGAAAAGCCCTGATCTAGACCAGCTGTCTGCAATGTGCAGGAAAACCAATTAAAACCATCCTTAAGTGGTAGTAGTTCAGCCTCTTCTTATGCACTTCCAGAGTAGAGAATTTGCAACCTCTATAGTAGATTACTGTGTACTATGGTTATACAGATGTTAGTATTAGGTAATTTCTCCTTATATTTAAATGAAATATAATAGTTGCAACCTATACCCAATATTTCTGGTCTCTGATTTTATGGCAGCAGAAAAAAAATCCCTACAACTCCTTTTAATGTATCAGAATGCTGATATCATGTCTCCGCTCAAGCTTTTTTCTCTAGCCTAAAACATCCCCAATTCTTTCAGACTGGTCTCATAGGGAGTGTCCTCCTCAAGTGTCTGTTTATTTATTTATTTGGTTCATTTTTGTTAAGGCTGTCCAACTCCAAGAAGACTTTGGACAGCATATATTCAGTCCAATGCATATATTACAAACACAATTTAAAAACCACATGACTGTCTAAACCAAAAAACCCCGCACTTCCAATATGGAAGAAAAACTCAACAGGAGGAAAGAACCGGGTCTCAGGAGACTTCCACAAACCAAAGAGAATGGGAACCATCCATATCTCCAGGAAGATGCTGTTCCAGAGGACAGGGACTGTGAAAGAGAAGACACACTTCCTCAGTCCCATAAGATGGCAATATTTAATTGTTGGGACCTGGACTATACCTAGTCTGCCTAAATACACCGGGTGGACAAAAAGAAGTAAAAACAGGTGGTTCCTCAAATAATTATCTTTATTATCCTCTGAACCTATTTAAACCAAAATTTCCAGAATATGTTTCTGGAAATTGTATTGTATATTTTTGGAAATCGTATAGTATTTCAATGTGTTTCTTATCAGTTCAGAATAGAGAAGATTGTACTTATCTTTGATATAATGCTTCTTGTAATGCAGGCCAGAACTGCATTATCCATTCTAGTAGCTGTCTCACACTGCTGCCTCATGTTCAGCTGGATGATAGTAATCACATCCAAGAGTTTCTCTATCAGTCACCCTTGTGAGGTAGTCCATATGAGAAGCATATCCAAAAGCTCTAATTTTTACTGTAAGTTTACATTAACAGAATCTTGAAGTATGAAAGTACAACTCTTGCCCTCATCTTTATAGTCCTAGAAAAACCGTCTTCCTTCTGCAGGCTCGGTTGTCACTTTTCTGACCACTGTCTTATCTGTGGTATTTCCTCCTGTTTCCCAGGGTCATTCTCACATAGCATTACAGCAATGTGGTGAAATCCCCCATAATATGTGATCTATATTTTTTTACCCCAAATGTAATACTTTACATTTCTCCTTGCTAAGGACATTTTGTTCTTCTCAGCCCACCCTCCCCATCTGTCCATATTCAACCCCAATCTTATTCCCTTGGCTAATTCCTGGAATCCTCCTTTCTTAAAGAAGGGAACCACATTTGTTCTTCTCCGGGCCTCCGACACCTCCACAATTCTGCAGAGCTTCTCAAAGATAATTGACAGAACTCCTAAAAACTCTTTAGCCAATTCCTTCACTATTCTGGATTATTTCATCACATCTTGGAAACTTAAAAGCATTCAAATTGCCTGGAAGATCCCTTTACCATATCCTTACTGAACTTCACCCTCCCCTGCTTGTTCATTCCTATACTAAATATACTAAACTACTGCTCGTCCTCACTTAATAACCACACATTCAGTGACTTTTCAGACTTATGATGGTACTGAAAAAATGGTTCTTTTGACTGGTCATTGCAGAGTGTACCCATGATCACATGATCAAAACCAAGCACTTGACATCCACCTTCCCAATATCAGCTTACACTTTAACAACATTAGCAGTTGCTAATGAAAGCTTAGTATTTTAATAAAAACTTTTTTGTCCTGGTGATCAGTGTTTTAGTATGCCTTTCTTACAAATGAATATATCTGGGACTCGAATTTTTAGAATTGTTGCAAACAAATATGGGCGAGAAATGCTACAACAGCCGAGATATTGGGAAAACCTCACGAAGCGAAGGGTGGCCAACTATGAGAAGCTAGCTTTCCTCCATAGCTGCATCCGGAACAACCTACCACTAAAATTGCTCCATAAGAAGCCATTGATTGACACACTGGAAGGCCACGCTGCAGTTCGACAGTTCCAGAAACGAATGATGTACGCCATGATCAATGACCATCATAGGCAGATTAATGCCCAAACCATAAAAATCAAGGAGTACCATGAACGCTGCCACGCCATACTGTCAAACAAATATTTTAACATACCTGACCTCAAAATAAACAGCCAGCTAGTTATATAAGCCGTTTTCTCTAACCACCGATTACCAACTCTGACAATGTCAGCAGAGGATTGATGAAAGCTAAGTTGTATTTATTGAAAGTTTTTTCTATCCCGGAGTTCAGTGGCTCTATTAATGTATTCTAATGAATATACCTGGGATTCAGGTTTTTAAGATTATTAGAGATAAATATTGGTTATAAAAATACGAATCCCGGGCATCATTGAATATATATATATATATATATATATATATATATATATATATATATATATATATATATATATATATATATATCTTTGGTTGTTCGGGTTTTCTCCCATGTAAAATTGGAAGTGTCTTGGCGACGTTTCGACTAAGTCCCATTCGTCATCTTCAGGCTGGTTTCAGCTTCGTGCTTCGAGCAGCAATGTGTGGTCTTAGCTGTTTCTTCCTTTTAACTGCCAGTGGGAGTATGAACTGATTGGGTGGGAGCTTGGCTGTGTTCTGATTGGGTGGAGGTGTGTTCTGAATGGTTAGGGGCTTGGCTGTGCTCTGATTGGCTGGGGGAGTGTTCTGTTTGGTTGTGCTCAGGTTAGTCTGAGTTGCAGAGGGGTTTAAGATTTTGGGCTGCCTTGCTATTTTTTGGCTTCGCGTTCGTGGTCGTGTTCCTCTTCATGGGGGGTGTCAGTTTGCTTCATGTATGGATTGGAGGGGTTTAAAGTGGCTAATGATGCAGCTGTGGTCTGGCTTCTGGTTTGTGGTTGTGTCTCGTCATCGGTGTGGCTTTGGGTTTGTTTTTTGCGTGGATGTGTGGTGGTGACATCCTGTGTGGTTTTTGTGAGTGTGGGTCTGGTATCATTTTTTGTGTTAGGGAGTCGTTTGTCAATAAGGGCGGGTTTCCAAATGGCTGGTAGGCGGGAGGTATCATCTCGCTTGTTCATGCTGTGTGGGCGTTTTTCTATCTCGATGGCTTCCTGATTATTCTGTTATTAAAATGTTCACTTTTGGCAATGGTTCTGGTATTTTTAAAGTCAATTTCATGTCCTGTGGCTTTAAGGTGTTGGACCAGGGAAGATGTTGGTTCCTCTTTTTTGACTGAGTTCTTATGTTCTTCAATGCGTGCACTTATTCTTCTGTTGGTTTGTCCGATGTATGTGGTGGGACAAGTGGTGCATGGGATTTCGTATACTCCTTGATTTTCTAATTCAATTTTATCTTTGGGGTTTCTAAGGATGGTGGATATTTTTCTGTTTGTGCAGAATGCTGTTTTGATGTTGTGTTTATGGAGGATCTTACTGATTCTGTCTGTGGTGCCTTTTATGTATGGGAGGAGGGCTTTGCCGTTTTCTTGTTCTTTGTCTTGGATTTTAGTGGGGGTTTCTTTTTGGATTAGGTTTGTAATCTTATTTCTATGGAATCCATTGGATGTTAGTACATTGGTGAGAGTTGTAGTTCGGGTTTTAGGTGTTGTTCGTCAGCTAAGCGTTTTGTTCTGGAGATGAGTGTCTTGGCTACAGAGTTGATCTGTGCTGGGTGTTGGTGTGAGAGAGCATGCAGATAGCGGTTTGTGTGTGTTTTCTTCTGATAGATCAGTGTTTCTTGTAGACTAAGACATCCAGGAAGGGAAGTTGTTATTCGCTTCTGTTTCCATGGTGAACTGTATTTCGGGGTGTAGGCTGTTGAGGTGTGTGAGGAAGTTGTCCAGTTTTTCTTTCCCATGTGGCCAGATTATGAAGGTGTCGTCTACGTATCTGAGCCAGAGTTTAGGTTTGTGATCCGATTTTTCTAGAGCTTGGGTTTCAAAGTGTTCCATGTAGAGATTGGCAATGACAAGTGAGAGGGGTGATCCCATGGGTGCTCCTGGTGCTCCAAACAGAAGGAGCACCCATGGGATCACCCCTCTCACCTGTCATTGCCAACCTCTACATGGAACACTTTGAAACCCAAGCTCTAGAAAAACATGGGAAAGAAAAACTGGACAACTTCCTCACACATCTCAACAGCCTACACCCCAAAATACAGTTCACCATGGAAACAGAAGCTAACAACCAACTTCCCTTCCTGGAAACCCGCCCTTATTGACAAACGACTCCCTAACACAAAAAATGATACCAGACCCACACTCACAAAAACCACACAGGATGTCACCACCACACATCCACGCAAAAAACAAACCCAAAGCCACACCGATGACGAGACACAACCACAAACCAGAAGCCAGACCACAGCTGCATCATTAGCCACTTTAAACCCCTCCAATCCATTCATGAAGCAAACTGACACCCCCCATGAAGAGGAGACACGACCACGAACGCGAAGCCAAAAAATAGCAAGGCAGCCCAAAATCTTAAACCCCTCTGCAACTCAGACTAACCTGAGCACAACCAAACAGAACACTCCCCCAGCCAATCAGAGCACAGCCAAGCCCCTAACCATTCAGAACACACCTACACCCAATCAGAACACAGCCAAGCTCCCACCCAATCAGTTCATACCCCCACTGGCAGTTAAAAGGAAGAAACAGCTAAGGCCACACATTGCTGCTCGAAGCACGAAGCTGAAAACACCAGCCTGAAGATGACGAATGGGACTTCGTCGAAACATCGCCAAGACACTTCCAATTTTACGCGGGAGAAAACCCGAACAACCAAAGACCTACATACAAATACCCGCGAAAACCTCAGAAAACATATATATATTACATATAACACAAAGCTGGCTTTCTATTATATATTTAAAGTTTTATCAGCTTGAAATAAAATATAGAACAGAATAAAATGAAATTTAGAGGAGGAACAATCATAGAATGCTAGTATAATACATAGAACCAGATATATGATTCTTTGAATTTATTCCTAAAAATGTTCTGTATGAAGAAGGTCAGCAAAAGCAAACATATTTTGAGGAACTATGCAAGTTTTTGTAAGGGAGTGGGGAAAAAGCTAAGACATCTGAGTCTGTCACAGTGAGAAAGACAAAACCTTAAGTGACCTTAATCAAAAGAGTTTGATATATGCTAATGACTTTAACTGTTGCCACTGGTAATATAGGACAACATTTATAAATTAGGAAGTTAAGAATAAAACAGGAAATTCCAAAGGAAGGATTTTACATTACTAATAAACAAAGAACCAACTAAGCTCTTGAGTATTTTATTATTTAACTCTTTAAAGTATTCAAAAGAAATAAAAGAGCAATTTGTAAGATTAATCACTGGCTAGCATTAATAAATCTCTCATGATACCCATGTTGTGGAATTAAAAATGTATGTTAGCAGTGCCATTACTGTATTTAAAAAAACTGTGCCAAATGACCATCAAAATATCTCAAGGCTTGTTTTCTGTTGTAGCATTAGTGTTAAATACTTGGCCTTGTCTCTGTTCCACACACAAACACATATACACAAACACTTTCCCAATTTACAGAGTGCACTACTTAAAACAACCATGTACCCTTATTGGTAAGCGATAAATTAGTTTATCATTCTACTGTGTGTTTTATTAATTCTGATTATTGGTTATGTTATTCCCATGCACCAAATTGTTTCTTTTATGGTACAGAATGAGGAGGGATTAACTGGTGTCCATCTCTATTTTCCATCTCTATTCTGCTACTGTTACATAAGCTGGAACAACAAAGGCCACTCCTTAGTCTGGGTTAATTACCGTAATATTATTTCCAGTGCTTTGGAAAGTTCTTTCTCTTTTGATATCTATATATGGATATATACAGTAGATAGTGTAAACTCTGTTGTCTGTTATTCATGTTTTTTTGTCGCTTCTTTTTTTAACTGTCCCTGCCAGTTAAATGTTTTCATATTTGATCAATAAACTTCAGGCTATATTTTTGCTAGCTATACTGAGTGACATGCATGCTTGTTCTGGTCTAGATATAAGTATATTGGGAGCAAAATAATTTGCAAATTGCATATCATATCATGATTATATTATTTTACAACCAAAGAATTATGGGCCTAGTAGAGTGCCAGAATTAAACACTATTGTAGAGCATCAGTCACAAAACACATAAATTTATTTTCAAGTGCATGGTGAAGTTGCAGTTGAACCAGCAGAGCCCATATGTCATGGATACTCATTCGTATTCGTGTCATAGATATGCCTAATTGAGGATTTTTTTTTTCATACCTTCAAATCTGGTATAAAGATTTTAAAAATGGCAGTGACATCAGGATCAGAAAATACCAAGCTTCAAAATGATAAAGAATATAGCATGAAGATAGAGGTGCTATTTGGAAAGCCAGGTCTCTGAGATGTTTCGGAGAAGACATCTGGACAACTTTTAGATTACCGAATCTGAGATTATATAGGTTATTAACTTTAAGTTGATTCAAAATTGGATTCCACAAAAAAGAGAGTTGAAATAAACAAAGCAGACATGTGCATTTCAAGAACATTTCTTTAATGATCAAAACATTCATAAATTCATAATAATTGGGATGGGCTTAAAACATGTGTGGAATATTTCTCTTCAGAAAATACTAAACAAAACTTTTCTGATGATTTAATGAAGGAGCTGTTAAGATTATTGCCAGGTATAAATATTTAATATAGTTAATCATACCTTCCTCATATATGATTAGAAGAATGAATTGAAATGATTTGGTTTTAATTTTGGAACAGCCGAATCAGGCGATTGATGGTTTATTAGAACTTATAACACAGTATGGGAATGTTTCTGGTTTTAAAGTTAATAATTATAAGACTAAGATATTATCTAAGAATATGTCAGTTAAAGAAAGGGAAAGTTTGATTAAAGCCACAGGTTTTCAGATGGTAAAAAAGGTTAAATACTTGGGAGTATATCTAACTGCTTCAAATGGAAAATTGTACAAGAACAATTATGAACCACTATGGGCAAAAGTCCAAAAGGATTTAATAGATTGGAAAAAATTGCAATTGTCATTGTTGGGGAGAATTTCAGCTGTAAAAATGAATGTTCTACCAAAGTTTCTTTTTTTGTTTCAGATGATACCTATTCTTAAAAAAGAGGCAAATTTGGAGGAATGGCAAAAGGGTATCAATAATTTTATATGGGCCGGGAAGAAACCAAGGGTTAAATTTAAGATATTACAGGATGCTCGAGAAAGAGGGGGACTTAAGGCACCCAATTTGAAATTATATTATGATGCAGCCGCCCTAACTTGGTTAAGTGATTGGCTTAATTTAACAAATATGGATATTCTTTTTTTGGAAGGTTGGGATTTAATATATGGTTGGCATGCATATTTAATTTTTAATAAGAAAGTTGATCGGACTTTTAAATCACATATTTTGAGGAATGCCTTACTTCGTGTTTGGAAGAAGTATTATTATAGATTAAATTATAAAATACCTATCTGGGGGATTCCCAGACATGCAATTGAGGGAACCTCTAAGGGGACAAATTTTGATAAAATTTCATATAAAGAATTGTTAATTTGTTCTGGTTCGAATTGGCATTTGAAATCCCTAGATGTATTAAGGCAGCAAAATATTCTACAGTCATGGTTTCAATATTTACAAATAATGGATAGATGGACTGTAGACAAGAAAGAGGGAATAACACTAGAAGATAGACAATTGGTTATTCAGATTAAAAACCAAGGTCCGGCTCATATAAAAAGAATATATAATGTTTTATTAGAGTTAGATTCGGAAACAGAATTGGTTAAAGATTGTATGATTAAATGGGCTCAGAATATACAGGAGCCGATCTCATTGGATTTATGGGAGATAATTTGGATAAGAAATGTTAAATTTACACAAGCTCAAAATTTGAGAGAAAATTTTTATAAAATGTTTTATAGATGGCATTTAGATCCTAAAAAATTATCTTGTATGTATTCCAACATACAGCCCAAATGTTGGAGATGTGGCAATAATGATGCGACATACTTTCATATTTGGTGGAATTGTAAAAAAGTAAAGGCTTTTTGGATTATGATTTGGTGGAACATTCAAAAGATTTTTAGAAAGAAGATAAAGTTTACTCCTCAACTATTTTTACTTGGTATTTTTGTTGACTTAAATGAAAAAGAAACTACTTTGATGTTGAATTTATTAACTGCAGCAAGGTTACTAGTAGGTCTATATTGGAAGAAAGATTCTTTGCCTACTTTAGAAGAATGGATATTTAAAGTATCTAGTTTTGCAGAAATGGCAAAAATTTCTGCTTATTTAAAGGATCATACACAAGAAAGATATATTACTGTATGGGGAAGGTGGATAGATTATATTCAGAAAAAAATATGGAATTAAAAAGTTTTATTTATTTTATGAATGAATATCAAATATTATAGAGAATTGTTTTATAAGTTATGGAGTTAAAGGTTAATTATGATATTTTTTTTTCTTTCTCTTTTTTTTTCTTTTTTCTTAATTATTATAATTTTCTTTTTCTTTTTTTTTCTTAACCCTGTATTCTGCTCTGGGAAGTGAAGGGAGGGGGGGTGGGGGTGGGAGGGAGGGTAAGGGGGGGTTCTCTATTTTAAAATTTTATTGTATTTTTATAAATGATTGTATGTTTTAAAAAATAAAAATTTTCAATAGAAAATACCAAGCTTCAAAATGATAAAGAATATAGCATGAAGATAGAGGTGCTATTTGGAAAGCCAGGTCTCTGAGATGTTTCGGAGAAGACATCTGGACAACTTTTAGATTACCGAATCTGAGATTATATAGGTTATTAACTTTAAGTTGATTCAAAATTGGATTCCACAAAAAAGAGAGTTGAAATAAGCAAAGCAGACATGTGTATTTCAAGAACATTTCTTTAATGATCAAAACATTCATAAATTCATAATAATTGGGATGGGCTTAAAACATGTGTGGAATATTTCTCTTCAGAAAATACTAAACAAAACTTTTCTGATGATTTAATGAAGGAGCTGTTAAGATTATTGCCGGGTATAAATATTTAATATAGTTAATCATACCTTCCTCATATATGTAATTGCCAAGCAAGAGAGATACCGGTATGATTAGAAGAATGAATTGAAATTATTTTTTAAAAAGATAAAAGGGAGAAATATTATCTGTCATTACTGCAATAGGAAAGAGCATATTACAAGAGAATGCTGACTGTACAGAGTTAAAATTCATACAACAGAAATAATGAGATCAAATATCCTAAAGAAAAATGAAGCCTCCATGGGAATTGCAAAGACAACAAGGAATAGGCAACAAAATAATATTTATGTTTGGAAGTAAATGCTTACTTGGAACTAGATAAGATTTTGAAAGAAAAAATGGATAATGATGTATCACATCAATAAACCTGCAGTAAAGGTCTAATTATAACCTTGGTGAACCTTAAAAAGGAAAATTTAATTTAAGAAATGTTGTTAGATGTTTGTGGAAAGTTACTTTTTAAAGAAATTAAGTGCTGAATAATTGTTTTATGATGTGATTATTTGGGTTATGTTTTAAAGTATGGTTTGAGAATGGATTATCCTGAACAATGAGATACAAATCAACTAAATAAGAAACAAGTGTTAACAAGCCCATTGGATATAAGTTGTTTTTCTTCCAACATGTAATGCCTTTTGAGAAATATTTCTTTTGAATAAGGCATATATTATTGCACCAAAGAAGGATGTTATTTCCCACATGAGTCTAAGACAATTGTCCACATCTATCTGTCCTCACCCATTTCACCTTGCTCCTCCTCCTGCTCCAGCTGTCCCACTGCAGGTGCCAATGTACCACAGGTGGTACCCGTACCACTGGTTAAAAAGCCCTGGTATAGGTGGTACCTTGCTCAATAGTAGCAACTGTGAGAGGGATCTAGGAGTTCTAGTGGACAACATCTAGTGCAGACCTTGTTAACCCGGGCAACATCCAAGCCTGTATGGCTTTCTGAAATTTATGTCTCACAATATTTTTTATGGGAGAGACACTCTTTGTCTGACCCCTCTGATGAGACCTGTCCAGTATGGTTGAACCTTTGGCATAGCTCTCATCTTCCTCAGAGTACACAAGCCCCACAAGCACATCAAGATAGTGCCTCACTAGGGGTTATTGTTATTGTTGTTGTTATTTATGTAATGTCATGGTTCCGACAGATGAAACTCTTCAAAGAACTTCGAGGTATTGTTTACCTTAAAGAATCTTTATTCGACACATACATAGCAACACATAGCAACACATCGGCACATACATAGTTCAAGCCAAAATCTGACTTCCCCTCCCCTAAGCACATAGTATCAAAGCACAATTCCCTCCTCTAACTAACAGTCATAAATCACATTCTCCAATTAGTTTGAAATGCTAGCTTCCCCACCAGTTCTTCAACCTCACCATGTCTTATCATCTCTTATTACAAAAAACCTTGGTTCCCACCCTTATACAGTATTGTTATGTCTAACTAAACTTCCTCCTCCTCCCCCCAGTATCATCTAATTCTAACTTTAAGAGTAAAACATAAAGTAGAGGAAAATGGCTGCATCTCCATATATTGTCAAAGCAAGAACATTCAATGTTAGTAGAGTTGACATGTAAACTGAAATCATGACATCCAGGCTACAGAATCAGAAAAATCTCAAATGTTGTATGGATATAGCAAATCTTGCTTAGGAAAGCAATCTCCTTGGAGTAAAGCCCAATTACTGCATGCTTCATACACATATCCATGTAGGCTTTTTTTTAAACCAATAGTGCTTAACTGGCTTGCCATTGCTTTTTTCCAGAATGTTTTTCTAACTTCCACATCCAATCTACAATCCCAGAATTTCTTGGCTGTCATGTGTACTAATTAAATCCTATCGTATCTAGGTTTTTAGATCAGTTAAGATGGACTATTTGTTGACATCTAGTCAGATATTAAAATAATATATATATATATATATATATATATATATATATATATATATATATATATATATATAATTTTACAATAACAATCTTTAGTACTTAGTGAACAGTGTTTTGTCTGGGTTTATATATTTAAAACAATCAATGATAATTAATTTCTACAATTAATCAATATGTTGGTAATATATTTCTTGATCCTCTCTTCTTCCTGTAATATTCTCCTTTTATCTACATTAAGCAAATATAATTCTTAATATTTTCAGTACAAACCAATTTTTGGCTTGTACTGAAAATATTAAGAATTATATTTGTTTAATGTAGAATATAAACTTTTTTAGTATTTATGCATATAATAATATCAATACATAGCATGTTTTTAATCAGCTTATTTCCATTGTATTTATAAAAGTCATTGTTAAATCATTATATGTCCTGTTTTCAAGATTCTTATTAAAGCTTAATTTCCCCTCAGTATTGAAACCACTCTTATCAGTCATAGTTTTCTCAAAATTCATTACCTTTAAATATCCAAACTTTTCATTTAAATAGATCCTCTCAATGTTTTAACATTTCATATATTCTAAAAGTATTATACTACTTATATATCTTATTCCTCCTACTATAGGGCCCCTCTTCAAGCTTTACCTATTCTTTTGGCCATATTCCAACAATATTTAGTGCTATAATACACCACAGATAAGATATATATATCTTCGCTCCAATCTAGGAGCATGTTTTGCAGGCAGACCTCACATACTGTGAACACTATAAATTCAAAATTTTGTGGTTGACAAAGAGTTAGTTAGTATAGCTATTTCAGGCTCATTTGCTCTGCATGCAAGCTGCCCAGGTTCGAATCCCTGAAGGGTGTGACAAGCTAATGAGGGCAAATGAGCCTGAAATAGCTATTACTAGTCTCCCACTAACTCTTTGTCAGCCACAAAATTTTGAATATGTATGTATGTATGCATGCATGCATGTATGTATGTATGTATGTATGCATGTAAATGTTATTGGGGAGAAAAAAGACAAACCAAGTAAGGTATCAGGTTTTGTCTCCCATGTTTTGATGATTCTTCTGAGAGTTCGTTAATCCATTTTATTTGTTCTTCTTTTTTGTCCTCAAATTTGTTTTGAAGTCCTGTCTTCTTTATTATAATAAGGTTTTGCAGATTTTTTTTTGTTTGCATTAAACTGTAGTTTTCGTCATCTGTAGCTTTTCTATTTAAGTATTCTGTTGTCTGATTTGTTTGTTCATTCTTTGTTATCATTTTTTTGAGTGTCATTTAGTTGTAGGTTTAAATTAGAAATATGTTCATTTATATTGTCAAATTGAGTTCTAATCTCATCATGGTTTGAAACAATTATCATTTGAATCTGTCACAGCATTGTGTACATTTTCTCATGGAATGTATTTGTATTGTCTTGAGTCATTGTTCCTGCAGATTTTTGAAGCTCCAAACTGGGTTCTTCAGGAAAAGATGTTAGGTATGGTTTTATATTACTTTTAGATAGGTATATAATATCCATTTTGTCTCTCCCCTCTAAGTAGTTTTCCATCGGTGTTATAATGTTTTTAATTAGTTTTATCAATCCAGTCCATCTTAAAATCCAAACAGCCAAATCATATGTAGTTCTTATCTTTATATAATGGTTTTATAATCCAATACGTTTCCAATTATCAAGGCACCACTGAAAACAATATTTTGTGGCAGTTTTCTTTTCAGGGGTCTTATAATTATCAGCCAGTCAGGATTCAGTTCAAAGTATTTGACCATCCAAACGTTTTCCAGTAATTTCTCCTTTAGAAGATTAACCAAAGATCAAAATTTTTCTTTCTTTGCAAACAGTTCTTAGGTTAAGATTTAAGAATGCAGTTCAGTGTTCATAATCCCAGAAGTCAGCAGTTTCTAAATATATGTAGTTTCAATCTACAACTCCAGAATTTCTTGGCTATCATATGTACTAATTAAATCCTATCCTACCTAGGTTTTTAGATCAGTTAAGATGGCCTATTTGTTGACATCTAGTTGGATATTAAAATAATTTACTTCATGGCTCCTACACAGTACATGGATATTCTTAAGACATTTGTATTGCTCAGTACTTTTTACAAAAAAAACTCAATAAATTGAATAATGAAAATGGGAAAAAACAAGATAATAACAGTATACTATTATTCTCAAAAATCTCATTAAGGATATATAAACCACTCTTATGCTCTGTTTCTCAGAATGATTATGAATGAGAAACTGAGAGAGAGGCTGAAAACATGATGCAGAATTTAAAAAAGATGAATTTTAAATTAAATATTGTTTCTTAAAAATGCATAAATAAAAATGTGGTTCAATAGGCAATATATTAAATTCAGTCAGGAGATTTCTTTCTTTTTTGCTGTCAAATAATTCTATTTCCCAGGAATTTTATATAAAACAGCATATGTTTCCCTCTTGTTTGCCATCACCACCACTTTTGCAATAATTGCCCTTTTTATTTGCAATTATTTGGTGGGTGGGTGGGATGGCAGGCAGGCAGGCAGGCAGACAGACAGACAGATAGATAGATATTACTTACTAAATAATAAATTACTAAACAAGTAATAAATAAATAGAAAATCACCCAGGAAAGGAAGTTAAGTATGGACTTTGTAAATATATTTAGCCACAGCTCATTTGTTGGATGCTTTCATAGCATTTAAGAGATAACTTACAACTAACTTTGTTTCATTTTTCGTCTCACAGCAAATAGAACTGTGCAAAAGTTTTCGGCAAATTATCAGCAAAGCCAAGATTGTAGATAATTCTCTGTTTTCTGCTTCCTTACACAGAATACAAAGATTTATTATTGAGTAGGAGAAGGAAGTACACTGAGAAGCTTTGAAAAAATTCCTAGCATACCGAACATTTTTGTAAAACATGTTAATATGTGATCAACCTTATTCATTAGTTTGTTTCTTCACTAATCTGGCATAGTTTTGAAAGAGAAACATCATATCTTTCATTTTAATAATTTAGTTTGAACTGTTTATGCATTTAAATATTCAATGAGAAACATTAATAATGTTATACGTTCTTTATCATTTTATGTTCTAAACTGTCCTTCCCATGACACTAACCAGCTTTTATAAATAGTATTGTTTATGTAAATGTACTGTACAAATATTGTGTTACTTTTTATAAGAGTCATACAAGACTTCATGCTTTTAACCTCATCATGTATTTCAGGTTTTCTTTGCAGCAGTATAGACCAATTCTTCGGGGATCAGGTTTTAAAGTCTCTCATGCTCTTTGACTTCATTGTTTTAATTATGAATGACATATTATTGGAATGCTTTCAGCAGAGACATGCTATATAATATAGTAGCAGAGTAAGGATGTGAAACAAATGAGCAGTTTGAAATTGTTTCCCATTGGTAAACTACTACAATTTCCTTAATGCAGATGTTTTCTGAGGTTTTTGTGGGTGTTTGTATGTAGGTCTTTTGTTATTCGGGTTTTCTCCCGCGTCAAATTGGAAGTGTCTTGGCGACATTTCGACGAAGACTTTGGATGAAGCCAAGCACGAACACCAGCCTGAAGATGACGAATGGGACTTCGTTGAAACGTCGCCAAGACACTTCCAATTTGACACAGGAGAAAACCCGAATAACCAAAGACCTACATACAAACACCCGTGAAAACCTCAGAAAACACACACACACACACACACACACACACATATATATATATATATAGAGAGAGAGAGAGAGAGCTTCATCACTGTGAACACAAGTTTAAAACATATTCACATTTTAGAAAGTTCTGTACAGAGTTATTTAAAAGTTATAAGACATAGATACTGTGTATAAATGATATATTCTTGGAAAGTTCTGTATTCCAAGATGATTTGCAGGATCATCTGTCTCTCAGGGCTTCTGCTCGTTCCATTAGGGTGAGCATCCTCCAGGTTCCCTTCATCAGACAGCACCATCTTGTACGGATGTGTGCCTACTCTGCCCTATGGAACAGCCTCTCCCTCGAGATTCAGATGGCCCTCTTGGCCTTCCTAAGGGCTAATAAAACTGGATTTTCCCCTAAGCATTAGTGCCAGGATGTTAAGGGAGCCCAATATATATGTATTTTATTTGTTTTATAATTTTACATTGTTAAGGGAATTTCTATGGATTGTTCACTGTGCAAAGCTATGTATTTGAGATAGGCGGCTACATATATTTTCTTAAAAAATAAATTAATGATTGAAATAACCATATTTGGGGGGAAATAACATCAGTGGTGGGATTCAGCCAGTTCGCAGAACCGGTAGCTAATTTTTTGTTGCCCAGGCCCAGAATGGACTACAAGAAGCATCCATACAGAGAACCAGTTGTTCACATATTTGAATCCCACCACTGAAAAACCTGTATGATGATAATAACATGAATGTTATACTGACACAGTCTGCATGCACGTAAAAAGCTGGTGAAAGCATTTGGAGGCTTATGTTTCCAAAGGCATGCTACGCACAAAGAACAGCCTATCACCAAACTTCACAATATAACAATATATAATTTGTATAACTGATAAACCCATACAAATTATGTATTTGCATGTGCCTTATTGAAAATTGATTTAAACAGCACATCAATCATTCAGAATAGAGATGGAAAGGACCTTGGAAGTCTTCTAGTCCAGTCCCTGCTCAAACAGGAGTCCCTATAACATTTCATATAAGAGGCTGTCCAGTCTCTTCTTAAAAACCTCCAGTGATGGAGCACCCACAACTTCTGAAGACAAAGCTGTTCCACTGGTTAATTGTCCTCACCATTAGGAAGTTTCTCCTTAATTCCGAATTGCTTCTCTCCTTGATTAGTTTCCATCTGTTATTTCTTGTCTTGCCTTCTGGTGCTTTGGAAAATAAATTGACCCTTCCTCCTGTGTCAGCCTCTCAAATACTGGCATACTGCTATCTTGTCCTCCCTAGTCCTTCTTTTTTTCTGGACTGGCATTCCCAAAATCTGCAACCGTTCTTCATATGTTTTAGTCTCCAGGCCTTTGATCATCTTAGTTGCTCTTCCTTGCACTTTTTTCAAAATCTCAACATCTTTTTTATAATGTGGTGATCAAAACTGGATACAGTATTCCAGATGTGGCCTTATTGTTGTTAATTGTTGTTAATTGCGAAGTCGTGTCCGACCCATCGCGACCCCATGGACAATGTTCCTCCAGGTCTTCCTGTCCTCTACCATCTTCTGGAGTCCATTTAAATTCACACCTACTGCTTCAGTGACTCCATCCAGCCATCTCATTCTCTGTCGTCCCCTTCTTCTATTGCCCTCAATCTTTCCCAGCATTAGGCTCTTCTCCAGTGAATCCTTCCTTCTCATTAGGTGGCCAAAGTACGTGAGTTTCAACTTCAGGATCTGGCCTTCTAAAGAGCAGTCGGGGTTGATCTCTTCTAGGACTGACCGGTTTGAACGCCTTGCAGTCCAAGGGACTCGCAGGAGTCTTCTCCAGCACCATAGTTCAAAGGCCTCAATTCTTTGGCGCTCAGCCTTTCTTATGGTCCAACTTTCACAGACATACATTGCAACTGGGAAAACCATGGCCTGGACTATACGCACTTTTGTTGGCAGGGTGATGTCTCTGCTTTTTAGTATGCTGTCTAGATTTGCCATAGCTTTCCTCCCCAGGAGCAAGCGTCTTTTAATTTCTTGGCTGCAGTCCCCATCTGAGGTGATCTTGGAGCCCAGAAAAATAAAATCTGTCACTACCTCCATTTCTTCCCCATCTATTTGCCAGGAATTGAGAGGGCCGGATGCCATGATTTTGGTTTTCTTAATGTTGAGTTTCAAGCCAACTTTTGCACTCTCCTTCTTCACCCGCATCAAGAAGCTCTTTAGTTCCTCTTCACTTTCTGCCATTAGAGTGGTATCATCTGCATATCTTAGGTTGTTGATATTTCTCCCGGCAATCTTAATTCCAACTTTTGATTCATCTAGCCCTGCCTTTCTCATGATGTGCTCTGCATATAAGTTAAATAGGCAGGGCGACAGTATACAGCCTTGCCGGACTCCTTTTCCAATTTTGAACCAATCAGTGGTTCCGTGTTCGGTTCTCACTGTTGCTTCTTGACCCGCATATAGGTTTCTCAAGAGACATATGAGATGGTCTGGTACTCCCATCTCTTTAAGCCTTATTAAGGCTTTATAAAGCAGTACTAATACTTCACGTGATTTTGATTCTATGCCTCTGTTTATACAACCAAGGATTATATTAGCTTTTTTGGTTGCTGCCGCACAGTGTTGACTCATGTTTAAGTGATCGTCCACTAGGACTCCAAGGTCCCTCTCACAGTTATTGTTTTTGAGCCAGGTTTTGCCTAATCTGTACTTTTTCCTTGATTTTTCCTGCCCAGGTGTAAAACCTTGCTTTTCTCCACATTAAATATCATTTTGTTGGATAGGGCCCACTGTTCAAGTCTGTCAAGATCTTTTTCGATTCCGAGCTTGTCTTCTGGGGTGTTGGCTATTCCTGCCACTTAATGTCATCTGCAAATTTGATGAGTTCCTCTTCTATTACCTCATCTAAGTCATTTATGAAGATATTGAAGAGTACTGGGCAATAAGACGGAGCCTTGTGGTACCCCACTGCTTACTTCCCTCCATGTAGATGTAGTACCATTAAGGACTACTCATTGAGTATGGCTTGTCAGCTAGTTACAAATCCAACTGGTGGTGATGCTGTCTATCACATGTTTTTCTAGCTTACCAAGAAGTAGGTTATGGTCTACTTTGTCAAATGCCTTGCTGAAGTCTAAATATACTATGTCCACAGCATTTTGCTGGTCTACTAATTTAGTCACTTTGTCAAAGAATGAAATAAGATTGCTTTGGCATGATCTGTTTTTAAGAACCCCTTGCTGGCTACTAGTTATAACTTTATTTGTTTCTAGATGTTCACAGATCTGTTTTTTGATTATTTTCCCCAGTATCTTCCCAGGTATTGATGTCAAGCTGATTGGTCTATAGTTTTCTGGGTCTGGTTTTTTTCCCCCCTTTTTTGAAGATGGGAACCTCATCAGCTCTTTTCCAATCCTCTGGTAGTTCCCCAGTGTTTCAAGATTTTTTAAAGATATGATACAATGGATAACATTTGCCAACTCCTTCAGAACTCTTGGATTTAATCCATCAGGTCCAGGTGATTAATGACAATCAAAAAGTAAAAGTAACGATGCATACATAGAATGGATGAATCAAGCAGATAAGAAAGAATGATTTTTTTCCCATAAATATCCAACTTTCAGCTATGTTTCTCTCTGGAAGTGCAAATATTTCTTTATTTTATATTTTTAGATTACTTTTCCTGCCTTTATTACTTTATAAGCCACCCAGAGTTGCCTTGAATTGCAAAATGGGCAGCATACAAATT
Organism: Crotalus tigris; assembly: GCF_016545835.1. NCBI lineage: Eukaryota > Metazoa > Chordata > Lepidosauria > Squamata > Viperidae > Crotalus > Crotalus tigris. Next base: position 3,375,810 of record NW_024100510.1, read on the forward strand.
TAATAAATAAATAAAAATAAGTAACTGAAGGTGACAATCATACATAATATTCCTTTCTTCTATTTTCCTCACAACAACCCTGTGAGGTAACTTGGGCTGAGAGAGATTGACTGATTCAAGGTCATGCGGGCAATTTTAATGCCCAAGGTTGGACTAAGGTTCACAGTCCCCTGGTTTCTAGACCAGCATCTTAACCACTACAGCAAATTGGCTCTCAATAATTCTTTAAAGAAATAGTTCTTTAAAGAACTATTTTCCTTAATAAAGCTTTGTTAGGAATATGTTTCTTGCATTTTCCTTAATAAATCTTTGTTAGGAATATGTTTCTTGCTGCTATTTTATTTTATTTCAAATGTATTGATATACTTTATATTATTATAAACTGTTTGAATGTGGGATATAGAAATGTTTAATATAAATAAATAAAATAGTAGTAAAATAAATCAATAAAAACTTTATTTAGAGCAACAGTATTAGCTCAGGTTAATGCAAATGTCCCATGTCTGGCCTCACTGCTAGTAGACTTGGCTTGAAAGTCAAATAATGAAAAAATAATTCCAAAGCCTTGAAGGATTTCACAAGTAGTGTATCCTCTTACTGCCTAGTTTCATTAAGTTTACTGCCACAATTGTTACAGTAACACTGACAGCATAACTGAAGAGGCATATGGCCACTGAAGTGCTCAAATAATGAATTAGGTTCATAACTTAAAAGTGGGAATTACTTAGCCTAATTTATTTATTAAAATTATTTATAGATAATGGTATTTATAGAGCTGCCCATCTAACAGTAGTGACTATGGGTGGTATACAAAGATTAAAACCATCATAATAGTATATAATCCATGAGGCCCTGGTAAAAACCCTCAAATAAAAAGCTACATCATCATCATCATTAGAGCTCACCTAATCTCCTGGTCCTAAAGGCTAACAGAGCCGAGGCCATCCAGGGACAGGCACAGCCTCAAAGGAGGCATGACTTTCCAAGATGTTCTGGCCACAATTTACTAAATGCCTTTTGTATACCTACCACTCAGAAAGCTTTTGTTAGGCTCCAGCAGCATCCCTTAATAGTTGTTAACAATGAAAATTTATATACTACTGAAACTCTGATGTCTGTCTGTTTGTAACCTTCAGTTGGATGAAATATTTTACAGAATGCTGGGATCCTTTACTCCCATGAGAATGGGGAAATTTGGGGAAATTGTGGCTGCTTCAGCTCTATCGTGGTCAGCTGCAGTCACATGATCATCGTTTCTAATGTTCCCTGACAGTTTTCCATAAGCAAAGTCTTCACAATAAGGAAGATTGCAAGTTGCTTGGGTAAGTCTCCTCCACCCATGCAATCTCCCCAGACACTCTGTGTTCACGCATCCTGACACACACATGTGCCCTCCCATGTGACACATCTCATGGGTCGCATGGCCCATGCATCCTTTCCAACCCATGCAGAATGCCCCGCACCTTCCCCCTGGGGATGCACCAAGATGGGGAGTGGGGGGGTGCAGTTTTCCTCCCAGTCTGTGGCTCCCTTTGTTCCCCCTCCCCCTAGCAAAGTGACAGGCAGTTCTGGCAGTGACAGGCAGGAGGAGGAGTGTTCTAATGCTCTTTGCCAGCTTCCCACAAGCAACATCAATGGAGAAGCCTGCAGGAAGTTGGAAGCTGCTCTGATTCTCACTGGGTTTTTTTGTCCGCCCGTGGTCATTCTGTTTTTTTTGAAAAAATGACTCAGTGGGTCATGAATTATCTAGTGAGTTTCCTAAAAGGAATGTATGGCATGTACATTGTCATGTAGAAATATCCAGACTATTTATGTACTTATGGATGGGATTTGTTCAGATTCCTTCCTATTCTCCCAAAATATTTCCCAAGGAATTTCTCTCACTGACAGTTCTATCTGGACATGGATCTACTGGTTTATGCTGATAGGAGGTCCAGGTGACTGAAGAAAGCCCCTTGGGCTAAAAATAAAAAAAAATTGGCTCTCTATGCAGAATGCTTTTGAATTAATCTTGAAAAATGTGTACCAAATTTAATTATTTGACTGTACTATATCTCAACAAGACTGGTTGGAATGAAACTAAAATTATATCTGCTATTGAGAGAGAAGAATTCTAATACTGGTTCTTTTAGTTGGGTGATTGTCTGGAAATTCTTGACATTTAAATATTGAAGAATTGGCTCTAAAAGACATAATAAACTTTAATCTATTTCCTCTGTTAGACAAAGCTTTAGCAGAACGCCTATTGGTAAGAAGTTTTGTTTTGTCTATTGTGTACATTCTCTCCTTTCTACATAGAAGGGAATAAGATCTCATTTACTTACATAAAATTTCAGAAGCCATGAAATGAGGTAATCCAGTTTCTTAAACCATAAAATATTTTTTGCTGACCTTCCCAACCAGTTTGCAACAAGCAAAGTCAATGGGGGAAGCTGGATTCACTTAATGATTGCATGATTCACTTAACAACTGCAGTGATTCACTTAATGACTGTGACAAAAAAAGGCTTGTAAAATCGAACATGACACAGTTAACAATCACCTTGCTTAGGAATGGAAATTCTGGTTCCAGTTGAGGACTATCTGTAATGTGATTTTTGCTGCAATTAGGTAAACAGATGTAGCTGTTTGAGAACTTCTTTTTCCTTTTTGGAGTACCTTTGGCGACTGCCTGGAGAAATCTCTGCAGTTTTCTGGACAGGGGTTTTCAGAAGTTCTTTGCCCTTGCCTCCTTCCTAGAGCTGAGAGAGAGTGACTGGCCCAAGGTCACCAACCAGCTGGCTTTTGTGCCCAAGAGGGTAGACTAGAACTCTCTTGGTTTCTAGTCTGGTGCCTAAACCGTTACACCAAACTGGCTCTCTCTATTTGGGAGCGACCTGTACAGAATGCCCCTTAGAATTATTGTACAATAAGCTAATCCATCTCAGTTCTTGAATACATTATACAGTGCCCTATATTTGACATGTACTACCATAATCTGCTTACTTTATGTCAGTTAAGAGGGGAACTGGCTTTCCCTAGCTTTCCTTGGCTCTTTTATGACTCGTGGACTTCAACTCCCAGAATTCCTGAGCCAGCCATGCTGAGAGGAAAGGGAGAGTTTCTAAGCTGAGCCACGGTGGCTCAGGAATTCTGGGAGTTGAAGTCCACGAGTCATAAAAGAGCCAAGGTTGCCTACCCCTGCCCTAGCCAGTGGCCTTATATTTGACCTGTATAACTCTGTGGTAACACACACCTTACACAATTATTATATTTACCTTAGCTTATTTCGGCAAAGTGAAAGTAATCTAAAGGATGAAGCTCATAATGTCAAATTTTCAGTTAAATCCCTTCAAATATTTCAAAATAAGAATTCCCTCCTCCACCTCCAAGTCCATATTAACATTTCATGGGTAGATATGCTAGATGTTTCTTCTGAAAACTCAGATTAATCTGGAGCTTGCTAGTGGGTCTAAATGTCAAGTTCTCAAAAATGCAATAAAAATAATTTTCACAGTTAAATAGAGAATAGCCCCAACTCAAAGCTATCTGCAGGGACAGAGGTAAAGGGGGAAAGTAATGCCATATTGCTCAAATATTCAGTAGTTGCATCAGCCATGTGACTGCTTGCATTCAATGATCTCACTGATGCAAAATGAGCCCTTTACAAGATAGTATCATGATACGCATGGTGTCATTATGAAATTTATTTTATTTTATTTATTTGAAAGAACTCTCAATTGCACAAAGGCCAATAAATTGGAGTTCACATTAATACAATAATTTCACTCGAGATAAATTATATATCTGCTAAGGAAGTGGTTAACACTGTGTTTTTAGAAGGACAGATGCCATGAGAATGTTTTTATTGGAAGCATTATTTTCTCATAATTTACAATGTCAGAAGAGAAAATAAAAGACACCCCACATAGACATACATATACTTGGGAGCATTGGGGTGAGAAACACTGGGCAAAATATGATGAAAGTGAGATACATTTAAATTGTAATTGGATTCTCTCCCCCCCCCCCATAAGTATGAGAGATAAAGTCATTAAAAAGTGTTCTCACTCTTGCTTTTCATTGGTCATTTGTTTCACTGCCTCAAAACTGTGAATCTTTTCCTGAAACGTAGGACCATATTGTTGTATGTACTTATGTATTCAGTTCAGTTCTGTTTAAAACATTTTGTAGGTTTCCAATGTAATATAATATAATATAATATAACATAACATAACATAATAGTAATAGTAATAATAATAAAGTTGGAAGGGATTTTGGAGGTCATCAAGTCCAACCCCCTGCTCAGGCAGGTAACCCTGTACGATTTCGGACAAATGGCTGTCCAGTCGCTTCTTAAAAACTTCCGGTGTTGGAGCATTCACCGCTTCTGGAGGCAGGTTGTTCCCCTGATTAATTGTTCTCACTGTCAGGAAGTTTCTCCTTAGTTCTAAGTTGCTTCTCTCCTTGATTAGTTTCCATCCATTGCTTCTTGTCCTGCCTTCAGGCGCTTTGGAGAATAGCTTGACTCCCTCTTCTTTATGGCAGCCCCTGAGATATTGGAACACTGCTATCATGGCCCCCCTTGTCCTTCTCTTCATTAAACTAGACATACCCAATTCCAGCAACCGTTCCTTATATGTTTTAGCCTCCAGTCCCCTAATCATCTTTGTTGCTCTTCTCTGCATTTGAATCATTTTACAAAACATTCAATAACAATTTAATATAAAATATTTTTACTGTATTGCATTGAATCAAGAAGAATTTTTTTACATTCCACTTGCTATCTTTGAATGCACACATACGTGTTGAGCAAGTAATGCTTGTGGAGAAAACTAATTCCATCTCTTTGAAACAGAGGTTTGCATGCCTCCATAGGTCACTGTTATTAGTTCTCTTCTTACCATCCTTGGTAATATCAGTGTGCAGTATATGACTACCAAAACCACTTTATATTCCTATAAACATCACATGGGAGCTCCTTCAGAAAAGTCTGTAGCAGACTATTTATGCAATCAAATAGTTATCAGTCTGGAACTCTTTTATATTTCATTTACGTATAAATGTACAAATGCTTATGTGAAGTTTGCCTTTTTTTTAACCCTATTCCCAATCACTCATAAATTATGTATGAAATTAAAAAAAAACATTTGCTGTGTACTTCTGGCTCTTTGATATTCCAGTTCTTTTGAGAGAAAACTACTCCCATGGGTAGTTAACCAGAACCAATTTCAAACCTTTCAAAACTTTTTGACAGTCCCAGGCCTGTACAAAAATGTCAGCAGCAAAACTGTGTGGTTTTCATGCTTCTGTTTGTTGGGTGTGTGCCTGTGCAAAATTTCTTCTGGCTGGCTTGGAGCACCATTTCTGACTTCTCCCTTAATTTAGCTAAAGCAGCTGACAAGGGCTGGGAAGGCAGCAGGATGGTGAATTAGGGGAGAGAAGCTGGCTCTCTGTTGCTTTTTATCTTCCAGTTCTCTCCTCATACGGATCAGCTCTCCAGGCCAGCAGCCAGCCACAGAAGAAACTCTCAGGCACTGTGGAAAGAGTGTGGCCACATATGGCATCCTCAGGGCTGGTTGATACCAAGTTTTAACAAATGGCTAAAGCAGTACATCTGGCCATCTCTCAAAATTTACCCCTTGCCCAATCCACTTTAAGAAGACTGATTGGTGAATGTTTTTATTTTTAAAATCCTCTGAAGACTTTTGGTTGGAAAGAAAACTTAAGTTATGTTAAAACTGTAAGGATAGGATTCATTCACTGGTCTTGTTGGGGCAGCAAATGTACAATAATGCCAACAAACTTTTCTGCTGGCTCAGGGACTAGATGCTTATGATGAACAACGCTAAGTCCATCAATGAAGTAGACAACTAGCAGTGAGTAGATTTTGTTTGAATTACACTGTAGATATAAAGCAGCCAGTAGAATGACAGCATGAGTGATGTAACATTACTATGAGTCCAGCATTAGGTTTCTTGGAAAATAACAGAAAACAACAGGAGAAAGATAGGATTTCAATTCCTGTAGTTGTGCCAATTTTTTCCTTTTATTTTTTCTTTATTTTTTCCTCATTCAGAGTAAGTTACCAGTTAAAGAACTGTTAGATTCACCTGTATAAAATTTTAATGTTGGCACTAAAATACAATAACTTTATTATGAATTTAAAAATAATAACAGCAGCAGCAGCTACAACTAAAACAAGAACAACAGTGGTACTGTTTCAAAGAAATTTTACTGGGGGCAGAATAGAGCATGTGAACCATGACAGAAACAATCTAAAATAGTTCTGTTTAGTAGCTTGAATGAATAGCTTTTTTGTCAGAACAGTGAAGGAAGAATAGATGGGAGAATTGTAGGAGAATTGATATAATTGATTCTATATTTCATGCTTATAATAAACATATATAGGAAGAAATGTTTATCACCATAATCTTGTAAATATGCATATAATTATATCTACAGTAAATGTAGAATACATTTTCAACAAACTTACTTTCTGCCTCCATATGTTTTGTTATATTCTATAAAAATCCTATATGGAATTTTGATTTTTTTAAGCTTAATAAGGTTTTTTTAAAATAAAGCTGAAATAATGCTTTATATACTAATCCTAAACAAATGATGCAAAAATAAGGCTTGTTGAAAGAAACATATTTTTATACTTTTTAAGATTTCAGTATTTCAAGATAATATTTTTAATATGAAATCATCTTGTTCCATTCACAGAACTGCATGGGAATTAGAGTATCATCTTTCCTTTGTAATCCTGTATTTTCCCATAAGTTCTTTCATACTTTTTCTCCCACAAAAAAATTATTCTGAAGGGAAAAAGCCCAGAATAGTAACCCAGTGCCTTTTGAATGACAAAATGAGAAACTGCCCATGTGGAAGCCTCCGTATCCCATTCGTTCCTCAGGCAGTTAACACTTGAACTATTTTTTCTTTTTTAAAAAATGAGGAGGTTCTGTGCATATTGCTGTATACATAGATATGCCGGATAATGTTGTTTTTAAAATATATCCATGACTAACCTGTGAAATATGAAATGTCATAGGTAGGCTACCTCTGTTTTTTTTAATCACACTTTGGCTTACTTCATCCAAACTCTTACTTATTTCCAGAACTGGGTGCTTTCCCCAAAACATTGGGGCAAACAAGGTTAAGTCCCTTGGTCTTATTTAGGACATTCCAGATCTTTTGTCCAGATGGTTTCATTTTGGAATTCAGGGATTTTTGAATCATTCAAGCCTCTATTGTTTTTTTTGTTTTGTTTTGTTTTGTTTTTGTTTTCATTTAGACAACGCACAGCCAGAAGGGCCTCTTGGGTGCCAGGTGCTGAAAATGTTTCCTCCAGCCACAACAAAACCCAGAAATTTAACTGCAGCTGTAATTGTGACTGAACTTTTTTATATCTTTAAGCCTTACACCATATCTGCTGCAGTTCCGTATGTTCCACCATATAGTTATAGTTTCAGTTCCTTTATGCATGAATTGGTCAAGAATACTTGTAATGATAGTAAATCATAGTAAATTATTTTCCCCTTTCTTGTTTCTTTCTGCCCTTGGATTACAGGTAGTTCTCATTTAACATAATTGGAATTGGCATCTCCATTACTTTTTTTTATAACAAGTTTTATCAAAATTTTCAATTTTTACATCCAGGTAATTAGGAAGCAGCGTGGTGATTGGGTAATCAATAGTCCAATAACAGAATAATTCATATATATATATATATATCAGGTTACATCATTAAGGTTCTCTCTCTATTTCCCTTAATTATATCATATTCAAGTTAATACATTTCTAGATAAAACTCAATCAATCAATACATTTAACAATAACATTTTACTTATACATATCCAAATCCTGTTTTTAAGTTTTACTTAATTCTAATTACCATGTTCCAATTTAGCCTTTAATAACCATAATATTTAAACTTAGGGTAGCCCTAATTTCCCTCATTTCATTACAAGATAATTATCATATCTACAGTACACATATTGTTCTGAAGATTACATTCTTACTTTATTTCACAAATATATTCTATTTCTCGCCCTGGTAGCCCCTCATTTACTAATAACATGTCTTTCATTGTCACAAACCCATTTCTATATTACAATTCCAAGCTATAATCTAACAATTAATTTTCATTTCCATTATAAATCTAAATCCTAAATATTAAATCAATCAATATTTCTAAAAATCTCCTTAACCCATTAAGTAAAATTTTAAACCCCATTTTTAAATCCAACTCTGGCTTTCTTTTTGTGCCAAGTCATTTTCCATACCAGGGCCTTTAAATCCTCAGATGGATCTCCCTTCATTCCTACACATGTTGTTTGAATCAAGGGAGAACATCCAGTTATCAATTTTTCAAAGGAACTGGCTCCTTTATAGTTATTAGGTTTGGTTTGGAATGTTTATCATCAGTTCAATCTGGTCTTCTTCTTCTTCTTCCAGTTTCATCTGACTAGAATAAAAGGTCATGTCCAGTGTTGTGATTGTTATTTGATTGTCTAAGTTGTCTAAGTTCTCAATATATTGTGTTTGTTCCTGTTGCTTTTGGAGTTACAGGTACTTTAGTTGAAGTCAGTGTTTGATTCTCAAGGTTCTCAATAGGTTGTACGTATTGTTGTGTAGCATCCTCTTTGATGTTAATTTGTTCCTCTTCTGTTGTTTTTTGGCTTGTAAGTTGATCAGTTGGAATCTGGAGTTCAATTTGTAGTTTTGGGATAACATCTTTGGCTTTCACTCTGGCATTCATTAGCTCAGTAGCTTCAAGGATTTTTCAAGTATGAGTTTATAGTTAAGTTGTGGATAAAGTTCCTCCATTTCTATGGTGATTAGAGATAGTCTTTTAGTGGAGACTATATTTAGTAAAAGTCAGCCAATGTCCACCTCCACAATTTCTAGAAGTTGTTTTCACCACCCATCTCCATTACTAAGCCATGTTTTCACTAACAGAGAACTCACCTGAATGTGCTTTACTTTACCCCAGTCTCTCGCTCTTTGGAATGTTCACACCAGCATTGGGATAATTAGTAAAAAGGGAATTAAAGTTTGTATTTACATGCATTAGAGAGGAAGGGCTTATAAGAGTAAGATGTCAACACTGCTAACATCGGATGTTCTTGCTTTGACAACAGATGGAAATGCAGCCATTTTCTCTATTGCTTTTATAATTAATTGCTGCTGGGAGGGGGAATAGGGATGAGAGTCCAGCTAGTCATAACAGTGATAACTTAGTCGTGGGAAGGACATTAGGCCCAGAGCTGATAGTGTTTTGGTGGGCTGGAGAGCTGGGAAGAAAGCCAGCTTTCTTATGACTGTTATTGGAGGAGGAAATTGCACTTGTTACTTTGTATCCAGGGGAGGGGAATTTAGTTTCTGGTTTCAACTATGTAGTGAATAAAGACTCTTTAAGGTAAACAATGCCTCGAAGTTCTTTGGAGAGTTTCATCTGTCGGAACCATGACATAAGCAGGCACACAACAGGGAAAACCAATGAAAAACAATGCACTGGTACTGGCAGCCCCAATTGCATTACAGCTCAATGTATTCCCTGTTGTGTGCCTGCTTACTCTCTTGTAATCCTTTCTTCTCCAATCTTTCTAATGTGTGAGGGGGAAAAGAAAAACAGTCAGATAAGGACAATACATACTGACTGTAATGGTGAACACTACAGGAACAGGGATGTGATAGAGATACTATGAAGGTCATAGATGAGGACAGTGATTATAAAGTTATTTTTCAGCATTGTCATAACTTTGAACAATCACTGAATAAGCGATCCAATAAGTGTGGACTACCTGTATTCCACTTGACACAACCATTTGGTTTTCATTCTCTGTCTTACTCTGAAGCTGTGTTAGCTTATTTCATTTAATTTCCTACTTTGTGCACTAATTCAAGAATGAAACATTTGAATGTAATGAACAAAAAACCTTTTTTATAATAGCCCTTGGTTATTAGTATTTCTACTATGCTTGATGGGATAGAAGCTTCTACTGAAACTAGTCTTAACTTTCAGGATATAAAACTAAAGTAGAAGCTAAGCAAAAATATAACATGGAGGATTCTGCTAGTAAATTTGACATAAAGAGGACTGAGATATTAGCACAAGGTGAAAAAATATTCATAACTGCCCGGGGATATTTCTAAATTTCACTACTATGTCTCCTCATTTATATCTTGTTGGTCAAAAAAATACAAAACACTCTTTCTTCTTTATTTATGGACAATTTGAGTTCCCAAATTCATTATTTTCTTTCTTAACATCTCTAAAGAAAATTTTTCATACTCCTTTGAATTTTTGAAATTTTCATGCTCACAAATTGCTTTGTGCCAGTTATGATGAAGGTCTCAAACAGGATCCTATACCAGATTGTGTGCTAGTCAAAATTGTCATAAAATTGCCTGAACTTCAAAACTGATGGGTTACTTATGATATACAAGTAACAAGAATTGGTAGTGGGAGCAATATCATATAATAAGGTAGAATCAAGAATATGATGCATTGGACCAAAATTAATACACTGAAATGTCATCTTGCATGTATATAGCAACATTCAGAAATGATGATTGAGATCTGGCTTGGGAGCAATAAATGTGGAAATTATGTAATTATCTTAATTGATATTTAACTATGAGCTGGCACTTTAATATAATTCATAGCAAAGATACTCCAATCTTGGACTGCATTAACACTGCCTTAACATATAGGTTGCAAAGTTATTGTTAGGTTTAATTTAATGTTCATTGGACTGCTTTTGAAATACTTGCATAGTTCAGGGTATTGCAACTTAAATAGGATATGGATAGGACAAATGAACATGGATATGCTTAGGATAATCTTTCTGGATAAGAGAAACATTTAAAAATATGTTGTAATCATCTTCAAATACCTGAAAGGCAGTCATGCAAAAAGTTGAAAATGCTTGTTATTTATTACTCTAGAATGCAGCATCTCATTCTACATAAACTGGAGACATTTAACCAGAGGCCGGAGTAATACCTGTGAAGGATCCCATCACAGCATTCTGCTCTGCATAAATATCATTGAACAGGAAAATAATAATAATAATAATAATAATAATAATAATAATAATAATAGAAGTAGTAGTGGTAGTAGTAGTAGTAGCAGCAGCAGTAAAGGTGGAAGGGACGTTGGAGGTCATCTAGTCCAACCCCCTGCTCAGGAAGGTAACCCTATACCATTTTGGACAAATGGTTGTCCAGTCTCTTCTTAAAAACTTTCAGTGTTGGAGCATTCACCGCTTCTGGAGGCAGGTTGTTCCATTGGTTAATTCAGCAGTTCTCAACTTGTGAGTTGAGAACATGTTTCCGATAGTCTTAGAAACCGAGACACCGCTCCTCTATCCAGCCACCGCCCTCCTCCTCCTCCACTGGCTCTTCCGCCTCCAGGCCACCTTTCTCCTCTGACAGCACCTGCTCCTGCTACCGCAGCGCCATTGTGCGCACCCCCGATGCCTCCCTAGGCTGGCTCAATGGCCAGTCCGAGCCGAGCCGGGTCTGGGCCGCTGCTGGTGCTGCCGCTGGGCTGCTCTGCCACTGCCGCCGCTGCTGGCTGAGCTGAGCTGCAGCACTGAGCCAGTCTCCATGCCTCCTGGTTGCCTGGCCGTGTTTCGCCCCCAGCTGCCCTCCTCGCCGCGCAGGAGCCACCCCTGTGCTACCCAGCCAGCTTCCTTGCCGTTGGAGGTCACCTCGGCCCTCTGGCGCCTGGCGCAGGCGTGAGGCTGCAGAGCAGGATCGGCTCCATCCTGGCTCGCCGGGCTCCGGGCCTCGGAAGCAGCCAGGGGGCGGGGAAGAGGGCGAGGTGGCAGTGATGCACGTATGTGCATTGGAGGCCAGCTGGCTGGGCCGGGAGGGGAGAAGCGGCACCTTCTGAGCGGGAGCTGGTGCTCCGGCCGTGCCCCACTCACATGTGATGGGCTACGCAGCGTGGAAAGGGGCTCCCGCACCCCTGCCGCTGTGATGGCGCTTCGGAGGCTGGAAGGGTGGGCAGGTCCTGGGGGGGGCTGGGAGAGGGCAAGAGGTGCCGGGATGAGGATGGGGGGCTCCAGGTTGGCGAGTGTGAGAGGGCATTCGGTGGCTCCAAGGCATGTGGATTCTCCGTGCAGCTTCCAAGGCCCCAGATGTGCCGCCGCTTGGCTCTCCACCAGGCTCCCCCTCCCCGGGCAATTGTGCGGAGCTGCTTGTGCATCCTTGGCAGCGCCTCCCCCTTCAATCTCCTTCCTTCTCCATCTCCTTCCTTTCCCCTTCAATCTTCATTCCTTCCTTCCATCTCCATCCCTTCCCCTTCAATCTCTTTCTCCTTCCTTACTTCCTTCCCCCTTCAATCTCCTTTCTTCTCCATCTCCTTCCTTTCCCCTTCAATCTTCCTTCTTTCCTTCCCCTTCCCTCCCTCCCAACATTTTTGAGCAAGGAAGAGTAAGCTTCTCCAGCAAGCATTGCTATATTGTTTTTGTGATTAATCACTATGCTTTAATTATGTTCAATTTGTAACAATGAAAATACATCCTGCATATCAGATATTTACATTATGATTCATAACAGTAGCAAAATTACAGTTATGAAGTAGCAACGAAAATAATTTTATGGTTGGGGGTCACCACGGCATTAGGAAGGTTGAGAACCACTGGGTTAATTGTTCTAATTGTCAGGAAGTTTCTCTTTAGTTCTAAGTTGCTTCTCTCCTTAATCAGTTTCCATCCGTTGCTTCTCGTCCTGCCTTGGAATAGAGGATCCATAAGATCCTTTCCAGCTTTATGATTCTGTTTCTTTGACATAATTTCTACAAGTATAAGATAAGATAAGTTAAAATAACCTTTATTGTCATTTTTTTACTGTGGGCACAATGGCACACATCAAAAATGAAATTTAGTTGCCTGCTCTAAAAGTGAAACACATACATGACACACACCTAAACATACTATGTACAACATATGTATAGACCCACACCCCTACATATACATAACAAATCAATATTAAATACTGTCCATCTTGAATATATAATGGAAGGAGGAAGCTTGAGTATATAGTGACCCAACTGCTTTTGTATAATGTTTCATTAAAATTCTTCCTGATTTGAGTAATCCCTACAGTACTATGAGAATCCTGAAACTTTGGAATCAGTTCCATATTTATAATGCATCTAATTGGAGCGTGGGTAGAAACCAAAGTAACAACTATCCAGACAGCAGGGAAAATGTAGCCATCTGGATTTTTCATATTTTTCTTGGGAACTATATCAATTTCTGTGCAAACACATATTGTTAAACATTGCAAGTAATTTGCATTATAAAATAATTAGCCTTTTCATTCATAAAAAGAATATTTTACACAAATCTATAAGCTTTGGGCCAAATTATTGTTTTTCCAAGTTAAAGCATCTGTTAAACTGGTCCTCTGCATTCTTCAAGGTACTTAATTGTCTCAACAAAATTCAAAAATTTTTCATTGCTTTGTCCTACTGAATTGAAACACATTTTATTTTTTATGAATACATTTGCTTGTTTAATTACTGTCAAATCTGACAGTTAAATGAAGGAATGGCCAGACCATTTCAGAAAAGATAGCTTATCACATTACTGTTTAACTGGCATAAAAATTGATCCAGGAAGAATCATTCAGGAGTCTTCCCACATCCTGCATTTCTTTTTATCAGTTTCACATTTTTAGAATTCTAAAATAAAAGCAGTACTTTATTGATCTGGGTTTTTTAAAAAAAATTAAAGAAAATAAAGTGGAGCACAAGCTCAAAATATTTTGTTGTGTGAGGTACATGTGAAGGTACAGGTACAGGAGCCGACTCCATTTATAATCAAGTGAATCTTATTATGAAACTATTGATACCTAAGAATGTATCAACAAATATATTCCTTCATTTGGGAACATACTTTTATTTGGGGGTGGAGGTCATAAGCAGCAACACAGTGGATATTTCTTTCCTCCAACAACTCATTACTACTCTCAATCTGCTAGCATCTGCTGCCTCAGACAATGCCTTATGTTCTTACTGGTGGGAAAATAAGTATCGTAAAGAGATACTTTTGGAAATCTGTTTATTTTCCCATAGACCATGCAGAAAAGAATAAAGAGAGACAGAGATGAATGCCTACTACACTTCAGACCAATTTATTTATTTAACATGTGTGCATTTTAGTTGTTCCTGATCTAAATCCTGCTAAATCCAGGGATTTACAAACTAGTCAGCTGAATGATATAGATCTGTAAAAGACTTGTAAAGTTAAAATCTTCCAAACATCTAGAATAATTACATGATTGTTGAACTAGGTTTGTGTGCGCACACACACATAGAAAAAAAACCACACACAAATATTTTCTTCATGTATGTCGTGCCAGTATTATCCTTGTCATCCATTTGAAAAAATAGGCTGATAATAATATTCTGCAGTGCGTACTAAGAGGCAGAAGACATCATTTAAACATTCACAAAGCACAACTTTTATAATCATGAGATTGCTGAGGGAGGTTTCTCCTTAGGCTCATTCATAAGTCCATGCTAAAATTAATTAGATGTTGCTCCCAAGCTTACTTTCAAAAATTCTTGCACTGGGCAAATTGTTGGAATAGATTATCTACAGCTTCCAATACATGCGTTCTATCATTTTTTAATATGAAAAGTGACAAAATGCAAGATTTAATAGTTATTTCATCTACACATAAAAAGTTAAATCTCTAAGCACTGCTATGCAATGAAACTATTCACATGTCAGTAATATAAAAATAAAAACATCAACAACTATTCCAACTATTTAAGAATTTGATTTCAACATATCTTTGTTGTTCAGTTATCCTGTACTTCTGTCTTCTGTAAAATATCAGCTCTTAGAAGGGTGGCTGCTCTGGGGAGGTCTATAAAAGGAGATGATGCTTTTTTGCTCTCACTATATGTCCAATGCCCATTAACATATTTTGGGAAGTATTTCTTATCAATTATTGCTCAAATAAAAGAGTCTTAAGATAATGTGACCTATTAAAACTCTCATGATTATATCAGTTTCAGGTTAATACTGATTTTTATCAATCTAACCAAGATAACCAAGTAACCAAGAATGTTGTAGTAGTCACTGGTTTGGATAAAAACTATGCCCTTAAAAGACTTTGAATAGAAACAACAACAAAAAGATTTAGTAACTGGTGCCTTTGACGCCTGTTGATATAAAACATCTGTGTTGAACTTCCTGGACATTTTTCAGTCAGACTCCCACACAGGATTGACCACTCATACTGATTCTTCTTACTACAGAACTCACTGTTGTAATACAAATAGGAGCCAGCAATTATATTTTCTTTTATACCTTAATTAAGTGAGTGATGCTTTCTCTTCATCAAATAAACTGGAAGCGGCTTGCCAAAAAAAGATCTATACTAAGTACTGTCTTTTGCTGCCAAGGGAATCCAAACAAATTTTTAAAATGTAACCAGGAAAGCATGGTAATTAACTGAAAAACACAGGATCAGGCTACAAGTAATTTGAATGTCTGCAATAACCATTACAGTTTACACTTTACTTGTTTTATGTTCATTGCTTTTGTATGGCAAGTTATACCAGAGGCAAATAAGGGAGAGGTGGTGCTAGGATTAAGATCACTCATGCTGGGCCCCAGCATTGTGCCAGTGGATTTTTTTATGGGTGCCCCTAAATCTCTTCCCCCACCTGCTTCCACTGTATTTGCAATGGCTACATAGAATGGCAGCTGTTTTGTAATTGGACAAGTTACTCCCATGAAATCCATGACAGGCTCTCCAAGGGCAAACCAGGACCATTAGTCAAGCAGGTAGACATCCTAGCTTCGATTATGCAGCCATAGAAGGCAATCTCAGTGTTAAATCTTGCAAACCTTTTCAGGGGGCACAAATTATAAAACATCTCCAAAGCTGTAGCATCTTATGGCTTATTTAAAAGGGCACTTTTGACCTAATAATTTGAATCCTGACATTCACTGAGATATCATTAGTTCTGTATTTGTGCCAAATTTGATATGACAAAAATTATAAAAGTTGAATAAACAGTACTAAAATGTAAAATGTATCCATTTTGCAACCCTACTCTACTTGTCCATCCACTTTTGGTGAGCTCAATTACTATTTTGACAGTTCTATGGCCAAATCCTCAGCTGGTCAATGTGTCACTGGAGTACATTATACATTCCCTTAAAGTTCAAGTGATCTATAAAAACACCTAATAAACTCTTTTGTGTTTTTGAAGAAAAAGAGAGCCCTCTAAAGTTGTTTGAGCTACTTCTGTCTGAAAGGAAGAATCTTGGCATTCAAACACTTTATTGGGCAGGATTTCTAAATAAGCATTTTCATGAGAATTGTATGCTAATTTTGCTCTTATTTGTAATTATAAAAGAAATCATCTAACAGCTGAATCACTATATTGGAATTCATTTCCTGGGGGTAAATGTCATATGTCTAGGCAGCATAATTTAAATGAACAGTAAATTGCAGGATAATTAGACTAAACTTTGTGGGATCTTTTTTTCCTCTGTTGGCATTTTAGAAAAATTACATTGAAAATCCCTTTATTGTAAGAGTGCATTATTTTTACACAGAGAGAAGAATTATTGCTGCAGTCTCAAAAGTTTCCAACACATCTGTTTTACAGCAGCAAAAGAGTCCAATGCCCCATTTCTTCCCAAGTATCATCATAGTTTATTTGTTTCTTTGTTTATTTTGGGATCTTTTTGAGATCATGTCCTCACAATGTCCTGTAAATAATAGCCTAATCAAATTTAGAGTTGTAAATATTTAAAAGCAGCTCTAACCTGGTGCCCTCCAGATGTTTGGACCAAAAATTCCATATTTCTTGTCACATGAATAATAAAAGTGTCTTTTGGCAATTGAATCCCAGCCATATTGGCAAATATATTGTTACTTCATCAGTCCTATCTTGATTATTTGAGGTAGAGTAAAATTTAAACGGTGGTGCAAGTATTAGATACTTATAAACTGATTTTGAGCAGAGACTTGGATAGACAGTTTTGTTCTAACTAATTTTATAATCCCAAACAATCCCAGAGTCTTTGGGAGTTGGGCAACATGTAATAAATAATAATTATTCATTATGGTTCATCAAACAATCAGCCAAATGTTTAGATTGGATCTGGCATTTTTATCCACCTATCGAATCCTTCCCAAGGACCTGGGATAGGCAAATGTTGTTTGATGGTGTTAGAGGTATCATCACAGGATGGAAGCTGTTCCGAGTAAAGCTGCCCTTTGCAACTGATCAATGGTGATTTTGTCAATGTCAGTGATGTCCAAGTGGTGTTCCAGTTGTTTTGGGATTGTACCCAAGGTGCCTATTACTATTGGTACTATTTTTGCTTTCTTTTGCCATAGTTGTTCTACTTCTGTCTGCCAATTTTCGTATTTTGCTCTTTTTCCAGTTTTCTCTTTCTCTTCTATTCTGTGCTGCCACATCCACTATTCAGACTTTTTTTGTGTTTCTTATTGACAGTTGTTAAGTCTAAGATTATGTGTTAAATATTTGTCTGTTTAAAGACCCAAAGCACTTTAGCTTCTTTATTCACCATTTCTTTTTCTAATTTGTGGCCACGCTAATTCTTGCTTACAGAGAAATGTTATTTCTTGCAGATGTTCTAATGCACCATTGTTGCTACTTTGCCATGCCATTGTTTGTAGTCAGTCTTGCAGCAGCTAACCAGGTGGTCCACTGTTTCTTCAGCTTCTTTGCAGAAATGGCATTGTGTCTTTACTATTATGCTGATGAAATTTAGCAAAAGAAGAATATAAAAACACCTCACCCCACCCCTCTCCCACTGGAGGTTGTACAGTGTTATTAAACAGCAATAAAAATGTGAGTTGCAATTCTGCCGGCATTAATATAAATATCTTTGGTTTAAAGAAAAAAACCTAGATTTCTCCCCATTGAATTGAAATTTCCCATTTTGTTGGCTCCAGTGGTATCCCTGTACAGTATCATCATCCATGATCTCTGTAGCCCTAAGGCAGACATGTCAAACTCGTGACATCACATGACGTCACACAACGTATCGGTACGGTTTTGCCATTGCCGGCAATGGGATGGGCGCGGCTTCCAGATGAGGCAACAAACATCCAACTAAATTGTGGGCCTTGATCTATTCTCATTTTGGATCTCAGTTTAGCTTTGGTTGCCCAGATGTAAAACCTCTGTTAGGAGGAGAAATAAAGGTTTGAGTCAGGCAGCATCCAAAACATCACTGTCGTTGTCATCGTCGTCATCATCATCATCATTTATGCTTGCCTGATTTCTCCTGGAAATTACTAATCATGGTGTCTCTTGGATTATATCTTTATAACTTCTGGAAGGTTCAGTTGGGGGGCATGCTAGGTATACCATATACATTACTACAAAAGAATAATTTATCCTCAATTGAGCATATATTGCTAATTTTTTATCTCATTTAGTAATAGTAGTTTGCTTTTATGCATCATTTAGAATCTGGTACTAAGGACATTTAAGCACTTACCTAACACAAGCCAGTACTGTTCTTATCAGCTTAAGAAAATGTAGATAAGACAACATTCTGTAGCAAATCTACATTTGATACATTTGAGTGCTGCGATATAATATATTTATTCCCTGGTTGCCAGTTTGTTACCATACTAGCCAAGGTGTCCTGTCAAAATGAAACCAAAGGACAAACTAAGTAATAAGACAAGCATCTCTGAAAACCCTTTAACAATCCATGAAACAGCTTGAGCTACAAAAGAATTTGTCCCACACCCACCTCCCAGCCTATGAGCCTCATGGTCATCTGTCTTCTACTCAGTATCCCACGGTCAAACAAGTATGTCTTACAAGATAAGGATGCATTAGAATACCACCACCCTGACCTTGGAATGTGAACAAAAAAATGTGAATGGAAGGGATAATATCTCAGTTGATCTCTTGGGTAAGATTGATTTTTTGATTCCATAGGGAGGCAAAGAAATGCCTGGGAACTACAAAAACAAAAAAAAAACCAACTAGTCTACATATTATGGATGCATCAAGGAAATTAGGCAATGAATGGGGTAAAATTAATTCTGCCTGGTTACCATATGATAAGCAGCTGCTCTAGCAAAGCAAATGTCTAAATAGAACCCCAGCTGGAGCCTAGCATATTGATACTGGTTAACATAGAAGAGCCTTGAACAGGAACAGGAAGTCATCGCAACATCTGAGGAAAAGAGATCACGAGTAGCGAAATATTCTACTGCACCTTCTCTACATTGCACTATAAGCCCATTGTTCAGCTCAGACTTATTCTAGTTGCTTGGAAGAGTTCTTCCTCCTGCAGAAGCATTTGTACAATTTTTAGCAGGCCCTTTCTAGCCAAAGACGCAGGCTCAAACTCTTAGGTTGTGCCATAGTTCATCATGCCAGCCATCATTTGGAGGCAATGCTTTAGCACTGTCATATCTTCATTACTTTCTGAACTGTCAAAAGAGAGCTATATAGAATCCAAAATGGGGATTTATAGCATTGTAAATCTTCTCTGGCATAATTGGATCCAGAGATCAGTCATTTTGTCCAGTTGCTGACATCTATTATAATGCTATGAGGAAAACAAGTCTATACT
The DNA here is from genome assembly GCF_016545835.1 of Crotalus tigris. NCBI lineage: Eukaryota > Metazoa > Chordata > Lepidosauria > Squamata > Viperidae > Crotalus > Crotalus tigris. Next base: position 3,395,413 of record NW_024100510.1, read on the forward strand.
ACAATAGACAACATCAGCATCCTGTCAGAAATGCAAGACACAGAAACTCTTCATTGCTTTCCCTAAGTTACCTGGCATGACTGATGAATGATAGGTCTTTACCTGCTGACCATCCTGAAGCCCTGAGTTAAAGGGGGAGGATGCTTGCAGAAAGGTACCTTGTTTAGAGAAAAGATCTGCATGTAGTCATCCTAAATATTTACTTATAAAAATATATACATGTGATTTATATAACCATCCATCTCACGCATGTGACTGGGAATGGCTTACAGGATTAAAATACATAAATCCACCACACATAATTCATCTCCCCCAGCACCCAGGGTAAACAATGACCTCAATGATAACAACAAAACCCATATATTCACCCAAACAAATGCCTGGGGAAACAGCAATGTTCCCAATGCTTTGCAAAAGGCTAATGTTGTGGTTCCGGCTAATGAAACATTCCAAAGAACTTCCAGGCATTTATTTTCCTAAAAGTCTTTTATTGTTACAAAATGTCGGCACAGGCACAATGGAGGGATGCTAGGATCTAAGTTCTCTTCCTCTGAGCAGTTAAATTATCAGCATGTTCCCTCCCTAAATTAGCTTCATATCTCACATTATCCAATTAGTGTGAAGGTCAAATGTTTTCTTTCCCCCCCCCCTTTACCCTCAACCCCCCTTCTGCTGTGTATTAACCCCATAATTGCCAGACAATTCTACATATTGTCAAAAGCAAGAATATACAATATTTGCAGTAGCTAACAGGCTTGGGGTCCATCCAAATCTCTGAGGGATGTAATTTTAGAAAGAGAAGGCACAACATAAATGCATTTATAACCAGTGTTAAGAATTTTGGAAGCCAGCCCTCCAGTTATGTCATTAGTTACCAAGACTATGATGGAAATGTGGATGTGTTTCAGGCATATTAAAGCATGGTGGCTGCTTAAAAGGGTGCACATCTGACCAATGTTTTAGGTACTGTTGATTGATGTTTTACGACCGTCGAGGCATCCCCGCGGTCACACGATCAAAATTCAGAGGCTTGGCAACTGACTCGTATTTATGACAGGTCGCCGTGTCCTGGGGGGGTCACGTGATCCCCTTTTGCGGCCTTCTGACGAGCAGAGTCAACGGGGGAAGCCAATTTCCCTTAATAGCCATATTACTGACTTAAAAACTGCAGTGAGTCACTTAACAAGAAGCCAGACAGATCATAATTAGATCATGATTAGGGGACTGGAGGCTAAAGCATATAAGGAACGGCTGCTGGAATTGGGTATGTCTAATTTAATGAAGAGAAGGACGAGGGGGGACATGATAGCAGTCTTCCAATATCTCAGGGGCTGCCACAAAGAAGAGGGAGTCAAACTATTCTCCAAAGCGCCTGAAGGCAGGACAAGAAGCAACGGATGGAAACTAGTCAAGGAGAGAAGCAACCTAGAACTAAGGAGAAACTTCCTGACAGTTAGAGCAATTAACCAGTGGAACAACCTGCCTCCAGAAGCGGTGAATGCTCCAACACTGGAAGTTTTTAAGAAGCAACTGGACAGCCATTTGTCCGAAATGGTATAGGGTTTCCTGCCTGAGCAAGGGGTTGGACTAGATGACCTCTAAGGTCCCTTCCAACTTTATTATTATTACTATTTTTAGATTATGATATCTTTGTATGAAAAACAAACCTGATGAGATCAAAATGTTCATTGGGTACACACCAGGGGTACACAGTAATCATGTTTCCATGTGCCTGGAATTCTGGTCCAGAAATTTATGCCTGCCTTCCTTGAAATAAATGAGGATTACAAACCAAGGTTCTCATTTCTGTTCATAATTTTCTAGTCAGACTGATTGGGAAATTTTGATGAAGTAGAGACGTCCCATTATTAAAATGTGAATGGGGGTGGGGAGTAAAGTTACAAGCATGAAGAAAAGATTCCGTAATGTTTTGTTTTATGAAACTGAGATGTTATTGCATGATTTCAGTCTTTTGAGCAGACATTGGTGTCATACTAATTCCTAACAGGAGACAAAAGGGAATGCTTTTGACCCCGTGATCTATGATGTGGGATTTCAGAGGGCTTAATAGCTCCTTTGCAGAGCTCCTCTTCTGATTCGTGACAACAATACACATTACAATAGGAAAAATTCTTATTGGCACATTTTTTGTGAATTAGTGAAGCAGTGCTCATGATACTGGCATATCTCTTCAGCTCAGGATATGAACTGCATATGTTTGTTGTTTTTATGTCACTAAACTGCTTTTTAACTCGAGTTATTTTTAATTACAACAATGTATAGATTAGCTTTCTCAAATATACAGGTAATCCTCAATTTACAACAGCAATTGGGACTTGAATTTCCATCACTAAACGATGTAGTCTTAAAATGTGGCCACATTGCTTAACTAACGGCGGTCCCTGTTGCCATTGCTAGCAAAATTACTAGATGAGGTAACTTACTGCTAGCTTCCCACAACCAAGACAGTAAGGAAGCTGGCAGGATGGTGCAAGTCCCAGGCAATTTGCAAGCAGGCTGGCAGGTAAGTGCCTGCTGCTGGGAAGGAGGGAGGGGATGAGAGTTTGAGGGAGGTGGGCAGTTTGGGGGAGGGTATACAAAGATGCAAGAGAGGTGGGGCAAAGGTCTGAGAGGGAGAGTGTTGAGGTGCATGGGAGTGCACAAGGATGCAAGGGAGATGTGATGAGGGTCAGAGAGGGTGCATGAGGATGCGAGGGGGGCAAGACAAGGATCAGGGAGGATGCACAAGGGTGCATGAACGGCTGGCACAGGACAAGCACAGAGAGGCTGAGGCAGAGTGTGTAGGTGGGGGAGGTTTACCCCAGCAACTTGCAATCTTTCCTGCCAGCTGGTCCTCTGACTTTCTGAAAAAGGTGGCAGGAAAGGTTGCAGATGGGGACCATCATGTAATGGCAGGGTGCTCCAGCTGATTGTAAGTGCAAATCAGTTGCCAAGGGCCCGGAAAATGACCGCTGGGGTTTGGGGATGACTGGAACTACAAGGACCAGTTGTAGCCACCATTCATTCACTTCTGTCACAACTATAAATGGTCATTGAACAGAATGGTCATAAGTCGAGGATTAGAACTCTCTGTAGAACTCTCCCGGTTTTAAAAACAGCTTGGACTATTAACATTTTAAGCAATGTGATCTCATAACTTGTCCTGCAGGCAGAATGAACCAAGAATATGGTAGAAGATATATAGGATGTGGTTGCTTTTCTTTTTGTAGAATGTGGATAATCTGTTTGCTAGCCATTATAAATGCAATCTTCTTGCACAGAGCATAGGACACAAATAGAAAAGGCCTTATCAACAGATGAATATATTTCAAATTTTACAAGTAATTGTGATGTTCTTGCAAAATGCAATCCATATTCCTCATGTGGCTGATAGGACTAATAACAAAAATACTGTTTTAGGTTATAAGATACCATCAAGTTCAGTTTAACATCTGGTAGTGTTAGCATCCTAATCTGTCATTAGTAATAATTTGTAATTCTCATGAAATTTCATGGGGGTCTTTTATCCAACCATCCACCTTATGTTGTTTTCCTTTAACTGTGCCAATCATGACAACTATTTTCCAAAGGCTATTAGTAAATTAATATGCTGTTTGTTTGTTTGTATCCCAAACTTATTATTTTTACAAATAATTCAAGGTGGTGAACAAAATCCAACACACCTTCCTCCTATTTTCTCCACAGCAACAATCCTGCATGGTGGGTTGGGCCAAGGGAGGGTAACTGGCCCAAGGTCACCCAGCTGAGGATCACTTACCACCCTTTCTGGTTTTTCAGGGTGGGGTCGGTTGGGGTTATCAGCTGGGCACAATTCTGAAAAAGCAATTATCCAGCTTTTATTTTCTAAACAGAATGTGGCCATACACACAGAATTCCCATTTATAAAAAGAGAATAAAAGGGATCAGAGATAGTTTAATAGCCACCACAGAAGGTGCCAGTAAACAGACTGCTGTCCATTGGCATTTCCTTTGGTGGATTTTGCACAAGTAAAAATAATACCTCCCCTTTCTAGTTTCTCTGCTAACCTACTCACTATTATGGGACTTGAGTTATTGAAGGCGCCTATTTCCTAAGAGTGCAATTCTATACAGTACATAATGTTAAGAGTGTAGGCAACTAGTGCCATCTAAAGGTCTGTTTGAAAAATTTAAAATGGTTAAAAAGCAGAGAACTCTATGGTATAAAATTGGTGTTTTGACATGAAGCTCAACATGTTTTGGCTAAAATCCTTATACAGGATTTCCCGGCTGAACAGGGATTTGGATTTGGCTTCCAATAAATTAAATACAGTAGTAATGGCAAACACAAGTACAAGATTCACACATTGTGCCAAGTATCCAGGGATACTTGAATAAATTATGGCATTCTGGTTCACATCCCATAAGCCATCATTTAGAGAGTACAGTGGGTAGGTTCCCACATGCTGCTAAGCCAAATAAAGCAAAATTACTGTAATATGATTAATTGCAGTATGTGAAAGCAACAACATTCCTTTTACCACCATAATGTTTGCAAAATCAGTTCTTCTGATAATCTTTGAACTAGGACAGACCTTCATTGCAAAGCAGTGATGGACCAAAGGCAGTCATGAAATCAGGGAGTGTGCTCTGGGCAATTTTGTACTTTGTATCAATAGAAATTAAATTATGAATAAGAACCAAGCATCTGTTTCACTGATAAAGTTTTACAGCGGCTTATGAATAAGATTTTCCAATTTAGAGAAATTAAGATATCAACCTTCATTTCAATGTTGGTGCCCAAGTAAAAATAGGGTCATTATAGCTGATCTGCAAAAATCCAGATAATCATTAGAAGACAGTAAAGATATAGTATCTTCATATCTCTTTGCTACCATTTTATAATTACCTGTATCTGTCTAGTTATGTAGCCGTACTGAATGCACCTGGAGAGGTAGAGAGAGGAGTTGTATGGGTTGCCTTCTAGCTTCCACTTACTGCAGAAAGCTTCCCATCTGCAGAGCTGCAAGGGCATCTGCCCTGGCTCATACAAAAATGACATTGCAGCACTTTAGTATAAGCTCTGCCTTTTTGTATGAGCATTTGTTTCAAACATAGTTTATTATTAGTGGTTATTTATTATTTACCCAACTAACTTTTGCAACCCAGCCAGCTCAAAAGACTCCAGGCTGCTAATATCCAAACAGGAAAACTCATAAGTTAACAGCAACAACAATAATGCTCTTTATATAACAATAATAATACAATAAGCACAAAAGCAGAAACAACAGTTAGAATGTAACTAACTGTAATAGTTAGAACAAATCAAAACTCTCAAGCCCCAAATGCTCTCTTAAATAGCCAGTATTTTGTTGCTCTACAAAAAATATAGGAATTGAGGGGGGAGGCAGCCATATCCCATAGGGGAGAGGACAGTTGTGGAAAAGGCTTACTTCCAGTCCTAGCTATTTTGTTTTGCTGAGGAGAAGAAACCCAGTGCTCCTTTACAGCTGGACTGAACAAAACGGGATATATTCTTTAGGGAGCAGATGGTCCCATTGATAACCTGAACTTAAGTTGTGTAAGTCTTTATAAGTAATAACCAGCAACTTGAAATGTACCTGGAAACAGGTAACCAGGGCATCCCTTACACCACGTGACATGTTGCGACGTATCGCAATTTTTTTGCCATTGCCGGCAATGGGGTGGGCGCAGTTTTGGAATGATGCATCCAGCCCGTGGGCCGGCAGTTTGACACCCCTGCCTTACACTATCAATATAATGCTTCTAAAATAGTTTTTATCTAGGATCATTGAATTTCCAGTAGCCTTCAATGGAAGTCACAGATAGAACATATTTAGTGGTCCGTCTTCAAAGTAGTAAGAGCTATGAGCAGCTATCACTAAAGCCACCTGTTCTCAAAAGCTGAATCTGGTCAAATCCCCTTCTCCAATCACATTCTCCACCTGTGGTAGAGACATGAATCTGGGAGGATGACATGTTGTTTACCTTCCATTTCAAGGTGAAAGCAACCTTACCCAGAATTTAAGCAAAGGGGCCACTAGAAACTCATGATTTCTGGACAAATAACTATTCTGTCTTGTTGGGATTCAATGTCACTTGTTTCATGCATGTCTTCATTTAAGAGGCAAGATGCAGAACATCCATAGCCTTCTGCCTGGTCCTGGGTAGGTATCATATTTTGATTGATTCTGTTGATGATATCTTGCCTTGGGCCAGGCAAAAGAATCAATTGCTAACTTTCTCCAGAAGTTTCATGAAAATGTTAAGTAAAATGAGAGAAAACATTGTACAGGCCAATATCCCATTTGGAACATTCTTCTTTCATTAATATTGCAAAATGTTTAGCAGACCTTTCACAATAGACTGGAGAGATGGAAGGACTGAAATCGCCTTAAGCATAACTGATGGAAGATGTTCTGCTGATGCTGTGGCATTTCTGTCACTTCATCTCTCAGATCTCCTTGGTGAAAAATGGAATCTCTTGGCATCTGCTGACAGGAGAAGCCACTTGTGGCCACAGCTTGTCCAATACTTTCATCATCTCTATATTTTGATGATCAACAGGAGATGTGGAAGAACTACTCCCTAATGAAATGCTGTGCAGACTTCTGACTGGACATTAGTATTAAACTCACACTAAACTTTGCTTTAAAGGATACCATTGTAATCCTGCGGTTTTTATAAAGTGCAAAGGCAGATGTATTCATTACTGTGCAGATACACCTTGTCTATTTTCAGTAGTACCTGAAAACTTTTGTGGATTGTTGTTTACAGGGCCAACCAGGACTGCTTGGACAGCAAGGATTCCCTGGGCCATCGGGAGTGATGGGCATACCAGGACTTTCAGGGCACAAAGGGGACAAAGGTGAACGAGGTAGACCTGGCATAACTGGACCCAAAGGAGAAGTGGTAATTTTATAACTTCTAAGAAATCAACTTCAGTATGAAGAACAAATGCAACGAAGTAGGAAACTGCATCATCATGTGTCCCTTTTCATTATAGGGACAAAGAGGAGTCACAGGGTTTCCCGGTGCAGATGGAATTCCTGTAAGTAACTGTTTGTTTCTTGTATTGAATTTGAAAGTGTTATGATAGTCTTTCCGGTAAATAATTCAAGTTATTATAAGTAACCAAATAATGCATATGATAAAATAAACAGCTCATTTTTTTTCTCCAACCAAACTCAGACTAGTATAAAATTAAAAATCAGCATAAAAACAAAAACAAAACCATGTTTTAAAAAGTTATTTAAACATTGGCTGAAATAAATGTTTTTCTAGCTGTTTATACATAGATGATGCTGATGAATTTTCATGGGGCACAGTCCCATGGTCTTGATGGACCGGATCCTTGGTCTCAGGAATAGTCAGAATAGAGAGCAGAGATTAGAATTAATATTTTGCACGCTGAAGAGAAATCTGTTTAACTATTTATTTAGTTGATTTATATAGCACCCATCTCACTTTTATGTGACTTTATGTGACTCTAGTTAGCTTAAAATAAAATAACACAAAATATAATCCAGGAACAAGTACAACTGATGCACAGCTTTCAGTTCAAAGTGCAAAGGCCTGGGCACGGTTTCTTCCTGCTCTTTGAGAATCCAGAAGGACCCTGAGTTTATGCACTGAATCTGTCTAGGGCAGTACCACCCCTATCAGAACCAAAGATGGAAGGTCCTCAGAACCAGGAGCTTCAAAAATCCAGAGCCACCTGGTCTTGCTTGAAGTGAGCTGAAGCCTGTTGCATCCCATCCAGGCCTCTATAGCTTCCAGACACTGAGACAGAACTTCCACAACATCACTCAGACAACCTGGGTAGAGATGTAAAGCTTGGTATCACTGACAATATTTTATTCCAAACTCACCCAGCAACTTCATGTAGATGTTAAATAGGAGGGGAGAAAGCTGCAAGCCCTGAGGTATTTCACAAAGGAGGGGTACAGCCTGGATATAAGGACCCTCCTCAATTTACATCTTAAGAAAACAGAACTCTTGGAACGTCTCTTCCAACAGGAATTTTTATTAAGAGAAATTGACTGCAGGCATGCTAGACAGGATCTGAGGGATTCCCCCCCCCCCACATACCATTCAATGTTTTAAAGTGTTCCCAAGCAGCCTCCACCCCACAATTCTTCCGGGCAATTCAGTCTGGTAGATTTCTAGGTGTTAAGTCCAGTTAATATATTGTCAGTCCGCTCCATCGGCACGATCACTCATTCTCTCCTTACCCAGATCCCAGGCGTTGCATTTCCCCCCAGCCTTTCCCTCGCTGCCGGTAAAAGGGAGAAATTCAGAGGGAGTAGGATGAAAGGCAGATGGCTGCATTGTTGGAGTCAAGCTATTCTCCAAAGCACCTGAAGGCAGGACAAGAAGCAACGGATGGAAACTAATCAAGGAGAGAAGCAACCTAGAACTAAGGAGAAACTTCCTGACAGTTAGAACAATTAACCAGTGGAACAACCTGCCTCCAGAAGTGGTGAATGCTCCAACACTAGAAGTTTTTAAGAAGAGACTGGAAGTTTTTAAGAAGAGACATTGTCCAAAATGGTGTAGGGTTTCCTGCCTGAGCAAGGGGTTGGACTCTATGACCTCCAAGGTCCCTTCCAACTGTAGTAGTAGTAGTAGTAGTAGTAGTAGTAGTAGTAGTAGTACTCTCGAAGAGAATCAACAAAAGGTTACTTTGTAGTTAATGGAGGAAGTGAAAGTCATAAAAACCCCATGCTTACCCTCCTCCCCCTTAGTAGTATGACAGAATCCAGAAGAGAGTAAGAATTGGTTTTATCAGTGCTTTTTTTGTAAAAAAAAAAAAAAAAAAGTGCCGGAACTCACACATGTCATACAATCCGCCTTGCCTACCCTACAAGGTTCCATCCAAAAAAGATGCCAGAACTCCGTTCTGGACGTTCTATGACAAAAAAAACCCCTGGGTTTTATATCAGAGTAGGTAGATAGAAATGAAATATAATTGGATTCTGACACTGGATCTCTTTACCCTGGAAACCAACCTCGGAGGAAGGAGGAGAACCAGCACAACACCCCCAACTTCTGAAGCTGTTCTAGAAGCATACTGTGATTGATGCTATCAAAAGCTGCTGAGAAATAAAAAAAGAAAGAAAGATCACCAACCCCCCCCCTCTCCCACCAGAGCTCATCCAAGAGTGCTATCAATGCCATCTCAGTTCTATACCCAGACCTGAACCCTGTCTGAAAAGGGTCCAGATTATCCACTTCTTCCAGAGTACTTTGAAGTTGTAATGCAATAACCTTCTCTATAAATTTCCCTAGAAAATTGTCCACAATGGTGAGGTATAGCAATATGGTCTTGAAAAGCGTTTAAACAGAAAACCATCTGTGTAAATTATAAACATCTATTACTTCACCCTTTGCCAAATTCTGGACCTGAGAGCCGTGAGCAATAAAGGGGAAGCATTCTTAGGCTAGTACAGTTTCTAACTGTTCCTTTACATAACGTAATAAGCAAAGTGCATTTATTCCTAGACGCTTTCACAGAAATCCCCAGACAGATTTCCCAGTACCAGCTTCCTCTTCCATGCCCTTTGACACCAGTCCATTTTTACCACCCACATGCACCAATAAAACAAAATTCCAAATAGCTATTTTCAGCTGCTCGACTCATTCATCCACCCTTCTAATGTGTTTTGCAGTGCGGAACTAAAGCTAGAAAATCCTTTTCTTTTTCCACGTGTGGATGTTGCATTAATTTTCATGGGACTTGCCTTCAGGCAGCAAATGAAAGGGAATGTAAGGTCATCTAAGGAAAAGCAGCCTGCAGATGCTGCAGGGTCTATCCTGAAGACAGAGAAAAGGAAAAAGCAAAGCCAGGTGATTTTATGGGCAGGGATCACACAGGTTTAATATTCACATGTTCTGGAAAATAAGCCTTTAGTAATTTTCAAGTATGAAGCACAATGGAGGATTCATTTATCATATATGATAAGCTAAATATAATTTTCTGTTTTTTTACCCCAGATCCCTTTAATAAGAATAGCACATAGCTTAGATAAGCACAGAGGTGCCAGAACACTCACCATCATTCATTCTTTCCTTGTTTGGCCCTTCCTGGAGATTTCTTCGAGCATAAAATGCTTAGTAGCTGCTTAAGATAAATGTCTTTAGGAAACGAACAGAAGGCATAGTTAGATCGTCTGTTTTTACTGCTTCAAAATGGTTAACAGTATCATGCAACATCCAGACAGGGACATTTGGAATTAGAGTTTTTGACATAAACTTTTTGCAGTCTGAAAAATTCCATTTTGAGCTATTCCAGAGCTTTCTGAATTCAAGGTTGATTCTCTTCTTTCTCTAACCTATCTTCCCTGTTTTGAGGATTTCTCTTTCTGGAAACCAATGAGCACATGATCTGAATATCATTTTCTGTTGAGTAGAATTGAATTTGTATAGTTGTCTGCTCTAAGAATGAGTCAGCAAGCTAAAAAAAATCCCTTACCCTTTTCCAAGGAAACTCCCAGGAATTTTTAGATTTGGCGGTAAGCTAAATCTGTGAAAAAAGAAAGTATCCAATAATAACTCCTACCTTCTGTAACTATTTCTCATTTTCTCTTATACAATTTGATATTAATATCAATGGGAATAGCAAAAGTATAAATCAACTATGAATAAAATTTGAGCCATTTATTTTTCTTTGGCAAGAAGGATAATTGATGAAATGTATTATTGGCTCTTTTTCTTTCTCAGTTCTGATGCACCGACTTAAAATTACAATAAAATACCTGCATGAGAGATGAAGGTATACTAGAATAACTTACTTTCATGAACAACTTATAGCATAGTTATGGAAATCATTTTCCACCACAGAATTAGGATAGGTAATGGCATATCAATAGTATTCATACACACATTTTAATGATACTCATTTGCTAGTAGATATTTATCATCACATTTTTAAAAAATCCTCTCCAATATTCTAAAACTATGTTGAAAGACATTTTTAATAATTTAAAAACCCCTCCCATTCCTATAATACTTAAAGCAGTATTTAAAATAATTTTCAGAGATTAAAAAACCTGAACAAATTCTCAAGGCAGGTTTTTTTAGCATAATATCATGCAGCCAGAAGATACTTCCCCACATAGCACAACACAGTCACTCTGTGGTTCCAATGGGGTTATACCTAATGAAGAAGCGCCTTTCATACTCTGTTGCAATACCTAGTCTGCTGTTCACAGGACAGTGATTTACTTGACAAGATATCTAGAGTGCTGGATATGTACTGTATGGACCCAATGACACTGACTCGTTATCCTCTCAGGACTTAATGACTATAGGGGAGAAAAGGGTTCTCGATGGGGAATTAAGTATTTACTCTCCTTTATCTATCACTCTTGATTTAAGGTGTTGATAACTTCAGGTCACTCTCTTCTGCGTTTGATCCAAGCACACATGGGTCTATGACTTTTGTCCTGGGAAAAAATAATTAGCTTGGTGCTAAACTATGTACTGTATTTCCTGGAAAAAGATCTCATTTTTTATTATAATTACTAAACTTACTTCACCACACATTTGTCAGGTGAGGTCATGCATATACAGAATGCATCAACTTCCAAAAGGTTACATAGAATGCAGCTTCAGTAAGGTCTTCTTATTCACTTAAAGTCATATTTAAACTGGATTTTAATTACCTTAGCTATTTGAATAAAAGGAATGCAAAAGTATTAAAAATGTGCTATTCCTCCCTACCTGTTACCTATGCCTTCCTGTTTCTGCTGATATCCGTATTGCTGTTTCTAGTTATTTCTTTTCATATTTCCAGAGGTGTATGGTTTGAACTACAGAATAGTATTCTTAGTAGAATAGAATTAAATATTCCTTATTTGACTCTATTTTCCCATAGAGTGGTTGTTTGCATTAATGTAAGAACATTTAAGAATTCCATGAAAGCCAAGAAGAAGAAAGCAAAAGCAGCAGGTCAGCAGGTCATAATTGTATATATTTTGTCTCCACAGGGTCATCCAGGTCAGGCAGGATCAAGAGGAAAACCAGGCCATGATGGTTGCAATGGGACCAAGGGAGATCCAGGTCCACAGGGAATTCAGGGACCTGCAGGAACTCCCGGGTTTTTTGTAAGTTATGAACACTGAATATGTCAATGTAAAGCTACTGCTGCTTAACAGCAAAATCAGGAGGAGTTTGTTCCCTTCCACTAAGTGAGAGAAAAGAGTTTCCATTGCTGGAAGAACCCTAGCATTCTTGCTAATCTGCCACATTAGGATTATAGGCTGAAGTCCTACAAAAGCTGCATTGCCTAAAGCTGAAACATAATTACCGTTTCAGAAGGAAATTCCACGTTGACTAGTAGTCATTTTGGAAAACTTTGGAGTTCAGTTATCCTATGTGCTCATGTGCTGTGAAAGTTGGACCATAAGAAAGGCTGAGCACCAAAGAATTGAGGTCTTTGAACTCTGGTGCTGGAGAAGACTCCTGCGAGTCCCTTGGACTGCAAGGCGTTCAAACCGATCAGTCCTAGAAGAGATCAACCCCGACTGCTCTTTAGAAGGCCAGATCCTGAAGTTGAAACTCAAATACTTTGGCCACCTAATGAGAAGGAAGGACTCACTGGAGAAGGGCCTAATGCTGGGAAAGATTGAGGGCAATAGAAGAAGGAGACGACAGAGAATGAGATGGCTGGATGGAGTCACTGAAGCAGTAGGTGTGAACTTAAATGGACTCCAGAAGATGGTAGAGGACAGGAGGACCCAGAGGAGCCTTGTCCATGGGGTCGCGATGGGTCAGACACAACTTCACAATTAACAACAATGTGCTCATAATATTAGTACATTAGTTGAGGACTATGATTGATTATGATGAAAATTACAGGCAGAGGGAAAGCCATAATAATTTACAGGGTTTTTTTTAAAAAAGGGGGGGGGACTTCCTGCTTTGTTGTTTTGAGACACATTAATAAGGCTGCAAGAATACTTGTTCTTTCTGTGCTGAAAGGACTTGCTCAATTTCACAGGGATATAAAGTGAAGAAATAATTAATTTTCCTCTTGTTTAGTGAGCAGCATCTGTGAAAACAAGATATCTTGTTGAAGTGCCTTTTGGCAAAACCACCACAACAATGAGCACAACAATGTTGTTCAAAGAAATAGAAGTGGAGTTGGATCAGGGATCATCTAAATTTATAGAAACAGCTTTGTTACTTTGAAACAAAATTAGATGACATTTGAAGATGTATTTGCTCATTCTATGAAGATAACCCATTTTAATTTTAAATGGGGGAAAGGGTTTGATTGTGTAAACAAACATCTTAATTTACTAATGGATCATAATTAATTTTACATAGAATGGAATGAGTCATTGGAGGAGTTATGGTGGATGGAATATTGAGTATCTAGAATTTTTGTATTATTCTGAGTTCCTTTATAATGAGGGAGATGGTTAAGGAAGTTCTTTTATTTATTTCTTTTTCAGCTGCATAAAGGTTTACTTCACAGCTTTCATACGTCTGAAGCCCAAGGGGTAGAATGGTATACTTTAGCAGGGTTCAGAACACCAGGGGTTTTAGTTCAGATAGCAATTTTATTTGCACAACAGAAAGGCTTGAAATATACAGCAGACGTTAATTCCTATCTACAGGCGTCCCCATGGTGAGATTTTCTGAGGGCAATCAGACACAGAAGCATCATTGTGCATCTTGAGTCATGGGACAGCTTGGGCTTTTCTTCAAGCACGTACAGGGGTGCAAACATGTTCTAGGGCTTACAGTTAGAGGAACAGTAGGATTTTGTGCTTCCCTGCGTGACATGCTTTCTCAAGATCTAAAAGTCCCCAAATGCCATGTTGTGCATATGGACAGAGAGGGACAAAGAACCATGTTACAAGGGATGGATACCAGGGATATTGGAAGCAAGCCAAATTTCACAAAATATATATATTTTATAAACATTTTCTGTCCATAAATAAAATCATGGAGACACACAAGGAAGTGAAACAAAATATACTCAAAAAAGGGGAAGGAATGTTCAGTTTTTCTCAGATTAGGTAAAACAGGACTTCAGTCTGGCTTAGGCAATAGAGAAATTGTGTAGATGAGCAACAACTAGAGGAAAAAGATTCATCACTTTTATACCATTTACTTGCTTATTAAAAGTAAAAATTCTGCAGTCTCCAGACCTTTGGATACTTGCACTAATTAAATATTTTAAATAAAACATTGTATTATTTAAAAAAAATAAAATTATATATCAATCATACCAAGCATCCTAACATCCAAGCCAATGCCTCTGAGAAATCAACTGATGAAGAAATACTGCCAGTCAGTTATGTCAGTACCACTTCCACAAAAAAAGGACAAAAACAGAAGCAACTGCATAGACTTACACAGTCTGATTTGTACTTTTTCAAACAACCAGGCTTATACTCTAAATTGACAACATATACTCTAAATTGACAACTCTGCAATAATAATAATAAAGTTCTATTTGTTGCAAAGCTAGCAAAATCAATTCCAAAAGATTTTAGTGAGCAAAGGTTTTCTAATTTTCTGGTCAAATGTAAGTTTCAAGGGGACAGTAGTTATGAAGAGACTTTTTGAAACCGTAGCAATTAAGCTCTGGATTGTTTTTTTTTTTTAATATTGCTTATTTTCTGAAGGCAGATTAATGTGAAGAAATGGTGTCAACTATACATACATATATACATACATACATACATACATATATCAAACCTCTTGAACATGAACTGCATAAAATATAAAAGTTGCTACTGTCAGTGGACATGGAGAAGACAAATGATGCTGAAAAAAAATATAAATAGAGGTTACTTGTATTGGTTAGTTAGCCAGCACAAGTTGTGAGACACCATCTCTGGATTCCTGGATTTGCCTACCTAGGTGTGCTTCAGTTGCAAGGACATTAGGACCAGTTGTGCCTATAAAGTCATAGGGAACCCACAAGGAGAACCATGGAATTGCTGACTAGGTCTATGAAGTGCCCTGTAAGTGGCACATCCTAGTTGGGCTGATTATTGTGGTGCGGCAGGGGACACAACTGCAAGTTTGTACTGGAAGAAAAGACTATCTCTGATCTCATAATAATGGGAAAATGTTTTCCTCTTTTTCAGTCATTGTTTTCAAGGGAACATAATCTGGACCCTAAAAGTGGTGTTGCCAATCTCTAATTTACTGCAGGTTTTTCAGTTTGGAAATGGGCTTTACATGGCCCAGTTTTCTCCACTCTCTTCTCATTTGGATGGTTTAGAATAAGCATAGAACAATCTGCATTACCAGCACCTCACATGATCCTTCAACCTCTCTTTTGTAGTGTCAGTGAATTTTATGTTTTTTTTTTTTTATAATTAACCCTTGGAATAATTTCCATTGCTAACTACCATTCATATTTTCAGGAATCACATATAAATTATGATGTAAATCCTAAAGTTGTCTTAATGATCCCCAACCTCCAAAATAGTAGAAAAATTCTGCTTATACCCAGCATTTGAGATAGTCCTGTAAAATTCTCAAGAAAGAGAATGATATATTAGAAGTGAATTTGGAGTTCTTATAATCCAACACCCAGTTTAGTGCAGGAATCCTCAGACAATTCTGGACAAATGGCTGATTTTTTGTTATTTTCAATCACTTTAGGGAATCCAGGGACCCAAAGGTCAGAAGGGGGAGCCTTTTGCACTACCTGAAGAATTAGCTATACAGTTCAGGGTAAGTCTCTGTGAACAGTTATAATCTGTTAGAAAAGTTATGTTTTCCTGATCATCTTCAATTAAGTGCCTCAGATGTTTTCATATAAGTGAAAAACTATAATTTTCTTAATTTGTCAGCTTCTTTTATCAAATACAGTCTTGCAGAGGCTATACTAAAGTTTTGCTATATTTTTTCTTAGATTTATTATATAGCTATCATAAATAAGCAGCCACATTGTGGTTTTCATTTATAAAACACAAGACATTTTTTTTTAATTTAAATAGAAGCATATCTGTATGCTCTTTGAAGTTGCTGAGTCGAAACAAAGTGAAGCAGATATGATTCTTTCATTACGTCTGTGCATAAGTGTATGTGTGTATATATACATACAACACACACAAACATACACAAATAACTTTTTTCTTTTAGTTATAAATGTAGATTTCATTGTATTTACGTTGTACTTATTTTTCTAATCACTTTTAACTTTCAGATTTTACAAATAATTATAGAGGTTTTTTGTAAGAAATCTAGACATCTGAGAGTTTTAGAAATAATTCCTTACAGATTCCATAATTCCTTCAACAATCACAGAGCACTTAATGTACTGTATTCACTGGAAAAGTTGGGATACCTTCAGAGATGCATCTGCCTTGAAAATAGCCCATGTTGAACTGTAAAGGATAGTCAAGCATTAAAAAAGGACATTTAATTTTATGTCATAAACTGTTTTATGATAATTTTTATGCTATAAAATGTTTTATGAAATTTGTCAAATTTCAATTCCATGGTAATAATGGCTCCTGGATTTTGTTCACATTCTGTAAATCAGCCCATTTGAGGTATCTTGGATTAAAAATTGTTGCCCTGTGATGCACCATTTTGCTCAGTTTAAGGTTACAGGAATAAGAATTTTAGTAGTATAGAAAAGTTTATGTTCAAGTTGACTAAAAGAGCATTTCCCATTTTAAATTGTTCTTCTCTAGGGAAATCCTGGTGACCCGGGCTTGATTGGCTTCATTGTAAGTAACATTGGGATAGATAAATTTCTATAATAAAACTAGCTATCAGTAAAATAAAAGAAAGCACAATTATTATTTTGGGAAAAAATATTTTCATTTACAGGGACCTCAAGGTGCTCCTGGACCGGTGGGTGAACCTGGTCTAGAAGGAGACTCAGGTCTTCCGGTAAGTATTATAAGATTCTGAGATTATGACAGTAGTTTGACATTCTTTATTGTGGCCAACAACTAGAAAATGTCAATAAAACAAGTAGTGAAACAATAAGACAATAAAATAAAACTCACCAATAAAGCAGAACAATAATAAAGCGACAGAATTAAAAATTAAGAAACAGTAATAAATTCTTGATATGCACTGTACTCAATGGAACAAAATTGCACAACATTGAAAAATACAATATTGTGTTATTCTGATTGGATAATAATTAGTGAAAATAAAATAAACATGTGTGGCTTAGGAACTTGACTGAAAGAAAATTTATAAAATATGCAGTTATCATGGTTAAAAGCACACACTATAATAAGAAGACTGACTTATATAGTGCCTCTAGCTTGTGCAGACAAAGCTGGCTACCTTTCTTAAATCAATTTCCAGTACTGGTCTGGATATCATACTGAAATGTGTTGATGATAAAGCTTTTCTAAATACTGATACTGTGAAATGATTTAAGTATTTAACAGGCCCGATGCTCTAAAGATAAATTTATAAAATTGTGGAAGGTCAATGCAAGTCCTTAACCTGTTATCTTGGTGCTAACTGATCAAAATTCATTTATAATAGAATTTCTTGAAAGAAATGGTAATAATGCAGCATTTGCTCTCTTTTCCATTTAATGCTAATGGAACTAGACTTAAAAGTAGGAGAATATGCTTAACCCATATCCCATCCAACCCAAAACTAAGAATAGTTTTATTTATTTATTTTTATATATTTCACATTTCTCTTTTTCTCAACTGCCAATTTCCCTCAGATGCAATTATTTATAATGATTGCAGAGATAAAGAATTGATCTTGAAATGATGATACCCAATTTCTGTGCTCTTTACAGTATATAATTCAGAGATGCCCACTGTCTGCTAGGGCAGGGCTTGAAAAAAACTTTTTCACAGATTGTACCACTTTTAGGACATGACAATATTTGAGTACTACCAGTGCTTTGCAAGGTGTCAAAAACTTGGTGACTAAAAAAAGGGGTGGATTTTGGGTTTTACTGATTAGATTCATTTGTTGTTATAGAAATGGCTAGTTTATAATATTATGGAAAACTAAAAAGTTGAAGTTCAATGTTAATGCTTCCTTCTACTGCAACAGAGGAAGTCTGTTCTTTTTCCCTAGTCCCCCTTCACTTTCCCCCCTTTTTTCCTCCCCACTGTATCCTACTATTTGCTTTTGTATTTTTGTGGGAGATGGTGGTGTTATTTTACTAGGATTATATGCTACTCCAGTCACTGCTAATTCTGAGCAGCTTAAATAACCCCTATCTGTAAGCAGGATTAAAGCAACATAAATAATCAGCACTTACAATAAAAATTCTGATTGTTTCCATAACAGTAGCATATTCACACCAACATCTCCATGCACCAGGAAATTATTAAAACTCAGTTAAATCTGCACTACCACTGTAAAAGAGACTATGTAGTCTTGTACTATTTAAGCCAAACTGGGTCTGGGCCAGTACAGCTGCATCATTTACATAAAGGAATATTGCAGTGGAGCATCGGTTTGAAGGGAGGGTTTCCATTATTTCAATGTTGTGAGGAGTGGTCACATCCTCACAGATGTCAGCTCCAAGTAACCAAGAGGATATATGACATATATGAAATGTGGATTTTCACAAATTTTAAAATTTCCTGATTTCCTGCTATTTAAATAAAGTTTAACAAGCTTATAATTTAATAAGTAAAATAAATAACTAAAAATTAAATATTTATAACATGTTTTTAGGATTTTCTGGTTTTGAATGTATATATTTTAAGTAGACTTAGTAGGCAGTGTGTGAAGTAACTGATGCTGCCCCATGTATTTACATGAATTGAATACTTCTAAAAGATTACTTGGTTTCTGAAACATTCTTTTTAGGGACTTCCAGGACCCCCAGGACTGCCAGGGCCCATTGTAAGTATTTGAGGACTCACCTTAGATTTGTAGACTCTGATGTTTTCTGAGGTAATTCAAAATGTCTAAAATGTTGTTGTTGTTGTTGCTGCTGCTGTTGTTTGAAAGAGGAACATGAGATATTGTAATACTGTAAATTGTTGGAACACAGTCAGTGGTGGGATTCAAATATATGTACAACCTGTTCTTTATGTGGATGCTGCTTCCAGAAGTCCATTCTGGGCCTGGGCAACAAAAAATTAGCTACCGGTTCTGCCAAAATGATGCGAACTGGCTGAATCCCACCACTGGACACAGTGGAATAAACATTTACATGAAATCAGTTTGAGCTCTTTTTTTCACGTTTTTAGTGCTGGTTCCTACAAAGTTCTTTAATAATGCATTAACTTTTCCTCTGAAAATAGAATCTCTGGGTATGATTCAAATAAACAGGCAGAAGTGTAAATGAAGAAAGTTCATTATTCCCATTCATTCCTGTACTGTTATCAAATTGCATTTGCCTTATAGTTACAAGAACTGAGGCAGTCATGCATTTCTTCAGTGACTTTATATAGCTACAAACTATTCATTTGGCTAAAAGACTATCCATAGGAGCACAAACTGGTATGCACAAATTTATCATCAACAGGAAGGTATTTGTAGCCTACATAGGAGCTTCGAATTTATAGGAAGAAATCAAGCTAAAAGCATTATGGTTGGTGACACAGCCAGATGTTTAGATGGTATTTGGCATTTTTATCAGTATATCAAATCCTTCCCAAGCACCTGGGATAATCAGATATTGTTGTCTGATGGTGTTAAAGGATTATAATTAGTATTACTGATAACCATACATTGAATATTTCAATGTTATTAATTTTTTGAAAAGGAATTTAACATATGTTATTATGGGAATCATTAAATCTCAAGAATATAATCTAAGTAATAATTGACTTAAGTGTCTAAGAGAATTATTTTATTTGATGTAAAACAGTATTAAAGTCCTGATATTACAGAGGAACATGTAGTTTCTGGTATGCCATTTGGTAAAGTATGTAAGCATAAGTTAAATGTTCATTAACTGTCATTTCAGGGCAATAGAGGCCTTGGCTTTTATGGAAAGAAAGGTGAAAAGGTAAAACAATCTTAACCAACTTGCATTTACTATGGTGGACATAACTTTGTGTAATCTGTGCAAATTGTTTTTGAGATCAGATTACAGTACTAGAAATGCAATCTTTTTAAAATCCCTATGTTCTTCAACCCACCCATTGTGTCGTCAGATTCTTCAGGTTCCCGTGTTCTTCACTTTCACAGAGTTCAAAGAATGTACATCCAGTGTTGTTTAAATTTTCCTTTTACCTCTTATACTTATCTTTGTGGCTTTTCTGAAGGGTGAAATTGGACCTCCTGGTCCACCTGGGCTTCCATCAACAAGAGAATTAACCAGTTCAATAGATGAAATTCTAAGTGAACACAAGGTAATTGAAATATTATTCAAAATTACAGAATATTCATTCCTTTGAAAAATAGAATTGCTCTATCTAGCCTTCCCCACTATAAGTCTTGTCTCTCTTTTGCTACATTGGATTACTGCAGTCTTTTCTATATCCTCACCTTTTGCCATCATTTCGCCACCTTTTCTACCCTCAAGCTGTGCCAATAATATTTTCTTTTCTTTTTCTCTGGGGGTCAATAGCAACTTAAAGAGAGAGGCCTTGTCTTCCATCTGTACCCGCTTTCATATTCACAATCACATCTTAAGCCCATGTGGAAATAAATATGAGTATCTGAGAAGCTGGAGATCAGTGTTTCTGTGGGAATCATTTCTGAAATTACAGATAACTTAAATACAAAAATAAAAAGTCATAGAAGTCTGTATGGCACATTGCAGATATTGCAACTATAAGCAGCCACAGCAAATTTGAGTTGTCTTAAATTATCAATGAATCATTTGATATAATGACTCAAATTCTGCCTTTATTGGCTTGCATTTCAATATTTGACAGTAAGATATAAGTCATAGTCATAAGTAAGATATAAGACAGTAAGATATAAGTGGTTTTTTTTTACATTTTTGCACATTTTTAGCCCTTATAGGAGCTTTTGCCCATCCTTCTCCCCCCAAGCATGGATAACTTTGCACTGAACCCCCCACACACACATCCCACAAAGCATAAAATCAGTCTTCTTCTTTTGTGATTAAATAATCATAATGTCTTTTCAGTCTATGGCAACATTGGGAAGTAACAGTACAGGTAGCCCTCGACTTACAACACTTCGTTTAATGACCATTCAAAATTACAATGGCTCTGAAAAAAGTGACTTATGAGTATTTTCCGCACTTGTGGTCTCCCCATGGTCATGTGATCAAATTTCAGACACTTGACAACTGACTCATACTTTTGACGGTTGCAGTGTGCTGGGGGTCATGTGATCCCCTTTTGTGACCTCCTGACAAGCAAAGACAATGGGGAAGCCAGATTCACTTAACAAATGAGTTACTAATTTAACAACTGCAGTGACTCATTTAACAACTGTGGCAAGAAAAGTAGCAAAATGGAGCAAAACCCATTTAACAAATGTCTCATTCAGCAACAGAAATTTTGTGCTCAATTGTGGTCGCAAGTTGAGGACTACCTATATAACCCCTACAGGAGAACTTAAGGCTCACCTTCTTGAATCAGATCAGTGAAACAGTGTTATGGCCCAGTGATGCTGCTGATTCCTTCCTATATTGCAACCTTGGTGAATTTAAATCATCTCCACATCTCACAGAATCTAACTTAAATGTTTGTAGGTTCCCTCCCAAATTTCTTCTTTTGACTTGCTGTTTTATTAATAGCTATTGTTTTTTTCCTAATCACCTTCTTGTTCTTCTTTGTTTTCCATATAAATTCTAAGTTTACAGTTGGCCTAAGATAGATTTAATGCCTTCTTTACTCCCAATTCATCACGCAGAACTGAAAATGCAGATTTTTGAGTTCTTGAGAACAATCCATCACATCTATGTGTATTCATTCATATATACATTGTGTGTCGGTACGAATAGCTCAACATTCTAGGAAATAGTGCATACGAGTGATTTATTTTAGATGAGGTAGACATCTACCTTTGCTGTTTGTGTCAATTCTAAATAAGAAAAATGGCTAGGATATTGTCAGTATTGTTTGTTGAGCCTCACTCAAGGGGACAAGGGTTTGAAATATTAGTTTCCAGTGGACTATCATCAGCCTAGTCTAACTTAATGATGTTAAGTTGTATTCTTCATCTGGTAGAGCTTCAAATGTAACCTAATTCTTCTTTCCTTTAGCTATTTTCTGTTCCTTTGTTAATATATCTTTGCCAACTGGGTTATTTTTCCTGCAAATTTCTGTCAGTAGATATCTAGGGTCAGCCAACCAGACATTGTTGGTTTTCCTAGGCATCTCTGAGTTTGGACTGCATTTTCACTTAAATCATGCCAGCTACAAAAAAACAAAAACAAAAAAGCAAACACCTTTAACAAACAGTGCAGTGTTAACTCCTACCAATCATAGGCCATCATATTAATTTTTACTAGGAATGGTCACACCACTCAAGACTAAAGTTGATTTAAATGTCATAGGAATAAATAAATCAACTATCTCTATGGGGCAAAAAAAAAATCCAAGAACTTTTTTCTAAATTTAACATAAATTTAGAAAAAAAGTTATTTAATTAAAATAAATAAAATATTCATAGTTAAACCTTGCTGTTATTCAAATGTTGGCCTTACTCTACAGGCAATTTACCTGTATCTCAAGTTGGAAATGTACTCCTGTGAAAATTGCCCCTTAGAATGACTTTATATCATGTGATGAAACAGATCCCTATGTCGTATAGGTGAAACACTCTTATGGTTTCAAAGGAACATTTTGAATGATGTTACTTTATTTCTAAGTAATTTTTGCCTTTCATTTTGTGCTTACCTCTTAGGGTGTGATTCTTCTGTCACAACATGGATAGAAAGTAAAATGTATGGGAAGTAAATTTTTACTCACAAGAGACTATATTTGCAAATAAAGCATTATGTCAGTTTAAGAGCTGGGTTCTATTTTAGAGAAAATAGAATTCAAGCTAAGCCTCAAGTTTCTTTTTTTCAGCCCTTCTGATGAATTTTCATTTATCACCAAAAATTGTCATACACATAATTGAAATGGAAGTATTCTAGCTGCTCTAAATTTAGCAGAGAATAAGAAATATATACCTACTTATTTAATATTATTGTTGTTTTCTATTATTAGGGTATGAAAGGGGAAAAAGGAATGATGGGAGAACCTGGATTTCCAGTAAGTCTACAAGAACCACAATTATTTCTGTGATGAGAAACACCTGCATTATTTCCATAGAAAAGAATAATATATGGATTCATTATTATTTCAGTAATAACAGTTCTTGGGTGATAATATGATAATGTAATATTTTAGTTATAACATTAAAACTAGTCATTTGAATTCAATATTTGTCTTTCAGAATTTAACATATTTAACAAGCATTTAACCATATTAAATGTTTTCTTTCAAAATTTAGACTATTTATAATTCATAACCTATATAACTCTCTTTTTTATTATTTGCCAATAAAAACTCCCATTCCATGATTTATTTTTTTTTTAGCATATTTGAAGATGCATACCATCTGTACAGAAATCAGTCTTCCCAAATAAAGCATACTAGATGCAAACTTTTTGAAATTAGAGAGCATGTCCTGGATGGTGCTACAAAATGGCTTTATGGAAGAGATAATAGATTTATGAAATGGCTGTCATCATCAGTCAAAAAACACAGATGCACAGATTTCGATAATTATTACCAGTAGTTGGTAGTAAAGTAATACAGATAATCATCACCCTCTAGTGGTCATATGGATTTGTGCAGGCCCAAACTGTTCATCTACTTACAAGGAAATAAATTGGGTGGGGTTGCTGTCTGGTACTTGTTCTAGACCTCTACCTTTTCAGGATATGTGAGCAGATTTTTAAACAAATCAACATTATTTTTACCACATTATTTTTTTTGTACACTTCAGTGACGTTCAGCAGCAATTTCATAAATACGGATTGTGGTAGGGAATTGGTGTTTTCTTAATAGAATGACAAATTCGTATTTAATGGATCATACTGTAAAATTGGAAGGAACCATAGATCAATACAGCCAGCTTAGTACAGGATCCACTGGAGTATCATTCACAGATGGTTATCCAGTCTCTGTCTGAAGGCAGGCTACTGAGTTTGAAATAAAACAGCCTGTTCCACTTCAGGCAGGAAGCTGTCCTGGATGTCTAGCTTGAAATTCTTTCCTTATAATTTTAACCCATTCATTCTGACTCTTCCCTCTGGGGTAACAGGGAACATGTCCACTCACACTGTGGGACAACCTCTCAGATTTACTTAAGGGAGATAATGGCAGGTGATGGGAGTGAGGTCCATAGCATATTAGTGCCTGTTGACTTCAGCATGCCTTCTTTTGGAGTAGACATTGCAAAGAATCTATTGAAAATTCAGAATAGACCTGAATGGGTAAAGATGTATTCCTTTATAGATATTGCAATTAATTCAGCATAAAATAGGACAGAATCATTAAGGAAATTGTACAGTCTAACCTAAAAATATTATTTTAAATAAAAGATTCTTTCTGTGAAATTATCACCATTTCTTTGTAAAGTTTCATGGAACAGTGAAATGATTTCACTATCAACCTATTACAGTCTAACAGTTTCTGTATTGTACACTCAAGCTATGTTATATTTGTGGTGATTTTTTAAAAAATAATGAATAGAATTGAATTGAATTGAATGGGACCTTGGAGATCTTCTAGTCAAGCCCCTGATCAAGCAGGAGAACCTATACCGTTTAAGACAGGTGAATGTCTAGTCTCTTCTTAAAAATCTCCAGTGATGGAGCACTCACGATTTCTGGGGGTAAGCTGTTCCACTGCTTAATTGTCCTCACTGTCAGGAAATTTCTCCTTAATTCCAGGTTGCTTCTCTCTTTGATCAGTTTCCAATCACTGTTTCTTGTCCTGCCATCTGGTGCTTTGGTGAACAACCTGACCCCTCTACCTGTGGCAACCCCACTGCTATCATGTCTCCCCTATTTCTTCTTTTCTCTAGACTAGCCAAATCCAAGTCCTGTAGCTGTTCTTCATATGTTTTAGTTTCCAGGTCTTTGATCATCTTAGTTGCTCTTCTCTGAACTTTTTCCAAACTCTCAACATCTTTTTTGTGATATGGTGACCAAAATTGGCTGCAGTTTTTCAGGTGTGGTCTTACTAGGGTTTGATAAAGTGGTAGTAATACTTCATGTGATCTTGATTCTATGCCTCTGTTTATACAACCCAGGATTGTATTAGCTTTTTGGGCTGCTGCTGCACACTGCTGGCTCATAGTGAAGTGATCGTCCACTAGGATTCCAAGTTACTGTTTTTAAGCCAGGTCTCGACCAGTCTATATTTGTACCTTTGGTTTTTCCTGCCTAAATGTAAGACTTTGCTTTTCTCCACATTGAAACTCATTCTGTTGGATAGGACCCATTGTTCAAGTTTGTTAAGATCTTTTTGGATCCTGAGTTTGTCTTCTGGGGTGTTGGCTGCTCCTGTCAGTTTGGTGTCATCTACAAATTTGATGAGTTTCCCTTCAATTCCCTCATCTAAGTCATTTATGAAGATATTGAAAAGTACTGGGCAATAAGACGGAGCCTAGTGGTACCCCACTGCTTACTTCTCTCCATGTGGATGTAGTACCATTGAGGACTACTCGTTGAGTATAGTTTGTCAGCCAGCTACAGATCCATCTGGTGGTGATGTTGTCTATTCCACCTTTTCCTAGCTTACCAAGGAGTAGGTTGTGGTGCACTTTATCAAGTGCCTTACTGACCTCTAAGTATACTACATCCACTGCATTTCACTGGTCTACTAGTTTAGTCACTTTATTGAAGAATGAAAAAAGATGGTTTGGCATGATTTGTTTTTAACAAACCTCTCCTGGCCACTAGTTATGACTTTGAAATGAAATGATATTGTAGTATCAATTTATTTAATTGTGAATTTTTTTAAAAAAAAAAAGTTTTCTAAGGAACCATGGCTTCTGATACTCTCTTCAGAGCTATGGCATCCTCCATTGTACAACAACAATTACATTATAATTGATGGTGAATGATGATATAATTAGAAGTGTGCTGTCTTTGAGGAAAGACGGAATAAAGAAGAAAAAGCCCTTCCATCTTGTAACAGAAACAGTTATATGAAAAATCAACACACTTTATTATTAATCTTTATTTTTATTTTTTAATTTATTTTTATAAATAAATTCTATTTTTTATTTTTATTTATTTTAAAATTACTTTTTTATTTTTATTTTAACTTAATCTTTCATATTTAACAATAATAATAATTTAAAATTATATTTTAATATAAAATAATTGTATTAAATTTATAATTCAAAATAATTAAAATTATAATATAAAATAATATTTAAAAATAACATTTAATAATAATTTTGATTTAATAAAAATATTTAAATTATTTTAAAATTACTTTGTTTTAATTATTAATTAAATTAATTATTAATTTATTAATTAAAAATCAAGACACTATTATTAATCCTGCACCTGTAGTCATCAAAAAAGAGTAAAATGAGGTGAACATACAAAGAGGAAACCTTTGCGAACAGAAATGACAAACAAATACAAATTATAGAAGAATTGGGGACTGGCAGAGAATTGTTCATAAAAATACTGTGCAACTCTTGTATTATTGTATTTAATTCTACTAACCACAGAAGAGTGCATCAAAGGAACTAAAAAATCTATTTGAGTTGCTTCTCAGAATGTGTTTATTTTCTGAGATCTGGAATTATTTTACTAAAGGTACAGAAAGGTTGATCTTACTGTAAATTCTTCTGATTTGCATTTCTTAGGACAAAACTAGTTATGAAGGACAAACACATATGTTCCAAGCAGATTCTTGCATGTAAAGCATAAAGTGTGTCCATAACTATGCCAAGATGGACACATTGGATTCTCTGGTGTACTTGCAGCCGGATAGCCCTTAAGTTAGCTTCCCTTTTCTCTACCCCACTGACTATTTTATTTCCTACCTGTCCTTCACCATCTTCTCCTCCCTTGTTTTGCTTTCTCTCTTGCCTTTCCCACCCCTTTTCCCCTCCTCTCTCTCTTTCTTCCACTTTCTCCCCACCCTTCCCATCCCTTCTCCTCCAACCTTTTTCCCAAAGAAATCAGGAGACATCTTTGTGCTTTAAGAGAAGTGAATACGGTATTGATGGTCCCTCAATTAAACAACAAAATTTTGTCCATTTTTGGAATACTAAACATCCCCCTTTCTTGACTTGTTTGTTCCAAAAAGTGGTGATGTGTAGAAGCCTCCACTGCCCTCTGTACTATTTTTCTTCTCCCTCCTTAGTGTCTTCTGTTCCTTTTCCTGCAATTATATCTGGAGTTGGATAATTATCTTTGAAAATATCTGTCCAGGCTGTTAAAGCACTACCTACTAGAAATCAAATAAACTGCTGTGTCTTTTTCCTGCTGCTGTAAGAGGGAGCATCTGTAAGTTGGGGAAAAGTAAACTATAGCAGCTTTGAGTGTATTCATTCAATTTGATGTGAAGTTTACATGTATTAAAAAGTTAAAGAGTCATAAATGCATGAAAACATAAAAATCATCTCATAATACTTTTGAATCTTGTAATTGCCCATTTATGGAGGATAGCACAAATATGTGCACCCCTTAAACTGATGGAAAGTCCGCACCTTTGTTTTATCTATACCAAGCTGAATTTAGAAAACAAATACAGCTTATTCCCTTCATATGCTTGAGTGAATCATAAACTTGACTCTATATAAAATGAGAGTCCCTCAGTTCAAACTGGCATTTTATTAATTGCATCCATTCAGTTGCCTTGACAATATTACAGAATCATTTGCCATTAACTTCTTCTGGGTGTTTTTCAACAGCCCCATCAAGCCTACAGCTCTGGGTAGTTCCTTGTCCAAATAATAGTCAGGGCTGTTCCTTCTTAGCTTCTGAGGTTGTCTATATGCTGCCACTTGATGAAACCTTTGTAGAAGCAGTGCACCTGCATTATAGATGCATGTGATATGGGAAAACTCATGCTTAGAAAGTTAGAACTGAAGGAGCTTCTTGGATGAGAAGCAAAATGTTTTCAGAGGAAAAAAAGAAAGAAAGTCCAATTGTCTTTTGGAAAAAAAAAAGCATCTTTGGGATATGCTTAGAAATATTTATGGCTGTCCTGCAAAATGACTATTACTACTAGTTCATGACTATACCCTCTGTATTATTATAATGATCCATGAAGTTGTGTGTTATTGTGTCCTAAATTACATATTATTATGCTTCAATTGTGCAAAAAAAAATTCCCACAGGGTTTTCCTGCACAAAGAGCAGAAAAGGGAGAAGAAGGAATAACTGGCTTTCCAGGACAAAGAGTAAGCATATAACAAAACCAAACATTAATTATGTTTTGCCTAATTATTTCCTTCTATACTGAGAAAATGCAACAGTTTTCAGTGGTATTTCTGGTACAGGTGGTCCTTTTTTAACTACCACAATTGTGACTGGCAACTCAGTTGTTAAGTGAAATAGTCACTGTGTCTGTGCTTATGGTTTTACATTGGACAGTGCCTGATTGTAGTGCCAAATACAGGATGAGAGAGAGAGAGAAAGAGAGAGGGAGGGAGGGAGGGAGGGAGGGAGGGAGAGAGAGGGAGAGAAAGAGAGAAAGAGTGATGCTATCTGGGCATTGGTCACAAAATTATTTTGTCAGCATCATCATAACTACAGAGGTTGCAGTCTGAAGCAGGCACTAAGTAAGGACCACTTACCCTATTCATATTTTGGGTGGGTTTTCTTGCTGTTTTGTACATGTTCTGAGAGTCTGTTCTGAGAGTTCCAAGAATCATATTTATCGTCAGAAAGGAATATCCTCAAGTGAAATTGATAAGGAGCTTTGATTATTTCTCCTTTTCTAGTACTGTGTCTTATTCAAACCACTTAATTTCCTGGGTAAAGGAAGCATTTGTAGCCCAGACCTTTGTTGGAGGCATACTGTAGTCTTCATCATGTGAAACTTAGCCAAGATGTACAGTATTTTAGTGAGTGTTTAAACCTCTGGTAGATGAAAGTGAGGGAGCTGGATGCTGGGAAGTTGAGCAGACAGTGGTCTGAAGAATCAAGATAGTCTTTCTTGGACTTTTTGTGACTAAATGGAAATATTTGTGAGGTTTTCTTGAAAACCATACAATGGTTTGCCATTGTGTCTTCTGGTTTTGTTTATTTATTTGTGAGTGTAAACTCTGTAGTCAGTGCCAGATGTTTGGCGGTAAAAGGTGGAATGGCCAGTTTAAACACTAAAAACTAAGGCATCTGTCATTTCAGTCTCCTTTGTTCATTGCCATAGTCATCAAAAATATCAGACTGATGGTCACTTTTAACTTTTGGGGGCTCATAGATATTTGAAATATATCCCAGTATCCCTCATAATGTAGTTAGAATAAAATAAGCAGATATGATTGATATAACCAATCCTATTTAATGTTCTTTTCTTTTAAAATCTAGTTGGGATAATTTAGCTTAATTCACAGTTGAGTGAAATTGGATCTCCAGTACTGTATACCCAGAAATTCCCATTTTCTGGGTATACACATGTGGGCATAAATATGCATAGGATATATGTACAAAAATTATGTCAAAACGCCCAATGAATTTCCAATATTTTACCTGATAGTGATGGACTAGTTTTTGGTGAGTATAGTCTATTCACATGTAATGTAGCCCACAAAGATACGCATTCAGATGATAGCCAAGAAATATTGGAAAGTTACATTTCATTCTTCATATTATACAATATATGAAATTGGGCCTTTTAAATCTTATTCTTCATAAAGTTTAATTTCAATAAAACCTATTTTAAAGGAATTGATAATAAATATTTCATAACATTCTGTTTGTTAATGTTTATAGGGTTTGCCAGGAATCAATGGTCTAAAAGGAGCTAAAGGGGATGTGGTAAGTATGAAGTCCCAGAATCAGGTTGCTTTTTAGAAAGAAAAATAACCTAAGGCAGTGATGGTGAACCTTTTAGAGACCAAATGCCCAAACTGCAACCCAAAACCCACTTATTTATCATAAAGTGCCAACAGGGCAATTTAACCTGAATACTGAGGTTTTAGTTTAGAAAAAAACAACTCATACATTAACATCTTTTGTCTTAAAAGAAAAACACAATAACAAAGGTTTCAATGATACAAACAACTTTTTATTGAAAGATAAAGGTTTGCATTTGGCATGCTTTTGAACAATTAATGTGATTTTTGCTGTTGTATACACGCTGATAATTTGTCTAACCTTGGCTCATACTTTGTAAGTTTGAGAGCAACACATGCAGCACTCAGTTCATCTGTTAGTCTGTTTCTGGTGTCAGATTTGATATAATTCAAAGCTGCTCACAAGCATAAGATGATCCAAAGTAAGGAAAGCAATCCCAAGTGCTTTCATTGACTTAATATTATTTGGCAGAGAATTCCACACTTTAAGGATTTCATTTTCAGAACTAACTGTGCTGTCTTTTGTCATCCTTGTTTTCGCAGGATTGCTCTCAATAAGAGTGAGGTGCACTTTGGCTCCGTTTTCGCCAGGAAGGAGCTTGGGAAATGGCTTTTTCCTGGTGAAAACAAGCCTCCGAGCCCTGATGCTGGTGGAGTGAGACAGCAGAGGCCAAAGCAGACTCTTTCCCATCTCCCCTCACTTCCCCAAAGCCTCCCTTCACTAACCTCCTTTCCAGCTCTGTTCTCTGCCACCACTGTTCTTCTCTTCTTGTGGGACTATAGATTAAAAAAAAAGTTCAACCAGACTTCCCAACTTTGCGAGATCTTTTTTTTTCGCGAGAAGTTGGAAGTTCAGATTGATCTCTTTTTTTAGTCCCACAAACTTCTTTTGTTGCCATACACACGAAGAGTGGAGTTGAAAAGGAGGTTAGTGAAGGAATGTGGTTGCCCTGGGGTGGGGGTTAGGATTTGGCATTGTGGATGCCCTGGGTGTGGTGGGTGGTAGGGTTTGGCATTGTGGATTGTGGAGTGTTTGTGCTCTGGTGGGGCTATTCAAAATGCAGGGATTCCCTGCTTTTTGAAGCACCCTATGTGACTGCACAGAATGAGCGCTCCGTTTCTCAAGCGCCCCATTCCAGGCATACAGAGCTTGCAGTCTTTTAGCTCTTATAGAGCGCTTCCAAACGTAGCCAGTTCCTGCATTTGGAAGCACTCCATAGGTGTGGAAATAATTTTTTATCCCAACGGAGATCTGACAGAAGGCTCTGTTTCTCAAGCGCCCCATTTTTTTTATCCCAATGGACATCTGGCAGAAGACTCAGTTTCTCAAGCGCCCCATTCCAGGCATAGTGCAAGTTCTGTATGCCTGGAATGGGGCGCTTGAGAAATGGAGCCTTCTGTCAGATCTCCATTGAGATAAAAAAATATTTTGGCACCTATGGAGCACTTCCAAATGCAGGGATTGGCTATGTTTGAAAGCACTCTATAGGAGCTAAAAGACTTTATCTCAACAAAGATCTAGCAAAGACTGCAAGCTTTTGGGCTAAGTTTTCACAGAAAAAAGCCATTTCTCAAGCCCCCTTCCTAGCAAAAACTAGCCTCCAGAATGAGCATGCCTCGCTCTTCTTAAGAGCAATCCTGTGAAAACTTAGCCAAAGAGCGAGGCGTGCATACCCACAGAGAGGGCTCTGAGTGCCCCCTCTGGCACGTGTGCCATAGGTTCGCCACCACTGACCTAAGGACATTTTAAAAGGAAAATCACCTCTTTCTCCTTATATTCACCCTGAACTGAGAAATGCCTCTTACAAAGAGAACTGATGGAAAAAAGGAAGATCAGCCCCAAATGAGTAGCAAATAAGATCAGTAAAAAGACTAGTATCAGAGGAGGCATATCCAAAAAAGACAACAAAAGCAGCTAACAAATAGAGGGAGGAGGGATCACATAGTAAATTGAGATTAGAGTTTTTTTAAAAATAGTAAGTCTTACCAAACAAAAGAATGAAGAAAAAAAGTATGTTGAGCTTACTTTTCAATTTCATCAGTTATTTTAAAGTAGGGATAGGGGTAGTATATTCCCTGGACCAACTATGTCTTCATCTCACCAAGCCCACCTACCTGGCCCTACTCAGTTTTGGCTCTGAGCACTCTCATTGATGTAATGCAGATTAAGGAACTGATGAAGCAGGCATGTGGAATTCAGTGAAAAGAAATCTTGCCATTCTTTTCAATGTTTGTTTCAGGGTATGCCAGGAAATTATGGAATCCAGGGCATTCCTGGCCAGAAAGGAATGAAGGTAATTATTCATTTGTTCAACATTATAGTTAAACCATCAGTTAATTACAAATCATTATAGGCAGGTTACAAAAAATATATAAAACAATACAATTGTTTGGTTTCCATATACAAAAACCTTACTGACTGAGATAAATTATTTATACAGACTGATCCATTTCAAGTTGAAGTTGTTTGTTTAATATCACCCCAAGCATCATTTGCACAAAATCTAAGCTTGCCATTTTACAATTTCCCCTTGGGTGGTTGCCCCACTCCATGCTTCCTTCCTTGTAATATGCCAGCCATTGTCCTCTTTCACACATACAAGAAAGGATTATCCACATCTGTTGCTAGTTTTCTTTGCTCTTACTGGCAATAGTGGCCTTCAGCCGGGCATGTGAATGATTGTCTGCTGAGAGTTACAAAGCAATTATTATTCAAGGTCAAATCAATTGAACAGCATAAGATATGGCAAAATGCCAAATGTCCTGGTTGTCCATGCTTGAAAGTCTGAACAGACCCTGAATAAGTGTGTTGGGTATGAAGGCTCATTAAATACACACATGAGTATGCCAGAATATCTGGTGTAGGAGTTACCCAATGATAAGATGGGTGGTCAATAAGTTTAATAAATAAATAAAGTATTATTTGCTTAATATTATGTATGCTCTTGTGTTTTTCCTCACTCCCATTTTTAGCCTTTCTTCAAGCATTTTTGCTTAATTTGATTGTGCTTTCTATTTCCTCCTTTATGGCCTTGCTTGCAAAAAATACATATTTATTATTAAGGAAAGGACTTAATGGAAGGACTTAAATAATGGCCAATTGCAGCTGTTGTTTCTCTACTTATAAACTAAGATTTGTAAGACTAAAACCTGGATAATGTTGGAGTGGCCAAGCAAGAAGGAATTGGCAAAATTGCCATGCCAATGAACCATTCTGCCAAAAATGAGTTGGGAACGGTTGTCATTGTGATGATGGGTGAAGATAAGAAACTGGTAAAGCAGTGTAATATAAGTAGTGATCATTTATTAGGGGGTATTTTAGTTATGAAGAGTAAAAAATAAAGAAATATTACAGTAACTGATAAGAACAAAATGCAGTCTTAGGGAAATTACTGGGTCTGTGGCAGTGAAGGTTCTTCATGCCTTACTTTCTCATTGATAATGAAATTATTTGATTTTCAAGTATGTACTAAATTGACTTAACTAAATTTGGATTTCTATAGGGTGAATCTGGGGATAAAGGAATTCGAGGGCCACCAGGTCACGCACAACATCCCACCCTTATAAAAGGTGCTGCTTTTACAGCTTTTGAATATTGTTATGTGTCTTAGCAGTTGTTTGAGAAAGTGTTAAAATATTTTAATGTCAGATAAACTGGAGTTATCCTTATGTGGCTGAGGTTTAAACTATAAATTTGTGGGTTTTCCAGGTGTACCTGGTGACCGGGGACTGGATGGCATTCCAGGGCCTGAGGGAGAGAGAGGAGCCAAAGGCAGTCCTGGCCCACCTGGTACCGAAGGATCATTTGATGGTAATTTTCTACCCCTTTGATATAGCGCATTGATTCTGGAGAAATATATTCACTTTTCTCCAGTATATAATAAATGAGCTTTTCTTTGTAATGTCATTATAATTGCTTCTTTCAGATTCCTAAATCCTAATATGGCTTGGCTGATTTCCTTGGATCTCTGCAGCTGTTTATACTATCCAGGCATATTTTCATAACAAATGCTTCTTTTTCACTGCTTTGAATAGATTGTATGTGGACTGTGCTGTTTTGAAGATAAAGATTAGTTAGAGTAATCAGAGGTCTTGGTGAGAACCCACTAAGCCTTCAGCTCTTGTAGCTCTTTTCAGCAGTGCGACTCTACCATCATCTTCACCATCCATAATGTTAAAGTTTAATGTATGAAATCTGTGACAGAGGGTTCTTCAACATGCTGGGGATGGGGGAAAAAGGGGAATCCAACTTGAGCAATTCTTAGTTTTATAACTATAATGAAATAAGATTTATTTACAAGAAATATTTTAAAGAGATAGTTGAAGCCTAATGTTTAATTAGCAATATCCTGTAAGAAAGTGAGTCAGCAATCGTGTACCTTCCGGCGCCACAATGTCCATCATTCTGTCTATTGCTCTGGCCATCAGCTCTCTCTGGTTACTTGCACGTGTGCCTCTGCTCCCCCCATCTCAGTTTGCCTTTGCCGCTGTGTGGCACATCTGCCCCCCCCCCCCGTCACTGGCTCTCTAACTCGCCTGGATCAGCTCACCTCTGCCATTACCTGGCAGATCACCTAGCCCCCCCCCCCCGCCTTGCCTATGGCTTGTTTCCTTGACTGACATGGTCAGACTCTGCCACCTCTTGGTTTGTCCAGTCTGGAAACAAAAGCCTCAGATTAGCAATCTCTTAGACGAAAACAGACAGTTGAAGAAGGGACAGTAAATATATCCTTTATCTCCTGCTACCCTTTGTGGTCAAAAATTCATGAGGTACTAAAAAGCCATTACCATTGAATTTGCACTTATAATACAACTCATAATAAGATCTGTATCTTTAATCTAAGTGGTTCACTTCAAATATTTAAAGACTTTTATGTGTATCTGATTTTTTAAACAACTTTTAGCAACACTAACAGAACAACAGAGTTGGAAGGGATCTTAGAGATCTTCTAGTCCAACCCCCTTCTCAAGCAGGAGATCCTACACCATTTCGTAAAAATGATGGTTCAATCTCTTTTAAAAGCCTCCAGTGATGGAGCACTCACAACTTCTGAAGGCAAGCTGAGAACAGTGATTACATTAAGTGGTGTGGAGACACTCCTTTGAAGGACTGGTATTTCTAAGCTTTAGATACTGTAAAAATCTGGTATCACTGGACAACAAAATTTTGCTTCCTGAAGACTTTTGGGTGTATCTTATAGATTTTGGTTGCTAAACCTTAATCTATCATGTACCGCTTTATAGAAAACTTCTGTTTTTGCAATTTCTTATGTATATTTTAAGTTAACTAATTTCCGCTTGCATTATAAGATGCTTCGTGTAGCTCATGCATGTCCAGACATGTACTCAGGGCATATTGCACAATATCTGTGAAACTGGTACAGTTTGCACCTGCCTAGGCATGCTTAGGCTGTATGGATGCTGCCTGGAAAGTCTATTAAAGCAACTCGCATGCACAGATGCTATTCATTTTGTTGGTATCAATTTCCATGAATTTTGATGTAATTGTTTCAAGGCATAACATGTAATTTACATAACAAGTAAACCAATTACAAACTTGCTATAAGATGACAGCATAAATATCTCATCAATGTTGGAACAGCCTTGATATATTCCACTATATTTGTTGGTGAATATGAGCTTAAGCCTCAAAGACGCACCCTGACTACGCTTGTTAAGAAAGCATAGGAACTGTACTTTGGTTGTAAGATTGGTGACCAAGATAAAGCCTGGGTTCCTCACATTTGTTGTACAAAAATGTGCTGTTGATCTTAGAACTTGGCTCAGGGGAACTCAGAAGTTAATGCTGTTTGCTGTTTCAAGCATATAGTGAGAACAGAATGATCCTGTGACAACTATTTCTGTCTGACTAATGTTGCTGGTTTCTCTGCTAAAATATGAAATCAATTAAATATCCCAATCTGCCTTCAGCCATGAGACCAGTGTCACACGAAAGCAATATTTCAGTACTGAAGCCACCAGAGAAATGGAACTTAGATGAAAAAGACAAAGATGCTGCAGTGTACCAGCCAGGCATGGACAGTGACCCTGATCCAGATTTTGAATTGTGTATGTCTGGTGAGCCACATCTCATAACACAGTCAGAATTAAATGATCTGATCAGGGACTTAGGACTGTCAAAATCAAAAGCAGAACTACTGAGTTCAAGACTACAAGAATGGTGTTTGATATCAATAGGTAAGAAAATTTATGTCTTTTAAAGCTACCAAGATGATTTAACAAATTTTTAGCACAGGTTGACAGCCTCATTTTCTGTACTGACATTGACAGTTTGTTCCCAACTTTGGATTGTGAGCATGACTACTAGAGTGGTGTCTGTTTATTGATTCATCAGTGTTAAGCCTCAAGGCTATCATCTTACACAATGGCCATTTATATCCTTCACTATGCTGCGCACATGAAAGAAGCATAGAAAAATATGGAACTGTTATGAAGTACATCCAGTACAACTGGAATATCAATGGTGATCTAAAAGTAGTGGCTCTGCTGCTTGAAATGCAGCTCGGATATACCAAGTATCTTTGTTTCGTATACAAATGAGGCAGCTGTACAAGAGAGTCACATTACATTAAAAAGAAATGGTAATTCTGAAAGAATTTGGTTCCAAGAGGGAAAGATGTAGCACATGAACCACTTGTTGACCTGACAAATATATTTTTGTCTCCTTCATACATTAAAATCAGACTGATGAAAAATTTTCTGAAGGTTTTTGATATTTGAGATAAATATTTCCAAGAATAACTGATGCTAAAATTAAGGAAAGCTTTTTTGTTGGTACATTGAGCAGTTCACATATCAGTTAGTGGAGCCAGGAAAATCATCTGGAAAGCATTCAGGGATATCAGTGAAAATTTTCTGAACCAAATTACAATCAGCTGATTGACAAATTTCTTACAGCATACGAAACCATGAAGTAAAGGGGAAAAAAGGACCATGAAGAAAAAAGGTATATGTTGGTGATAGGAGACTTCTTAAAGGAACAGAATGGGTAATTTGTAGAAGAGATTAATTATAAAGGATAGTATGTTGTCTCCCAGGTTCAAAGATCAAATATGTGACAAGCTTACCAAAATAAGCTCACTGATTATTATCCTTTTCTTCTTTCATTTGGGAAGAATGATACAACAAAAACCTGAAAACAATATCAAGGGACTATGAGCAGTTAGGCTGGAAAGCCAAAGCGATAGGAGCACAGGTGGTGTTCTTCTGCA
Organism: Crotalus tigris; assembly: GCF_016545835.1. Taxonomy (NCBI): domain Eukaryota; kingdom Metazoa; phylum Chordata; class Lepidosauria; order Squamata; family Viperidae; genus Crotalus; species Crotalus tigris. The sequence goes on from NW_024100510.1 coordinate 3,432,546, forward strand.
TTTCTGAAAGAAAGTCAACATCCAATGAGGGAACAGGATTCTAGAAGTAAATCACGGCTCAAGGGATGGTGCCATTGAGAGAACTTTGGATTCCTAGACCATGGTTTACATTAGTTACAGGAAGGTCTCACAAAATAGCAAAAATGTTTAAAAACATGTCAGATAGATGTTGGAAATGTAAACACAAGTCAGGTACTTATTACCATGTTTGGTGGACATGTGCCAAAGCAAAGAGTTATTGGGAAAAAAATGCATACGTAGCTAGAAAAGATGTTGGGAAAAGATGTAGATTTTAAATCTGAACTTTTTTTAATTAGGTATAATGCCAGAAAAGACTGGTAAACAAAGCATATATTTGATTTTACATGTAATAACAGCGGTAAGAATTATATTCGCACAATATTGGAAAAATGAAGGAATACCATCAGATGAAGAAATAATTAAAAAAATACTAGAATGTGCAGAGATGGACAGACTGACTTTGATGTTGAAAAAAAAGAAGAAACAGAATATTATCAAACTTGGGACTTATTTTATCAATGGCTAGAGAAAAGAATAAAGGATTAGGAATTAAGTCTTTATTAATGAATGTAAAACTTAGACAACATGTTTATTGAACAAGTACTATTGAATGCATCAAAAATCAATAAAAATCTTATTTAAAAAAGGGAAGAGCTCACAAGAACTGGGAAGAATGTTTAGAAAACAATTGATTCGGCTTATCCAAAGACCTTTAAACTAAAATTGGAAGGAAATGGAGATCATCTTTAGGGTCTAACTCCAAGCATAAACTCCAAGTCAGTCAATCAGACAATGAAGAAGGGAGTGATGAGAAGAAAGGAGAACTCAGGTATAAAACAGGAGATAAGGGAAGCAAATACAAGATCAGTCAAAAAGGAATGAGCTGATTATATACTAATGTTCAAAGTATGAGGAATAAACAAGGTGAACTTTTGAAGTCTTAGTACAAGAGGGCAGGTACAATATTGTTGCCATTATTGAAAGTTGAAGAGATGGAACACATGATTAGAATGTACTGCTAGAAGGATATAAATAGTTCAAAAGAAATAGATCTAACAAAAGAGGAGGTGGAGTTTCATTGTAAATTAAGGAATCACTGCACCTCTTCAGAAATGCACTGCACTAAAGATGAAAGCCTTCTTGAATGCATTTGGGTTAATATAAAAGGGAAAAAAAGAATACTGTCATAGATGTATACTACAGGCCACCCAACCAAGCACAGGAAACAAATGTGTCAACGCTGCTAACATTGGATGTTCTTGCTCTGACAAAATATGCAGAGCTGTATGGTATTTTTAGAGTTAACTCAGATGATGCTGGGAGGGGAGGAGAAAGAATGTATATGGGTAATTATATTAGATAAAATCCCAACTGCAAACAGAAGAGAACCTTTGGCTTTCAAACTGATAGGAGAACGTGATTTATGACAGCAAATTAAGGGAGGGAACATGCTGGCAAAATATGTGCTCAGCTCAGGGGAGGAGAATTTAGATCTTAGCATCCCTCATTCATGCTGTGCTGACATTTTGTTACATGAATAAAAGACTTTTTAGGATAAACAATGCCTGGAAGTTCTTTGAAGTGTTTCATTAGTCGGAACCATGACATCATGCTAAGATCTCAATCCTTTTCAAATGACCTGGGGTCCTGAACTCCAACCGCTGTCTCTAGGCTTGAGAGGAGCTGGTAAAGATTCAGGAGGAAAATCTATCACAGGAAAAGGGAGTTTACTTGAAGATGGCAGCTGCTGATACCCCAGAGGGGGAAGCAACAGACAGCATGCTGTGCGAAGATGAATTTTGGCAGACAAATGGCTGGCAGACAAATACAGATCAGTGGAGAGCTACCAGGTCACCTGCCACTGAAGATTCAGGTGAGTCACTGGAAAGATTTAAAAAGCTAGAGGTGAGAAGAGAAATCAACTCCTGCAGAGAGAAGCCTACAGCCCCTAGCAGATCAGACAGCCTTTCAGACCTTGTCTTCCCCTGCCAGGGACTCCAGGCCTGAAGAGAGAGGGAATCCCAGTCTGAGGCCTCTGCAGCAAAGGGGAGTTTGGCATCCCCCACAGGTACATGGCCAGCAGCATCTGAGCTTGCCACAGCTAATAGAGGCCTTGCAACAGTTTGGGGTGGTGCAGAAGCCATGAGATCAGCAGCTGGTGGGAGGACGACCACAGCAAGCAGATTGGTCACTGTCCCCGAATGTACAGCAACTGCTGAGAGGCTTACAGCAACAGGGGGCATGGCCACAGCCCCTGAACATCCACCCCATGGGCATGAACCAGCAACCAAGATGGGGCTAGCAGCAACAGCCCCAGTGGGGACCCCAACAGGCTATAATTGCACCCCCTTTCAGAGTAACCTTCGATGGGGACCCAGAGAAGCTGATTTTCTTCCTCAACCAAGCGCGCTCTCATTTGAACTGCTGGGCTTATCTCTACCCAAACCCAGGCACCATGGTCGATGTAATAGTGTCCAGCCTAGAGGGAGAAGCATCCAAATGGCAGAACAATTTATATAATGAGCAAGTCCCCGAATTGGAGGACCCCCACCTCTTCCTCCTATGGCTGAGAGAAAGATTTGAGGACCCATCCATTGGTCTCAAAGCAGGAAAACAAATCCACAAAATAAAACAAGCCGGCAGGCCTGCCCTGGAGTACGTGCGAGAATTTCACAAGAGAGCAGATTGAATAGAGAGGTGGCCTGAATAATCCCTAATCCATCACTTCATTGAGGGATTAGATGATCACCTCTCTCAAGCCTGCATCTATTGAGCAGTACCTGATCAACTGCAAGAATGGTACCAGGCAGCGATGAAGCTAGATGTTCAGCTCGCCCGCTATAAGAAGCCTCCCCCACTTGAATCCAAACAGCAGCCAGAGCAACCCGAACAGCAATCACCCCCATGAAAACCTCCAACTACTGCAATGGCTGAGAGACCCAGGCCACCTACAGGCCCATCAATTAAGTATTTCCAGGGTGGACAGGAGGGACATCGAGCAGCAAACTGTCCAGTCCTCTACCCCCGACTACAGAGCAGACCGGAACCAGCGGCAAGAAGGAAACCTGCCCAGCAGCTGACGAGAAAGAAATCCAACCGGGTCATACAGGAACCTGTTGCCCTGATAACACCCCACACACAGGAGGATACCGAGACTCTGGGTGGACCCACCCCTGCTCTACCCTCCTTTGACAGCGATGACGAAGGAGAGAACGACCCGAGGGTGAGTCGACACGTCCCACCTTTTTCACTGGCCGCCAAATTTATAATCCCTAAGTCAGGGACACAAATAGACTTAAACATGCTAATCAGTTCTGGATGCTCCCGTTGCATCATTAGGTTGCTGTTTGCCATGAAATTGGGTATATTGGCAAAACTGCTCTCCAAGCCTGTGAGGTTTGAGCAAGCTGATGGCTCCCTGGTGGGAGGGACTCTTGTCACGCAATTGACTGAGCCCCTACACCTAGAAATAGTGAGCACTGGGAGTTTATTCACTTCTTAGTAGCTCCAAAAATGACTGAGACTGTGATCCTTGGGCTAGCCTGGTTGGACAAATGGAAGCCGTTTATCTGGTGGGAGAAAGGAATGAGAACTGTGAGACTACATATAGGGCCTAAACCTCCCACTGATTCAACCGACGTTGCGGGACACCTTAGGCCATCCAATGAGCAAGTGCACATGGCTGCCTCACCACCACCAGGCAAACTACTCATCCCCAGCGAATACCTTGACCTAGTGGAGGCATTTAGTGAAAAAGAATGAGATGCCCTGCCCCCTCACAGACTCAATGACTGCTCTATCGAACTGGTACCAGGAGCCAAACTCCCACGCCCGAGAATGTACTCTATGTCCCCCCTTGAAATGGAGGAGATGCAGTAATACGCGAACAAAAACCTAGCGAGGAGGTTCATTGAACGGGCCAAATCTACCATGGGAGCCCCTGTGTTGTTCAAAGAAAAAAAGATGAGTCTCTTCATCTCTGTGTAGACTATAAGGGTCTCAATGCTGTGAGTGTGGAAAACAAATACCCCCTCCCCCTCCTAAAGAACTTATTAACCTATTTGGCTAAGGGGTGTGTCTTCACTAAATTAGTCCTGAGAGAGGCATATTACTGGGTGAGAATAAAGCAGGGAGACGAGTGGAAAACTGCCTTCAACTGCTCCATGGTGAGCTATCAATTCAAAGTCATGTCATTTGGACTACTGGGGGCCCCAGCCATATTCATGCAGTTGATTAATGAGGTCCTACATGATCACTTGTACAAAGGGGTTTTGGTGTATCTTGATGATATCCTGATATTCAGCACGAATATGACTGATCACATAAAGCTGGTGAGAGAAGTGTTAAAGAAACTATTGAATACCAAGTTTTATGCCAAATTATCAAAATGTGAATTTCATCAGACCCAATTAGATTATCTTGGCTACAGAATTCCCAATGAGGGCATTGAAATGGATCCAGCCAAGGTGAAAGCTATAATCAAATGGCAGCCCCAAAAAACTTGCAAACAACTCCAGAGCTTTCTAGGTTTTGCCAACTTGTATCATCAATTCATCCCCTCTTTTGCTGAGATTGCCCTACCCCTTACAGAACTACTCAAAACAGGCAAGAGAGGAGAGAAGCCGCGACTGGGCCATCCACTAGCATGGACGATGGGCTATCAAACAGCTTTTGAGAATTTAAAGACTCTACTTGCTGCTGAACTGGTCCTAAAGCACCCCTGCCCAGGGGAGCCCTTTGTAATTCAAGCTGATGCCAGCAATGTGGCAGTTGGAGCTGTATTGCTGCAAAAGAACAAAAGTGGGGTCCTGCAACCCTGTGCCTACACCTGTAAAAAATTTACTGAAAGCGAGCAGAGATGGGCAATCTGGGAGAAAGAGGCTTTCATGATTAGGTGGGGGCTGTTGAACTGGCGACACTATCTAGAAGGGAGCAAGGTGCCTTTTGAAGTATGGATAGATCACAAAAACCTAGAGGCACTGAAAACTCCCCGCAAATTGTCCCCAAAGCAAGTACGGTGGGCACAGTACTTTAACTGTTTCAACTTCACTCTAAAGTACATACCAGGAGGAAAAAACTTCCTAGCTGATGCGCTATTGAGATTGCCCCAGTACAAAAGCGAATGCAAAGAGGTTAATGAGGCAATTATCTCCAGTCCTCAAACTGCCGCTCAACTCACACCACGCAGAGTCCCTAATCCTGGCGACCTTGGGGTGAAGAAAATCAAACAAGAGTTCCTCACTGATCAATGGTTCAAATCTCCCTAATGTGCAGTTATAGCATGGCCTACAAAGGGGGGAAACTATATTTGCCTGAAGCCCTCCATCTTAATGCTCTCAAACACAGCCATTATGTAAAACATTCTGGACCCTTTGGATATTTAAAAACTCTACACCTCAACCGTCAGCAATTTTGGTGGCCGGGGCTCAAACAGGATGTGGAAAACTATGTAAAAAGTTGTACTGTATGTGCCACAATGAAAAGAATCCCAGGGAAAACCCCTGGGTTACTGCAGCCGGTGGCAGACCCTTCTCAGCCATGGGAAGAAATAGCTATGGACTTTATAGCAGACCTACCTGAAAGTAGAAGAAATACTGTCATATGGACTGTGATAGACCTGCTCTCGAAGCAGGCTCATTTCATTGCCTGCAAAAGACTCCCATCTACCCAACAACTGACCAAATTGTTCCTGAAAAAATTAGGGGCAAATAATTTCGGACAGGGGGGGGGTGCAGTTCACAGTGAAGTTTTGGAGGAGTTTTCTTAAATTAATTGGATCATCTCAAGGCTTATCATCTGCTTTTCATCCGGCCACCAATGGGGCTGCAGAATCCGCTAACAAAATGGTGGAGCAATATCTCAGATGCTATGTTTCCTACCAACGGACAAACTGGACTGAAAAGAATCCCAGGGAAAACCGTCGGATTACTGCAGCTGGTGGCAGACTGACCTCCTCCCTTTCTCGGAGGTGGCATACAATAATTCTGTGCACAGCAGCACCGGCTACACACCTTTCAAAGTGGCCACAGGAAAAGAGTTCAGTCCAATACCTGAATACCCTCAGGTGCCCTCCACCTCCCAGACACTTGACCAATGGGTGACGGGTGGGAAGAAGTTTGGAGAAACATGAAAACTGCTTTTAAAAAAGGCTTTTGAAACCTATAAAAAGCAGGATGATAAAAAGAGGGCTTCCCAAAGAACATTCCAAGTTGGGGAAAAGGTTTGTCTGTCAACTAAATATTTACGCCTCAAATTACCCAGTAAGAAGTTAGGACCGAAATTCTTGGGGCCTTTTCCTATTGTAAGGATCATCAATCCGGTCACTGTAGAACTAAAACTCCCTAGACTTTTAGGGAGAATTCACCCAGTCTTCCATTGCAGCTTGTTGAAACCTTATTGGGGCTCCACTTTAAGACCTCCCCCTAAGAAGGCACCCAGGCCCTTCGTAGCTGCAGGACAGACCCACTATGAAGTGAAACGTATTCTTGATTCTAGAATTTTTAAAGGGAAATTGCAATACTTAGTACAATGGAAGGTATACCCATTGTCTGAAGCCACTTGGGTGAAATCCAGCGAGGTGAAAGCTGACAGACTCATCAAAAGGTTTCATGCGAAATACCCCAACAACCAAAAATAGCCCCTAACATATGCTTTTGTTTACACTCCAGGATCTGTTTTTTTTAAGGGGGGCTGGATGTCAACACTGCTAACATTGGATGTTCTTGCTCTGACAAAATATGCAGAGCTGTATGGTATTTTTAGAGTTAACTCAGATGATGCTGGGAGGGGAGGAGAAAGAATGTATGTGGGTAATTATATAGATAAAAATCCCACGGGAACCTTTGGCCTTCAAACTGATAGGAGAACGTGATTTATGACAGCAAATTAAGGGAAGGAACATACCGGCAAAATATGTGCTCAGGGGAGGAGAATTTAGATTTTAGCATTCCTCATTCATGCCGTGCCGACATTTTGTTACATGAATAAAAGACTTTTTAGGATAAACAATGCCTGGAAGTTCTTTGAAGTGTTTCATTAGTCAGAACCATGACAAATGAACCTTTTGCTAATTAGTTAGCTAAGGTATTCAGGAAACATACCACAGTAGCAATGAGGGACTTTAACTACCCTGAGAGACAAACTCTGCAACTAGCATGGAGGTTAAATAGGTTCCTTATGGGCCTAGCTAACAACTTTGTCATCCAAAAGATTTAAGAGAGAACTAGAAGATCAACTATGCTGGATGTAATTGTTACTAATAGGGATTAAATGATAGAGGAGGTAGAAGTTGTAGAAGGGAAAGAATTCAATTCATACTAGAATTCAACATAATGCAGATACAAGTCATCAAACAATGTCAAACTATTGTTTTAGACTTTAGGAAAACTGAGTTTAACAAGCCTAAAACAGAGATTAGGAAAGATTCCATGAATGGAAATCCTAAAGGGGAAAATGCTTGGGAAATTCTGAAAAATGAAATTATAAAAACCCAATAATCCAGAGAAAGAAAAACAAGAGATAACACAGATAAAACCATCATGGTGCATAAAGAACTCTCTGACAAACTGAGAGACAAAAAGGACAAATATAAAAAATGAAAAGAAGGACATATAACTAGAATAGAATTCCAGCAAATAGCCCAAATCTGCAAGGATGGAATCAGGGAGCTAATGCTCAGAATGAACTAAGACTCACAACACATGCAAAAAATACCCCCAAAGATTTCTTTCAATATCTAAAGAATACGAAGAGAGTCGAGGAAATGATTGGGCAAGAAGATGACAGGCAACAGGGAGAAAGCGGAACTGCTTAATTTCTTTTTTTTTTGCAACGGTCTCCATGCAAAAGGGAAAAAATAGCCCAACCTATGGAAAGCAACGTGGGGACAGAATAGGAATGCAAGTCAAACTAGGCTAGAAAATGGTGAGACAACACCTATCCACTCTAGATGAGTTCAAATCACCAGGACCAGATGGTTTATATCCTATGTTTGTGAAATATAAATATATAATCTTGGAACCATTGAACAAAAATATTTCAGAGCTCTAGACCACAGGGGAACTATCAGAGCACTGGAAAAGAGCTGATGTGGTTGCAATTGGAATCTATCAGTACTGCTAACTATTGTTGGGTACTGTAGTGAGATGCATTGTGTTATGTCCCGAGCCTTTGCAAACGGCTCGGGCGTTTGCAGGCAGTCCCGGGCAGGTGCAAAGCTGCCCGGGACCAGACAGGCTGTCGCCAGCGCCGTGCGCATGCGCGGGTGCTGGCGCGGGAAAAGTAACCCATTTACCCGGGAGTTGCCTATATAAGAGGCTGCGAGGCGTTTGGGCGAGGCTGAAGCCATCTTCCTGTAAGCTGAACGCTGAATAAAAGAAACTGAGAACTCCAGCTGCTTCTCGTGTCTGCTTTCCCGCCAAGGACGCAACACTGGCGACGAGGATGGGATGCCTTGCACTACCTGGAAAGGAAGAAGTGTAAGCTTACCCAAGGAGTCCTGAGCGGCGGAAGAGGAACGGCGTCGACTCGGCAGCTGCCCGCCAATCCGGTGCGCATTCGGGGGTAGGCTGGCTGATAGACCCGTCTCCTGAAGATCCGAAGATGGCGAAAATCGGAAGGCTTTCGGAATTCGACGTCTCACATCCAGAGCGGTGGGAGTCCTACGTATCCAGAATGGAGAACTACTTCAAGGCAAACCAAGTGAGGGAAGATAGCTTGAAGGCCGCCACCCTGCTTTGCGTTTGCGGCCAAGACGCCTTCGAAATCGCAGAAAATCTTGTAGCACCTGTTCCAGTAGAGTCTGTAAGCTACGCAGACCTGAAGAAGCTGCTGAAAGAGCACTTCCACCCCAAGGTGTCCGTTATCTCATGGCGCCACACCTTCGAGCAGAGGGATCAACGGTCCGGTGAAACAGCCAAGGAATACATCGCCGCGCTACGGAAGGCCGCCAAGCCCTGCGAGTTCAAGGACCTCGAGGAACGACTGAGGGACCGATTCGTGTGCGGGTTAAGGCATCGCGAGCTACAACAGAGACTTTTCGCAAGGGAAGAATTATCCTTCCAAGACGCCTTAAGGGAAGTCACCGCAGAAGAAGCAGCAGGCGGCGCCATCAAAAACATGCGGCCGATCAGAAACAGTGCAGAGGGTGCGTCCGTGCACCAGGAAGACGTCCGACGAAACTCCGAGGAGGATCCGGACGAGGAAGTCGACCGTCTACACCCCGCGAAGGAAGAGAACCAGAAGGGAAGCTCTTCGGCTCCGCTCAAGTGCATCGGCTGTGGAGGTCGCCACAGGAGAACCGACTGCAAGTTCCGCTCCGCTACCTGCCGGGCATGCGGCAAACAAGGGCACATTGCAGCTGTGTGTCTGAGCCGACGAAAGGCACAACCCCAAGAAGAACGCCTGAAAGGTACCAGATTCCCCAGCCAGAATAGGGTAGGGTTTTGCGCTTCGCGAAGAAGCATCTGTAGAACAGGCACACACAAGCCCATGAAGAAAAAGCTGTCACTCAACGTGAAGCTACAAGGGGTTCCATTATCTATGGAACTAGACACAGGGTCTGCCCTGTCCATCATTTCATTGCATACATTTAGGAAGATTTGTTCCAGAAGTGGGTCTAAGGCCAAGTTAAGGCCTTCTGATATTGTATTAACAGATTTTCAGAACTCAAGAGTGTGTGTTAAGGGGGAGGCCACCCTTAACGTGCAATACAAGAGTTTTGAAGGTCCACTAGACTTATTAGTAGTAGGGGGTGAACGAACGAGTCTCATAGGACTCGATTGGTTTGAGGCCCTGGGGATACACGTCACAGGACTCAACAGTTTACAAACACTCGACCTACAGGAAGTCTGCAAAGAATTTGCAGATGTTTTCAGCCCCCAGCTGGGCACATTCAAAGGACCACCTGTGTCCTTAAAGCTAGACCCCACTGTCACTCCCATTAGGATTAAAGCAAGAAGGGTCCCTTTTGCTTTAAAAAGTAAGATTGACACTGAACTAGACAAACTAATCCAACAGGGAATCCTAGAACCTGTTGATTCCAGCCCGTGGGAGACCCCCATTGTCACGCCTCTAAAGGCAAATGGGGACATTCGCATTTGTGCTGATTACAAATGCACACTCAATAAGGCATTGCAGCAACATGCCTATCCTGTTCCTGTGGTCAGTCACATCCTGGCCTCTCTCAAGGGGGGGCGTGTTTTTGCAAAGCTTGACCTAGCTCAAGCATATCAACAGCTGCCTGTTGATGATGATGCTGCCATAGCTCAGACCATTGTGACCCACAGGGGAGCCTTTAAAGTAAAAAGGCTACAGTTTGGAGTAAATGTCGCTCCTGGGATTTTCCAAAGCGTAATGGAAAACACACTACGAGGTATACCAGGGGTCTGCCCCTACTTTGACGATGTCTTGATTGCAGGAGACTCCACACACATTCTAGCTGAAAGACTTAGGGCTGTCCTGTTAAGATTCAGGGAATCAGGCCTCAAGCTCAGAAAAGACAAATGCAAGATCGGGGTGCCTTCTACTGAATTTCTGGGATTCAAAATTGATGCTGCTGGGATTCATCCTGCTGAATCCAAACTAACTGCTATTTTACAAGCACCCAGGCCAAAGTCTAAGGCCGAACTTCAGGCCTTCCTAGGCCTCCTGAATTTCTACAATTCTTTTCTTCCACATAAAGCTAGTGTAGCTGAGCCTCTTCACAGGCTACTAGACAAACAAGCTGTGTGGCTGTGGTCACAAGCACATGAGGCTTGCTTTAAAGAAGTCAAGGCCTTGCTCACTTCTAACAGTGTTCTTGCACATTTCAACGAGTCTCTTCCTGTGTGCATCGCTTGTGATGCATCCCCCTACGGGGTTGGAGCTGTCCTGAGTCACCTCAGGTCTGATGGAACTCAGGTTCCTATTGCATACTACTCCAGAACACTGTCTTCTGCCGAGCGCAACTACGCTCAGATAGACAGGGAGGCTCTGGCTGTTGTTGCTGGAATTAAAAAATTCCACGATTTTCTATATGGCAGGCATTTCACGGTCTTCACTGACCATAAGCCTCTGCTGGGACTGTTTACCACACGTAAGCAGACTCCCCACATCATTTTCCCCTAGAATGCTTAGGTGGTCTATTTTCTTGTCTGCATATGATTTTTCATTACTCCACAAGCCTGGGAAAGAAATGGGCCATGCTGATGGCCTCAGTAGGTTGCCTCTGCCAGTAGTAGAAGCTGACCCCGCGCCAGCTGTCAACATTCTATCAATCCAAGCCTTGCCCGAGCTCCCTCTTAGTGCCAGGGATGTTACCGCTGAAACAGGTACAGATCACACACTTTCACGTGTCCGCTCCTGGGTCCTGTCCGGGTGGCCTGAGCACTGCCCTAGTCCTGAGTTTCAGAGTTTCTGGTCCAAAAGAAACGAACTGTCCCTTTCTCAGGGTTGTCTGCTTTGGGGAAACAGAGTTGTCATTCCCACCTCAATGAGGACTAGGGTCTTAGAATCCCTCCACGAGGGTCATCCTGGCATTGTCCGTATGAAGGCTCTTGCACGAAGCCACTTGTGGTGGCCTGGTTTAGATAAAGATATTGAGGCTAAGGTACACGCATGCCACCTGTGCCAACGATCTCGCCCAGAGATGCCCCAAGCTCCTGTGCATAGATGGGAGGAAACACAGTCCCCATGGTCTAGGGTGCACATTGACTACGCTGGGCCCTTTCAGGGCCAGTTCTTCTTGGTCCTTGTTGACAGCCATTCAAAATGGCTTGAGGTTGTGCCTGTCTCATCCACCACCACTGCGAAGACTATTCAGGTACTGAGGGGGATTTTTGCTGCACACGGGCTGCCAGATGTCATTGTGTCCGACAACGGCCCTCAATTCACCTCCTCCGAATTCCAAGCTTTCTTACAGGCAAACCTGATTCGTCATGCCACGTCTGCGCCTTTTCACCCGTCCACCAACGGTATGGCTGAACGCATGGTGCGCATCGCAAAGGACGCCTTGAAGAGACTCACCTACGGGGACTGGCATCACAGGTTGGCTGACTTTCTCCTTTCTTATCGCACCACACCGTCCACTTCTACAGGGAGAAGTCCAGCTGAACTTCGTTGGGGGCGCCAACTTACTACTAGACTTGACCGGTTGCATCCGGACAGACTGCCTTCATCTACCTCACATCCTAGGGCACCTAGACAACTACTTGTGGGTGCCCCGGTTTGGGCTCGCAATTACGGGCCTGGTCATACATGGGTCCCCGCTTCTGTGTCCAGGATCACAGGTCCTCTCTCCTACGAGGTTGCCCTGGACAACGGTCGTGTCCTACGTCGGCACATCGACCAACTTCGCTCTAGGCGAGACTTTTCTGCTGAGACTCCTGGGTCTTTTCCAGGGGGGGAGGGGGACCCTTTGGAGCAAAGGGAAGGGCACGAGCTGCTGCCCATCTCCACTGAGGGAGCCACAAACGGCCCATCCCAGGGTTCTGCGAGAGCTCCGAACAAGAATTCCATGAGCTTACCTAACTACCAGGCATCCACGCCTACTCCAGCCAGGGAGTCACCCCGGGGGCATACTCACTTTCCACACACGTCACACAGCACTCCAGTCACGGAGGATACCCGGGGGCATCCCAACAAATCATTCCCCGCAAGAGAGCTGGCACACAATCCCCAAGGTTGGCCTGACCTTACCCCAAATCCTACAGGGGGTCAAACATACACAGAGCTAGTCGAGGAACCAAGTCCCGACTACAACAACCCTAGCACAAATCAGGGAACACCTGAGTTTTGGGAAAGTACAGAAACCCACACGAGCCCGAACACAGAATGGGGTTCAGGGAATGGACAGCCTCCTGACAGGTCTTGGACTGACCTAGGAGGTCCTACAGAGACGCCCAGCAGCGGCTATCACTTCAAGGGGCCCGAGGGTCTACAGCTAGGCAGGTCAACCAGGTCACAAAGCAACAGAAGCCCTGGCCTGACGAGCCCGTGGGCAAGCGAGCAGGCCAGGCATTGGGGCACAGTCCTTGGAAGACACCAGGGCACAATAGAGAGAAAAGGCTCACGCCTCCCTCCAGTCAGGGGACTTATGCCAGTAATCCAGAGCTAAGAAGGTCACAGAGAGCAAAGAAATCTCCCAAGTACCTAGAAGACTACATAACATTGCTGGCAAGGCAAAGGCCAGTAAACAGTGGGAGCACTGGGGAGCAAAATGTTATATAAAATAAATGTTGTATGTTGGTAGTAGTTTTAGCCCGGGGGAAAGGGGTGTTATGTCCCGAGCCTTTGCAAACGGCTCGGGCGTTTGCAGGCAGTCCCGGGCAGGTGCAAAGCTGCCCGGGACCAGACAGGCTGTCGCCAGCGCCGTGCGCATGCGCGGGTGCTGGCGCGGGAAAAGTAACCCATTTACCCGGGAGTTGCCTATATAAGAGGCTGCGAGGCGTTTGGGCGAGGCTGAAGCCATCTTCCTGTAAACTGAACGCTGAATAAAAGAAACTGAGAACTCCAGCTGCTTCTCGTGTCTGCTTTCCCGCCAAGGACGCAACACATTGGACACTGCGTGCAAAGGAAAATCAGCAGCTGAGTGCAAAGGAAAATCATTTTTAGTCCTACATGAACTCACGTAGCATGTCAGAAACATTATGCAATTAAATACATTATAGTCAGTAAAAGTTAATTTCTTATTTCTCTTATTTCCTATTCCTATATTGTTGTGAAATTATATTTGTGTTCAGTTTGAAAGGTTCTGTCATAATCATCAAAAGTTTTTCAGGAAGCAAAATCTTTGAAAACATTTGTTGTCCAATATATACTTATCCAGAATATATTCAGTGGCTGAATGGGGAGAAAAAAATCAGATTAAACCCCAGATTAAGCTTAAATTTGATGGCATCGATAACATCAGCCACTGTACTGGCGCTTGATGGGGTCATCTACCTCTGAAGGAGTTGGTCTGCAGCTCGAGGATCTTCCTGGGATGGTGGCTCCTTTTTCAGCAGCAGATGGAAGCTGTAGCCAGTGGAGCCTATGCCCAGCTTCAGAAGGAGTGACAGTTGCTGCTCTACCTGGCTCATGAAGGTGGTTCTACTTTTATTACTTCAGAACCTCACCATTGGACTACATTACTATAATGAGCTTTATTTGAAGCTGTCCTTAGAATGATTCAGATGTTGTAGCTAGTTCAAAATATGACAGAAAACTACTAGTCAGGTCAAATTGTTAAACTCTTACATGGCATCGCACTGGGATATGTTAGGAAGAGAGGGCCAGATTCCACCTACACAAGAAGTCAAGTGGGGGAAGGATCAGGAAAGAAGTATTTTGGGTTATGGCCCTCATATTATCAAATATCACATTAGTTAACATCATACATAGCCACTTTTTCCCCCATTCCAGATGTTACTGTGCAAAGAGGTTTTCCTGGAGAAATGGGCCCCAAAGGCTTCACTGGCGATCCTGGCTTCCCAGCTCTTCATCCTGGTCGTCCCGGTTTAGATGGTGAACCAGGAGCACCTGGCTTCCCTGGACCTCCAGGCCACCCAGGAAGTCCAGGTAAATGGAATGGATATTTATATACTGGTTTTTAAAGGTTTAGGGGGAAAAAAAATCCTTCTGCTGCTGCCTGATGTCTGAAAGAAGTGGGGGGGGATAACAGTGCTATTATACTCATATATAAATATTTTGAGCTGATCAAAAGAAAGAAAGATGTAAATCTCCCAACAACTAATATCAACGTTATCTTCGTATCTACCTATTTCAGGCTTTTTCATAAGTCTTAGCATAGACAAGCTAACCCCTTAATGCTGGTACAGAACTGCGTAAACATCTCAGTCTCCCTCAGTCACTCTAGTCTTCCTCTCCTGCAGGTTATTCCGTTGGGCTGAAGGGCTATCCAGGAGTTCAAGGTCCTGCAGGCAGGCAAGGTTATCCAGGTCCACGAGGACAAAAAGGACTGAAAGGTAACATTTAAAATACTGAAGTATATTGATCTATTGTCACCATAGATCAGGGGTGTCAAACTCAATTTCATTGAGGGCTGCATCAGCACTGCAGTTGCCCTCGGGAGGCCGGGTGGGTGTGACCTACTAGGTGGGCGTGGATGGAGTGGGTGTGGCCTACTGGGTGGGCATGGCCAGCTCTACATTGTTCATGTCAAGGGTGCCTGGAGAGGAGTGGGACAGATCTGAGGGTCTCTGGCAGAAGGGGGTGGGACCGGGGCAAGCGCCAAGGCATGGTCCATTTCTTCATTCCTCACAAAGGGTGACACCTCCCAAGCATGCACCCAGGGGGCGGGGCCAACACGGCAGGGGCTGGTTCCTCGCTGTTTCCAGATGGCCTTGTGGAGCTAAGACTGAATGCCTTTCAGCATAGATGGCCATCACAAAATTGTACATTGGCTCACACCTGGCCTGGGCCAGGGCCAAGGCAGCGGGGGCTGTTCCCTCACTGTTTCCAGGATGGCTTTGCAGGCCACATGAAACCACTTCGCGGGCCGCATCCGGCCCCCGGGCCTTGTGTTTGACATGTCTGCCATAGATTTTGCTGCAGAGAACATACTTCATGTGCATTGTATAATGGGATATAGTCTAAAATGCTTTTCTTTCTGTTTAGTTCTCTACTTTCAGGATTTCTCTTACAAGAAAGCTCATCTTGCAAGTGTTTTTTTTTAAAAATCTCAGTCTTATCTATTAACTCTTTTAACTATATAGTCATTTTTATTCTTTTTTTTTTCCTTTTGGGATGAGTGGGTTAGTTTACTAATTATGTAAAATGGTACTAATCCAACCAACTCCAGTTGCTCCAAGATACAACGTAGAATAACAAGATTGGAAGAGATCTTGGAGGTCTTCTAGACCAATCCCCAACCATTCCAAACAAATCGTTGTTCAATCTCTTCTTGAAAACCACATCCACATCTTCTGAATGCAAGCCATTCCACTGATTTTCATTGTCAGGAAATTTTTCCTTAGTTCTAGGTTTCTATGGAGATTCTCAGTCATCCAAGTCATGATTGTCCCAAAGATGCTTTTTCAAGAGGCAACTGAACTTTCTTGTTTTTCTTTGAAGATGTTTTGCTTCTGATCCAAGAAGCATCTTCAACTCTGACTGGATAGTGTGGAATGGAAAAATTTATATTCCTTGCAGACAGCTGGTCATTTGCATTCTTTTAGAGAGTCATTGAGGCCACTTGGAGGTTTATGTCCTCAGGGTCACCAAAGTAGTACAAATTGGTGTGGAGCCTTCTTGGAATTGCTGACAGGACTACTGTATGTGTGTGGAACTGTGCTTTCTGCAGGATGTTTTCTGTCCTGTGTCCCTTGAAGCTATTGGTGATGAGTCTGTGTTGTCTGCATCTCATACTGAAGCGCAAATAGTTCCTGTAGTCTGCAGTTTTGGAAATCCGTTCATACTCCTGCACCATTCAAAGGGTATTCATCCCAAAGTGCATAGCTAAATGTCTATGGAGATTCTCAGTCATCTAGGTCATGATTGTCCCAAAGGTACTTTTTCAAGAGGCAACTGGACTTTCTTGTTTTTCTTTGAAGATGTTTCACTTCTCATCCAAGAAAGCTTCTTCAGCTTCTTTAGATTTTAACTGTCCCCCAAAGATCCTGCAACTCAACCCACTCTATCTTTTTCTCCCTGTTAGTAAGAATTGAGTATAGCTGACCTTCTGGTTCTATCTTCTATCTTTTGGATGACAAAGTTGTCAGCTAGACATATTAGGAACCTGTTTGATCTCCCACTAATTGCAGAGTTTGTCTCTCAGTTGATATCAAGGTAGTTAGAGTCCCCCATTGCTACTGTAGTTTGCTTTCTACACATCTTAGCTCACTGATTAGCAAAAAATTCATCTAGTTCCTGTGTTTGGTTGGATGGCCTGTAATATACACCTATAGCAATATCATTCTTTTTTCCTTTTATATTAACCCAAATGCATTCATGAAAACTTGCATCCTTGGTATTGTGCATTTCTTTAGAGAGGTAGTGATTTTTTACTCCCTCCTCTTTTGTTGGGTCTGTTTCTTTTGAACAACGTATACCCTTCTACATTGCGATCATGGGTTTCATCCCACCAAATTTCAGTAATGGCAACAATATTGTACCTGTCCTCCTGTACTAAGACTTCAAGTTCACCTTGTTTGTTCCCCGTATTTTAAGCATTTGTATATATAGGCGTCTAAATCCTTTTTTGCTGACACTCCATTTGTTTCCTACATCTCCTGTTTTATATTTGAATTCCCCTTCTCACCACTCCCTACCTCAATGCTTAATTGGTTATCTTAGGGCAGGTGTGTCAAACTGCTCGCCCATGGGCCAGATGCGTCATGCTGAAACTGCGCCCACTCCACTGCTGGCAATAGAAAAAAAGTCACAACACATCACATGATGTTGCAAGTTTGACACCCCTGTCTTAGGGTTTATGTTTGGGATTGGGTCCTAAAGATGGTCTTCCTTCCCTTCCAGTTTTAGTTTAAATCCCTTTAGATAAGCCAAGCCAGTTGTTTTCCAAACACATTCTTCCTGGTTCATGTGAGGTGCAGCCCATGCTCTGCCAGAAGTCCTTCATGTGGACAATATAGATTGTGGTCTAGGAATCCAAAGTTCTCTCAATGGCACCATCCCTTAAGCCAGTGGTTTATTTCTAAAATCCTCCATTCCCTCACTGGATGTGGATCTTCCATTGGAAATAAAGATAAAAACACCTTAACATAAAAAAGCAATCAACCTTGGCACTCCCAATTGAAAGTAGCAAAATGGTGTATTTTGCTTTGCCTCATCACTTCATTTTGATGGAAAGTTCTGTGAAGGTTCTATTTCACAGAACATACAATCCCATCTCAAATCCTCACTGTCTTGAAAGGGACAAAAAAAAAGTGAGGCATTTTACCTGCTTCCTTATCATGATCAAATGAACTTGTTAAGTTTTAAGGTTATAAGAGGACATATTAAATTATTCATCTTCAGTGGAGATCAATGAAATCTGATGAGAGCTGGAAATTTTCTGGTTGATTTACTTTTTCCCACTGATTATAGCTAGCGTGACCCCTTTGTTAATCTGAGTTAAGATCAATGAAAATCTTCTGAAAATGGCTCGAATCCAGAGGAAGAAAGCTTGTGCAGCTAGATCCATTGTAGTGTAGGCTTCAATTGGTTGTTTCATAAATGCAGGTAGTCCTTGACTTACAACCACAATTGGTACTGGAATTTTTATTGCTAAATGAAGCAGATGGTAAACAAGTCATCAGGTGACCAGACCTGATTTTATGATTAATTTTACTGCAGTTGTTAAGTGGTCATTAAATGAATCTGGCTTCCCCATCGTCTTTGTTTGTCAGAGACTAACTGAGAAGGTCTACAAATTGCAATCACATGGCCACAGGTTACTGCATCCATTGTAAATGTGAGCCAGTTCCCAATGCCCAAACCACAATCACATGACTATGGGGGTGATGCAACGATCATAACTTTGATGACTGGTCTTAAGTCAGCATTGTCATAAATTGAGGACTACCTGTAATCTTTTGCATTGCATTGTATTGATTATAAGCTCCCTAATAATCATTTTATAAGTAAATGTTGCAAATAAATAATAATGCTAAATATAGGGCTGTGCATGATTCAGAAATGAATGCAGCTATTTTAACTGCCTGATTAACTTCACTAAAAGAATTTGTTAAAGCAACATCTCTTTTCAGGCTCATACAGAATTGGATGTTGAGGTTTCCATAGTGGAATTAGATGTTGAGGTTTCCATAGTGAAATCCCAAGTGTGTAAAAGTTGATGTTTCAATACTAAGCAGAGTTAAAGTTCAACCCCAAGGAATGCATTATGACTTACCTTTAGGTAAAGATGCATAGTGCTGCGGAATTGTTTAAGACTACTATGTCCTTGATGCAAAGAGCAGGCTGAATGTGACCTCCAGGCATCCCATTTGGCTTTTCGGTGGGATTTGTCATAATATTTAGATTACCAAATTCAGGCTGCAGAATTTTCAGTATCTCTATACTTCCATCTAGTGGTCCTATCTGTTTTTAAACTTAGATATAGTAGCCCAGCTTTTAGTAGCCCAGCTTTATTGGCACAAGGTTTTCGCCTTTGTAATATTTGAATTTATGAAGGGATATACGGAACTGCTGTAATTTTATATGAATTTTATTAAAACCCATAGTTGCGAGTAAATGTTTCAATACTATGCACACACAAACACAAACACACACACAAATATATATTTGTAGGTGATGCAGGAGATTGCAAATGTGTTGAACATATCGAAGGAAGAAGGGGTCCTGCAGGACAACCTGGTCCTCCAGGATTTCAAGGTCCAATAGGATATGCTGGGGGGAAAGGAGAATTGGGAGACCAAGGCTACCATGGGCTTCCGGGCTTTTCTGGTATAAAGGTATGATATTTTTGTAATGGAATATTATATATTTTAGAGAACAAAATATTATGTAATATTTTCCTATGTATTATGTATATTTATGCCATAAATATTTTCAAAAGTGAAGTTCTTCATATATGGACTTCTTTTCCTGAAAAAGGCTCTCCAAGTCTTGTTCCAAGCAGACACAGTAATTTACACAAGGTTTAAGTAATTTACACTGCATTGCAAGAAAGGTACAGGCAGCAGCGGGTGGAGTGGGTGAATGTGTACATCCGTATACTAGCAAAGTGGAGAACTTGCTGCAGAGGAGATCAGAGCCAGAGCAAAATGGACAGCATAGTTAGCCTCAAGTGTTTGATTGTTTACCAACTCTTGAGATTGACATTCTTCCCTAGCACCTAGAGCAGACTCTTCAACAGCATCTGAGTGGACAGGACACTCATTGTGGTTTACATACTATATGTCTCCATAAAATGGTTTACATTCTTTGCAGCAATGGAGTCCCACATGTAGACCTTCCACTTGAAAGCACTGTTTTCCCTGTAGAAGTTCCATTACTTCTTTGGACTTATTAAAAAAAATCTGCTATGAATCTTTTATGAGAAAAAAATGAAAATACCAGATCCAGTTGTGAAACTAAACTATAATTCATCATCTTGTGAAAATTATATCTTATTTCCTTCATACTTTTCTGTGTAAAATTCAGCCTATTATAAACTTTGCACAAACTCAATACTTTCTTGAAATCCTCTCTTTGCAACAGAGGACTGCACACACAGGCATTCCACTTACAAATCTGCATTAATTGGGAGAAATTATCTGACTTCTTTTTCCTTTTGTTCTAAAACTTCAGTGCATTTTGTTCTCACAAAAGGTATCAATCTTTTTCTTATATTTTTGCAGTATGTTTTTAGAGTAATTCATTAAATTTTCTTAATATCCATCAATAGGGAATCCCTGGTGTACCTGGACCATCTGGACCAAAAGGGATAAAAGGGGATTCCCAATATGTTACCACAAAAGGTACAAACAGATATCTTTTTAAAATGTAAACTAAACCACTTTATTTATATATTGACTTATTTTGCTGCATTTCCATAAAACCATGTTTTCAAGGTGCCAAGGGAGACCCAGGAACTCCAGGAATTCCTGGAAGTCAAGGAGAAGATGGTTTACCAGGCAGGATTGGCATAGATGGTTTTCCAGGGCTTCCTGGTCTTCGGGTAAGTCAGGCGCTCACCCTCAACCCACAAGGTCCTAATGGGGGATTTACCATACTGATGACCTTTCCACTTGACTTCTCCTAATGGCTGAAATCAGGTCAAGTCCCAAAGGTGCTGAGTTGTTGTCTGGACTCATTAATGGACAAGATAGGCCAGTAAACTGAAACTGAACCCTGGAAGGGCAAAGACAGTGATTCTTGGGGATTTAATATTCATCCTGAGCTAGTCTCGTCAATTATTGATTGGTTGCTTTTATTGTTTTCACAGTTTTTAGATGCTTTAGAACAGTGGTTCTCAACCTTTTTATACTGGCGACCCCGCTCATAAGGATGCGCCGCGCATGTGCAGCACGTTGCGCATGTGCGCCGGCGACCCCATGCGCGGTGTGCATGTGTGGCGGTGCCCCCATGCGTGGCACGCATGCACAGCGATGCCCCCATGCGCGGCATGCATGCGCAGCGGCGCCCCATGCCACCCCATGCGCAGCACGCATGCGCCGCACGGCACGGCACGCATGCGCAATGCCGCCAGTTGAGAAAAAATGGCGAATCGTGTTGTTTGGCGACCCCCGTGAAATGGTCATTCGACCCCAAATGGGGTCGCGACCCACAGGTTGAGAACTGCTGCTTTAGAAGCTGTAGCATTTCTGGATGGGAATAATTTGCAATCAGGCAGGAATTTTCAGTTATCCTTGAGGACAACTAGGAAGCTTCAACTGGAATAAAATTTTGTTCTAAAATTTGTTGGAACAGCCTGTCTTATTCATAACATGCAAATTTTAAAAATTACCCAACAATGACTAATAGAATCACACAGTGTGAGTGTGATAATTTGAACATTTTATGGGTTCAACATAGTTAAAAAATGCTGCAAGTTATTTGCACTACACAGATAGAGAGATGTCAGAGACAAAATCACTTGCAATAAATGTTCTCCTAGCAATAATTTTACAACTACTTTCTAAGCTATTTTGATTCTAAGTTATTCATCCATCAAACAATCTTACCAGTTCTTACTACTTGGAGTTTTTCCTTTGTTATCCACATTTCCTTACTGAAGCCATTCAACTGGAAATGGAAATGTATATTCTGTAAGTAATTGTGGGGTATAGGAGTTACCTGTTTATAGAAATTGGGTAACTCAGTAAAAATGTAACTGAGAAAGTTAAAAAAGTGATTTAGTGCTAAAACAGTTTATCTGGTGGGAGAATAGACATAGGCATAGAATAACTTTATTGTCACTTTAAATCAGCGGTTCTCAACCTATGGGTCGCGACCATTTTTCGGGGGTCGCCAAAGGCGGCGATCTGCCATTTTCTCCCCTCCGGGGGCGGCGGCGCACATGCGTGCTGCGCATGGGGGTGGCGCCGCATCTCCCGGGGCAGCGGCGCGCATGTGCGCTGCACATGGGGGCGGCGCACCGCACATGCGCATAACATTTGTGTGACGGGGGTCGCCGTCACACAAACGTTGAGAACCGCTGCTTTAAATGTATACTAATTGGCATACATTAAAATGAAATTTCATTGCATACAGCTCTCAAAGAGTCACCACCTCCAATATACCCTACATAAATATGACCAGAAAATTTTTGCATATACCCACGTACCCATATATATTCTATGACACAGAAAAACAACACAGTTTAATTCAGATGTATACATGTACATGGCAAGAAAAACGAATCTTGTGAGTTTACCAGATGGATGGCATAGGGAACAAAGCTGTTACAGAATTTGGTAATCCTGCTAAAAATACTTTGAAACCTCCTCCCAGAGGGGAACAACAGAAACAGACCATTAAGTGGATGTATGGGGTCTCTAACAATGCTTTGAGCTCTAAGCTCTAAGCACATAGCGCTTATAAGCAGTGTCCTGAATAACATGAAGTGAGCTTCCTATAATCTTCAAGACTGTCCTTGCCACTCTCTGTATGAACCCTCTATCTGAGGCACTGCTACCACCAAACCAAACAGTGATGCAGTTTGTTAAAATGCTCTCAATCGTGCCTCTGTAAAAAGTGGCCAGGACAGAAGAAGAAAAATGTGCTCTCCTCATCCAACACATGAAATGCAAATGCTGGTTTGAACCCTTCACTAAGGATGACGTGTGGAGAAACCAATTCAGATTGTTAGTTATCTGCACCCCCAGATACTTAATACTGTTGACCACTTCTACATCTGCATCCTTGATACTAAGTGGAATATGACTATACTGCCTCTTTCTAAAACCTACAATGATCTCCTCTGTTTTATTAAATTTAGGACAAGGTTAATTTTATTGCACCAGTCCACCAAAGCCTTCACCTCTGCCCTATAAGCCAGGAGTGTCAAACTCGCAACATCAGATGACATGTCACAACATATCGCGATTTTTTTTCCATTGCCGGCAAGGGGTGGGCACAGTTTCACTATGATGCATCCGGCCCGCGGGCCGGCAGTTTGACACCACTGCTATAAGCATTTTCATTGTTGTCCTGGATAAGACCCACCATATCATCCACATACTTCATAATACAATTCATAGCAGATTTGACACAGCAGTCATGAGCCATCAAGGTGAGCAGTAATGGACTCAAGACACAGCCCTGTGGGGAACCCGTATTCAAGGAGTTGGAATTGGAAACTTTTCTTCCAGCTGGCACAAACTGGGGCCTATCAATAAGGAAATCAAGTATCCAGTTACATAAAGGAGTATTAAAACCTAATAGGCCCAGTTTGTTCACCAGATGCCAAGGAATGATTGGGTTGAACACCCAACTAAAATCAACAAACAGCATTCACACATTAGTATTCTTCTCCTCCAGGTGTGCCAAGATAAGATGAAGCACACAGGAAAGTGCATCTTGTACAGCAGGGGTGTCAAACTGCCGGCCCGTGGGCCAGATGCATCATAGCAAAACCGCGCCCACCCCATTGCTGGCAATGGCAAAAAAGTTGTGATACGTCACGACACATCACGTGATGTTGCGAGTTTGACACCCCTGTTCTACAGAGTGGTTCTTCTGATAGGCAAACTGTAATGAGTCAAATGTAGTGGGAAGGCATGAAACCATATAATCCTTTACCAATCCCTCAAAACACTTTATCATAATGGAAATGAATGCAACTTACAGTATTTTAAATTTCTTTGCAGGGTGATGGCATAAAAGGAGAACAAGGGGACCCTGGTAGTGAAGGCCAATCAGGCCTAAAAGGTTTTTCTGGTGAAATTGGTCTGCCTGGTGTGGGTTTGCCCGGTCCAAAGGGATATCGTGGTCCTACAGGTGACCCTGGCACATATGGAAAGCCTGGCTTTCAAGGCCCTCCTGGTCCCCCAGGCACTGCAGCTCAAACAGGTACTTTCTTGAAATCCTCAACTAGTTTGAGCACATTTGGAAATCTGAGCACTTGAGATGAATATGATCACAAAATGGCTCCTAGGAGGAAGGGACTAGTTACAAAAAGCATGAGACATGACAATCATAAAATGAAAAACGGTACAAAGTCAGATCTAATAAATGAAAATGGACTGTCATACTTTTCATATCATTTTAGCTGGAACTTCACAGATTCATATTGAAGTTTGTATCAATATATTATACCTACACTCAGTAGAAATCTATCTGCAGAGTAAAAAAAATATAGAAACAATGCTTGCCAGCTCCACTGTAGTATCAGTTAATTCAAAACACAGATTTCATTAATCTTTGTGATTGTTATATGATATGCCAAAAAAGTAATTCCAATCATTGTATTGGTTTCCTGATTCCTCAAACCAAAAGCAGTAGAAACAAAATCAGCATAAAATTACTGTATATGTTTTATAAAGTATGTATACCATACAATAACAAAATACTAAAACCAATAGCAAAATATTATGTGATCTACTGAAAAAAAGTATTTTCTACAGTTTGTGGTAAAGAATAGCTGAATATTAACTGAATATTCAAATCTGACTGTCAGGTCCCCAAACCCTCATTGTTTCTCCTGCATAGTTATTCTACTTTTGGGGCCTGCCATTCTGCTGGGGGGAAGGGGGAGCATGCTTTTGCTTGGGATAACTTTCGCTTTCTACTTTCCCTCTCCTGCCTCTATCATCTTGAGAAAGGAATGTGTCTCCCTTATCAGGGAAATGGTTACAGAGAAACGAAAGCTGGAGAAGACCTTGAGATGGGTATTGGCTGGATTTCAAATGGATATTATGACTTTGGTGGGACGGGGAATATTGCTAGCTTAACTATACTGTTTGTGCAGGTTTTTCCTCAGATCTCGCCTTGACTTCCCTACTGTCACTAACCCCTAATAAAAGTTTCCTTTTGAGTCAATGCCTGTTTCAAGAGTTCTGCTTCCTTGGGTGGTTAGTTGAAGTGGGTCCTTACACTGACTGTTAAAGAAATCTTTTAAAATGTTGGAATATTGTGAGCTTGGCTTGGCTTCACTGTTTCCAGAGTCTGGTAGTGATAGACTGCCAGGAAAGAACACTTTTCATTGTTCTTTTCTTATTAGAAAAATCAAATTATGTACACTAACCTAATGGCTGCTTTAAATGCTATGTACTGTACGCTAATGGCTGGTATATGGGGAGATTGGGTTAAATTCTTGAAGCTTTTTAATCACATTGAAACCTTTATTATGGTCTTTAGGTCAGAAAACACTACAACAGAATTACATAAATCTATAATTAATAAAACTAAAAAAATGCACATAAAATACAACAAAATTATATAACATAAACAACCAATAATACAGATTACAGTTGAAATCACCAACATTTATACTAGTATAGGATGGATCACACAAATGGTGGCATAAAATTAGGCAATCAGGAAAGGTATATCAGGGTCTTGGCCAGCTAGAAAGAGCAGATAAGCTTTGCAGATACTGGCCTGGCAAAGAGCTTGTTTTGATGTCCAAAGCAGCTAGTCTTTCAAGGCCAACAACCAAGACCTTTTATTCTCAGGAATAAAACTGCAGTATCTTTTGTTCTTAGAACTGGGTTCCAAGTGTCTCTAAAGAGAACTCTCTAAATATCTCTTACTTCCTGGTCATATTTAGTGATAAAGTCTTGACTCAACTCATACCAGATAAATTCAAGAAACAAAATACACAAGTATTTTAATGTCAACCTATAAGCTTTTGTCTAAAATTAAAATTCTCTCTCTCTCACACACACACACACACACTCTCTGCCACCCACTCTCTCACTCACACACACACACACAAACATACAAACCAAAAACAGATAGATAGATAGATAGATAGATAGATAGATAGATAGATAGATAGATAGATAGATAGATAGATAATACTTGTATTTCACTTTTTAGTTCAAAATAGCACATATTGCTCAGATTTTTTCATTTGTTCTGCTTGTAGAAAGGCTGTAGGCTTTTCCAGGGGCGATCTTTTGATATTTAAAGCAAGTAAAAAATGGAAAGGCTGACAGGGAATTTCCGTCTCATTGAACTGGAAATTAATTTCTGAGGTGGATGCTATAATTAATAAATCACTGAATCTTAACAACAGAAGTATTTGATGAAATTGTTTTGGAATTAGAATTAGTAGAATAACAAATTAAAGTGTCCCTTCTGCTTTGCAATATAAAGGTGTTGGCCATACAATTTTTATAGATCTCCTTATGTAACATTGTTTCATTTGTCCATCTCCTATATTTTGAATACTTTGACATTTTTTCCCTGCTTATGAATGAATTGTTTCAGACAGATAATTGATCCACTGAATTCTTATAGATGAATTCACAGGTATAGTCTAACAGAATATTATAGTTTGGTGCCTGATAATGGCTCAAATAAATCAGACATTCTTATTTGTTTGCTTCTTTTGTTTTATAGAATGTGGGCAAA
Organism: Crotalus tigris; assembly: GCF_016545835.1. Taxonomy (NCBI): domain Eukaryota; kingdom Metazoa; phylum Chordata; class Lepidosauria; order Squamata; family Viperidae; genus Crotalus; species Crotalus tigris. The sequence goes on from NW_024100510.1 coordinate 3,459,006, forward strand.
CAGAGCACCGCTTTCTTAGAGATAATAGAACAGAATCAATTCATTCAGGTAAAATAAACCAAATATGATTATTCAAAAGTGAATTATATACTTTTATTTAAATGAATGTTTCTTGTCCCATAAGACAAAAAACCTATGCAACAAGAAAACTGTGAGAAAAGAGTACTGTTTCAAAACTCTTTTTATACATTTTACTTTCACAAATTTTGTTTAACAAAATATGCTATGCACAATTATTAAAAATTCAGAAGCAACACTAAGTAATTGCATTAAAAGAGTAAAACTGTTTTTCCTACTCAACTGACAATGTGGGCTCTAAGCTAACAAAACCTATGCCATAATTCATTTGTTAAGGAACCATGAGCATTTTTGTTCTTTATTTTCTCCATATTTTTCTCTTTAGGGACCAGCTGTGTTACCACCCAAAAAGGAACTCCAGGGTATCCAGGACTGTCTGGACCACCAGGTATGCTTTTTTAAAAGAATCAAATAGTACCATAATTCACAGAGCAAGAATAATTTGATCCATTTTTTCTTAACTGTAATAATTATTCCAAAATAATATTGTACTACTAGTCCTCAATTAAAAATGGGAATTGCGATTAGAATTGCTATCACTAAGCAATGCAGTCATAAAGTGCAACATCACAAGACTCTCCTTGTTGAAAGACGTTAAAGAAGGTCACAAATGGGTACAAACTAAGCACCCAGGTTACAATCACATGACTGTGGGAATGCTGTGGCAGCTGGAACCCCAAGTACCACTCGTTCAGCATTGTTTCAGCATTGTTTGCTGAATGAGTGGTTGTTAATTAAAGACCCCCTGTAAATGGAGATCAAATCTAGCTTACTTAATTAAAAATGAACTTCCATATTCATCTGTCAATTATTATTTTGCAATTTTGTGTATTTGTAGAAACTCAGAATTTTTAGTTGACAAATGTAATCATTGTTGATGTTTTCTTGGTAATCAGTAATATAGTAGTTCTTGTTTTTGTTTCAAGTACACGAACTTGTTCTTAACTTACTTAACACGTCAAACTCTCTATGTCCATAATATTTCAACAGAATTAAAAATCTTTTGTATTGGTTTCAAAGTAACTTTTTTTTTTACAAAGGATAATATTTTTCATTTTAAATCCTTTTAAAATATTCCATCTGTTTTTGAATCAAAATGACTATTCATTATAGCAAGATGTATTTAAGAAATATTATTGGGATGGGGGAGGGTTATGGGGTGGGAGGGGAGTATTTTATTGTAAAAAGTTTATAAAAAATTTCAATAATAAAAAGAAATATTATTGGGACTTCTGGAGGAGGTATGGAAAACTAAATATGACTCTGTGAAAGCAGAGTTGATAACCAAGGATCCAGAGTGTAGACTGGTTCCTTAGAATCTCTCCAGATAAAGAAAGGATGGGAGATTATCTACATGTGCTCCAGATAGCTGGTCCTTGTGAGGAGACAATGATTTTCTGTGGATTTCAGTGCTGAAAGATGACAAAATTAGCCATCTTGCTTACAGCCACAACAAAGCCTTTTAAAAGACACTAAGTTTGCAAGTCTCATTTCCTAATCACTTTCAGAAAATGCTTATTAATTATTTTAAAGCTATTAAAGCTTCAGAATGACAAATTTGACAAATCTCCATAGGGTGAATTGACCTTCAGCTCTGAACAAAAAAAAAAATTAATTGTAAGATTAAAGAATCTGAAATAAACAGCAAAAAGCTAAACAGGATTTTGATCTTAGAAAATTATAGATGGACTAAGGGTCAAGCCAAATTTGGAATATTGAAACTTTTACAATAAGACTTTGGAATTAATTATAAAGAACAAACCACTTCTTTCAGGAAATAGATGTGCTTTGTTTTTAGAAGACACACAGATAAGTAATTTCATGATATAAAAATTACACACTAGAGAGGACTAAATATTTTAGTAAAAGGAAAAAATGTGAGCCTATGAAATGCAAAATGTTATAACAATGAAAATACTGGAGTCAGAAATTAGTAGCCATAATATAAACAATGTTAGTAATGATGCCTGCTTCTATGGCTAGATTATGTCCAAAAGATAGTAATGAAGGAGTAGCAGATGTGAAACAAATCTTGTCTGATGCAGAAATAGTAGAAACAGAAATATTGTTTTTTTAAAAATATGGATTATAAGTCAGAGAAGGCAGCTAAAGTAGAAATACAAAGAACAGACCAAGTGAACAACCCAGATAAAGACTCTTTACTGGATATACAAAAGAAGCTGGCTGAAGTTTTCAAAATTAAAAGTAAAGTACAAACAATAAATCAAGAAGATGGTCTGGATAATATATTTTTATTACATTTAAAAAAGAGGCTTGCTAAAGCTTTGAACAAGCTTCTGTGATGCGACAAAAAAGATTGAAGAGAAACCAAAGCCTATGACAATATCTGAATGAATTTAAGATTAAGATTTGTCAGAAGTAAAAGGAAGGAATATAAAGTTGGTTCATTAGATCAAGGTGAAAATAAGACATGCCATGGTTTTTGTAAAGTTCTGGAAATTGTTTACAGACTGAAAAGTTCATGTTTTATGGATTTGCTTATAGAAAGGGGATAGGTTATGGAAATAAGAGATATCTGTTTGTAACATTACAGGGGAGGAAGAGTTACAAACTTATTTGTTGTGATGAAGAGTGGAAGTCACTCCTTTATATATCTCTTTTCTTTTACTTTACCTGACGTTTTTCTGCTTCTTTTTCTGCACTATTAATTTTATCTCACTACTTTCTTTCTCTTACTTTGCATTTGTGTAAGTTTTCAAAAACCAAGAAAGACATGTTGAGATTCTTCTAAGCAGTTTCCTTTATTGTTCCTTACCTATAGACAGAAATATTGCTAAACTACTTACACCACAAAACATATACTCTGAGAATTCCTAGGGAGGAGCCATTTTAACTCTCTTTCTTTCACACAAACTATCTAAACTTTGCTGCTTCTTGCTCTTCTGGAACACACTCCCTCCCACTTGGAAATCTGGACTACATTCCACTACAGTTAGTTTTTCTTGCTGTAATTAAATTTTTTAAATAAAAAATATACATATAATAAGTGTGCCTCACTTTTCTATTACATCTTCAAATCATAGGTGCAAAGGGTACAAAAGGGATTCCTGGTGAACCTGGTTTGTATGGATCACAAGGACTGAAAGGACTTCAAGGGGATCAAGGTCATGGAGGTACAGCAGGTCCAACAGGTACTGTAAAACTAACAATTACTTACAGAGATTTGCAATATTTGGATAGCATTTTTATTTCACCCTTTAGCTGGTTTGTATATAATATTTGGAAAATCTCTTTTTGGAGCTAGACAATAAAACATTATAATTAATTCATATAGGTTGGTGCATATTTCCCCTTTTCCCAAAAATGTTCAACCTAGAAGAATTAGATATTGCCAACCAGGGATGGTAATAGACATCAAGCTGATTACTTTCAACACCATCTAGACAAAGTTAAATAAATGTAATCAATTTGAATAGTCATTCATTATTTTTATAGTCAGTGATTACTTGCTAAAGTAAATTTAATTACTATCCAATATAAAAAGGTCCAAACTAATCCACTGAATTCATATTTTAAATCTTCTCGTATTTTTAAAAACCTGTTTATTCAGCATGAGAGTTTTATATAAAATTGTAGAGATGTCTTTGATTTTAAATGTTATTGGTATATCTCATTTTCGAATATAAAAAAATATTTTATAATAATTACATGAATTTAAAAAGAAATGATGTTTGCCTAATTTGAAAGGTAGTTGTAGCTAGTGATCAATTCTTCTTTATAATATTTCTAGCAGAAATAGATTTAACATAAATAATGTGTCAAATCCTATGGATTTTATTTTCCAATTCATTAAATTAAACATGTGTATCCATGTGTTAAAAAACCTGGGTCAGCAAGGAACGGGAGAATTTTTTTTCTACTTCTTTCAAATTCTAAGGTAAGTTTCAGATATGTACTTGTGATACTAATATTTCTTAATATAATGCAAGAATATACAGCTATAATAGAGTGTGACTAATATAAACTCTATTTGTACCCATTGAACATGGCAAGAGTCTTTTTTTAGCAAATTAATTTAACTAGAAGGATAGTTTATAATACCAACAGATTACAATTCACATGTTCAGGAAATAAAGGAGGGCAGCACTGAGAAAATTTTAATCTGATGGACAAATTATAATTAAAAAATCCTGTTATTGGACTATTTGATCAGTCTATTATGCCAACGCTTTTCTAAATCGTGTGCAGGAAGTATTCATATAACAGGTTATTAATATTTAGGTTATACTCATATGCAAATGAGGTATTTCAGTAATTACTATATTTCCATAGAAACGAATGGGAATAAGTATTTGATTAATAATACCCCCAATGCTGATTATTTTAATCTTTTTTCCCTTACTTTATCTAATTCATTGTTAACTGATCAAAGTTTAATTCTTATTACCATTGTCATTTTATTACACTTAGGATTCACTGGACCCAGAGGGAGCCGAGGTGCCCCAGGATTGCCTGGGGAAAAGGGGCTTCTAGGAGACCCTGGTTTGCCAGGTTTGCCAGGCCTCCTTGGGGAAAAGGGGCTGACAGGTGATGTTCTAGGAGTACCACCAGGCTCTCCTGGGGACACTGGGCCACCTGGATTCCCAGGAGCAAAAGGTTTGCAAGGAGATCAAGGCTTACCAGGAATTAAAGGTAACTCTGGCTCTGCTTACACAAAAGTTAATAAGAGATAGAAATGATACAATGGTGCCTTATACATTAGAACAGGGGTTCTCAACCTTGGCAACTTTAAGACTTGTGGACTTCAACTCCCAGAATTCTGGGAGTTGAAGTCCACAAGTCTTGAAGTTGCCAAGGTTGAGAACCCCTGCATTAGAACAAAGAGGGTGGCAGAAAGCTGAAAAGACGGAGTTGGGTACTGGAGGAGCCACTGGGATGTTAAGGTTTGACAGGTTCTGTTGCAAATAAAACAGGGAAGGAACCATGTGGTATAGCTCAAATGACAACATAGTCTCACAGACAGACAATGTTCTGAGTGCGCAATGCGCAAGGGGCATCCTCAGCACTTATCTGTAGTTCTGGGGAGGACTCTAGTAAACATGACTGAATTGGCACCAGCACAAACATATTTTCAGAATGACTTTCCCAGAATTTTTTTTAAAAAATGGTGTTGCCTTAGGTCAAGTACTCTTCAGCATCTTCATAAATGATCTAGATGAGGGGATAGAAGGAGAACTCATCATGTTTGCAGATGACATCAAGCTGGGAGGAATAGCTAATTCTTTAGAAGAAAGACTTAAAATTTAGAAGGATCTTGACAAACCTGAGCATTGGACACAAGCCAACAAGATGAAGTTCAGTAGTGAGAAAAATAAGGTCCAGCACTTAGGCAGGAAAAACCAAATGCATAGAATAGGTGACTCAACATAGAAACTGTGAGAAGGCTCTAGGTGTCCTAATGGATAATCACTTAAATATGTGCTAGCAGTGTGCTGCAGCTGTCAAAAAGGCCAATGTAGTCCTAGGCTGCATCAACAGAGGGATAGCGTCAAGACAAAAGTAATAGTACCACTTTACACCATGCTGGTGAGACCATGCTTGAAATACTGCATCCAGTTCTGGTCACCATGATATAAAAAAAGATGTTGAGACCCTGAAAAGGCTGCACAGAACAGCAACAAAGATGATAAAGGATGTGATGTACAAATGGTTGAGGGATCTAGGTATGCTTAGTGTCAACGCTGCTAACATTGGATGTTCTTGCTTTGACAACATATGAAGATGCAGCCTTTTTCTTTCTTATGCTTTACTTTTAGAATTAGATGATGCTGTGGGAGGAGACAGAATGTGGTGGGAGTTAGTTAGACATAACAATGTTGTACTAGTGTGTGAATTCAGAGCTTGAAATAAGAGATAATAAGAATTGGTGGGTTAGAGAACAGGAGAGAAAGACTGCAATTCAAACTAATTGGAGCATATGACTTATGACTGTTAATTGGAGGAGGGAATTGTGCTTTGATACTATGTGCTCAGAGGAGGGGGATTCAGATTTCAGCTTCAACCATGTACATACGCTGAATTCAGTAAGAATTCATCGCTGTGCCTGTACATATAAGTTCTCTAAAGCATGACTGTTTACTTATTATCTCCTTCTGTTAGGGAGAGACGGCTTCCCTGGGTCACCTGGATCCAAAGGGAATCCTGGGTTTCCTGGGCCTACTGGCCTGACCGGTATCCGAGGACCACCAGCAACATTTGGATTCCCTGGATCCCCAGGCCAGCAAGGATCCCTGGGTAGAAAAGGCTCACAAGGATTTGTTGGTGAGAAATTCTTCCAGTGTTCCCCCCCAAAAGATCTGTACAACCTCATCACTTTCTGTTTTCCTTATAGACAGCAATCTGGCAGCCTCTGCATCCCCCCTTTATGTCACACATTTGAGGACACACCAAGCCTTTCCCCATTCAATTATTCTTCCTCTGCCACACATCCCAACATATCAAGATAGCCTCTATGTCTGTCTGTCACAAAATGCACTCTTAATGTCTACCCTATCTTCATATCTTCATCAATGACAGATGAGGGAATAGAAGGGGAACTCATCAAATTTGCAGATGACACCAAACTACAGTAGTAGCCAACACCTCAGAAGACAAGCTCAGGATTCAAAAGATCTTGACAAACTGGAACAATGGGCCCTATCCAACAAAATGAGTTTGAATGTGGAGAAAGACAGAGTTTTACATTTAGGCAGGAAAAATCAAAGATACAAGTACAGATTAGGTGAGACCTGGCTCACAAACAGTAACTGTGAGAGGGACCTCAGAGTCCTAGTGGACAATCACTTAACTATGAGCCAGCAGTGTGCAGCAGCAGCCAAAAAAGCTAATACAATGCTGGGTTGTATAAACAGAGGCAGAGAATCAAGATCACTTGAGGTATTAGTACTGCTTTATAAAACCCTAGTAAGACCACACCTGGGATACTGCAACCAATTTTGGTCACCATGCTACAAAAAAAGATGTTGAGACCTTGGAAAAAGTTCAGAAAAGAGCAACTAGGATGATCGAAGGTCTGGAGACTAAAACATGTGAAGAATGGCTGCAGGAGTTGGGTTTGGCTAGTCTAAAGAAAAGAAGAAATAGGGGAGACATGATAGCAGTATTCCAGTATTTGAGAGACTGCCACAAAGAAAAGAGGATCGAATTATTCTCCAAAGCACCAGAGGGCAGGACAAGAAACAATAGGTGGAAACTGATCAAACATTTGGGGGGGGGGGTTGTTTATCTGAAAGATTTTTTACTATTACTTTAGTTTTGTCTCTGTTTATTCTCAGTCCTGCTATTTCTCCATACTGTTCTATCTTTCCCAGTAGTTTAGGAATCATCTCCAAAGGTTCTTCTAAAATAAATACCAAATCATCTGCAAATGCTTGTAATTTATATGTTTCACCTTTTATTTCTAGTCCTTTAATTTCTGTATCTTGTCTAATATTTATATTTAGAAGTTCCAAGATCAGAATAAATAACAATGGAGATAATGGACATCCTTGCCTTGTACCTTTTCTTATCTCAAAGTTCTCTGTATAATCTCATTCACAATCACTTTCGCTGTTTGTTTATTGTATATTGTTTTAATCATATTTATACAGTTTTGTCCAAAGTCCATTATTTTTAATTGCTGAATCATAAATTGCCAGGAAACATTATCAAATGCTTTTGGGGCATCTAAAAATATTAGTGCCAATTGTTTCCCTGGATGTAATTCATAATATTCCAATACATCCATTATCACTCTTAAATTATTTTTAATTTGTCTCTTTGGTAAAAAACCAAACCATTTAATAACAATATCGGTCTGTAATTTTTTATCTGTGTCAAATCTGAATCTTCTTTTGTTATTAAGGTAATATTTGCTTCGGTCCATGTATTTGGGAGTTTAGCCTCCAAAAAAAGTTCATTGCACACGTCTTTCAAAATATACTGTATCTTGTAAAGATTTATATAGCTCCGCTGGTAGTCCATATGGCCCCGGTGTTTTCTCATTTTTTTGTCTTCTTATGGCCTCTGTTATTTCCATCATTGTTATTTTTTCCTCTAACATAGTCTTAAAAGTTTCTGAAATTTTTGGAAGATTATTTTCTTCCAGTTATTGAATCATTCTCTCTCTTGGAATTTCTTCTATATCATACAGTTTCTTATAGTATTCTTTAATTATCTTTTTTATTTCTTCATTTTTAAATTGTAGGCAACCTTTTTCATCTACTAAATTATTTATCCATTTCTTCTGCTTCTGTTTTTTAAGTTTGTAAGCTAGCCATCTTCCTGGTTTGTTTGCATTTTCAAAAAAATTTTGTTTTGCTCTTTTTATTTGCTATGCTAATTTTTCTGAATCCAACAAATTAAATATGTATTTTATTGTTTCCATTTCTCTTTTCAGAATCTTCTTTTGTGGGTTCATTTGCAGTTCTAATTCTAATTTTTCAAATTCTTCCCTTAATAATATGTATTGTTGATTTTTCTGTTTATTTCTTTTTTGCCATGTATGTTATAGGTATACCTCTAAAATATGCTTTGGCTGTATCCCATATGTTTTGTAATGTTGTATCTTCTTTTTTGTTTTCTTTAAAGAAAAACAAAACTTCTCTTTCTTTTAATATAGATTGATTCAAAATTCATCTTAATTTTTTTGGTATTCCTCTCCATGTCATTTTTAAGGGGTTGTGATCTGCCCATATACCTGGTTCTATCTCAATATCTTGCATACTTGTCCTCAATTCAAATGTCATCCAAATCATGTCAATTCTGGACCAGGATTTATGACTATTCAAATAAAATGTATATTGTAATTTTCCTGGATTGATTTCCCTCCAAACATCTTGTACTCCAATTTCTTCTATCATATTAAAAAAGGTCTTAGGTAATCTTTTTCTTCCAGTTTTTCGTGTTTTCCTACTTTTGTAGTCTAATGTCCCATCCATTATTGCACTGAAATCTCCTACTAAGCAAATATTTTGATACTCCATTTCTGTTATTTTTCTATGGAGATTTTGATAAAATTCTTCCTGTTTATTATTTGTTGCGTATATTGCTACCAGCAATGTTTGTTCTTGATGTAGAAATATTTCTACCATCACAATTCTTCCTTCTTCATCTGAATATATCATTTTAGAGTCTATTGTGTCTTTAATATATACGGCTACACCTCTTTTTTTCTGCTGTGCTGATGCATGATAAAGTTTCCCAATTTTGGGGTATTCCAATAGTTTATAATATTGTCTTTTTATATGTGTCTCTTGCAAATAAATTATATTTATATTTAATTTCTGTAGTTTTTTAACAAAAATTATTTCTTTTTGATGGGGAATTCAGTCCATTTATATTCACTGAGAAAATTCCATTTTCTTTCTCCATTTCAATTATTTATACTTAGGTCTTATCGATCTCGTAGTCCTCTGTTCTCTGGCAATTCCCTCACTCTCTTCATCAAGTTTTTCTTTCTGTTCTATTGTTTATATAGTTGCCTCCTCAGTTGCTTCTTCTGTTTGTTTCTGATCTTTTCTCTCCTCTTGTTGATATTGTACTCCTTCATTTAAGAATGCTTGGTTTCTTTCATCGAAGTCTTGCGCCTTCCAAACTGAATCCAGTCGATATCTTGTATTATTCCAGTTGATTAAGATCCCTTCTGGCATTAACCATCTGAAGTTTATACATTTTGCAATTAGCTTTGTAGTTAAGAAGTGATATTGTCTTCGGATGTCTCTTACTCTCTTGGGGATCTGCTTTAACACCACAATTTCTTTATTCTTGTATTGTAATGGCTCATCTCTAACTTTTCTCAGTATTTCATCTCTTGTTGTTTTCTTTATGAATCTTACATGAACTTCTTTGGGTAGTTTGTATTTCCTTGCGTAGCTTGAATTCATTCAAAATATTTCATCTATCTCCATTTGCATCTCTGCTCTGTCTGCTTTCAAAGCCTCTGCCAGAAGCTCAATGATCACAACTGCTATATTTTCTTCTCTATCTTCAGGGATATTTTGAAATCTCAAATAGTGTTCGGCCTTCTCCATTTCTAAGATCGCCACTGCCTCTTCTAGGTTTTGATTTGCTTGTTCTAATTTTTCATTTTCTTGTATTAGTACTTCCATTTTTTGTCAATATCATCTGATTTATTTTCCATTTTCTGAATTCTTTGTTCATTTTTAACAATCATTTGCTGGTGGACTTCAAATTGTGTCTTTATATCCAACATTTGTTCGTTTAATTTATCAAAATTACTTTTTGTCTCTTCATGGTTTCTCTGCCTTGAATCTTGAATTAATTTTAATGTGGTTTGCATCTCAGTTTGAGCAGTGCTTATTTTCTCACGCTGCAACATTGTTTCAATAGATCCCTGGCTTGTTGGGCTAGATGTTCTAATAGAAGATGCAGAGGAAATTTTTTTCATAAGTCTGGTGAGATTTGATGCACTCATTTTTGAGCCTATCTTAGGCTAAATCCAAACCTTGAAAAGAGCCAACTACTTTAGGCTAGATCCAAATTCTCAAGGAGAAAAAAAACAAGATAAAAAAAGAAAAAAGGGGGGGAAAGCCAACTATCTTAGGTTAAAATCCAACCATAAAATCAAGCAAACTACTTTAGACTAAATCCAAATCCTCCAGTCAAATCACAAATGTAAACTTCCGCTGTCTCCAAATAATTCCTGTTTTGGTAATATTCAGAGTCAACAGATATAATTGTAGAGAGACTTTTCTCATGCAAAATCACATAAAGACACTTCGTTTACACCAGGTGTTGTTTCAAGGTCAAACACTTTTCAAATTCTTTTATTATTTGGTATTACTGTAGTATCTCCTTTTTCCATTAGATGTCCTCATGCACTGTCCTCATACACTGTATTATCTATCTCTGGTTTTAAAAGATTGTTACAAAGTTTTCTTTCAAAGTTCTTTGAAAGTTATTTACCCTAGCAATTGAATCTAAAAAATTTTCCCATGTCTTGTAGGTTAGGCAGTCTTTCTTTAAATCAATCTAAGTTCCATTTTTAAGAATTCTTTTATATTTCTTAAATTTCTTCCCCCTCTTGTAATTGCGCACCGCTTTTAACTCTCTTCTCCCCTAGTCCTTCTGGGGTCTTTACATCTTAGATTTTTCCCAATCAGGGAATCAGCATTTCTGAGCCCATAAGGAGTAAAAAAAAAACCAGGGTCACCCAGTTTCAGCACGCTGTTGCCAATCAGCTGTTTGGTGGAGCACCTCGCTTTTTTTCCAGCTGACGATGACTTGGGTTGTCTGTGCTTATCAGGCAGTTTTCTTCTGTCCTTTAGAAAGGTTTCTTCAGTCCGTCTGGACCGACCCCGTCTGATCCAGACTCCCGAAGCTTCCCTCCTTCTTCATTGCCCTTCCAGGGCAACCTTCCGGCCCCTTGTGGTCGCCAGACCAAACAAAATCGGGCTGAGAAGCCGGAGCCTCCGTTTCTTCCACCCATCCTGTCAAAGCATCAGACTGGAAGTCTCACCATCTGCTTACTAAACAGCACCCGATCCCTAATAAAAAAAAGTTTTTAGGTTTAATTTATAATGTCAATTATTGGGAAATACTTCCTTTGTTTATTTTTCAGACAAATGAGTTCTTAGTATTGTCTTTTGTGTACCTATACAAATGGTGTACAATAACTGCTCTCTGCTGTCTATATTTTAATCAAAACCTCTCTTTGATTTTTTATAGGATTACCTGGTGTCAGAGGGGAACCCGGGGAGCCAGGGAAAGTGGGTCCTATAGGCATGAAAGGTCTGCCAGGGGACAAAGGTGAACTAGGCTTCATTGGAACCAAAGGAAAGGCTGGGGAAACTGGTCTCCCTGGCATTGTCGGAATGCCTGGTTTTCCAGGTCTTAAAGGTAAAAACAACTCCAACATAAAATCTCTATTCAGGATTACAACCCAGTCCTTTTTCAGTCACCATCAACTTTTGCAAGGCTCTAATGAATTATTTTCACTTATTGTAAAGCCCCTTTGTAAAACTAAAAAGGGTGGATGTGTTACTTAACAGGTCATAAATATAGTAAAAGTAGCAATAAAAGTAATTGCATGACAAAATATCGTATAAAATGAACTACCTCTTTATGTATTTCAGCTGCTTTGACATTCGTAGGTTTAAATTCTGCAAATGCTTCTTCTCAAACTGCAAAAAAAATGTACTTTAGATTTCCATTGAAGGCACAGCTCTAAATATGTTTTGCAATTTCCATTCAAGGTGCTAAAGGATCCTCTGGCATTGGAGGTTTCAAAGGTGCTATGGGGTTCAAAGGATGGCCAGGACAGAAGGGAATCCAGGGAGACAAAGGCCTCGCTGGAAAGCAAGGTGCTAAAGGACCACCTGGGGAATTCGGATTAAAAGGTATTCTCTTCAGTGTTATGAGGCATTCACATTATTCAGTATGCATAGATACGTTCAAGTACAACTGCAAATAGGCTTTAAGAAAGCTTTTGTTTAACTGAAAATTCTTTTTATAAAAAAACATTGTAGTGTGATCCTAAGTATATTGATTTAGAATCAAATTCTATAAATTCAGTTGGGTTTACTCTGAGTAAATATCTTTAGGAATGCTAGCTTTAATTTTACCACATACAAATTTCAAACAGTATCTTTTTGCTTTGCCTTTATCTTCTATGTAAGGCAAATGAAGAACAGCTGCCAAGTTCAACAGTATGTATTTTGCTCTTCTTTAACAGAAGAATCAGAAAAGGGTTGTAAATATATGTTTTGGTTTTTAAATAAAAAACCTCTTCCAGGATTCCAGTTGAAAAAGAACAATGGGTACATTATCACTAATAGTCATTTTATTTTGGTCATTCACGAGCAAAACAAAAGAGTCACAACTGATTACAGCAAAACAAGCTATAAAATAACAATATAAAATTGTAAATTAAAATTTAGGAATTTGGAGCATAAAATTAATATAGTAAAGTATGTTTCAATTTATTTAAGATAACTAAACCATTGTTTAGAACAGGGATGTCAAACTCAATTTCATTGAGGGCCACATTAGCATTGCAGTTGCCCTCAGGGGGCCGGATGGGTGTTGCCAGGGTGGGTACAGCCTACTGGATGGACATGGATGGAGTGGATGTGGTCTACTGGGTGGTCGTGGCCAGCTCTACATCATTTGCATCAAAGGTGGCTGTGAAGGAGTGGGACAGATATGAGGGTCTCTGGCAGAAGGGGTGGGACCAAGGCACGTGCCAAGGCATGGTCCACTGGAGGAGCCTCACTGTTCCTCTCAGACCATGTGGGAGGGGCTGGATGGTGGTGCGGGCTGCCCGGAGCCCTGGGCAGCAGAGATCAAATGCCCAGCCTGGCCCTAGAGTAGCTTCAGCACCAAGCCCAGCCCCACTTCCCCAAAGGGGCGCCCAGCTGCACTTACCTCCTCCTCAAGGCTGCTGCTGCTGTGCTTTCTCTCCTTAGCCAGGTTGCTCATGATTGGTATGAGGGTAAAGTCAGAGGGAAGCCCATTCCCTCTCCATGGGAGTAGACCCAGCTTTGTATCCAAAGCTTCCTTAGCAATAGGATCAGAGACCCCCAGGATAGGCCAAGAGGAGGGGGCAAGGGGGTGGTGAAAGGGCAGCAGGACAGGAACTAAGGTAGGACTTCCCTCAAACCCTCCCTCTCCTTTCCTTCTTCCTTCCTTCTTGCCTAAGTACAGAGTGGTGGAAAAATATTTGAGATGAGGGAAGAAGAAAAATAGTCAAGAAACACAGCTGGGGAGGTGTCACCCTTCGTGAGGGATGAAGAAATGCACAATCGCCTGGAATGGCCAGCACGATGGTACATTGCTTCATTCCTCACAAAGGTGACACCTCCCCAGGGGATGGGGGTGACATGGCAGGGGCTGGTTCCTCGCTGTTTCCAGATGGCCTTGTGGAACTAAGACTGAATGTGTTTCAGCATAGATGGCCACCATAAAATTGTACATTGGCTCCCAGACAGCCTGGGCCAAGACCAAGGCAATGGGACCCATTCCCTCACTGTTTCCAGGATAGCTTCGCAGGCCACATGAAACCACTTCCTGGGCTGAATCCGGCCCCCAGGCCTTGTGTTTGACATGTCTGGTTTAGAATAACAGAATAGTAAAATTACCAATTAGAAATGCATGAAGCATTACATTGCTGAAACTATGGAAAAGTTATAATTTGTAAACTACTAAAAGTCTCATATTTATTTGTCTGTTTGCAACCTTCAGTTGTACAAAATATCATAGGGCAACAATTTCTGAACAAAGGTACTTCACATTGACTAACTTACAGAATCCAAGGCCCTGCTACTCCTGTAGGAATGAAATTTGAAAACGTTGTGACCGCTTCTGCATTGCCACACTGCTGCTTCAAAACGGCCATGCTGCCATGGTTAACCATGGTCACATGATCATCATTTCCAATACTCAAATCAATGTGCAAGCTGGCAGGAAATATAAACTTGATAATAATTGCCAACAATGTGCTTGTGGGAAGCTGGCAGGAACCTCCTCAATGGGGAAGTTGGCAGGGAAGGTCTCAAATTGCTTAGGAAAGTCTCTCTGATCCACACAAACTCTTCAGCCCCACTGCATTTGCACCATACAGAGTACTTGTGCACTCCCACACACCCTTCCAGGCCCACACTGTACCTCTTGCAGACACCCATACACTCTTTCCAACCCACACCTCATTCATCCTTGCATGCTCTTCCCAAGCCATACTGAACATCCTTCCTAACCTATACAACACCTGTCATGCACTCCCACGCTCACCTGCGCAGCCTTCACAACCCAGGCCATACCCATGCCCATTGCAACCCAGACAGTACCTCTCATGCACCCCCCTGCACCCTTCCCAACCCATGCCAAGCCCTGTGTACTCTCCCAGACTTGCACTGCACTTCTTGCACAATCACCATGCACCTCTCCCAACTGGTACTGCACCACCACCTACCCTCCCTAACCCATTTGACGCCTCTTGTGGAACACCAACTTCATGAATCTGAGTGCCTTCCGTGACACATGTGGCTCTTCCTGCATCCCCATGTACCCTTCCCAACCTACACTATATGTATATGGGTACATGAGAGACTCCATTGTTCATGTGAGAGAGGGGTGCGTGAGAGGTGCCATAAGGAGAAGGGAGGGTGTAGTGAGGTCTGTGAGAAGTGCAATACAAATTGGGGAAGTTACACAGGGGTGCAAGGGTACAAAGGAGACAGGGGAGGGTCAGGAGCATGGAGTTTTGTGTATGTTAGATGAGGAAATATATGTCATGCTTGTCCCGCCTCAGACATTTAGGAAAGAAAGACTCTTGACTCCATTTTTTGAAGTGAACGTTTCTTTTATTAAAATCAAGCAATTACAGCAAAAGTAAAGCTGGATCTGAAAATTTCTGTGTAAAGTTTGCAAATTTCCCCTTCCTCTGGCCCTCCCCCCTTTAGCAGTCTATCAATATCTTTTTGATGTTTGATGTTTCAAGAATTTTTTGAAGGTTGGTGCCTCTCTGGTGTAGTTTCACATACTGTTCTCAGGCTTCGTCCTTGATCGGCCAGGTTAGTCAGGATCGACACCTGTGGTTCCTGTCACCCTGACATTCCCCTCCCTTTCCTTGCACATTCCCATGTGGAACTCTTACTTCCCCAATTGCCTCCCCCTCCCTTGCATTGTATGGCAGGATGCCAGTGAAGATGGCAGGCCTGACAATATCTCTGAAATGGCCCCACAAGTCAGAGGTTGTTTAATGAATATTATATCTTTTTTAACATGTAGTCATATAATGTGTAAGTAAAGATAATACATAAGGAATTATTATGTCACCAATTATAGTGAATATTTATCTACATTGTTAAATAACTTAGGCAAGTTATAAAATTAAGATTTTTAGTTGAAGTTTGAATAAAAAAGTGAATAAAATTCAGTTGACAGTAAGGACATAAAACACTGATAAAAAGAAGAAACTAAATGGATAGCTGCATTCTAATTCCAAATAGAAAATATCTAATAGAGGTTTGAGGAAAAATTATGTGTATTGTACAAAATATGGCTATAATCATCAAAGCAGAATCAGATTGGTCTGACAGTAGCAACTTGAAACAGAAGGAATCAGAGCAACTAGAATCTTTGGCGATGAGTGGAAAGAAAAAGTAATTCCTGATGAGCATCAGCATGGAGGGAGCAGAACACTGTAACAGCTTTTATTGTTCCAATTATTCCTCCAACACTGGCAATCTTCAAAAGGGGTGTTTTGATATCTCCCTTCAATAATTGCTGTTGGGATGTCATTGAATCTAGCCAAAGAGAAAACCCTTCTGAATTGGGGGGAGGGCATGTGGTTCGTTGTGCAACTAAAGTTTCTGGCTAGCTGAACTAAAAATTCAGAGTGGCTCAGAAAGATGTTTCTGGGTAAGACTGACAAATCTGATTGCAGCTTGAAGCACCACGTTTGGAACTCAGTGGGATATCTGGAAGATAGGCCTCAAGACTAAAACATACGGAGAACGGCTACAGTACTTGGGTTTGGCTAGTCTAAAGAAAAGAAGAAATAGGGGAGACATAATAGCAGTGTTCCAATATCTGAGGGGCTGCCACAAGGCAGGGGGGATCAGATTGTTCACCAGAGCACCAGAGGGAAGGACAAGAAACAATGGTTGGAAACTGATCAAAGAGAGAAACAATCTGGAATTAAGGAGAAACTTCCTGACAGTGAGGACAATCATCCAGTGGAACAACTTACTCCCAGAAATTGTAGGTGCTGCATCACTGAAGATTTTTAAGAGGAGACTGGACATTCATCTGTCTGAATAATCCAGCAGGGGGCTGGATTAGAAGACCTCCAAGGTCCCTTCTAGCTCTATTCTATTCTAAGACAATACTGTATATTGAACTCTTTCAAGGGGATGAAATGACTTGTAAGGACCCAACTGAACTCCAAAGAGGAGCTGAACTTGGATCTTGATCAAGAAGACTTTGAGCACTGTTGGTTTATTCTGGGCTCTTTTGGAGAAATAGGAAGATTGTAGAGCCAAATATATTTTCTGTGTGTTTAAGCCAGTGTTTCTCAACCTTGACAATTTTAAGGCATGTGGACTTTAACTCCCAGAATTCCACAGCCAGCAATGTTGAAAGTGAAGTCCACATGCCTTAAAATTGTCAAGGTTTAGAAACACTGGTTTAAGCTGATATAGTTGGCATGGGATTTGGTTTAGCCCATGGTGTAGAAAACAATTCTTAAATATTTGAAAGTCTTAACTTGTTCTATTAGATTATTATAATTTGTCCATATAGCCAGGTGCACATAGTTCAGTGAAATCAAAAAAGTGAGGGACAAGTGTAAGGGTTGTTCCTGGACCAGAATACTGGTACTTTGGATCATAAGAGTTTACTCTGTCCTCCTGCATATGAACAGTCTGAATATACTTCAGTTCATACCAAATTAGAGTACGGTTGTCATTTAAGTGGGATGCAATACAAGGGAGTGGGGTAGCTTTAGTAGTCAGCCCCAAATGTGTTGAGCCTTCAGCAGTATTGGGGCAAATGTCTGAGTGTAAACAAGTATAAAATGGAGCAGGAAGTTCTGGTTTTCAGAACTGGTTTTCAGCATTGGTTTTCTGCTACCCCTAACATCCTTATAAAGCTGGAGCTTACTGCTGTCAGATAGAAGTCTTTATGTGACCAGCTTCTCTTATTCAAGATATACTTGCCAGGAGTCAGACAATTTAGCTCATCAATCTTGTTATTAGCTGTCAGCAATTGGTCATGAATTGAGATTACAGTCTGAGCTGTTAACAAATACCGTGTTTCCCCAAAAGTAAGACACTGTCTTACTTTCTTTTGGGCTCTGAAGTAAGCACAGTGTTTTACTTTCAGGGAGGACTTACTTTTTGCTGGTACCGACATCAGTAGGCCGTGAGCATGTGGGGGTGGGGCGGGGCCTGTGCATGGGGTGGAGAAGCAACACAGTGACGAGAGCGTGGTGGTGGACCAGTTGCTTCCCTCCCCCTGTCAGACACCTGCCGAAACTGCACAGAGTAAGGTTGCTGCGCTCACCCCTGCCCAAATGCCCTCGCCTCTCCCAAACATTTTTTACTAACCTGCCTTTCTTTTTCTCCATTCGCTTCTCAGCCTTCGCGGTATGTTTGTGGGACAAAAAAAAAAGTTCAATCAGACTTTCTAACTTCTCATGAGATCTCAAGAAGTTAGAAAGTCTGATTGAACTTTTTTTTTTTACTGGTAGTCCTACAAACACGCGGCGAAGGCTGAGAAGCAAACGAAGAAACAGAATGCAGCTGAGACGCAGGTTAGTAAAAAAATGCTTTTGGGAGGCGAGGGCATCTGAATGGGGATGGGCGTGGCCACCTTATCCTGCACGGTGGCGGGATGCTGAAGTGGGCAGTCGGGCCATTGGCAAGAGCAACGCGGCTCAGGGAAAGCAGCCTCAGAACAAGTGGGGCAGGTAAGTAAAGAAATCCTCGCTCCCCCCAGGAATTGCCTTTCTTTCCTTACCTGACTCCCAGCCCCATGTCATTTCTCCTTCACGATCCGCCATTGCCACGTCAATTCCAACTTCTCACAAAAAAAAAACTCACGAAGTTGGAATTGATTGATTTACCTTTTTTCCCCAAAAAAACTTCCCTTGTTTCCCTGCACGCAGCCACTGGGGATTGCAAAGGAGAAATGGCATGGGGCTGGGAGTCAGGTAAGGAAAGAAAGGCAATTTCTGGGGGGAGCAAGGATTTCTTTCCTTACCTGCCCCACTTGTTCTGAGGCCGCTTTCCTTGAGCCACATTGCTCTTGCCAATGGCCCAACTGCCCACTTCAGCATCCTCTCTCCCTGAGCCTCTGGTGCTCCACCTGCTGCTTTGGTGACTCTGTAGGCAGAGCTGCAAAGTTCTCTTCTCTCCCCCCTCAACAGCCCCACTTGTTCCATGGCCGCTTTCAGCCAAGCCGCATTGCAGCAGCATTGAGCACGATGTGCGAGGTGGCAAATAGCCACGTTGCACCGAAACTGGCCATTTGCTGCCTCCTGCCCAATGCTGCTGCCATGAGGCCGCAGAAAAAGCCGGGCAGTGGTAGGGAACTGGTATAATGGCAGGTGGCTCAGAAGGGGAAAGAATCCACCAGGCCTTATGGCAGCGGCATTGGGTGCGACACGCAAGGTGGCAAACGGCCGCAGCTGGCGGCAAATGGCCATGTCGCACTGAAAATGACCATTTGCCACCTCCTGCCCAATGCTGCTGCCATGAGACTGCAGAAAAAGCTGGGCGGTGCTAAGGTACCGTGGGTTAGATCCCCTCCCCCATCAGCTTCGCCTTGTCACAGGCAGGCCGTCCGTGCAGGCCCTTAAGTAGGGCTTACTTTGGGGGGGAGAGCTTATATTAGGCCCACCCCCTGAAAATCAGCTGGGGCTTACTTTCGGGGCAGGTTTACTTTCAGGGAAACACAGTAGTTCTTAGATAGCAGCTCCACATCAATTTCCCTGAAGGAGATATAATATACTTTTCCCTCCCTGGTCTCAAATTGCCCTCTTTACTCAAAGAATGTAAATTCCTTGCTTTCGTAGTCTAACAAGGTACTGGATGCAAAACATAAGAATTTGATTCACCGACAGAGGCATTGATGGGTAGAAAATTATCCAGGGTAGGTTGGTTGAGGTCAGTGTTCTTTCTTAGTTCAGAGTATTTTCAATGATGTTTTTGGGAGTTTCCATGTGCCAGCATTCTTTTTAACTCTGTTATTGCTTTCTCAAAGAAATCTGTTGTTAGACCTGTTTCCTGTCTTGTCTGACAGCTGCTGGCAGGGAAGTATAGATTCGAACAGTAATTAGCCAATGCTTATCTTCTGCAGTGAATTAAATAGAAATATCTGAAGGAATTACCAGAGCTCTTCGGACTATATATTGCCACTTTGCTATCTTCCTATCACTAATTCAACTGGAGATGCAGAATGTAATCTCTGTAATCATATTTTCTATATCCTTTTTTAATACCTACTTTTCCTGGAAGAAAATACAGGGGTCTTCTACTTACTGTTCAAATCAAATAGAATTTATTTTCAAACAAAGGAAATTAACAGGACAATTTGGAAGAGTGTTTAAACACTACTATTAAAAGTCTGCAAGAAGAGGGACAAAGCATTTTTTCATTTCTACTATTTCCTCTTAAACGTGTTGCTTTATATGATAAGAATATTACCATAGCATGCATTTTTATCTCTAGATAGCTAAAGTCTAAATTTAGAGGAAAAAGTATAGGTTAGTGACAAACCATATGTTTTGCATGAGAAAGATGACAGGTTTTAATGTCTGACATTTCCAGATAGGTCTGAGAAAAACCTTTGGCAGTGAAATTGCTAAAAAAAGGAAAATAAAGCAAGGCACAAATTCAATTTAATGTAGGGCAACTTGTATGCTTCCAATACATGCTTGATTAGGATTCTTATCTTGAAAGGTGAACGTGGAATTCGTGGTCTACCAGGAGCACCTCCTAAAATCATATCAAGCATAATGCTGGAAGTGAAAGGTGAAAAGGGAGATAAAGGATTGTTTGGTGCTAAAGGGACTATCGGTTTAAAAGGTAAAGAACCACTATGTATCATAAATACAATATATTAAAAGTTTTGTTGTACCCTTCAGCATGCACCAAGTTCTGATTTTGGTACAGTGAGGGAATGCAAACTTCCTTCTATATGAACTTCCTGAAGACATATCACATCTGCATCCAATTTCCTTAATTTGTTAAACGTTTGTGCTCTTTTTCTTGGTATATTTAGTCCATTAATGTTTACAGAGAAGAGCTTAATTGCGTCTCCCATTTTTTTACTTGATCTATTTTTTTATGCTTCTTGTCTCTATTACTCTTCCTTTTGCTCCTTCTCTTTCTAACCTTTCTCTTTCTTGTATCTTTTGTATTTCTCTCTTTCGTTCACTTCCTCTAATAAATCTTCATAGAATTGACTTTTACTCTCCGATTCTTCCCTACTTTGCAAGCTTCCTTCTCATCAGATTGTAAATTCCTCCTTGTATGAAGAAAAAGCATTCCCCACCCCACTCCATCAGTCTGGCCTAACTGAAACAACTCATTGCCTCTTACTTTTATTCAATTTTCCTCTTCCCTGAATTATGGATGGCTTTAAATACATAAATAACAAAAGGAATAGATTCCTAGTGAACTGTGGATGATACAGCTGTAATGGTCTCAGACTAATAAAAACTGAGGGTCCTACATTATCAAGGTTCTGGTCTGGTCAAAGATCACAAAAATGCCAATTGCAGATTACTCGGAGTATAAGACACAGAGTAATGCTGCTGATGTTAACAGTCTTTCGGCCTTTCTGAAACCTCAGATGTCTGCATAGCTGGGAAATTGGAGAACCATCCTATTAGTCTGAACTCTATATATTCAAGCTGAGAAGGCAGGAAAAAATGGCTTCTCCTGAACTGGGGTAGTTTGGGGTTCATTATACTCTGAATCTTCTTCACAGCCTTGTTAGATTCCTGACATAAGGTTGCGACCATCATAGTTTATCTTGGAGGAATTTTATGAGAGGGCTTAAGGAAGTACACAAAAGTAGCATTGCTCTTCAGAGATCCAGTACTCAAGGAAAATGTCCACCTGTGGTTCACAATTTCCTCATTATTCTGGGCTGATTTCAAGCGATAAATCCAGACGAGGTTGTGCTTTAGTAAATCTGGATAGCATCTACAGCCAGGAACCAATTGATCCCATTCAAGGAAAAGAAGTGCATTCTAATTAATAATTAATTAATTAATTAATTACTTTTTAATCAAAGGTTCTGGTATGCAATTCAGAGCAGCACAAAAGAGACATCCATGAATATAATAACCATATTGTGTTACAACAATAGCAAAACATAATTAAAAAACAAAAAAAATCTATTTGAAATGTTTACCATAAAGTCAATACTAGGCATCAGATGTCTAAAAAGAAAGATTTCAATGCCTGTCTGAATGCCAGAAGTGACAAGGTCAGATGCCTCTCCGGTAGTAGCATATTCCACATTGGGTCAATCATTGAGAAGGTCCGCTTTCTGATCCTCTTGTCTTTCACCAAGGATGGATCTTAAGCAAGTCCTTTGGGTTGCCCTCACAGGATAGGTACAATAATGTTAGCCACAGTGGTCTTAAGCCGCTATTGAATGTGCCAATTTAGAAGCAACACCTTTCGGATAGAGCAACTACTGATGCCAAGCAGAAATTAACATTTACAATTATATTTTTGTAGGAAGTAAAGGATTCCTTGGATTACCTGGTCAGGCAGGAATACCAGGTTTACCTGGATTTCCTGGTTTTGAAAAAGGTCAGAAAGGTGACACTGGAAATAAAGGAATAAGAGGTGCTCCAGGATATGCTGGTATCCCAGGTCCTCGTGGTATTCCTGGCTTCCCTGGAATCACTGGATGGAGGGTGAGCAAAACTGGGTGTGTTGATGGTTGTCTGCATACGTGAATCAAACTACCTCTGTGTTTTATCTCTTACTTTGTGGGAGCTCATAAAGCAGAGCACCAAAATCTCCAACCCAAATTCTGTAAATCTATCCCCAAACACATTAAATTATCATACCGGATTTTACTTTTACTTTTATTTCAAAGGTGGATCTAAAGATAAGGCCCGGTTACTAGAGAGACGGGCAATTTCTTCTGGAAGGTTGGGCCTGCTCCAGGTCCCTTCAATTACACATTATTATCTATAGGAACCTGGAGACCTGGATTTTTCCACAGGCTTTTGGTGAGGGATAGTGAAGCCCTTGGGTTTTGTTTTTATCTTATCACACCATATTTTATTTTATTGTAATAAAATTTAATTTGTACTTTCCTGTTTTAGTTGTTATGAGTTGCCCAGAGTAATTGAGAATCAGAAGGCACACAAATTTGATACATTTAAAAAACGTAACACACTATACATTGTATAATTTCTACTTATCAAGACTCATGATAGAATTGTGATAAAACCAACTTTCTGGTTAATATTAATTCTAATTGATAAGATTGTGTCCATTTTCAATGTGATAGGGAGAAAAAGGTGTTCCAGGAGTTCCAGGTGCAATTGGTGAAAGTGGCCAACTGGGGGAAATTGGTGAGTCCAATTATTTTTAGCAATCTAAGTTTTTTTTAATTCATATATGCAGTTACACAGAGATACTGAACTTGGTTTCTTGAATCGTTTTATTCTTCATATACTTTCATATTTACTTATTGCCTTTTTTGTATTGTACTAAAACTGATGCAGAGTTCTCAACAAAGAGCATTCTATACCCTATCCGAAGTGCTAGGGGCATCTCGTACCTGTTCTATTTGTTAGGTGTTCCCAGTCTCCCCAGATATGTATTATAAGGGTTGGGCTGCCTGAGGGGGGTGTATGGAATTGAGACAGTATCTCCTCACAACACTTAGTCACATGGTTGTATCCCTCTCTTGTTTATACATCCTGATTGATCCAGGGAAGAGCTGTATTACAAATGAGATAGAGTGTTAATAGATGTAGTGGAGACTTTGATGGCATCAACAGGATCATAACAACTACTAAATTTGTTCTTGTTCCAGTGGGCAATCTCTGTTTTTGCTCACTCTGTTCATTCATATATGAATTCACTTTTGTCTTTTCAAAAGGGAGCAATAAATTGAGTTTTTCATGAAAACTTCAAGGAATCAGCTGATGAAAATGTGGATTTCTTCAGCCTGCATTCCAGTTATTGTCAATCAAAGATCCTATAGCTTTGCCTTTTCTTGAAAGCCAGTTCTATCAGGAGAGTGCAGTAAAGAGTCTGTAGTATCTTTTGTTATATATTGAATATGTACATAAGGTTGTGTTAATCCCTGCTAAAGTGAAACTAACTTAACTCCAACTGCTTGTGAAGCTAAAATGAAACTAACTTTTAGATGACCCTGACTGTTAACTCCAATTGTTCTGGAGGGAAACTTTGAACATTCATATTTGGGCGGGCTTTTTCAAGTATTGTGATTGGTTAAGGCCCTGTGGGCTAAGAGTATAAATTACAGGCAATTGCCTGCAGTTCTCCAGTTCTAGTTTGAGTCAATAAATGATGTTGTAACTATGCTGGTCTGTTCTTTGCCTATTAGAGCCCATTACACAATACCTTTTAAACTACTGCTCCTTTGTTCTTTTGTAACTGATCGGTTGCATCCACTTCCACAGTTTTTGTAAAACCAGCCGAATAATTCAGAATAACATTTATAATCCCTTCAGATAAATATCTTAATTTATTCGTTTGGGTATTGAATTTCTAGGCCACCCAACTATAAAACAACTCTGGGCATCTTTACAAATTAAAAGAAATAAAAGGAAAAAAATCCTAATATCAATATTTTCTCCATAAATGTCAGATAATACTTCATTCTTATAATTCTTGAACTTTAATATATATGTTCACTCCATAACTCTTATATGACAGTCAAAATAACTGTCTCAGTAGGATTACATTTTAAAAAACAGTTATTTTATACAAAGAGGGGTAAATAATTTCACAGGCATGACCAAGACTAAACTCATGTGGGTTTTTGTTGGTGTTGTTATCTGAATAAAATTGAATATCTTGGTTATGTGTGTTTGTCTTCTAATTCAATTTATTTTTTTAATTTTTATACTTTATTTAAGAAAAAAAAGCTGATTTTCTACCTTCATTCTTGCAGGAACTTCTGTTTTTTATACACCTTGGAATTTTTCTCATTTTCCTCTAACATTGTAGAATACATGCACAGAATAAAGTATGACACAGATTAGACATAAGGGAGCCATAGAATCAAAGCTTTTACACCTTCATTCTTGATATTTCTTGAAATAAACCCTTTTTATATGGCCTATCTTAGGGCAATGCATTTGTACATCTTACAAAAATTTTGGCACGGCATGAGTAAAACAGATAATCTTATAAGCAGGAAATATCTGCTATCTCAGACTTCTAAGAAAAGGGTCTCCTAGAAAACGTTGGGAGAGTGATAACTGTTGGGAGGAACTCCCCCGTTCGGTCCTTCCAGACGGGATTCCCCTTGACAGTGCGGCGCAGAAGAAATAGATCGTGAAGCCAGCTACCAGAAAGAGGTTTAATTTCGAGGATCAGCGTTGAGTGACAATTCAGCTCGAGTCCCCGGCTAGCTAGACAGAGTGATCTTTAAACAGGGGTTTTTATACCCTTTTGTGGTTTCCAAACTTGTCATTTCTGATTGGTAACAAACTTACCATTTCTAATTGGTGAGTTAAAATTTGTCTTTCTTGATTTGCTGGTTTGTGACTATTGTTAGTTCCTTTTTCTTGCCTAAAAGGTGTTAATTACTTTTATTGTTGTGTCCTGATTGCTGCTAGCTGGTTCCTCATTGTGTGTGTCAAGTGTTTGCTGTTTTAGCCTCAGGCTGCTGTTGACCCAGTTTAGTTGGGGTGTTCCTAGATTATTTCTTAGTTGGGCTGGGGAGGGGGTGTCCAACTCTCATCAATTCCCCCATTTTGGGCTATTACTGATGTATCAGTGATTAGCCCAACTGGTTCATATATACGGTAGTGGTGATCAATTTGGCACATCATGAGAGATGTTTTCTTGCTCTGTCCCTTGCTTCTGATGGGAGTTGTGCAGACCTTTAGGCATTTTAACCCTAAAGGTGCTAATTGGCATAGGCAACAAAGGAGGGCTCCACCTATTGCGACTGTGATTATACTAACAATGAGAATTTTCAACCAATGGAAGTCTGGTAACCATGAAAAGAGCCAGGAAAGGTTCCAGGATGACTGGTTGTGCCCAATGTTTTGTGCTAGTTCTCTTAAATGTTGGATGTCACCTTTAGCTTCCAGTCAGGTTTGCATACCCCCCAAAATTCTTCACAGCCATGGTTCTCCTTAGTACATGACCACTGGCTGCCCAGTTTCAAGGGTTGTTTCCTGCCTTAGCTCTTAATTCAGTGCATCCAGGTTTGTAATGCCCAACTGCCAGGCTATTAAATTTTCTTTAAATTGCACATAATGAGTTCTAGGAATCCCAATCTGAGCTCAACAGTGCAAAATATTCAGGGCATAAGTTTGGGATTTTTCCTATTGCTTCCTTAGTCATGGCATATGAATTGCAAATCACCTGAGGGGGCCTACTTCCCTCCCCCTTGTTATCTGTTGGAAGTTGATCCCTCAAAGCTTTGGTGCAACAGAGCAAAAATCAGCCTGGGGAACTTCACTAAAGGTAGGTGGAGGGGATAGACTCAAGTGTGATTCTGAATGGTGTCTGTGTGTGTGTGCATGTATATGCAGCTACTTTTACAAAATAGTCAATACAAACATTCTGGATAAATTTTCCCTCCCACCAGATAGAAGTCCAAGGTGTTCAGTACTTGTTCTGCCACATATTCCTAAATGCCATCTCTCCATTAATACATTCAACTGGCTTGTTACAATACAAATGGGGCAAGAAAGAAAAGTTTACAATGAGTTTCCACCCTCCCCCCACAGTCTAATTTTCTCTTCTGAGGCTTCACATGGCACCAGGAATCCTTCCTTCTGCAGCTCTCTCAGGCATCTGGGGAAATGGTAGGACTTGGGAGATTTTCCACTCAGATTGCATGGTGGCTTTTTAGTGGATGGCTGGATTCAAAACTCAATTCCATGGCTCGAATGGATGGAGGCAGCAGCTGGGCCTGTGTGTTCTGCTTCCAAAGGTTTGGGAGAGGATTTCAGGGCTGAAAGATACAAGAACAAGGTCTCCCCCCCCCCCTTTCTGGATGGACTCTACCAGGAGAGGCAGACAAAAGGTATGGAGAACAAAGGACAGGAAAAGAATTGGAAGGGGGGTAGCTTGCAGGCAGTTTGAAAAGGGCATTAATACTGCAGTTATTAAACATAGACATATGGGTAACAACAAAATGAAATGTTTCACCTTTGAACTTGACCATTTGCAACATATTATGGACAAGAACTTGCAACTTGAAAGGAAGAGGAGAAAAAAAATGCTAGGCAGCTTGAGAATGCTGAAAACTCCAAATAATTTTAAAAGCCTAATATTTTAAGGTGTGCAACTTTCCAGAGGTAGGAGAACATTTATTCTAAAATAGACCACATCATTTTAGAGATTGAGAAATGCTTATGTTTCGGAAAGCTTCATAGTAGTTTCACCAGTAAGTGATAGGATAAGAAAAGTAACTTAAGAAAATTATTTCCCCACACAAGCAGACTTGAGTTTCAAAAGGCTCTTGTAGATAGACACAAATTTTTCAGGAAAAGGATAGATAAAACACATACAGTGAATGCAAGTGAAACTTTTCCAACAGATAAACTTAAAACAATCCCTCCTGGTAACTTAAGGTTGTTCTTGAGAGTACACAGAGAGAAAGAGGAAAACAAACAAACAAACACATTTTTTTTTCTTCACTCTGTTTGTTGGCCAGACAGAGTGAGGTATTTCCTTTTTGTGGCTTATTTTTAAGCATAATTTCTAGCAGAATTTAAAATTCTTTTTCCTTTGGATTTGAAACAGTTAATAGTCACATTTACCTCTCACGCAGACTTTGACAAACATATATACACAAAGACAAGAGAACAGAAGTCTTAGTTTTACACATCCTAGTCATTCCCACCATAAATTTCAGATAACTCAAGTTAGGGAAGGCACACATTTTAAACATACCACGTGGTTGCATAGAGAAGAGAGAGAGAGAGAGAGAGAGAGAATCACTATTTCTTATTTTCCCTTTTAAGTACCTTTATTTAGCCAAATTGGTTTCCCAGCAAAGCCCTAAGCAAAGTCTATTTTTCTTTCATACACTACACAGTCGAAGTCTCCTTGTGAGACTTCTTTCCTAATACAGTCGAAGTCTCCTTGTGAGACTTCTTTCCAAACAGTCGAAGTCTCCTTGTGAGATTTCTTTCCTAACACAATCGAAGTCTCCTTGCGAGACTTCTTTCCTAACTTTGCATTGCTTACAGGGCCTTACCAGCTAGTTGCCCAAATCCAATTCTTTCATTGACTCATTCCATTTCATTTTCACACATTCTCTCCGTTTTCCCTAACAAAAGGTTCTGTGCTCTGGCCAACCCCCATGCTTTCCAGGTTCTGCCAATTACACAGATCCTTTCTGCGGCTAGGAAAGACCAGAAGCAGCAAAATCCAATTGTGAGTGTCTACAATAGACTTTATGGTCTCTATAACGGTTTGAGGATCCGCACGAAAGGTGGCAGTATCCTTTTTCCAAACAACCAAATCGGACGGGGAGAAAGGGGTGTGGGTTAAAATGTGTCCTGTCTGGCCCCTCGGTTGCCCGGGTATGGGCCTGTTCAACAAGGGGGCCATGAAGGTCAGTTCAGGGTTATCTAAGGGAGGCTGGGGGTCCAAGTTGACTTGGGTCGGGTTCCTCTGTCTAGACAGTTCGGCCCAGCAATACCAGTATGGTAGTTGGGTTGGCTCTATCCTTGACCTAAGTTCTTTTAGTGTTCTGATTTCTAGGGTGCCACCTTCAGGCCAAATTTGTCTCCCGCGGTCATCTTTAAGCAAAGCCCATTTCCTACATAATTCCTCTAATCGCTTCTTCTTCATTCCAGCCTGGACAGGAAGCTGATTCCTGTCCCAGGCTTCGAGCAAGCTCTCAACTGGGAAACCCACTTCGGCCCTTGAATTGGAACTCCCCAACCTTTTATAACGGGGTTTTAAACCCACTTCAGCCCTTGAATTGGAACTCCCCATTCTTTTATAACGGGGTTTTCCTTTCAATGTTAAAGGGTACTAACAGTCGAAGTCTCCTTGCGAGACTTCTTTCCCAATACAGTCGAAGTCTCCTTGCGAGACTTCTTTCTCCTAATACAGTCGAAGTCTCCTTGCGAGACTTCTTTCCCAATACAGTCGAAGTCTCCTTGCGAGACTTCTTTCCCTAATACAGTCGAAGTCTCCTTGCGAGACTTCTTTCTCCTAATACAGTCGAAGTCTCCTTGCGAGACTTCTTTCCCCTAATACAGTCGAAGTCTCCTTGCGAGACTTCTTTCTCCTAATACAGATTCTCGGAGGTGAGCGGCCACCTCCGCTCGGGGCTACTGCTTTAATATTTACTGGCAGAAGGGGTCCTGGCTTGCCCAGAATAGGGTTCTCTTTCTCTGCCCGCTCGGTCCTCCTCTCTCACCAGAAGGTCTCACGCTCCGATGCCCCCCCTTTGCTTTCCCGAATTCCACCGGTCACGGCTCCACTGGAGCTAGCAGCAGGTTGGGGTGCGGCTAGAGGGCACACGGAGGGAGCGAGCTCCAGCTGATTCTAAGAGGATGATGCCTCACACACACACTCATGCATTCTTCCTTTCGTTCCCCCAGACCCTTTAACCTAATAGATTTAAATTTGGTGGCACTTACCCTCTTTCCTGGTAGCTGTTCGAGCGTAAGACTCAAAAACTCCCTTTACTACCCGATGCCGACCGGGTAGGGTCCGAGGAGGCTTCCCCACGGATCAAAGTGTCCGCTGCCGGCTGGGTGATGACTCTTCCGGGCCCGGTCCGGTGGCTGGGTGAGCTGGAAGTCCCATCTGGGTCGCCAGATTGTTGGGAGGAACTCCCCTGTTCGGTCCTTCCAGACGGGATTCCCCTTGACAGTGCGGCGCAGAAGAAATAGATCATGAAGCCAGCTACCAGAAAGAGGTTTAATTTCGAGGATCAGCGTTGAGTGACAATTCAGCTCGAGTCCCCGGCTAGCTAGACAGAGTGATCTTTAAACAGGGGTTTTTATACCCTTTTGTGGTTTCCAAACTTGTCATTTCTGATTGGTAACAAACTTACCATTTCTAATTGGTGAGTTAAAATTTGTCTTTCTTGATTTGCTGGTTTGTGACTATTGTTAGTTCCTTTTTCTTGCCTAAAAGGTGTTAATTACTTTTATTGTTGTGTCCTGAATGCTGCTAGTTGGTTCCTCATTGTGTGTGTCAAGTGTTTGCTGTTTTAGCCTCAGGCTGCTGTTGACCCAGTTTAGTTGGGGTGTTCATAGATTATTTCTTAGTTGGGCTGGGGAGGGGGTGTCCAACTCTCATCATAACTTAGATGTCCATTTATACATAGTGTTAAAAGTTCCCATCCATTGGCAGATGCAGATTATTACCAGAGTGCCCTGCAGGAATGTTCCTGCAGGACACGGTCTATAACTTGAATTTTATTTTTCTTAGTTTTAAGTTCTATAAAGAATAAGAAAAGATTGAGAGAGTTTTTATCATCATGTAATATCTGCTTGGGACACATGGGAGGGAATAGCTAAGAGGAAGGGATTCCTTAATTTTTTACCCTGTGATCAATCATGCTGGAATTTCAGAATATTGGCATAATTTCTTTCCAAAAATATGTTCCTGTATTTCTCAGTCCAGTCTGGGAAATCAGATGACCTTTGCCAATCAAAGAGTCAAAGTGTCTCCATCTGTTGGGGAAAAAAATCTTGTAGAATGTCTCTCTAGATCAGTATGTGTACAGTAAGAAATTCCCTGGCATGTTTTAACATTAAAATATATTCAAATAATGGATACTGGTAAAATTAAACATATCTCTTGCTTCATAGGTGACAGAGGAGATACTATAAATTTGCCAGGAAGTAAAGGTTCTAAAGGAATCCCTGGAATTGCTGGACCACCAGGTATTTATGCATATGTAATGGGTACATGAGTGCATTTATAACATAGAATAATTCATTATCAGATGAAATAGCTAACTAGAAAATAGATTTATTAACAGTTGTATGCACTTAGGAATTACTAAGTGATATTGATGCATTTCAATATCATTACAGAAGATGACTGAATGTTCTATTTAATTAAGATAGACTAATTCCTAAATTGTCCAGTGCTTTGTAAGTTTGTCATCTTTAACTTATTCAGGATCTTTATCATGAAACCATGATAATGATTCCCATTTCCAGATGGAAAACTAAGATTGCAACGTTCAGACTACTCAGAATGCAGCTCGCTTGTTCTATCTTTCTCTCCCTCCACACAGACCACACTTATAATTAAGCTCCAGTGTGACTCAACATTCTTACTAGACTTTTGTTCTTCTTTGTAACTAAATAGAATGTTGGAAATAAATTATGTAAAAGGGAATCAAGACTTTCTCTGTCCACAACTGAACAGAGCAGAACCAAATTTGGTGTGGAAAGGAGAGGCTAGCAAAGGAAAGATTGGGTTTGAAAATTGACTGGCTTGGATATGTAGAGAAAACTGTTGTGTCCTGAGCCTTCACAAGCAGGCTCGGGACGTTGCGATGGTCCCGGGCATTCCAGAAGCTGCCCGGGACCAGACTGAGTGGCGTCAGCCTTGCGCGCATGCGCAAGGCGCAAAAGCGCCCTGGTTGTTGCCATTGTGTCCGGGGATCTGGTCATATAAAAAGAGGCCTGCATGCCTTTGCTCGTTGTTGGTGTTTTAGCTGAAAACGAAATAAAGAGTTGTTCCATGCAAGATGTGTTTTCATCATTCGCCATTGTTGGAAGGACTTAACAAAAACCATTGCCAAAGAGAACCCCTGTGGGAGAGGCAGCTGGACAACATCTTGGAACATTGCTGACTGGCTCATTCCCTTCTTTCCTTTCTCCTGGCCATGTGGCCCAGAGTGGAGCATATGTGGTCTGCTGCCCTTGCTTTCCAATGCAATCAGGAGCTACAATCAGAGATACAAAACAGGGCAAGGGCAGAAACATTTACACAGATACAACATTTTACTTTGTTATACAGAAGAAAATATAGACACCTCCTGTCATTCCTGCTAGTTGGAAAGAATTCCAGAAGCCACGATCTAAAGGCTCTCCCTACCTTAAACAGTTTTGAAATAACATAATGATGGTATGCATTGTTTGAGTTCACTGCTCACAATAAGATCTTATATGTCTGTCTTTTGATCTGGTTTCGGCTTGCCATGTTGAGTGAACCCAACCAGTTATGGATTTTATTCAGTAAGAGAATTAAATAAATAAGCTGGCTATCCTGTCAAAAATATACATCATCAATATCACCAAATTCGGGCAAGACCGAATGTGGTGTGTATCAATTTGTTTTATTTTTTATCTGAAGTATTTGTAAGATTGTTATGTATTGTAAAGTTGAAAATAAAATTTTTTACCCCAAAAAAAAATATCACCAAATTAAATTAAATCCACAGTAATAAGTTTAAATGTGGCAGATGTGTAGCCTTCTAAGTTGTTTTGCTTTGTAATGCCTATAATTTCTAATGGGGCTATGGAATTGATTGTGGGGATTTAATCATAAGAACTCTAGTTTAAAGCATCTGGAGCAGGGGTTCTCAACCTTGGCAACTTTAAGACTTGTGGACTTCAATTCCCAGAATTCCTCAGCCAGCAAAGCTGGCTGAGGAATTCTGGGAGTTGAAGTCCACAAGTCTTAAAGTTGCCACAGTTGAGAACCCCTGATCTGGAGAGATCCCTGTTGTCTCTCCCTGAGCTCCTTTAGAGCATGCACATGCTTCTCAATAAAAGTCTCAGCAGATGACAGTATCAGGCCTGGAAAGTACTTAGAAGGGAGAGTAAATATATCCATTAATTTCTCAGGAATCTAGCCTGGGAACCTGAAGATAACACATTTTGGAATGTCTAGGAACTAAAATGATGAAAATTTACAATTTTCTAGACAGAAAGAGTGACAACAGCAAAAAAAAAAGAACCTTTGTTCCATAGTTGCTTTAGTCCCTTGTTAGTTTGCTCTACATGGATCTCAAGTATCAAGTAGATAAAAAATTGTAGGAAAACATACAAAGAAATTATACATGAGGAAAGAATGAGAATTACAACATTTATTGCAATGAGCCGAGGTGGCACAACAGTTAGAGTGCAGTACTGCAGGCCACTTTAGTTGACTGTGTTCAGCAGGTCAGCGGTTCAAATCTCACCGGCTCAAGGTTGACTCAGCCTTCCATCCTTTCGGGGTAGGTAAAATGAGGACCCAGATTGTTGGGGGCAATGTAAATATATATATACATTGTTTACTGGTGTACACCGCTTAGAGAGTGCTTGCACTTAAAGCGGTATATAAGTCTCATAAATAAAATAAATAAATGACCTGATTATTATCTATTGCATGGGTGTGCAGAATTTGTTTTATAAAGCAACCACAAGATTTTTCATGATATAAGTAAAAATACTATTAACATATAAATGGCTAGCATGTTGATCAGCATTGTGTTATAGGTTGAACTTAGGCTAGTATCAAGCAGAGGCCAGTGGACTGCCAATTGCCATGACTTGGGCAGTTTATCAGTGGTTTAGGTATAGGTTCCTTTCTAAGGATTTAGACCTATGCTGCATTGCCTTTCTGCCCCAGCTGAGAAGTTGGGTTTCCTAATTGGGCTTCCTGTATTTTCTTTATGTTTACCTACAGTTTAAGCTTTTGGGCAACTAAAAGCCTACTGAAACAAATTAGCCCTATAGCCTCTGGTGCAGACTCTACCCTGGGGATTCATCCCAGTTTGGCTCACTGACTCATATCATCCTATCCCAAAAAGTTCCAGCCAGCCTTAATTGATAGCCATTTCCTTAAGGCCACACTTAGCCTGTAGACATCAGGTTGGCCACATTTATTTTATGTAACTATGTTCACAATATGATTCTTAATGTTTGAAAAATACCACTCTTCTCCTCTTGTTGACCCTTTTAGGAATCCATACTACAAATCTGAAATATTTATGAAATAGCATCAAATGGAGACTTCGTGTGGTCCAGTGTGTCAGAAATAACACTATGCAAAAAAAGTATTATTTTTTTCTATTTTACAGGATTGAAAGGAAACAAAGGAAAGAAGGGTGAAGCTGGGGGTCAAGGATATCCTGGTGTGGAAGGCATGGAAGGCCCTCAAGGCTCCCAGGGGTTAATAGGACAAAGAGGTGAAGTTTTTATATTTTTAGATATTCACAAAGAGCAATGTTTATAGCAAACAGGGTAAATAGTATGAGTAGACAATGTGATACTTAGACACTGAAAAGTTGCAAACATACCCACCATGCTATTCCCTTTACAATAAAACATTTTATGCTTAGTGCAGAAAAGACAAACAGCCTCAAAGCATGAGATAAGAAAAAGGGGAAATAGTTACAACTGGTTTAAACTAAAAGTATTCAGTCTCCCTCTCCATTGTTTCTTTACTTGCTTACCACCCTTGTTTTCCCCACATCCATAATCACATTGCCTTGTGTTCTTCAAATTGTCTTTTCTTTCATGTTTTTTTAAGATCTCATCAAGTCCAGGATTTTTTTTTAAAATTCCCTTTCCTGTTGATGTTTCATCTTCTATAATATAATTATTTTGTAATTTGATCCTCATTCATTATCATTATTCATTATCTTTGTCTTCATTATCTTTGGACCTCACCAAACTACTGCTTCTAACTCTTTTATTCAAACCATATTCATTCATGATTCTATCACTTTCAGAACCTTTTAGCACTATTATACCCTTCACCAATTTTCTCAAACTTACAATCATGTTTTTAGATTTATAATAATTTTTCCACCATTATATACAAGGACTTACGTGTATACCACATATTCAAAACAGATCTTTTGTAAATAGATGCTCACCAATGGGGTTCTGAATGGACCCATCAGTTTTCTGTATTCTCTTGTTTCATTCCCACCTATCTGTCCATGTTACCTAATAAAAGAACTACTTGCTTAGATCACATTCTTTTACAATGTTGCACAAGTTTTTTCTGAAAATTTATCCCAGTTTCTTTCATTTCTCACTGTTCATTGCAGCATAAAATGCAACTATAAAAACAAGCTATGAATTTCTACTTTTATACATACCCACAACAGTCCAGCTAATACTAATTCATACTACCTGGGAAACATTTTAGTCTGTCATTCAAACCTGCACTTTCACCTTCGTGAATACATTCATTTATACCATTTATTTTTATATTCCAAGCCACAATATTCCATATGTCATGATTGTTACCAGGTAGCAATAGCAATAGCAACAGCAATAGCACTTAGACTTATATGCCGCTCCACAGTGCTTTACAACCATCTCTGAGCTGTTTACAGAATCAGGATATTGCCCCCAACAACCTGGGTCCTCGTTTTACTGACCTTGTAAGGATGGAAGACTTGAGCCCCATTAGGATTGAACTCTTGGCTGTGGGCAGACTCAGTCTGCAATACTGCATTCTAATCACTGCACCACCATGGCTCCTTAAATCCACGGTTGTTACCAGATAAATCCATATATAGAAAGTTATTCTGTCCATCAGGAATTCCACATGATATTTTTTTTAATCAGATAATGTCATCTAGAGTATCTAGTCCATTGAATTATCTATTGCCTGAATTACTGTTTGTATATATTTGCTTGTATACTAAAACTGCTCAGAGGACCTGCCAGCTTTCTCTCCATTGCCATAATCATCCAGCAATGATCCCATCTTGCCCTGGCTATTGGTCTTCCCAGTCCGTAAATAGGGAAATATCAGAAACAGAAAGCAGCTGGCCCTCCACCCTTGCAAATCACTTCACCATTTTAGCTTCCCAGTAAGAGAGGGGTAAAAAAACCCCAACATCCAGACTATCTCTATCTCCATTTGGCAGAAGAAAGGTGAAGCAGAGAAGCAAGGGCACTTCAAGGCATCAGCTTCTGGAGGAAGGGCAGGGGAATACTACAAAAGTTGAGTGTGGGTGTTCATCCTGCTTTCAGTTGAATCAAGGCATTTTGAAACTATTGTTTCTGGACTAGGAGCCAAATCACTTGACTTGTGGTGTTACTTAGCTTGGCTTTCCAAGACAACTGGAACCCCCTAGCCTCACGGAGATAGGCTAGAACAGGGCTTTTTAACCAGTGGTACACATACCACTGGTGGTATGTCGGCACCTGGAAGGTGGTATGCGTATGTTGGGTTGAATAGCACTGTAAAAAAAAGTGTAAAAAAAATGTGTAAAAGTGGATGAGGAGAAGCAGCGGCAGCACCGCACAGGCTTGTGAGAAAGTCAACTGGAGCTGTGTGAGGTGTTGCCTGGGTTTTGCTGAGAGCCCAGGATCTGCACGCACAGCTCCAGCTGATTGGCGGCAGCCTTGGGTGTGGCAGGCAGCCCCACGCAGTCTTCAGGCGAAGATTCAAATGGAGCTGCACGAGGTGTTGCCTGGGTCCTGCTGCTCCAGCTGATTGGTGCTTCCAATGCACACAGAAGAGAAAAGGAGGAGAGGGAGAGAGAGGAAAGGCAATAAAAAGAGCAGGTTTTGGCAGGAGAGGGAGAGAAAAAAAGACAAGGGGGAAAGAAAGCACAGCCTTGAGGAGAGCAGTCAGCTGGAAGTGCACTGAAGAGAAACCGGGGGAGAGGAGATGATATAAAAGGAGGAGGGGAGAGAAAGGATATAAAATAAGGGGAAGAGAGAAGAGAGGATATAAAAGAAGGAGGGGAGAGAACAGAAGATATAAAAGAAGGAGGGGAGAGAACAGAAGATACAAAAGAAGGGTGAGAGAAGAGAAGATAGAAGGGGAAAGAAGAGATGATATAAAAGGAAGGGAGAGAAAGGATATAAAAGAAGGGAGAGAGAAGAGAAGATATAAAAGAAGGAGGAGAGAGAAAGGATATAAAAGAAAGGGGAGAGAAGAGAAGAGATAAAAGAAGTAGGGTTGAGAAAGCATATAAAAGAAGGGAGAGAAGACAAGATATAAAAGAAGGGGAGAGAAGAGATGATATAAAAGGAGCAGAGAGAAAGGATATAAAAGAAGGGAGGAGAGAAGAAACGATATAAAAGAAGGAGGAGGAGAGCAGATATAAAAGAAGGAGGGGAGAGAAAGGATATAAAATAAAGGGGGAGAGAAGAGAGGATATAAAAGAAGGAGAGAGAAGAGGATATAAAAGAAGGAAGGGAGAGAAAGTGTTGTGTCCTGAGCCTGCAAAGGCAGGCTCGGGACGTTGCAACAGTCCCGGGCAGTTGCAAGCTGCCCGGGACCAGACTGGCTGGCGCCAGCACTCACATGCATGCGTGAAGTGCAAAGCGCGCCAAATGTTGCCGTTTGGCCCGGGGATTGTCTTTAAGAGGAGGAGAGAGGCTTGTGTGCCTCGGCGTTGTAACAGAGCTGCTGAACATCAATAAAGAGGCTCCTGAGAACTACCAAATGACTCCTGAAGTTATTGCCTTTCGCTGAGGACTCAACACTGGCGACGAAGGTGGGATGCCTTGCAATTACTTCAAACAATTGTAAGCTTACCCTGGAGTCCTGAAGCAGCAGGAAACGGCGTTAAATTCAGCAACTGCCTGCCAATACAGCAAACGTTGGCGGTAAGCTGGCTGATAGACCCTTCCTGTACTACTGAAGATGGCAAAGATAGGAAGACTTTCCGAGTTCGATGTTACGCATCCCGAAAGATGGGAGTCTTATGTGGCCAGAGTAGAAAATTATCTCAAAGTCAATCAAGTGAGAGAAGATGGCTTAAAAGCCGTCACCCTACTGTGTGTTTGTGGTCAAGATGCATTTGAGATCACTGAAAATCTAGCAGCACCTGCACCTCTAGAATCTGTTACCTACACAGACTTAAAGAAATTGCTAAAGGAACATTTCCAGCCCAAGTTGTCTGTCATCGCTTGGCGCCATACTTTTGAACAGAGGGATCAACGGGCTGGCGAGTCAGCTAAAGAGTACATTGCTGCATTGAGAAGAGCAGCTAAGCCTTGCGAGTTTAAAGACTTAGAAGAAAGGCTGAGAGACAGATTTGTATGTGGACTGAGACATAGAGACTTGCAGCAGAGACTTTTTGCCAAAGAAGACTTATCATTCCAAGATGCCTTGAGAGAGGTTACTGCAGAAGAGGCAGCAGTTACTGCAGAAGAGGCAGCAGGGGCAAGTAAGTGGGCCAGGCAATGGGGCACGGTCCATGGGGACCACCAAGGTCAAAGGAAGGGGGCGAACACATAGCACCCCCTGGACAAGATGTGCTTGGAGGTTGCCAGGGAATTCGGAGGTCACAAAGAGCTAAAAGATCTCCTAAATATCTTGAAGATTTTGTAACTCTGCTGGCAAAGCAGAAACAGTAAGAGGGTGTTCCTGTGAAAGGTTGGAATAAGGAACAATGGGAAATGAAGCCCAAAACATTACAGCTTGGTACCATGGAGCTAGTGTGGATCCCACACTCGTGTTGAGGTCGCGTGTAACTATTCATGTGGTTGTAATTTTAGCTGGGGGGAAGGGGTGTTGTGTCCTGAGTCTGCAAAGGCAGGCTCGGGACGTTGCAACAGTCCCGGGCAGTTGCAAGCTGCCCGGGACCAGACTGGCTGGCGCCAGCACTCGTGCACATGCGTGAAGTGCAAAGCACGCCAAATGTTGCCGTTTGGCCCGGGGATTGTCTTTAACAGGAGGAGAGAGGCTTGTGTGCCTCGGCGTTGTAACAGAGCTGCTGAACATCAATAAAGAGGCTCCTGAGAACTACCAAATGACTCCTGAAGTTATTGCCTTTTGCTGAGGACTCAACAGAAAGGATATAAAAGGAGAGGAGAAAAGGGATATACAAGAAGGGGTGGAGAGAAGAGAGGATATAAAAGAAGGAGGGAGAGAAGATATAAAAAGGGGAGAGAAGAGGTGATAGAAAAGGAGCAAAGAGAAAGGATATAAAAAGGGAAGAGAAGAGAAGATATAAAAGAAGGGGAGAGAAAGAATATAAAAGAAGAGGTAGAGAAGAGAAGATATAAAAAAGGGGGGAGAAAAGAGAAGATATAAAAGAAGGATGGGTGAGAAAAGATATAAAAGAAGGAGTAGAGAAGAGATAAAAGGAGGGGAGAGAAAAGACAAAAAAGAAGGGGTAGAGAAGAGAAGATATAAAAGAAGGGGTAGAGAAGAGATATATGAAAGAAGGAGAGGAGAGAAGAGATGATAGGAAAGGAGCAGAGTGAAAGGATATAAAAGAAGGGGGAGAGAAGAGAAGATATAAAAGAAGGAGGAGAGAGAAGAGACGATATAAAAGGAGGGGAGAGAAAGGATATAAAAGAAGGGGGAGAGAAGAAAAGATATAAAAGAAGGGGGAAGAGAAGAGAGGATATAAAAGAAGGAGGGGGAGAGGAGAAGATATAAAAGGAGGAGGGGGTGAGAAATTTGTTAAATGAGTTTTGCCCCGTTTTATGACTTTTCTTGCCACATTTGTTAAGTGAATCACTGTAGTTGTTAAATTAGCAACATGGTTGTTAAGTGAATCTGGCTTCCCCACTGACTTTGTTTGTCAGAAGGTTGCAAAAGGTGATCACATGACCCTGGGACAATGTGTCCATCATAAATATGAATCAGTTGCCAAGCATCCGAATGTAAATCACAAGACCATGAGGATGCTGCAATGGTCATAAGTGTGAAAAATGGCCACAAGTCACTTTTTTCAGTGCCGTTGTAACTTCGAACAGTCACTAAGCACACTGTTGTAAGTAAATGACTACTTGTACTTTATCACTTTGTTCCTTTTTTTTTTTGATCAAGTTTTTGACACCTTGCTAGGCGACTGGTGGTACTCGAATATTGCCATATCCTAAAAGTGGTACAATCAGTGAAAAGGTTGAAAAGTCCTGGGCTAGAAAATCATTTGCATGTGGAAAAAGCTGGAGGTCACTGAGAAGCATTTGAAGACCTCTAGCCTAGTAAAGATTCAGATAGAAAACAATGAAAGCAAAGGAGTGTCCTTCTTTGAGGAATGCTCAAAAGCTACAGTATGTTCCTGTGTAGGCTGGGATATTTCTTAAAGTAGCTATTACGGGGGAAAAAGACAGTTCAGTAGCTTAAGGGGCATCTGGAACGGATCAGTGCAAAGCCTGCCAAGAAACATTGCACAATTCCCTGATTACCAAAAATGTCTCCAAGAATGCAGTGAATCCAAGAAAACTCATCATGCTCACGTTAAAAGATTAAGGAAGTTAAGTTAAAAAGTCAACAGTTAAAAGAACAATGTTTGAAACCCAATAAATTTATGCCAATAGATCATCTGGCTACATATTAATATAAAGTAATAAGTGGCATAATACAATAAATTTTGTACAAAACCAGCTCTTTAAAAAAAGCCATCCACTTTGTTCCCTATGCCATCTGTCTGGTAAACTTGCAAGATTTGTTTTTCTTGCTATGCACATGTATACATAACTCAAATTACTAGACTGTTGTTTCTCTGCATCATATGATATATGTGGGTATATGCATAATTCTGTATTTATTTATTTTTGTCATATTTATGTAGTATACTGTATATCGTAGGTGGTGACCTTTTGAGAGCTGTATGCAACGAAATTTCATTTTAATGTATGACGATTGGTGTACATTCAAAGTGACAATAAAGTTATTATTCTATTCTATTCTATTCTATTTCTTAATGATTATGAAGAATTTCCAAAGTATTGGAATTTCTCAGGAAACTGATGCAAATATTATTTCTTTAAGGCTTTTTATTCCAACCAAAATACTAAGAAATGTTGTAATTAATATTATATATAACATATGAGATGTATCCCCCCAAAAGTAATATTTATTGTGAGAAATTAAAACATTGGTTTGCTGATGAAAAATCCTAGGTTTTGTCTCATCAAGCTTATTTTCTTATTTATTCTTTTCAATAAAATCACAATCCATTTGATAAAAGATCTAAAAAGTTCTTGTCCAAACAAGAAAATTAAATTAAAATAAAGCAAGAGATCCAAATCCAGAGAATAATGTATAATCAGATTTTTAGAGAGTGCCAGCCTTGTCTGGTTGCCCCATATAATATAGCATATATGGCTTGAAATTTAACAGAAGCCTTGCTTAGTCCTAGATGTTGTTTTGCTCTATTATTATCAATATCTATTATCAATTCTTTTCAATTATAATCAAGAGCACCTTGCAGGCTCAGTTACATAAGCTAAACCTAACAAATGTGGCATAGCCTATTTCCCATTATATCGGTTTTCAGTGTTAAAATAATAAACAATGGATTCTTGCGAAAATTGATTTGTTTTACCATTATTGGAGAAATACACTAATACTTTAATGTATATATATTTATTTGTTCTGTAGGATTCCCAGGGCAGATTGGGGAACAAGGTGCACCTGGAGATCCAGGGAAACCTGGATCTTCTGGTGACAAAGGAAGTGTTGGAAACATTGGCTCTCCAGGAAGAAAAGGTAAATTAAATTCTGTCAATAGAGTTGCTACTAATATGTTATGGGCTACATTCAGTAGCAATTTCTCTCTTTTTGTGTTTCATATCCATTTAAGAAATTCTGTCAACCCTGTGGAATTATTTTGGGAAGTCTATGAAAGGATGGGCTAGGTTTTAAGAATCCATTCCATTGGCAGAACAGCTTTGTAAGGACCAGAACAGGAAAAGTCAGAAGCAAAGAACCTGAAGTCTAGTAATAGAGGCATCACCTTGGCAGAGGTGTCAAACATTCCTTCTACTGAGATACCAGTGACTCTCAGTCCATTATGATACATGGGCAGGAGAAAGAGATATAAGAGTTGAATCTGGGTCTGCTGTATCTTACAGTTTGCTGTAACTGCTTTTCTTTGCCGTTAAGGGCTTTTTTTAGTACTTGCAATAATTATCTGCCTGTGAGTCTCCTTGTCAGGCTTCACCCATATACAAAATTAAATTTATGCAACTAGCTTTTTCTTGCATTTTTCTGCATTTGGCTCAGTAGTGTGTGCTCCAACTTCTGTTACCAATGGTGTTACAATAGCATAGCGGTTGTAACATTAGCCTGGCTTAAAAATTTTTATCATTTTGAAACTCAGCAAAAATTTTCAAAGAATTCTGTATTATATGTTACTTAAATTTGTAAATAATACTGATTTTGCTGTACTTTTGGAAGGTGTGCATGGGACCAGAGGACTTCCTGGATTAGATGGTTTGCCAGGTACTAAAGGCTTGCTAGGATCACCAGGTATGTTCCAGTTATTATTTGTGACATATAATATGAAGACCTGACTTTTATTACGGATAAGTGATATCCAACTTGAAATCAAACAAACAACACTTCCCCCCAGGTATCAGGCTTCTAACTATAGATCCAGCTTTAGAGATGGTAAATTTGGATCTATAGACCCTTGCAAAGCTTTATAGTTGTCATTAGCTTCATTAGTTTACTCTATAGCAAGGAGCAACTTTTACCAGCTGAAGCTATTGTTACAGTTCAGTGATGGCGAATCTTTTTGAGACCAAGTGCCCAAATTGCAACCCAAAACCTACTTATGCATCGTCAGGTGCCGGGTGGGTGTGGCCCATTGGCTGGGCGTGGCCCACTGGCTGGGCATGGCTGTGGTGGTAACGGCAGACTGGGTGGGACTAAAAAGTTCAATCAATCAATTCCAACTATGCAAGATTTTTTTTTCCCGCGAGAAGTTGAAATTGATTGATTGAACCCTTTTTTTTTTTTTTTTTTTGCACACAGCGTTGGAAGCCTAAAGCAAAAAGGTTTTATAAAACCCAGCTGAAGGCCTAGGACTGGGGCGACAGCGCGCGTGCCCACAGAGAGGGCTGTAAGTGCCACCTCTGGCACCTGTGCCATAGGTTCGCCACTACTGTTATAGTTTATATTGATGATCTTAGTGACTGATGTCCTAAAAACCGTTCATTTTGATTACTGCAGTGTGAGGGGCAGTTCAGAAACTTCCAAGTACAAAATGTGACAGCTGGAAAACTGGCTTTAATGAGTGTTATGATTATATTGTACTGTTGGTACATTATTTTCCATTTAATTTCTGGATCCAATTTAAAGTGCTAATGTTAAGCTAGAAAGCTCTTTGTTATTGGGGGCCATAATATCTGAAAAAGGACTTCTAATTCTGAGCATATCTGAGAGTGCCATGCTGAGATATTTGAGAGTAAGTCTCTTCAGCAATAGAAACCCAGAAAGGTTAAACTACAGTATTGTCTTTTTAGTGTTGGGCCAAAATCTTCTCCTTGAGTCTTGCTTAAAAGAAGATCTGGATCTCTGTGATCTTCAAATGCTATGGTTGTGGCAGAAATTATAAACAAGGTACAAGTAGAGATGTTGCTTCTGGTTGTAAATTGGAAGAGCCTCCAACCCCCCATCACAAAAAACCATGGTTCTCCTCTAAAATAGTTTCTGAAATTCCCTCACATATTGCTTCTGCTATACTGCTACCACTTTGAAAATTTGAAGGGAGCAGGCTTCCGGTTTTGATGTTGCAGCAGGAAGATGAGGCTCCGTCGTTTGCATTTGATTTCACCCTGCTGTGGGACCCTGAAAAGGGTCAAAAGTCACCCTGTAGAGGCGACAAGCAAGGAGGGGACCCTTGTTGATTGTGGGGGATGGCAGCCCTCCCATTTGATCCAAGGAAACCCTCCAAACCGGTGGGGGAAAGACTGGCTACAGTTGCATAGCCAGTCCTAAGCTGCTGATAATGGAAGTCAATAAGCAACATTACAGCAACGTGGATGAAACTGGGTGAGACCTGATCCTCTCTTTATGAGCTTAAGACCTCTTCCTGAAAAACTGCCCAAAGCATTCCCCCCAATGAGAGAGGGAAGGGGAATTTCTGCCCCATTCCCTCAGGAAAAAAAAGCAGTGATTTAATTACTTGTATAAAATGGAGAAAACTACAGGACTAAGTTGGAATATATATGTATGTATGTATGTATGTATGTATGTATGTATATGGCTTGAAAATTTGAGGATTAAAAGTGCTTTTAAGACCTTTTTTAAAAAAAGAGAGACTTGATAAGTCTGCAATATAATTTTTTGATTTTTAAAAAAACCTGTAAAATGGCATCAATGACAACTAGTGGTGAATTTACAGTACTACAATTTATTATGCCTAAAAGAAACCTGGCTCAAAGCCCAGATTTAGATAAGACTCTGGATGGCCTTGAAAGCTTTTACTTTTGAAGATTGTAGGTGAGAAAGAAAAGGCTTGGGGGCTGCTTATCTGTGTGGCAGAGATGATAAATTATTCTAAAATTGGCCTGTCTGAACTACAAATACAAATACTGACTTTCAGAACTGTATGTGGAACTATTTTCCTATAGAAGAAATATACACTGTTGCTTGATATGATGGAACATTTTGGATTTTAAATCTTGACTGATAAGCAACTTTTAATGGTTCTTTCTTCTCCCTGGACAGAAAAGATATATTTCTCATTGGACAGAAAAAACTGAATTTCACTTATATTTGCTTAGGGGAGGTTTAAGAAAGGATTGATAAATTGGTTGGATAATCTGGAGCTCCAATAATAATTAACTGAAACTTTCTAAGTTTTCAAACAGATTTCTATAAAGGCTATTTACAAAAAATAAAATAT
The DNA here is from genome assembly GCF_016545835.1 of Crotalus tigris. NCBI lineage: Eukaryota > Metazoa > Chordata > Lepidosauria > Squamata > Viperidae > Crotalus > Crotalus tigris. Next base: position 3,503,289 of record NW_024100510.1, read on the forward strand.
GTTCCATATTTAGCACTAAATGGTAAAAAAAAACATCCTTAACGTCTGTCTCCAGAAGCCTCAGTTTGACATACCACCAAGAAAATACTGATGAATCACAGAAAGAAATTCTCTCCATGTTGAAATTAATACAAGAAACAATTGCCTTAGTTCGTGATGAGATTAAAAATAACACAAAGGAGATAAAAGAACAATTTTCTAATTTAAATATACAAACCCAGAAAATAACCACAGAGAAGGAACTAGCAACCCAGAAAATAGGAGGAAAACTAGAGAAAGCTAGAGAAACTAAAGATAGAGGACCAAAGGAAAAAACTAACAGCCAGACTCAGACAAACGAAGAATTAGAAGACATAACGATAATATTGGAAATGGAAAAGACATTTTATCAACCAAGATTTCAGAGTATACTGAAGGATAAGGAAGGAAAGCTGATGGAACGGAAGATAGAGCTGTTACCAGAATTGTGGGGGATTGGAGAAGGAGGGAGGCTGTTTAATGAATATTAATGAGCTATCTCTTCCAAAAATACTTTAACTAAATTGTTTCTTTTGCTCCAAATAATATGCACAAAAATAGAGGAAGAATTATTTGATGATCCAAATGCACTGACTTGGAAAATTAGTTGGCAAAGGAAGAAAGCTAGAGTAAGACTGAAGAAAACAGAAGCTTTGACCTATTAGAGGGGATATTATATTATCAATTAGATGTTTGAATATGGTTAAGAATAGATTGCTAGAAATAGAAATATTATTATTACTAGATAGATAAGATTGGTAATCAGAATATCATATTTTGGCATGAAGAGGGAAATAAGAAAATTCTAAGAAGTTTGAATAAGGGAAGCTTTTGGTTACCCAAATATAACTTGTTTTGAAACTATAAATGATTGGGATATTTTGAATATGGATAGGAAACTAAAACTGGAAAAAAAAGCGAAAATAGGATACTGACTGAATAAATGAATATTGAATGCAAATGCAATTAAGATATGTTTTGGTTAGAAAATATATTTTAAACTGATATTGATATTATTAGAAAACTGTAATAAATACTGATATTCAACTATATATCTATTAATAACAATAAGAATTGCATTTGCTTAATGTGGAAAAATGTTTATTATCGGAAGAAGAGAGGAGATATTGGATGGTGTAATACTGGACTTAGTTTGAAGAAACTTATATGTACCACGGAATTATTAATGGACCCGAGTCAACACATTGTATATTAAGCACTTATTTGTAAAAATAGAAAATTAATAAAATATTTATATATATAAAAAGAAAATTTGAAGGGAGCAGTTGTTAAAGATTTTCATTGTGCAGCAGTCATTATTTTAGTCTTTTTAATTCCTTATATTTCTGTAATGTTTGAAGTAATTTTATTCCTGAAGTTTTCACTTCTGCTGCTTTAAACTGGTATTTTAATGCAATATGTTTTATTTTTTAATATGGGTTTTATTTGTGTTCCAGCGGATACTTTTGCTATATAGTGACTCACAAATTTTGAAATATTAACCCTCTCCCTATTATTATGTCTCACATTACTGTGGTTAACGTGTTAGAAGCTGGATAGTTAATATTGCCATATTTTAAAAAGTGTTATGTTTAATATAGAAATTTCCATTTTTTTTCCCGTAACAGGTCCAGATGGATATGGCACATCAGGTTTTCCAGGTGTTTTGGGTGAGAAGGGTACAGCAGGAGAACTGAGCCCCATTGAAGGCAGTAGAGGACCTCCTGGTCAGAAGGGGGAAAGAGGGGATCCAGGTTAGTTTATTAGCCTCACAATTCATAAAATGCTTTCATTTTTTCACAGATACAAACATTTATTCTAAATCTCATATCAGAAAGTACAGTTGTACTTACATGAAAATTTGTATTTTTTATACAGTAAATGTATTGCAAGTTTTACAGCTGCAAGAACCGTTTAGCTCATATTATATTCAGTTAGTAAGCTAGAAAAAAAATAGGATAGATAGTATCACCATCAGATGGATTTGTAACTGGCTGACAATGTACTCAAGAGTAGTCCTTAATGGTACTATGTGATGACCTGGGGCAGGCACAGAGACATTTGTGACAGGTCAAACTGCCCCTTTATTGCTCCAAATGTTCCCCAACTGCTCCCACGTTTCTGGCAAGTCCCAGAGCAAAGTGAAGACACACACATCTCCAGCAGCCTCTGGCTGCAAGTAGTCCAGTGCAAAGCTGTGAATACAACAGCTGCCAAAACAAGAAATCCAGCAGGGCAAGAGATTAAATCAGCGGTTCTCAACCTGTGGGTCGCGACCCCATTTGGGGTCGAACGACCATTTCACGGGGGTCGCCAAACAACGCAGTCCGCCATTTTTTTCCCTTTTCCTTAGCTGTGCTACTCCCTTTTATTCTATTGGCTTTTGAAAGCCAATAGAATAGACTCTCTTGAATAGAGTCTAATTCTATAGGCTTTCAAAAGCCAATAGGAATTGTCCAGGCTTTCTCTGCCCTACTGAGCCCACCAAAAGTCCCATTCTGCAAACGGTGCTGCAAGTTGTCTGCAGTGAAGGCAAACTGTCTGGAAGTTTCCACCCCTCCCTGCTGAGCAACTACTAAAAATGTAAGTAAAAGAGGGCCAGGGGTGGGAGGCGGGAGGCCGGAGGGCACAGGGTTGCTGGCACATGTGGGGCCTGGCGGGTGCCTTATCTCCCTTGGGCTGGGCCAGCTGGTGGCCCAGCCAGTGGTTGCCCTGCGCCGTCACTGCCTCGGCCGGTGCAGAGGGCGGCACCATGCATGCGCGGTGCTCTCGGGCAGGGAAAGTCCTCGACTTACGACTGGTTGGGTAGTCCTTGACTTACAACCGGTTGAGTAGTCCTCGACTTACGACCAGTTGGGGGTTGCGGCATTAAAAAGGTTGAGAACCACTGGATTAAATCAATGAGTCCAGGAAACAAAGGTACAAGGCAATTAATCCAAGAAGCAAGCAATAAAGCAAGAAATCCAGGAAACATCCAGCATTGGCAACAGCACACAATCCTCCATGAATTCAGCGTTTATTCCTGACAAATGTGCCTCCCCACAATGTCTCCTTAAGTCTCAGTCCCCAGGTGTGCCTTGTGGAGAGGGGTGGGGCACTTTCCTCCCAAGTAGGCAAGTCAGCCTGCACTGTTCCTGCCTTCTCTCCACTCTCTGTGCTTGAGGATCAGGAGGGGGTGATTCTTGCTCATTGCTTGAGCTCTGTCTCTCATGTTCACTGCTTAGCCTCTCTTGGTCATCCTGCCTGTTCCTCCCCGCCTACAAGCCATCCCAATCCCGAAAGGCCCTGGCCTGCCTCAGCCTGTTCCTCCCCGTATTCTCCAAAGCCAACAACTCCTTCCCCTCAATCTCCGTTGGCTCCAGTTCTGGCTCATCTTCTTCCGCAGAGTCAGGCTCTGACGGCATGACATACTACCTCTATATGGAGAGAAGTAAGCAATTGGATACCACAAAGTTCCATATTAGTCCCACTACTCTTCAATATCTTCATCAATTACTTAGATGAGGGAATAGAAGGGGAACTCATCAAATTTGCAGATGACACTTAGCTGGCAGGAATAGCCAACACCCTAGATGATAGGCTCAAGATCCAGATGGATCTTGACAGACTTGAACACTGGGCCCTGTCTAACAAAATGAAATTTAATGGAGAGAAAAGTAAAGTCTTACACTTAGGCAAGAAAAACCAAGAGTACAAATATAGATTGGGTGAAACCAGGCTTAATAGCAGAACTGTGATAAGGATCTTGTAGTCTTAATAGACAATCAATCTAATATGAGCCAACAGTGTGCAGCGGCAGCGGAAAAAATCCAATGCAATCCTAAGTGCATTAACAGAGGGATTCAATCAAGAACATTGAGGTACTAATACTACTCTATAAAGCCTTAGTAAACCCACACCTGGAATCCAGTTTTAGTCTCCACACTATAAAAAAGCTGTTGAGAAAATCAAGGAAAGCTGTTATGTAGAGTACGATATGATAGAAATTGACTATTATTGATTGTTGTGAAATGTGAACCCAGATAACATGCTGTTTACTAAGCACCAGGTTGTTAGTTAAAAAAAAACCAATAATATATATATATAAAAATAAAAAAGTGGTTGAGACTCTAGAAAGAGGGCAGAGAAGAGCAACAAAGATGATTAGGGGACTGGAGGCTAAAAGAACAGCTACAGGAACTGGGCATGGCTAGTCTAGTGAAGAGAAGGACCAGGGAGACATGTGTTCCAATATCTGAGGAGCTGTCACAGAAAGGAGGGGGTCAACTTATTTTCCAAAGCACCTGAAGGCCAGAGAAGGAATAACGGATGGAAACTGATCAAGGAGAGATTCTACCTAGAAATAAGGAGAAATTTTCTGACAATGAGAACAATCAACCAATGGAACAGACTGCCTTCAGATGTTGTTGGTGCTTCATCACTGGAAGCTTTCAAGAAGAGAGTAGACTGCCATCCTTCAGAAATGGTGTGGGGTCTCCTGCTTGGGCAGAGGGTTGGACTAGATGACTTACGAGGTCCCTTCCAACTCTGTTATTCTATTCTGTTGTGATATAAAGACTACCTAATTTTTCTTTTCTTTTCTAAAATATCTATGCATCTCGTACAAGATTGAAATAGTTTGATTTTAATAGCTTAAATCTGTATTTTCCAGAACTGAATATTTATAAATATTTGCTTGCTCTTGCTTCCCAGCAAACTTCATCTCAACCTAAGAGTAACTCTGTGTCAGTCTGCAGTCTTAAAAGCTTTTTGTTACAACATACAGTACTGCAATTTGGTATAGTAGGAAGAAATAATTCTTTTTTCACTTTATGCCTGACTTCCTGTCCTTCTGGTATAGCTGGCTTCAACCACTTCCAGATGAAATATTTCAAAATGGGAAGTTTTTTCTTTAGCTATAATGTATCTCCTAAACTTTTGACAATGTGTTTACTAGTACAAGGAGTCCTCAACTTACAGCCACTCATTTAGGGATTGTTTAAGGTTAAGGACAACGCTGGAAAAAAAATGACTTCTGATGATTCTTACACTTACAACAGTTACAGCATCCCTGTAATTTGGGCCCTGGGGGATCAGCATGGATTTATGATGGTTGCAGCATCCTGGGGTCACCTATAGCCTTCCTAAATGGCTTCCAGCAAGCAAACTCAATAGGGGAACCAGATTCACTTAACAACTGCATGCTTAATGACTGTGGTGATTCACTCACCAACTATGGGGGAAAAAAGGTCATAAAATCAGGTCCAACTCATTTAACAACTCTCTTGCTTAACAATGGAAGTTCTGGTCCCAATTGTAGTTGTAAGTTGAGGTCTACCTGTATTTATCCAGAAGAGCAGTTATCAAATTAAGGTATCTGCATTGCTGACTTAGCAATAGAGAGTTTGTATAGTGCAAGGAAAAGCAAAAACACAACAAAAGAACATTATTTGTCAACCAAAATCACTGAGCCTAGAGTATCTTACCACCTCTGCTGTTTTATTCCTGGTGTATTTAAAGCTACTGGGTTTTTTTTCAACTATTGCTTTGTTTTACTTTGACCATCAGAAATCTAATATTTCTTGTCTTTTCATGACTTATTCCCAAAACTCAGAAACTTAAAAAATAAATAAATAAATAAATAAATAATGAGAAAAAAGTGCTACTTGAATGGGAAGGCATTTTCTGCCACTCTTAATGGCAGACTAAACCACCACCATGCTGTATCACCAATGCCCTTCAATCCCAACTTGCTATAACTAGGAATAGTCTGGTAGAAGAGAGAATTCCCTTTGTTTCATAAGCCAGATCTCCATGGTAATATGCCAGGTTAGTTCTTTCATCCAGGAAAACAATGGATAACATCAGGTTGGTGATTTGTCTGCAATAAAGATTCATAAACTAGCCTATCTCACTAATTTGTTTGCTGGAGTCTTAAGGAAATAAAAGCTGAACAAAAGTTTAAGGATGATTTTCTGTCTGGCTTTGGTGTGAAGTGTGACAGCAAGGAAAAGAGGCTGGCCATGGCACTTCCCTCTTTCCATGAACAATGGTCAGGTTGCAGCCTCCCAATGTATCTCTCCTGCCAGTGATTACTTCATTTGGAGGCTGTTTTGCATGCCATACTTTTTTCCTAATTTTCCCCATTTTCTTGATGCATCCCATCACGTGGGATAGGAAGAACTACTTGCCCTTCCTACTGTATTTACTAATCTTTCTCCCAAATCTATCTTCAGAAAGAATTTCCATTTCAGTTTAGATATCAAGTTCTACCTTCTCACTGACAGCATCCAGCTCTCTTCCAGTCCTTTATCCTCCCCTTTTTTTCAAAGCCTGCATCACATTAAAAATTCTGTATCCCCCCAATGTTTATAATTTGCTCTCCGCACAGAAACGTGAGGATCAAAAAGTGCTGAACCTTAGAGGCCAACCAGCATTTTTCTTTCCTCACCAGCTCACAACACCAGATTAATCAATGTACACCTCCACTCCTGTCTGTCTGTCTGTCTATTCTGTATCTGATATTTCTTCCTTCATTTCTGACTGGCAGGATGGCGAGGTTCCACTGGTACTCCTGGACCAGATGGAAGACCAGGATTTCCTGGAGTCTCCAATATATCTGGTATACCTGGCGATGTGGGTTCACCTGGTTTTGATGGAGTACCAGGTAATGCAACACTACCGTATATTCAGTGGGGATGTATGAACTATAGTCCTATTCAAAGTCAATATGAAAATAGTTACAGTGATTTTAAAAATTACCGGGTGGAACAACCAAGTTCCTGCAGGGCTCATATTTTTAGATGCTGAAAAAGCATTTGATCAATTGAATTGGCATTTTATGCTAAGAGTAATGGAAGAAATGAATTTTGGCGAAAAGATATTACAAGCCCTTACGGTAATATATCAAAAACAAACGGCACAACTTATTGTTAATGGAGGTTTGTCGGAGGTTTTTACAATAGAGAAAGGTACTAGACAGGGGTGCCCTTTATCGCCATTGTTGTTTGTTTTAACATTGGAAATATTATTGATCAAAATTTGAGAGTCTCAGGAAATTAAAGGAATAGAAGTTAACAAAAAAGAATATAAGCTGAGAGCTTTTGCGGACGACTTGGTTGTTACTTTGTCGCAACCTGATCACTCTGTAGTAAACTTATTACAGTTGATTCATCATTATGGTTTGGTTTCGGGTTTCAAGATTAATGTAAATAAGACTAAAATCTTACCTAAAAATATGTCTAGTCAGGAGAAGCAGATTTTGGCTAACTTGACGGGTTTTGAGATTGTTAATAAGGTAAAATATTTGGGGGTGATGTTGTCTGTTTCTAATGTAAAATTATTTAAAAATAACTATGAAAGGTTGTGGGTCAGGGTACAGAAGGACTTGAAGAATTGGGAGAAGTTGCAATTATCCCTCATGGGAAGAATTGCAGTGATAAAAATGAATATTCTACCCAAGTTTCTTTTTTTGTTTCAAATGTTACCGATTTTGAAAAATGAGATTAACTTAAGTGAGTGGCAGAAGGGTCTTAATAAATTTATTTGGGCAGGGAAAAAGCCAAGGGTTAAGTTTAAAATTATGCAAGACTTCCGTGAGAGGGGTGGACTCAAGGTACCAAATTTGAAATTATATTACGATGCGGTGGTTTTAACACTAATTAGTGATTGGGTAAATTTGACAAATCCTGAGATACTTCATTTAGAGGGATGGGATTTACTTTATGGGTGGCATGCCTATTTAATATTTAATAAAAAAAATGGATTGGGTCTTTAAATCTCATATTTTAAGAATCTCTTTACTTAGGACTTGGAGAAAATATTATAAAAGTGATTTTAAAGTTCCATTATGGGCCATACCTTGGCATGCGATAGAAGGAATAAAAAAAGGTGTAAAAATGGATATGGTGTCTTATAGTCAGCTACTTAGATGGGATGGGCAAAACTGGCAGTTAAGATTACGGGAAGATTTAGCGCAAGAAAATATTATTTATTCTTGGTTCCAATATAGGCAACTAGTAGATAAATGGAAGGTGGATTGTAAATTGGGTTTTCTTAGAGAAGATGGAAATCTTATTAAGCAAGTCAAGGATCAAAGACAAACCCACATCAAGAGAATCTACGGGGTATTAGTTGAAATGGACTCAGAAACGGAATTAATTAAAGACTGCATGATTAGATGGGCGCAGAATTTTGGTGTCCCAGTCTCATTGGACATCTGGGAAACCATTTGGGTGAGAAATGTCAAATTTACACAAGCACAGAACCTTAGGGAGAATTTTTATAAAATGTTTTATAGATGGCACCTTGATCCACAAAAAATGTCTCTTATGTACCCTGACGTACAACCCAAATGTTGGAGATGTGGTTATACGGATGCTTCCTATTATCATATTTGGTGGTCATGCAGAGAGATAAAAGCATTTTGGATCAAAATATGGTGGAATATCCAGAGAATTTTTAGAAGGAGGGTAAAATTTACTCCGCAATTATTTTTGTTGGGCATTGTTACAGATTGTGATACAAAGGAGGTTGTATTGATGTTAAATTTGATTACAGCCGCGAGGCTGTTAGTTGGACAATATTGGAAGAAGGAATCTTTGCCTACACTGCAGGAATGGTTTCTTAAAGTGTCCTATTTGGCGGAAATGGCAAAGATTTCGGCTTTCTTAAAGCAACAAACGCAAGAGAAGTTTCTTGCCGTTTGGGACAAATGGATAAAATTTATACAATTTAGACTGGGTATAAAAAAATATTACATAGTTTTTTCATAAGTTTTATTTTTATATATAGAGAATGTTATATATAGATACTTTTTTTATATATATATAAATATAAATTTTTTAATTTAATTTTTATCTTTATTTGTTAATTTTTAACTAAGCCTATATTCTGCTCTGGGAAGCTCGGGGGGGGGGGAAGGGAGGGTGTTTGTGAGGGGTGGGGGATGGGGTTTTTTTTTATATGTTTAGTTTTTTTTTTTTTGTATATGTTGTTTTTTGTTTTGTATTGTTTTTGTCTTTTTGTAAAATTTATAAAACTTTCAATAAAAAAAAAAAAAGAAAAGAAAAAAAAATTACCGGGTGTTACTTTGAGTCATCGTAACTATTTGGATTTGTTGCAAGTATTTTTAGCCTTTCTTTATCATGAAAATTAAATGGGCAAAATGGTAGTCAAGAATAATTAGATATAAATTCTGCAAGTAAGGTTTAATTGATAGGTCATGGCAGACCCCCTTCTTTTCAGGTGAATTCACATAGGATTAGCAGTGTAATTATAGTTATAATCTATAGCTGATAAGATGCATAATTTAAAGAATGCATAAGTAAAAAAAAACTCCTTAGAAGATGTTTTGTGGAGTGGAAAAATGTAGGAGGGTATTTTAATAACATTTCAGGATTGAGGCAAGGCAACTGAACTACGAAATTCTCACGTAGAATAGCAACTCAGAAATATGGCATGTAATTACAGAATTAATTAGATACACAAATAGAAGTTATTATACTAAGCCAAAAGTTTGGGTTTGGGTTTGGGTTTGGGTTCAGTTAATAAGTTATGTGAATGTAGTCTTTATGGTTTGTAAACTATGGTTTATGATTTAGTATTACTTGCGACCCAGGCTGTTATAGCTTGTTCAGTTAAGCATGTTAAAATTAATGCAGTCATTTTATTAGTAGACACACAGTGTTAAATATTAGGCTTATGCATTTTCCTTCCTTGCGTGTTATAATTAACAAATTGGAGGACCCAAAATAAAATAAAAGTTTTGAATTCTGATTTTTAGTAGTATTTTGGAGAGCAAGCAAAAGCTCATCCAATCACAATTTTTGAAGTGTCTTATGAAATGATAAAAAGTAAACAAAATGACTTAGGAAATTAGTTAATCAGAGCTGGCCCATTTTGACATAATAGTAAACTATTTTTATGGGAGATAATTAATCAGAGTGCTTCTTTCTGACCACTACTATAGTTTCTTTTCCATATATATATACAGGTTGTGTTTAAATGATACAACTAAAACAAACTCCCATAAACCCATTTCAGTAACTTAGCCTAGGTTACTGTGAGTGGGATATGATCAGGGCTGCTGCAGACAAGCAGCTATCCTTGGTAAATGCAAACTACTGAAAAGGTGGTTAGCAAGCTGTGGAAATAGTATAACCACCACCAACACCCCACACTCTCAACAACCCAATAGTTCAGAACCATTATGGATGAAATCTATGTTTCACTCAGGACCAGTCCAAAAGCCATCAAGAGTAGTCAGTGTCAAGCTACGAAGATTTATGGTCATTAGGAGTGCCATAGTGCTTCTAGATTGCCTATAGTTGTGAGGGGGAAGGGAAAAGCTTGGGGTCCACATGTGCTCCCTATCAGTGTGAGAGCCGAGGCCTCCAAAGAGATGTTTTGGCACACTGAAGTTTTCTTCTCATAACAATTGCTGGAAGATTAATTGGACAATGTGATCTGAACTGTCAGAGAGGGAGGGAAAGTTTTACTCTTTTAAGTATCTGTTTCCCGCCATATTGCCAGAGCTAGCTTTCCTTCCATCATACCAGTATGCTATGCTGGAACTTGAAAGTCAGGTCTGGTGTTACAAACTTTGCCCTTAAATGAACATTCTGAATTCTAAATACCTTTTGAAGGTTACCCCGGACCTTCAGGAACCCCAGGAACACCTGGCTCATCTGGCTTCAAAGGAGAAGAGGGACTAATAGGTGTGGCTGGAGAAGATGGTCTGAAAGGAATACAAGGAGACCAGGGCCAAGATGGAAGACCTGGAATATCAGGCTTGGCTGGAGCAAAAGGTATGATGGGAAAACTCAGTATGGAGAATATAAATTAGGCTACTTAGTCAGATGTGTAATAACCCATGCTTACAACTGTTTTGCCTTGAAGGATATAAAGGTGAACAAGGAGTCATGGGCTTTGTTGGCCGAACAGGAATTTCTGGTGACTTTGGTCCCATAGGACCTAAAGGAGATAGAGGCCCTCCAGGTAAGTAGATTGATTCAGTAAGCTAATTTCAATAATTGCTATATTTAAACCAACACTGATTCCACAGAGCTTTATTATAACCTTATCCTTAATGTTTAATGTTTTAATTTTAACAGCATTTTCAGTAATAATTTTCATATTCCTAAGATTGCACTGAACATTCCTCTTTGTAATAAGAGAGCACCTATTAGTAATATTTATAGTCACAAGGAAGATAGTATATACTGGATCTTCTGTAGCTCATCAAACCTATTTATAGTACTAGTGTAAGGACCCACTTCAATCCCACATCTTAAGAAAGCAGAACTCCTGGAAACAATTTCTTCCAACAGGAACTTTTATTAAGGGTAGTTGATAGCAGGCATAATAGACAGGATCTGAGGGATTTCTTTACAGATCAATACTTTAAAGTGTCCCTAAGCAAACCCCACCCCATAGTTCATCCGGATGGTTCAGATCAGCCAATCCCCACATGTTAACTCCATCGTGGGAAAGGAGAGATGTAGCATGATGTTCAACAGCTCTTTGCACCTCCTTTTGAGACCCGAGAAATAAGCCAGGTTCCAGAGGTTTGTATTTCTCCCCCCCCCCTCTTTTTTTTCCTAGCTGCCAGGTTAGGGAGAAGAAAGTTCATAGAGATGTATATTGCAGGAGGCAATTTGTTACATTGTAATGGGCAGCAGACACAGAGGCAATAAAAAAGGTTACATTGTAGTAAATAGAGGAAGTGAAAGCAATAACCCCACAGGCATGTCCCCCCTCCCCCTTGGGAGTATGGCAGAATCCAGGGGAAGGTGAGATTTTATTTTAGATCAGAGGAGATAGATAGAAATGAAATATAAATGGGTTCTGACAACTAACTTCCCATGAGTCAAGATGCATTCTTGTCTCTCATTAGAGTAGATGGGTGGTAAAACAAAGTAACTGGAATAAAAATGGGGACATTTGTACATATAAATGACCACTAATAACATGGGATAAATATTTAGTATCATTTGAGTTGGGTAGCTATATGATTTTCTTAAATTGATTAATGTATTTATTTTAAAAATTGCATAGGTGTTCAATTGGTACAAGTAGAAAAGTCTATCTACAAAATCAATAATTTGTTTGGATTTTTAACTTTTAGGGTTTCAGGGACCTCCAGGTTCCCCCGGATTGCCACCTTTACTTCCTAAACTGGTTGCTGAGCAAGGGGCACTAGGCGCCCGTGGAAAAATAGGCCCCCAGGGCCCTGCAGGTGAAATGGGTCCTCACGGTCCCCCAGGAGATCCAGGTAGGAGGTTACTATCAAAAATAATGGTGTTCATAGGTTCGTGAAGCTATTTATTCCTCAAATAAAGACTGAGTAATAATTATTTCAAAGGAATATTTGGGGCACCTGAAAATATCAAGGCAGATTAAATTGTTATGCATCCATTTGTCAGCCACACAAACATTGATACTTCTTGGTCAGTGATTTTGGCAGTTTTACATGAAAGTGATACAGGGATTTAATGCTCCATTAGTACATTTCATATCTGTCCCTGCTGCACTAACTTTACAAGCACATCTTATAGAGTGAATAAAATACATTATGCAACTGGTCATTTGTTCAAGGCAATATGGGCTCCCACTGTATTTTCCTCCAGAAAAGGTCCTGTTCTTTTTGTATAGAAATTTAATGTTATTTGGAAGAAAATGTAATGCCACAACAACATAGCTTCTATTCTGCCATAGCCTTCCTGCCCTTCCCTGCTCCTGCCTTGTAAATTGTCCTTTTTCAGATGAACTCTCCAGATAATTCTATTCTCATTCAGAAATGATAACCTACAGTGTGCTGGCCATGAAATTTCTCATATATTTGATTTAACTACTTCTGCTGAGGGCACCATGACCTAACCCTGCTTTAGTTTCCTCTCATAGAATCTTACTAATAGCTTTGCTGTACAAAGCAGCATCTGTGAGCTACAGACACCTTCCATTGTTTAAAGATCCTGAGTGGACTGAATTCTTATTACCATAACAACTTTGTAATAAAATGTCATGGTTGATTATTCTGTTTAATAACCTCACTTTTCAGGTTTTAGAGGCCTGATAGGTAAACCAGGAGCACAAGGAAGAGGAGGTATAGCTGCATCTCCAGGTTTCAGAGGTGACCAAGGAGGACAAGGGCTGCATGGCCCAGCAGGCTTTGAAGGTAAATCCTAAAGTTCTTCTCAGACATTTCATCTGATTGAAGATTTAATTCTGCATCCAATCTATTCATATAGATTTTCCCAGTTTAATAAATGCAGTATTGCAACTACAGTCAGTCAGTTGAATGTGTGTACAATTGCATGTGAGCCAAAATAATCTAAAGAAAAAATATAGGTTTTTTTTTTTACAGATAAGCCACCTAAGCAACCATTACTTGAAAGATTCGTCTAAGCAGGCATAAATTTGGAATAGACATTCCATGCCCTTCTCACACAAGAAGTAATTCAGACGACCCTTAGCTATTTTTTAATAAATATATCTATTACAATTCTTTTTAAAATAAATAAATAGTGAACTATTATTGAAAAAAATGATATCGTAGTCTGATGTTTTGCTTCATGTGAGCTTATCAGTTTTTAAAATTACTAGATGGAATAGTGAGCCTGGCAGATCCTATTGAAGGTATCTATTGAGGTTGCCTGCTTCTGTATAACAACTTAGTATCTAATCCAACCCTTTGTTGGATTTTTTATCTTTTAAGATTGGTATGCGCATAATATCTAAGGGTAGAAATGAAGAAGACTATAGACAGGTTCATCCTACAGTAGGGCTTCGGCTTTCCCACATATTCAGGAGTATGTATTTATGAGTACCATTGCATGCCCAATGTTGCCAACCCCAAAAACTGCCCTGATCACCACACCAGTGCAAAAAAGCAGTGTCAACCTGCATTTCCTTCCACCAACCAATAAAAAAAAATCACATCTTTTTCACTCCACAGTGTTCCTGTATTGCTACTATTTTAAGGACACTTCCTTTCTCTTTTGGAGAGAGCACAGAAAGATGACTGTGTGACGCCCATGGATAGAACATGCTTCAGTCACCAGTCTTAGTGCTAATAACACACCTTGCATGGTCTGATCATTTGAACATATTGTTTGAACAAAATATATGAAACAGAAGTTGGAATGCTACAAAGCACAATGCACAATGTGAGCCTTTCAGGAATGCTATAAAAGGTCCCACTGGTTGGGCGGGATCTTCTGGGGAAACGGCTAGCTTCCTTGTACAAATGGGAGCTTTGTGACCTCGTGCTCTGAGGACTCCAGATGGGTTCCCAGCCAGAAAAAGAGATCTTGTTATCTTCAGATTGTAACCTGGAGATGTACTTTTTGATAACTTGCTATGCAATGCCAGAATCAGCATCAAATAAATTCAATCCAACAGCTGTGGATTCTTTTCTACTTGTACTGAATTATTCAGCAGTAAATAAAGTTGCCATGATGTTCTTGCCGGGTGGCAATACCTTTAAAAGCAACATCCTGCCTTTATATTTCTCTAGGTGCAGCAGGTGTTCCTGGTACTCCTGGACTGCAAGGTATGCCGGGCCGCAGTGTTAACATAGGTTATCTTCTTGTGAAACACAGCCAATCTGCTGAAGAGCCGATGTGTCCAGAGGGCATGAACCAACTGTGGAGCGGCTACAGCTTATTGTACTTTGAAGGACAAGACAAAGCGCATAACCAGGATCTTGGTATGAATTTTATCTGCTTAGTAAATAATAAACAGCATATAAACAAACAAACAAACAAACAAACAAACAAATAACAGACTAACTCTTCATTGTCAGATAACATAATAGAAATTGGGTACCAGATTGTTGCCAGGTTTTTTTTTAATAGCATAAACTCATTACAGACCTTTTCAGCAGATGCTGGGCTGAGAGAAAAATGACCCTAACAAGTTTCCATGGTTGAGGATGGATTTGCAGTTAGATTATCCCAGTCCTAGTCTAACATTTCAATCCCTGGGCCTCAAACACTGGTTTAAACTTCCTTCCCCATAGGGGACCAGACGTCATGCCACTGCCCTCATTTCCTCCTCTACCTCCTGCCATCCTGCCTGTGCCCGGGCAAGGGACTACAACGTAGAGCATAAAATCAGAGGGCTGGAAGAGACGCTGGGGGTCTTGTAGTCCAACCCTCTGCTCAAGGCAGGAGCCTTATACCATCCCAGTCAAATGTTGTCCAGTCTATTTTTGAAAACCTCCAGTGTTGGAGCACTCACAACTCCAGGAGGCAAGCTGTTCCATTGACAGTTCTCATTGTCAGGAAATCTCTCCTTACTTCTAGGTTGGCTCTCTCTTTAATGAGCTTCCACTCATTACTTCTTGTCCTGCCCTCAGGCACTTTGGAGAATAAGTCGATCCCCTCTGTTCTCTGTGACAGCCTCTCAAGTACTAGAAGATAGTTATCATGCTCCCCTGGTCCTTCTCTTTGATAGGCTAGACATATCTAGCCTATCAAACTGTTCTCCCTCAACTGTTCATCATATGACTTAGCCTCCAGATCCTTCATCTTTGTTGCTCTTCTCTCCACACACATTCTAAGATTTCAGCATTTTTTTTGTATCATGGTGACCAGAACTGCGTGCAGTTTTCTAAGTCTAGTCTCACTAGAGCAGTAGAAAGTGGCATTATCACTACTCAGGATCTTGATGCTATTCCTCTGTTCATATAGCACAGGACTGCATTGACTTTTTTGGCAATTGCAGCACATTGGTGGCTCATACTTAAGTGATGATTCACTAGGACTTCAGATTTCCACAGTTACTGCTGTTGAGTTAGGTGCCTATTCTGTACCTATGTATTTGGTTTTCCCTGCCTAAGTGTAGAACCTTACTTTTCTCACCCCTGGATTACATCTTTTTGTCAAGTCTGACAAAATCCTTCTGAATCTTGAGTCTCTCTTCCAAAGTGTTAGCAATTCCCTCTAATTTGGTATCATCTGCAATTTGATGAGTTCCCTTTCTATCCCTTATCTAGATGAAGATGTTGAAGGTATTAGGTCCAAGACAGAACCTTGCATGTTTCCATCCATGTAGATATAGTTCCATTAAGAACTGTGCACCGGGAGCAGTTGTCAGACAAGTGTGACTACTGTACCTACATCAAAGAAGCAGTAAACACTTGCAATAGCAACCAAATAGATAGTTTGCTCTCTCATCCACATGTATATAGGCGGGGTACATATGTTTCTTTGGGGGACTTCTGGTCTGGATGATTTTGGGTGGCAAGCAGATCCAGCCCTCAGGACACAACTCCTAAGATATCACAATGGCTCAACCTCATGGATTTGTTATTGCACTGACAGAAACTGGCAACAGAAATGTTTATAAAATTGTTGAACAAAAATAAATAGGAATAACTTGCATCGATTTTTATTTTGGTGATCAAATAGAAGCCAATATAGTGAAAAACCACATCCATGGTATTTACATCTAACATAAAAATATTACAGTTAACAGATTACAGCAAAAATAATTTGTGCTAGTTGAGCTATATGTAATGCTATCATAGCTCTCTATTTCATTCACTTTTACTGCCAGAGTTCTAAACCATGGGCCTGGAACACTGAAAATTTACAATAGAGAAATCTAAAAGAAAAAAGAAAAAATCCTGAGGATGGAAGCATTCTGGCACTTTGCTAAGTTCTCCAAAATATTAATAGTTCTTTTTTCCAATCTTTCACAGAGAAGTTTCTGAAATATGTGCAAAAGTTCAGAAGTACCTACTAGTTTGGAAGACAACCTTTATTGTTTTAAACTTCCTGAACAAACTCCCCCTGGAGACACATCGGTGATTATTCTCTGTGTTTATTCTTGTAGGCCTGGCTGGATCATGTCTGGCTCGATTCAGCACTATGCCTTTCCTTTACTGCAATCCAGGGGATGTCTGCTACTACGCAGGCCGTAATGATAAATCCTACTGGCTCTCAACCACAGCCTCTCTTCCAATGATGCCTGTGGCAGAAGAAGAAATCAGGCCTTATATCAGTCGCTGTTCTGTCTGTGAAGCTCCTGCTCTTGCCATTGCTATTCACAGTCAAGATGTTACTATCCCTCACTGTCCTGAAGGATGGCGCAGTTTATGGATTGGTTATTCTTTCCTTATGGTATGTGCTTGTTTTGCTGATTGGGGTATAGACTCAGAATGCTTTTAAAATTACATTTATCTCCTGCTTTTGTGTAAGGTTATTTATTTATTTAAACCTTTTATGGTGGCTGCTCAACTTACAAAATTGCAAATCTGGCTGGCTAATTATGGGATTAAAAGTAAGAATAAAAAGAAACTAACAACAATAGAAACAACCCCCAATAGTTGGGTTGGGAGCTATTTGCCTGGCCCAAAACCAAGAATGATACTTGATAGTTCTTCCAAGCTGACTTCTTTATTGTTTCACCCCTATAGACAAAATGTTGCCAGACTGAGGACTCTGCTGTCTGCAACTAAAATATACTCTGTGAACTATTAGGGAGAGCCCGTCTTCACCCTCTTTCTTTCACATATAACAGCCTCTAAAATGAGTTGCCTCTTACTCACCTGGAATACAATTTCTCCCTCCTGGGAATACACCTCACTACACTGCATCAATTTGTACTATTTCATATAAATACACATAGGCTAGATTTACAGTTTTCTTTACCATGGTTTATTGTCTACACTATAGTTGACCAGGTTCACATAGAACACTTAAGCTCTAAATTATGGTTTAGGAAAGGGCTAGAATTGCATGTCATGCTAAATCACGAATTGCACACATAATTTTTCTCTCTTCTTGCTTCCCATACTACTGTAAATAACTACAAAGGTCCTTTTGTTTTCTTCCACCTGGAGATTTAACCCTTCCCATCTCAATGATAAAGCCTCTTCCAAATGTAAGAATTAGATATTTTTAAAAAGCTTTCATTGATACCTATGGATTTTTTTAAAAAAACACTATGGGGCAAATATGAAGTCCATAAATTTATGATCCTACTTAATTTTCTGTTTATTTTTCTGTTTATTTATTCACCCTTTTAAGAAGTAAAAACATTGACACAGTATCATCAGAGTTCCAAGCATTTAGATCAGGGCTTTTCAACTGTTGGTATACATACCACGAGTGGTACATTGGCACACGGCAGGTGGTACGTGACCCTGCCCAGCCTAGCAGTGCAGCATAGGACTTGCCATGAGAGAGTCCTCAGGAGCTGCAGGGCGGTTGGGACGAGGCAAAGGTCCCAAGATCAGCACTTCCTGCTCACCAGGAAGAGAAAGGAGATGAGGGGTGCAGAGACAGGAGAGGCTACAAAAGGAGGCAGTTTTGGCAGGAGAGGCAGAGAAAAAAAAGACGCAGCCTTGAGAGGAGGAGGAGGAGGAGTCAGATGGAGCTGCACCGAAGGGAAAAGGAGAGGGTGGGAGAGAAGAGATAAAACAGGCCAGCCAGGAGCCAATCTACAACTTCGTGGCAGCCATCCATGCTGGGCGCGCACACAGGTGGCAGCGAAAGCAGGCAAGAAATGCAGTAGGGGAGGAGTCACCCTCCGCGAGGAATGAAGAAAGGCACCATCCCCTGAAGGAGACCAGCAAATGGCCCTCGACCACTTCACACCCCCTTTTGTGGGCTCCAGGAACATTAGAGTCCATGTTACTTGCACTATGCTGCCCAACCCCCCCCCCCAACTGCCTGGTTTCAACAGGCAGCAGTCCGCTCTCCTCAGGGGATGATGCCTTTCTTCATTCCTCATGGAGGAATGAATGCTTTTTCTCCCTCATTGCAAATATCTTCCCACCACTCGGCTCTTAAGACTGAGGAGAGCGCACTGCTGCCTGCTGAAACCAGGCAGCCGGGAGGGGCTGGGTGGAGTAGCGCAAGTAACATGGACTCTGATGCCACTTGCGACGTCCCTTCCCCTGGAGCCCACAAAGCCGGGGATGTGAAGTGGATGAGGGCCATCCTTCAGGGGATGGTGAGGGCCATCCTTCAGGGGATGGTGCCTTTCTTCATTCCTCGTGGAGGGTGACCCCTCCCCAGCTGCGTTTCTTGCCTGTTTTTCTCCCTCATCATAAATATCTTCCTGCCACTCTGCTCTAAAGGCTGTGCAGCTCTTGCCCAGGAATTTACAGTGGCCTTTCAAGCCATGGCCAGACAGCCGCACTGGCAGTGGCAGTCTCTTCCCCTCCCCTTGTCCCTTCCTGGGCACAGAGGGAGGGAGGGAGGAAGGAGATGGGGGGGAGGGAGGGAGGGAGGGAGGGAGGAAGATCAGAATGAGAAGCAGGAAGGCAGGGAAAGAATGAGGGTAGGGATGGAAAGAGCAAGGAAGGAAGGACATTGGAATGAAAGGGAGGAAGGGTCTGAGGGAAGTCCTGCCTTACCACTTGGCCACCAGCAACCCTTTTGCCATCCCCTTGTCCCCTCCTCCTGGCCTATCCTGATGGTCTCCCATCCTATCGCTAAGGATGATTTGGTTACAAAACCGGGTCTCCTCACATGGAGAGGGAATGGGTCTCCCTCTGACCCAAGCATTTTGCCCTCCTGCACCCACCATGAGCAACTTGGCCAAGGAAAGTGGGCACATCAGCAGCAGCAGTCTCGAGGAGGTAAGCACAACCAGGCACCCTCTCAGGGAAGTGAGGCTGGAGTGGGTTGGGCTGCAGGCTCCTGGTGCCTCAGGAACTCGAGGGCCAGGCTGGATGCTTACCCTCCACTACCCAGGGCACCAGGCAGTGCACGCCACTGTCTGGGAGTCCCCTGCACGGCCCCAAAGGGACAGCGAGGCTCCTCCGGTGGACCATGGCCTGGCACCTACGGCAGTCACACACCCCTCCACCAGAGACCCCCAGATATCCCCCACAGCCCCAGCCATACCCCCCACAGATGCCCTGCAACCTGAGCGACGTTGAGCTGGGCCCTGGCCATTGATTTCGCTTATCAAAAAGTTGTAAAAGGTGATCACATGACCCTGGGACACTATGACCATTGTAAGTATGAATCAGTTGCCAAGCATCCAAATGTAAATCACATGACCCTGGAGATGCTGCAACAGACATAAGTGTGAAAAATGGTCATAAGTCACTTTTTTCAATGCCGTTGTAACAAGTCACTAAGTGAACTGATGTAAATAAAGGACTGGTACTTTATCACTTTTTTTTCTTTTCTTTTTTCTTTTTTTTTTGGTCATCAAATTTTTAATACCTTGCCAGGTGACTGGTGGTACTCGAATATTGCTGTATCCTAAAGTGGTACAGTCGGTGAAAAGGTTGAAAAGCCCTGATTTAGATTACATTTGAAAAACATACGGGTCTATAATTTAATTTATTAAAACATATATTAAATATTTAAGGTATGAGCACTTCAATTACAATTTATTTATTCAATTTCTATGTTGTAGTTGATTATCTTTTTGAACATACAGTGGCTTATGTCATTTCAGACAGCAAAATAAATTACACTGCCTACATTAGACTGTATTAGTTTCAGAAAACACATGAGGGTCTGACATGAGGAAAAGAGCTGCCTGGAATGGGTTATATGTAGAAGCTCTCTGAACAGACCTCTGTACTTTCCTACACTGATTTTCAGATCATAAACGTAAGGCATTAAGCTCCTGTTCAGCACCAGTCAGATAAACAAGTGAAATCATAATGGCCATTACAGACAATAGCTCCTGTGTATTTTAACTCTGAAACAATAGATGTTACAAAAACAACAACAGTGGACAATACTGGGCATATGGAACCTTTGTTAGAACACGCTTGATTTATATTACTCCTTCCCCGAGATGAAAGCTAGCACATGGAAATTCTCCTCTCGTTTTTATGATCACCGCAACCTATAATGTACTTTTGTATTATATTTGAATTGTTGTTATCTGGTTTCTTCTAGCACACTGCAGCTGGTGCCGAAGGAGGAGGACAGTCACTGGTTTCTCCGGGTAGCTGCCTGGAAGACTTCAGAGCCACCCCATTCATTGAATGCAATGGTGCTCGGGGGACCTGTCACTACTTTGCAAACAAATACAGTTTTTGGCTTACCACCATTGACCATCAATTTCAACACTCACCTTCTTCAGATACTCTCAAGGCTGGACTCATCCGAACACATATAAGCAGATGCCAAGTGTGTATGAAAAATTTGTAAAATAAACAACCCCTCCCCCCCAAAAAATGTCACTTCAAAGTGGCATGGATCAGATTTTGTTGGTGCTTATTTAACTTATTACCTCATCATTTGAACACAAGTATTATCTGGAAGAACAAACACTGCAAGTACATATAACCATACAACTGTTCAGCCTTCGTTCATGTATTTGTCAGTTTGATTTTACCTGCTGCAAATAATACAGTCTGTTATGAGAATAAAACAATAGACAAAATTTCATTATTAAATACACTTGCTGTCATTTAAATCTGATTTACTGTCAGATCATATTTATCTTGTTTTCTATGTGTAACTGAACACTATAGTCGTTGAATATTAAATAAACATTTAAATACAAATGCAAACTGTTAGAATTTAGGATTTTAAACTGAATTTAGCAAACTCATATTGTCAAAATGGAAATGCCATTTCAACATCCTCAAAACAATCAAAGAGCTGTATGCTTGCTCTAAGGGAGTCCTGAGGTCTTTCATTACAAATCCAATAGAACTACAATGTTTTGTGACTGAAGGAAACATGCACGGAATATACTTTTGTTACAATTATATTTCAAGGCCTTTTATTTTTATTCATTGTTACTTTATTAAACATCTGTTGCTATTAATGCCTAATTATTTCTGCAGAGTCTGCAGAGAATGAACAGTAAGCTTTTTTTTGTGTCACTTGACTTTTTTTTAATGCAATCTTATATTATTCTATGCAGTACCCTCAATGGATAGACATAGCACATTAGACCAGAATTCACTTATCTTAAATATTACTTTACTATGGCTTGGAGATAAACAATCTATGGTGATTTAGATGTTTATATTCTAGCTGGATTGATGAGTCATGGTGGTTTGGAATCCATATCTGAAAGTACTTTGCCTATTTAGGCAAACAGTACTTTGCCCAATTCTGTTCAACCATTGTTGGGTATCACAGAATCTATGTCATAATAATCTCATAATTTCAGGAATAGTACAAAAGGAAGGTGTTTATAAAATTATACCTTGCAGCTTCTCCAGTTACAATTATAGCTACAGTCAAGAAACACCCCACTAGAGAGTACCATTTAGTAAGAGTTGTGAGTGCCCATACTTAGGACTGTGGCATTTGTCATTCTTCCCAATGTAAGGATGATAAAGAGAGACTCAATATCAGAAGGAAGTGAGTGACAAAAAAAAGCATCTCCACCCAGAAGGAATTAGGAATGTACCTGGGAAAGTGAGAAACATACTTTTCTCATAGCAGTGAACCAAAGCTGTGATCATGTGCATACTTATCTGTACAAATGAAGCTGGACTGGCTTCCAAGTAAACATGCATAAACTTGCTGAGTAAATCAGTTTCTATCCCCAATTCCTTCACCAGTATGGACAAGCAGATGAAAAGGAAGCAGAATTAGAACCTCAACACTGCAAGTGGCAACAACCCACTTTTGGTGGCAGGTACCGGGCAGTTGCCCAGACTCATCTGTAATTGGGCACTTAGGACTTCCCACTGTTTCCCAGAGTGTTTCCTTCCCAAGCCAAATCCTGAATAAGAAATGCTCCAATTTCCTTTCATGTGTTTCTCCTTTTTACTTATGATCACAGTGTTTTATTTTGTATGGTAAATAAAAGTATCAACTTTTTCTTATTGAATTGGTACAAGTTTTACAAGACATGACTTAAATCCTAAAAAAAGAAAAAGAATCCCATGTAAAGAAATAACCCATATATGGTCTGACTTGAAGGGGACAGGGCAAGAGAATCCAGGGAGCTCTTATTTATTTCAAAGGCTCTGGCACTTCCAACTTCACCATCTAGTAGCAGCATAGAGGTTGCATTGGAAATGTGCATATCTAAGGCATCACCCTTAGACGCAGAGCATATAATCACACATTCAAATCCACTTAAACACTTCACATTTAAGGAAATCTTGTGGATCTATTTCTTCCATATCTGATAAAGACTGAAAAAAATTCAGAGTTAGGAAAGCAAAATGTGGATTTAGAGGCCCAATGAATTTTTATGGATTTGTAGGCCATGTTCTTCAGTCTCCTTCCAATTCTCATTACTATTAAAATTTATTTCATCCAAGGATGAGCCCAGCACTGTTATTTTGCTGCCAAGTCCTAAAATAAATACCATAATAATGTACCATATTTGAGATTCAGAGACAAGACAAAATATATATATTCCAGGTATACTTTAGCCCGTAATCTCTAGTTTTATGAATTACTATCACAAAGGTAATTAGTAAATTTTATTGCTAATATAAATAGTCTAAAAAATAAGCAAAGGTAAAGAGCTGTTTTGTGTCAATAGATTGTTTGATCAGCCTCATAATAATTTCTTCCACATTCTGCAATGATAGATTTCTGTAGATTTGTAGAAAAAGTAATCTTTCTAACAAGGAAAAATCCAAGTTGATATTTTTATATATTTCCTCAACAACAGCAGCACTGAAAAATCACTGCTGTCACTGATACATTGTTATCACTGATTACAACCAAAATATTTAAATAATTTTGATTCTCTAACAATCAAGTTCTGTTATATATATTGCAATCATCTCCATACCAAAACACATCATTTTCTTCCCTGGCCTCACACACTTTTACAAATTAATGTTCCCCCAGCCATGTACTTACCCACTTTTATGACTCTTATTATTCATAATTTAACAAAAAAAAATGCTTAAATAATTTCACCAGAATCTGATCTACTACTGTAATAACCAAAAATATTTACTCTTACTGATTTAGAACATAATTCATCAAATTCCTGGAATTTCAAAGTTTGAAGCTAATACTGTAGTACATTTATAAACATTATTAGTCCCAATACCACCAATTCACCACTGAGTTAAAATCGGCCTAAAATTGCAGACTACTTTGTAAGTTCCTTCAGGTACATTTTGTTATAGGAGAAATGGGAATACATTTTTTGCCTAACAACCAATGTCTGGGCTATATTGATGTTGACTCTATCTAATACCATTCTATTGATCTGACTTTCCTCTTTGCTCTGGCTCTGGTGGCCACAACCATGCAATTAATGAGGAAGAAAAGGGAAGAACTGGTTTGCTACAATTCTTTATTTTGCTGAAAAAATATGGTGTAAAATAGCTGATCAATCTCTACCTCCTTCCTGAAATCTATTTCTTCATGTATAAACTCCTCCTTACTACATAAGTGAATGCCACATATCAAAAGTTTATTGCCAAAACAGATACTAAAGATTCATGTGTAAAACAGCATACAGTATCATAAATTTAATGTGGAGGGAGCAAAAAAAAATCACAGTTACTGGGCTTTAAAAGCTTTCAATAATTGACTCCAAGCTCCCCTTCGCTGAAGTTTTTTCTCATTACATCATTTAATTGTTACAAAAACCCATTCTTATAGAAAATGCAGTTTATCTGGCTGGCCTTGTTATTTTTGCACTGTTGTCTTTATTCAACATTTTTTTTGCAGTAACACTTTTGCATTGTTGCAACACTTTTCTGCATTGTCCTTCAATTAGTGTAAAAATGCATTGTTATCTGCAGCATGCAGTTATCTGCAGCATGCAGTGTGTGTGTTTTTAGCAGTCTTGCAGTTATTTAAGTCTACAGTTTGTGGCAAGCCTTCAGCTTTTTGTTGCAAAATTACCGGTACCACCATTTCAAATACAGTTTCAAAAAGATGGTCTACATTGTAACCAGTTTTCGCACTAGTTTCAAAACACATTTTTTCTGCTGCTGGTGCATTTACCTCATCCAACATTTTATACTTGAGGATTTTCCTATAAAATGCTACAGCATCATTCGTATGGATTTGTTTTTTCACCTTTGTAGAAATGGAAATATTGGAGGGCTTCTCAAACTGATGCTTGTCTTCTGATTCTGTCAAAGAGGCACACGCATCTGTCAGGTCAACTTTGTTCCCGGCAATAACAAAGAGGCAATCTGGGCTGGCAGAATCTGTTAGTGCCAAGAACCTATCCTCAAGTTCCACCATGCTCTGTTGGTTAGTTACATCATATGTGAGAATAACAGCTGCTGCTCCTCGGCAGTACATGGATCCAAGGCCGTGGAACTGCTCGCGACCTGGAAGAAAGAACACAATACTGAAAGATAATTCGGGGGCTGGAGGCTAAAGCATGTGAAGAACAATTGCAGGACCTGGGTATGGCCATGGCATAGGGCCAGGTTACTTACAGGACCGCATTCTGCCGCACAGCTCCCAGAAACCGGTGAGGTCCCATAGATTGGGCCTCCTTCAGGTCCCGTTGGCCAGACAATGTCGGCTGGCGGGCCCTTGGGGAAGGGCCTTTTCTGTGGTGGCTCCGACCTGGTGGAATCAACTTCCCCCCGAGGTTCGAACTACTCCCACCCTGCCGGCCTTTAAGAAGGCCGTTAAAACCCTCCTGTTCCTGCAGGCCTGGGGCTGATGTCCCCGGGGAGCCAGGATATGATCGGACTCGCGGTATGACTGCTTTATTTTATTGTTTTATCATTGTTTTAACTTTGTACGCCGCCCTGAGTCCTTTGAGATTGGGCAGCATATAAACACTGAAAATAAATAAATAAATATAAAAAAATCTAGAGAAAAGAAGGATGAGGGGGGTGACATGATAACAGCATTCCAGTATTTGAGGGGCTGCCACAAAGAAAGGGGAGGGGGGGTCAACTTATTTCCCAAAGCACCAGAAGGCAGGACAAGAAGCAATGGATGGAGACTAATCAAGGAGAGAAGCAGCCTGGAATTAAGGCAAAACTTCCTAACGGTGAGGACAATTATCCAGTGGAACAGCTTTGCCTTCAGAAGTTGTAGGTGCTTCATCACTGGAGGTTTTTAAGAATAGATTGGACAGTTATTTGTCCAGAACAGTATAGAGTCTCCTGCTTGTGCAAGGGGTTGGACTAGAACAGTGAACCTCACCCTTTTGGGCACCAGGGACTGGTTCATGGAGAGGTTTTTCCATGGACGGGAGGGGGCGTGGTTTTGCATGCCGCCTGCATCCCGCAGATGAAGCTTCGCTTGTTTGTTCAGCCCCATTTCTGGCATGCTGTGGCCCAGTGCCAGTCCATGGACCGAGGGCTGGGCACCCCTGGACTAGAAAACCTCCAAGGTCACTTCCAATTCTGTTATTCTGTTAAGTAAAGAATGCTAGCTTGACAATAAAAAATAGTCTTAATATGAATTTCTGAATTTTCCCAACAGTTCTGTTGTACTTTTCCAACAACTGGCCAGTATAAGGGAGAGATTTCCATTACTGAAATCTATCCAGTTCAAAGGGGTGTGTGTGTGTGTGTGTGTGTACACACAGATACATACACACACAGCTTTGAACTGGACAGATTTCAGTAAGGGAACCGTCAACCGTCTCCCCGTTATACTGGCCAGGAAGATAAGGAAACTTTGTCCACCACACCACCCTAATTTATAATCCCCAAAAGAGGTTGCTGCTGCTATTCCAAAATAAAAACTTAAAAATCCTGCGTACATTACTGCTACTGACGCAATAGCGTTAAAATTTCTTTTGGAAAAGATGCTTAAATTATGCCAGAATCCAAAATAACTCTTGGATGTTTCCAAAAGCTGAAATGTTGGGCCTAAGCTAAAATAGGAGCCAGGCGCTGGAGTGAAAACCCTTCCACGGAACTGAGCGGGCGCGGTGCCGGAAAGAGACACAATCCGGTCGAAAGGATCGCTCAGCTCCCGCGAGCGCCGCGGAAGGGCTCCTCCGACCGCAAACGCTGACTTCCCACGGCGGAGCGAGTATGCGCGGCTAGCAAGCAGCGGTGGGCGTGTCGGGCTGCTTTTCCGAAGTTGGCAAAGTTAGCCGAGCGCGATGTCTCGCCTCTTGTCCCGCGCACGGTCCGCTCGACCTCGGAGGAAGCCCTTGACGCCGCCCCGCCGGGGAAAAAAAAAAAAAATCGCCGACGTGGCCCCCGTCGCCGTTCACCTGCCGTGTCCCAAATCGAGATGTTGTGGGGGCCCCACTGCTTGAGGTAGAAGGCGCCCCCGACGGTGCTAACGGTGTCCTGGAAGCGCCGCTCCATGTAGCGGTGAAGCAGCGACGTCTTGCCCACGTTCATGTCGCCCAGCAGCACCACCTTTCCGTCGGGCTTCATGTTGACCCGCCGGGCGTGATGGCGCAGCCCCGTCCCCCCGGCGCTCCTGGAGTTCCTCGGAGAAGAGAGGCGGAGTTGCGCTTTCGTTCTCCGAGGGCGGAGGTGAAGAAGGGAAAGGGAGGGCCGCAGGACGATCGGCGGCGAAAGCCCTATGGGGAGAGCCGGACGCTCGCAGGCGCTCTGAACGGCGCGAACCGCACTCGCCTCCTTCTCTCTGGAACGCGGCTAAGCAATTAGCGCTGACGATGATGACTCGGCCATGGTTTGCTTAATCGTGATTTACTTACTGACTAAACCGCAGTAGAATTGTGGGTGACAAAGGACAGGGACTGAGTTCCTTAGCACAGCTGTCAAAACCGAGCAAGCCTCATTATGATATACTCTATTTTAGAGTGTACTTCTGTATTAAGTTTAAAGATGTGACAGAATATTTCAAAATCGTTTTAATGGAGAAATATGAACTAAAATAAGCAGCTCGCTCTCCGACCCACACACTTACATAAAGCAGCAATATAAATTGCCTCGTTTTCTCTTATTTCTTTGATCATTACATTCCCTTACAAAATCCATTTATCTTTCATAACACTTTCTCTAATTCTAATGGAACTCAAGACTAGTTTTTTACAGACCATCAGAGAGCTCTTCTTATTTTCTGTGGAGATTTCTTTAGTGTAACTTGTTTCTGTGGAGTAAGTCATGTACTGAATATAAATGGTTTTACTTTTGAGTAAACATCCATAGGATTGTTATGCACCATGAAAGAGCAACAGTATGATACCTCAGTCAATAAGGAAAACTGAATAGGTGAAAAATGAGATACAGTATAGGTCAGTGATGGCGAACCCTTTAGAGACCGAGTGCCCAAACCGCAACCCAAAATCCATTTACTTATCGCGAAGTACCAGGGCTGCATTAGCATTGTGGTGCCCCCAGAGGGGGCAGGGAAGCGCCTCTGAGTGCCGCCTCTGGCACGCAAAAACTGGGGGTGCAAAAACGGCTGCCGCCACACTGCAGGATGCAGATACAAGGTGCTGCATCATGCAAGAATGGAGCAGGGCTAGTGAGTATCACGCAGGCACAAGCCCCATCCCATTTGCAGTGTAAAATGCTTCCCCCTCCCTTTTCTTCCAGTTCAACAATGGTTGGTGACCTCTGCTCTACCACCTCTACTCAAGCTTGCTAGTTGGTCGCTTTGCCTCCTTTGTGCTGGGTGGGGCTCCTCTGGGTGGTGGTGGCGGCCTGCTGGACCTGCTGCTGGCGGTGGTATGCGTGCCAACACAGGGGGCTCTGAGTGCCACCTCTGGCACACGTGCCATAGGTTCGCCACCACTGGTATAGGTAGTCCTTGACATATGACCATAATTGAGCCTGCAATTTTGGTCATAAATTATGATGGTCATTAAGCAGCTCACCATGTGACTGATTTTATTACCTTTTTAAAAGTGAATGAGGATGGTACGGTGGCACAGTGGTTAAGACTCTGGGCTTGGTTGGAAAGCCGGCAGTCTAGGTTTGAGACCTGAGTGCCATGCGATGGGGTGAGCTCCCGTCCTCGCCCCAGCTCCTGCCAACATGCAAATATGAGTAGATAAAAAGGTATCACTTTGGTGGCAAGGGAACAGCCCTGTCCGGAATAACCAGCTTAGATGGTTATTAACCCAGTTATAATTCTATGTTGTTGGATCTGGCTGTGCCCAAATATAATAGCTAAGGGTTAATTCGTTTAAGAAATTCAAAACCCCTGCCTATTTATTCTAATCCTGTCTCTATCAAAATGTTAGATAACAACCACCTTCTGTTAACCTCTCAGTGTGAATTGTTACATTATGTTATGCCCCCCTGCAAGCAGTTTTTACATGACCTCTACTGGGGGGGGATGGGGGGAGGAATTTCTCTATCTTCACACATTGTGTAGCCTGTCATTTCATCAGAAAGTAAGGACTAGATTTGATAATGTCACTATCCTCTTTCCCATTAAACAGAATAGCAATAGTTGAATAGCAATAGGCATGGAGCTGAATTTATTCAGCTGTATCCTATAAGGTGGCTGAGAGGAGTTTTTCTGATGACACTGGGGTAAATAAAATTTAATTTTGAAAATCCAGGAGGAAAAAAATGAGGGAGGGCAGTTGAAGGACTGTAATTCAGAAACTATAAATGTAATGCTGTACGTAATTGTGTATTTTTTTTTGACTTCCTTGATAGACTCTTGGAAAAATGATAGAAATAAAAGATACTCCAAGGCAGGGGTGTCAAACTGCTGGCAATCGAAAAAAAGTTGTGATACATTCGACACATCATGTGACATTGCAAGTTTGACACCCCTGCTGCAAGGCAACGCATTTACCCAGTATCCATAGCTGGGGTGCAGAAGGAAGAGGTTGCCATTACCTTCAATTCTTGTTGCAGACTTCATAAACCGTCAGCAACTGTGCAGAGTTATGAGTTTTGCTTGATCCAGTGCAACCCATTTACCCTGTTGTGAACTTCAGTCCTGGTTCACAGTAATCATATGCATTATGTGAGGCCAGTTTCCTTTTGAGGAAAAGAGGGAAGCAAAGAACAGTGGGAACACAGCTGTTCTTGTTTCTCTTTGTCATCTGACCACATTGAACACCCCCATGGCATAGTGAGTGCTATGCTTTCTTCCTTTTTCTTTCAGCATAAAGCAGAATTAGTTGCTAAAAGCTACTGACCTCATGTTCTTTGTGTATGCATTGTAAAGGCACCTGATTGGCTTTTATGTGTTTGTGCTGAACTTTTAATCACATATGTAATCAGCAGCCATTGTATTTTGCTATACTACAATTATCTGGTTATATTTGTATCCACTGTACCTTTGTGTAATTCATATAGGTAAGTTGTGTTGTGTTTTTGGCCAGGTCAGGTCTGGTTGGCAAAACTTTAGATGGCAACAGAGAGTTAGGGTGTTTTATATCTCTTTGCTTCCATTTACTGTCCATACTGTCTATAATAGAACTTTTGCAGTTCTAGTGTTAAACCGCTACTTTGGTTTCCCAATGTTGAAGTCGTGCTACTTCAACATTCAACAGGGGAGTTATATTGTAATGCTAAACAAAGCGGGGAGGAGGAACCCTCGTATTTAAAATGCTGAAACCTTTTTAAAGCATTAAAGATTTTAAAACATTTTGTCGGAAGACGCAGGGCAGGTCCCCGCTCAAACGGCTTCGCTTTACGGGGTTGCTACAAATCGATTCCTTCCAGCAGCGGCCTCTTCCGCAGGTGTCCCGCTGTACAAAGACGGCACGCTCAGATATGGCCTCGCATTGTAATTGCTGGAGTATTCGTAAAAGCCAATATTTATTTTGAATCGCGTCTTCCACGTGCAAAAAGGCGGATGCTAGCATGACCTATCGCGGAGCTCTTAAACTACTTCCCGACGATTTCCGATACGCCCTCGTCATTTCCGACAAAGGGGGTAGTGTCAGAGGAGCCGCGAAACCTTCTCGCCAGGCTTTTGTTGCCTTTGTTGCTTAAATCTTGCCTGGGAGCCGCCGGTCCTGCGCACACGCTCACCCGCGGGTGCAGGGGAACGCTCTCCCCCCCCCCCGGCCTTTTTGTCCTTTGGCCACTGGTGACGTGGAGCTGCGCGCTTTGCTGTTTTGCTCAGCTCAGCCCAGTCGGCCGGGGCGGCGTTTGCGGGCGAGGCCTGGGCCGTTTTCAAGAAAAAGCCGAAGCGATGAAAGGTAGCGAGAGGCGGGAACCGGGACCGAGGGAGGGTTGCTGTTACGTGAAAGCATCACGCTTGAGACGCTGACTTTGCAGCTGAATTTATATATTTATAAATTTATATATTTATGTTTTCTTTAATATGATATATACATGTTAACTCAATAGATTTTGACCATTGATTAGCAACAAGACGTGGAAATGGTTTATAGCCTTCTATTTTTAAAGCATGATTTTTATGCTATATTTAATGCACGTTGAATATCTCCTGTTAAAATCACGCTACAATCATTTCTCTCCCCTTCGCCAGGTAAATTCCATAATTTTACATATGCTTTGAAAAAGTATCTTGTATTGTTTTGAATTTTCCACCGTTCTTCACTGTTGGGTAGCTCTAAACTGTAATGTTAGGTGCTCGCCTGACAGTAACCAGCCAAGAGGCAGTGAAGGCCTTGTTTTGTTTATTGCAACAAATGGAGAGAGAAGCTTAACAAAGCTTGGTTCTCTCCAAAGTTTATCATTTCAAACCAACATCTTTATACATTTCCTGCACCAGCCACCACTTCGCTCCTCGTTCCCCATTGGCTGAGGTACTATGAGGTTACACTCTTTCCAACCACCTTCTACATATTTCCTGTTACATACTAAATCAGTGGTTCTCAACCTGTGGGTTGGGACCCCATTTGGGGTCCAACGACCATTTCACAGGGGTCGACAAACAATGCAGTCCGCCATTTTTTTCCCCTTTTCCTTAGCTGTACTACTCCCTTTTATTCTATTGGCTTTTGAACCAATAGAGTCTAATTCTATTGGCTTTCAAAAGCCAATAGGAATTGTCCAGGCTGTCTCTGCC
The DNA here is from genome assembly GCF_016545835.1 of Crotalus tigris. Lineage (NCBI taxonomy): Eukaryota > Metazoa > Chordata > Lepidosauria > Squamata > Viperidae > Crotalus > Crotalus tigris. Next base: position 3,535,073 of record NW_024100510.1, read on the forward strand.
CTGCTGAGCCCGCCAAAAGTCCATTCTGTAAACGGTGCTGCACCAGTTGAGTAGTCCTCGACTTACGACCGGTTGAGTAGTCCTCGACTTACGACCGGTTGGGGGGGTCGCAGCATTAAAAAGGTTGAGAACCACTGTATTAAATCATACATCCCATGTGCATTTCAATTAAGAGATAATATATGCAAAGTGTGTCTAATAATATTCAATAGGATTTTGAGCATGCTGTATTTGTTTTTGAATTCTGGGATATTTTATGGCTTCTTAGAACAATAGATTCTTTCCTGGTATTCAGTTTTAGTTTTGTCTTTCCTGTTATCCAATTCAGTTTTAGTTTTGCTTTTCCTGTTTTTCAATTCAGTTTTGCCTTTAAGCAAATTAATTCCTCTTACAATGTTACATTTTGAAGACCATTCACTTAATCCTATTAGTAGTATTCTGTGAAGGAGAAATCATTTCTTTTGTCTGCAGAATACATATTGTATATCGTACACTCTTTAAGTCTATGCTATATTTATGTAATACACATTCATAGGTGTTTATGCTAATCCATACTAGGGAGTGAGGTGGGATTAAGATGTCAGCTATCACCAAAAATGTAAATGAAAACGTTTTTTTTGTTCACAGTTGACGCAAAAAGGCTCTGGAAGCACATGGAAAAAAATAAAATAGACAATATATTTGAGTGTATGCACAAGGCATTGTTGTCTTTGCAGCAGAAGATCAAAGATGGAGCTGCAACAAGTGAAGGTTAGACATCTTTGTAAATTATCACACCTGAATTGAGAAATTAATGAAACAAAACTCATAGTCAGTTTTGCAGGTATTAAGTAACGTGTGCTATGCAGACAAGTTAAACTTGCAATATTTTGTCTATGATACAGCCGTGCAGTGTTTACAGCTGAATTTAGTAAGCAAACCTATTTTTTCTGCTGTTCATCACATTGATTTCCTATGAGATAATTGGTAAGAGGTTGCATGCCAGTGACGGGAGTGGACTGAAGCCATGGAGCCATTCTTTCTGCTCTCTGTCTTGCCTGTTTCTCTTCCTTTCTCCCTGTCCAGTGAGCTTCTGGCAAAAAGATTAGAGTACACTGCATAAGATGCATCATTTACACAGGGCTTTTGCAACCCATGAATGTCACTATAGGTTTTTACTCTGAACTTAACTAGAATTAACCCACCATGATCTCCTTTGCAAGTATATTGTGAATTTATTTAAATAAAGGATGAAGACAGTAGTTTTCCCCATTGTGCAGAAGGTTTTCTTTAAAAAAAAATACAGCTTTTATATAGCTTCTCTGATTTTCAGCTCTTTGAGGAGAGATATCAGCTTAAGGGTGGAACCAGTTAGATGAAAATTTAGCATGCCTCCCTTTATTCAGGATATCTAATCAGATTCTAGTTAATCTTTATTTGTATTTATTTATTTGTGTACCTTAATGTCTGGGTTGACTCCTAGCATGTCACTGCAGTTTTCTTGGCAAAGTTTTTTGGAAGTGGCTTGCTATTCCACCTTCATAGGCCCAAACTTGCCCAGCTGGCTTCATGCCTAAGGCATAATCTCCTGATTATGTTTTTGGCCTTGTTCTAAAGTCTTTAAAAGGAATGCTTTAATTTAGATTCTGCAATGAGCAAATTATTGACCTTGGTAGCTCCTTGCAGTTCTGATTCTGTGAAAATAATACATAAATAGGTGAAAAAAATGTTTCTGCACTTATGGAACCTATTTGTTCCAAAACATGTACCTGTGTTTGATATTAAGTGGTTGGGAATTATACTTAAGTCTCAAAATGTATGGAGAACTTCAGCTAACAGGTATCAGTCAAAAAGACCACTTTCCTGTTTATTAACATCTACATCATTTTAAAATGCTATATTTCAGTGCAGTTTTCTGTTTTTGTTATTTTAAACAGAATGCAATCAAGCTTTGGCACTTGTGAATCAGTTGGGTATGAATGACCTCTTACCTCTGGCGCATGGTATGAAAAATCCTATTGCTCCACTATGATAGATGATGATATTTATTCCTTTCTATAGGCATTAGCCTCTTACCTAGCCAGAAGAAAAGGCCTTACATATTGGCTTATGGCTGAGTTTTCTATAAGGGAATTAAGAAAATCAAGCCTGATTCCTATTGTCTACTCTCCATATTGGATTTCCCATTCCAGCAGATTCAATACTTGTGGTTTTAATTTTTCACAGAACGTAAACCTGGTACAGTCCTATCTTAAGAGGGACCCAAATTCAAATTTCATAGTGACAGATCAAAAGCTTTTTAGTAAACATTTTGGGAAAGCTGAAGCTGGTCAATTTAGTATTCACCAATTTCCCTTAGCAAGGCATATAATTTAATTTCTCGGAATTGGGTCAGAATGATATGTTGTCTAGTTCATTGTTACCAAGCCCTTCCAGATTTTGGATAGAAGAATTTACCTAGCATACTGCCTGACCTTTTTTTAGTGGAGATGGCTTTTACATGTGAAGCAGTTGCTTTTCCAATGATACGTGTCTGTGGATTTACTAATTGACAGACCTCTGCTAGCAGAATATTATGGAGTCAAATTCTTGCTGGTTTACCTTTTTTAACACTTATTGTTGTTTTATTAAAAGCCGTCTTTATCCATTGTTCATCACTTAAACAGGACAAAGAGTGCTCCTACTGGTGCATTAAATATAAGAGGAATGTCTTGCATCTATTTTGTCTTAAGCTTGATGTCTAAAAGTACTGAAAGAAATTCAGCGCAAAATCTGCCCTTCCGATAGGTAAAACCACACCAGACTCCATTTTGTGCAAATGTTTTTATGGAGTTGGAGACATCAAGGTTTGCTCTTTGATCCCCAAGTTTTCATTCTGCACGCACCCTCCAGCTTTTTGTAATCATGATAGTGACAGATTAATTTATGTGCACTGGAAGTGGGCTATATATTTCATGAACTCTGCGATGAGGAAGAAAAAGTGAATTCCTCCTCTATTTTGTGGCATGGAAGTATGAGGGTAGTTCATGCATAGTGCACTTTAAACATTCATGCTGTCAGTAACACATTGAACACAATGTGTGTGGGGGGGTCTGACACCTACAAAATATGGATGGGCAGAAATCATAATAAATTAACATTTAAAATACTTTTTGCCTGATTAATGATTCTATATTTTCATTAACATTAATTTTAATGATGCAATTAATAGTTTCTCAAATGCTTAATTGTGATAAATCTTAATTGTAATTTTAAATGTATACTTAAAGTTTTTATGTTCTTTTTCCTATTGTTGAAGAAGATAAGCATATATGCAATCCAGATTTACCTCTCTCTGCTCCAGAGAAAATTATAGAAGATGCTGGAGATGACTTTTCTTTGTAAGTAAAACTCTGTTAACCCATAAATTGTCTTTTTGCTGCTTTTAAATCAGAAGTTGAAACTTCATTTGGTAAATAAGGTGCACTAAATAGATTAGAGTTCTTCAGTCAAAATGACTGTTCTGAATATGAATTTCATCCTTTCCCATTATTTCTCTGTCTTTTTGTCTATTTACATAGGTCAGTGATGGCAAACCTTTTAGAGACCCAGTGCCCAAACTGCAACCCGAAACCCACTTATTTATCGCTGGGTGGGCGTGACCACGGTGGTCATGGCAGACTGGGTGGGCGGGGCCAAGATGGCGAGGGCCAGTCCCTTGCCATCTCCGGGGCATGGCATGCGTGCCCACAGAGAGGGCTCTGAGTGCCGCCTCTGGCATGCATGCCATAGGTTAGCCACCACTGACATAGGTTCTTTGTATCTTATTTTATCTTCTCTCTTTAGATTGTTTTTGGGTTTTGCCCTCCTCACCTACACTTCTCCAATTCATCTTCCCGACTGCTGACTGATTTCCTAAACCTTTTTCTCCCTGCTCTATTTTTTTCTAGAAATTGAAATGCCCTTGAATGGCAAATACATAATGATTTAACTGGTCTACTTCTTTTGGATACTAAGACTGCATAAACTAAACATTGCTGAATGTTTTATAATCACTGCAGGAGGAATTTGCCTTGAGTCTGTGTTGCCCAGTCAGCATAGTTCTCTGGGGCATTGTCTGTGGAGATTCTCAGTCATCCTGGTCACAATTGTCTCAAAGTTGCTTTTTTAAAAGGCAACTGGACTGTTTTTTCCTTGCCGAAAAAGAAGACTTTTTGCTTCTCATCCAAGAAGCATCGTTTCTTAGATGAGAAGTGAAAAGTCTTCTTTTTCCGCAAGGAAAAAACAGTCCAGTTGCCTTTTTAAAAAGCTCCTTAGAGATCTCTGTGGCTATGTGTGTCACTGATGGTGCCCAGGAGGCTAGGTGAGACACATCTTCCTTCCCCAACCCAGGAAGAGAGGCCAAAAGGAAGAAGAACGGGGAGGTGGGCAGAGTTCCTGGTCTCCTGTTGAGCATCTGGACACAGCATTTCCTGCAGTCCAGAATTGGAGTAGTTAAGCTCAGGCTTAACTTTCAAAATAAGATTATATTTTCACACTAGTAATCTCTCTCATTATTTTAATAAGTTTTATTCAGTTGTTTTTAGGCAAAATCTGTTCCATCAGCAAACACCCTATGTAAGCATAGTTTTCAGATTTGTGGATAAACAGGCTATTCCCACAGAGGCAGGTAGTTGTTCAGCCCAGGTTAGCTTTTGCTCATTAATTTGCCAATACTATCAATAACAATACTGCAATTTTTATGTCCATAAAACTTACTATAAGTGATAATGTAACAAGAGAATCCTTATAAACATATTTGTATCCTTCTTAGAAAATGTAGTTCATTGATAGAATTCAGGTGGGTTTTTTTTAAGTGTTTTGTGTTTTAGAGAGAACTTAGTGGAACTTAACAATATGAAAAGCGGGGGCATTACTACATAGATTAACAAAATTGTAGAAGTTCAATTTATAAATATTATTGGATCAAGATCATTGTGCTACTTGCTTAATGCAAATAATGGTGAAAGCTGCCTGAATAATAAATATCCAGCACCTCTGTCAGGATTTTAGCCTACCTAAGCCGAATCCAGCATAGAATATCTAAGGGGTTCAATTAATACAATAGCTATCTGCCACTCTTTTTTATGTTGATTCCCAACAGAATTCCTTTGCATTGAGATTATATACCAGCCTAGGCAGTTGTCACACATTCACATTTGCTATGAAGGTAGGATGTTTAAAAAAAAAAGCGTGCATCAGACATGGAGAAATTGAATTATCAGGTTCACTGAACAATATTATGTGTGAACAAATCCTAACATCTCACTGATTGCTTGACACTTTTTTTTTTTAATTTTTACATGTACGAATATAAACGGCAGACTGGAAATTAATGAGGGAATGGATTTAAGAACTGGAGAATCCGCAGAGACATCTTCCATGTTCTACCAGGATCATGTCTGTTCTAAGAAATGTCTTTCCAAACGGCCATGGGATTCCTACAAAGGGGAAAACCCTTTGAAGTTGCCAATGCTGTGTCACTTCCAGAGGTGGCATGCCAAAGCAGATTCTGGCTCAAAATCACACGATGTGATATACAAAGCTCCTTGTGGAAGAAGCCTGAGAAATTTCAAAGACGTGCAGAATTACTTATTTCAAACAGAATGCAGCTTTTTATTTTTAGATCACTTTTCTTTCAATACCTATGTGCAGTTATTCAGAAGCAGTCTGAGTCCCCAGGCATTTGTTATTGATACAGATATCAGCCAAGGGGCAGAGACAGTACCGGTATCATTCTGTAATGATATCAACCATGATCGGCTGCCTTGTTTTAAATATCGGAAGGCCTCTTGGCCCCATGGATACTTCTTAAACAACTTCTCCAACAGTTTTCTTGATTCCTGCAGCTGTACCGATGGTTGCATTGACAGGTGAATAATTGTCCATTTTTAAACAGCTTTTTGAATAAATTGTTTAAGTATGTGTGTAGTGATGAAACAATGGGGTGATGCCTGTCCGAATGAGATATGCCAAAAGTATGTTTCTTTAAAGAATGGCTTGTTAAAAGTATCCGTGGCTTCTACAAGATTTGAGATCAAACATAGACACTTGATTATTTTTGAATATTTATATTGCAGAACCTTGAAAGGGAAAGGTCAACTTGCATTGTAAAGGAATTATTTGTTGAAAGCCTTAATTTTTAAACTTAAGGAAATATCTTCCCTGGAATATGCAAACTTTTCTGTGTTATTGCTCTTTACTTGCATGTGAAGTGGTAGTGCATTAAGATGATTCTATGAAATTACATAAATGTGGAAATATGGCCATCATTGGAGAAGTCCATCAAAATTCCAAATGAAATACACCCAGGAAAGCACTTAAGTAATATATTTGCTTTCTCTAAAAATGTTATCACACCAGAATCCGGGGAATAAATGGGCTACGTTGCTTTATTTCATATCCTTATTTCCACTAGATCTACTGTGTGCTTTCTAGGTCAAAATGTTCGTGTCTGCTTCTCACTAAAAAGGCCTTGAAAGCTTCTATGTCTCCAAGAAATGGACCATCTCACGGTTATACTTATAAAAGGCTGGAGGAACCTATTTCCAGCGGGTAAGGAATACTATTGTTAAGTTTGTGCTGTTATGTTGTATCTAATTTACTCAGATGTTTCACTCATATAAATTCTGTTGCATTGCTCTTTTATATTATTATGGGTGGCCGCACAGTCAGCCAGATATTTAGGGTTAGGGTTTGGCATTTTTATCCACCCATGAGGCCTTCCCAAGGACCCAGGATAGGCATCTGTTGCTGTTTAATGATGTTAAAGGCATAAAGATATAAGCTGTTCCAAATAAATTGGAACTGCAATTTACAATTGACTTATATTGATTTTGCTAGTGCGGATGATGTTCAAGTGATGCTCCAGTTGGCTGTATATATAGGCAGTATTGAGTAGCAAATTTCAGACTGTTTTTCCATACAGTTTCAGATATTATTACTATTAACTACCGGTACTACTACTATTATTTTGGTGTCTTTGAGTCAGGGTTGATTCCAGGCAACTGCAGTTTTCTTGGAAAGGTTTTTCAGAAGTGGTTTATGGTTTGCCTACTTCCTGCTAGGGATGAGAGAGTGGGACTGGCCAACATCACCTAGCTAGCTTCATATCTAAGGCGGGACTAGAATTCATGATCTCCTGGTTTCTAGCTTGGTGCTTAATCATTATACCAGACTGGCTCTCCCTTTTAAATAACAGTTTATAATACAATTATTAGAAAATTTGTTTCTCATTTCACCAAGGAACTAAGGGGGGAGGAAATGCAAATTATATTGAAGAATCTAGGTTTAAGCTGGATATTGTGGTACACTCAAATGGTTAATGTGTTTGCAACCCAGGCTTAGACCTGAAAGTTATAGGCAGTTTTTAGAGCATTTTAATTGTCTTGAATTGACCCATTTACCTATTTGTGTTATATGTAAACCTGTCTTTCATTACGTACATGAGGAGCATTCTAACATAAAAGGTTGTAAAGATGTTGCTTTGGTCAGTGTTTGTTTTGAGTGTGCCTGATATCCTTGACTTATGAGTGTTCATTTAATGATGGTTTGAAGTTTTGATTAGTCTTGGGAAAAGTGCCTTATGACCTATTCTCAGTTACACCTGTTGCACCATCCCCATAGTCATGTGATTGTAATCAGATGCTTGGCACCTAGCTTGCATTTACAAGTAGTAAATGTCATGTGATCGCAATTTTCAACTTTTCCAACCAGCTTCCAACAAGCAAAGTAAATTGGGGAAGCCAGATTTACCAAATGCCCGCAATGATTCCCTTAATATCTGTGGTAAAAATAGTTGTAAAATTAGATCTAGTCATGTGATGACTTGCTTATGACTGCATCGATTTACAAAATCATAGGACTTGAAGGGACCCTGGAGGTCTTCTAATACAACCCCTCCCAAAAGCAGGAGTCTTCATTGCATCCTGAACAAATGGTTGTCCAGTCTTTTCTTGAGAACCTCCAGTGATGGACACCCTACAACAGAAATTCCCAATTGTGGTTATAAGTCAAGAACTACCTGAACTGTATTGTGTCTCTATATTGAGCCTAAGTAGAGTAGAATAGAGCTGGAGGGGACCTTGGAGGTCTTCTAGTCCAGTCTCCTGCTCAAGCAGGAGAACCTATACCATCTCAGTCAAATGACTGTCTAGCCTCTTTTTAAAAATCTCCAGTGATGGAGCACCCGCGATTTCTGGGGGTAAACTATTCCACTGGTTAATTGTCCTCACTGTCAGGAAGTTTCTCCTTAATTCCAGGTTGCTTCTCTCTTTGATCAGTTTCCACCCATTGTTTCTTGTCCTGCACGCTAGTGCTTTGGTGAATAATGTGACCACATCTTCTTTGTGGCAGCCCCTCAGATACTGGAATACTGCTATCATTTCTCCCCTATTTCTTCTTTTCTTTAGACTAACCAAACCCAAGTCCTGAAGCCGTTCTTTGTATGTTTTAGTCTCCAGGCCTTAGTTGCTCTTCTCTGAATTTTTTCCAAACTCTCAACCTCCTTTTTGTGATAAGGTGACCAAAATTGGCTGCAGTATCCCAGGTGTGGTCTTACTAGGGTTTTATAAAGCAGTACTAATACTTTGTATGATCTTGATTCTATGCCTCTGTTTATACAACCCAGGATTGTATTAGCTTTTTTGGCGGCTGCTGCACACTGCTAATGCATAGTCAAGTGATCGTCCAATAGGAGTATCAGTAAATACTTTCTCCGCTAAGGAATTCCAATAGTTGTTCAATCTAAAGAAACAATAAATAAACGTGTTCATCTAGGAATGCCAGTTGTTAATATATAAAGTGTACATTTTTAAAACATTATCCATCATTGTATATTTTAAGAATTCTCATGCGTTGCTAGACTATTTGTTGATTTCCATTTGCCCAGTCAACTGGGCCGAATCTTGTAATGTTCATACATTTGTTATTTTCTTTAAAAACCTGCTGTTTTGCAACAGTGTAGTAACTGAATTGTCTTGCCTTGTGTTCATATGCTCATTGCCTATTTTTTTTTTTTTCATCTTTCTCTGTCCAAGCAAACAGCATCCATATTGGAAGACCCAAAGGATTTAATGTGTGTGTGTGTGTGTTTGCGTTTGTGTTTGTCTGTGCTCACACACCCTTTTATGCTTTTCCTCATAATCCTCCTTTATCTTTGTGTATCAGAATTTATGAATGCAGCTTGCTCTGCAGCTGTGACAAGAACAGGTGCCAGAACAGATTGGTACAGCACGGCCTTCAAGTTCGCTTACAAGTGTTCAGCACTGGAAAGAAAGGCTGGGGAGTTCGCTGCCTTGATGACATTGACAAGGGAACATTTGTTTGTACATATGCAGGTAGAGCAAAAATATTTTAAGCACAGATGGAAACTGATTTTATTTTATATGTGTCTACCCTCATGCACATATTATACACACACACACACACAATAGAAGATTGAGTCATTGCTGAACATTTCAGTACTGAGTAAACGTTATATTCCAATGTTGAATTAATAATTGCATAAATATTGATTGATGTTAATTTGTTTCTGTAGGAACAATTTCACCATTTCTTCTGTTTTCAGGCTGTGTGGTTAATTAGGTATCTCAAATAGATGCTTTACTTATAAAAAAAAGTGTTTAAAGAAATCAGTATTCTAGTTGTGATTTTATTTTACTTAAAAATAATCTTTTCTAGCATCTTGTCCTAACTGACTAGGCAATATTCTCTCTGCGAAGCTGTCTGCAGAACTAATATTGTATTTTGTTTATTTTATTATTTTTATACCACCTTTATTACTTTATAAGTAACTCAAGGTTGTGACTATACATAATATTCCTTCCTTCTCCTTTTTTCCCCACAACAACAACCCTGAGAGGTGAGTTGGGCTGAGAGAGAAAGTAACTAACAAAGTCACTCACCCGGTTTTCATACCAAAGGCAGGACTAGAACTCACAGTCTCCAGGTTTCTAGCCTGGTGCCTTAACCATCAACTGGCTTGACCCAGCCTCTTAAACAGCTTTATTTCAGGGTCATTGTTATGTCCTCTTTCATAGCTATCTGTGATATTATAATTGCTTTAATTGTATATTATATTAGAATTTTTAAATATATGTGAGCCCCTTCTCCCCACCCCCAAAGAAATGTGCATGACATAGTGAATACCACACTGAAAAAAATGGAGCTGTTTAATCAGCAAATTGCGTTTTAGAGCTTTGAGATTTATGAAATGCTCCAGTTGGTTTGGAACAATCTTTGTAAGTAATAAAATATTTCAGTATATTCTCATCTGCTAAAAGGGAGGGCTCTTCTAGCATCATCCTGTAGGGCTATTTTAGTCCCTGACAGTTTTCCCTTTCCCACATCTGACATAATAGCATCCGGGAAACTCAGAAGTGCTTCTAAAGTTGTGCATAGTTTTTTTTGAAATTTTAGTTTGCAGTCATATTTGCACATAGTTTATCTAGAATGTAGAACTGTATCTCCAGAGCAGAAACCACTTCTTTATTTTTGGATGATCTGGTTTCACTTCCAGATCATCCAAAATTCACTTAAGCAAGTGGCTAAGCACTCAACCACTTAAGACTGCTATGTGAGGAAGAAAAATATCCAAGTATGTCCTCACTGTAAACTGTCCTTGTTCAGCCTGTTTTGTTTTTGTGGGAGGAGGTTTCATTTTTCTTGTGGCCACAGTATGCTAATGGGTTTCTTGTTTCTCATTATCCCACATAGACTTTATTTCTGTCAGTTTTTACCGTTGGCAATTACAGTTCAATGGAGTGATTAAAAAATAATGTTGTAATCTGAAATTAATATTAAATGTTGTATTCCTATCCTGTATTTAGATTTAGACTCTGTAACATATAAAATATATACAACTAGTAGGGCAAGGGGAAGTCCACTTTAGGCATATCTGACATATATTTTTTGCCCTCCTTAAATACTTCTCTGTTTTTACTGCCATACTTGGTATACATATTTCATAAATAGGGTGTTTTATTCTAGGGAGATTGATGTCCAGAGATGAACATTACCAGGGTAAAAATAGTGGTGATGTTGAAGAAGAAGTTACCAAGAATACCAACCAGAGTTTATTTTCAAGAAAGAGAAAACTGGGTACAGTCTGTTCTGATTCAGAAAATGAACTTATTCAGGACACTGGAAGACAACAGTCTTTACATCTGAATGCTGAAGGTCAACCAAATCGGTAAGTTAACAACAATTACATCTTTCAATAGTTATCATTGCTTCACTGTTTGAATCTGGATAGAGCCACTTTTATGGTCCATTTAGTACTGATTCGTTAATAGCATAAACATGTAATGTGTACTTCTAACAACACAAGCATTTAAAAATCCATGTTAGATCAGAATACATACACAATTGCTCTGAGTAAGCATGGCTGCTCTCCCCTTGATATTAAGTAAAGAGGGAGGAGTTTGTTAGGCAGTCTGATTCTTTGGTGGTAGTAAAGAAAGAGAAAGAAATTAAGCCCACCTATCAGACTCAGAGAAGATACAATCCAACTGAGAATTATGTGTTCAGAATAATAAATAAGAAAATGGTTAGGGAGCACCTGTCCAGCCTAGATGAGTTCAAATCGCCAGGACCAGATGGATTACACCCCAGAGTTCTCAAGGAACTGGCAGATGTGATATCGGAGCCACTGAACTATATTTTTCAAAGATCCTGGAACACAGGGGAACTACCAGAGGACTGGAAAAGAGCTGATGTAGTTCCCATCCTCAAAAAAGGAAAAAAAATGGATCCAGGAAATTACAGACCTATCAGCCTGACCTCAATACCTGGGAAGATCCTGGAAAAGATAATCAAACAACGAATCAACGAACACCTAGAGGCAAACAAAGTCATTACTAAAAGCCAACATGGGTTTGTCAAAAATAGATCATGCCAGACAAATCTTATTGCATTCTTTGACCAAGTGACAAAATTAGTGGATCAGAGGAATGCTGTGGACATAATTTACTTGGACTTCAGTAAGGCATTTGATCAAGTAGATCACAACCTACTACTTGACAAGATAGAAAAATGTGGGGTAGACAGAACCACCACCAGATGGATCCGTAGCTGGCTGACCGGCCGTACTCAGCGAGTGGTCCTCAATGGAACTGCATCTATATGGAGGGAAGTATGTAGTGGGGTGCCCCAGGGCTCTGTTCTGGGCCCAGTACTCTTCAACATCTTCATCAACGATTTGGATGAAGGGATAGATGGGGAACTCATCAAATTTGCAAATGACACCAAGCTGGCAGGAATAGCCAACACTCCAGAAGATAGGCTTCAGGTACAGAAGGATCTGGACAGACTTGAACACTGGGCACTAACTAACAAAATGAAATTCAATAGTGAAAAAAGCAAGGTTCTACATTTAGGCAAGAAAAACCAAATGCACAAGTACAGCATAGGTGGCACCATGCTCAATAGTAGTAACTGTGAGAGGGACCTCGGAGTTCTAGTAGACAATCAGTTAAATATGAGCCAGCAGTGTGCGGCAGCTGGCAAAAAGGCCAACACAGTACTAGGCTGCATTAACAGAGGGATAGAATCAAGATCACGCGAGGTATTAATACCACTCTTCAATGCCTTGGTAAGGCCACACTTGGAATACTGCATCCAGTTTGGTCACCACGATGTAAAAAAGATGTTGAGACTCTAGAAAGAGTACAGAGAAGAGCAACAAAGATGATTAGGGGACTGGAGGCTAAAACATATAAGGAACGGTTGCGAGAATTGGGTATGTCTAGTTTAACGAATAGAAGGACAAGGGGGGACATGATAGCAGTATTCCAATATCTCAGGGGCTGCCATAAAGAAGAGGGAATTAAGCTATTTTCCAAAGCACCTGAAGGCAGGACAAGAAGCAACGGGTGGAAACTCATCAAGGAGAGAAGCAACCTAGAACTAAGGAGAAACTTCCTGACAGTGAGAACAATTAATCAGTGGAACAGCTTGCCTCCAGAAGCAGTAAATGCTCCAACACTGGAAGTTTTTAAGAAGAGACTGGACAGCCATTTGTCCGAAATGGTGTAGGGTTTCCTGCCCGAGCAGGGGGTTGGACTAGATGACCTCCAAGGTCCCTTCCAACTTTACTATTATTATTATTATTATTATTATTATTATTAATAGTGTTAGAAAGTTGAAATTATTTTACATGTGCTTGAGGCAAATGACCAATTTCTTTCAAGATAAATTTTTAAGCTTAATCTCTACTGTGGCTGAGCCTACCCAAATTATTCCTTTGTTCATCTTGCCTCTCCTGATGCTTAATCCTCACCTCTAAATTTAACAATCCTCTATATTTTCTTCATTGTTGTGTATTCCTAAGAGCATTAAATATATCTTTTAAATGTCCATATATTGGGATGGTGGGGGAGGGGCCTCCAGGTGACTAAAGGGGAAAGCATTTTTCCCTTTATTTTATAACCATAATTGACACTAAAAAGAAAGTGGTAGCAGCAAATATTTGCTGAAAACAATAAATGTTGGATCATTCTAAAGTAGAGCAGGCCTAGTTGTGAAAAAGAGTCTTACAACACTCAAAGAAAGAAACAACATGCAACAAACAAACCCCTTCTGCCCAATCCTACCCACCAGAAGCAGCCCCATTAAAACTGAGCAATCGATTTCTCCCCTTAGAAGGAAACATGCAGACCCACAACCTCCCCCTCAAAGAAGACATGCAGACACCTAGCAAAGAAACAACTTCAAATAATCCTTAAAAAGTCACCTCAACAAACACACCTGAGACAAACAGAAAAGCACCTCAGATTGCACACACCCCCAAAAAAAGAAAGGAGAGCGTTGGTAATAGGAGATTCTATCCTCAAATGAACACAATCATCCATCCAAACGTACAATCCAGGGAGGTATGCTGTTTCCCTGGAGCAAAAAACAAAGATGTGGCTGAGAACCTAACCAAAATAATTAGGCCCACAGATTACTACCCTCTCCTCCTTGTCCACATTGGAATGAACAACACTACAAACAATCTGAGTGCCATAGTGAAAGACTACAAACAACGAGGCAACAAAGGTAAGCTAGGAGCACAAGTAGTGTTCTCATCAGTGCTCCCAACAAAAGGCCAACAACCATTGAGGGAAAAAGAATTTTAGAAATAAACCACTGGCTAAAGGTTGGTGTCACCAAGAAAACTTTGGTTTCCTGGATCACGGACTGCAGTTTCAACATGAGGGACGGCAAGGGATGGGCTACACCTCACGGAAACAAGCAAAAATGTACTTGGAAAAAGACTGGCCCAACTCATCAGGAGGGCTTTAAACTAAAATTGAGGGAGGTGGGTGACCAATCTCTAGAATCTGTAGAATCCAAAACCAATCACAAATCCCAAGAAAACAAACCAAACGAGGTAGGTAGTATTGAGAAAAAAGAAAAACTCAAACAACAATCAGGAGATACAGGAAATATACCCACGGACAGGCATAAAAGCCTTAAATGCTTATACACAAAGGCTCAAAGCTTGGGGAACAAATAGGGCAAACTAGAAGCAGTAGTACACGAGGGAAGGTATGACATTGATGGCATAACAGAAACCTGATGGGACAAAAACCATGAATGGAATGGACAGATGGATGGATACAAATTGTTCAAAAGAAACAGGTCTACAAAAAGAGGAGGGGGAATTGCACTATATGTAAGAGAACACTACATATCTGCAGAGATGCACATGACCCAAGACAAAATCTCTCCAGAATGTATTTAGGTCAATACAAAAGAGAAAAAAGTGACATTACCATAGGTGTATATTACAGGCCATCCAATCAACCAGAAGAAATAGATGAACTCTTTGCCAATCAGCTAACAAATGTATGTGGGAAGCATACCACAGTAGTAATGGGAGATTTCAACTATTCAGATATCAACTGGGAGACAAACTCCGCAGTGAGCGGGAGATCAAATAGATTCCTAACCAACCTAGCCGACAACTTTATCTCCCAAAAGATGGAGGAGAGAACTGGATGCAAAGCTATACTGGGCTTAATCCTTACAAATAGAGAAGAAGCGATAGAGGGAACCGAAATTGCAAGAACCTTGGGCGAAAGTGACAATGTCATACTGGAATTTAATATAATGCAAACACTAGCAATAGAGAACAATCCAATCGATGTCCTAAACTTCAAAAGAGCTGACTTTGACAAGCTCAGAGAGAACCTAGGAAAGATCCCACGGATGAAAATCCTAAAGGAAAAAACAACCCAAGAAGCATGGGAAACTCTGAAAAACACAATCACAAAAACCCAGATCAGCACAATACCATTGAGGAAGAAAAACAAATTCAGGAAGAAACAACATGGCTGCACAAAGATCTCACTAACAAACTAAAAGACAAAATGGACAGATACAAAAAAATGGAAAGAGGGGCACATAACCAAGGCCGATTATCAGCAGACAGCCGGAACATGCAAAGAAGTCAGGAAAGCAAAGCTCAAATGAACAAAGACTTGCAACAGAAAGCAAGGACAATAAAAAAGTTTCTTCCAACACATTAACAACAAGAAAAAAGTCAAGGAAAGAGAGAAGATGGCAAGGAAATTACAGGCAACAGGGAGAAAGCTGAGCTGCTTAACTCATACGTTGCATCAGTCTTCACACAAAAAGAAAACATAGCCCAACACCCAAAAAACCACTGCAAAAAATATACTAGAAACAAAAATCAAAATAAGCAAGAAAATGGTAAGAGAACACCTATCCAATCTTGACAAATACAAATCACCAGGACCCAACAGATTACATCCCAGAGTTCTGAAAGAGCTGGCAGAAGTTATCTCAGAACCATTGCACCATATCTTCCACAAATCGTGGAGAACCGGGGAAGTACCCGAGGATTGGAAAAGGGCTGATGTCGTCCCCATCTTCAAGAAAGGAAAAAAAAAGGACTCGGGAAACTATAGACCAATCAGTTTAACATCAATACCTGGGAAGATCCTAGAAAAGATAATCAAAAAACCAGATCTGCGAACAACTAGAAGCAAACAAAATCATAACTAGCAGCCAGGGTTTGTTAAAAACAGATCATGCCAGACCGATCTGATCTCATTCTTCGATAAAGTAACTAAACTAGTAGACCAGCGAAATGCAGTGGATATAGTATACCTAGATTTCAGTAAGGCACTTGATAAAGTAGACCATAACCTACTCCTTGGTAAGCTAGGAAAAGGTGGAATAGAAAACATCATCATCAGATGGATCTGTAGCTGGCTGACAAACAGTACTCAATGAGTAGTTCTCAATGGCACTACATCCACATGGAGAGAAGTAAGTAGTGGAGTACCACAAGGTTCCGTCTTAGGCTCAGTACTCTTCAATATCTTCATCAATGACTTAGATGAGGAATTGAAGGGGAGCTCATCAAATTTGCAGATGACACCAAACTGTCAGGAGTAGTCAATACCCCAGAAAACCAACTCAGGATCCAAAAAGATCGACAAACTCGAACAATGGGCCCTATCCAACAGAATGAGTTTCAGTGTGGAGAAAAGCAAAGTCTTATACTTAGGCAGGAAAAACCAAAGGAACAAATACAGATTGGGAGAGACCTGGCTTGGAGGCAGCAACCGTGAGAGGGACCTTGGAGTCCTGGTGGACGATCACTTAACTACGAGCCAGCAGTGTGCAGCAGCAACCCAAAAAGCTAATACAATCTTGGGTTGTATAAACAGAGGCATAGAATCAAGATCATGTAAAGTATTAGTACCACTTTATAAAGCCCTAGTAAGACCACACTTGGAATACTGCAGCCAATTTTGGTCACCATATCACAAAAAAGATGTTGAGAGACTGGAAAAAATTCAGAGAAGAGCAACTAAGATGATGAAAGGCCTGGAGACCAAAATGTTTGAAGAACGGCTGTGGAACTTGGGTTTGGCCAGTCTAAAGAAAAGAAGAAATAGGAGAGATATGACAGCAGTGTTCCAATATAGAGGGGCTGCCACAAGGAAGAGGGAGGTCACGTTCACCAGAGCACCAGAGGGAAGGACAAGAAACAATGGTTGGAAACTGATCAAAAAGAGAAGCAACCTGGAATTAAGGAGAAACTTCCTGACAGTGAGGACAATTAACCAATGGAACAGCTTACCCCCAGAAATCATGGACACTCCATCACTGGAAATTTTTAAAAAGAGATTAGATATTCACTTGTCTGAGACAGTATAGGTCCTCCTGCTTGAGCAGGGAGCTGGACTAGAAGACGTCCAAGGTCCCTTCCAGCTCTATTCTATTCTGTTCTGTTCTATTTTATCATACAAAATGCAAATCATAATAATATTACACAATGTGGTGATGTCCTTTAGTACAGCAATTCTAAAAACTTCTTAGTATATAAATGATTTTTTAATGCCGTATATCTTTTCTCAAATTATGTAGATGTTGGACTTTCAACATAGTTCAATTAATGTAGAAGCTCTTTTTTTTCAGTAGAATGTGCTATATCTCCCAAATGAATGAAACTCTCAAGTGGATATGTAAGTCTGTTTACACAACACAAAGTTTAGGTAAATTTGTAGTCTTTGTAGGCATTTACAACACAAAATTTCCACAAGATGACAAGGAATTTGCTGTAAACCAGTGTTTCTCAACCTTGACAATTTTAAGGCATGTGGACTTCAACTCCCAGAATTCCACAGCCAGCAATGCTGGCTGTGGAATTCTGGGAGTTGAAGTCCACATGCCTTAAAATTGTCAAGGTTGAGAAACACTGCTGTAAACATTGGATTATTACAATTAATAATTAAAAAATATTTAAAGAATTCTACTTTATGGTATGCTATATAAAACCATGTTTTTGTTAGCAGAATTCAGAACTACACTTCATACAAGAATTGGAATGTAGAAACTATTGCAAGACCTAAAACTAAAACATCACTTCTTCAAAGACACCAGCAAGAACTAGTAAATATTCTGCATTTATTTTTAGTCTGCCTTGTTGGATTTTTACATTTTTTTAATCTATGCTTCAACAGTTTCAAATTTCTTCTGTTTCTACATTTGATAGCCAGGTGACAGGGGAAGATCTTTATTTGCTCAGAGAGTAATAATACAGTATTGTAGTATTCTTCAACCTCAACAGCTTTAAGATATATGGACTTAAGCATGCCAGCTGGGGAATTTGGGGAGCTGAAATCTATGTATCTTAAAGTTAGTGAGGTTGATGAACTATCCTATGCTGTCCCGTCCTTCTCTTTCCCCCAGAAGAATCTCTCTCTCTCTCTCTCTCTCTATATATATATATATATATATATATATAGAGAGAGAGAGAGAGAGAGAGAGAGAGAGAGAGAGAGAGAGAGAGAGAGAGAGAGAGAGAGAGAGAGATATGATATAGATATATCTTTTGACGAGATTGCAGATAATCCTCAATTTATGATCACAATTGGGACCAGAATTTCTGTTGCTAATCAAATGAGTCATGACTGAATTTATGACCTTTTCTGCCACAGTTGTTAAGCAAATCACTGTGGTTTTTAAGTGAATCTCAGGGTTGTTAAGTGAATCCAGCTTCCCCCATTGATTTTATTTGTTGAAAGTCAGGCAGGAAGCTCACAAATGGCAATCATGTGACCCTAGGATGTTGCAACCTTCATAAACACATGCATGGTTGCCAAGTGCCCAACCATGGGGATATTGCTTCAACGGTCATAAATGTAAGACCAGTTGTAAGTGACTTTTTTCTGTGCTGTTGTAACTTCACTGAACGAATGGTTGTAAGTCGAGGGCTACCTGTACTGTTTAGATATGTGTCGATTATTCTGATCTTGAAATAACTATCTTGAGATTAAATCAAGCTGTTTTGACCTTAATGAATGTGTTCCAACATTTCATTGAACTGACAAATGAAATTGTAGTTGTCCAGTTCAAATTTGAAAAGTCTATTTTGCATTTGAGCAGTTCTGAGTTTGAAACATTTCATGAACTTTTGCAGCTAGGAGAAGTAAGAGTCTGAGAAAGGAGATTATTTTAGGATAGTACCGTTTCCTAAATCTACTTTTAAATTTGTTCTTCCAAGATGGATGCACGAGAGTACTCTGTTTCACAGACTGATCCTCCCTAAGTAGAGTATTTGGGTTTGAATGGAGATCAGGAGAGTCTCTTAGATTTAATTTTTATTTATCTTACCTCACCCTTGGCCAATATGTCCTGTGGAGCTATATGAAAACTAGAAAATGTGTTTGTTGTATCTGAGACCCAAGAAACTGGATAGTTTCTAGAAAAAAGATCAAAACCTTCAGAAACCAACAAAAGAAATCCAGGATTACAATTCCTAGTTTGTCTACTCTTACTGGATTTCTTTCTTCAAAGGGAAGTACTGATGCCAGCTCTGATGAAGACGAGAGTTCTTTGTGTCATATGTCAGGAACAAGAAGAATAACTCCAGCAACCAAAAAAAGAGATGAAGGTAAAGTTGCACCATTTTTTTTTTCATTTTTAACAAATTTGCAAATAATATTGCATATCTCAAAGTCACTATTAAGGAGTTAAAAGCACTACAGTCAATAAAGTCAAAATTGCATAAAATCTAAAAGCATGAAAAATTCTTAACCAGTACAGAAAAGACTGTAATATTCTATTAATATCACATCCAGCCTTTGCCATGGGTTTCTTACCTCTGTAGGCAGATAGCCTCAAATATTACCTCCCTGATACTCTGATTTGAAGTCTTTTGAGCAGTGAAGATCTACTTGTTTGGGATAGTTCAGAATTTATGGCTACCTAGTACACAAGCTAAGCTCTTGCTACGAGCTCTTATACATATGTAGCAGGCATATGTGGGATATTCTGTGTGATTCTGGCATGAGAATTATATGATGCAGGTTTTTTTTCTGAGCATAAGCCGTTATCAGAGATGTACAGTTTTGAATCCAGAGAAAGCAAAGGTACTTCAGATCCTCCATCGGCATCTTTTCTATATTTGTTGGCAGCTCCTTAAAAGAGTGGTGCCTCTTCCTGGATTTGTAAACTCAAGAAGCAGAGGCAATGCAATGACATTACCCTGTCATTATCCCTGGAAAAAGTGTATCTCCTGTAAGCAGCTGCCAACAAATAAAGCACAGTATTCAAGCAGATCCAAAGCAGCTTTGTCTTTTGATCCAAATACTAAAAACGTAGGTATGGCCATGATCGTGCTGTGAATCTGATAGAGCTTTGGATTCAAAAATAATATTTTAATAAATTGGTCTAGCAAACTTAAATCAGAGCTTCTACACTAGATAATGGAAGGTGTGACTGTGAGATGCTCCTAAATGTATATGCTAATTTTGAAATGCTCCTTTACAGAATCAAGCCTGCAAGGAGAATTTGAGAAATTGGTAAACACTCTAAATTCTGAAGCTAATACTGACTGCCATAAAGAGAATCTCCTTTCCAATGCTGCATTGAAAAGTAAACTGCCTATGCAAGATGGCAGAGAAGTGAAAAAACAACATAAGAACATTCTTGAGTCAGACAGCACAATAAAGGGGAAAACTCAGAGAAACAGACAAGAACTTGCTTGTATGAATGAGGCAGCAGAAATTGAGACATGTCCAAAGAATGAAGAAAATCCTTGTTTGCTGGATGCCACAAGGGAAGGCAATGTAGGCAGGTTTCTTAATGTAAGCTTTATTTCTTTACTTCTTTAGATTCAGTTTATATAACCACCTATCTCAGCCAATAGCTTTGGGCAGCAAGCAATATTTAAAATCAAAGTTTAAAAATATAATCATAATCATAAAAATTAAAATACACAGCAGCCAAGAAAAATGCAGCTATCACTAACACAACTGGGAGATTTATCCCTTCATAGGCTCAGGGTCCCAGGACTTCAGAAAGGGCCAGCAAGGATGGGGACATCCTGATCTCCAGGGGGCAAATGTTCAGTAGTGTGGGTGCTACAACAGAAAAGGCTCACCTCGGCCCTCACAGCCAACCTTCCTTAGCCGACTGGACCCAGAATATCTCCATCCTGCTTGGCCAGACAGGTAAAAACAACTGGGGAAAAATGTTTCCTTAAGTAACCCAGTCCCATGACATGAAGGGTTTTAAAGATGACAACTGGCTCTTTGAATTACATCTGGAAGCACACTGGCAACCAATACAGTTCACATGCACTGAGTAGTCAGCACACTTTACTGTACATGCAGCTAATATGCTAATTTTGAAAAATGTTTTGTTACAGTTTTGCTTGCTATGTGTTGAAATAGGAATAGCAATAGCACTTAGACTTATATGCCGCTTTACAGTGCTTTACAGCCCTCTCTAAGCGGTACACAGAGTCAGCATAGTTTTACTTTTATTGGTTTGGTTGAACTCAGTGGTAAAAAGGTCACCCAAGAAGTGTGGACAGTGGGGGAGTGACTAATCTCTTACACGGAGCTACAAAATTACAAAGTTCTTGTATATTTTATCAATTATAAAGAAATAGGATATGGTCATTCATGAATAGAGACCACTGAAGATTATTCTACAGCTGATAAGAGAAAAAGATAAGCATAAAGAATTCAGAGTAAAATGTTAAGAAAAGTGTAACCATTTACTGTGAAAGGCAGGTCTATCTGCTTTTGATATGGCAGGAAGCCAGGTCTCTAATTGGAATTCTAATATTTTGATCCCTGATCCAAAGGCTGAGGAGTTGATAAGAATGTTAATGATCAGAATCCTTAAGAGAGTTACCATACAGTTTCTTGAAACACAAAGGTTGAGAGGGTCTTGCAAGAGTGATAGAGCTAACAATGTTTAACCAGCTATAGCAAAGCAAGAGATGTTAATAAATAGCATATAAAATATATTAAAAACAGCACTATGGTTTTATAACCTATTAATACTGAATACACAGATTTTGTCTCTTTATAAAACCGTTTTCCTCCTTTCTCCTTTTGCATTAATGATGTTAAACACTACAGAAAAGAATACTTTACCCAGGCATTCGTGCCTGACTCCATGTCAAAAGAAATGATCCAAATGTGCACAAAAAGTATATTAAAAGAATATAGGTGGTCCTATTATAACAATTATTTATTTTGTTTATAGCACAGCTGCTCTCCTAATCTCTTTGTACAAAGTGTATTTGTAGAGACGCACAACAGAAATTTCCCCTGGGTGGCATTCTTCACAAAGAGGTTTGACATATTTTTCTTTGTTAACAAATCCTAAGCATAATTCTGTGAGCAAAAATAGAAAAAAAATGTATAAAACTGAATATTTGTTCTGTGGTTATCTTGTACTAAACAATACAGAAGGCAGAAAATGGAACGCTGTTACTGCTGAGCCATATTAAAAAGAAAAAAAATAGCAAGAGTTTTATTCCATTTATATAAAGGCAAAGATAAGATGCAGCTCTATGACTGTCTTATTTTTATAGCATAAGTGCTTGAGTTTGGAGTAATATATTTTTATGTCTGCACCATAAACAAATCTTGATATTTCAAGGAACTGATGAAGGAAGCTATTTTGGGATTTGAGTGTGCAGCTGTATATAGTATTGATTAATAGACTGTTTATCCGTAACATTAAACACTTCAGTTTTTATCATGGGTAAATGCTCTTAGTTTTTTAGACGTTATTAAATATTAATTATAAAAGAGAGGAAAAGCATGATTTAAAGTGAGTTTGCAAACCATTATTAAAAACCAATAACATGTTTTAGTTGTTGCAGGAGAGATAATTTTCCTGGCTTTCCATTCTTACTAATGTTTTCCTGCATGATCTGCAGGGACAGAGCATACTTTAGTGAATTAAACCATGATTTCATTTGTTTCTTTAATCTTTGTTAAAAACAGAAATCTTGATTAGTGCTACTTAAGCATTATGTGCTAGATATTCAAATTTAGCAATCTTAAAATTAAAATTTAGTAATCTGTTAATAAGACAGGCTGGGGGTTATTGCTAACACTTTGGAGGATAGAGGGATCTTGGCAGATTTGAACATTGGGTCACAGCAGACAAAATGCAGTTCAAGGTAAGGAAGGTAAGATCCTGCACTTAGGTAGAATGGGTGTCCTAGTGAATCATCACTTGAATATGAGTGAGCGGTGATGCTGCAGCTGCCAAAAAGCACAATGCAGTCCTAAGCTGCATTAACAAGAGAGATAGTATCAGGATCGTGGGAAATGATAGTACCACTTCATACTGCACTAGTGAGATCACGTTTGGGAATACTATGTCCAGTTCTGATCACCAAGATAGCTGTAAGTTATGTGAAGAGCAGACATTGTTACTTTCTTGTTGGCAGTCTTATTCTCAGAAAAGACCCGTAAAAGTAAAAGTAAGCATAGGTCCTCATGGATTAATTGCTATTATTCTAATTGTGTGACATATTTGTTTTGCAGGTTTGTGAAAGCTGGAACTGAACTTACATGGGATTATGGTTATGAAGCTGGAAGTATGCCTGAGACAGAGACTACCTGCCAATGTGGGAGTCTGAAGTGTCGGAAAAAAATCTTGTAGAGTTTTTGTATGTGTTAATCTAGATTAACCTGATGAATAAATAAATAATGTATTTTTTTTAAAAAAAGGATTGATACGCATAACCTTTTTGAATCAAGGCACAAGTGCTTCCTATGTGCTTCTTGGAGGGCATAGAATAGAAGGTGAACTCATCAAATTTGCAGATGATACTAAACTGGCAGGAGTAACCAACACTCCTGAAGACAAACTCAGAATCCCAAAAGATTTTGACAAACTGGAACAATGGGCCCTATCCAACAAAATGAGTTTGAATGTGGAGAAGGGCAAAGTTTTACCTTTAGGCAGGAAAAATCAAGGATAAAAGTACAGATTAGGGAGACCTGGCTCAAAAACAGTAACTGTGAAAGGGACCTTGGAGTCCTAGTGGACGATCACTTGACTATGAGCCAGCAGTGTGCAGCAGCAGCCAAAAAAGCTAAAACAATCCTGGCTTGTATAAATAGAGGCATAGAATCAAAATCACGCTTTATAAAACTCTAGTAAGACCACACCTGGAATATTGCAACCAATTTTGATCACCATACTACAAAAAAGATGTTGACACTTTGGAAAAAAAAAGTTCAGAGAAGAGCAACTAAAATGACCAAAGGCCTGGAGACTAAAACATATGAAGAACATCTGCAGCACTTGGGTTTGGCTAGTCTAAAGAAAAGAAGAAATAGGGGAGAGATGATAGCAATATTTCAGTATTTGAGGGGCTGTCACAAAGAGGAGGGCATAAAATTATTCTCCAAAGCACCAGAGGGCAGGACAAGAAACAATGGTTGGAAGCTAATCAAGGAGAGAAACAACCTGGAATTAAGGAGAAACTTCCTTCCCACTTCCAGTTTGCCGATGCGGCTGCTGAGGACGTTTGGAAGGCAAGCTCCATCTTCCATGTCCGATTTCGCATCGCTGGGGGCCCTGTTAAGGGTTGAAAGTCGTCCTGTAGGGGCAACCAGCAAGGAGGAGATCTCCGCTTGATCACGGGAGGGCGGTAGCCCTTCCGCCCGATCCAGCACAGCCTTCCAAACCGGTGGATGAAAGATTGGCCATAGAAATATGGCTCATCACTAGACTGTAGACGGCCGAAGTCAAACCTATAAAGCAGGGTGGATGAGACTGGGTGAGATCTGAACCTCTCTTCAAGCCTAACTATTTTTTTCATCTGTATAAGCTGCCCAAGATATTTTTTCCCCTGTAGAGAGGGAAGGGAAACTATATCCCACCCTCTAAAAATGGCGACTGGCTATCCAGGGGAGTTTAAAATATTGAAACAATAACCTGATTTTAATTGGATTTTTATCTTTTTAAAACTAAAAGATTTCCTATTTTTATTGAAGATTTGGGTTTTTACTTATAAAAAAGATGTAAAATTGGAAAAAGGACTATAAAAATCTTGGATGTAAAAAAGAAAATTCTAAACCAGTGGTGGTGAACCTATGGCACAGGTGCCAGAGGTGGCACTCAGAGCCCTCTCTGTGGGCACACGTGCCGTTGCCCCAGCCTTGCCTCCCCCGTGATCCCCTCGTCTCCAGCAGCCCCCCTGAAGGAGAGTTGCCCTTGAGTGTGACCCACATGGAGCATGGCAGCCAGGCAGCGTAGACAAGACTGCCCTCATATCCCATCATGCAGCTGATGCTGCAGGATGCGGGCAGAAGGTGTGGCTGCCATAGCACTGCTGGGCTGCCTGGGCAATCTGCAGCGGGCCCTGGAGGCGGTGAGTGGTCCTGTGGGCAGGCGGGGTGGGGAATGGGGAGGCAGAGCAGGGAAGTGGAGTGGGGGCAGGGCCACTTTTTGGGCGCTCAATCTCCAAAAGGTTCACCATCACTGTTCTAAATGGTATGGGCGACATCTTGTGGCTAAACCTGATACTACAACCTGTTATTGTTTTAAAGCAGGGTTTTTCAACCTTTTCACCCATTGTACCACTTTTAGGATATGGCAATAGCCAAGTACCACCAGTCGCCTAGCAAGATGTCAAAAACTTGATGACCCAAAAAAAAGGAAAAAAGTGATAAAGTACAGGTAATCCTCGACTTACAACAGTTCATTTAGTGACTGTTCAAAGTTACAATGGCACTGAAAAAAGTGCCCCCCAAGACACAGCTGAGCAAGACACCTGCCTGCCCACCCGGTGACGCTGTTCCTCCTGTCCAAGGTTTTCATTGTTGTGAGCATTTCTGTTGATGATTGGCAGTGGGGGTGAGGGGATATTTGGTTTTTATTCCCATCTGCTGGGTGGTTGCAGCAAGTTTTGGTCACTTCACATGACCCTGGGACACTGTGACTGTCATAAATATGAATCAGTTGCCAAGCATCCGAATGTAAATCACAAGACCCTGGAGATGCTGCAACATTCTAGCTGATCGGCGATTCTGGGCTCAGCAGAAGCGCCAGGATCAATGCTGAGCTCCAGCTGGAGCCTGGCGCTGATCCTGGTGCTTCCACTGAGCCCTGACAGCCCCGAAGAAGTGGGGATCAGCTGGAAAGCAGCACTGATCCTAGCGCTTCCTCTGAGCCCTGGCAGCCCTGCAGCTCCAGCCATCTCTCGTTCAGGCTTGTGTGGTGCTGCCACTGGTTCAGCTCATTCCCCTCTCCCGCTACCACTTTTCTAGGATGGTCGCATACCACCTGCCAGGTGCCAATGTACCACAGGTGGTACCTGTACCGCTGGTTGAAAAGCCCTGTTTTAAAGAGACTTGGCTTGAAGCCCAGACTATAGATAAGATTTGTAACCTTGACAATCAACTGAGAAGCCCAGCTGTGTTCTATACTTTGTGATAAAATTATTTGTATTTTCTGATTGAAAAGCTTTTAATTCATACCACTAAGAGAACATGGATGACAATCAGGAACAGATTTTATTTATGTTGAAAGCAACTCATGAAACTATTCTTAATGCCACTGATGAAATAAGAGGCTACAAAAAAGGACAAGATGTCCGCCTAGATATACGAACCCAAGTTTTGATCACAACCAAAGAATTAACTACACAGAATATAATAGCAGAAGTGGAGCAATTAAATACTATGATAGAAGATTCAACTGACCAACAAACACTGTTAACAGAAAACCCAGAAAAGGGATTGACAGCTTTGAAAATGGAAAAGACTTTTTATACCAATCAGAAGAAACCTGAGGACCAAGAAGAACAGACCAAAGGGAAGATAAACATTTCAGGACAACTACATCGAGAGAGAAAAATAGATGACTTGTTAGCCCCTTCAAAAAAATGGTGACTGGACGGCTTTTCTTACTTCAAACAATATATATAATAACAGAGGGAGATCTATATGATGATTTAAAAGCACAGATATGGAAGGTGGATTGGCAAAGAAAGCTAGAATAAGGCTGAAGAAAATTGGGGTTTTGATTTATTAGTAAGGATTAAAAAAGAATATACTCGATTTAACGAGATATGTATTTTGAATATTTGACTATGATAAACTGAGATAAACAAAACTGGTTATTTTAAAATTTGGAAATATAAATACTAAAAGTTAAATTTGAATATTGATTTGTTTATAAAGGTTGAATGTAATGCTATTTAGGATATATATAAGTTAAAAATATATTGATAAAAGTAACAAACATGTTTTTACTTAGCTGATATAATAAAAATTGTACTAGCTTAAATATGCGATAATAGACATTAAGAGAAAAAGAGGAAGTATTTGATGTTGAAACGAGAAAATTTGGTTATTAAATTTAAAATGTTTGGAAATTAATAGGAAATAATGTTATACTGTATTATCTATTAGTTGATGTAAGATAGTGAGAAATAGAATATATCTAAATGATGAGATTTGTATTCTGAATATTAGACTTTGTGATGAATTGTGAAAATGGGAACTTTGGTTACTCAAAACGTGGAAATTATAAATATTAAACGTTAAAGTTAAATATTACTGGGAAATTAAAAATTTGAGTAAACTAGTTAGGACATTGATTGTCTATAAAGACTGAATATTAAAATAATAAGGATATATATAAGCCAAAAATTGATAAATGTAAGAATATTTTTATTTAATTGATTTAATAAAAATTGGATAAGTTTAAACAGGAGACAGTAAATGCTAAGGGGAAAAGAGAGGAAAAATTTAATGTAGTAGCTTGAGATTTATATTAAGGATACTTGTATGTTACTGAATTATTGGTTAACGCAGCCGCCACGTTGCTTTTTAAATACTGAAATGTAAAACTAGAAAATCAATAAAACTTTATTTTAAAAAAAGGAGAAATTTCCTAACAGTGAGGACAATTTGCCAGTGGAATAGCTTGCCTGGAGGTTTTTATGAAGTGACTGAACAGTCACTTCTCTGAAATGGTATAGGGTCTCCTGCTTGAGCAGGGGGCTGGACTAGAAGACCTCCAAGGTCCCTTCCAGCTCTATTCAAAGCCAAGGATGGGTCACAGGCTAGGTCAGGGAGAAAGAAACTGAGAAAGTGCGTTTGTGTGCATTTAGTAATTTTATACTTAATTTATCGATATTTATAACTTATCTAACAAAATGAAATTCAGTGGTGAGAAAAGTAAAGTTCTATACTTAGGCAAGAAAAATCAAAATGCACAGGTAGCTGGTTCAATAGGAGTAACAGGAATCTTAGAATACTTAAATATGAACCAGCACTGCAGTAGCCACCAAAGAAGTACCGAAATAGTATCAAGATCATGTGAAGTGTTAATACCACTTTATAGGGCCTTTTAAGATCACATTTGGAATATTGCATCCAGTTTTGGTCACTACAGTATAGATGTTGAAACTCTAGAAAGAGTGCAGAGAAGAATAACAAAGATGATTAGGGGACTGGAGGCTAAAACATGAAGAACATTGAAAGAATTAGGTTTGTCTAGCACAGTGATGGCGAACCTTTTAGAGACCCAGTGCCCAAATTGCAACCCAAAACCTACTTATTTTTCGCTGGGTGGGTAGGGCCAGGGCGGCGGGAGCCAGTCCCTCACCATCTCCTGGGCACGGCACGCATGCTCACAGAGAGGGTTCTGAGTGCCGCCTCTTGGCACGTGTGCCATAGGTTTGCCACCAGTGGTCTAGCAGCTTAATGAAAAGGATTAGAGGTGACATCATCACAGTGTTCCAATATCCAAGGGTCTGCCACAAGGAAGGGGGGGGTCAACCTATTCTCCAAAGCACCTGGAGGCAAGATAAGAAGCAATGGATAGAAACTAATCCAGGAGAAAATCTAACCTAGGCCTAAGGAGAAATTTCCTGAGAGAACAATTAGTGAAACAGTTTGCCTTCAGAAGTTGTAGGTGTTCCATCACTGGAGATCTTTAAGAAGAGATTGGACAGCCACTTGTCTGAAATAGTGTAGGGTCTCTTGGTTAAGCAGGAGATTGGATTAGAAGATCTCCACGGTCCCTTCCAACTCTGTTATTTCGTGACCCGTCTTTCCCTCCAAAATGACACTTAAAGTACAGGTAATCTTCGAATTAAATGACCACAACTGAGTCCAAAAGTTCAATTGTTAAGCAGGACAGTTGTTAAGTGAATTTTGCCCTACTTTACTACCTTTTTGCCACAGTTGTTAAGTGCATCACTACAGTTGCTAAATTAGCGAGGTTGTTAAGTGAATCTGGCTTCCCCATTGCCTTTGCTTGCCAGAAGGTCACAAAAGATGAATACTTGACCTTGGGACACGGCAACCTTCATAAATACTGTACATGCCACTTGCCAAGCATCTGAATTTTGATCATGTGACCATAGGGATACTGCAACGGTCATGTGAAACACAGCTATAAGTCACTTCTTTCAGTGAAATTAGAACAGTCGTTAAACGAATGATTGTAGTTAGCAAGTTTCATTGATCAGGAACATCTCTGTCCTATCTACATTAATATTAAGGGATGCATCTCATTCCAGTCTAAGGCTGATTTCAGTAGCCGCTTTGAGTTTTGAACAGCTTCCTTGGATTTCAATTTTCAGTGATTTGAGATACAGGTAATCCTCGAGTTATGACAGTTTACTTAGTGACCAATCAAAGTTACTAACCCTAACCCCCCCCCCCCCAGTACTTAAGACACAGTCCTGAAGTTGCGAATGTTGGGGCCCCATGGCAGTCATTCACCTTTATGAATGACGACAGAAACACTGAAACATTCGCCCTCCCTATTTCCCCCCACCCTCCCACTGGGTCTCCACAGGCACTGGGCCTGTGAATACTCAACTTGCAAGGAACTAGCAAGCCTTCGGTTTCTTGGCCTCCTTCAATGCTTCAGGCCTTCAGTGCATTTGCAGAGAATGGAGGCAGTAGCGTGAGCTCTCACGCTACTGATCTTGCGTGATTTCATGGTACTTTAGGTCTCTGTCTCTGCAAACGGAGGCCTGGATAAGATCTGTGGCAAAAGGCTTTGCAAACCGAAGGAAGGCCTGAAGCACTGAAACCTTCCCTCCATTTGCAAAGCCTTTTGCCATCTTTGCAAAAAGCCTTTACCGCAGAGGAGGGAAGCCGGGAGGAGCTCCGGGCTTCAGTTTACAGCGCAAAGACTTTTCTTCAGAGCCTTTGCCGCTGAGAACAGAGACTGGGAAGGACGCATGCACCCCTCCCGGCCTCTGTTTTCAGCAGCAAAGGCCTTTGCCGCCATAACCTGCACACCCCTCCTGGCCTCCATTCTCAGCAGCAAAGGCTTACAAAATTGACCAGAGCCTATAGGGATGCAATCTCTCGTCCCTGCAAGCAAGTCTTTGCTCAAGGCAAAACCGCAGCAGAGAGGCTGGAGAGGAGACAGCTCTCTTGATCATTGAGATCTCTGTAAGGTAAGTGACTCTGTCAGGCAGCATGGAGGGAGGGGGAAGCATGAGATATCAGAGGGGGTCGGGGAGGCCTTGGGAGGTCAGAAGACTACCCCCCCCCTCAGCCTTCCCCAGCCTGAGATACCTCTTGCACTTAACGACCCGCACATTCGATTAACGAATGCATGGGCGAAAGCAGGGAGTGATCATGTTCATGTTACGTGATTCACTCCTATGAATCCTCAGGTTACGAATGTAGATGCAAAGATATTTTTTTGGATCTCAATTTTACCAACCAAAAAGGAATTGGTAAACCAGATACACTGATTATTCAAGGTCAGGTCTAAGAACTGCTGCTGAGAATTTCCAGTATACTATACACAGTACTGCGTCAAATGTATGAAGTACTGAGTCACATGGACTAACACACTAAAATAGTAACAGCAGTTTCCTATAGTCATATTTGTAAAGATGGATTTTTTTAAATCAAGCCATTGGCTATTGCGTGAAAAGATGGTAGTAATAAAAATATCCAGTAGAACAGTGTTTCGCAAACTTGACAATTTTAAGGCATGAGGACTTCAACTCCCAGAATTCCACAGCCAGCAACGCTGGCTGTGGAATTCTGGGAGCTGAAGTCCACATGCCTTAAAATTGTCAAGTTTGGGAAACACTGCAGTAGAATAACAAAAGATTGACAGGTATGTAATAGCAGCACACAAATGTGAATTATAATCATATCCTACAATACAGCTTTGCCTCTTCCACCCAAATTCCTGTGGACCCTCATAAGCAAGAACAAACTTGGCTTGGAGTTGCACACTGAAAATTGAGGAAAGGTTAGACAAACAACTGGTTCTAAAAGACAATAGCTGAAATGCGCTCATTGTATTTAAATAACTATATGTATGTTATTTTAATATGACTCAGTTGATATTTAATAATCTTATTTGTTGTATATTAAAGCTTTACAATTCAGTACCAATTTTTGCAGGAGTCCTAACAGCTTTCACTTTCTTAGTTTATGACGTATTTATAAATCAATTCTTGTGTACACAATTTTGTGTGCTGTAACCTATTATTTAATTACCTGATTATTGTGATAAAGAGTATTGATTCAGTAATTGACTTTCCTGTCATCCTTACTTTGCACTTTACTTCTATGTCAAAGTCACAAAAGCTCTGGTCAGCTAACAAAGAAACAAATATTTTAATTATGTTATATCAGAAGTGTATTCCAATGGGCTTTTGATAGTATATTGCCTATGTAAGAATTATTTTAACTCCTCTACTTCACTTTCAGACTTAGTTCTAGATGTGCCAATAGAACGATTGGCATTTGCTCATCAAACATCAAAAAATGTTTCAATTTCAGCTATTATAATATATTGGATTAATATCTCCACTGATCACATTATAACATAACCTCTCGTTTGCTATTAAGAAGATAGAAAATTGTCTAATGTTATCTGTATTCGCTGCCTTGAATTGTGTGTAAAAATAATAAAAGGTGGGAAATAAATAATTAAATAAAAAGGTCCATCTCATCCATGAACCTTAACTGTCAATAACTTCTACATGCGGTCTTCAACTTAGCAAGTACAATTGAGGCCGGAATCTTGGTCATTGAGTGAAGCAATTGTTAAGCGAGATGTCACATGACTGCCTCACTCATCAGTTGCAATACTAGCCCTTCTGGTTGCAGTCATTAAGTGGAAGGAGTCCCAGGTAAGGAGTGTAGGGTGCCTGGGTGTTGGGGAAAGACCTGAGAGGTTCCACTCAGGAGCTGAAAATCCTCCCTTCTGAAATCCATACATGGTTTTCAGCCCTTGAGGGAGAGACGAACACACAGCCCGTGCAGGACCTCCCTGACCTGCCTGAAGAACCCACACTGTTTATCACTTTGCCTCTCTGCTCTCTGTTTGGGCTTTGGCTCCCTCTTGTCTTGGGGGGGAAAGGTGGCTGACTGCACTGCTTGCCAAAGGATACCATCTCTCCTCCATGCATGGAGAGGTATGCCTTTGGCAGGCTGCAGAAATGGTGCTCAGATTTCAGGGTCTGAGTTCCATTTCTCCACCCTGCCAAAGGAGCTCAGCTCCCTTCTGTGCATGGAAGGGAATTCCTTCCGTGCGCTGCAGAAATGGAGCTTAAATCATCAGGATCAGCACTCCATTTCCTGCACCCCATGGAAGAACCCCATCTCTCTTCTGCTTGTGGAAGGGAACTCCATCCACATGGAGTGCAGAAACAGAGCTCAGATCAGGTTCTCAGCTCCAATTCTCCACTCCTTAAGAGGATGTCATCCCTTCTCCACACAGAAGGGAACTTGTGTGGGGATGCAGAAACTGAACTTGAATCATCAGGATCGGAGATCCATTTCTCCACCCCACCTAAAGAATTCAGCTTCCCTCCACAGGCAGCTCTTTCAACCAGTCCCAGAGACAAGAAGGAGTCCTCTTGGCAGATAGCAGCAGCTTTTCAACCTTCCCTGTCAACTTCTCCATTGACTTTCTGGGGAAGCCAGCAGAGAAGAGTGCAAATGGCGATCACATGAAGGCACTAGTTGGCAACTGGTCATAAGTGAAAACAGGTTGCCAAGCACCCAGATTATGATCATGTTTTACAAGAGCTGAAAGTGCTTTACAGGCCACAATGCACTCTCTGAGGCTGTTGTAATGTAAACAACCAGTTGTAAGTTGAGGACTAGCATGTGGCAGTCCCCTGAACCATGGTTCTGGATTGATTATGGCAATTATTATTACTGAATCGGTTAGCATAAAATGTACAGTAGAATAAGAAAACAGCAGTCCATTTTTTCCATTAGACATATTTTGCCTTTATTTCCTTTGGGTCCATATTTCCAGTAGCCTTTTGGAAAAACAAACAAAATCATTGTTAATTTCTTGACTCTACTTTTTAAAAAAAATGTATATTTTTTACTTAGAAAATACATTTCTAAGAGAGCAAGATCCTATATCACTGGGTCATCTGCTAGCAACAAAACACATTTTATTTTTAGGAGGTGAGATGAGGAAATTTGAACATTTAGAATTTAGCTGTTTTATATTTTTATACTGAAAAATATTTTAAAAATTTTGTCTATGGTTTTGTTTCCATTTGGTAAAGTTTCTAATTTGTAACTGTCTTAATTATATTTAAGAGAAAACTTTGAACTCTCATGAATTCACCATCTACTTTAGTTTAGAAACAAGTTTTAACTACAATTCTGCTTATTCTTGATTTTTAACCATTACAAAAACCTTCTCTGGAATGCTGAAGCCAACTTTTCTCTAAGCTTATATTGATAACTTTAGTGTGTACAATTAGGGGATTGGAGGATAAAACAGATAAAGAACGGTTGCTAGAATTGGGTATGTCTAGTTTAATGAAGAGAAGGACAAGGGGAGGACGTGATAGTAGTGTTCCAATATCTCAGGGGCTGCCACAAAGAAGAGGGAATTAAGCTATTTTTCCAAAGCACCTAAAGGCAGGACAAGAACCAATGGATGGAAACTAACCCAGGAGACAAGCAACCCAGAACTAAGGAGAAATTTCCTGCCATAACAATCAGTGGAACAACCTGCCTCCAGAAGTTGTGAATGTTCCAACACTGGAAGTTTTTGAAAAGAGACTGGACAACCATTTGTCTGAAATGAGCAGGAGGTTGGACTAGATGACCTCCAAGGTCTCTTCCAACTTGACGATGAAGAGGAGGAGGAGGAGGAGGAATGTAATGAATATATAGGGTGGAGAGGAAGCAAATAGAATTATTATAGGAATCATACTTGTAATGCACCAAAACTTCAACTGTATACTAAATGTGGTTTTCTGAAAATCTGATGCTCCTTTTGCCTTAACTTCAAAAGAGGGAATAGACGTAATCATTAGTGATATAACAAGCATGTAAAATTTAGTCAAGGCATTTGTGAAACTGATAGTAGACTATCATTCTCTAAAAGTTGGCATGCTCCAAATGTGCTGATTTAACTTTTTTAATAATATTTTTTATTGAGGTTTTTAATTGACATAGTAAAAACAAATACAAAATAAACTGAAACCTCAAATAAGAAGTTTAAAAAGTGCAAGAGAAAGAAAAGAGGGTAAAAATAAAGAGAAAGTGGCTTCCAACCTTCATCACACCAAGTATAAGCTAACATAATTCTTCACTCTTTTAAAATTACATAACAAAAACTCTGCTTCCCATAACCTAACTCATATCTATACACAATCCATTTTTTCAGTCCTGGTTCAGCAAAAGTCCATCAAAAGCTCTCAACAATTTCTAACAATTACTTTATCCCTGAACAAATAGTCAACCTTACCTGAGGACTGGAAAAGAGCTGTTGTAGTTCCCATCTTCCCCCCCAAAAATTCTTAATAAGACCACACTTGGAATACTGCATCCAGTTTTGATCAACACAATATAAAAAAGTTGAGACACTGGAAAGTGTGCAGAGAAGAGCAACAAGAATGATTAGGGGGGTGGAGGCTAAAACCTATGAAGAATGGTTGCAGGATTTAGGTATGTCTAGTGAAAAGAGGGCCTAGGAGAGACACGATAGCAGTGTTCCAATATTTGAGGCGCCACCACAAAGATGAGGGGTCAACCGATTTTCAAAAGAAACAGTAGGCAAGACAAGAAATGATAGAAACTAATCAAGGAGAGAAGCAACCTAGAACTAAGGAGAAATTTCTTAATGTTGAGAACAATTAACCAATGGAATGCCGTGCCTTCAATTGTGGATGGCCCATCACTGGAGGATTTTAAGAAGAGACTGGACAGTCATTATGAAATGGTATAAGATCTCCTGCTCGAGCAGAGGGCTGGACTAGAAGACCTCCAAGGTCCCTTCCAACTCTGTTATTCTATGTTCTTTTTGCATTTTGCAACCTTGGCCTTTAATTTCTTCCAATAGTGTTGAAGGATTTGTGACTTTTGGACTTCGACTCCCAGAATCTCTCAGCCAGTGTATGTTGACTGTATGATTGACTGTTTTTAATTTTCTTTTTAGTTTTATTGTATTAGGGTATGTACGGGTGTGAGTGATGGAGCTGGGAACAAGAACTGGTGCCCCCTCTGCTGAGTGTGTAAACAGAAGTGGGGGGGGGCGGATGTACTTCCCGGCTCGATATGAATGTGAGATGTGGACTGCCGGGAGGGGGGGACAGTGGGAGGGAGACCTGCGGGGTGGGTGGGGAGTTTTTGGGGGTGGAGGTGGGCTGGAACATCCCGGTTATCGTAGGGAGAGGTAGATATGGCGGGAGCCAAGGGGTGGGCCATCTTCGGGGAACAAGGACTCGCTGCATTAAAGCGATTACTTGTTCCGGCCCCGAGGACTCTTCTCCAATACCTGGAGAGGGGGGTGTTCAGGACCCTGGCCTCAGGTTGCTGCTTCTTAATGCCAGGTCGGTTATTAATAAAGCTCCCCTCATCCGGGACTTGATACTAGATGAGGAGGCCGACCTGGCATGTATTACTGAGACCTGGCTGGGCCAAGAGGGAGGTGTTCCTCTCTCAGAGATGTGCCCAGACGGGTTTCAGATAATGCACCAACCGCGATTCCAGGGAAGGGGTGGGGGAGTGGCGATTCTTGTCCGAGAATCCTTGAGACCTCGCAGGATCCCTGCCCCAGAGGTTGTTGGGTGTGAATCCCTTCTCTTGAGGTTGGATTCAAGGGTTCAGTTGGGCTTGTTGTTGACATACCTGCCTCCCAGCTATTTGACAACAGCCCTGCCCGAGCTGCTGGAGGGGGTAGCCGGGTTGGCGGTGGAATTCCCCAGGCTTATGGTGCTGGGGGATTTCAATCTGCCGTCACTCGGCAAATCCTCTGGTGTGGCTCAGGAGTTCATGGCTTCCATGACAACCATGAACCTGACCAAGATAATTCAGGGTCCCACCCATAGGGGAGGACACACGCTCGACTTGGTATTCCTCTCGGGGCAGTGGAGATGTGATTTCGATTTAAGGGGTATAGTTACTTCTCCCTTGTCATGGTCGGATCACTTCCTGTTGAAGTTAGATTTCTCGGTCCTACTCCCCCACCGCAGGGAGGCGGAACCGATTAGGTGGTTCCGCCCCAGGCGTTTAATGGACCCGGAGGGGTTCCAAATAGCACTTGGGGGTTTTTCTGATTCCCTCCTCCGCGAACCAGCTGAGTCCTTGGTCACTGCTTGGAATAAGGCGGCATCAGGGGCGTTAGACCGGATCGCACCTTTGCAACCTCTCCATGATTGTGGATCCCGGAGGGCACCTTGGTTTACCGAGGAGCTACGGGAGATGAAGCGTCAGAAGAGACGTCTAGAGTGACGCTGGAGGGCTAGTAACTCCGAATCCGACCGGACACTTTTAAGAGCCTATATTAGGATTTATTTAGTGGCGATACGAGCAGCAAAATGTTCGCATTTTTCCGCACTTATTGCATCTGCAGAATCTCGCCCCACTCCGTTTAGGGTGACCCGTTCCCTACTTAACGTTTGGGAAGCCGGGGAGCCCTTACAGGGTAGGGCGGAAGAATTTGTGCAGTTCCTATCAGACAAAATCGCTCGGATTCGGACAGACCTAGACTCCAATTGGGCAGGGCCTTCTGAGGTGACCGGGGCTGGTCTTAGCCCAGTTTTATGGGATGAATTTGAGTCTGTGACTGCTGAGGATGTTGACAGAGCGGTAGGAGCGATGAGCGCCTCCACTTGTTTATTGGACCCGTGTCCTTCCTGGTCGGCCAAGGAAATGACACGAGGCTGGCTCCAGGTGTTGATCAACGCTTCATTGAGGGGTCTTTCCCGCAATCCTTGAAGGAAGCGGTTGTGAGGCCCCTTCTCAAGAAACCTACCCTGGACCCGGCTGATTTAAATAACTTCTGTCCAGTCTCCAATCTCCACTTTTTGGGGAAGGTTGTAGAGAGAGTGGTGGCGCTCCAGCTCTGACGGTCTCTGGATGAAGCGGATTATCTAGACCCTTTTCAATCTGACTTCAGGCCCAGCTTCAGCACAGAAACTGCTTTGGCCATGCTGATGGATGATCTCTGGCGGGCCTGAGACAGGGGTTATTCCTATGTCTTGGTGCTACTTGACCTCTCAGCGGCTTTTGATACCATCGATCATGGTATCCTTTTGCAACGACTTGAAGGGGTGGGAGTGGGAGGCACCATTTTACGGTGGTTCTCCTCCTACCTCTCTGGCCGGTCACAATCAGTATTGGTGGGAGGGCAGAGGTCAACCCCGAGGCCCCTTGATTGCGGCGTGCCACAGGGGTCGGTCCTCTCCCCCCTCCTATTTAACATTTACATGAAGCCGCTGGGTGAGATCATCAGACAGCACGGGGTGAGGTTTCATCAGTATGCTGATGATACCCAGTTATATATCTCCTCCTCAAGCTCTCTCAGTGAAGCGGCTGATGTGATGGGCCATTGCCTTGAAGCCGTGAGGGTCTGGATGGGGGTTAACAGACTCAGGCTCAATCCTGACAAGACCGAGTGGCTTTGGATGTTGCCTCCCAAGGATCATGTTAACTGTCCAGTGTTGACTCTAGCAGGGGAAAATATACCCCCTTCGGAGTGGGTTCACAACTTGGGTGTCCTCCTTGATCCACACCTGAATTTGGAACATCATTTGACAGCTGTGGCTGGGAGGACCTTTGCACAAGTCCGTCTGTTGCACCAGTTGTGACCCTACCTGGACCGGGAGGCTCTCCTTACAGTCACTCATGCCCTTGTCACCTCACGTCTGGACTACTGCAATGCGCTCTACATGGGGCTACCCTTGAAAACTATTCGGAGACTACAATTGGTCCAGAATGCAGCCGCGCGAGTGATAGTGGATGCTCCTCGGTACACCCACGTTATACCTATCCTCCGTGAGCTGCACTGGTTGCCTATTGGTCTCCGGGTCCAATTCAAGGTGTTGGTTATTACCTTTAAAGCCCTATATGGCTCAGGGCCAGGCTATTTGCGAGACCGCCTACTACCTCATAGTTCCCTTCGTCCAGTTAGATCCCACAGGCTGGGCCTCCTTCAGGTCCCATCGGCCAAGCAGTGCCATTTGGCAGGGCCGCGGAGGAGGGCTTTCTCTGTGATGGTGCCCACGTCTTGGAACCAGCTCCCCCCGGAGATTAGGACCACTCCCACCCTGTTGGTTTTCCGTAAGCTGCTTAAGACCTGGCTTTTCCGGCAGGCCTGGGTTTTATAAAATCTGACCCCTGGATGACTGTTATTGTACTGTTTGTTTTGTCATGTTATATGGTGTTTTTATTGTTAGCCGCCCGTAGTCCTGCAGGAGTGGGGCGGCTTATAAATTTTAAAAATAAAATAAATAAATAAAATTTGGTCTCTCTGTCTGTCTCTCTCTTAGGAATTGCCCATCTCCCTCACATGGGACTCTGGTTAGTATATACAAATAAAATGTTACAAACATAAAAAAATGAATATAAAGATTCAAAACATGCAAGGGTAGTTAAAATTTAACATTAAAAGTTAAATGAAAGGCAGGGAAGGAAAGGCAGGCACTAGCCAGCCCAACGACCACAGCTCCTTTGTGAGCCCCAGGCAGAGATGGCAGCCCAACTTGGTTCTGTGCGGGGGGTGGGGGGGGAGAATGTTCCACAGTGGGCAATGGCAGAGAAGGCTTTCTTCCTGACACCAGTCGGAATACTTTAACTGATGGGGACTACATACAGTATGTCTTCCCTCCCTGACCGGGTGGCATTTCAAACATTTCTTCATAACCTTTACCAAGCTACTTTGTAAGTCTAGCAGAGGCAAGTCCAGGATTTCTTGTCCCAGCTGCTCCTTGGCCAAGTCCTTTTCTTGATTTTTTTTTTTTTTTGTATTTTCAATTTAGTAATTTTTCAATTTTATTACATTTCATACTTTCAAGTTCTATTATATCTCTGTTGTGTAAAAGTTGTGGGTTTTTTAAAAAAATCTTCCTAAAGATTC
The DNA here is from genome assembly GCF_016545835.1 of Crotalus tigris. Lineage (NCBI taxonomy): Eukaryota > Metazoa > Chordata > Lepidosauria > Squamata > Viperidae > Crotalus > Crotalus tigris. The sequence continues at coordinate 3,574,196 of NW_024100510.1, forward strand.
TAAAGGTTTAACCACTGGGATCTGTACGTTTTCTAAGTTACTATTCATATTATTTTGTAAGTTACTCAAAAGTGATACCTAGGTTGATCATTTTAAAACCTTAGCTTGAATGCTAAAATAAGAACTTTTTCCTTTTGTCTGGTACTTGAATCTCTTGTAGCGTCCATTTGCAACATTCAAAGAATCTCAGTTCCTGATATGGGTTTAATTCCACCTTGGTCATTTCCAGTGGGTGTATTATTTGAAAATTGAAAATGCTTTTATTGTTGTTGTTGTTGTTGTTGTAATAATAGTAATAATAATAATAATAAAGTTGGAAGGGACCTTGGAAGTCATCAAGTCCAACCCCCTGCTCAGGCAGGAAACCCTACACCATTTCGGGCAATTGGCTGTCCAGTTTCTTCTTAAAAACTTCCAGCGTTGGAGCATTCACCACTTCTGGAGGCAGGTTGTTCCACTGGTTAATTATTCTAACTGTCAGGAAGTTTCTCCTTAGTTCTAGGTTGCTTTTCTCCTTGATTAGTTTACATCATTTGCTTCTTGTCCTGCCTTCAGGCACTTTGGAGAATAGCTTGACTCCCTCTTTGTGGCAGCCCGAGATATATTGGAACACTGCTATCATGTCACCCTTCGTCCTTCTCTACTTGTTTTTGAGATTTACAGCAAAAGTACAAATGTTTCAATTTTTTTTGTCTCTGATATAATTGATTTTTGCCAATTACATATTGTTTTAAATTCTTAAATCTCTATGTTGGACAAACTGTGGATTGGCCCAGCCAAATGGGCCATTTTTCCCTGGTACAAAGTAGCCAATTATCACAAAAGGCAGGAAATTGCAAACATGTTTATTCTGTGTAGCAAAAAGAAGTGTGCTCCTGGGACTAAATTACAGTTTGAGAGCCCTTAATACACAGATTAGCATTTATGCATTTCTGAAAATAGGCACATATTATCTTTGACAAGCAGTAGCAAATTATTTGGTACAGCAATCAAACAGGACAGGTACAGATTCCAATGGATAGTTAAGATTGCAGAAAAGAATAACTGCAACCAGCCTGCCTTCCATAGAAGATCTGTACATTGCACTGATCAGAAGGAGGGCTAAGAAAATATTTGCAGATTTCTCACATTCTGGACATAAAAGTTGCTTTAACTTCTCCCCTTGGGATGGCGCTACAGGGCATTCATTGCATGCCAAAATGCCTAGAAAAAGTTTCCCCCCCCAAGTGCAGTCACACTGCTGAACAGCTAATTCTCACCATGCTGCCTAATGTCTATTGTAAAATCTGAATCAGCTTTGATACCTAATGTCTATTAACCCTGTAGTGTGCTGTAATATTATGTTCTATTATTTATCCTTTTCATCTCCTTTACTGAGTACTGGCTGTACTCAGCGTGTGGTCCTCAATGGACCCGCATCTACATGGAGGGAAGTGTGTAGTGGGGTGCCCCAGAGCTCTGTTCTGGGCCCAGTGCTCTTCAACCTCTTCATCAACGATTTGGACGAGGGGATAGATGGGGAAATCATCAAATTTGCATACACCAAGCTGGCAGGAATAGCCAACAGTCCAGAAGACAGGCTTAAGATACAGGAGGATTTGGACAGACTTGAACACTGGGCACTATCTAACAAAATGAAATTCAATGGTGAAAAAAGTAAGGTTCTACATTTAGGCAAGAAAAACCAAATGTACAGCAAAGTATAATCTTTCAAAATATAATCTTTTACGTATTGTGGAAGTCAGCCCCCCCGCCCATAGAAGGAAATACTAAAAGGGCAGAAAGATATGTTTTCTCAAAGGATCTTCAAGAGGCAGAAAAGCATGCCCAGTTTTCTTAGTAGCCCCAAGTCTCCCTCCCTCAAGCAGAAACCAGCTCTGTAGAAATGCAGATATAAATAATCCAGGAAGATTGGAGGTCCTCAGCTAGAAGATTAAGAAGACAAAGACACCTATAATCTACGTATCCCACCCAAACTCTAAGACAGGACATAATAGGATTAACCCACAGATGCCAAAGGGCACACTCAGACTCAGGTCAAAGTTCATGCCACAGGAGCAACTCCAAACAAAAGGCTCCAGAAGGTATAAAAACCCACTCCCTACATGTGCTCACTCCTCTTTTTCTTCCAGAGCCATCTTCCTGTCTGGCTTTCCTCTTCAATAAATTGCAATCTTCTTTCTAAAACAGTTGCCATATTGTTTATTCCCAGCTTGGATTGAACCATGATGAAGACTTCTCCTTCAACAGTGTCAAATCTGATTTGTGAGTGCTCTGTTTCCTCTGTCTGGGAGTTTGAGAGTCAGGAGAGAGACTCCACGGCTTCTCTTTGATCAAAGAGATAAAGCTATTTTGTTTCCAGTTGCCTCGTGTTCAGAGTCTCATTGGGATTTATCAGGATTCTAAATTGAAAAACCTTACATCAGGAAGAGGGGCCAGCCTCGTTTTCAGCGCTGTCCTGTTTCAGGATACCACATGTTCTTTGCTAAGGCTATCACGTAGCCTTCCGGGAATTTTAGGGCAAGGAGAAGCGGCCCAAAGGGAAAACGATTCAGAAGTGAGCAAAATGAAAGTTTTCCCACAAAATGAGGATTCTCTGACTAAAACTAGCAACGGATCTCCAAGGTCCCTTCCTATGTTTTATTTTTTAAAATCTTTACACGAAAGAAAGAAGGTTAAACTCACGAGGTGTTAAATAGATCGTTATTATCCAAGGGGATAATAAACGGAGTCCAGCTGGCTTTGCATTTAGCCCGAGAGCAAGATCCCTCTTTCCGACGCTCAGTCCTGCGGGAGACGGCTCTGCTCCGACCCCGCGCGGGGAGCTGCCCTCGGAGCGCTTGTGAGCAATCGCTCTTGCTCTGCTTCGCCGGAGAGTTTCCGAAGCTCCGGTTCATTTGCCGGCCCTTCGTGGTTCACCCTGGCCGTCTCTGCCAGGTGTACTCACTTCGCCAGCAGACTTTTGGAACCTAGCCACGCACCGCTCTTCTTCCACCGCAGTCTTTTGCCTGGCCCGCACTTTGCCGCCGCTGCTCCCCTCAGGTCAGGAGATGCAAACGCAAGCGCCCACGGGCCCGCGGATGTTAGAAGCGAGCGACGCCCCCGGCTCTCTTGCAGGCGTTGGCTCTGTTCCAAATTGCAACGAAAGCTCCCGCTACCCGAGGGCTGCCGGGAAGCCCCTCGGCTCCACCAAAGCACTGGCCGGTTCCTGGAAGCGTCGTCCCTGCACGCTCTCTCTTCCGGGCGCTCTAAAGGCTGAGTCGGGGCAGCGACTGCCCCAGGCTCTCCGCTAGTTCCGCGGTAAGCCCGGCGCGGCCAGTCACGTCGAAGCGAAAGAAGGGCGGCCCTCCGGCTGGGAGCCTTCCCCTCCGGAAGCAGCTCTCCTCCGGAGCGACGGTGCGGGCCCTCCTGTCGGGGTCACTGGGCGAGCGGAGAGGCCTCCCGGAGCTGCTCCCTCCCGGGGAACTGCGAGTTCGCCGCTTCTCTTGCTTTGCGTCTCAGATGACGGTAAGGGCCGGAGAATGAAGGCGGCAGGCTGGGCGACCTTTCGCGGAGCATTTCCTTCCTCCCCTGGCGCCGGTGAAAGGCTTAAATCTGGGCAGCTCTTTGGGAATGTCTCTTTAATCGTTCCGCTCCTGGCTTTGTGCTGGCTTCTTGCTAGCTGCCCACCTCAACAAGTGACTGAAGGAGGTACATCATCTAGTTGTGTTAGCCCTGGCCTAGACATTTGCTTGAGTGTATTGTTGGCATAGTATTGCTGGGAGAGAGCAGGATGAGACCTTTGTGAAAGCGAGGCTCACCACCTGGACTGAATAGATATTTTATCCCTCCTGGGATCCAGAGTTTTGGTGCCACTTGGGAAGGAAGGTTAAGACAGCCCCGCCCTCTCCTTAGTTGGAGAATTTGTTTTATTAAGAAGGAAACTGAAAGCAAGCAGGTCTCTGGGTGCGGCAGGAAGTCAAGTTAAGCAGAGACTGCAGAGATTTAGAAAAACGAAACTACCACCCAAAGACAAACAGTACATTAGTCTTCAGGAAGCAGCAAGAGAAGTTTTCTCTTGGAGCTGATGGTACCCATTTCTATATCTTTATTTCAAGCCATAGAGAATAGGCAGGGGAATGCTTGAATTGGTGCCTGAAGGCTGTGAGAAACTGGTTGGAATGGAACAAGCTTAGGCTGAATCTGTGACAAGCACAGTCAGCTTCCAAGAATCTGACAGAGTCATTAAGTGAAGCAGCAAGCAGTTTATTGAAAAATAAGTTCTTGCAAGAGTGGGCGCTTAGCAAGTAGGCACACCCCAAAATAGATTTCAGCAGCATTTATTCCCTCGGCTCGAAGCGCAAGTCACTCCCATGTAATCCCATGTGACAAGGACCACACAGTTCACAATCTTTTTGGAATGCCTAGTTCCACCGTGTGAATCTCCTACCCATGTTCCTCATTTGCTTTTGGCCTTCCTAAGTGAGTTTGCCTACCATACAGGTCCTGTTTCTAGGATCCCATCTGCATAGGCATAAGCAGTTAGCTTCCTTATCATGTTGTAAGGTCTTGTGGTTAAGACTGCAGACAGTTCCTGCTCTTCTAACCTTTGCTTTTTTTTGCTATTCTAAGCCCCATTGTATTTCTGAGCACTGATCCCTTCAAATGTATGATTCCTGAAAAAACATTTAGCTATTATTGCTTTTCTTACAAATCTAAAAAAGCTGGTGCTATTTCTGCAGAAATCATCAGATGACTGAGTAACTGAGTTTGCTTCAAAGCTATCTTGAAAATATTTTGGAAGCTCGTCAAATGCTGCATGTTGACAGGTGAAAGCCGGGACAAGAAAAAGCAGCCAGATGGGCCAAGATCACGTAAAGTATTAGTACCGCTTTATAAAATCCTAGTGAGACCACACTTGGAATACTGCAACCAATTTTGATCACCATACTACAAAAAAGATGTTGAAACCTTGGAAAAAGTTCAGAGAAGAGCAACTAAAATGATCAAAGGCCTGGAGATTAAAACATGAAGAACGGCTGCAGGACTTGGGTTTGGCTAGTCTAAAGAACAGAAGAAATAGGGGAGACATGATAGCAGTATTCCAGTATTTGAGGGGCTGCCACAAAGAAAAGGGTGTCAAACTATTCTCCAAAGCACCAGAGGGCAGGACAAGAAACAATGGTTGGAAACTGATCAAAGAGAGAAGAAACCTGGGATTAAGGAGAAACTTCCTGACAGTGAGGACAATTTACCAGTGGAACAGCTTGCCTTTAGAAATCGTGCACACTCCATCACTGGAAGTTTTTAAGAAGAAATTAGACAGTCACTTGTCTGAGATGGAATAGGTTCTCCTGATCAAACGGGGATGGACTAGAAGACCTCCAAGGTCCCTTCCAGCTTCTATTCTATTCTATTCTATTCTATTCTATTCTATTCTATTCTATTCTATTCTATTCTATTCTTCTAGTGCTGGTGCTAGTTGTCATCTGTAAAGTCTCATATAGTTTGAGTGCTCATTACTTCAGGGCACTTATGATCCTTGTAAAATATAACTGTCCAATATATGCTATAGATTCCTTCTTTCCAGATGTGAAAGAGGTGGGGTTCCAGAAGGAAATGTTTTCAATTGTACCTGCTTTGCTGTGGAACAGTTTACCCAATAAGATCATAATAGTTACTTATTTAGAGGTAGTCCTTGCTTAATGACAATTCTGGAGATCAGAATTTCTGTCCCTAAGTGATGCAGGCATAAAGTGCAACATCACATGATCACATCATTTAGCAATAGCAATCCTAGCCGTCTCAGTTGCTATTGTTAAGTAAAGATCATGGATTGTTAAGTGAGAACCTCACATGACCATGTCTTGTGACTTCCCACTGGCTTCCAACAAGCAAAGTCAACAGTGAAGCCAACAGAAAGTTGCAAGTCCCAACAAGTAGGCAGGCAAATCAGTGCTATGGGATGTAACTGAGTGGGGGAGGGGGGTGCTGCAGCATTACAAAAACGGGTAGTAGGAAGGGACACTATGACACTGAGCAAGTGCAGGAAGGGACATTGCTGTGCTGCATGAATGGAGTTCTGTTTGTATGCACTATGGAGTGTGGGCAGGGGCTGCTGTGGGCATGCACATCTATAGAATACGAGGTCCTATGTAGTGGATACTTTGGAGAAAAATTGGCAGGAGTCACTTGAGACCTTTGCCAGCTTGATTTTGCTTGTGGGAAATTGGAAGGTTGCAAAGGGCAATCATGTAACCACAGAGTGCGACAACCATCCTAAGCGTGAGACAGTTGCGAAACACCCTGGTCATGATCACATGATAAGAGGGTTGCTAGGCTAGTCGGAGCTTCATGGAGTAGTTATAAGTCTCACTTGTTTCAGTGCCATCACAACTTCAAATATTCGTTGAATGAATGGTTGGTAAGTAAGGGCTGCTTGTATTGCTATTTCAGAAGTTCTTTAAGATGGTGCCCTTTCAAAGAACCTTTGGGACAGAGCTGAGAGGTGCCTCTTGATGAGAAACAAGGGGTGATTATCTTGGGACAAGATAATTTTTAACGCTTGTAAAGAAGTTTTAACTGTGTTTTTTGTGCCATTAGATATAAATTGTCTAGAATCTAAGATGAATTGGTGGTCCAGAACTCTCGTAAATAAATAAGATCATCACTGGAGCAACACAAGAATGTATATAGCAATACTTTCCAAATTTCCTTAAGCTTTTAAATTGATATAGGTTTTGTGAAATTATGAAATACTCTGCATGCAAACCATGGCATGTTAAATTTAATGTATTTGTTTTATTGAGAGAAACATAATACAAAGAGCCACTATAAATAGCTGCTTTTTTTAAAGAAAGCAAATATAAATGTTTACGTAATAAAACAGAAATAATTAACTTAAACTAATCAACAATGACCTTAAACCAAAATATGGATTTGCTCAACAGAGATAATAAAACATAACGTCTATCATTTCCAAACTACACTTCAGACTACAGATTTATCCACAATAAAATTGCTGAGTTTTCATCATTTCATGAGTAAACCTCATTAAAAAGAAAAAGAAACAGGTAAAATGTGGGGCATAAATGAATGGATTCCATATTGTTCCAAGGTTATTAATTCTAAAACATTACATGATGGCTTTGAATATCAACGTATCTTGAATTTGCAGCTACATGTTTTTGAAGCATTCTTTATATAGGGACTATATATATATATATATATATATATATATATATATATATATATATATATATATATATATATATATGTTTTCTGAGGTTTTCGCGGGTATTTGTATGTAGGTCTTTGGTTGTTCGGGTTTTCTCCCACGTAAAATTGGAAGTGTCTTGGCGACGTTTCGACGAAGTCCCATTCGTCATCTTCAGGCTGGTGTTTTCAGCTTCGTGCTTCGAGCAGCAATGTGTGGTCTTAGCTGTTTCTTCCTTTTAACTGCCAGTGGGGGTATGAACTGATTGGGTGGGAGCTTGGCTGTGTTCTGATTGGGTGGAGGTGTGTTCTGATTGGTTAGGGGCTGGCTGTGCTCTGATTGGCTGGGGGGTTGGCTGTGCTCTGATTGGCTGGGGGGTTGGCTGTGCTCTGATTGGCTGGGGGAGTGTTCTGTTTGGTTGTGCTCAGGTTAGTCTGAGTTGCAGAGGGGTTTAAGATTTTGGGCTGCCTTGCTATTTTTTGGCTTCGCGTTCGTGGTCGTGCCTCCTCTTCATGGAGGGTGTCAGTTTGCTTCATGTATGGATTGGAGGGGTTTAAAGTGGCTAATGATGCAGCTGTGGTCTGGCTTCTGGTTTGTGGTCGTGCCTCGTCATCGGTGTGGCTTTGGGTTTGTTTTTTGCGTGGATGTGTGGTGGTGACATCCTGTGTGGTTTTTGTGAGTGTGGGTCTGGTATCATTTTTTGTGTTAGGGAGTCGTTTGTCAATAAGGGCGGGTTTCCAAATGGCTGGTAGGCGGGAGGTATCATCTCGCTTGTTCATGCTGTGTGGGCGTTTTTCTATCTCGATGGCTTCTCTGATTATTCTGTTATTAAAATGTTCACTTTTGGCAATGGTTCTGGTATTTTTAAAGTCAATTTCATGTCCTGTGGCTTTAAGGTGTTGGACCAGGGAAGATGTTGGTTCCTCTTTTTTGACTGAGTTCTTATGTTCTTCAATGCGTGCACTTATTCTTCTGTTGGTTTGTCCGATGTATGTGGTGGGACAAGTGGTGCATGGGATTTCGTATACTCCTTGATTTTCTAATTCAATTTTATCTTTGGGGTTTCTAAGGATGGTGGATATTTTTCTGTTTGTTCAGAATGCTGTTTTGATGTTGTGTTTATGGAGGATCTTACTGATTCTGTCTGTGGTGCCTTTTATGTATGGGAGGAGGGCTTTGCCGTTTTCTTGTTCTTTGTCTTGGATTTTAGTGGGGGTTTCTTTTTGGATTAGGTTTGTAATCTTATTTCTATGGAATCCATTGGATGTTAGTACATTGGTGAGAGTGTGTAGTTCGGTTTTTTTAGGTGTTGTTCGTCAGCTAAGCGTTTTGTTCTGGAGATGAGTGTCTTGGCTACAGAGTTGATCTGTGCTGGGTGGTGGTGTGAGAGAGCGTGCAGATAGCGGTTTGTGTGTGTTTTCTTCTGGTAGATGGTGTGTCCTAGGGAGCCATTGGATTTCTTGTAGACTAAGACATCCAGGAAGGGAAGTTGGTTGTTAGCTTCTGTTTCCATGGTGAACTGTATTTTGGGGTGTAGGCTGTTGAGGTGTGTGAGGAAGTTGTCCAGTTTTTCTTTCCCATGTGGCCAGATTATGAAGGTGTCGTCTACGTATCTGAGCCAGAGTTTGGGTTTGTGATCCGATTTTTCTAGAGCTTGGGTTTCAAAGTGTTCCATGTAGAGGTTGGCAATGACAGGTGAGAGGGGTGATCCCATGGGTGCTCCTTCTGTTTGTTTGTATTTTTGTCCATTATAGATGAAGTATGTGTTGGATAGGCAGTGGTTGGTCAGATCTAAGATGTGTTTGGGGGGGTTATATTTGTTTTGGATAGCTGTCAAGGCTTCTTTGATAGGCACTTGGGTGAAGAGGGATATGACATCGAAGCTCACGAGTAGGTCGCTGGGCTGTAAGTTTTGTTTCTTTATGATCTCTATAAACTGGAATGAGTTTTTTACGTGTGAGGTGATGGATTCTGCATAGGGCTGTAGTTGTTTGGCGAGAAATTTGGCTAGGTTTTGTAGAGGTGAGCCTATGGAGCTGACTATAGGTCTGAGTGGGGTTCCTTCTTTGTGTATCTTGGGGAGACCATAGAGTTTGGGGCATCTGGATGATTTCTCTCTGGGAATGATTCTTTGCTGGATCTCTTCGCTAATGGGGGAGGCTTTTATTTTGGATCTGGTGGTTTTTTCCAGGTAGGTGGTGGGATCTGTATTTAGGGGTTTGTATGTGGAGTCTTGGAGTAGGTTGGTTAATTTGGTTTGGTAGTCAGATGTGTTCATAACCACCGTGGCGTTGCCCTTGTCTGCTGGTAGGATTATTATGCTGGTGTCTTCTTTCAGGTTACGTAGTGCTGTCTGTTCCTCTTTGGGTAAGTTGTTTTTGGGTGGCTTGCTGGTGCAGAGGATGTTGGTGATTTCGAGTCTGATTCTGTTAGCGTTGTCGGGGTTGATTTTGGTCAGGCTGGTTTCAACTCCACATATAATGGTTTCAGTGGGGATGTGTTTGGGAGCGACTGCAAAGTTGAATCCTTTGGAAAGGACATTGGTTTCGGCTTTGGTGAGGATCCTATCTGAGATGTTATGCACTGTTTGTTTCATGTGTGGCTGTGAGGGAGGAGGGGTTTGTTTCTGGCATTCTTGTAGTCTTCGGAGTTTGTTGGTGTGTGTATCTGTCTTGAGGGTGGCCTTTGTTTCAGCTCTCCAGACAGCGAGTTGTTTGGATTTGTCCCAAAGTGCGGGGTGGATCTTGTTGCTGAGTTTGAGGTGAAGTGTGAGGAGACCTTTGTTAATTCGATCTAGGAGGAATCTTTTTGTGTGAAGTTCATTTCTGATTAGGGCCAATTCTGTTCTTTTCAGGATCCGTTTGGTGGCTGCAGAGTTGGAGTGGAATTTCAGTTGGAAACATGTGGGGATTAGATTTTGATCTCGGCAGTTGCGTAGGAATGTGAGGTCGCATAAAATGGAAGCTCTTTGAACTTCAAGTTTTTCATAGGTCCTGGTCAGATGGTGGATTTCCTCCCTGTAGAGGTTCGATATTTGTTTTCTGAGGTTTTCGCGGGTGTTTGTATGTAGGTCTTTGGTTGTTCGGGTTTTTTCCCGCATAAAATTAGAAGTGTCTTGGCGACGTTTCTACGAAGTCCCATTCGTCATCTTCAGGCTGGTGCTTTCAGCTTTGTGCTTCGAGGAGCAATGTGTGGTCTTAGCTGTTTCTTCCTTTTAACTGCCAGTGGGGGTATGAACTGATTGGGTGGGAGCTTGGCTGTGTTCTGATTGGGCGGAGGTGTGTTCTGATTGGTTAGGGGCGTGGCTGTGCTCTGATTGGCTGGGGGGGTTGGCTGTGCTCTGATTGTCTGGGGGAGTGTTCTGTTTGGTTGTGCTCAGGTTAGTCTGAGTTACAGGGGGGTTTAAGATTTTGCCTTGCTATTTTTTGGCTTCGCGTTCGTGGTCGTGCCTCATCTTCATGGAGGGTGTCAGTTGGCTTCATGTATGGAGTGGAGGGGTTTAAAGTGGCTAATGATGCAGCTGTGGTCTGGCTTCTGGTTTGTGGTCGTGCCTCATCATTGGTGTGGCTTTGGGTTTGCTTTTTGCGTGGATGTGTGGTGGTGACATCCTGTGTGGTTTTTGTGAGTGTGGGTCTGGTATCATTTTTTGTGTTAGGGAGTCGTTTGTCAATAAGGGCGGGTTTCCAAATGGCTGGTAGGCGGGAGGTATCATCTTGCTTGTTCATGCTATGTGGGCGTTTTTCTATCTCGATGGCTTCTCTGATTATTCTGTTATTAAAATGTTCACTTTTGGCAATGGTTCTGGTATTTTTAAAGTCAATTTCATGTCCTGTGGCTTTAAGGTGTTGGACCAGGGAAGATGTTGGTTCCTCTTTTTTGACTGAGTTCTTATGTTCTTCAATGCGTGCACTTATTCTTCTGTTGGTTTGTCCGATGTATGTGTTGGGACAAGCAGTGCATGGGATTTCATATACTCCTTGATTTTCTAAGTCAATTTTATCTTTGGGGTTTCTAAGGATGGTGGATATTTTTCTGTTTGTGCAGAATGCTGTTTTGATGTTGTGTTTATGGAGGATCTTACTGATTCTTTCTGTGGTGCTTTTGGGAGGAGGGCTTTGCCGTTTTCTTGTTCTTTGTCTTGGATTTTAGTGGGGGTTTTAGGTGTGTCTTTAAAAGACTTACGTACCTAAATTGGAAGCAGTTTAGAATTTGATGTTGTTTCCCACCAGTTTTGTATTGCCAAATTTAAAATGGGATTGGCTGACTATACTGAGGATATGGTAAGTTGGATATTATCTGACATCCAAAGTTCTTTGAGACAACTCTGTGTATTTAATTGGTAATGGATAACACTGACATCTTTCTTTCCAATATTAATATTATTACTGTTATGAAATTGTTTGTTTGTCTGTGTGTTTCAAATTTGAATTAATCCTGTGAAGTAGATTACTCATTTTAATTTCTAACTTTGTTCTTGGTGTCTTTATTTTTGTGTTTTAACTCATGTACAGTACCCATTTTACAAACAGGACTGAGAGCAACCTTCTGAGGTATTAGACCAAAAATACTATCTAGGATTTTATAACTAAAGATGCTAGAAAGTGCATCTTGAATATTCTGCAAGGAAATTTCTTTTTCCATAACCAAGTAATGATCTCTCTTCTTATCTTATGAAACCACACATAAGGATTCTTTGCTCTTCTTAAAGAATTTTAGAGGGCCTGGTTGGAGATCACAGATTTAAACATTTTTCTATTTTTGAGTTCCATGTCAAGATATTCAAAGCAGAATATCAGTAGTGCTGGAGGATACTAGCTTGTGAATTGTAGTAATGCATTTTTAAATGTATTGTTTAGAGCCATGGGGTGATGTTAATAATGTTTTACTCTCTAAAATATTTTTCTAAGGTGAGTCCAGCAATGGCAAAGATGGTAAGAAGAAAGTGTGCATTTTGTCGAGATGATGAAGAGACTGCGATTATGTACATTGCTGAAGAACAGAATCTCGCAGTTCATCAAAATTGTTTGGTGAGGTTTGCTAACGACATTCAAACTGTGTCCATAACTGATTGGAAAACGAAAAAAGATCTGAAGCACTCTTGTGAGGCAATTCATAATTGATACACCTGTTTTTTATGCCATGTGTACTATACTTTTATTGGCATGCGCTACAGTTTCAAGAGTTAAAATTTAAATTCTTTCCTGGATTAAAGTAGATTGGAGTACAAGAAGACCATAACTACTATAATTAGTATTTTTATAGTAATACGTTAAAATCCAGCAGAGATTGTTTAGGAGCAATTGTCCTGGCAATTGCTATAATAAATCACATTTATTTCTCTATCCCTTTCCTTATGCCTTTCTTTATGTTCATGTAATCCGCATTTTGCAGACTTTGATGGCACTATGCTTTAATTAATTAATATCCTGCCTTTATTATTTTTATAAATAATTCAAGGTTGCTAACATATTTAATACTCTTTTCTCCTCCTATTGTCCCCACAACAACCCTGTTATGTGAGTTGGGCTGAGAGAGAGTGACGCTCAAAGTCATCCAGCTGACTTTCATGGCTAAGATAGGACTCATGCTCTCCCAGTTTCTAGCCTGGTGCCTTGTGTATATGCATCTTTTTATCTATAGACAATGAGATGAAGAGAGCCTTTTTTCCTCACTTTTTTCCTTGAGGATCAAGGCCCAGAGAGCAGGATTTTCAAGGCATCCTGCTTACCCTGATTCTATAGCTTTGAGTGTGCTGGCTTTGTTTCTCTTTTTTCCTTTTCCACTGGGAAAACTGATGGCTCCCTAAGAACCTGATTTTGTTCCTTCCCTGATGAAAAAGGTGAACTGTGACTAGAGTTCCAGGAAGAGGAAGGGAACATGGATAGCTTTGTAGTCAGATGAATTAAGAGGGGCTCAAAAAGGTTTTTGAAAGTTTTTGGTGTCCAGGCTAAGAATTTGAGAGGTATGAAGATGTTATACTGGTTGCTCTTTGTATCAAGGTTTTCTAAATATGTATACTCTGAAGAAAAAAGAACCACGTAGAAACATGTAAAACTTTATAATACTGTGTATTTTTCCTAGACTTGGATGTTTATATTTTATATTCTGCTTTTTAGTGCTGCCTTCCTTCCCTTTTTTAATTCAAAAGGGCTGTCATCTTCCAATGGAAGGACTGGAGGACTGGAATCCCAGTCCTTACATAGGCAGAAATAGAAGTGAGAGAATAGGACCAGAAAAAAAAGTATTCAATTCATACTGCAATTGGATTTAGAGATGGGAAATTTGGAGAGAATATTTCCCCAAACATTTTCCAAATTATTTTCAAGCAAAGTGGTAAACTTATTATAATTAGGTAAACATGTAAAAAACAAGAAAAGGATTGGTCTGTTAGTGGGAGATAGTGGCAAGAAGGTGACAAGCAACAGGGAACAAGCACAACTACTTAACTTGTTTTTTGTTTCCATCTTTATACAAAGAGAAAAAACGGTCCAACCTATCAAAAACAATACCGTAAAAAATCAGATTAGAAACATGTTAAAATAGACAAGAAAATGGTAAGAGAGCACTGGTCCACCCTAGATGAGTTCAAATCACCAGGACCAGATGGATTACACCCCAAGATTCTGAAGGGACTGGCAGATATAACCACTGAACTATATCTTTCAAAGATCCTTGAGCACTGGGGAACTACTAGAGGACTGGCAAAGAGCTGATGTTCAGGAAATTACAGACCTATCACCTGACCTCAATACCTGGGAAAATTCTGGAAAAGATAATCAAGCAATGAATTAGTGAACACTTAGAGGCAAACAAAGTCAACCAAAAGCTAACATGGGTTTGTCAAAAACATATCATGCCAGATATTATTGCATTCTTTGACAAGGTGATAAAATTAGTGGACCAGAGGAATGCTGTGGCTATAATTTACTTGGATTTCAGTAAGGTATTCGATAAAGTAGACCACACCCTACTACTTGATAAGATAGAAAAATGTGGGTTAAACAGCATCACCACCAGATGGATTCGTAACTGGCTGACAAACCACATCAACATGTAGTCTTCAACGGAATTGTATCTACATAGAGGGAAGTATGCAATGGGGTATCCCAAGGCTTTGTTCTGGGCCCAGTGCTCTTCAACATCCTCATCAATGATTTGGATGAGGGAATAGATGGGGAACTCATAAGATTTGCAGATGACACCAAACTGGCAGGAATAGCCAACACTCAAGAAGATAGGCTTAAAATACAGAAGGATCTTGACAGACTTGAACAACAAAATGAAATTTAATGGTGAAAAAGTAAGGTTCTACATTTAGGCAAGAAAAACCAAATGCACAGGTACAGTATAGATAAGTGGTACCTTGTTTAAGAATAGGAACTAAGAGGGATCTTGGAGTCCTAGTGGACAATCACTTAAAATAAGCCAGCAGTGTGCTGCAGCTGCTAAAAAAGTCAACACAGTTCTAGGCTGCATTAACAGGGATAGAATCAAAATCATGTGAAGTGTTAATATCACTTTATAATATACCACTTTTTTGAAGATGGGAACCATATCAGCAGGAGATTGCTCAGAGGATCATTGCTGAAAATATTCTTCTCTGGATTAGTCAACAGAAATGAGTGGATAACCTGGGTAAGCGGCAGAGGGACAGCACTGTACGCTGTACAAAAGCTGTTTTTGCCAACCAGAAGCTTTTCATTAATGTTTTGTACTATCTCCCAATTATATTCTCAGTGTTCTCAAATTCCCATTTGAAGACATTAAGGTAGCTATATGCTAGTAACTGCTAATCTTCATATTCTGGCCATATTATTTTATCTGCAAACTTATAACTTCATTATGTCAGAAGTGAAGCTGCACAGTACTAATATCTCTAGCTCTCAGCAATGGTTGTTTTGGGTGACAGAACCTTATATTAAATGTCTTAGAAGCTTTAACATTTTTTCTTCATAAAGTCTGTTGAATGTTTTCAAGGAAACTATGGAATGTGTATGGGATAGGCATAGCAGTTCCAGTGATTAAGTGCTGAGAGTTATATGCTTCCTAATCAGGCAAGCATAGGGACACTGATATTTTTTTCCTATCATTTTGGCTCATGCTTTTTTCATTCAATTTTTTTTGAAAAATACTCATTTACCAATTTGCTGAAGTTTTCCTTAACATCATTTAGGATTCCTTCCCTGTATTAGATATGAGACCATGGAGCACTCAGAGTGCTAATGGTTGTTTTTGTGAATGAGTAAACTTACAAAAGAAATTGCTAAAACTTTGTAAATTTATGAGGTAGCACTGATCCCCAGCCAATTCTTGCTGCTATTTTTTTTTGTTATTAACAAGTTTTTATTTTCCATTTATTCATACAATTCAATTAAAATAAATTCCTAACCATTGGTACCGCCTGCCCATTCCCCCCAGGCTGCGTCCACCCTCTCTAAACCTTCCCTACTTCCCTCCTTTTTCTCTCCTCTCCTCCTACTCTCTTCCCCTCCCTTCTCCTCTAACCATCCTACTTCCTCCCTACTCCTTTCTCCCCTCTCATCCCTCTCACACACATGAACGCAGCATAGGAGAAATGCCCAAGCATTTACCAGGTCTATATTATCATTATCCACCCACTCACCCACCCTCAACGCCCCCCTCACTTCCCAGAGCAGAGTACAGGGTTATCAACAAGGAAGTAAAAAAAACAAAAAAAAGAAAAAAAACCATCATACTTAACCTTTAACTCCCCTTAAATTAAGTCATATAAACAAATCTCTACAACAGTTACTATAAAATTTACCCATAAAATAAATGAAATTTTATAGTCCTATATTTTTTCTGAATATAATCTATCCATCTTCTCCATACAATAATATATCTTTCTTGTGTATGATCCTTCAAATAAGCAGAAATTTTTGCCATTTCTGCAAAGTTAGAAACTTTAAATATCCATTCTTCTAAAGTAGGCAACGAGTCCTTCTTCCAATACGAGCCTACTAATAACCTTGCTGCAGTTAATAAATTCAACATTAAAGTAGTTTCTTTGTCATTTAAATCCACAAAGATACCCAATAGGAATAATTGAGGGGTGAACTTTATCTTCCTTTTAAAAATCTTTTGAATGTTCCACCAAATCATAATCCAAAAAGCCTTTACTTTTTTACAATTCTACCAAACATGAAAATACGTCGCATCCATATTACCACATCTCCAACATTTGGGTTGTAAATTTGGATACATACAAGATAATTTTTTAGGATCTAAATGCCATCTGTAAAACATTTTATAAAAATTTTCCCTCAAATTTTGAGCTTGTGTAAATTTAACATTTCTAATCCAAATTGTCTCCCATAAGTCCAATGGGATCGGATCCTGGATATTCTGAGCCCATTTAATCATACAGTCTTTAACCAATTCTGTTTCAGAGTCTAATTCTATTAAAGCATTGTAAATTCTTTTTATATGGGCCTGACTCTGATCTTTAATCTGAATAACCAGATTTCCATCTTCTAGTGTTATTCCTTCTTTCTTATCTACAGTCCACCTGTCCACTATTTGTAAATATTGAAACCATGACTGTAGAATATTTTCTTGCCTTAATACATCTAGAGATTTTAAATGCCAATCCGAACCTGACCAAATTAATAATTCTTTATACGAAATTTTATCAAAGTTCATCCCCTTATAAATCCCCTCAGTTGCATGTCTAGAAATCCCCAGATAGGTATTTTATAGTTTAACCTATAATAATACTTTTTCCAAACTCGAAGTAAGGCACTCCTCAAAATATGTGATTTGAAAGCCCGGTCCACTTTCTTATTAAAAATTAAATATGCATGCCAACCATACATTAAATCCCACCCTTCAAGAACAAAAATATCCTTATTTGTTAAATTAAGCCAATCACTTATCCAAGTTAAGGCGGCTGCATCATAGTATAATTTCAAGTTAGATGCTTTAAGTCCTCTTTCTCGGGCATCTTGCAAAATCTTAAACTTAACCCTTGGTTTTTTCCCAGCCCAAATGAATTTATTGATACCCTTCTGCCATTCCTCCAAATTTACATCTTTTTTAAAAATAGGTATCATCTGAAACAAGAAAAGAAACTTTGGTAGAACATTCATTTTTACAGCTGAAATTCTCCCCAACAGTGACAATTGCAGTTTTTTCCAGTCATTTAAATCCTTTTGCACTTTTGCCCATAGTAATTCATAATTATTTTAATACAATTTTCCATTTGAGGCAGTTAAGTATACTCCCAGATATTTAACCCTTTTCACCATCTGAAAACCTGTGGCTTTAACCAAACTTTCCTTGTCATTGGCTAACATATTCTTAGATAATATCTTAGTCTTATGGTTATTGACTTTAAAACCAGAAACTTTTCCATACTGTGTTATAAATTCTAATAGACAATCAACCGCTCTAATTGGTTGTTCCAAAATCAAAACCAAATCATCCGCAAAAGCCCGTAATTTATACTCATTTTTTCTTATCTTTATGCCCTTGATTACCGTTGATTCTCAAATCTGGATTAACAAAATCTCCAATGTTAAAACAAATAACAATGGAGATAATGGACATCCTTGTCTTGTCCCTTTTTCAATATTAAAAGTCTCAGTCAATCTCCCATTAACAATTTGAGCAGATTGTTGCTGATATATAGCTTTAAGTGCATGTAAAAAATTATCCCCAAAATTCATTTTCTCTACCAGTGAGAATAAGAATTGCCAATCTAATTGATCAAAGGCTTTTTCAGCATCCAAAAATATAAAAGCCACAGGACTCTGGTTGTTCTTATCCAAATACGCAATTAAGTTAATAATTTGTCTAACATTATATTTCATGTATCGCCCTGTTATGAATCCTGATTGATCACTGTGAATCAAATCCTTCATAACCTGCATTAATCTATTTGCCAAAATTTTTGTAAAAATCTTGTAATCTACATTTAATAATGATATCGGCCTATAATTCTTAGGCTCTGTAAGATCTTGATCCTCCTTCAGAATCAATGATATAAACGCTCTTTTCCAAGAAGGAGGAACTTGTGCTCCCAGCAAGATACTATTAAAAAGCTCCTTTAATGGCTTCAACATTTCTTCATATAATTTTTTATAATACGTCGACGTCAATCCATCTGTTCCTGGAGACTTTCCCACCTTTAACTGCTTGATAGCTAAACCAATTTCCTCCACAGTAATTAAACAATTCATCCCATTTTGCTGTTCCTCAGAAAGTTTAGGAAAATGTACTGATTGTAAATATTTATCTATATCCATTCCCTTTATATTATCACTTGAGTATAGTTTTGTGTAAAAATCTAAAAAACTCTTTTTAATCAAATTTTGCTGAAAAACCTCAGTACCTTTATATTTTACTTTCTCTATAATCCTAGCCTTCTGTTTCTTTCGTAACTGATAAGCCAACCACCTCCCAGGCTTATTCGCATTACAAAAAGTATTATGTCTCATATAACGCAAACATATGCCATCAACATATTAAATTGTTCCCTAAGCATCTTTATAGAAACCTTTAAGTTATTATTAGTTGGGTTAAAAGCAAGCGCTTCTTCTTTTATTTTAATCTCATCTTCTATTTCTCTACATCTTTGTATCCTTTTATCCCTAGAAACTTTATTTAAATGAATTAAAATTCCCCTCATATACGCCTTACTGGCGTCCCAGACCATGGGCATCAATGTACCCTTATTCATATTTAAAGCAAAAAACCCTTTAAATACTCTTTACATTTTTGTACAAACTCTCCCTGGGTAAACAAATTCTCATTCAGTCTCCAAGGCCTTCTGTTCCCATCTTCCAAGTATAGCTCCATCCACACAGGACTATGGTCTGAAAGGGTCCTGGGAAAGATTTTTACCTTTCTCACCCTAGAAAGAAAATCACTAGTAATCAAAAAAGTCAATCCTTGAAAATGACTGGTGTCTATCTGAATAGAAGGTAAAATCTCTATCATTTGTGTTCCTTTCTCGCCAAATGTCAATAAGTTCCAACTCTTCTTTCAAATCAAAAAAAGTTTTGGGTAATTTAGTTTGAATGAAATTTTTTGAAGAGCTCTTTTTATCTATAGTTATATCCAAAACTCCATTCCAGTCACCCATCAGAATTACAATTTATAATCCAATTGGGATATCTTCCCATGCAAAAGCTTATAAAAATGCTTCTGTTGTTGATTAGGGGCATATAATCCAACAATAAGAACTTTCTTGCCTTGTAACACTAGTTCCACAAAGACATAACTTCCTTCAAGATCAACCTCAATTAATTTAGCCGATAAATTTTTCTTCACATAAATTACAACACCCCCTTTTTTCCCTGGAGCTGGAGCTATAAAATGTGATCCCAAACGAGAATTTGTCAGATATTTTGAGTCCTTTGAAGTTATATGAGTCTCTTGCAAACATATCAAGACATTATTATGTTGTTTCAAATAGTAGAAGACCTTTCTCCATTTCTGAGGTGAGTTTAAGCCATTAACATTCCAGGTCAGGAACTTGGCCATCTACACCGGCCTGAAGCCTTTGAAGCATAGCATGAAGATCAACTGTCTAAGATCTTTTAGGTCTTGCCCCTCCCACAGGCTGTGTAGTAACCATTCCTTCTACTTTATCGCCACTCTTCTGCTGCTGCTCTTTTTCTTTGTGTTTATGGGCAGCTCGTGTCATCCTTTGATCTTTTATCTCAAGATTCTGTACAGGCAACACCACTTGTTCCATGACCATCAATGAGGAAGCTCCTGCCATAACGGGCTCTTCAATTATCCTTGTTTGTGGAGGTGAAGACGGTTTGCCTTTAGAATAGAGTGATAGAAATCTCTTGCCTTTAAAACTGTAGTTAATCTGTAACATATTCCATCATAATTCACTACTATTCCTCTTGGAATCTCCCATCTGAACTGGATTTGACGACGTTTTAACTCATCAGACAGAAAAGTAAAATCTTTTCTACCTCTTAAAATTTTTGGAGGTATTTCTTTTAAAATTATCACATTTTGAGCTGCAATTTGAAACCTCTTTTTATAAAAAGCCTGTATAATTTCATTACGAAGAGATCTTCTGGAAAAGTAAATAACCACATCTCTTGGTAAATTTCTCTGTCTGGCAACCTGTGAGTTGACTCTGAAGATTTTTTCTAACTCATTCCCAACTTCTTCTGGTCTCCATCCAAGATTAAAAGCAATATCTCTAACAATAAGCATCTTCAAATCTTCCTGGGAATTTTCTTTCAATCCTCAGATACGCAATGCGAACTCCATTTCTCTGTATTGTGAAATAGTTTGTTCATCCTGTGTAACTTCTATCTTATTCTCCACTTCCTCCATTCTAAATTCCAGTTTTGCTGTAATCTCTTCCATTTTATTGTCAATCCTTTCAATATGCAAGGCAAGACCAGAAAACACAAATAGTATGTCTTCTCTGACTTGCTTGTTCTTTTTCTCCAATAATTCTTCTGTAATAGCCCTCTCTGCAATTATAAGATCTTTTACCTCCTCTTTAATATCCAAAGCAGTCATTTTTATAGCCTCTTGTAAGTCTTTGAGAGAGATTGCAGGAGGAGGAGAGGGTGGGGGTGATTTTGGTTTAGACTGAGAAGCAGGCTGAGTCATTGGGAAGGAGATGGAAGCTTTAGGGACAGAGACCAAACGTTTTGAAGCCATTCTGTTAAGTTCAAAGGAGCAAAATTCTTGCCTCTATAATATCACAGTTCTTTAAATAATAATAAAAAGAAAGAAAGAAGGGGAAAAAAAGAAAGAGGAACAAAATTCTTGCCTCTATATTTAAAACATGAACTTTTAACTTTGTTACAAAGTCAAACAAGAAAGTCGCCATTTTGCCTTTCACTTTCCCTTTCTTCAAAAGGGAAAGTAAACAAAAAAGGGGGGGAAGATGCTTGCAGGAGTTACAATCACAATCAATCTTAAATCCACTTTCTCCTGGTCTGCTCCGTCTGCATTTGAATACTCACAAGCCTCCCAAAAAAGCAGATGTGGGAGCGGCGCCTTGCTTCATCCCAGAACTTCGGGACAAAGACGTCCTGGAGTGTGGAGTTGGCTCAGGCTCCGAGGGAACTCTACCCTCCGATCACCGAAATTATGGGGATCCAGGGGAGCTCTTACCTCTACCTGAGCAGCTCTTCTCTTCCCTTTCTCCCAGGGAAGAGATTCAAGCCGCGGGACAGCTGATTGTCAAAGTCCAGCGGCTTTTACACAACCCAGGAACGGGCTGCTGTGTGAAAAGCAGCCATCGTAGCTGCTTGATCCACCGGAAGCCCTTCTTGCTGCTATTTTTAATATTTTATTTTGTCATGTCCTCTTGTTTTACATCTTATTTTTCTGATTTCATTTCTAGTTATTTTCTTCAGGATTTGTGGAATCAGAAGAACAGAAGGCTGAGGATCTTAATAAAAGGTTTGACGTGGCTTCAGTAATGAGTGAAATAAAGAGAGGAAGGAGGCTGGTAAGACATTTTTCATGTTTTAAAATTCTATAGCAGATTTACTTTAAAACATTTATTTTCACATTTTCACATTATTTTCACATCTGAAATTTCCTCTTTGAAGGCCTAAAGATTATAATATAAACCAATAGTCTAGTTAGCCCCTCTGTCTTACTGACAGAAAGACTTTTGATCTTATTACTGTTTTCCCCCTTATTTAAAACACTGGGAGAGTAAAAAGGTGTGTGTGTGAGGGGGGAACTGACAGAGAAAAATGAATAAAAATAATATGATCTCATCAGTTAACACCTCCCTGCAGAGGAGCAGTGTTATTTAATTGAATTAGAAAACAGCCCCTTTCCAATAACAACTATTTGCTATCTAAAAGTGACAAGGCAATACTTTTTCTTATTTAATCCATTTCTGGTCAGGATATTAGTAAATACAACTCACGTGTGATTTCATATTCTTGTTACAAAGCGGAGATTACACTTTACTGTAAATGGTTTAGTTTAAACAGGATCACAGCACAAAAGCCAGTATGTGATGGGTGATGGAGAAGAAAATGGGTCTAATGCCACTTCCTAGTTTTATAAACTGCAATTCAAAAAATAGTTTCAATTTGTTTCAATACAGCGGTGCAGGTTCTGTCGTACGAAGGGAGCAACCGTTGGATGCGAGATCCAAACTTGTCGCAAAAATTACCATTATTTGTGTGCCTTTCGTGATGCTGCTTCAGTCAAATATGAAGAGCCAGGCCGCTACCGGTATAGAATCAAATGTTTTCTAAAGTCTATTTTAAGATACTTTTCAAGAGAATCCTATATACACGTAATTCATTTTTGTTTTGAAATTAATATATGGCAAAATAAGAAAGTAAAAAAAGGCTTTATCTAATGGGTGTATATTATATAACCTATACTAGGTTAGGATGAAGCTTTTTGTAACTGCCAGAGTGAACATTTATACATACAGAAAAGGGATTTCAGAATGTGAGAACGTATAAGCTAGCCTGGTATGAGAAGCTGGGATTGGTTGTTAAATTCCAGTATGGTGAATGCAGGTGAGCTTCTACAACAGATGTCTACTCCCAAGGACTTGAGGAGGGCCCATAGTGATTCATAGGAAAAAGGAAATACTTGATAAGTAGAATTGCATTTATCTAATGAAAATAACAGAGAGAGTAACTAAATTTTATTTCTACTCAAAGACCAATTCAAAAGATTGATCTGAATATTATGAAAACATAATAAACAGATATGAGCGGTGAAGGATAAAAAAATACAAAACTGCTCAAACAATATATTGCATTAAGTGATCCAGTCTGTAAATCAGCAATGGACAGCTATTTCCAAAGCTCCCATTCAGCAATATCAGTAGAATAGAATTTAGCCATCCATCTGCAGATTTTCAGGGAATAAATCAGCTGGTAGAAAAATACATTCTTGTCGTCTATCTAACCATCATACAAGGATGTTAGATATCAAAAGCATTAAATCAGCCCAGTGAAATGGGGTAGTACAGTGAAATGTGCATGGCTCAGGTCCTTTGAATGGGCAACATTGAACTGAAGATTTATTATATCTTGCCTCAATAAGCATTGGTGGTAAAGCATCAAATCTGGCTAAAGAGAGGTTTCTCTGGCATGACACCCCCCCACACACATATATTAATAAAGCTAGGATAAAAAGTCTTCTAATCAGACCTTCATTATAACAATGGGGAATGGAGGTGAGCACTAAAAATACATTGATTTAACTTCAGAAAAGTATTATCTGTCCCAAATGGGATATTTAAGATCCAATTCTGTGCCTTTTTTTAGGATGATGAATTTTTCTATTGGATCAGAAGGACTAGCAATCACCCATTGAAATTTCCATAGAAATAAATTTCAATTTAATTCATAAATGGAGTTTGAAACACACTGGGGAACTAGAATTCTTCTTATAAATGATATCATTTCTAAGGATCATAAATCTTTGTAATTAGAAATAACATAAATAGTCCTATGTTTGTAGTGTAAACAGCTTTAATTTGTTCTTTTCACAGTGCAAATGATAGAGGTATGATTCCAAGTTTTTAAAGGCCTTAACTTGTGCTTTATACTTTTACCGTTTATTTTCCAGCAGTGATTACAGTACAGAAAAGCCACTGCTTTTGTTTTGGCATAACCGACAATCAGTTTTTCCTCTCTGCAATGAAGAACGAGGTCTTGAAAGTTCCTTCTTGACCTTAGTAGCATTGTGGAAAGGATATGCTGTAGGCATTCTCAACTGATCAGATAGGAAATGTGTTCTTGTTCTTGGGTAAACACTGATTGTCATCTGCTTATTTATTTATTTACAAAAAAAAATCCTGATGACTCATTCTTCTTTGCTGAATCTTTATAAAAATGAAAATATTTGCTTCTATAAATTTACTTCTCTTTCTGTTTATTACCGGTAGTGTGTTCTGCCAAAAACACGTTCCAGTCGAGGGACGCAGTTTTAATGGTATGTATGTACTTAGGGAATTTGTTTAAATCTGCTTCTGCCTTAGCAAGGGTTCTGAATCTTTTAGAAAAATATAGCCATTGTTGCAACACTCCTTGCCACTCTTCCACGATAATGACCAGGGCGGTTAGGGGGTTGTTGGAATGGGAGCTTAATTTCTTTATTTGTTCAATCACATTTGTTTAGCTGCCAATCTTACACAGTGTACATGGTTATAAGCAAGTATCTAAAACCATTAAAACAATGAAGTTGAATTAAGATAAAAAGAAACAAAAAATAAAATGGCAGAAAAATATATGGAGAGTGCATTCCATTACTCTCATACAACCATCTAACAGGCCATGGTCTAGCATAATTACTACTACTACTACTACTACTACTACTACTACTACTACTACTACTAGTCTTATTCCCCAACCTGCTTTAAATGACTCCATATATTTATTGTTCATATATAATGTAGGAAGTCACGGAAACCATCCTCCTAATTATACAGAGCAGGGCCTGGACATCTAACTAAAGTCCTGGCTGAAACCATTATTGACAGCATTTCCTGCTTGTGACTGTTGGTAATATCAACCATGCCAGGCTACATTTATTTTTATCCCAGTATTTTAGATTTTTGTTCTGTTTATACACATGGAAAACTATTGTTTGCATGGTTTCTTAGATATTATAACTTGCAAGTACTCTCCTTGCTTCTTGCTTCAGTTTCTTTTTCCATGCCTCAAGCAGTCATTTTGGGAAGATGTTTGTCAAGGGAGCCATGGTATAACATCCTTAATAAACATAATTCCAGGCCTTTTTTTGTTATAGAACGCCCAGAACGGAGTTCCGGCACCTTTTTTGGATGGAACCTTGTAGGGTAGGCAAGGCGGGTTGTATGACACGTGTGAGTTCCAGCACCTTTTTTTTTTTTACAAAAATAAAATGCACTGCATAATTCCAATGTGCTTACATCAGTTAGAACATAATTTAAGAGTTAAATTCCTCTTTCTGCTGGAATTTCTTTGTTTTTTTTTTTGTCTTGAAGTATTATGAGAAGTTGTATGATAAAATATCTTGTTACTTTATTTTCTAGGTGAAAACAGTAAGAAGGAAATGCTCCCGACCCCCACAGACTCTTCCTCCACTACAACCAGAATGGTAATGAAGTTGCCTTTTGGGTGTCTCAGTGAGACGTTTCTAAAACTTTTACCGTAGGACAGTGTTTCCCAAACTTGACAATTTTAAGGCATGAGGACTTCAACTCCCAGAATTCCACAGCCAGCAACGTTGGCTGTGGAATTCTGGGAGTTGAAGTCCACATGCCTTAAAATTGTCAAGTTTGGGAAACACTGCCGTAGGAGGCCACACTTCTTCACCACCTTCCATTGTGACTCAGGCACACATGGCCTCACCTAGTAGGGCATAATTTCAGATTCTTAGAGCATCTCAAATACATTTTGTTTTTATTTTGACCTGTGTCATTTTCTGACTGAGAACTGTCACTGCTGCTACATCTCTAGAGACTGTGATATCCTTGTTGAATATGGAACTGTTAAGCCTACTATTAGACACCCACCCACTAAATGCTGTTTGATTATTTCTTTTTTGTTTCTGAAATTTTGAAAGAGGAGTGTCTTTTCCAACTAATCCGAGATCACAAGTGGATGAAAGAAAGAGAAATGCACTTCAGCCCCTACTCTCAATCTAAGAGAAGCTGACAATCTGAGCCGTCTCTGAAGACTTAACAGTTTATGTCTCTACTTTTTTTACTTGAAGTATTGCTACAGTGTCTTTTTGTTTTACCCTTTGTAGTCTGTATGCGGGTACTGCCATCCTGTGTTGTAGGTTTTAAAACATTCTGTTTTACTACGTGAGCATTTCTGAAGGACTTTTAGTATAAAAGTTTTATCATCAAAACAATTTAGGATCAAAACTTCAAAAAACTTCTAAACATCTTCTAAAAACAAGACTTACTGTAATTATTTTACTAATAAATGATGTATAAATGATTAAATATAAGTTTAGATTACTTGGGAAGAATTTAGCTTAATTCTCTGACTTTATTAAAAATGAACATATAGCGATATGAGTTATATCAGTAATCTGGGCCTTTTATAACTGCTATTTTAAAAAAATATTGGCAGAATGATGAGACAGTTGGGGAAGAGAATATGGAAGTCCTCAGTGAAAATCATGACCAACACAAAGGTAAAACATTTGTTATATTTGTCAGTTGTTAGAATTCCTAACATAGGGGTGATGGTTATTATTTACTTCTATCTTAAGGCAGTTTATGCAACTTTCTCACCTATAGTTAACAAATATCGTTATAGATAGCATCTCCTTTCTTAGAGGCGATCTTCAATTCTCCATTAATGGAGAATTATGGAGATGATGTTCTATCTTCATTCCTGCATATAAGTCTGTAACATGAAAGAGTTCATCTATTTGGCTCAAGCAGATCAAGCTGAGATGTTTAGATGTGGAGGGTACTGTCTCTCTTGAAAAAGCCTGCCTAAACACACTGGGCTTTCTTGTCATTTCAGTTAATGGCTCAAAAGCCTCCTGTTAATGGAAAGAAAATTTTCATCTGGGACGATTTTGCTGGACTCAGTCAATAGTTTCAATTTAATTATCTTCTATTCCTAATTGCCTCCTTGTACTAAAAGCCTAAAGATCTAAAATATTAAAAGGCATGCTTCAGGTCTGTCTAGAAGGGAGTGTAATCTGCGGGGCCTCGGAGGATATTATGGTGTCATTCCCTGCCCCAACTTTTCTAGCTTTCTGCAAGAAAGGTTGGTTGGCTAGCTATATTTTTACTAATTTAATAATCTTTTATCTTTTTTTATTTTGTTAGTCACCCAGAGTCCTATGTTTTGTTTTTGTTTATACATTCATTCATTGAAAAATAACATAAAACAAAATAAGGAAATAAAATAAGGAAATCAGGCATTGTCTTTTGGCTGTTTCATTTAGAAATCAATCTGTTGATCTCTTTGAGAGGAACATTCCTGATGCTTGTTCACCATCACACACACACCCTTTTATTCATAATGTTTTCTGTCTTTATGCCTTGAAAATAATTGTTATTATTGGACAGTGCTTTACTGTGCCAGATGAACATGAAAATAAAAATATAAATTGCAAATCATTGTATTTCTCTTTCCACAGAAAGGATAGAATTTTTAAAGAAGTGTAAGCAGGCTGGAATTCTGGATGAAATCTTTGAGAAAATATTAAACAATCTTCACCTGGCTCGGGAAAAGCTGACAAAAGACAATACTTCAGAAGCAGGTATTGTAAAGAATGTGGAATTCTCAATTATCTTGAGATCTCATATCTGAGAGGTTTGGTCCCAAGGGTACTGTTGTGTCACCTCACAGTCTACACTTCTCAGAGATAAATGTTTCTGGTCCCTTTGCAGTTTCTGGTCCTCTATCATCCTCTTTCTCCCCTGAATGCATCCAGTTTGGTCTAAATAATTCTTACAGAGTTTATTTTATCTGCTAACCATGCATGTGAAAAAGATCTTAGAACAGCGGTTGACTGCAAACTAAATATAAATCAGTGGAGTACATGGCTTAAAAATGCAAATGCAATTTTAGTTTGCATCAAAATAATTATATTTTCCAAATCATAGAAGTAAATAGTTCTGCTTTATTTTTCATTGGTCAGTTCCCCTTAATGACCGCAACAAAGAATGCTGGAATTACCATCACATGATATAAGTGGTCACACGATGTTTCACTTCACCACCACTTCACTTAGTAATAGTTACTGGTCCCCATTAGGGCTGTTAAATAAGGACCTGCTGTTCTATTTCTTCTTAGTATAAACTGTCATCTTCTTTGAACAACTTACATGCCAATTCATTTAGTGTCCTTTCTGTTGTTCTAAGCTTCAGCTTGTTTTTCCTCTATATGCAAAGCTAGCTATCTACCTGTTTGTATTTCTTGCTGACCAGACTTTCCTGTTTCCTACATAATTTTTGTTTTCAGACTTTCATTAAGGGTTTTCTGTAGACCCATTGGCTTCTTCCACTGCCATGTCACCAGAATTGTTTTGAAATGTTTTTATTATTTCTTTTTCATACTTCCACAAATCTTGTTTTATTTCTCCTCAACTTCTCCTACTGTAAACTTAAATGCCACTTTTTTGAAGTTAAAATATATTATATCCTCTTAGAATCAAAGATAATAACCTCAATTTCAATATTCATGCTATTTCCAGTTCTTCCATTAAGTATTTTCTGTTAGCTAATGCCAAATTGAGAATAGCTTATTTTCCTATGCCTTCTTTCCTTCTGAAGATTGCTGTCACCAATTTTGTGGAATTGGTGATAATATTCTTCAGAAAATAAAGGGACAGGAGAACAAGCTATTCTCAACTTGACATTAGCCAATAGAAAATGACTGATGCCAGGTCTATATAGCTGATAGGGAAGTCTGAATAAGTTTATGACTTGATCATTCCTCAAATTGTCTGGTCCCCAAACATACATTAGCAAATTGCCTAAGTACTTGTTCTCCTGGGCTTCCCTTTATTTTCTGAAGAGTATTGTTACAAATTTTATGGAAGGTCCTATATGGCTCTTTGAGAGATTTTCATTTAGAAACTATTTTGCAATGCTTTGTTTCTGCTCTTTAAATGTTAATATTTTATGTCAGAATCTACTTCTGTCTTAAAAACATTATTCTAATTTAAAGATTATTGGTCTGGATTTGATTCTTTCATGTTGCCCTTTTTAAGCATGTTTGATGCTGCATATTCCTTTAAAATTGTTTCTCTTATTTGAGTTGCCTTAAAGAAAAGTGTTTTCCATATAATTATATAAAAACATTTTATTTAAGGATTAGTAGGAGTACACCTAAAATGTAGTCCTGACATTCCAACTGTTGTAAGAATTGGTGAATTTATGTTTAAGGAACAAATGAAGTGTCTATTCTACTTTCCTTTATTGTTTACAATGTAAATTCTCAATAAATACATATAAACATCTTTAAAAGTCCCTTGCTATATGATGTTTCTTTCACAATAATGTCAAAAGATATAAGAATGTTTTGAATTTAGATGCAACTTCAGGTATGGTAATGATAGGTGATTTTAAAAAATACTTCTGATTATCATCATGCATGTTTTTTTTAAAAAAGTTTGTGTTTTTGAAATCAGCATTCTTCTGTCTATCCTTAGAGTATGAAGAAACAGTCATGTCACTTTTTGATTGTGGTCTCTTTGAAAATATTCTTAGAGTGGCTTATTCGGGTATGTATGAAGCAAAATGTAACAATTACTTTGTAGAACCAAGGCTATTCCTTTTAAACTAGTTAAGAATATAAATAGGTACAGATAAGAATGCAGTATTATTTTTAGCATTATGTTTCTTTGATCATGTCAGTCATTTGATCTAGATTAGAAAAAAAGTCAGCAAAAGCATCCAAACAATACAGTGAAACCACCATTTAGCAGACTTCAGATGCTGTAGTACAAACCAATTTTTCTACCCAATCCTTTCCACAAAATAACAAAGCATTACTTTATATGGCTTCAGTGGCAATTTATAATGATATATAGATAATGCAAATAATGCAACTTGCATAATTTAATATCATTTGTATAATAATACAACCAGTGCAAATAGACACACTGACACAACTTTTATAGACGTTTGATGCTAATGGATACTTTATTCATGTAAATGATCCAGTAAAACAAAATTTAATGATATGCTTTGCCTGCCTTACAAAGGATGGGGACTATTTTATTGCAAATAAATACTGGTGCTTTGTGCTAATTCTGTCTCATTCACTTCAGTTGCAGTCTTAAACTGACTTTATGTGACTTTGTGGAACAACACTTTTGACTGCTGTACTTGGTTCTACCAATCTGGGGGGGGGAAAGCTCTTGGTACCGTTTCTCTGCTTAAAGTGCATCTGGTTGTTCTTTGAGAGTTACATAGAGTATCTCTTTTACACAGTAGTTATACTTTGACAGTTTTTAACAAACAAGCTTGTGGGTTTTGTTGTTTCTGTTTTGGGGGCAGATGGAAAGAGGAAGGAAGGAAGGAAGGAAGGAAGGAAGGAAGGAAGGAAGGAAGGAAGGAAGGAAGGAAGGAAGGAAGGAAGGAAGGAAGGGCAATCATAGAAGAGACAGCCTGGCAAAAGTAATGGATGCCCGCCACCACTGTCCACTCAAAGATGCAATGATCGACATTTTCTTTGAAGGACCGTAGCCCTTACGTTTCCCCAACCTTGTTCCCCTCATGGCATTGGTCAACTAAATCTATATACTTTAATAGTAACTTGTCTTGACATTAATATTTTTGAGCCATCTTTAATATATTGCTAATCTTAAGAACTGATTTTAATTTATACAGGAACAGAGAGAAAAATTCAAGAACTAATGAATACACGGGAAAGACTGGATACTCAGATTGAACTTTTAAGAAATTTAAAAGAAATACCACTTCCTGTCTCAGAAGACACAGTTTAATACCTTAAGTACTGTCTCTGAATAACCCACCACGATTAAAATGATTATTGATTTTTTTTCCAGGTCACTTTGGTATAATGACTTTTATACAGGTTAACGGTTGTTTTTCCATTTTTACAATTGAGACCTTTTTGATCTAGCCAATGTTTTACCATTAGTTTTAAATTGGAATGTATATTTCCAGGATTATAGCTTCAAATACCTTTCACTAGATGAAAATTCATGGAAGAAAGTGAGTGAATTTATCATATACACTTCATTTGCCATGGGATTAACATGCCTCTGTAAATCACTCTGGTTTTGGTTTACGGTATCTTACAGTAGAGCTACCAGTGGGTTAGGATGATCACTAGAGGATAGCAAAGTAAGACCAATACCCAAGACTTTCCTGCCACTTAATGGTCATTCAGGTTTTGCAATTCAGACTTGTATCTGAGTGTATATAATATCTCTTATCATATACATTCATTTAACTTCCCAAAGAAACTGCCCTTCCTGCTTCAAGTTTTACTAGACAGATTGTGCAGATATACACTTATTGTTAACTGTGCTAATGAGGCCAATCTACATACATTTCAGAAGGTTGTTTCACATCATGTAAAATATTTCAGCAAACCTGCCTATCAGGTCCCCAAATCCTTGTTTTTCTTGCATATATACTGTTGTGCTCATTTTGGGGCCTGCCATTCTGCTGGGGGAGGGGTATACTGCACCAGTATGTAGTGCATCCCTCCATTATCCATTTTTTCCAGGTTTTATTAATTGTAAGACAGCAGTGGTTTAAAAAACAAATTACTGAATGTTGGACTGCTTCAATAGAGAAAGTGGTAGCCATTTGACTTTAATTCAACTTCTGAAGTATGAGCCTGTTCAGCATACTGCAGTTTTAACATGGACAAATCAGGGTAAATTCAGAGAAAGACAACAATAACAGAAGTAGCACAAGAAATACATATTTCCTCCCGCAGACAAGGAAGCATTAAATCTCATGTTATGATAAACAAGAGATTAAGAGGCTGAGTGACCCTATTATTAAAATAATCAATTTGTTCTCTGCTGCTCAAAAGCATAAGTAGTAGTAACAGCTTCAGCTTTTTAAAAAGACAGAAATGTCCTTAGAAACAGATGAGCTAATTCCATTTTAATAGAAATTTTTAAGCAGGAAGATTATCAGAAATCTATGGCAACAGATATGCACAGCACAGATTTTATGCATGAAGGTCCTTTCAGCTCACCTGATTCTGGCAAGGTAAGAGGACTGTACGTGTGTGGGGGGGGGGAACCTTCAGTCTTCCAAGAAGTGTTTTCAGTAAACCACCCATAAATGAGCAGCACCAAGTGATAGTCAACCATCAGTCATTCCAAGGAGAGAGAAGCATAACTCATCGGATACGAAAATTGAAAAATCAAACTCTTCTATAGCAAATACTCCGAAAGACTTTATTAATACCTTTTCTCATTTATTCACATTTTGGAATTGCTGCACAAAAAATTAACTTCCTAACTTCATTCCAACGTTTTTGGTGAAAAAAGGAGTCCATCCAGAATACCACAGTCTTCATATAAAGATGATTTTGTGCACAATTTTAATAGTTTAGAGGTTACAATAGGCAGGCACCCATTTTATTATATAGTTGATACATAATTGCAATGCAAAACAGCTTTCCAACAGTCAATTACTTAGAATTATTTAAGTTCACAAAACAAAACTATTTAATTCTTTTCCAAACATAATACACTACAAAGGAAATACAAAAACAATTCCAATTTGTTTAGGAAAAATAAATTGGTTCTTCAACATTTCAAGTTATTGTATAACTCAATGTACTTACAGTGTAAATTTATTATATCCCACTGAATTCAGTGAGACTCATTCCCAGAAAGACGTATAGAGGAATGAAGCATTTTTCACAAATTCTTCTCAAATGACGGTGCAAATTTCATTCTCATATATACAGAGAGGATGATTCCTTTCTCAAAATTCCCTTTATTCCATACAAGATATTTTGCTTCCGGTTGCTATCAGAGTGCTTCAAAAGAACAAGAGGTACCACAATGAGATTACAAACAGATTAACAATCTCTGACATTATTTTGGCTATTTCTCCTACCCACTCCATTTTTCTGATTTTCTCAAGAGTTTCTTAAAACAGTAAATAAATCCAACTCTTTGGAGTAACAAAACCCAAATAAAGTGCTTGCTACTTATTTTGGAATCCCTTTTAAAGCATAGCTGTTGGGCATGTGGTTTTGTACTGCAGGTGATATAATTAATTGGACCTATGAGAAAAAGGCATGAAATCACATCAGCTGTGGTGATATAGTTCCAAACAAACACACCTCTCAGTTCTTAAAGGCTCCATATTTACTGGCTTTAGCAATGAATTCCTTTAGCAGAGAACCATCCATTTGCCAGAAGGCAGCTGTCTGGGTGACTTCAGTCAAGTGATTGATACAAAACTTAAAGCAGAATTCTTCTAAATCCTAGATAGAAAACAAAAAAACCTTTACACTTATTCAAAACAAGTTTTAAATCAAAACATCCAATATTACCAACGCTGAAGAAAGTATTAACAACATACACAACTTTTGTTATTTTTAAATAGATCATTCTGCCACTTGTTTTAGCCACAATAGAAAAAGGAAATATTTTCATTTTACCCATCTTAAAATCTTTTTCCATGTAGGTGGAAACACAATTTGAAGTAGGTATAAATAGGTATAGTAGCTTTAAGTGATCACTTTTTAAGTACTTTATTTTCAGGTTCTACTACTTTCTTTCAATTACAAACTATTTCAAGGTGGGCTACCTGGATTGAAAAAAACTAATCAACAAACAGGTAATGTATTTGGTATTAAAAAGAGAATAAAATTATGATGGGGCAATTTTTTTCATATTCTTAATGCAGCAGAAAAACTACCTTTTTAATAGATAAATCATCTCTAAAACTTCACATATTTTCTCTCATGACACACTTAGAACAATTTGCCATAACACTGGAAAGAATTCTTTGGGCAGATGTGTCTGTTCTAGCTCCTTCTCTTTTCACCACTAAAATGCTTATTATTTGATAATGCATGAAGAGAATTGTGATGGCCTCCAATGGTGGTTTACTATGTATATAACACAAAGGAAAAAAAGCCTGTACTTTGGCAATGAGATATACCCACATCTCCAAGGATGTCGTGGAGTGAGCCCTTCAAATAAGTTTTGATGCTCATTGGGGGTGCACAGCATGAGCTGAATTACATCTTAAGCTCTTACGTAACCTTACATTATGTAAACAGGACTGCATTCCACAGAGCCCAAGACTCAACCCCTTAGTCTTGAATAATGTTATTGCTCCTGAGATAAAGTCCAACTGGTCAGAAAGTAGTAATATGGCTAGACACTAAGTTGAGTCTCAAATGCTAAATCATGTGTCTGATTTCATATCACCTGGGAATTCACAGAATGCAAACTGATGAAAATACAAAATTGCTAACAAACCCATTTTTGTCATTCTAATACATTTTGTTGCTCATTTCTATCACCCAAGATGACTCTCCAAGTATGTCTTCATACATTCGCCTCAAGACATTATTACCCAAACACTCCCAGGATAGGATAGCACTCTAATTTCCCACCAATATTCATCCAGTATATATGCATACAGAGATACTCCTTCTTCTGACTTCCGTCTCCCCTCTTAAAAGTCATGTTGTGCCTGGGCTGCTTCACTGCTTCCCTAGCAATTCCCAAGGCACATTGGAGGGGGCAGACTTTATGGGACAGCTAATTACCTCTGCATCATAGCGCACTGCTGCAGAGAGCAGCGAGAAAGCATTCTCCACTGTGATTCCTCTTTTGATGAGATGCTGACACAGTTTTTTCAGTCGGTTTTCACAGTATGATGTAGCTAAATCCAGAAGCCCTGAAATTAAGATTTTAATTAAATTAAGCAGAATCTCATTGCACATTGATCATATAGTATAAAAAGGTACAATTATATTTAATCGGCAAGGTACAGACACAAATTCAGTTTCGTAAATTTTCATGGGTATAGGTATGCAGGACACCAAGACAGGATTCGGGTAGTGCCGAGTCGGAGGAGGCACCTTGCATTGGATAAGGAGGAGGGATTGGAGAGTGTGCTAATGACAACAGCGCAGGGAGGGGGAGACAGCACAAGGATGACAAAGCAGGAAAAATACAATGTTAGAGTGCAAAAAAGAGAGGGCGGAACAGGCAAGGCAGTCACAGGCAATCAGGAAGAGTGGCCCTGTCACGAGGGCAATAAGTAGGCAATTGGATCAGCAAGGGGATAAAAAGAACTTCCCACCCCCTAAGTCCGACTCTGAGGACGCTGGCAGAGGACCAGCAAAAGCTAAGTTGTTTTAATTCTTGTATATAACTGTTTTTATTGTTTTAAATGTTGTTTTAACAATAAATAACTGGAGTATACTCTAGATTGCATCATTGAACAATATGCCCGGGATTCGTATTTTTATAACTATTAAGGACATACACACACACACACACACACACACACACTCACCATTTAAAGAGATGCCATTTTTAACCTAGCATATACCAGAACCTAGATTGGTTTGTTTGAACATTCTTCCCCCATCAGTTCACCATAGAACAGAACTGCAAACTGAAAAGGCAAGATAGAGGCACCAAGAGTTGCTAACATCTGTGGTAAGATGATACCATCTCCCTCTCCCACTGAAAAATGAAAACAAAAATTTATCCTGGATACTTAATTTCCCAACATATTTTTGCCAAAGATTCCACTATTACCTATAGCATCTTCAGGTGGCAAGTCAACATTGTCGGTGTATAAGTACTCAAGAAAAGCACGATACACTGGATAGGAAAACTGATCTACATCTATCACTTCCTTCTCGTCTTCATTCCAATAGGACTGGAACATAGTACGGAAGTGCTCACATCTGCAAGAAAAAACACTGATAAACTTCCTCCAAATTTTTCACATTACATCAAGAACAGAAGAAATAAAAGCTTAGCAATGGAAGTTCAGTCCCAACTGTGATTATAAGTTGAAGACTATCTGTATATCACAAAAGAAATGTCTTATAGACTAAAACTGATACATTAAACTTCCAAAATATCTTTTTTTCTGTGGAGTTTTTGGTGTTCTCTGAGTATGGTTGCTTGCTTGCAAACATTTCATTACCCAACTAGGTAACATCATCAGTGCAGGTGATTTGTTTATATACAGTAGCTTGCTCTGTTAGTTTTGGTGGGGTTGTGATTTTCTCCCTAGTAGTTCCCCAATTAAAATATTGTTTTTGTTTTGTTTGATGATAATTCCAGTGTTAGCTGTTGAGGAGGATGTGTCTTTGACTTTTTGTTTCCTTCTTAGCTTATTTCTCTTTTGAATGGTGTATAAATATGGTTTATTTTTATTTCTCTGTTGATGGCTGATTGGTCTAAATGCCAAGCTTCCAGAAATTCCTTAGTGTTTTTGGATTTAGTTTGATCTACCTTTACCTTTTTTCTACATACTGATTTTTCAATCAGCCTAAATTTTGATTTTTATGAATATTAATTTGGGTCAGCTATTCAGTATTAAAAATTCACATATCTTTTAAAAATACCAGTTCAATCATATTCACAACAGTTAACATCGTGATTCTTCCTAATAGCTGTGAGTAATTAAAGCCATATTTTATATCGAGTATAACTATAGCCTCAAAATGAAAGGTTATCCAATGCTTTTAATTTTAATCAAATTTAAAGTACCTATTGAAGTAGTAATCCATTCTTAATCTTATTTCAACATCTATCACATATTAGGCAATTAAAAAGAATGTAAAAATGGCAAGTTCATTAAAGATGCATAACAAAATATAGTAGCTAAATTAGTAAGATGATCTAGGCATTTCTTAACCATCTGGATGATTAATTATAAACATTACCTGATTTTTAAAACGGCTTTATGTACATAAATGAATTTTCCATCCACTCTAAACTTTAGATCTGATGTTTCAGGGCTATCAAATTCTCTCTTCAGAGACTCTGTCACTGTTAAAAATTCCTCATGTTCTGTAAAAACAATTATAACACCAAAAGAACACAAGAGTCTATTCATGCCAGGATTCAACAATTTCACACACAAAAGTTTTTGTTAGCTTTACAAGAGCATTCCTGTACTGTATCCCATAAAGGTAAAAACTGATCAATGATCTAAAACTATATATAGTATAGCTTTCATCAACACACTACTTCATTTAGATTTATAATGGAAATATGATGATATCAACCTTATCAAAAATTGTGTTCCATGTAACTGGGCAGATCTGAAATATAAAATAAGTCTATTCTAGAAGGGAATCATTAAAAACAGAATAATGTGGCACCTTAAATTTTAACACAACCAATAGAGTTTAATATTTGGGGTACTATGGTTCCCCTCAGATGCCATGTTTCATGGTTTTTTTAAATTATCAGTATTTTAGTATTTAGGTAGGTAAATCAGATTTGTCATAAATTACACCATTCTCCCTACTTTTCCAACTGCCTGTACAGGAACAAGCAGCAGCATGTGAAAAGCCCTTTGACTTGTTCACAACACTTTAGTTCCAATTTTTTATAAAAGTCATAACTTTAATTTTATGGCAAGTTAAATTCACTATAGTCCAGCTCTACAAACAGGATAATTTGATGAGTATTCTGTGAACATTATTTCCTGATCATGCATGTATCAAACCTCAAAAACACAAAAAAATTATATGCAATATACCTGCATATAAATTCAGACAAGTTATAGGCATTTCCCACATCTGTCCAAGAACACTCAAAATGGTTCTGGGAGTGAGGATTGTGTGGGAAAGGTGCTACTGAAAGCCAAAGCCATGAGTATTAATACTATTTTTATTGCAAGGTCACAGCCTTTTGCAAGTCTGAAAGCAGTTCCCTTCTCCCCAGCCTTTATATACTGGAGAAGAATGGAGAGTCAATTGTGAGATGCTTTCTCAAATTCCATTCTTTGTTGAGGCTCAGATTTTGTTTATATAAAAAAAATTGTCTAGACTGCAGCTCTTCCTCTTTTCTCTCAAGAGTATTGTCACAGGCCGTTACAGGCCTCTCCCACACAACCATCCATGGCTATCAGAAATTTTCACTTTTGCATCTGACATTAAGTGAAACTAGCTCTCACCAACGGAGAGGAGACGCCACATCACAGCAGGAGTGGAAAAGCAAGCAAACACATCATCTGTGCAGGAAAAGTGGGTAACATGGGGCAGGACCACCGACTGACCCCGACACTGGCCCCACATGTACACTAAGCCACTCTGTGTCTTGGCAGCAGATGTGTGAGTAGAATGGCAAGCAGCAATCTCGACGACCCTACACAAGAACAAAAGCA
Organism: Crotalus tigris; assembly: GCF_016545835.1. Lineage (NCBI taxonomy): Eukaryota > Metazoa > Chordata > Lepidosauria > Squamata > Viperidae > Crotalus > Crotalus tigris. The sequence continues at coordinate 3,612,178 of NW_024100510.1, forward strand.
AACCACAAATATTCAGCTGCAGAGATGACACATTTGTCCTGTTCTTCTTATGCTGGCCGATCATTTGGTGGCTGATTTTACTTTCACTATCATTTTGTTCCAAAACTCAGTATAGTCTTGAAGGTTAGTTACCTCCCACAGATAATATACTTACCGAGTAAAGAAAATGAAGATAAAAATGTATAACAAACAATAAAATAAAGCAGAATAGAATAGACTAGAATACATAACTGACCTGTGAGCTCTTATACATAGGAATATACGGTTCTGTATCTAATAATACAAAAAAAGATGCTGTGACCCTAGAAAGTATACAGAGAAGAACAACACAGATAAGTGTCTGGAGGCTGAACTAATTAACAGTTAAGGGCACTAGTATGTTTAGCTTAGATATGTTTAGCCTCCTTTATCTTCCAGTACTTCCAGTCACAGAAAAGAGGAGGAGTCAACTTATTTTCCAAAGCACCTGATAAGACAAGAAGCAGTGGGGAGAAGCTCATTAAGAGAATTCTAACCTGGAGCTAACGACAAACTTCTTGCCGTCAGGTGTTGTGGATGCTTCATCATTTTTCAAAAGAAGATAGGACATCCATTTGACTTGGATGGTATAAAGCTCCTGCCTTGAGCATGGGGTTGAACTACTAGAAGACCTCCAAGATCCCTTCTAGCCCTGTTGTGAAGAACTCAGTTAAGGACCTGTCTTTTCTTCACCATCTTAATCCTTTCCTCTTCAGATTCAGAGAACAAGTTTTTTCCTATGTGTGTGTGCTAATGTTTGTGCTTACAAACAACCCATAAACAGAGTCACTTCATCGAGTTGGGCAGCTATGGAAATTGAATAAATAAATAAATAAAACACACATTTTCTTTATATTTTTCAGATTTTTAAAAAAATATTTCCCCATCCAGCTGTCTACAATTTATTTAAGCAACTGGTGGGTGATGGTAAGGATTATGGTTCCATATATCTTTGGGCATGTGGGATATAAAATAAGTAACTAAGGGGGCCTCACTTCATTGCACTTGCCAACTTTATCTTTATCTTTTATTGATTTGATAGCAATTTATTTGACTGTTGGGAGTCTCCCAGAGTAACCCAAGAAGCTCAAGGCAGCTGATAAATAACTTTGGAGATAAACTGTTTCTTAGGGTTCAACTTTTTCTCACAAGAAAAAAAGAAGCTGGTGAGAAAGATTTGAAGAGTGGGGAATGATGACTCGTAATTCTAGGCACTCTGAAGCACTGAAGGTCTGTCCTATCCAAATGATCCTGGGATAAGACTCTTGAAATATCCCTGGGTGGCCCCTGGCTACAGCCCAGAGAAGATGGAAGTTGACTGCAAGGGAGAGACAGCCTTTGGGGCAAAGGAATCAGGTGTTGGCAGCCCAAGAGAAATTGCCTGCTGGCAATTAATATCCTAGCTGGCCGAGCTTGGCGATGCAGGGATCACTGCCGCGAACCTTTTAGAGACTGAGTGCCCAAACTGTAACCCAAAACCCATTTATCGCTGGGTGCTGGGGACGTGGTCAACTGGGTGGGCGTGGCCACCTTAATGATGCTTGTGGGGGGAGGGATGTCTGTGGGGGCCGGGCAAGGTTAGGGGAGATCCAGGGGGTCTCTGGCGGGTGGGGTAGTGGGCCAGAGGCTCATGCTGCAGGGTGAGGCGAGGCGAGGCAGGTGTGCCAATCGCCACGGGGCAAGGCAAGGCGAGGCAGGGGCTGGAGCAGCTGCTGCCTGACACCATCGGCCCCCACACACAGAGGCCAGCAAACGCATGGGGGCCGACAGTGTCCGTCAGCAGCCACAGCCTGCTGGCTGTCCTGCATCATGGCAGCCCCATCGGCCGGGCAGAGATGGCCCCAGGACAGCTGAAAAGGAGCGCTCACCTGATGCGGGCCTTGTCTATAGGTGGCTCTGATGGGAGCAGCGGCTGCTGCTCCTCCTACTGCTCGGAGCCCCTTGACTGGCCAACACACAGAGAAGCAGGAAGCGGCGGCAGTGATCCCTGCATCGCCAAGCTCGGCCAGCAACAGATCTGGAAACGAAGCTGTGCCGCTCATCCTTGCACTGGTGGAGGCAGGATGGCTGGAAGGAAGCCCTTGCCCGGCCTGGACCCATCCACTCAACGGCTCTGACGGGGGTGGCTTCTGCTGCTGCTCAGACCAGTTAACCATGCAGGGAAGCAGGAGGAGGTGTAGGTGTAGACGGGGGTCTGGAGCCACCTCGGCTGCTCACTGGCAGCTTGACGAGACAGCGGATCTCACGCACCAGCTGTCCCTCCTTCCTGCATGGTTGACTGGTCGGAGAAACAGCGGAAGCCACCTCCATCAGAGTTGTCGAGTGGATGGGCCAGGCTTCTGGCCGTCCCGGCGCCATCACCGCTTGACCGATGGGGCTCCATGGCCAGTTTGCCATTATGCAGGACAGCCAGCATGCTGTGACTGCTGACGGACACCGTCGGCCCCCATGTGCTTGCTGGCCTCTGTATAAGAGGGGTGATGTTATCAGGCAGCAGATCTGGAAGCAAAGTTGTGCCACCCATCCTTGCGCTGGTGGGGGCGGTGGCAGTGGGGGAAGGTGCGATCTGGCATGTGCCCACCCTTTGCTGCTGCCCCACATTGTCCCGCATGTGCGTGCAGGATGATGTGTGGTAGCAGCGGGGAGGGGGGGGCATGCGCTACAGCTAACCTTCACCTGCCACTGCCTGGATGGGGGGAAGTCAGGAAGAGGCTTTTTGTATTATATGTTGGATTATTCCCCCTGAACCCAAAGCCTTCATTAACAAATTGCATGTACCAATCTGTTTTCCAAAGCCATGAATTGGAGGTAGCTGATAGAACAACCCTGTTCCCAGCTCACCAAGCATTGGCTGCAGTGGCATTTACCTCTCCTTTTCCATCATGATTTGCACTGGGCTGAGATGGTTGCTTTTGTTGCCAGTCCCCAACTGCCCGTAAGTGTTTGCTCCCCAGGCATACAGTAAACCCTCATCTGTTAGTGCTAGCGTGTGTGCATAGCCACAGACAATCTGCAAATAAGTTTGTAAAGAAGGCAGGAGTTAGTATACATACCACTCCAGGACAGCAGTGAAAGGAGTTTATTCACTGAAGCATAATACAAGCTGCATGCTTGACGTGCTAGAAGAGAAACCCTTATAGGAGGCATAAAAGCTTCAGTTATTAACAGTTTTGTACCATACTTAGGTATCAATTGGCTAGTCTCTAAAGGCTGATTGGTAATTCTTCAACACAAAATCTATACCACTACTATGGCTGTGCACACTTCCACAATTATCAGGGGGAAACAACCTCTAGCAAACACAGCATCTTTTTGCTCTTCATGAATTCTTTTCCAGGCTCCCAGATGAGACTGAAAAAGGACAATTAGAATCACCTTCATTTTAATGGGTGGATTCCATTAGGTAGCAGCTTTCTTTTACAATCTCAAATCTGGAAAATGTGGGCTGCCTTAATGAAGAGCAGAGATGAGGCATTCACAGGAGGTCTGCAGCACTTGCAGGTAGTTCTTGATTTAGAACTAAATGATTATTCAAAGTTACAACGAACTTGAAAAAAGTTAGTTGCAACCCATCCATGAAGTTATGGCAGCTGCTGCACTTTTGGGTGCTTGGCAGCTGGTTTGCATTTATAGCTGTTTGCAGCATCCTGCAGTCATATGATCCCGTTTTGCAACATTTTTATCATTTTCCAGCAAAGATGCCATTGGATAAGCTGGATTTGAACTTATGACTGTGTGACGCAGTAACTCGCTTAACATCATAAAAAGTTGTATAATTGAGTCTGGTCATGTGGTAACTCAACTTACAACTGCAATGACTTATGACCAGCATTCCTGGCTCAATTATAAGTTGAGGACTACCTGTACCCTTAATTGTTCCTGCTAGTGCCTGTTATTACTGAAGCCAAGACAATCAAACATGCTGGAAAAGCTGAAACACACAAAATATTCAAGAATGTGTACCCTGAATACCTGCACCACAGCTCTGATTTTGTACTTCAGATACTACTTGTTGTTTATTATGCAGATTCCAAATGAACAGCAATTATTCTGCCAGGCAACAGTACAGACCAATCAATGCTCAGTTCTTGTCACAAATGGCATACTTAAGCCATAGAAATTCATCAGAGCCATCCATAATGAACAGAAGAGAAGGACAAGATTTCTTATAGAGTATGATGGGCAAAAGATAAAGGCCAAGGGACTAAAACTGATTTGGCTACACCTAATTTTGGTCAAGCTTTCAGGAAACTTTTCATTTGCTCTAAATATCCCAAGATCATTCTCCAGGATCATCTAAGAATGCAGCTGTCTGCACAGTTTAAAAACAAAACATTCACCGTGCATAACTTCCTATCCACTTATTAAAAAAACAGGAAGAGATTAGTTGGGTAGAGGTTACACTGCTCTTTTCTCCTTAACAATGAATCTTCCCAAGATTAGGGACAATTTCCCAACAATCATTCAAGAAACAGAAAAGAAAGATCTCTATACTCACCTGCATTACACAAACCCCTTGAAGAGCTGCCACTCGGCATGGAGTTAACTGATTGCCGTTATTTCCCAGACCCAGTTGTCCATTGCCATTGTAGCCCCAGCCATAAACCTGGAGTGAGAAGGAGGTTAATTAACCATTTACATTATTTGTATCCAAAGAGCTCCTGTTCTGGAAGAATAGAATAGAGTTGGAAGAGAGAAACAGGAGCTCACCATCTCAGACAGGTGAATGTCTAGTCTCTTCTTAATAATCTCCAGTGATGGAGCGCCCACGATTCTGGGAGTAAGCTGTTCCACTGGTTGATTGTCCTCACTGTCAGGAAGTTTCTCCTTAGTTCCAGGTTGCTTCTCTCTTTGATCAGTTTCCAACCATTCTATCTCATCCTTCCCTCTGGTGCTTTGATGAACAACCTGGCCCCTCTGCCTTGTGGCAGCCCCTCAAGTACAGGAATATTGCTATCATGTCCCCCCTATTTCTTCTTTTCTTTAGACTAGCCAAACCCAGCCCTTCTTCGTATGTTTTGGTCTCCAGGCCTTTGATCATCTTAGTTGCTCTTCTCTGAATTTTTTCCAAACTCTCAACATCTTTTCTGTGATATGGTGACCAAAATGGGCTGCAGTATTCCAGGTGTGGTCTTACTAGGGGTTTTATAAAGTGGTACGAATACTTCGTGTGATCTTTATTCTATGCCTCTGTTTATACAACCCAGGATTGTATTAGCTTTTTTGGTTGCTGCTGCACACTGCTGGCTCATAGTCAAGTGATCGTCCACTAGGACTCCAAGGTCCTTCTCACAGTTACTGTTTTTAAGCCAGGTCTCACCAAATCTGTATTTGTACCTTTGGTTTTTCCTGCTTAAATGTAAGACTTTGCTTTTTTCCATACTGAAACTCGTTTTGTTGGATACGGCCCATTGTTCAAGTTTGTCAAGATCTTTTTGGATCCTGACTTTGTCTTCTGGGGTGTTGGCTACTCCTGTCAGTTTGGTGTCATCTGCAAATTTGACGAATTCCCCTTCAATTCCCTTATCTAAGTCATTTATGGAGATATCGAAGAGTACTAGGCCTAAGATGGAACCTTGTGGTATCCCACTGCTTACTTCTCTCCATGTGGATGTAGTGCCATTGAGGACTACTCGTTGAGTACGGTTTGTCAGCCAGCTACAGATCCATCTGGTGGTGATGTTGTCTATTCCACCTTTTCCTAGCTTACCAAGGAGTAGGTTATGGTCTACTTTATCAAGTGCCTTACTGAAATCTAAGTATACTACTGCATTTCATTGGTCTACTAGTTTAGTCACTTTTTCAAAGAATGAGGTAAGATTGGTTTGGCATGATCTGTTTTTAACAAACCCGTGCTGGCTACTAGTTATTCTTCTAGTTGTTCGCAGATCTGTTTTTTATTATCTTTTCTAGGATCTTCCCAGATATTGATGTTAAACTGATTGGTCTGTAGTTTCCTGGGTCCGTTTATTTCCCCTTTTTTGAAGATGGGGACCACATCAGCCCTTTTCCAATCCTCAGGTACTTCCCCGGTGCTCCAGAATTTATGAAAGAAGTGATAAACTAGCAGAAGTTCAAAAACTTTGAAGTATAATACACTGAAAGAAACCTGATTTTAAAACAAAATATTGTACTATTTTCTTTCTCATTTCCTATGTTCATAAATACTCTATTTCAGAGGAGAAATCTTGATTTTATATTTTTTACAAGGGTAGAAAATGTTTCCCATATTTTACAGGTTATTTTGGGGTGGTTTAGATGATTTCCTATGAAAGAAGGATTGGATCAATGCTACTCTCCATTGTGGAAGATAAGCAGGTGTTAATAGCATGATCTGCTTTCTATTTGCACATATAAGACAGATATTCTATATCTACGCTTATAAAAGGTACTTCAGCAGTGACTGTGTTTTTTATGCAACCATCCCTGTGTCTAAACCTTTTATCTGTATCACTACTAGTAACAATTAAGATAAAGAGAATTAGCATAACTTCCTAGTTCAACACACGCAGAGGGGAGGATGAATACTGGCATGTTAGAGACAATACCTCACTGGAAGGAAGACTAACTGCTATTGACAAGAAATGTCATTGGACTGTCTCTAGGTGTTGTACTCTAGCAACAGTGCCTTACATAAAGTATCTTAGGCAGTAGATCAGCTGGCTAAGTTATGATTCAGGAAGATGGTACGCAGCTTTCAGCCAGTTCCAGCTTGTCCACTATCATTCTGGAAGTTTCCGACAAACTGAAGGAACACAGACAGGACTATTTCCTTTTCACCTATAACTGAGTTTATTCCTAGTAAAACTTGTTGGCATTCACACAAGTTTGAGCTTATTGTCACTGAATCCTAGATCTGGTAGCAGCACTTCTTAAATGGAAATTGAAATAAACAAGGCCTGTACTACTTGGAAAACAGCCCTGGATAATAAAACTATAGAGCAAAGAATGATAAGAGATGTAAGTCAAAAGGCCTCACAAATTGGAGACAAGCCATCTTCTCCCAGATATTACCAAGGCTGTAGAATTTCAGAGAATTTCTCTGAATTGCCCATATCTACTTCTGAAACTACTTTAATTGGACGTGTGTTTAAAGAGAACAAAAAGGTAAGGAATCTAGCCAGTCTCCAGAAGAGCAAGATCAACATTTGTCTTCATTCTGCAACTCCTTAGCTCATCTCCCCATATCACTCATTTCTATTTTATTTTTGGGTTCACTTCAAATGTACTGTACCGTCTCACACAATTGGCTGAAATTCAAGGCTTTGAGGCAGAAGGTTTTCTCACTGAACAGAGATAGACATTTGATGCTTTATAACTTCTCATAATTTTTTAAAACAATCTTTGTATTTTATTTGACAAATATGCTTTTTTTAAGCATTTTTTTCCCAAATTTAATATGAAAAATTTGGAAGGTTTAGGTAATTCATAAATTCTGTGCCAGTTCATATCTTCCAGAGAATTTTAAAGGATGCAAGGGAGGGAAATTGACTGAAAATTGCCCCCCACTTCACCAATATGTGCCATTTTCACTGCCACCAGAAAATCCTCCAGAATTATTGTCAGAAACAGGCTCTAGTGAGGAAAACAACCTTGCGCAACAAAGTAAAATGTAATCTTGACCTGCGGAACAAGTAGATGAGGTTCTTGTTTTGTTTTTTAAATCCCAATAACTAAACAAGACTTTGTTGTACGTTTTCTATGAAAGGCTTATACAGGAACACTTCTGTCTGCAGAATCAGAGGCAAATGTAGAAGGCCACCAAATGCTTACCTCCCCATTATCTATGACCACAACAGAAGAAGTTTGACCGCAGGCAATGCTGACTGCTACCTTAGCCTGTAAGCAATTGGAGACTCTGCGAGGAGTTGGCTGATTTGCAGTTGATCCTGACCCAACTTGTCCACAGTTGTTATAGCCCCAGGCATATACCTTTTAATAAAGGACGAAAAGGGAGAGACATCAAGAAACACACCACAAACCTTACTACATGAGCAGAAACCTTTTCCCAAAGCATATACTGTTTAACAGTGCAGGTACCAAAATAATTCGTTTTACAAGCCACAGACAAGTAGCATGGCCATTTATGATATATTTCAAAATACCGATGTGATTATTATTCTAATTGCTGATAACACAAAGCCATTGATATGGGCGTCTCTTCTAACACACTTGGCTAATGAAAGAGTATACATATTACCTTGTAGCATATAATGCTTCTAGGTAAATCTTCAGTTAGAAAGCGAACATTTTTCTGCAAGAAATTAGGGACCCAATCAAGAGGGATCCCATTTGGAATCAATGCCTCTTACTACTTTTTTCCTAAAGACAGACACTTTAAATACAGTTTCACAAGTTAAATGTTCAGCCCTGGATGAAGGAATGGCCCAGATTCACTGGATAAAGGAAAAGGCAGACATCAGCTTTGAATTGTTTGCCTTCCTCCAATGTCCGACTGCATTTTTCTCGGCTTCCAGCATTCACTGGTAGAGGATGGACAACACAATCTTCCTCCTCTGATTTTACCCGACTTCTCATTCTAAGTTAGGGCCCATGCATTAGAGATGGGTTGCCTTCTATCCACCAAGTCTTTTCTGCATTTTTCAAAAGGAAAAAAAAGGAAGGAAAAGAGAGGCAACTGTATTCTACCTTAAAGAAAGCCCCAAATATGCTTACAGCAACATGAGAGTACATTTTCTTTTCTTCCTAATTCTTCTTCTAACAATAAATAAATAAATAAATCTGATAGTACAAGCTTGTGTGCTCATTACTGTTAGATGGCCCAATTCTTATTACTAGAGGAGGAAGAAGACAATAAGAGAACACACTACACACCACTATGATGAATGGGAAGGAAGGAAGGAAGGAAGGAAGGAAGGAAGGAAGGAAGGAAGGAAGGAAGGAAGGAAGGAAGGAAGGTAGGTAAACAGAAAAAACAGCCTTCAACTCATGAACAATGATAAAAGGTAAACTGCTTGGCAAAGGTTACAGAACTTCCGTACTAGGCAATTTTCAAAGATTTATATCTGATGACTTCAAAACTTAACCGCAAACTTTCAAGGCTTGAAATGGAACAATATCCCCTTTGTGCAAAACAACATACATGTCAGGTATGAAATTAAAGAGGCTCAGTCTCACAGAAGAGACCCCAATGTTTGACAATGTTGTCCCAGAACCAGACACTTTCCTTAAAGGCATACCCACACAATTTCAAGGAGCCAAGTTCCAAATTTCTGCATCTATTTTTCTGAAACTGGCCCTCTTCTTACTAAAACGGGTCTAGTATATCTATAAAGTTTATTCTATCCAGCTGAAAAAATTAGTAATTACAGCACTTATTATTTCCCAAACAAAGGGGAAATTCCAGCATCATTATTTCAAGTTTCATTTTTGAATCAGAAAGCCTTCTATTGGATCAAAAGAAAATAGGTCACTGTCTCACAGGGCACTGCATCAAGGAAGTCCATTCAACCTCTATTTTTATACATGAAACCTTGGTGTTTTTTTTAATTGTTGCCACTGAATATTTGCAGAAAATATAAAATCCCCATTAAATCAGATTGTCAACAGATAGCTGATTTCCTCTATAAAGATAAGAATTTTTATTGTTAAGATAAAATCTGAAATAGTTCATTAAGAAAACACAGATTAATGGTAGTATCAATACCCTTTCTTCAAGGACAATTTTCAAACATTTACCAAACAAAAGTACATTCTTAACAGCAAAAACCTGAAGAGCTAGTTAGAAAAGCAGAACTTACATCTCCATCAGAGGATAATGCAAGAGAATGGTGGGAACCACAAGCTACTTCGGTTACTTTCTTAATGAGCAAATTAGTAGAAATCTGAATAGGCGTCACACCCTGGTTGGTTGTCCCATTCCCAAGCTGACTATATCCATTATGTCCCCAGGCATAAACTTCACCATCTACCCAAGAATAAACAAAAGTAACGATAGTGAAACATGCAATTAGGCAACATTTGTACACCTACTCAGACAAAACAAGATTATTGTATTTTAATAGTCACTTTTATTATGCTTGGTTACATAGCCAGTCAGATATGTAGACTAAATTTGGCTTTTTTATCTACCTATTATGATTATTAAGGTCATTCCTCTAATAACTTATTTTATGGGAGGATAAGGCAGTGGTACTAAAAAACTTGACTTGGCATTATTTGACTGGAAAAAAGTTAAACAGCGATTAGTATGCGCATTAAATGCACACACACATTCTTTCTGCAATGTGAAGAATGTAAATGAGCAATATAATCTCCATTTTAAAGCTTATCACATACATTTATCCATGTTAAACATTACAGTTATTTTAACCCAGGAACTTCATTATGCAAAAATCTGACTCTCTTGAGAAGTTTATAATGCTACAAAAAATGGAAAGAAAGAAGATGACCAGAAGCAAGATGGATGGTTGAACTTAGTTGCAACACCAATGGGTGCACGGTTGGAAGATCTGGAGCTAGGTGGGGGACAAATCATCTTACAGGTGGGGGACAAATCATCTATTGGTTGGTAAGAGTTGACAGCAACTTGATGGGATATAATTTATCAATCAACTAAAGGAACTTAAATGAGCATATGTTATCCAGCATGATGGTAAATTAAACTTCCAACAGGCTTTAAGCATGCACCTACTTTAGTTTTAAAAACCTAACTTCTAAATACTTATTGACCCAAGGAATGTTGTTACACAATATTTTAAAAAAATTAAAAAGGAGTGAACATTCAATTTCTGTCTCCTGTGGAGATATAATTATGCTGCCACCACCCTATGATCCTCAGTCACTGAGAAAACCTCATCAAAAAAAGATGCAGCCCCTGGCTGCAAAAGGTCTGTCCAGCCTAGTTCAGGAGAAGCAAAATGGCAGATGCAATTCACACTGAGATGATGGGCCTCAGTGACAGTGGCAGACTCCCTCACTACAACCATTTTTGCATGCTCCAGTTCCCTAACTAAGAAACACGTGCTTAGATTTGCCTCTCTAATACTGCTCAGAAAAAGTTTCCCACCTTCTGTATTAAGGATTACATGAGGCCCACTTCCATAGCTAAGACTGCAGATCCTCTTTCCACATAAACTTTCAAGTTTTTTTGGTACAATAGTACTCTGATTATCTCCAGTTCCCAGACAATTACTGCAGTTTAGTCCAAATACAAAAACCTGGGGAAAAAAAAAAGCAAAACTAATGAGCTGATATGGATATGTTCATTTATGGCACATTAAAAAACAATCTAAACTGACTTTGTGGTATATAACAAGATTTGTAATAAAACCAAAATTTATAATAAATATGGAATAAGGTACGGATAGAAGATAAATCAGGTTTAAGAGACTATACATCAGGGTTGTCAAACTCAATTTCATTGAGGGCCGCATCAGCATCGCGGTTGCCCTCAGAGGGCCGGGTGGGTGTGGCCAGGGTGGGTGCTTACTGGGTGGGCGTGGATGGAATGGGTGTAGCTTACTGGGTGGGTGTGGCCAGCTCTACATTGTTCGTATCAAGGGTGCCTGTGGAGATCTGGGTAGAAGTGGGGTAGAACTGAGGGTCTCTGGCAGAAGGGGGTGGGATCGGGACAAGTGCCAAGCCTCACTGTTCCTCTCAGGCCATGCGGGGGGGGGGCTTATGGAGCTAAGACTGAATGCGTTTCAGCATAGATGGCCACCACAAAATTGTACATTGGCTCCCAGCCGGCCTGGGCCAGGGCCAAGGAAGAGGGGGCCATTCCCTCACTGTTTCCAGGATGGCTTCGCAGGCCTCATGAAACCACTTTGTAGGCCGCATCCGGTCCCCGGACCTTGTGTTTGACATGTCTGCTATACATTATTTCAAATTCAGGCAGGCTATTTGGAAGTGTCTTGGGCTTAAAACAGTTTCAAGCTGAAAATGCTTCCAAATGACCAATTGACTTTTTCTGTTTTACTTTGAATAGTGGAGGATAGATACATAATGACACAAGTGGGTCTGGATATTTATGATCTTCCTATCAAACCCAGGGACCATCAATATTCTGTCCCCTCAGAATGAAATGCTTTGTGGTTGAAAGGACTGAAATTTACATTATGTTATAATCTTAATATATCATTTTATAAAAATTCTCTTTGTTGGTATCTGTCACTAGAAAAAATATCTACAATTATAAAGGTACTGGAAATTTATGTTGTAAATATAAACAAGAGGAGAAATGTTATTATGTTTAATGGATGTGCAAAAAATAATAAATAGACTTAATTATATATATTAATTCATAAGATTTTAAAGATTATTATACAATTGAAATTAGAGGCTTTGCTTTTGGGACTGATCAATAAACACTTGGGAAAAAGTCATGCAACTTTTTCATACATGATACCTGCAGTGAGATTTATATACACAAAGGTAGAAAAAAATTGTCATTATTCACAATGGAGGAATGGATGGTGAAGATGGGACTTGCTAAGATGATCAAATTGACAACTCTAATCAGACAAAAGATATTATCTAAGCTTAATGCTGACTAGAAATCCCTTATGTTTTTGCATGAAAATAAAATAGTTTTGATGATTAGAAAATAACACAAAAATATAAGTCATGCTTTAACCATAGAGTAAAAAAGTAACTTCTATATTTACAATGGTTATTAAGAAAATCAGAAGTTAACTTCTTTGTATTTTCTTGCTTGCTTGCTTTTTGCTCCCCCCCTTTTTTTCTTTATTCTAAATACAGGTAGTCCTCAACTTACAACCATAATGGAGCCTATCCATTACAGTCATAAACCATGATTGTTGTTAAATGAGGTGCCCATGTAATGGCCTTGTTTAACCATCCCAATCCCTACTCTTCCCTTTGCAACTATTAAGTCGAACACAAGGTGCCTTGGAGATGGGGGAGGCCTGGGAAACCTAGCACAGGCCCAAGGCCTGCACTGCAGCACCTCCCAAGCCCAGCGGATATTTACAAAAAAATGGACATCCAATCCCACAATTAATATGCTAAAGTAAGATTTCACTAAAATAAAGTGACAGCATCAATTCAACTGGTTGATGTCAAAAGCCTCAGCATATATTTCATGTTTAATATTTAAAGGAGAGACGAGTAGGAATATTAAAGCTATGGAGGGAAGGGTGGAGGAAGAGGAGGAGGCGGAAAACTGTTGCCAATAACTACATGGACAGGCCCATCAGGAATTAAGCTTAGTCTACAGAAACTATATCTATCTGAAGTCTTGCATGAAAAAAATAAGAGTCGTTCAGTATGTTAAAAAACCCAGTTCTTTGATGGATTTGTTTAAAGACCAAACCTTCCATGCAAAGTATTTTATTGCTAATAAAAAGCTTTTAAAAAAGATGTGGTAAGATGTCATCTTCTACAGTGTAGCTGCAACATATCTTTAATAGGATCAGTTCAATATTGGGCATCATGCTTGGAAAAACATGGCATAGCATGTCTTTGGTATAACATAGACCCCAAAAACATTCAATATCCAGCAAACTGTGCATGAATGAGATTTTTATTTAACTGATTTGGGGTTGCCACCAAAGTCTCCAACTAATCTTTTATGTGGTTTATGTTTCATTATTTTCTGTGTTTTCAGGTAGCAAAATAGCTATATGTAGCTATTTTTGTACAAAGTAGCAAAGTAGCTTCCTATAGCAGAGTTTGAAGTACTTTCTTAACCTGCAGTGACTCATAACACTTGGATAATTATTCATTTTAAGATCACTGATCTAATTTTAGTTTTTATTTATTTCAACTTACAGAAAGGAGAGTTCCTGGCTGTTTTCTGGTTTGAAACCAGTCAGATCTTGTAAAGTTGCCCTTAATATATGGGGGTGTGACCAAAATATATTTTATTTAACACCTGATGCAGACAGTAATAATAGTCCCCATATAGACATGTCCTTTTGTTAGAGGACAGAAGTGTGTCTCTGTGATTTGTATTCTAACATGTAAAGTAACTTGCTCCTGTCAGGTGTAGATTGCTTGGAGAAGCAATGCAACAGTCAACAACATGATTCAACTCCAAAAAAGAAAGAGAAAGCTTGAAAAGAAACTTAAGCTGACTTAGCCTTAACTCCTTTGGGAATCAGAGGGAGGGAAAAGCAAACACAACCAGGCATTTCAAGATTTTGTTGCTATTGCCTATCTCAGTAGAGACTGATCACTCTTGAGCAGTCTGTTTCCTGACTTGGCCACCTTGAAGGGCTGAAGGATGTGCAATGTGAAGGTTTGGCCACAATAACCTCCAAACTTGTTTTAAAAGAAATAACTAAGTTGCAATTACTTTTTTGTTCCATTCCTTTTTTCATATGCAACACCTGGCCTAGCACTCAAAATTTAAAGATGCCTTTCAGCACAGAAAAAGATGTGTGCATTGGCCCACTCTCCCATAGCAATGCAAGAGTAAGGCAGCTCAACATACATCCATATTTTGAACTGGGATTGTCTCTTTCTCTCCCTTTCCCGTCCGTCTTCTACCAAGTCATTAATTTTCCAATGCTTCTCAATCCTCCCACTGTCTACCTGAATGGACTCTAGCTTCCTTCTTTATTGTCCCTCCATGCATGGTCTGAATCAGCCTCTAGACCTCCTGTCTGCTTAATACTCCATGGATTCCTGGAATCAAGCTGCTTAGAACAAGCTACTTCTCTCCCCATCCCACCTCTAAACAAGAAATGTCATGCAACTCAAGCATTAAACAGAGGCTCACAGTTTAAATCCACTGACATTAGTGGCCCCTCATTAGTTTTCTAGGGCACCATTAACATTTTAGGATTTTTGCAGAAAGCAACTCAACTCAAGTGTCTTTTAGTCTCACTCCAGAACACAGCAGTTTCATCCTGTGATCTCCTGCTAGACCTCTGCTGAATAGAGAGGGAGGAAATCAGTTCTTTCATAAGAAATTCTTGGGTACCCCCAACAGCCAGAGAGAGAAGGCACCAGATTAATTTCCAGGATGTTAATGTATTGGACCAGTTGCAAATCCAAGGCACTGAACATCTATGCAAACAAACTACACAGACAGGAAATCTAAAGTAAAAATCACAGAACAGCCTTCCCAACCCTGGTATGTCCTAGCTGCAGGCTACAGTACTTTGTAAAAAAAAAAAAGTGCAGAAATGGAGATGTGCGGCAAAGAAAGAGAAGCAATCTGGACTGGACTTCATGGGAGGAATTCACTGCACCCTTGGCTTCAGATTCAGAATGGAATCCTATTGTCTATTCCCTGATGAAGCCCTCCATAGAGATATGAACACAGGACAGCCTTCTGGAAAAAAAAAGGTTTTGTTTTGGAGTTACAGAATTTTTGTTCTGTAATTGTATACAGGATATTTGAAAGCAAATAAAAGTAGGAAGTGAATCCTACCTGTGGCTACTTATTTTATAAAACCTTGTTTTCTGAGGCAAGAGAAACATATTTGCTCAGTGGAAAGTACTCTATGCTCAGGTTTTTTTCCTGGTGGGTCACAAATATTAATTTTAGCCTGTAACAAAGAAACTGCAATATTCATCTTCTTTAAACTCTGAGATTTATGTTTTAAATACTGATTAATTCTACAGATATGCTATTGCAAACTTAAATCAAAAGTTTGCTATTTTTATATTACCACTAGATATCAAAACAATGTTATAGGCAGAACACATCTGTGTAAGTACTACTTACTACTTACTTCATCACTGTGGGTAATATATATAGCTTCATTGGCAGATGTTCCAAATACACATGCTTTTCGAATAGTTGCAATTTCTTGAGGTGAAAGCAATGTAAATATAGGCCACTTCCCGACCTCCATCATAATTTTGCTGGAGGAATGTGTTATTTTATCTGTCATTTAAAATGGTTTCATGGTATTCACTGAAAAAGAAGGGAATCAATCAAGTATGAATAAAGTCCATTTCTGTGGTATGGTCTTTCATGGTGTCATGTTGATTGCAGGGCTGCCCCAAATGTTATTAGAGACATGGTCCAAAGAGCAAGGGGAAAATAATTAAAATAAATGCTATCCATTTTTACAAGACAAAAATGAAAACTGGAAATTCAAGGAATACATCTAAAATAAATACTGCACATCATTTTTTAATTTGGAAGGAAAGGATTGCTTTTGAAGGAAACTGAAGACTCAATGTGCAACATCAAAAGTTATACAAAATGTGATCTACAGTATTAAATATCTAAATAATAAAACCAAGTTGCAGCTCTGAAAACTGGAGAGTGCTGCCAAGTTTACAAGAGGGACACAGAGATTCTATCCTTGAAAATTGCTGTAGGGCACTTTCTGCCAAATTTTGGGCTCTTGTTTTTTTGCTCACTGCTAGTGTTAAAATCTCATGCCTGGAAAGTTTTTGCCTACCACATTTTGCATCAATTGTTGCAATATCCTTGTTGTGATTACAGTATAGGTACATAAATTCACAAAGGTAACTCTTATCAATATCCCTGACTCTAAATTTATCCCCATTGGTGGGGAAAATGTGCAGTATACGCTAGTCAAAATAAGTGGATATGGTAGAATAATGCATGAAACTCACTGTCAGGCAAAAAGTCTGGAACAAGAGCCAAGTTTTGATACTGTTTGGGTAAAATGTAAGTACTGTATCCTCTATCCTTATCCCACTGACTTGGCATCTCCCTTGCGTTTAACTTCATCTCCTGAAGCATTTTGATCTAGACTAGAAAACAAGCAGTCTCATCTGCCTTACCAGAGGTTCACTGAGGACTACTCACAGAAGGAAATGGATTATAACTGGGAATTTTGTCAAGAGAAAGTGCATATGAGACCTTACTGCATTTGTCAAAGAAATATGTATTACATATAATACAAATGAGGACATTCATTTTGGTAAGTAGCATACATGTTTATTCTGTCTGCCTCTTCAAAAAATGTCAGGGATTCTTTCACAACACCAAGATTTTTTTTTAAAAAATAGATTGTTACAATCTTTTTCCCAATAAGTGGAAACAGTTTGCGGTTTGATAATGGGGGATACTAAATCAGGTCATTTTTCCGGTCTGAAGATTTCTTGCCAGACTTACAACAAAGTCACCCTTCTGTAATAAAAGAACCTATTAATGCCCCTCTCTCAGAGGAAGCACCCATGCAAGTGTCCTTAATACTCATCTTGAACTAATTTATTTTCTTCTCAATTTATTTGCAGGCTTAATTTGTTCTTTACATTTGCTGCAGGTATGTACAATTATCTGAAAAAACAGCAAAGTTGCTCTCATCACTTGCAGGCAAATAGGAACTCATATCAACGTGTCATTCTCACTTATACCTTCTTGGTACCAGCATTTTTTCAAGCTACATTCTAAAAAGTATTACAGTCCTTGATAAATCTCTTTAACACTATTGAATCTTTCCAGCATCTAAAGTGCTAATATAAATCATAATGAACCTATTACAAAAGCATAAAAGAACAAAATATACAATATGAATATAAAAGACCTAGAAATAACAGAGGACCAACACTATAGAGGTTTCTGAATGCTTAACATAGGAAGAATGGCACTGTCAGAAATTATTTCTCAGCATAATCTACACATATTGTGCAGAACAACATTAATAAAACTTAACAGCATATTGAACAATTGAGCCCGTGGGAAAGTTTAAATCTCATTTAATTTGAAGGGATGAATTATGAGATGCTTCTAACCCAAAATGCCCAAACAAATCAGCACATCAACAAAAAACTTTGTATGATTTGTTTTCCTTTAGAAAGTTACTGTACTATGATAAGTAAGGTTTCTGCTTCGAAGATCTGGCCTAGAATCAAAATGTATTTCTCACTCAGCAGCTCACATAAATCGCAACATATTTTGCTTGGTTATAAAGGAAAGCAGATCCAGGAAACATATGATAAAAACCAATTACATTCTTCCCTAGATTTTTGAGCAAGCCATTAACCACGATGCTATCTTTTCCCAGTTGGGAGAGATTCACAGATGTTCTACTCCCTCCTAAAGTCTAGGACAGGGGTAGGCAACCTTGGCTCTTTTATGACTCGTGGACTTCAACTCCCAGAATTCCTGAGCTTCTGGGAGTTGAAGTCCACGAGTCATAAAAGAGCCAAGGTTGCCTACCCCTGGTCTAGGGAAGGCACCCTATTCGCAGTTCATGACTCCCGGGCAGGGTTGCCAATGCTGGGTTTTTAAATCCAGATCTGAGTTTTTCTATCCAGATTTCTAGGTTTGTTTTCTTTTACTTTAAAATGTAAGTTGTTCTATACAGTACTTACATTATACTGTACGTATTAAATAGGTAAAAATAATTTAGTTCAAAACGGATTGTGGAATTTTTAAAATCTGGGTCTTTTGTGTAGAACCTAGGTTTGGTTGAACGCAAAATCTTGATTTTTTTTTTTTTTCCTTAAGAAAACCTAGCTGGCGACCCTGTCCCGCAGCTCCCCATTCTCCACCCCTCCCCGAAGACTCGAGTCAAACCGGAAGAGCCCGAGGCGTGTGCTGTTTATTTCCTAAACTGCAACCAACGAAGCCCCCCTCCTTCCTCGGCTCTTTTCCCTTTATACGCAAGAGCCAGACGCTCCCGTTATTTCTCCGCTTACATTCGTGACAAGGTAGGAGAAAAGAAAGCCAACCTTTTCCTTCTGTAGGAAGTCGCCGAAGAGAAACGGGAGGAGGGCTGCCAGTCCTTCTCAAGAGACCCCTCCCCGGCTGCTTGCAGAAAAGGAAATCGTCGGAACCAGCTTAGCGCAGGGCGGCCCAAAAGCAGGGGACAGCTTCGCGAGACGTGGAGGGAAGAAGAAGGCGGGGGCTCTTTCGGTGCACCCTTTTAAACGAGGAAACGGAGCCCCGCCCGGCCGCCCCTCACGCCTCACCTCACCTGTTGCAGTTTTTGCACACGCTGGCTTTGCCCAGCTGCCCCGGAGCTAGCAGGAAGCGGAGAAGCAAAGGCACTGACCCACCACGAGCGCATGCGCCGCGGGCAACGCGTGAGATTTATGAGGCTGCCGTCTTTTCTTCTTGCGCGTCTTTCTGCATCCGCTCTTCTGATTCCCTATAGCGAGAAAGACGAAGTAGAAGAAGCTAGTTTCGTGCTTTCCTTAGTTTTCCTGATTCTTTTTTAAAAGGCAAAGTAGGTCGTCATTACGACCAGTTAATCTGGGCTACAATGTTGCGGACAGCGCCAGCTGGCCAAAAAAGATGAAGCTTTTGTTGTCTTGTTACAATACTGACATCTAGCGGTTGCTTGGGGCTTTGCAGCCCAGATCTGGTAGCACTCGCCACTGAGAGCTTTCTAGAGGCTGCCAATTGCACATACCCATGCACCCTTTACAATCCACATGACAACTCCTACACACCACCACATATCCATCATGTCCTCCTTAACTTCCGTAGCATCCTCTTATGCACACTTATGTACACTTCCTGACCCACACTGTACTCCCATGCAGTCTCCCCAACCTGTGTAGCACCTCCAGTGCATCTTGTGTGCCCTCCATAAGAGGCACCATGTTGGTCAGGGGGTCTTTGAGAGCTCCATGTTGGGAAGGGTGCATGAGAGTGCAAAGGGATACATGAGAGGGACCACACATTCAGGTCAAGGAGATTGCACAAGGGTGTGGCTCTGGTTAGGGAGGGTGTGTGGGGTGAGGATGCCTGAGAGTCACAACATGGGATGGGGAGGATGTACAAGTGTTATGTAAGGGAATATCTCTGAAACAATGGATGTGCGTGTATATATATATATTGTGTCTCTATATATATTGTGCCTCTATATATAAATTTATTAAAACTGAGCTTTCGTCAGCACCTGCTGACATTGTCAGAGTTTAAGCCAGGACTGGAGAACAAAGTTCTTATAGTCTCTGTGAAGCCAGTAGTTTAGCTAATGAGCGTGTTACAGATCTGTTCAGTCACTGCCCTCCCGTAATCAGTTGCATTGTTTCAGTTGGGTTCACTGATGTCTGTTTGAGTTTTGGCGCTCTACCTCTGTCCACTTGCCCTGCCTGCTCAGAGCGTTCATCCTGCAGCATGCAATCATCTTGCTTCTCGTCTGACACACACACATACACATACACCATTGTTTCTTGTCCTGCCTTCTGGTGCTTTGGTGAATAATGTGATCCCCTCTTCTTTGTGGCAGCCCCTCAGATACTGGAATACTGCTATCATGTCTCCCCTATTTCTTCTTTTCTTTAGACTAGCCAAACCCTGCAGCCGTTCTTCGTATGTTTTAGTCGCTAGGCCTTTGGTCATTTTAGTTGCTCTTCTCTGAACTTTTTCCAAGGTCTCAACATCTTTTTTTGTAGTATGGTGATGAAAATTGGCTGCAGTATTCCAAGTGTGGTCTTACTAGGGTTTTATAAAGTGGTACAAATACTTCGTGTGATCTTGATTCTATGCCTGTTTATACAACCCAGGATTGTATTAGCTTTTTTGGTTGCTGCTGCACACTGCTGGTTCATGATTAAGTGATCGTCCACTAGGACTCCAAGATCCCTCTCACAGTTACTGTTTTTAAGCCAGGTCTTGTAGCTTTAATTTTTCCTACCTAAATGTAAAACTTTGCTTTTTTCCATATTGAAACTCATTTTGTTGGATAGGGCCCATTGTTCAGGTTTGTCAAGATCTTTTTGGATCCTGACTTTGTTTTCTGGGGTGTTGGCTACTCCTGCCAGTTTGGTGTCATCTGCAAATTTGATGAGTTCCCCTTCAATTCCCTCATCTAAGTCATTGATGAAGATATGAAGAGTACTGGGCCTAAGATGGAACCTTGTGGTACCCCACTGCTTACTTCTCTCCATGTGGATGTAATGCCGTTGAGGACTACTTGTTGAGTACGGTTTGCCAGCCAGTATAGATCCATCTGGTAGTGATGTTGTCTATTCCACCTTTTCCTAGCTTACCAAGGAATAGGTTGTGGTCTACTTTATCAAATGTTTTACTGAAGTTTAAGTATACTACGTACACAGTATTTCGCTGGTCTATTAGTTTAGTTACTTTGTCGAAGAATGAAATAAGATTCATTTGGCATGATCTGTATTGATGTTAAACTGATTAGTCTGTAGTTTCCTGGGTCCGTTTTTTTCCCTTTCTTGAAAATGGGAACCACATCAGCCCTTTTCCAATCCTTAGGTACTTCCCCGTGCTCCAGGATTTTTGAAAGATGTGGTGCAATGGTTCTGAGATAACATCTGCCAACTCCTTCAGAACTCTGGGATGTAATCTTTCAGGCCCCAGTGATTTATATTGTCAAGGTTGGATAGGTGTTCCCTTACTATTTTCTTGCTCATTTTAATTTTTGTTTCTAATTTGTCTTTTGCAGTGGTTTTTGTGTGTGTGTGTTGGGCTATATTTTCTTTTTGTGTGAAGACTGATGCAAAATATCAGTTAAGCAGCTCTGCTTTCTCCCTGTTGCCTGTTATTTCCTTGCTATCTTCTCTCTTTAGTGGACTTAGTTTCCTTGACTTTTTTCTTGTTGTTAATATGTTGGAAGAAACTTTTTTTTTATTATCCATGATTTCTGTTGCAAGTCTTTGTTCGTTCTGAGCATCATCTTTACATGTTCTGGCTGTCTGCTGATAATCGGCCTTAGGTTATGTGCCCCACTTCTCCATTTTTTGTATTTGTCCTTTTTTTTTTTTTTAGTTTGTCAGAGAGATCTGTGTGTGGCCATGCTGGTTTCTTCTTGAATTTTTTGTTTTTCTTATTGTGCTGATTGCATTTTTCAGAGTTTCCCACGTTTCTTGGGTTGTTTTCCCCTTTAGGATTTTCATCCATGGGATCTTTTCTAGGTTCTCTCTGAGTTTGTTAAAGTCAGCTCTTTTGAAGTTCAAGAAACTGGTTGGATTGTTTTCTGGTGCTAGTGTTTGCATTATATAAAATTCCAGTATGATGTGGTCACTTTTGTCCAAGGTTCCGGCACCTTCAACTCCCTCTATCACTTCTCCTCTGTTAGTTAGAATTAAGTCCAGTATGACTTTACGTCTAGTTCCCTCCTCCACCTTTTGGATGACAAAGTTGTCAGGTAGGTTGATTAAGAATCTGTTTGATCTCCCGCTCGCTGCAGTTTGTCTTCCAGTTGATATCTGGATAGTTGAAGTCTCCCATTACTTCTGTGGTATGCTTCCTACATACATTTGTTAGCTGGTTGGCAAAGAGTTCATCTATTTCTTCTGGTTGGTTGGATGACCTATAATATACACCTGTTGCAATGTTACTTCCTTTCTCTTTTATATTGACCCATATACATTCTGGAGAGATTTTGTCTTGGATCATGTGCATTTCTGCAGATATGTAGTGTTCTCTTACATATAGTGCAATTCCCCCTCCTCTTTTTGTAGGCCTGTTTCTTTTGAACAATTTGTATCCATCCATCAGTCCATTCCATTCATGGGTTTCATCCCACCAGGTTTCTGTAATGTCAACTATGTCATACCCTCTGTGTACTATTGCTTCTAGTTCGCCATTTGTTCCCCATGCTTTGAGCATTTGTATATAAGCATTTAAGACTTTTATGCATGTTTGTGGGCATGTTTCCTGCATCTCCTGATTGTTCTTTGGGTTTTTCTTTTTTCTCATCTCTGCCTACCTCATTGTTTGTTTTGTTTTCTTGGGATTTATGATTGGTTTTGGGTTCTAGAGATTCTAAAGATTAGTCATCCTCCCCCCTCAATTTCAATTTAAAGCCCTCCTGATGAGTTGGGCCAGTCTTTTTCCAAGTACATTTTTCCCTCTTTTTGTGAGATGCAGCCCATCCCTTGCCAGGAATCCTTCACATATATAGTTCTTAATTCAAAATTTTGAGGCTGATAAAGAGTTAGTGGGAGACTAGTATAGCTATTTCAGGCTATACTAGTCTCCCACTAACTCTTTGTCAGCCACAAAATTTTGAATTTATAGTGTTCACAGTATGTGAGGTCTGCCTGCAAACATGCTCCTAGATTGGAGCGAAATGAAGAACAGACTGATTTATATTTGGTAGATCAGCTGCCTCACCCAAAAATATTAAAAGTTTTAATATAAAACAGAAGCTTTAAATAAAAACATTAAAGTTTTAAAAAATTAGCAACCTAGCTTTCGTTGGCTCCTGCCGACTTCATCAGGGCGTACACAAATCAATACACCCTGATGAAGTTGGCAGGAGCCAACGAAAGCTAGGTTGCTAATTTTTTAAAAACTTTAATGTTTTTATTTAAAGCTTCTGTTTTATATTAAAACTTTTAATGTTTTAACTTTTCCTGGTGATCATATTTTATTCTCACCATGTATACACCCAGGAATCATGCTTCTATTTTTAATATCCTTTTTAATATATATATATATATATTCGGGTTTTCTCCCACGTAAAATTGGAAGTGTCTTGGCGACATTTCGACGAAGTCCCATTCGTCATCTTCAGGCTGGTGTTTTCAGCTTCGTGCTTCGAGCAGCAATGTGTGGTCTTAGCTGTTTCTTCCTTTTAACTGCCAGTGGGGGTATGAACTGATTGGGTGGGAGCTTGCTGTGTTCTGATTGGGTGGAGGTGTGTTCTGATTGGTTAGGGGCGTGGCTGTGCTCTGATTGGCTGTGGGGTTGGCTGTGCTCTGATTGGCTGGGGGGTTGGCTGTGCTCTGATTGGCTGGGGGAGTGTTCTGTTTGGTTGTGCTCAGGTTAGTCTGAGTTGCAGGGGGGTTAAGATTTTGGGCTACCTTGTTATTTTTTGGCTTTGCGTTCGTGGTCGTGCCTCATCTTCATGGAGGGTGTCAGTTTGCTTCATGTATGGATTGGAGGGGTTTAAAGTGGCTAATGATGCAGCTGTGGTCTGGCTGATGGTTTGTGGTCGTGCCTCATCATCGGTGTGGCTTTGGGTTTGTTTTTTGCGTGGATGTGTGGTGGTGACATCCTGTGTGGTTTTTGTGAGTGTGGGTCCGGTATCATTTTTTGTGTTAGGGAGTAGTTTGTCAATAAGGGCGGGTTTCCAAATGGCTGGTAGGCGGGAGGTATCATCTCGCTTGTTCATGCTGTGTGGGCGTTTTTCTATCTCGATGGCTTCTCTGATTATTCTGTTATTAAAATGTTCACTTTTGGCAATGGTTCTGGTATTTTTAAAGTCAATTTCATGTCCTGTGGCTTTAAGGTGTTGGACCAGGGAAGATGTTGGTTCTTCTTTTTTGACTGAGTTCTTATGTTCTTCAATGCGTGCACTTATTCTTCTGTTGGTTTGTCCGATGTATGTGTTGGCACAAGCAGTGCATGGGATTTCATATACTCCTTGATTTTCTAAGTCAATTTTATCTTTGGGGTTTCTAAGGATGGTGGATATTTTTCTGTTGTGCAGAATGCTGTTTTGATGTTGTGTTTATGGAGGATCTTACTGATTCTGTCTGTGGTGCCTTTTATGTATGGGAGGAGGGCTTTGCCGTTTTCTTGTTCTTTGTCTTGGATTTTAGTGGGGGTTTCTTTTTGGATTAGGTTTGTAATCTTATTTCTTTGGAATCCATTGGATGTTAGTACATTGGTGAGAGTGTGTACTTCGGTTTTTAGGTGTTGTTCGTTAGCTAAGCGTTTTGTTCTGGAGCCAATCAGAGCACAGCCAACCCCCCAGCCAATCAGAGCACAGCCACGCCCCTAACCAATCAGAACACACCTCCACCCAATCAGAACACAGCCAAGCTCCAACCCAATCAGTTCATACCCCCACTGGCAGTTAAAAGGAAGAAACAGCTAAGACCACACATTGCTCCTCGAAGCACGAAGCTGAAAGCACCAGCCTGAAGATGACGAATGGGACTTCATCGAAACGTCGCCAAGACACTTCCAATTTTACGCGGGAGAAAACCCGAACAACCAAAGACCTACATACAAACACCTGCGAAGTGTGTTTGTATGTAGGTCTTTGGTTATTCGGGTTTTCTCCCACGTAAAATTGGAATTTTACGCTGGAGAAAACCTGAATAACCAAAGACCTACACACACACACACACACACACACACACACACATATTTGTGATGCCATTCTCTGCACTGTTTAATGTCGTCTTTAGATTGTTTTATAGCTTTATAATACTTTATACTTAATGTATTATATTTAATACATTGCTATTAAAATATATTCAATACATTGATTTAAATATGGTCTGACAATAGTCTCTGAATGTCTTAATTCACTTCCTTGACCCAATTGTGGGAATTGAAATCTTGCCATTATTTTCTGTCTTCACTGTAGAAAAATGAAACACTCAGGGATATTTGAGAAGCGAAGGTAGCAAGATCTGTTCTTACCTCTCCTGGATTTCTAGGATCTTCTGCCAGAATTACTTTCTTGCTGCTTTTTAAAGTTTGGGCACTCTCCCCCCCCTCCCCTGTATTTCCCAGATAACTTAAATAATCATGTTAAGCAACTGACTCACTTCAGGGAATTGTCTCAATGCTCCCTTGACAGTGACAGCTTTCACCACTGATGCCCACACAAGGCATTGGTTGGTCCCTTGCAATGGTCTTTTGTGGTTTCCCCACCATAGCCATTTCCAACATGATAATCATGCCATAGCCAGATCTAGCTGGCTCCAGACAAATAAAACTGGTGGTAGGACCGACACAAGAGTATCAGCCTCCCATCCTTGTGTTGGGAAAAAGAGTTGATTCACTTATAGGTGCTGGCAGAATTGGCTTCCTGTCCAGGTTGAGAAGCAGAGACAGGATCTGAGCCAAGTGGAAAGAGCAACGCTGAGACCAAATAATCCTCTTTATTGTCTTGCATTATGATATAGTACTGACTCAAGAATCCTAACTGGAAGAGAAAATAGGTGAGATAATTTAATGGAGAGGTATATGGTATTGTGGGAGCCAATTTGGTGTAGTGTAATGGTTGTAGTGTGTTGTAGTGGTTAAGGCTGGAAAAGGGAGACCAAGACCTAGTCCTGCTTTAGGCATGACAGCTGGCTGGGTGATCTTGGGCCAGCCACTCACTCTCAGCCCTAAAGGGGTGTCGGGCAAACCATTTCCTAAAAAAAGTTGCCAAGAAAACCACAGGAAATTTGCGAGGAGTCCTGACTTGAAGATAGGAAAAAGACAAAACCGAACCAAATATCATAGACAAAGATTTGCTGAGCAAAAGATTTGCTCGCTCAAAAAGCTGAAAGGTAGTCATTTCCAGTGACCAAGCCTTTTGAATACCAAGAAATTCTTCTTCAGTATGTAGCACTTCTAGGCATGTGTCACAGGACTTGGTTTCCAGCCAAGTTGTTTTTTGCCTCTAAACGTGTTTCAGTTGACAGTGTCTTTAAGTTGTGGTGCCTAAAACCTGATAAATACAGAAAACAAACAAACAAACAAGTTCCTATGATCTGGATATTTTTTGTAATGTATCTTAAGATTCTGCTAGCTCATTTCAGTTTCTTATCCATTGTAATAAATGCTTAAGTCCTTTTTGCCTGTTCTGCTCCCAAATCAGGTTTATGTCCTCTTATACCTGTGTTTTTAATTCCTGGTATGTAAGTCTAAGAGTTCATTTATGTTAAATCTAATATGGTTAGCTTTGGCCTTCCATGATTCTTTTAAGATTTTTGAAGCCCGAGTCTTTCTTCTTTGGATTTGTCTATCCCTTCTAGGTTTGATGGATGCTCAGAGCAACAAACCCACTTTTGCAGTATCATCTTTGCCATGGCATGGAGCAGCAGGAGCTCCAGGGCAAAGCCCAGAAGGACTTTACTCAGCCCTCCTGCCAAGCTGATGCAAAGCCATTTATTTCATAGTTGCTAAGATTGTTTAAGCACTTGTTGACCTACCCAGGACTTGTAATTTTGTTCTCTTGTCAACACAAGTGTAATGGAAAACTTTTAAATGAAATCATAATTTCCCATGATCAATACTTGATTTATTAAAAATAGGCATGGCATATCCATCAATGCATTACTTTCCTGAGATTACTAAATCAACCAAGTTTGAAATTTTATTTTCTCAGGTTCTGTTGTCAGCCTTAATCAGAAACTATCGGCAGCACATTTGTAGTTCATTATGTGACAGGTTTTTTCTGCAGGAAACATAATCCAAGAGATCACTAAAGCTTACATTAGCATTATACACATTTGCTGTTTAGATAAAATTGAACTAATTTCCCCAGCAGATGCAAAATTTTCTTCAACAGACAGGAAAGAGAGAATCTTCTCCAGAATATGCCCCAGGTTTTTGGAGTAAATGGATGGAAAAATAAAGTTTCAAGAAGTGGGAAAGTTGCCCTGTTCCTATTCCGTTACTATATCTTTTTAAGAAAGGAATTACTAAAAGGATTCTACTTTTTTATACTGAGTTTCAAATCTTTGTATTTAGGATTCAACTTAAAAAGTGTACAAAGTGTAAATTATCACAAAAATCATTTGGTTGAAGAAACAAAGATTTATAAATATAGAAAGCAATATTTTGTCCTTCAATAAGTTATTACTCAAAGGAAAACCCTACTATATAACGTGATTAATTTAATAAATTTGTAAATATTTTTCAATGTTTACTCATTGTTTTCACTGATTCAATAGTTGATCATAACCAATAATTGGTTTGCAAGCTTATAGAATTATTGCAACTTCTTGCAGTCAAACATTGCAATCACTTTAATAAAGTGTCTTCTAGCATTTTAAAACTCAGATCCAAGAACCAAAAATTATTGCAATACACTAGTTTGCATTCTTCAGCTAAATGCAGCTACCAAGTCTGGGCTGCAAATCTCCACTAGAAGGCAGAAAAAATGGTAAAAACTCTGTCTTAATATTTTGGATTGTTCAGAATGGTCTCATAGTTTAAGTAAAGAAAACTAGGCCCATTGGACATTATGATCTGTTTCCTGTCTCTGTAGCAACCTTTATCTAAGTCGTAACACATTATATTTATATCTTACCTTTACTCCATAAAAACAAGAATGATGCTGGATCAGAGTTCTGTTTGCAGAGACCAACAGTCACAGTTGCCACTATTACTTCTGCTAAGCAGTTCTCTTAAGAGTAGGTAGCAGTCTTTTGCACTGTACAGTAAGAGGAGCTGCTGGAAATATTATCTACTAGGGCAGATGTCAGACTAGTTTTCATTTCTGCATTGTGCTTCAGTCCATTGACTGAACTGAAAGCACCTGAAAGCAAGGCAAGAAGTAACAGATGAAAAATTATCAGAGAGATCCAACCTTAAACTAAGGAGAAATCTCCTGACAGCGAGAACAATTAACCAATGGAACGGCTTGCCATCGTTGGAAGCTTCTAAGAAGAGATTGGACAGCCCTTCGTCCAGAAAGTTATGGGGTCTCCTGCCTGAACAGGGGTTGGAGCAGATGACCTCCAAGGTCACGTCCAGACTATGTTATTATATAATTCCTAGCTTGGAATTGGTTGGGTTATTTTTACATTCCATCCATACATTTGTGCATTGGCTGCTGCTCTTTACCTCAGATTTTGACTATCCTTTCCCAACTTTGTTCTTTCCACAATCTCGCTTTTGTAACAGGTTGGATTCATAGTTAAAAACATGCAAACAATGAAGCAGCCCTAATTTTTTAAGAGATAAGAACTATTTTTTACATATTGTACCTGAGCATCCAGCCTTGAGGAGCAGATGCTGTAGAAGATAAGAACCATTTCAGTTTCTCTAACGGAAAACAGATTAACTTTGGATGCTACGTTAGATAAGGAGTCTGCTGAATCTCACTTTTAAATAACTTATCTAAAACTTTACAGCCAAAATCTCATAATCAAATCTCAGAAGAGCTTTCTGTTCTTGTATGAAATCCTGCAGAATGCCTGCTAGTTTTTTTTTTTTTAAACTAGAACTATGGCTCGCTCCTGCATTGCACAAAAGAAGTTGCCAGTTGAGTAATGAGCGAAGAGGAAGGCTAACTGAACAGTTTCCTTGCTGCAATCAATTGTCTCCTTCTGCTTTCCAGTTCCTGAACAGCAGCACAGTAAAGAGCTCATGGCTCAGTATTGCCCATACAGCTCATGAAGATACTGCCCAGAGCTTTGTTCAGTCTTATTTACTTGCAATAACACATTATTTGGCTTTAAAGTGCCTTTTTTATTAGTACACCATATTAATATCGTAACTTGTCTATAAAAATGTTTCCCTGTTCTCTGCTTGCCCATTTCATAGACCACTATGTTTTCACAGAGACTAATTCGCCATTAACACTTTGTTTCATTGTCTGTGGTATGGTATAATAGGGTTATAATAGATATAAGCTGATAACTGCAACACTTGTGACAAATTCAAGTCTACCAATGCAAATGCCACTTTCTTTGGGACATATGGATTGTTACAATAACATTCAAAAATCTCAACATTTAAAAAAGGAGCTCATTCCCTCTCCCCAACCAAAGGGGGAGGCTGCTCACTTGTCATTCTTGCCCCATTTTCTTCCTTTTACTCAGAATATTCCACAGAGGATTCAAGTAAAAGAAAGCAATTTGCTGCTTAAAATGTTCTGGCTATTATCTCGTGTTTTAAACAGAATCATTTTCAAAAGGAGTCATTTCCCTTTAAGAACATAACTGTTGTGAAAACATTGGGGTGGGAATGGGGGCTAATAAAGGGAACATTTAAAGCTGTTGTCTTGATATTGTAAAGGCAATCATTCTGATGGAGATCTGTCTGGGGGGAAGTTAGTACATACAATTGCAGAGACCATCAATTCAGTTTCTTCTTATATTAAATTGTCTTTTCTATCTTTCCATTGTCCTTTTATGATTACTGATTTTCAGAAACTTCTAAATAACTGAAATAGAAAGTTTAGTGGACTACACTATAAACAAAACTAAACTCAAGCGTTGATGACAAACTCCACCTCACAAGAAAATTTAATGGGCTATATCTACATGTCACCAGAACTCATCTTGAAGGTGATTTTTTACTTTATATCATCATATTTTAAAATTAGAGCAAATGTAAAAAAAAATTGTTCCATATCTTCTAGTGCAGCGGTTCTCAACCTGTGGGTCGGGACCCCATTTGGGGTCGAACGACCATTTCACGGGGGTCGCCAAACAATGCAGTCCGCCATTTTTTCCCCCTTTTCCTTAGCTGTGCTACTCCCTTTTATTCTATTGGCTTTTGAAAGCCAATAGAATAGACTCTCTTGAGGAAAATGTAAATAAGAAACAATGGGGCAATAAGGACAAATATCTCAAAAAAGAAAGAGAGGGGAAATGTAAAGAATAGAAGAGTACTGTTACAAACTGCTGTTAACAAAAAAGGATATATTACGTGTGTATGTGTGCAATGTTTGATGTGTTGTTTTGTTTTGTTGGTCTAAAATAATAAAAATTAAAAAAAAAGAATAGACTCTCTTGAATAGAGTCTAATTCTATTGGCTTTCAAAAGCCAATAGGAATTGTCCAGGCTGTCCTCGACTTATGATGGTTGGGTAGTTCTCGACTTACGACCGGTTGGGGGTCGCGGCATTAAAAAAGTTGAGAACCACTGTTCTAGTGATTTCAACAGAGCTCAGATCAGCAATCATGTTGATTTCATATCTGTTCTTTCAGGGTTAGTTTGTGTGTGTGTGTGTGTGTGTGTGTGTGTGTGTGTGTATGGTGATGTTACTTTAGCCAAGAGACTACAATGCTTAATGCGTAATAGTAGTTTGGCTGCCTGTTTACTAGCTATGTTTCGTACACGCTTGTGCACAGGGCTTTTTTTTGTCATAGAATGCTCAGAACGGAGTTCTGGCACCTTTTTTGGATGGAAACCTGTAGGGTAGGCAAGGCGGGTTGTATGACGTGTGAGTTCCGGCATCTTTTTTTTTTTTTACAAAAAAACCACTGTTTGTGCACTTCCTAAGACGCGTCACAGGAAAGAGAGCTACTCAGTGCAAGAAAGAAAGATGAACAGTTTTTCTGCAGCAGCATCCGAGGCCTTCTCCCTCTAACAAAGTTTCCTCACAAATGGGTGTCGCAACCAGAAAGGTTCAGTGCCAGTGTTAACTGTCCACACGAAGTGCCAGCTTGTCTCCCCATTGAAGGGGTACCTATTTATCTACTCGGACAGAATATGCTTTCGAACTGCTAGATGGGCAGAAGCAACTGAGGTGAGTAATGGGACCTCACTCTACCACACAATGTTAGGACTCAAGCCACTGGAGCAGAGAGAGACCACCTCCAGTGTCATTAAGCCCTATGCTTCTTTTTTCCTTCAGGTCTAATGCGTTTAATTTTTGTTGAGCTCTTCACAACATATATAAAGCAATCACATTCCCTCCATAAAGAAAACCAGCCAATTCCTTTCCAAGTTGGGTCCACAGCCTTTTCTTCACCTCTCACAAGACCCGGGTTAGTGCCTCAAAAGGAACCAATGTTGAAAAGGTAGCAGCTCACTAAACACAGAATTCTTTGGCCACTTATGTCGCTTTTCTTAACTGAGGGGAGTGTTCTTAGAAGTTGTATTTTTAGGTCCGTATATACCTCCCCATCTTTTTTCCAGTCTTGTGGTGCAGCTAGATTATTTTAAATTCTGTTCTCAGTGGTCTTCTTTTCTGCATTGTAGGGCCTCAGCATCTTTTTTGAACCACGATGACCAGAACTGGACACAGTTTTCCAAGTGTGGCCTTACCGTGCAGTATAAAGCAGTATTATCACTTCCTATGATGTTGATGCTATCCCTCTGTTGATGCAGCCTAGAACTGTTGGCTTTTTTGGCAGCTGCAGCACATTGCTGGCTCATACTTAACACATAGATCCCTCTCACAATTACTACTGTTGAGCTAGGTACTTCCTATTCTGTACCTATGCATTTGATTTTTCCTACCTAAATGCAGGACCTTACTTTTCTTATCACTGAATTGCAACTTGTTAGACAAGGCCCAATGCTCAAGTTTGTCAAGATCCTTCTAAATCTTGAGTCTATCTTCCAAGGTGCTGGCAAGTCAAACTTCTTGTATTAATCTGGTATTAAGCTAACCCACTGTGGCTTTAATTTTTACTTTCAGGACTATCTCTTCTGAATAAAGTATGACAGACTGGTGTGTTCTTCCTGTGAAGAAATGTTCTAGTTCCCACCCCATTTGAGGTGAGATGAGAAGGCCAGAAGCTTGCAGGCAGGCCTGCTCTGTTGCTGGCAGTATCCTCTTGAGTTTTAGCAAAGTGGGTAAATCAGTTACTCTGACGTGTGTTTGAGCTTTCTGACAGTTGATTTCATATTTATCTGTAACATAATGGTTGTTTTAATTAGCACATTTTTAAATCAGGGCTTAATTTTATTATATGTTTTATGTGAGCTAAACTACCTAGAGTAGGCATATCCAGCACACAGGCTGGTCGTGGCCGTGGACAGCTAGTAATGTGGCCCCATAGATACTGTTTGTAGGTACTTGACTTACAACAGTTCATTTAGTGACCAAAGTTACAACGGCACTGAGGAGTGACTTATGACCATTTTTCACACTTATGACCACTGCAGCATCCCCATGGCCCACGTGACCAGAATTCAGACACTTGGCAATTGGTTCATATTTATGATGGTTGCAGTGTCCCAGAGTGATGTAATCACCTTTTGTGAGCTTCTGATAAGTAAAGTCAATGGGGAAGGCAGATTTATTTAACAACCATGTACTAACCTAATAACTGCAGTGATTCATTTAACAACTGTGGCAAGAAAGGTCATAAAATTGGGCAAAACTCACTTAAGTGTTTCACTTAGCAACATAAATTTTGGGCTCAATTATTGTAAGTCGAGGACTTCTTATCTAGTAAAGTTGTTATTTATATACATTGCCGATATTATACATTTTACACGCAGCCCAAGATAACTTCTCTTCACTCATTGCAGCTCAGGCAAGCCAAACAGCTGGACAAACTATGATCTAGAGTCTTAAGACAAGACAGAGTGGTATACAAATATCTGATTCAATGATTCAAAAATTATTAAACATTATTATTGCAATAATGCTATTTTTTGTTCAAGCAGTGATGATGTTTAGACAATGGTTCTCTGTCTTCCACTTCACACAAAGCACTGAGTTAAACTTAGTTAAATTTAAATCTTACCATAACTTACAGACTGTAGAGCAAAATGAAAACATTAACGTAAGAAAAAATTTAACAAAAAGTAT
Source organism: Crotalus tigris (assembly GCF_016545835.1). Classification (NCBI taxonomy): domain Eukaryota; kingdom Metazoa; phylum Chordata; class Lepidosauria; order Squamata; family Viperidae; genus Crotalus; species Crotalus tigris. The sequence goes on from NW_024100510.1 coordinate 3,645,216, forward strand.
CTGCTATTGTCGTTCTAAAATCAACTCTGAGGCTTAAGTAATTTATAATGCATCTAGAAATATATCATCACATAATATATTTTGTTTCCATCAAGGGACTCATAATCTTAAGAAGGCACTGAGCAAAGATCTGGATCAAATATGAAGCTTCCTTTGTGATGAGCATGCAAAACTAATGCTCACTTCAATTACTGATTTAAAAAAAAGTTTAAAAGATCATATCAGGTCAATGAAGGCATCTTTTAACTCAAATACTGCATGGTCAAAGAAATGAAACCTTCAACAATCTAAACAGTGATGAATTTTCACTGTTTTCAAAATAAGATCTTCCATATTTATAATATTTGATAGCAGCTTTTTATTGGTTATAAAACCTAAGCCCATATACAAAATTAAGAACACATTTAGATGCCTCTGTTGAAGGAACAATTTACTCTGTTAACTGAGAGTTAAAAAAAATAAACACAATGCAATTTTAATACTTCTGAAAACTTAAAGGTGCAGCAATATACTTTAGCTTGAATATAAAGACCCCATTCCATGGCATAAATGGAAGAAACTCACATATGGGGTTAGAGATCGTATTGCCCATTCCCACTATCGACATCTCCTATCAAAAGCAGCTTTGGAGGGTCTCTGGCCCCTCTAGCACCACTCTCTGGGGACTGTAGATGGAAGGAGGTGGGAAAGAACAAGTGAAAATAAAAACAGCAATTCTCTCAACACAGTTTCAAGTAACTTCTGCTCTTGTGCAGCAGGATAATAAAACCCAAGCCTTCATCCCTTTTTAAAAAAATACAAAACAGTTGAATCTCTATCAAGAGCTGATAAGATGATAATGAACTGAGAGAAAGGCAAGTTATTGTTCTAAATTCATTTTCCTATGTTTATAAGTTGATGCACTGAGTGCAAGAAATAAAATCATTCTTCACAGTAGTGAAAAATCATCAGTCTTATTTTGAGTGAAGTATCTAAGACAAGAATATAGGCATAGAGGATACTGTTTACAAAGAGATTTGTTCACATTATTAACTGCATATCTGCTTTGAATTTCCCAAAATTGACAAAATCTAATTTTGATTTTCTTTTTACTTAGTTTTCAGCAAAACAGCACAATTTCAGGATTTTAGACTAATAATGTTAATAGGATACAGTTACCAAATTAATTTAATGTCTGGGTAAAGAAAAAAGGCACAATGAACTTCAACTCAATTTTATGTGCACAGGAGTTGAAAAGTTTGAGCCACCTTAAAGAGAAACTGATTTTAAAATTTATAAAATCTATAAATAGAGGCCAAAACACTGTATTAAAACAGATTATCTAGCAAGTAAAAATCTTGCACTTTAAAACACATACTTGTATCCTTTGCGATACAAGATCACTCTTTAAAGTGGCTCTACCTTGGCAGATATAGTAAAAGAATGAACACCTGCAATGTCTTGCTTAATTGTGGAAAAACAGCTGATCAACAAAGCTTTCTTCATGGCATCTGTCTGTATCTTCATCACAGTAAATACAACCCACATCCAATAACTACATTACTTTTACGTTTTGTATCCCTTCACATCAAGGCATTGGGAGCAAAGTACATCCAGTGAACAACAGCAACAATATCAGTTTGTCTGATAGCTTACACAGTTTAAATTTCAGCACTCCTAAATCCTCTGAAGAGCAAGGATGCATAATTTCCCCATTACTCCCAATTTACCAGCTCAAGTAAATCTCTTCATTGTGAGCTGTACATTTATGCTTATGCTGAATAGTAGCAGCTCCACAAAGCCTCACACAACTAGTATGTATTTTAACTATATGAATAAGTTTATAGACTATTTTTTCTATAACTCTTCCAATACTCCAAAAAGAAGCTATTATGGTGCTTCTAAAATAGTTGCTAGTTTGTTGCCAACCACATCATTGTAAGCACTGGTAAGTAAAAAAATAGTTTAAGACTAAATTACAGTAAACATGAAAGCTCCACAGTTTAAACCAATATAAATCAACATTATTCAGTTATAAATTTAAACCCAAAATATATTGACTACTGAAAGATGAAAGCAAGATTCTTGTCAACCAATGCTGATTTGGAATAGCTTTGTTACTTTAATGCTGGACTCTTGCTTTCAGCTTAAAACAAAAGTTCAAGTCCAAAGTAGGTGGTAGCTCAGGTAAAATACCATGCACAGCATTTCATTATTTCAAAAGAAGCAGGAACACACAGGCTGAAGAGTGGTCAAGTACAGCTTGCTGTTCTTAGAAATTAGGAATAATGGTCACCTTTTTATTAGTCCAAATGCAATGTTCATTCTTCAAGCCCAAGCTTCTAAGGCAGTAATGAACACAATTACTGATATATGTAGTCTGTTTTTAAACCAATTAATTACCAAGTTTTAAAGAAGTTTTTTTAAATGTCAGTATCACCAATGAAAATAATTTGACTTGCTTTTCCTTTATTTATCTTCCACATTAAATATATGAAAATATGTTTGTAGAGGACAACAGTTGAGGCTCAAAAAAATTAAAATAGACTGGGCCTCTCAGAAGTCTTCCAAAATCATACTAAAGAGTCTTGATCCATAGCACGCTATTTCCATAGAAAGCTATTCTTGTGTGGGAAGCCAATGTGCCATCACAAAAAGGTATTCTTAAAACCGTAGACTGCAGTTATCAGCTTGTGGCCTCACGGGAAAAGGAAAAAAAAACTCAGGGGAAAGGTAGCAGAGACTGTTAAAAAAAAATGAACAGTATACGAGATCATGCATATGCATTTACAGTCCATGTGACAGGTACTTTTGGCAACTGCAAAATGACTGATATACAACTTGCTTTTAGAAGCATCAGACAAAGGGGCATGTGCTTGGAGCCTGTTTTTCCAATGGTAGATATCTGGTTGTGTATTTTACCGATGCAGGGTAGACAAGCTGCATTGTCGTGAGCTTAAAAATTAAATTCTTTTGTTTGGAGATTGGCCGTTGGATCAAAATTGTAAGTACCTCCTTGTGTTGCTTCAGGAATGAGGCTGGGGTCCTCATCAATCTGCAAAGAAAGCACAGTCTGGAGTAGTTGTAATCTTCATTATACAAGTAATAACATTTGCTCATCTAATATCTGGTCCAACTTCACTCAGATCTGGGCATTACAGTGACAATCTATCTCTTCAAACATTAAGTGTTGAAATGTCCCCATAGCTTTTCAAAAGCTACAATGACAGTTTTCCCTTATGTTAAATAAGTAATTGTGTGAGATGTATGGAGGAAAAGGGTAAAGTGAGAAATAAAAAAGACAAGTTTTTTTTTAAAAAAACGACCCTATTTACTATTGCAAATATTCTTGCCCTATAAACTAGCAAGAAGGCTAAGATGCTATAAAGACAAGAACTATTTATCCTCTAGTAACAGGCTTACGCCCACTAGTAAGAAAGAGGTCTTCCAGCATTACGGGGAAAACAAGCAACTCTCTGTGCATGTCCAAGCTGATGCATCTGTTCCACAGTATCATTTAGGCATTTTAAAGTTTTTTCTTGAAAGACATGAAGAGGACAGGATCTGACTTGCAAACAGCAGTCATCTCACAATGGCTGGGATTTGAAATTCTCAGACATAAATTTTGCTTTTGTAAATGGCCAGATTACTTGCGCACTGAGTGCCCTAGCCTGAAGATGCAGTGTATGGAAAGTTAATATATCTTCAATGGGAATAAAAGGATTTGACTATAGTATAGAATATTATGCAAAACATTTATAATATTTTTATAATTATACTATTTTATAATATTCTGAAATGTCACAGGTACTTACATCATCACCAGAAAAATACTGATCTATTATCTCAAATGCTAGTTTATAAATGTCTTCATTCTCATGTTGTTGCAGTGCTTCTATTTTTTCTAAACCTAGCAAAGAAAATAAACATACAATTAGCTTTACCAATTATTATTTTTAAGACACTGGTTTTAGCATATGACCTAAGACAGATCAAATATTTTGAATGCAAGTGTGGGTATCCATAGTACAGTGGTGGCAAATCTATGGCACAGGTGCCAGAGGCGGCACTCAGTGCCCTCTCTGTGGGCACGCGCGCCGTTGCCCCAGTCCTAGGCCTTGAACTGGGTTTTATAAAACCTTTTCGCTTTAGGCCTCAGCCGCTGTGTGCAAAAAAAAAAAAAAAGATTCAGTCAATTTCAACTTCTTGCGGAAAAAAAAAAGATTTTGCAAAGTTGGAATTGATTGGTTGAACTTTTTAGTCCCACTCAGTCTGCTGTTACCACCGCAGCCACGCCCACCAAATGGGCCACACCCACCCGGCACCTGACGATGCATAAGTGTGTTTTGAGTTGCGGTTTGGGCACTCAGTCTTTAAAAGGTTTGCCATCACTGCCATAGTATCTTGCTGCTTTGGTCAAATGATGAAATGCTTTGGTCACACTGCAGGCCCATCTCTTTTGTGTATGCATATAGGCAACCTTGTGATACCTGAACAAATGAATATGGCTCATGGCATGACATTGCTTTTGTTATTTTGAACACCCCCCTCTCCATGCACACACACTTCAGACACTGTTGAAAGACAGGGGGTATGAGGCGCCTCTTCAATTTTTTAAAATAGCTTCATTTTTTTTTTTTTTTTGCCATGGTTGCTTCAACAAACTGCAGCTGCATGTGGGTGTAGCTAACAGATCCCAATTTCTATGAAGACTTAAAACAAAAATACTCTATACAGAGTTTATGAAATTTAGATATTTGGCTCTACTAATATGGCTAATATAAGGAATTGTGCTGAGATTTATGCATTCAGTAATTTTATTGATGAACAATGTGTATTTAAACAGTAGTGAAATTCAACTGGTCTGACCGTGATCTAAGATTGTTTAGGATTGCCCCTCAAATGAATAAAATCCATTTTAAAAAGGCAATGGTCAGACAAGAGAAATCCAAGTCCAAAGCAGGAATGGAATTTGAGAAAAAATATCAGACTGGACCCTGCCTAGTTTTCCTTAGGGCTCATTGGATCAGTGCAAATAGTGTGTGTGTGTGTGTGTGTGTGTGTGTGTGTGTGTGTGTGTGTACTTCAATGACCCCACATTTTTTCTCAGTCCAATCATATTACATTTTTATCTTTATTACTAAACAACCCATGATCTGTTGGGGAATTGTTTCAGAGATATTTCCTCACCTAAACAGAGAAACAGAATGATCACAGGTGGGCAAGAAAGTGGGATTGACTTCTGACTTCCTGCTGACTTCCAGATTCAGCCAGAGTTTCATTCCATACACCATTAACCTTGTGAACTCTCAAGTTTCCTCCTTCCGTTATATATTCAAAATGGGACAATATTTAATATTTATTTGCTACGTATATGTAGGGATGTGGGTCTATACATATGTTGTTCATAGTATGTTTAGATGTGTGTCATGTATGTGTTTCACTTTGAGAGCGGGCAACTAAATTTCATTTTTGATGTGTGCCATCGTGCCCACAGTATAAAAATGACAATAAAGGTTATCTTATCTTATCTTATCTTATCTTTTATCTTATCTTATCTGCTGCCCATCTCACTATCCAACACGATTCTGGGTGGCTTACAATGCCATACAATCATAAATAGAAAAGCTAACAGCAATTAAGTAAAGACTAAAAGCCAAGACAAATGGGTTTTTTCCCCCACCAATCACCTCCAACATAGTGTGCCCCAGGGTGCATGGGAGTATACAGGAGGTATTGCATGGGGGGGGGAGCAGTGCTGATCAGGGAGAATGTGTGAGGTTGTAGAAGAGGTGCTACACAGGTTGAGAAGGCTACACAGGTTGGACAGCAGCACAGGTCAGGGAGCACATGCACCAGAAAGGGTGCGCAGGGATTCCTTCCTCCCTTCCTTTTCTGCGGGCAGGTTAAATGGCTGATGCAGGGGGGGGGAGGGAGCAAGAGATTGAGAGAAACTCTAAAATTGGAAAATTATCATAGTATACTGAAAACGAAGATTATGTGACCACAGCAGCAGTGCAGCAGCAGCCAGTAGCCCTGAGGCAGCCACAACTCTTCCAAATTTCATTCCCTTGGGAGTCTTGGGTCCTGGATTTTGGATGCATTCTGTAAGTTAGCTCATTTGAAGTACCTTGGTTCAAGAACTATGATGCCCTATGATGCACCTTTTCACCCAGTTAAAGTCACAACACGACAAAGCTATATTCTGTACAATACACAGCACTTTTGAAAGGACCATTTATTTTTAAATGCAAAAAACAAAATGAGATCCTCTGGGATATTGTAGGCTTTTAACAGGAGTCTCTGAGGGCTACCTAGCATAGGCTTACCAAGATAAGCCAACATTTCCATATCACGTTTCCACATACAGTACTTTCTCATAAACTGGTCTATCTATGAGTCTTGCAGAAAAGGTGAGATACTAGTCTAGTCATCACCAAGACTGATGCTGTATTCTAAATTGAGAGGTGGAACAGAAACAATAAACAAAGATCTACTTTTTACAAATAACAATTGTATCTAGAATCTTAAATGCCTTTAGAACATACAGAACAATGAAGAAATGTCAGATATGCTGACATTTGAGAAATCCCTCAAGGATTTTCATTCTATTCTAGAGGATCCAAAAAATGATCTAACTATGGCATGCAAACAAAAAAACAGATTAAAATAAAAAAGTACATCCCTACTCTCCAGTCACAATATTTTCATCAGAATAACATTATCAATTAAATACCACAATAAGTCAATTATGACAGATGTGAGACTGCCGCTGGAAATGGGGTCAAAGTCCATCTTACCAAATGAAATCTTACCTCCACATTCTTCTATAATTTCTGCTATTGTGCTTGCCTCATCACCAGCCATTATTAGAATATTTTTTAGGCCATCCAGAACCACCTGCACTACTTGAGAATCTTTCACTGACAACAAGTTACAGAATGGTGGGATTACATTCTGCTGTACAAGATATTCAACCTGAGCAATGCAAAAGATATTTACAATTATTTGTAACATTAGATATAAATCATTCTAAAAATTCTGCATGAATTTCATAAGATGCACAAACCTGATCTTTTCTACCACTTATTGTTAAATTACTAATTGCCCAGGCAGCTTCTTTCTGAGTGCCAAAGTCACCCTAGACAATATAAAAATGATTTGCATTAGCAACATAACATCTTATCTTAGTTTAACTAAACATAAAAATAGGGAAATCTGGTATTTGACTGACCTTAGCCAATTGGTGAATTATCATAGGGATAAGTCCAGCATCAATTACAGCTTGAACCTGTTGCTGATTTCCTGCAGTAATATTGGATAAGAACCAAACAGCTTCCTACAATGAAAACAAAAGTTGCTTAAAATACTTGAAACTAACTTAGATGGATGAGTATGTCTTTGGAACTTGGAACTTCCATCACTTCCATCCGGGTGTATGATCTTTCCTAGCTTTAATTTTATTTTACTGTGAATTAGAAAATAAAATACAAAATATTTTAACAATATTCTGTGCTTTACATCTTTTTGCCTCACTTTATAATTACTACTTAATTATAAACACCTAGATAAAGTCTCCTAGCAGTTTAAAAGAGACAAGTGAAATTTCTCAGTTATCCTATGGGATTTCTCATACCAATACAGGTGAACCCACTATATCACTCTTACAAAGCTAAGTCCAAGAGACTACCATGAAAGCCACTGATATCTAGGAGTAGTTCTGCTTCTTTTTCTTAAGAGGACCAAGAGGATTTCATACCAAAGGAAAATTGAAATAGGTCTAAAAATAATCCTGGGGATTCTGCTTAGCAAACACCTGCCTTACCATCTTACCAAAAGGATATTCATAATTGGCTGAGACTGACAACTATACCTACGCTTCAAAGCTGCTTTTTAAGGAGTGAATGTATGATGGTTTGTTAGGACTTTCCTCTTAAAAAGAGGTATTAATCATTTGGATCCAGTAAATAAATCCCCTCTTACTAGATGTTTATTAATGAAGATTGAACTTATAATTTGTGAATATATAAATAGTACTTGTCTATTGCAATCCTTACACGGTTAATTTTTTACATTGTAAATACCATGTTTTCCCTTTCCATTAATCAAAAAGAGAAATTGACTAGAAGCACAATATTGTAACTACACTAAATGTGAAATCTTTGCACTTCTTTTAGCATTAGGAAAAGAAATATGTTAAATCTGTTACATTATAAAAAATGAAACAAGATTACCAAAAAAATTTGAGCACTCACCTTATTTATCTTCTCTTTAGGATGTGTCAAAAGATTTGGGAAATGGGAGAGGACATCACAGTTGAGAACAACTTGTGTCTGTTCATCAGTACCCGTTACTATATTGCCAACTGCTCTTAGTGCTGCAGTCTTTAATTTAAGAAATGATACAATTAACATTCTCTGTGCTTTAAAGGGTCTCTAGTTCATTCTTAGGACTAGTTCAAATGTACTGCAGGCATACAGGTTGAACACATATTGGACTACAAAGATATTCAAATATACATGACCTTCCTGAAGCTCGCAGACAAAGAACATTGACTGGCTCTATGCCCATACGAGAGCTGCCCCTCTCTTTCTTAAATGTTAGTTTTAGATCTGTTAGTAATCTACATCAATGCCAAATTCAAATCATATGCACAATGTCAAATCAATACAAGAACAGATTACTCAAGAAATCTGCTATTAAAATGCCTAGCTCCAGACTTTATGACAATGAAAGATGTGGTATTTAATTTCAAAACTTTCTACGTCCACAGGCATCTTACTGAACTGTGACAACTATTTACATGGAAGCTACAATTATTGACTCAGCATAGGTAGAAGTAATGGTGAAAGACCCCCAGCAATATAATTAAAGTAACAAATCCTACAATGAACTAAATAAAGTTCAAATTATTTTAGTGTGCTAGCACCAAGAAATATATATGTTTGTATTTATATTTTTTCGTCCAATAAATTACAATTCTTAGAAGTTTCAAAAATGCATGTTTAGAATAAAGAAGCTATTTTGGTACAAATTCAGAGAAGAAACTAACAAAGGAGCTTTGTGCAGGTAGTCCTCGAGTTACAACCACAATTGAGCTCCAAATTTATGTTGCTAAGTGAAACATTTGTTAAGTGAGTTTTGCCCCCATTTTACAACTTTTCTTGCCAAATTTTTTAAGTGAATCATTGCAGCTGTTAAGTTAGGAATACGGTGGTTAGGTGAATCTGCCTTCCCCATTGACTTTGCTTGTCAGAAGGTCTCAAAAGGGGATCCCAGGACATCAAACCCTCATAATTATGAAATAGTTATCAAGCATCCAAGTGTAAATCACATGACCATGGAGATGCTGCAATGGTCTGTGTGTAAAAAAATTGCCATAAGTCACATTTTTCAGTGCTGTTGTAACTTTGAACAGTCACTAAATGAACTGTTGTAAGTTGAGGATTACCTGTAATTTTATTGCAGTGTAAATTCAGTCCATTGTACTCATTTTGTCAACCTTAACAGCAGCCATTTTGGGATGTCTACTGTAATTTCTTTCAAAACCTAAAGAGATTGGATATCCACTATTTCTTTCAATTGATAAAGTTGCTAAACAAGCCTGCTCTGTGTTGGAATGGTTAAAAACATATAGCTTCCACAGCTTATAACAGGCATGTATATTTTTCCCCCAATTTCAGAAACCTTATTAAAATCTTAGCTAATTAATAACATTAATATGTATTTTTAAAAATCTGCAATAAACCAACAAATATTTATGGATGCAGTCTTTCAGTTATTTTGTGTACTCTATAAACATCATGGTACTCAAGTGATTCTGTTTCGCCTTAGTATAAAAATAACACTAAAATGCCATAGCACTTCTGTTGTTCAGAAATGGCAACTTATGTGCTTCTTACAACCCTGGCAAGTTCTCTCTCCTGCTACTATATTTCCCCCAAAATAAGACCTAACCAGAAAATAAACCCTAGCATGATTTTTTACATGTGCGCTTAATATAAGCCCTACCCCCAAAATAAGAACTAATTAAGAGCCTGCATGGTCGGCCAGCTGCATGCTCCGTCCCACAGTCTGGTTGCTTGCAGCTGCAACAAAGCAGGAGGCTGCGCAGTGCTCTGGTGCCACCGCCATGAGGTGAGGTGAGCAGGTGGCAAGGGGGTATGGAGCTACCCCACACCTGCGTACCTCAGTGCCCCTGCAGCCAGTCCACCCATGCCCTGCCACTTGCCTCACAGCGGTGGCACCTGAAGCAGCAGCCCCATCCAGCAGGAGAATGCACGACCAACCACTCTGTCCCACCGTCTGATTGCTCGTGGCCAGATAGGGTAGGAGGCCACGTGGTGCTTCAGTGCCATCACAAGGTGATGCAAGGCAGGTGGCAGGAGGTGGAGCTGCCCCACACCCACGCACTACAGGGCCCCCGAAGCCAGGCCACCCCCCGCCACCTGCCTTGCCTCATAGCAGCGGCACTCTCTCTCTGCATTATAACTGGGCTGGCAGTTTTGGCCACCTGGTCCCCTTTGTAGCGCTACCCACACAGTCATGGGAGAATTATACGGCCAGGGTGCTCCAAAGACTCCTCCTAGAGATGGTATGTGGAGAAAGATCTCCCACTTGCCACTGCTTCCTACCACCGGCCTCCAGAACTGCCACCATTGAAATCATAAAATACAGGCAATGAACAGAGAGCAGGCAGCCTGACATGACGCCGCAGGACTGAAGCGGCAAGCGGTGGAGGTGGCTGCCGCCGGGCAGGTGATCTGAGGGCAAGGCAAGGTGGGAGAACTGAAGAAAGCCTCTCCAGCACGGATGTGACTGATGTACAGTGGTGGTGGAGGCCTTTTGCTGTCACTCTCCCCTGGCTCCAAAACAGGAGAGGGGGACTGGGTAAGGAGATAGAGCCACCCCCGTCCATCCTCTGTAGCATGGCAGTCTGGCTTGGCAGGGGAGTGAAAGGGAAGCAGTGGTTGGGCATTTAGGTCATTGAACGGGTGGGGGAGGTTGCTGAGTGGGGAGTAAGTAGCCTGATGTGGGGACCCTAAGGTGTGTGGGTGCTGGGCGCATGGGGCAGCTCCAACCCACCACCTGCCTTGCCTCACCTCCTGGCGGCAGCAACAGTGCACCGCGTGGCCTCCTGTCCCATCGTGGCTGCGAGCAACCAGATGGTGTGATGGAATGGGCAGGCACCGGTGTGGCACATCTAGCGGGGGCCAGTCCAGCGGTAGCAGCATTCCCACTCATCTGCGCTGTGCGGGCTTTGCAGCCCCAGAGTACACTGGCCAAGGGGCTGGCGGGCTGCGGCTGGACACCTTCGGCCCCTGTGCGCTTGTCACCTCCCGTATATGGCAAATAAGAATCCGGTCTTATTTTCGGGGAAAACAGTATTTCTGCATTCTTGATCAGACTAAGAGACCCTCTAAATCAGTGGTTCTCAACCTTTCTAATGCCGTGACCCCATAATACAGTTCTCCATGTTGTGGTGACCCCCAAGTGGGTGTGGCCCCCAATAAGAGGGAGTAGGACAGCTAGGGAAAAGAGAAAAAAATGGTGGACAGTGTGGTTTGGTGACCCCCGTGAAATGGTCGTTCGACCCCAAATGGGGTCCCGACCCACAGGTTGAGAACCACTGCTCTAAATCTTAACCATTTATATAACAAGAATCTGAAATATTTTTGAAACTGACAGGAGTTACAGAAAGCACGTGAGGTATAGAGTTTATGAAACTACTACTACTGCTATTTTTTGAATTCTAAAATAAACTACATGAAAAGGAGTAGGAAACTACTAAGTATTATTGTTCTTATTGCAATACAGCGACTCCTCATTTAGTGACTGAATTCTTTCCCAACAATCTGATCCTTAAGCATAATAGTTGCTAAGTGAATGTGTGTATGTGTGTGTGTATGTGAGAGAGTGTGTGTGTGTGAGAGAGAGAGGGGGGAGAGGGACAGGGAGAGAGGGGGGGAAGAGAGAGAGAGAGAGAGAGAGAGAGAGAGAGAGAGAGAGAGAGAGAGAGAGAGAGAACCTGAGAATATCAATGATTGCTACTGTCTCATTCAGATAGTTTGCTCACATAGCTACACCAGCTACACTGACTCCAGCATGCATTGTTACCAGCACACAAAATTTGTTGTAAATGTATGAATTGGTCCCAAATGAATTTTTTATTATTGTTTATTATCATATTTGTGAATGGTTGCTAGTTGAGGTAATTACTAAACAAGGAATGACTATAATAATCTGCTAACAAGCTTTTATGGACATAACTTTGTACATTACCCTTCTTTCATTTGGAACAACCATACAGTTACTTAGTTTTGTGCCAACACAGTCCAAAAAATATGTAATATGCAATCAGAAAACACCTATGCCTTAAGAAATTCTTTTTGTCTAAAAAATGGAGTATGATTTTAATAAACATATATTAACCTGTAAGTTAAAAAAAGGTAGATATAAATCAGCATTAAATACTTTCTCAGCACCTGGCTGACCTTGATTTGGGCTGAGAACCTAAGCAGGGTTAAGCCTGATTAGCATTGGGATGAGAAACCACCAGGTCATCCCAGAGCAATAGTGATTACCCGAAAGTAAAAAACTATCCTGGAAGAAGACAGTGGCAAATACTGTCAGATTATTGCCATGAAACACTGCATGGATGTGTCCAATAGACAGCAGAAGTTGAGCTTGAGTCAAGAACATATGTATGCTTATTGAGGAAGTATATTCAAAACACTCTTCAGTTTTTATTTAATATATTTGCCTTTAAATAAGTGGATTTGACACACAAATCAACAAAGATGTTATACCCAACAAAGATGTCTGAATTTTTATCACTGATATAATAAAGACATTTTTATAATGCCATATCATATTGTACAATACTCAAAGCTTACCTGAACTTTTACTTCCTGATGGCTCAGCAAGGGGACTAAAAATGGTACTACACCTGAATCTATTACCATCTGTATTTGTTCATTCCCACCATCTGTGAGATAGGACAAAGCCCAAACAGTGTCCACAAGAATCTGTGCAAGAAGGACATGTTATATATTAATGTAAGACAGCAATTAACTTCTGAATCAGATTTTCTATGCACAAGAGCTTCGCATATATTACAGATTTTATATGTATTCTCTAAATTGCTTTCTATGGTTTTCTTTGTTGTTTTTTCCACTAATCGAGGAATATTAAAAAATTCTACCCCAAAATATTTGAAATAATGGCAATATTACTAACATTTAAAAGAAATCAAGCAAGGAGAAAATATTTAGCCCATCCACTGTAAATGTATTTCTCCTAATTGTTATTATTTTGATTCTTACTTTTGCATGTACCCACAGCTCAGTAATTCAAACACATGAGCACAAGATGAATTTCTGACATATAAGTATTGTATGAGCCAAACAAAAGCAATAGAAAACAGCATTTCCCATAGCAGGAACCAGCATAGCATCTATTTTATCTACAAGCCATTTGATTGCATCATAACTTCTATCATGCAAGAACCACTTATAGATCAGCAGCAGCAGAAAATGAACACATAAATAGAATCACATGCATTCCTGCTCTCACTATGAACAATGCAACTGATTTCCAGGTTAAGTGTCTACAAGTTGCAATACTTATGAAAAAGTAAACATGTTTCGTAAGTAATTTTTTATAGCAGCAATTTAGGCAAAATGTAAGTAATATAGCTATTCGCTTAATAAATAATAATCTCCAGGAGAAAGAATATTCTTTTAGGATATACTTACATTTATATCTGTATGGTATATTAGAACACACAAGGCTGGTAAAATCTGTTGAGAAAAGAGGATTATCAAAGGCCATTAATATTTGGAAAGCAAAAATACAATATACCTTTTATACATAGTACAGATAGTCCTTGACCTACCTACCTACCTACCTACCTCTCAAGCTTCCTCCTTCTGTTATATATTCAAGATGGACAATATTTAATATTTATTGCTACGTATATGTAGGGATGTGGGTCTATACATATGTTGTTCATAGTATGTTTAGGTGTGTGTCATGTATGTTTTTTACTTTGAGAGCGGGCAACTAAATTTCATTTTTGATGTGTGCCATTGTGCCCACAGTATAAAAATGACAATAAAGGTTATCTTATCTTATCTATTCATTTAGTGATCATTTGAAGTTACAATGGCACTGAAAAAAATTACTTATGACCATTTTTCACACTTACAACCTTTGCAGTATCCCCTTGGTCATGTGACCAAAGTTCAGATGCTTGGCAACTGACTCATATTTATGACGGCTGCAGTGTCCTGGGTCATGTGATCACTTTTTTGTGACCTTCTGACAAGCAAAGTCGGAAGATTAACTTAACTGTGTTACAACTTAACAACCGCAATGATTCACCTCTGGAAATAAAAGTCGTAAAATGGGGCAAAGTTCACTTAACAACTTTCTTGCTTAGCAATAGAAATATTGGGTTCAATTGTGGCCATAAGTAGGGGACTACCTATACAATCTCCAAAGTCCAAGCTAGTAAGGTTATTTTACCTACTGCAGTTAAAGGATATTTCTCAAGTAATATATAAACTATATAGCAATGGATTCAATTTTTAGAGTTTCCACACTACTATCTTAGGTCCAGACAGATCTGGATTCAAAGCTTGAAAATTTTCTCAAGTAATTGCAGTATTTCAGAGATTTCCCTGAATATGCCTTAAAGTCAGTATTTTCTTCACTAACAAAATTAGACTTGGAAGTCACAGCTGAATAAAATAGAAAGCAAATCTAATGAATTGCTAGTTATTGAAATGAGGCTCAGATGAATAAGCCTTAAGACAATATATCATATATTATGGGAAAAGGTGACTTGCAGTGCAGCTGAGCTGCAAAAGTACACACTGGTAGTTCTTTATTTACCTCCTGAACTGTCTCCATAGGTGGTGGGGGATCCTTATTCCTGCAGAGATTTACAATGACCCATGTGACGTTCCGGAGAAAAGTGATGGGAATGGAGGGATTGATGAAGGATAGAAGCGGTTTGACAACTCCAAGTGATATGACATAATCTCTACACTGAGGACCATCACCTACAGAAGCGAAAATTTAAAAAAAAATTATATTCATAATGGCAAATCCTTGGAATGTATGCAGTGACATGTATGTGCACTGATGTTCTGTGACAGAGCTTCTATGTTTCTCCATTAGAGACTGCTCAGCAAAAATCTAATTGCACAATTTTGCATTTATTTACTATAAGTTAAGCTAAATTCTTCAAAACATGTTTTCTTTAAATATGCTGCAGTAGTAAAAAACAAAAAAATTAAACTTGGAGAAACATAGTCTCATCAGATAATGCCAATGTATAAAATTAGAGTTTAAAGCATTCAATACCTATGAATTTATTTTTATAAATACCATTACTTACCAATAATATTCCCAAGGGCCCAAACAGCTTGTTCACAAACATTTTGATGCGGTGAATGGAGCAATCTTAAGAAGAGAGGTACTGCATCTGTAATAGAGGGATGCTTCAGTGAAATGTGATCTTCAAGACACACCTTGCATTTTGGTACTTAAACAGAAACAAAAATAACACAAAAGTAATAGTTGAAATTCATCTAATATTAACTGGGAACTAAATTCCATGCTATTTGAGGAGGAAAATGAGTGAATTTTTATAGTAAGATATAAGCTACATTAACCATCGAGAAATAATTCTTTGCTCTACAACCCAGGAAATTATGCTTTGCAAAAAAAAAGAAAGAAAAACCCACCCTTATTTATGGAGGATACTTTCCAAAATCCTCTCCTTGAAATGGACTGAAAGATAATATAAACATCTGCAACCTTCCTAGAGCAATAATTTCTGACTGACTATGCACTTCTTCATTTTCTGTTACTAGATGCAGAGGATGGGAATTGCACATTTAAAATATTTCAGTTTCCCCTAACCCAGGAGCTAATTTCAAGGTTATGTGAACATTTATTAATATTTGTATTTAGATTTTCTCTCTTGGTATAATATCAATCATTCATAATTAACATTTCTGCAAGGCATCAATGTCTAGGAGGTTATCTAGCTATCATTCTGGCTACTGCTATGGTTGGGAGTAGGATTTGGTTTTCCCAATCAGATCTAAACATTATGGGAGCAAAGATGAAGTAACACCATAATTGAGATATAAAGATATAGACAAGTTTGTATATAATGATGGAGGTCTTTAACATAATCAGATCTGCAATTATTTAAAACAGGCAGCAGCATCCCATTCCCCAAAGAAGTATTAATGACTCCATGGACCCACTAAATGGCACCTCCCAAGATGCCTTAATTAACCAGGAGGAACATGGATCGAAAACATAAATGGTTCAGTCCACAATTCGAAGGTTTCTTTCCATCAGAACCAATATGTCATGCGAAGATTATATACAGTATATGCCATTTAGGCACATAGAGAGGAAATTATATACATTTATTATATTGTTAAAAAATATTTCATTTCAATATTAAATATTTAAAACACTTACTAGACTGTACAACAGCTTGAGTCTGTAAAGAAGTGCCTGATGCTATGTTAGTCAAGGCCCAAGCAGCTTCAAACTGTAAGGAAGGACTGTTTATAAAAAGACAAAAATACAATATAGTAGCAATAACATCTACAAAATGCAACAAAGAGGTTCTCAGTTAATATGAAAGCATTAATTCACTACTTTATAATTAAATTTTAGTATATCCATTCCTTACAATATCACTGAAAAGCTGACCCATTTTAATGCACAAATGTTTATTTTGGCAGAACGTCAATGCATATTAAATTCCTGACATGATTTTTTTTGACAGCTGCATTTTTCCTTCCTGGATTTTCTAACAGTTTTCTAATAGTGAAAACTGTTGCAGCACTTTGGATGCAATCTGAATTATTCAATAATTGAGTATGATTCAAAAACTTCTTGATGGCCTTTAGCACAGCTGTGCACTAATGTATAGTACACAGATCATTTTGCACACTTGTAGTCTATTTGTCACAAAGGTGAGTTTTCTGTACATAACAAATTAAATCATCCTATCTTCTCTAAAAGTAACTTTTGTAACCCACTCCAGAGGATTAATAGATTTACATTTCAAAATACCCTCTGTCCTGGGGTGGGTAATCTTGAAAGCCGTGGACATTTTTTGAGAAAGTAAGAATGCATGGTAAGAATCAAAGTGGGGAGGGCTTGGATTTTCCATTGTTTCCCCTCAATTTTATCCCCTTTTGGAGGATGTTATTTTTTTTTTTATTGAAAATTTTTAGGTTTTACAAAAAGAAAAGATTCCCCTCCCCTACCCTCCCCCAATCTTCCCAGAGCTGAATACAGGCTTAATTAAAAAATTTTTTAAAGAATCTTGAAACACTTATAAACCATAAACAAATCTAAATACATTAATTAAACAAATTATAAAATAATTAACAATATATAAAAAAAATACAAGAAGAAAGAAAAGAAAAAACAGAAAAAGAAAAAATTAAAAAAAAAATAAAAGAAAATATCTAAGAAATATCTTAAACTTTAATTATAAATTATTCAAAAACTAAATAATATTTTTTTATATCCAACTTATATTGTATGAAATCTATCCATCTTTTCCATACCAGGAGATACTTCTCCTGCGATTGATCTTTCAAAAAAGCCGAAATCTTTGCCATTTCCGCCAAATAAGAAACTTTTAAAAACCATTCTTGCAATGTAGGCAAAGATTCCTTCTTCCAACATTGCCCTACTAACAACCTGGCCGCTGTAATTAAATTTAACATCAATATAATCTCTTTACTATCACAATCAGAAACAATACCTAACAAAAACAATTGTGGGGTAAATTTTATCCTTCTTCTGAAAATTCTTTGAATATTCCACCATATTTTAATCCAAAAAGCTTTTATATTTTTACATAACCACCAGATATGATAATAAGTAGCATCCAAACATCCACATCTCCAACATTTAGGCTGTAAGTCAGGATACATACGAGACATTTTTTGTGGATCAAGGTGCCATCTGTAAAACATTTTATAAAAGTTTTCCCTTAAATTTTGGGCTTGTGTAAATTTAACATTCCTCACCCAAATAATCTCCCAGGTATCTAATAAAACCGGTTCCTCAAAATTTTGTGCCCATTTAACCATACATTCTTTAACTAATTCTGCTTCTGAATCCAACTCTACTAACACCCCGTAAATTCTCTTAATGTGAGTTCGTCTTTGATCTTTTATTTGTTTTAACAAATTCTCATCTTCTCTAAGCAAACCCAAATTACGATCTATCTTCCACCTCTCTACTATTTGTCTATACTGAAACCATGAATAAATAATATTTTCTTGTGTTAAATCTTCCAGAGATTTTAATTGCCAATTTTTACCATCCCATCTAAGTAATTGTGCATAAGAAACACTATCCATCTTGACTCCTCTCCTTATCCCTTCTGTCGCATGCCATGGTATAGCGGAGGACGTTATTTTTGAAACTAAATTAAGCTTACTCTGTTTGCACTAAAGTTTTCATGTATTTCAAAATGAAGGTAACCTTGCTGCCTATTTGGGTCATTATGGCGGTATGGGACTCCCAGACAACAGCCACCACCACCACCAAAAGTGTATGAGTTTCATGAAGTTTTGGGATCTCAAGTTTACCAACCCTGTTTCACTGCATACAGGTGAAGTCAAGAGTTCAGTGCTGAAGCTGTTTTTCAAATTAATTGCTGTGCTCTACATGTAAGAATATAATACGAACCATGCTTAAAGCTCTATTTAAAATGACCTAAGTAGGAAGCCATCGCCACAAAATGTGATAGCAAATTCCCTGTCAGCTAACTGCACAATCTTAACTGTAATAAAGAAAAATGTCTTTCAGTGGAGGTGTTCCAGTCTTTTCAAATCTTCTGGTTGTTTGTCTTCTGATCCTGGCCTATAATATACTTTTCCTGGCCTATAATAGACTTTTAGAGATGTAACGATAAGAACTGTAAACAATATTCTAAATGGTTACATCTTACATAACTTATATAAAGGCATTACATAACCTTAATCCTGAAGATGGTGACGAGATCTTTAATAAGATCTTATCAGATAGACAGATTCAATTTGGAGAAGGCAGTCATGGAAATATCTAGGACCTGAGCCATGTAGGACTTTCAAAATGATGACCGGTACCTTAAGTTGCATTCAAAAGGTGGCAGCCAATGAAGCTCCCACAGTAGTGATGTTACATGGGGGAACTTTAGTGCATCATAATTACTTGGACTGCTGAATGATGCACCAGCTGAAGGTTCTGGATAATCTTCAAGACAGCCCCATGAACAGTACACTGCAATAATCTGCTGATGAGATGACAAGAGCATGAGTAACTTGACTGAGTGAGGCCTTATCTAGGAAAGGTCACAAAAAGCTGACAATATGTAATTGTGCATAAGCCGTTGCATCTTCCGGCTATTTAAGCAGGAACTGTAAGTTCAAAAGGACCCTAAAGTTGCAGACAATTCCATCTGGGTAGTGTTACTCTGTCCACTGTCAATGATAGCTGGATTTAGTCAGCTTCCAAATCCACAGCCATTCAAATTGGTAGAATTAAGTCTAAGCCTGTTTCATCTCATTCTTAAAATAAATTAAGTCACTTTAAACAATCTTGCTGAATGGTTATCCAGATACAATAAAAGTAAGATGTAAGTTTTCTTTGCTTCTTTATTGCCACGATATAGACTTGAACCTCTTAACCATGTTTGGTGACATTCATTAACCTAATTAAACTGGCTACCTACTTATTAGATCCCTGCCCCTACTGGTTGGTGAAGGCCACCTGAGGTGGGGAAAAGAAAGTGATATATAGCTGAGTCCATGAAGCACTGCTTGCTTAGTTGGGAGAAGAAGTGGTACCACCTGCCTTGAAGGTCTTGCAAGTAGCTGTCTTTTAAAATAATTATTCCAGAAAGTAGCATCATGGGCAGTTATAGACATGCCATAGTATGTCCATATAATACCTCTGTTTCATGAGCTGCCCCGGTTATCTGTGGACTTCTGGATGCAAAATACTAGTTACTATTTATAAAGTCTTTCATAGAGCCTGGTTATTTGAGAGACTGTCTGTCTTCCATGGTTTCAGTCAATCCTATACAATCCAGTATAGTAGGCATACTCTAGATCAGTGGTTCTCAACCTTTCTAATGCCGCGACCCCATAATACAGTTCCCCATGTTGTGGTGACCCCCCAACCACTTGTACATCACCAGGGGCCAGGGACGTGACCAAAGGGGGAAAAAATGGCGGACAGCTTTGTTTGGCGACCCCCGTGAAATGGTCGTTTGACCCCAAATGGGGTCCCGACCCACAGGTTGAGAACCACTACTCTAGATACCATCAATCAAACAGGGCGGTATGGTGGGACCTAAGAATAAGGCATTCTTGTTCATTAAATAAGTTAGGCCATGATTACCTGGGCCCATCCATAGTTGTCATAGTGGTTGTGATTTTACAACCTGCCTCTCCCCTCTCCAAGAAAGTTAAGTTGAATTCTCAAAGACTGAAAGGTGTAGAGAATACCACAATCAACCCTGCGAGATGTCAAACAGTCCATCACAAACACACAGTCCTAACTAAGGACTATAACGAGAAGAAAACAGTATTCCAAGGATATAAATTAAAGCGGGGGGGGGGGGAGAAGGCCAAAGGTAGGAGATTTTCAAAAAGCAAATGGCTTTCCACCAAAATGGCAAGCACTTTCAACTACGAAAATTCGAAGGGCAGCCTTATTATACGAAACAAAAAGTGATAAAAATAAAAAGAAAACACAGAGAAAGGAATACAGATATTGATGACTACATGTAGACTCTGCTAAAAGAGCACAATTTGTGCAGAATTTGTAGAATGACTATGTAAGGTAACAAATAAAAACAACCATCATAACCAGAAGTTTATTAATGTTAAGATGTGTTTAAACTAGCGAAGTAATATTACATGTATTTACAGACAAGTGTTCAAAATAAAAAATACATTAGGAAGAGTAATGGTTTAGGCTTCTTAACCACAGCCTTTCAAGAAAAAAAGTTCAATTTATATTATAAGCACATAGGAAAAAAGCACTACTTACTTGTCATCCCTTTCTAGACATTTAACCAATATTGGTAAAATTCCAGATTTTATTAAATCATCAATAGGAGGATTTCTATCACTTGATAATAATTTTCTGTAAAATTAAAACAAAACTAATCAATAAAAATATAATATGAGGAAAAGATTAATAATACTTTAGTCTTTCAAATAAAATAAATGCCTACCTTGCAGCTTGAACAGCACTCAGCTGGATAATAGGGTTATCACTAGTAGCATTCTACAGCAACAAACAGATTTCAAAAAATTAGATTAAATATTAAATAAATGCAGCTGAAAATAATATAATTGATATAAACTTACCTGTAATATAGTTTCTAGTGTAACATTTTGCTTAAAAAAGAGAAAAAAATTGTTTAGTTTCAACTTTCATCAGAATTCAGTATTCTCACAAAAATAACCAGCCCATGAATTTTAAAATAATGTTATATCAAAATAATATTATATCAACATTATAGCATTATATAATGTTATATAATGAATGTTTCCATTTTCCTTATTAATCATACCAAAAATGAAAGAAACATAAATAGAAATAAGAGCTTCGTAAGTATTAATGACAGTATAATCTAGACTCAGATATACAAGGTGTGGCCATGCTGATCATTCTGAATGACAACCATTATAAGTTTTATGCGACCAATTGTTAGAATTCAGAGGGTTGTCCAAAACATCTAGCAGGCATCTTGTCAACCTATTTCAATATAAATTAACAACAACAACAAAAAAAGAAATATAAATTCAATATATAATGTATGAAAGAAAAAGGGAGAAAGGAAATACTACCACTGTGGTCTTTAGTTTGTCTTCCACATATTTTTTCCTCTTTCTCTTAGGTTTCAAAAAGTTTTCTTTATTCTAGGGAGATTACATCATCCTTCTCTCAGTGAGAGAAGGGGCGTTGACTTACCTGAACGCCTTTTCTCAGCACGGAGATGGATAATCCACGCAGTGGGTTGAGACTGTATTCCTGGCCAATCAGATCAGTCAGCCAAAGTTGCCACGCCCTGTCTTGGACCATGATCCTTTAGTCTTGACTCGAGCGCAGCCATTGACTGACAGTAAGACGTTTTGGCTCCACTAAATATACCCTATTATTCTAGCCTATAAGGGTGGGTGTGGATTATCCATCTCCGTGCTGAGAAAAGGCGTTCAGGTAAGTCAACGCCCCTTCTCCAGCACTGGAGATGGATAATCCACGCAGTGGGACATACCAAAGCCTATTGTCCCTTGGGTTGGGGAATAGACTGGTCCCGTGTGCAACTTTGGTCTAGCACCTGCTGGAGAACCCTCCTACCGAAGGAGGCCTCTGCAGAGGAGTACCTGTCGATTTTGTAATGACGAATGAATGGAGAGGGCGAGGCCCAAGTGGCTGCCCTGCATACCTCTTCAATAGAAGCCTGCATGGCCCATGCTGCTGAGGTGGCAGCACTCCTTGTGGAATGGGCTGTGATATGCTTGGGGACTTGCAAGGACTCCGCCTGGTATGCCCCCGTGATGCATGCCCTAATCCACCTACCGATGGTAGAGGACGAGACCTTCCGGCCCCTAGTAGCAGGGTGGAAGGATATGAAAAGCGCTTCCGAGCGTCGGAATTCCGCTGTGCGTGAAATGTAATGTCTTAGTGCCCTGCGTACGTCCAAGGTGTGCCATTGTTGTTCCAGGGGATGAGCTGGGTTTGGACAGAAGTCTGGTAGGACTATTTCCTGTGATCTGTGAAAAAGGGAGTTGACCTTTGGAATGAATGAAGGGTCTATTCTTAGGACTACCTTGTCCCTGTGAAAATGGCACAGGTCCTTCCTCATTGAGAGAGAAGCTAACTCGGATATCCGCCGAGCTGACGTGATGGCTACCAAGAATGCTACCTTATGGGTCAGATAGCGAATGTCACATGTTTTGAGTGGTTCGAAGGGCGCTCTGGTAAGAGCTTGTAGTACTCGTGGTAGTTCCCACGATGGATACCTGTGCACGGTTGGCGGTCTGATGTTTGCAGCCCCCTTGAGGAAGGATCGTATTAAGGGATGCTTGCCCAAGGATTCACCGGGGCTGGCAGAAAGTATAGTTGAGAGGGCGGCAATTTGCCTGCGCAGTGTGTTTGGCGAGAGGTCCCTCTCTAGGCCATCTAGAAAAAATTCTAGGATCTTGGGAATTGTGATCCCTTCGAGTAACAATTCCTGTTTAGAGCACCATGATTGGAAGCTTCTCCACGTGGCCTCGTAGATACGGTTCGTGGAGGGGCGCCTTGATGCCTGTATGACCCTAATTACACCCTGTGAGCAAGCCCCCTTGGCTAAAATTGACCGTTCAAGAGCCAGACGGCTAGTTGTAGCCATTGTGGCTCTGGGTGGGAGATCTCCCCCTGCTTGAGGGAGATCCTCTCCGGAGGAATCCGCCATGGATTCGTGCGGGAGAGACTCCTCAAGTCTGCGAACCAAGGTCTCCTTGGCCAATAAGGGGCCACAAGGATTACCTCGGCCCTTTCCCGCAGAATCTTGCGTACTACCGCCGGAAGGAGAGGTAAGGGTGGAAACGCGTACAGGAGCCCCCTTGGCCATGGGCTCCGTAACGCGTCCGTCTGCTCTGCTCCCTTGGATGGGAATCGGGAGAAGAAGCGAGTTAGGTGGGCATTGGAAGGAGAGGCAAAAAGGTCCACCTGGGGAAGCCCGAAGCGGTGACAGACCTCCCTGAAGATCCTCGGGTGTAGTTGCCACTCCGAGTGATCTATTGTTGATCTGCTCAACAGATCTGCTTGGATGTTTGCCTCCCCCGATATGTGGTCGGCCTTTATGGAGGCCAGATTTTGTTCCGCCCAGGCCCCCAGTAGGAGGGCCTCGGCCGAGAGCG
The DNA here is from genome assembly GCF_016545835.1 of Crotalus tigris. Taxonomy (NCBI): domain Eukaryota; kingdom Metazoa; phylum Chordata; class Lepidosauria; order Squamata; family Viperidae; genus Crotalus; species Crotalus tigris. The sequence goes on from NW_024100510.1 coordinate 3,669,158, forward strand.
AGCGAGAGTGTGTGCCCCCCTGACGGTTTATGTGGGCCTTGGCTGTCACGTTGTCCGTCAGGACCAGTACGTGCCTGCCTTTTATGCTGCTGTGAAAATGCCTTAACGCTAGGTGAATAGCCCGCAGCTCGAGCCAGTTTATGTTGTGTCGGAGATCCACCGCTGACCAGCGGCCCTGTGTCCACTTGGTCCCCAAGTGGCCTCCCCAGCCGAATAAGCTCGCATCTGTTGTGACTACTACTCTGTCTGGTTCCCTGAAGGGGGACCCCCTGAGGAGAGCTGGAAATAGCCACCACCTGAGGAAGTGTCGTACTCTCAGAGGTATGCCTACCCTCTTCCGTGATGCACTGATTTGTTGTCTCTGAAACGGGAGCATGAACCATTGCAGTTCTCTTGAGTGCAGCCTTGCCCAAGGAACTATTGCTATGGTCGATATCATCTTCCCTAGCAGCTGGGAAAGGCAGACCAGCGTCACTGACTGACCGCGGCTTACCTGTTTTACGGCTTTCTTTATGCTGCTGAGGCGTTCCTGTGATAGGTACACCTTGCATTCCTTTGTGTCTATGACCGCTCCCAGGTGGAGTATTCTCGTAGTTGGGGTTAGATGGCTCTTTGGAAAGTTCACCGAGAAGCCGTGGTCCTGCAGCATTTTTATCACTAACTTTAGGTCCGCCCGAGACTGCTGGGCGGACGATGACTGGATTAGAATATCGTCCAGGTAGCACTGGACTCTGACTGGTACGTTTCTTAGTTGTGCTGCCAGAACCGCCAGAATCTTGGTGAACACCCTGGGCGCTGATGACAGGCCGAATGGAAGTGCCCTGTATTGAAAATGGTGCCCCCTGTAGGCAAACCGTAGAAAGCGGCGGTGAGCCAGAGAGATAGGGATGTGCAAGTATGCCTCCGTGAGGTCGATCGATGCCAGAAAATCCCCTTTCCTTACGCTTCCAAGGATGGAGCGTAGTGTCTGCATTTTGAATTTGCGGTATTTTATGTAGAAATTTAGCCTTTTCAAATCCAAAACGGCTCTCCAACCCCCCGAGGGTTTTGGGACCACGAAGAGGATAGAATAAAACCCCTGGTCTCTCTGGTTCATAGGCACCGGCTCTACGGCCCGTATGTTTAGAAGGTGCTGAACGGCCTCGTTCATGAGCCTTCTCTTTGTTGGGTTTGTGGGACAGGGGCACGGGCGGAAGCGGTTCGGGGGCTTTGAGAGAAATTCTAGAGATAGACCATGACGTATGGTGTTCCTGACCCATACGTCCGTGGTGGTCTCTTCCCACTGGGGAGCAAACCCTGCTAGTCTGCCCCCTATGGGAAGGTCTGGGCGGGAGTCATCTGGTACGGCGGAAGGGGCGGTTGTTCCCCCGAAAGGGCCGTCTTCCCTGTGTTTGCCTATGTCTTGTGTTCTGTCTGTCCCCCTGTCTTTCCCTATCCTGTCTAGCTTGGAAGGGTTGGGAATTTTGAAAGTAGTTGACCCTGGCTTCCGTACGAAAGGATTGTTTCCTTCCCCAGGAGCCGGGTCTCTTGTCCTGCCTTTTAAGCATGTGTTTAAGGACCTTGCGCTTGTCCTTGTTCTCTGTCAGGTATGGCGTTAGTGCCTCACCAAACAGCTTTGCCCCTTGGTACGGAGCCGAAGCCAATTTCCACTTGGATTTGGTATCCGCCTGCCAGTTCTTTAGCCAGAGGATGCGCCTGCTCGTGTTGTTTGCCGCCATTGCCTTGGCTGAAAACTTGGTCGCTAAAAGTGTTGCGTCCGACGCATATTCCGTGGCCGCTACCATTTTGCTGAGTTCCTGGTGAGTGCGTATATCTTCCATGGGAACCCGGCCCTGTAACTCACGGAGCCAACAAAGTGTGGCTCTGGTGAAAAAGGACGCGGAGGTAGACGCCCTGGTAGCCCAAGCTATTGCCTGGTGCGTTCTCCTGTAGTTGGACTCACTCTTTCGGTCCTCGGCTTTAAGAGCTTCAGCAAAATCTCCTGATATGGCCGTGTCCGATATCAGGGGACCTATGGGTTCGTCCACCACCGGCACCTCCAATGTTCCCTCTAGCTCCCTTGCTACGTTAAATAGCTTCCTCTCCGCATTGCTAGGAAGCGGTAGGGAGGTTGGCGCTGCCCACTGTTTCCTTATTGTGTTTAGGAACATGGTCGGGCAAGGTATGCGGTGTTGGGTGGTTACCTTTTCGGCGAACGTCGGCTCAGCCTCCGTGTCAACTGTGACAGGCTCCGCTGGTGTCCCATGCCCCAAATGGGCTGTGGCCTCAGCCTTGCGCAGAATAGTAACAAAAAGAGAAGGGTTAAACAGGCCGCTGAAGGACGGCCCTTGAGGTGAGGTGTCCTCCTCCTCCTCAGACATTTGAATCCCTTGTGACGTACCTGGCTGGTCCAGGTAAGCTTCCTCAGAGACCGACGAGTCTGAGACGGAGGAGAGGTCCTGATGGTCCTCCGTTTCCTCCCGATGCCTCGTTCTAAGTCCTAGAGGCTTGGCTTTTGAAGTTTGAGCCCTGGCCTCAAATGCACAGTCCACTGCCTGTGCTATTAGGGTAGCTAGCAGATCCCCCGTCAATGCAGGAGGAGTGACCATTGCCTGCGACCCTGCAGGTGCTGTGGTTAGCATGGTCCTCGGGGTTTCCTGTAACCTCCGTGGGGAGGGGGATCGGGAGAGCGATGAGAATTCGCCTATCCCACCCTCTGTTTGGGACTGTGATGAGCTCCCTAATGACCAAATGGCCCGTGGGGATGAAGGGAGACCCAGCGGTAGATCAGGACCTATTCCCCCATTCTGCCTATTTTCAATTCTGGCCCTTTTCTGGGCTCTGTCGAACTCTTTTTCTAGGGCTTGGTGTCTTCTGATTGCCTGTTTGTCAGCCTTCTTTGATGACTTCCTTGCAGCCTTTCTAGGGGCTGCAGAGGATTCCGAATCCTCTGAAGCAGGTGCTCCAGAGGATGAAGGCGGGGCTCCAGTGGAGGGAATGATTGCTTCCTCCATTCTCCACTAACGCTGGGCCGCGATAGGGGGGACCCAGGTAGTAGGAGAGCTCCAACTTTGAGTAAGGACAGGCGCACTACTGGGGGCGTCTGGAACTCAGGAGCAGACTCTGCAAAATTGTCAGAGTTAGTCACTGTGCACGGATAAGAACAGGCACGCTAATGGGAATGCCTGGAACCCGGCTTGACTATGGTGGGTAAGGACAGGCACGCACTGGGGATGCCTGGAACCCACCACTAAATCCAGAGGCGTACGGGCCACTAATGGGGGACCCGAAGTCTGGAAGGAGCCAAAGGCAACTAAACACAGTTAGTTATGAAAGGTTCTTATTTACTTTAGGTAGAAGACACCAAGTCCTGGAACCAGTAGCTATGTGTCTGATTTGAATGTCTCTGAATGAATAATAGATGCTTTAGTACCCCAGTACTGCTTGCCTATTAATTCACTCCAGCGGCTGAACCTAGCTTTCTCAAGGAACTTTAACTCCCCTGTTTGGACAAAAAATATGGCCGCTGCTGCCAGGAGACTACTGCGCATGTGTTAACAAGGCTGCCTATGCCACGTGCGGTTGTAACAAAGAGCTGCGCGTGCTTCCAGCTGTGCAGACAATGGCGCCTCGTTTAAAAAATCCTGAGCAGCCTGGAGTGAAAAGACTGCTCCTTCGCACGCCAGCTGTTTCCCTTAATCAATCTCCCTCCCAGCATGCGTCCCCTTTGTCCTCCACTTCCCTTGCTAACTGCCTGCCTTTCTGTCTTTTTTTGTTTGTTTGTTTGTTTGTTTGTTTTAAACGCGAGGGGTTGCCCGAGCCTCCCCGTTTGTTTAAGGCGGCTGCCGGCTGCTGGAAGGTGGCTGGGGTTTTTGGGTTAGGGAGGGGAATTAGGGATTTCCCCCTTTTAAGTGGGGGTGGTTTCCCCTGTAGGAATCTGACTTCCTGAGTCTTACAATTTATCAAGGAAATTTTTGAGTGATCAATTAAATTGAATTAAATTATCTCTAATTAGCTTTTAAACTAAGCAATTTCAGCTACTAGAAAAAAAAAAAATCCCCCCTAATGGAAAGGAACTATACCTGCCCAGGAGCCAAAAGTTGTAGATGTCTCATGGCCAGATCAGTCAAGACTAAAGGATCATGGTCCAAGACGGGGCGTGGCAACTTTGGCTGACTGATCTGATTGGCCAGGAATACAGTCTCAACCCACTGCGTGGATTATCCATCTCCAGTGCTGGAGAAATTGGATTGTAGAGAATATTGTTCATGATTGGCCAGCATGCTAAACAATGTTATTGTTATTGGGAAAAATAGTCAAAAGGGGATAAAATCTGGGAGTGGAAAATAGTCCTTGACTTATGACACAATTGGGACTGAAATTTTGCTTGCTAAGAGATGCGGTTTTTAAGCAAGTCATCACATAACCAGAACCAATTTTTTGACCATTTTTACCATGGTCACTTAAGCGAATCACGTGATCATTAAGTGAATTACACAGTCATTAAGCGAATCTGATTTCTCCCATTGATTTTGCCTGTCAGAAGCCAGCTGAGGAAGGTCACAAATTACAGTTGTGACCTCAAGACACTGCAACTATAAATGCAAGCTAGTTGCCAAATGCCCAAATCATAATAATGTGATTGTAGGGGTATAATGTATTAAACATTATGAAGCAGTGGACAGCATGGAAAAGAGGCAGTGAGACTAATTTAATAGAATTAATATGTTAACATAATTATATGATTGATCAATTACATAACTGAAATAAGCAAAAGGAAATCCACCAAGACCAGTCTGAAAGAGTAAAGGAAGGACAATTAGAAACAGTGTTTTCATTAATTAAGTAACTTACTGCTTTGAAGTCAGCATCAACATCTGAATCTTCTAAACTTTCTTCTTGGGGCACATTTCTTTTTTTCAACAGATGTTCATCTCTTTTGTTCTGAAAAGAATGAACATTTTAATTATTTTTAATGTTTATTTACTCTTCAAAGTAAATTTTAAACAAACTTTACATGTATTAATATTAGTCATGCAAAATTCTGTAACTGATAAATCCTTTAAATACAAAGGATTATTTATGACTGAAAAGTTACCTATATAAGTAAAGTGAAATATATAAATAAATATTGTGAATGGGTGCATTGACTGATTATGTGCCATCAAGGTGATTTCAATGCTTAACAACAACATACATAGATTTTCTCCATGACAATCTGTCCCTAATCTGTGCTCCAGGGGTGAAAAGAAGCAAGGCCCCTTTAAAGAAAAGGTGAAAGAGACAACATCAGAAAAAGGAAAGGAAGAAAGATTGTCATGCAGGAATACAAGGTAATTTGAGGGCTAATCCACATGGAGCTCCATTTCCATCTGTCCTGTTTGCTGTTGTTCACTCCCTAGAGACTAAAATGGACGTTCTGAAACTTGAGCTGGTCACGAACAAGGAGTGTATATCAGAGGTGAGCTTTGAGAGCTATATGCAACGAAATTTCATTTTGTTGTATGCCGATTAGTGTACATTCAAAGTGACAATAAAGTTATTATTATTAATATTATTATTAACGTTGTCCTTCAGGTCTTTCAATGGCGCACCCTTTCCCACTGTAGCTTAGTCCAAGGATCCCCAATCTCTGGGCCACAGCCCACTAGTGGGCTGTGAGTTGTTTACAACTTGGCTGCAGAAACAGTGGGTGAGCGCGCGCGTATGCATATCCCCACTTGCACAAGCAGTGGGCAAGCTTACACAAATGGAGCTGTATACACATGCGTGCCAGCCGCTCACACGGAACCATCCCCTCCCACTAGTCTGCAAAGCCAGAAAAGCTGGGGAACTTTGGCTTAGTACACCCATCATTCTACTGGTTATCTTCTTCTCTTTCCTTCCAGCTTTCCCAGCATTAGAGTTTTCTCAAGAAAACCAGATCTTTGCATAATGTGTCTAAACTGGAGTATTTTGTGCCTTAAGTGAGAACTCTGGGTTGATTTGTTCCCTGATCCATTTGTTTGTTTTCTTGACTGTCCACGATATTCTCAAGAGTCTTCTTTAAGACAAAAGTTCAAAAGTGTCAATACTCTTCCTATCCTGCATTTTCAATGTCCAACTTTCACTTTCATTGAGTATCACATGGAATACCATTGCTTGTACTTTTGCTTGATTTTTATAGGTAAGAGTATAGAACGTACTTATATTTGAGTATTTTTTCCAAAGCCTTCATTGCTGCTTTACTAAGTGCTAGTCTGCAGCATATTTCTTGACAAATATTCTGGAGGAGAACTTATATTAGCAGATGCTTGAAATATTACCTTATGTGTACTTTCATACAAGCAGGCAGGAAAAATGTATATAATCTGGGATGTTTCTGAATTTAATACAATTTAGTACTCAATTAGAAGCTCTGAGTTGAGAGAGGAGAACTCAAAAGATTGTATTACATTAATGTAAAAACTATAATTGAAAGAAAACAATAGTCAAGTCCTAAATTAATGTTATCAAAACTAATTCAAGCAATATATTGAATGAACTGCAGATCATAAAGCATATGTGTCCTGTTTCAGTCCATACACACTCAGGGAAGCCATCACATATATGTACAAACCAAAATAAAAAGATAGATTTTTCATTTTGGGTCACTGTAACAGTTAATGACAGAAAGTAAAAGTTCTCACTCTTGTGTAAAAGTTCTTACTACTCAAAGTGATCAAAAATAAGGTTCTTATTTACTCCTTCTTTTATCCCTTGCTGAGAAGCTAAAAAACCCAAAGGTTTATCTTTATTATCAGATTTGCTAATAAAGGTCTTCATTTGCTGATATTTTTCTGCGACACCCAGAAAAATACGGCATACTCCATTTAATCCTCCAGGGAAAGATTGAAGGCAAACGAGGTCCAGGCAGAAGCAGAACATTGTGGCTTCAAAATCTAAGGGATTGGTTTGGACAAAACTCAGCAGCACTTTTTCGTGTGGCTGCTGATAAAAACAGGATCGCCAACATGATCACCAATGTCCGATAACGGATATGGCACAAGAAGAAGATTTGCTGATAATAATTCAGTTAAAACAAATTCTTCTTTAGCCGTTCATAAATAGTAATGAAATGATTATAATAGATTTAAATGAATTTACAAATAGGAGTATTTCTAAGCTAAGTTTGCCTTTGCCTTTATTGTAAAGTTATGCAAACAATTATATTTCAAGACTAAATATTCCATAGTTCCAATAAACAATTTGGAGTTTCATTAGAACTGATTCAATACTATTGTACCTTTACCAGAAGTGTTCCAATCTTGAAATAATCCAACAGATCTTACAGGGCTGTTCTCAGATCAAAATCATTCTAACTAGGGTTAGAATGGTTTTAGTGAGGCCACAAAGATCCATTTTGAACAGTTTGTACTCTGAATGTTTTGTTCTTCTACTTAATTCTAAATGTATTTTGACACACTTATATTTTTAATATACTGAGTATAAGCAACAGCTGCTACTTAAAACAGCAGTTGGCTACTTCCTGTTTTTTACTATTTCTGTACAAAACTCTAAATACATTACTTAGAAATAAGTATCTGAGTTCAATAGGATTTACTTCTAAGTGCATTTATACAGAATTGTACACTTTAAAATAAAAAACCAAGCAGTGGTAGATAATGGCAAGAAAATAACCCTTGAAAATGCTGAGGTGGAGATTGTATATATGCATAATTAAACCAATTGCTACTTTGATATTTTGTATAATTCTCTCATCTCAAATTTTAACAACGCAGAGAAAATAAAAAAGAGTACCATACTCTTTCTTCTACTATCCCTATTTGATCTTAGCGCTACAAAGGAGATGAAGAAGCACAAAGACAGTTGCTTTTCTTCTTTCCAATCTGGTGTTATGAATGAGGTAAGCAGCACAATTGTAGCTGCTCTAACGCCCTCTCATTAACCGTTTTTTCAACTGACTTTCTTTTTCTTCCTAATGGTTGTTAGTACAGACTAACTGGCAAAACTGTTGAGTCGATTTTCCCATTCTCCCTCAGCATTTTTTCCCCTGCCTTTTACTTATTTAGGGAAAGGAACCCTTCCCCTCCATCAAAATTTCCAACTGTTTAAAAGGAAAAAAAATGTGTGTCTCTGACATACAGGAAGGAGCACTGTACAAAATAAAATTCATGCATTGCTTTACTGGATTAATCCAGGCACAAAGTTTTTCTCAAAGCTTCTAAGATGAATCTAGAGAACAATGCAGTTCCAACCAAGCATGTTGTCTCCACTCTAACTGAACTTACAAGCTGTTTGATATTGGGAAGCAAGGCCATTCTAGGCCTACATTCTTCTGATTCTATTAGTTATAGCTTGACTTACAGATGATTGCTATCTCACAGTTTTGCTCCCTTCTTAATTTATTTTGTGCTCACATAAATATTATCTGATCATCAGATTACTCATACATTACCTCATCCTTTTCTACTCTTGACATTAAATTTCTTAGTTTAACAAAATGTTTCTACCTGCACTTCATCTATGCCATCAGATCAGGTTAGCTCAAATTATATTCATAAGGTTATTAATGTTTTCAGAGAAATAATGTGTTTCAGATCAGAGTTTTGAAAACAGTTAGTGAAAAGCAATAAGAAATAGGAACCTAATTTTTGCAGTTCCCTAGCAGAAATATTGGTGGTATGAAAAGAAATGTTGAAAAAAGCAAATTCCATGAGTCACCAGAACAATCACTGATTGGTATTGTAAACTTTGGACAATGATCCCATTAGTAACTTTATGAATACCACTAACACATGGGAATAAAATGCTCACAGAAGGGGGTAAAGAACAGAATTAGAATAAACAGCAACACTATCATATAGAATTAAAAAATGCTGCAGTTAAATGTACCAATAGTGATTCCTCAAGAAACTGTAATTAAAACCCACAGAAAATAAACTATTTTTTGAGGAGACACTATTGATATTCTCAGCACCACTGGGAAAAATCTCAAATGATGAGCTAAAGCTCTGCCCATATTAAGAGCTGCGTGAACAACTTTAGCTAAGTGGAAAATAACCCATGATTAGAAAAATCAATTCTATCTGTGAGATATTTCTATAATATAATGATGATTTAACACAGACGTCCCCAACCTTTTGGGCACCAGGGACCGGTTCCGTGGAGAGAGGTTTTTCCACAGACTGGAGGGTGTGTGGTTTTGTGTGCTGCCTGCATCCTGCGGATGGGGCTTTGCTTGTTTGTGCAGACCAGTTGCTGGCATGCCACAGACCACTACCGATCTATGGACCGGGGGCTGGGGACCCCTGATTTAACATAACATGAAAATGCACCCAGTGTACAATTTATTATATACTTACTTTTCTAAGTTCAATTGTCACTTCATTTCTATGTCTTCGCATGGTCTGGAAAAGAAAACTAACATGAAATACAGAAATTAAATGCATTTGTATGTTTGTTATATTTGTAAACCACTAGATGGGAGCCAGTTTGGTGTAGTGATTAAGTCATCAGGCTAGAAAACATGAGACTGAGTTCTAGTCCTACCTTGGCACAAAGCCTGCTTGGGTGACTTTGGGCCAGCCCTTCTCTCTTAGCCCTAGAAAGTATGCAAATCACTTCCAAAAATCTTGCCAAGCAGGCAGTCTCTGAGAATTAGACACAACTGCACAGAAACACTCCCCCATCAGATAGAGAAAATGTCTCCTAGTGATTTATATCACAAAAACATGAAACACTTAAAAAAACTAAAATCAAGATAAAACATAAATGTACCATAGTACAACAGGCATGATGATGGCTATTCACTGTCCGACAGCTCTCAAAGCAGCTCTGTGTGTGTATTAACTTCTGTAAGGCCAATATCTGAAATAATCCTTCAGACTCAGAAGATATGGATTACTCAATTTAAGTCTTCGGAAATGTTAGAACATTCACAATTACACTACATATTATGAAACTACATGCTATAGGTCTGTTGATTTTCTTGAATGGTGGAATGGAAAATCATTTAAAATGCAGATCCTCTAATCTGTTTCATGGGGCTCCAAGGTATCTCAAGAACCTGATAAGATTCGATGAGAATTAAGCCCTCCCCCTCAAAAAGGTTCACTCAAAGATAGCCAATTTTCAAGCAGTAGAGTTTTTCCTTCTTGATTGTGGGTGTCAGGATTCTTTTAACAACAGATTCTGCAGTCTGGAAGTTTCAAAACTCCTGCTCTTTTCTACATAGATAGTCCTTGACTAATTAATCCTTGTTTAATAATGATCCAAAATTATGACAGCCATGGAATGGGTGCTTTACAGCCTATAAAGCACTCCTGGCCATGGCAAAACATTGCACCACAACCCCCACAGTCACACTCAGGTGAGCTGAGTACTTGGCAACCTGCTCTCACTTATGACCAGCTGCCAAGCCATTCGCAATTGTGTGATTACTACTGGCAATTTTCCCCAGAAATTCAATAGGGAAGTCAGCAAGGAAGGTAGCAAACTGCCTTTGCCTACCACAGAAGGGAAATTCCGTCAAGACGGGCATCTTTTTGAGACCAAAAAGGAGGAAGGAAATTTCAGCCAGGAGGTAATCTCAGTTCTCAAGTTGAACTGAGATTCTCCTTCCCCACAGGGAGCCCTTTAAGAGCAAATGAGCTGCCCACCGAGCTACAGAAACAGAAGTCAGATTTCAAGATCTGACCTCCATTCCTGCAGCCCTATAGCCGAGTTCCCTTCTGTACATGAAGGGGAGCTGAACCTGATAGGCAACTCTTTCATTCCTTCCACTTAAGACCCAGGAGGCGGCTGAACAACCAAATCAGGAGTGCTGGAATTGAGGTTGTTGAGCTAAGCAGTCATGTGGGGGTCTCACTTAACAACTGCTTTGCTGAATGACAAAGATTCTGGTCCCAATTGTGGTCATAAGACAAAAACTACCTATATTTCTCTCTCCAGAAACACCTTAGAAAAATTGTTCTGACAAAGAACCAACAATACATGGAGACTTGACTCCCTAACAAAAATAAGAGCTGTTTTGAGAAAAGAAGTACAAAGCTACTTACTGCACAAAACATGATGGAAACAGCAGCCTGTATTTTAAACACTCATTCTGACAGTGCAACTTTAAGCTGAGATCTATACTACATATACAACTACAGGAAACAACATAAAAATATACTACACAATGGGAAGCAAAGAAAATTATGAGAGTGTAATTCTGACACAATATTTGTGGGTAATCATAAGCTGAGATTCCTGCTGACCCATGAATGCATTCTATTCCTTCTTCTATTCACTTGTAAAACAGACTAAATTCTTGTTGCCAGCATGTTCCAGTTCAGTAATGAAAAATAAGCCATTATTCTGACTATACAGATATGACAAAGTATCAATTTCTTTTTTTACAAAACTGGCAATGTATATATTATTACTGTCTTATGTTACCCCTGAAATTCCCATAGTCACTATTTAACATTTTATAATACAGGTTGTCCTCACTTATCAATGACATATAAGCCCAGACTTTAGGTCATAATCATTGCAGTTGTTCAGTGGCCCACTACAAGACCTGACTCAATTGTATAACTATTTTTACAACAGTCATAAAGCAAGTCACCACTGTCAATAAGTGAACCACGTGGTTGTTACATGAATGCATTCTCCTGAATTGCCATTTTTGTGAGAAACTGGCAAAAAAAAATATAAGTCATGATCATGTGATTTTGGAATGTGCAATCAATCATAAATGCAAGCCTCTTGCCAAATGCCTGAAATTTTTCTTCCAAAAATCATCAGACTAAAATCTGTGATTTTGAAAAACATCATCAACATATTCTTCTTGATTGAGGGATTGGTAATAGATATCATATACAGGTAGTCTTTGACTTAACAAACATTGAAAGTTATGACAGACCCCCCCCCCCCCAAAAGCTCTTACAACTCAGTTTTGAAGTTCTGATGTTGGATGCCTCTGGCTGTTGTTTGACTATACTTTGGGGAACTCAGCAATCATCCTGTAATTATGGCTGTTTACAGCACCCCACAGTCACATGACCTTAATTTAAGATGGTTTTGCCAGAAACTGGTATATACTTCTCTTTCTGGCAAAACCTAGCTCATAGCAAACAATGGGTTCACTTAACAACCATGGTGTTCAATTAATGATCTCCCCCAAAAGGTAAAAACTAGTCCAATCACATCTGTTTTACGACTGTCATGAACATAATTGCCAAGCTCAATTACAAGTACTATCTGCACTTGTATGTATTTTAATCCAAATGTTTTCAACAACATATAGTAGATTGCATCTCCCTTTCTACTGCTATGCTTCTTCCTTGAAATACACTATAGTTGCTGTATATTTGTCATCATCGTCATCATTTTACCAGATATCCTTGTATCTGCTGAAACAGTACCTCTTTTCACGTACGTACTAAGACATCTTGTACTCTGAACAATATTATATATACAAGACAATTACTTTTTTTGAATTAATATTTTTTCTTAATTTTCATTGGGGTGATTTAATAGACTTCACACAGCTGCTTTCATTTTCTTCTACAGTACAAAAGATTTATTTGAAGTTCTTCAAGGTGTTTGTCTCTAGTCCCACAGGATTCAATATAAACTACTGACAGTAAGTGCTTAGGACAGGGGTCTTCAAACTTGGCCCTTTTATGACTTGTGGACTTCAATTCCCAGAATTCCTCAGCCAGCATGCCTGGCTGAGGAATTCTGGGAGTTGAAATCCACAAGTCATAAAAGGGCCAAGTTTGAAGACCCCTGTCTTAGGAACATGCACTGAACACATATTATGCAGCTCTTTAAATAAGCCACAGAAAAAAGTAAAGGAAATGATTGGTCCCTTAGTGGGGGAAAGTGGCAAGAAGGTGACAAGCAACAGGGAGAAAGCAGAACTATTTAACTCATTTTTTGCATGTCTTTACACAAAGGGAAAAAACAGACCAACCTATCAAAAATAGTGCCATAAAAAACAGAATAGAAACACAAGTTAAGACAGGTAAGAAAATGGTAAGTGAGCACCTGTCCAGCCTAGACAAGTTCAAATCACCAGGACCAGATGGATTACACCCCAGGGTTCTCAAAGAACTGGCAGATGTGATCTCAGAACCACTGAACTATATTTTTCAAAGATCCTGGAGCACTGAGGAACTACCAGAGGATGGAAAAGAGCTGATGTAGTTCCCATCTTTAAAAAAGGGAAAAAAATGGATCCGGGAAATTACAGACCTATCAGTCTGACTTCAATACGTGGGAATATTCTGGAAAAGATAATCAAACAATGAATCAGCGAACACCTAGAGGCAAACAAAGTCATTACTAAAAGCCAACATGGGTTTGTCCAAAACAGATCATGCCAGAGAAATCTTATTGCATTCTTTGACAAAGTGACAAAATTAGTGGATCAGAGGAATGCTGTAGACATAATTTACTTGGACTTCAATAAGGCATTTGATAAAATATATCACAACCTACTACTTGATAAGATAAAAAAATGTGGGTTAGACAGAATCACCATCAGATGGATTCGTAGCTGGCTGACCGGCCGTACTCAGCGTGTGATCCTCAATGGAACCGCATCTATATGGAGGGAAGTGTGTAGTGGGGTGCCCCAGGGCTCTGTTCTGGGCCCAGTGCTCTTCAACATCTTCATCAACGATTTGGACAAGGGGATAAATGGGGAACTCATAAAATTTGCAGACGACACCAAGCTGGCAGGAATAGCCAAAACTCCAGAAGACAGGCTTAAGATACAAGAGGATCTGGACAAACTTGAACACTGGGCGCTATCTAACAAAATTAAATTCAATGGTGAAAAAAAGTAAGGTTCTACATTTAGGCAAGAAAAACCAAATGTACAGGGATAGTATAGGGCAGTGGTTCTCAACCTTTCTAATGCCGCGACCCCATAATACAGTTCCCCATGTTGTGGTGACCCACTTATATATCACCGGGTGCCAGGGGCGTGGCCAAAGAAAAGGGGAAAAAAATGGTGGACAGCTTTGTTTGGCGACCCCCGTGAAATGGTCGTTCGACCCCAAATGGGGTCCCGACCCACAGGTTGAGAACCACTGGTATAGGGGGTACATTGCTCAATAGTAGTAACTGTGAAAGGGATCTCAGAGTCCTAGTGGACAATCACTTAAATATGAGCTGGCAGTGTGCTGCAGCTGCCAGAAAAGCCAACTCAGTGCCAGGCTGCATTAACAGAGGGATAGAATCAAGATCACGTGAAGTATTAATACCACTTTACAATGCCTTAGTAAGGCCACACTTGGAATACTGCATCCAGTTTTGGTCACCACGATGTAAAAAAGATGTTGAGACTCTAGAAAGAGTGCAGAGAAGAGCAACAAAGATGATTAGGGAACTGGAGGCTAAAACACATCAGGAACGGTTGCTGGAATTGGGTATGTCTAGTTCACAGGTTGGCAACCTGCGGCTCCGGAGCTGCATGCGGCTCTTTGAGCCTTCCCCTGCCCAGTGAGGCACTTTGGGATAGTACCTGTTGCAGAACCCTCCTGCCAAAGGACGCCTCCGCCGAGGCAAACCTGTCGATTTTGTAATGCCTAATGAAGGGTGACGGAGAGGACCATGTGGCCGCTCTGCAAATGTCTTCAATGGACGCTTGAGTAGCCCAGGCTGCAGAAGTAGCCGCACTACGGGTGGAATGGGCCGTGATGTGCCCTGGAATCGGCACTGAATCCACCCTATACGCCTCCGCAATACAAGCCCTGATCCACCTGCCAATCATGGAGGACGACACTTTCCTGCCCCTGGAAGGAGGATGATATGAAACGAAAAGGGCTTCGGTAGAGCGGAAGACAGCTATCCACGAGATATAATAACGAAGTGCTCTGTGGACATCCAGCAGATGCCACTGCCGTTCCAGATCATGTGAGGGATTAGGACAGAAATCTGGTAACACAATTTCTTGAGTCCTGTGAAATAAGGAATTTAACTTTGGAACAAAGGTTGGATCAAGATGAAGGATCACTCGGTCATGGTGAAAGATACACAAATCATCTCTAGTGGAGAGAGCGGCTAGTTTGGAAATCTGCCGCGCAGAGGTGATAGCCACCAAAAAGGCTACTTTGAGTGATAAGAATCTCAACTCACATGTTTTGAGGGGTTCAAAGGGCGGATTGGTAAGAGCCTGCAATACCCTCGGTAATTCTCAGGAGGGATATCTGTGGACTACAGGAGGCTTGGTGTTGGTAGCACTCTTGATGAATGATCGGATCAAGGGATGGTGACCCAGGGAAGTTGCAGATTCGCATGTAAGGATGGTGGACAAAGCAGCAATCTGTCTGCGTAGTGTGTTTGGAGCCAGACCCCTCTCCAGACCCTCCAGCAGGTAGTCCAATATGTGAGGAATTGTCAGATCTGACAATGTCAGGTGGTGCCTTGAGCACCATGAACAGAAATTTCTCCACGTGGCCTCATAAATCCGATTGGTAGAGGCCCGACGGGAGGCCTGGATTATAGAAATGACTCCAGATGAGCAGTGCTCCTGAGCTAAAACTGAGCGCTCAAGTGCCATATGGCTAACTATAGCCATTGTGGGTCTGGATGAAGTAGTGTCCCTTGACTGAGCGAGACCCTGTCCGGAGGAATCCTCCACGGATCCGCTAATGAGAGGTTCACTAAGTCGGCGAACCACGGTCTCCGAGGCCAGTACGGTGCCACTAGGAGAAATTCTGCCCTTTCCCTGAGGATCTTGCATATGACCACCGGGAGAAGGGGGAGAGGAGGGAAGGCGTAAAGTAAACCCTCCGGCCACGGACTCTGTAGAGTGTCCGTGCACTCTGCCCCTGGGCATGGGAAACAGGAGAAGAACCTTGGTACCTGAGTGTTTGACAGGGAGGCGAAGAGGGCTAGAATCGGAAGTCCGAATCTGTGGGATATTTCCCTGAAAATCTTCGTGTGCAGGCGCCACTCTGAGTGGTTCACCGTCGTTCTGCTGAGGAGATCCACTTGAGTGTTTGCCTCCCCTGATATGTGGTCTGCCTTGATGGAGGCCAGATTTGCCTCCGCCCAAGAACCCAGAAGGAGAGCCTCGGTAAGGAGGGCACGGGATCGAATGCCCCCTTGTCAATTCACATGGGCCTTGGCCGCAACGTTATCCATGAGGACCAGTACATGACCTTTCGCTACCGAGTTGCGAAAGTGTCGAAGGGCCAGGTGTATGGCCCTGAGCTCCAACCAGTTTATATTGTGTCGAAGGTTGGACCGGGATCAACGGCCTTGGGCCCACTGTGATTGTAGGTGCTCACCCCAACCGAATAGACTGGCGTCGGTTGTCAGAGTTATTCGGTCCAGTTCCTTGAATGAGGACCCTCTGAGTATGGCCGACAAGAGCCACCACCTGAGGGAGCGAAACACTCTGAGTGGAATTCGCACTTTCTGAATTGACGAACTGAGGTTCTATCTCTGGAAAGGAAGCAGAAACCACTGAAGTGTCCTGGAATGGAGCCTGGCCCAAGGAACAATGGCAATGGCTGATATCAATTTCCCCAGTAATTGAGAGAGACTTGCTATTGTTGCCATGCCGCTCCCGCATATTTGTAGGACCAACTAACGTATGCTGTCCCGACGTTCTTGGGATAGAAAGACACGGCAGTCGACCGTGTCTATGATGGCCCCTAGGTGTAATAGCCTTGTTGTAGGGGACAAGTGACTTTTTGAAAAATTCACTGAAAACCCGTAGTTTTGGAGAAGCTTGATCACCCTTTCTAGATCCGTCAGAGCGGCTTGTCCTGATGATGACTGAATCAGAATGTCGTCCAGGTAACACTGGACCCTGACAGGCACCATCCGGAGGTGAGCTGCCAGCACAGCAAGGACCTTGGTAAAAACCCTTGGGGCCGAGGATGGACCGAAAGGTAACGCCCTGTATTGGTAGTGTCTGCCCCTGTAAGCAAACCGTAGAAACTGGCAGTGGCTGAGAGAGATGGGGATATGAAGATAAGCTTCCGTGAGGTCTACGGACATCAGGAAGTCTCCTCTTCTTATACTCCTGAGAACTGACTGGAGCGTTTGCATCTTGAATTTTCTGTAAACAAGATGCCGGTTCAGTCTTTTTAGATCTAGGATTGCTTTCCATCCTCCCGAGGCTTTGGGAATGACGAAGAGGATGGAGTAGAATCCCCGACCTCTCTGATCCAACGGTACCGGTTCTATGGCCCTTATGTTTACGAGATGCTGAATGGCCTGTTGCATCAACCTTTTTTTTGTGAGATTCCTTGATTGGGGACAAGAGAGGAAGCGATTCGGAGGGTAGGTGAGGAATTCTAGGGAGAGCCCGTGATGAACCGTGTTCAACACCCATGCTTCTGTGGTGGTGACCTCCCACTGGCTGGCAAAGAGAGAAAGTCTGCCGCCTATGGAAGGGACCGCTGGAGAGTCATCTGGAACAATGGAAGGGCCGACCGCTCCCACAAAAGGGCCGTTTGCCCTGAAATTGTTGTCTGGGCTTAGAGCCCGTTCTGTCTGATTGTCTGTCCTGTCTAATAGGAAAGGAGTGGGGCGGATAGGAATAAGTGGACCTAGTCCCTCAACGAAAGAACTGCCTCCATGAGTATGTGTTGGATCTTTTGTCCGGATGTTTAATAAGGTGATTGAGGACCTTACGCTTATCCTTATTGTCTGTAAGGTAAGGACCTAAAGCTTCCCCAAACAGCTTCCCCCCCCCCAGTAAGGGGCTGCTGACAGGCGCCATTTGGACCTGGCCTCTGCATGCCAGTGTTTCAGCCAAAGCATACGATGTCCAGTAACGTTGGAAGCCATGGCCCTGGCTGAAAATCTGGCCGCCTGCAGTGTTGCATCGGAAGCATATTTCGTTGCTGCCACCAACTTGCTCAAATCCTGGTGGGTTTGGATATCTTCCACCGGAATTCTGGCCTGGAGCTGTCTCAGCCAGCGGAGAGCAGACCTATTGAAGAAAGAGGCCGATGTAGCTGCCCTAATAGCCCAAGCTGTGGCTTGGTATGTCTTGCGAAAGGTGAGCTCCTTTTTACGGTCTTCTGCCTTTAGGGCATCAGACACCTCCCCAGGAGTGGCAGTGAGAGATACCAGGGGTCCCAAGGCTTCATCCACCTTGGGGACCTCTAGGGCATCTGCCAAGTCCTGGGCCACATTATAAAGTCTTTTATCACTGCCACTCGGGATGGGAAGGGTACCCAGGGATTCCCACTGTTTCCTGATCGCATTCAGAAACATAGAAGGACATGGTATGCGGTGTTGTGTGGTTACCGGTTCAATGAAATTCGGATCCGCCTCCGAGTCCGGAGCCGCAGTCGAAGTTGATGTAGAAGGCTCGGGACCAAGATGGGCCATGGAAGTGGCCTTTCGGAGCAAGGGAACAAAATGAGACGGATTAAAGAGACCCGTAAAGGATGGCATTTCAGGAGGGTCATCCTCCTGATCCGACATCGGAATCCCCATGTCCGCATCATACTCATGAAAGGATGAACCCTCAGAGTAAGAAGATTGTGAAGGTGAAGTAGGTGCACCATATGCCTCTGTCATTGGCTGGTGAATCAGTAGGGGAGAAACCGAGAGGTACCTGAGATCTAGCCTGAAAGGCGCGCTCTATCACCTGAGCAATCAACTCATTTAGACGGTCCTCCGTGGGCAGAGGGACCAGCTCTGGTAGTCTGAGTCCAGCCACTGTGGGGGTAAAAGTGGCTTCTGGGGCGGACTGCAGAGCCCGCTGAGCCACAGGCTGCAAGATGTGTTCTCGATGAGATGAATCACCCGGTAGAGACTGTGTCTCCTGTGGACCAGATTCCCAGAGGGGAAGTGGAGGGTCCCAGTGGTAAATCAAATGAAGGAACTTCAGCCTGAGTGGCTTTAGTCCTGGTCTGTTCTTGGGCTTTAGAGAATACCCTCTCTAATGCCCGGTGTCTCCTACTGGCCTGTTTTTCCTCCTTTTTAGATGTTTTTCCTGCAGATCTAGCTTTGGCTTTAGCCTTGGCCGAAATCTTACCTGCCGCCTCTTGGTTAGAAGATTTCTGTCGTTTAGAGGCTGATAAGAGAGGTGAAAGTCCCTTCTTGGAAGAGCCAGATTCTTCCATCCTCGTGGATTATCACAGAAGCACGATTGGGTACTCCTGGTATCCAGAGGCAGCTGTTTGTCTACTCTGGATAAGCAGAGGAGCAAGATAGAGTACCCCTGGAATCTAGAGACAGCTGTTATTGTCTACTTGGATAATCACAGATGCACGATAGGGTACACCTGGTATCCAAGGACAGTTAATTTGTGGATAGCACAGGTGCATGATAGGGTACACCTGGTATCCAAGGACTGCTGATTTATGGTTAACACAGGTGCACGATAAGGTACACCTGGTAACCAATGACTATTAATTTGTAGATAACACAGGTGCATGATGAGGTACACCTGGTATCCAGAAACTACCAATTAATGGATAACATAGGTGCATGATAGGGTACACCTGGAATCCAGAAACTGTTATTTTGTGGATAAACCCAGATGCATGAAAAGGTACACCTGGAATTCAATGCTGCTATACAGGGAGAGTCCAGGACCTACTGTGTGTGTAAATAATATTGAGTGTATATGAGGAGACACCAGTTCAAATTCTGCTAGAAGGAGAATGTTATTAACTGAATAACTGTTTTGAAAAAGATTCAGTGCAGGCTCCAATAAAAAAAACCAGATAATCATGAAAAGAACTGTTAGTTCTCAAAATGGCAGATTCAAGATGGCGGCCGATGTGAAAATGAAACTCACTGAGACTGTTCAACAACAGAGAATGGTGTTCAGATCCACAAAATGGCGGACGCAATTCTTAATAATTATTTGGCCACCACTATACATCTCTGAGCCTCCCTATAGGATCCAGAGAACTCCTCCAACGAGAAAAACACTAAAGAACTTCAATGGAGCAGTCAAAGCTTCCAAAAAGCAAATGGAGCTCGCCTGCATCTGCCGCCCTGCTTAGCCACCTAACTGAACCGCCAGCCAGCTGATTCGACGAAAAAAACCCCTTCTGAGTAGCGTGTGCTCAGCTGGCAACAAGGGCCGCAATAGGGAAGCGATGATCCCTCAGCCTCCCAGAACAGCAAGGACAGACCGTAAATAACGAAAAAAGGCAAAAAAACCCAGCTGTTTTAAACTGCTGATAAGCCTGCCTGCTGATTAGCACTTCCACCCCCCCTCTTGAATCGTAACTCTTGGAACTGCGTTCCAGACCCCAATCAGGGAAAGAAACTAAAAGAAAATAGAAAGGACAACTATAGTTGTTCCTGGAGAAATTATTAAATGGAACTGAACTTAATAGGAATCCAACAGAGAAGGTTAGGGAGGATAGAAGAAAACGAAAACGAAAGACAACGAAACGCAGAAAGAGAAGCTGATCCCAGCCTCACTTTAAGGTTAAGAGGGGAAGGAGGGGGGTTGAAATAAACAGCAATCTGACCCCAGTGCTGAGCCCGGCACTGATCAGAAAACTATTTAAAGTCAAGGAAAGATGGAAAATCCACCAATGCAGACTATACCTGCTTAAGAGCCAAACTTGCACGTCTGTTCATGGGCAAGATCAAGTCAAGACTGGGACCTTCTAGCCCAGGAGAGGTGTGGCATCTTTGGCTGACTTGATCTGATTGGGCAGGAACACAGTCTAAACCCATTGGTGGATTCTCCATTTCCAGTGCTGGAGAATTAAATAAGATCTATATGATATCATGATCCAGACTGACAAGATGTAATTCTTCAAACAACACATAATTAATCTATAAAATTCACTGTCACAAAAGCCAATATTAGGCACTAGCTCAGCATGTTGCAATGTAAATGTGCTCTTCTATAGAATATGGTATTCCAATTTCATTTATTCCCCTCCACCCTCAAAAAAGTCAGCACTCTGTGATAACTGGACACTCTCTGCTTTTCTTGAGTTATCCAGTGGATCTGGTGTTATTTTCCTCTTTGCATTTAAACAAAATAAAGACTGCTACTCACAGCAATGAGTGGTTATATTACTTTAGTATAGCTAACCAGATGTTTACTTTGATCTTGAATTAGTCACAAATGGTGTAAAATTAATTTTATCAAAAAGTGTACAGTTCTTGTGAAATGTTACAATATTTATTGTATTATCACTTGTGTACATGTTTTACAACAAAGTCTTGGAGTCCTCTTTGATTCAATTAGTCAAGTTCTGTGTATTCAGTCTAGTGCTTATACTAAGTCCAGTTTTGGTCATGATACAAAAAAGATGTTGAGACTCTGGAAAGAGTGCAGAGAAGAAGAACAAAGATGATTCGGGGGCCAGATGCTAAGGGGGCTGGATGCTAAACCGTATGATGAACTGGGAATTGGGAATGTGTAGTCTAATGAAGTGAAGGAATGCAGGTGACACGATAGCAGTCTTCCAATATTTTAGGGACTATCACAGAGAGGAGAGGGGTCAAACTATTCTTCAGAGCATCTGAGAACAAGACAAGATGTAACGGATGAAAGCTTAACAAACAGAGATCCAACCCAGAATTTTGGAGAAATTTCCTATCAGTGAGAACAATTAATCAGTGGAACAGCTTGCCACCAGAAGGTGGTGCTCCATCACTGGAAGTTTTTAAGAAGAGATTGGCAAACCATTTGTCCAGAATGGTATAGGTCAAGGGTAGGCAACCTTGGCTCTTTTATGACTCGTGGACTTCACCTCCCAGAATTCCTGAGCCAGCCATGGGAGAGGTTTCTAAGCTGAGCCATGCTGGCTCAGGAATTCTGGGAGTTGAAGTCCACGAGTCATAAAAAAGCCAAGGTTGCCTACCCCTGGTAGGTTCTTATGCTCTGTTGTTCTGTATTTTATTGGGACTGAATGCACTCAATTTGAATGCATCCAGTCACAGTAGAATACAGAATTACATAATATTTTTGGCGGGGAGGGTACAGATGCAAACTTCAGGGATGCTGCACAACCTGCTGATCTTTCTCTCTTGTGAATAGGAAGGTTGCATCAATTTGGTGATATACAAAACAATTTTTGTTACTTCCATTATAAAACTGAGGTTAAGTTTCAAGAGCTGAAAAACCAAATGTCAGGATCAAAAATATTGGGATCTAAATCGTTGCATTAACGTGTCTTACTTCATGAGGATATTGTTATTATTTTTGAACATCCAAGAGTGTAATCAGTCTGTATATAATTAATGGAACATAACCCTTCTGCATGCAAGTAAGTTCTGATCTGATGCTGCAGGAAGTCTAAAGAAGAAATTCAAGTACCCTGAAGTAAGATGGATTTGCTACTAAAACTACTTCAGACCCATCTCATGATTAACAATATTAGCAATAGAGGTGCATTAATAAACTATACTGGGAAATTATTATGTACTATTCTCTCAGCCTAATTTGCAATGTGGAAATAAATGGGCCAGCCTTCTCGAAACTGGTACCCTCAAGATGTTTTATGATTTCAGCTCCAAAATATTATGCTGGTTGAGATTCAGCCTAACCCACCTATTAGACATATGGAAGGGAGGCTACTGGAAGATGTTGCAAACTGTAACTTCAGCTTACTATAACAGAAGCTTAATACAAATTAAGCTATACACATAAGTATAAATATACACTTGCACGCCTATACATGCACATATACAGCATATTCACAAAAATGCAGCAATATTGCAGAACTTAAGCTGCAGTTCATAACTATCATAATCCATTTATTTTTCAAGTGATAGGATCTTCCAACTTGCAATATGGTAATAATGAATTATATTTGCTTCAGATTCTGAAGCATGCCATTTTCAAATTTATTTATCACAGCCCTGGGGCCAGAAATAGACAAGATATTAAATAAAAGAAGTATTCCATCATATTTGTATATGTGTATAAGAGAAACCGAATAAGTAAAATGGAGTCTAAAAATAAAAATTAAGAACATTGTTGATAAAATAGAGCCAAATAACATACTATTATCAGAAGTCCAAAGTAATGAAAACACATCTGCAAAACTTCAGGAGTTTGCTAAGTTTGTTAAAACTTGTATATAAGGTAGATGTAGCCAATAAACTATATTAAATGATAACACTCAAAGAAATGTATTGTAATTAAAATATGCTGATAAGGATGACAAGTTTAACTGGACACATTCCTAGACAATAAATCAGTCATTTTAACTATGGAAGTTAAACGAAAGGTCCAGGGGCCAAGCACAAAGGACAAATGGGAGAAGACCAATATTTTCATATTTTTCTTATTAGATTTTTTAATTTTTTTTGCCTTTATTACTTTTATAAGTAACTCAAGGCAGCAAACAAACAAACTACTCCTTCCTCCTAGTTTCCCCAACAGCAACCTTGTGAGTTTGGTTGGGCCAAGAAAGAGTGACTGGCTCAAAGTCACCCAGTTGGCTTTCATGCCTAAGGTGAGACTCAGTTTCCTGGTCTCTTATGTATCAATGACTATTTTATTGAGATTTTCAAAGATTCCTTCTGAATAGGCATGCTGCAGTGTAAACTTTACTGTGATGAGGGAAACCAAAGTTTGGGCAGGATTGATCAAAATCAGTTCTGATTATTTACAATAATGAAATACTGACCTAACTAAGATTGGTTATCTCTTTAACTGCACTAAAAAGGTGACTACTTTTTCACAATGGTACATCACATTTGGATAACCTTCTTTATGAAACAAATGAAATGAGGACTACACATTTGATGTTTTTTTATTCATTTTTTTCATTTCATTCCCTTTACATACATTATTAGGACTCACATTTACACAGATGTACTGACCCAGTTTCTGCAGGCTGTACAGATCTAAGTAGGGAAGAATAGACTGGCTCAATTCTGACAAGACTGTAGCTATGGCTGCTTGATCTCCCTGAGGTGGGGATATTTTTATCATTGGTCTTGGGTGGGATTGTACTTTCCAATTAAAGATTGCAACTTTGAGATCTTCCTGGACAAGTGGCTCCTGCTTGAAAATATACCAACTGTGCCCTATTCTCAACTGAGTGGCCCTTCAGATAGTTGCTCATGCCCTCATCTCCTTCACAATTGAACTATCACAATGGTCTCCATATCACACTGCCCTTGAAGATCTGGAAGCTACAGCTGCTACAAATTACAGTGGTGTGAACAGTATATTACAGACACTTCATATTATGCATTGCTAAGTGCACTAGATGAGCTGCATGGATTGCCAGTAGGCTTCCAGGTGCAATTCAAGGTGAAAGTCATCATCTATAAGGCCCTTCAGGTGCACTTCAGGCCCCTTTTATCAAATATTGCCAGCTATTGGGACCGAGGAAGTATGTCTCCTGTCATTGCCTCTGCCTTCTAGAACAGTATTCCCCACCCCCCAAAATACAAATAGTATCCACTTCCCTTGATATGTTTGTGGTCTCCAGTCATAATCTGTATGGTTTATTATTTTGGTTTTATTCTGCCCGTTTATTTGTACTTAATCATTTGTATTGTTTCTAGATTTATAAGCCACCCAGAGTCTAATGGAATGAGTGACAGTAACAAATATAATTATTTAAATTAAATAAAATGCTTATATGATGAACATCACTGACAACTACCAGTATGTCTTTTAAATCACTCTGCACAGACTGCAATAAGAAATTAATTTCTATATTTTCTATGCTTCCTGTCATTTTTCCCCCTCCAAGACAATATTTGATTTGTTTCAGGCTTTCTTGTTACCCTTTTCTTTAACATCATTACCTAATACTGGTTTGGAGTTTAAAGAGATCTATTTTTTAAACAATTACCATGGATTGCCTATTACAATCTCATCAGTGATATATTATTCAAATCTTGGGAGAGGGGAAATCTCAATGGTTTAAAAGAATCAGATTTTTACATTTTAAGCCCACGAAGTATTGAATCAATCAAAACAAGAGTGATACAATAAGAAAAAAGCATTTACCAAATGCCTAAGTAGTATGAAACACTATCAATGAAGATATACGATTTACTGCTATCACTAGAGCACTAGGAACATTACTGATACACCTTTCCTTTTTTATGCCAATATTCTTCAGGCTGCTACTATTTTAGAGATAAACACTTCTAGCTGCTCCTTTTATCTTGACTGTTAGCTGTCAAGCTTTTTGAATGAAATGGGGACAAATATTTTAAGCAAATAACATTAAATGGAATAGCACCATCTAGTTGTCCTAGTGAAATTTGACTTGGGAAAGAAAGATAGAACTATTGACTGGTCGGGCTGCAGCTCTCACCTGAAATATAAAGTCTTTATAGTCTTGAAATATGATCTTCTACTTCAAGATTATAGTTATAAAGGCTTTATAGATGGGGATTTAATGTCACTATTTAATCATGCATGTGGTAAAATCTATGGATCTAAAAATATTTTAACATTTGCAGTGTGAACAATATAAGCATATAAACATGCCACATTTCAGTAGAGTATCTGCAAATACAATAAGAAAATACAATACATGCAATATTATACTCAAACTAACCATGGAACGGAGATAGATGCTGACGTGGGGCGTATGCTTAGGACTCAGCCCGATCAGCTGGGGCCTATGACGCGCTCCAGGAGCCGGAAACAGGCATTAAACAACTGTATATAAGACTCCCCCCGTAGTTTGCCTTTTAACCCTGACGATGTCAAGTGTATTTGACGAAAGCTCGGTGGATTAAATTTCTATTTTTATAGATATTCTCTTGGTGATCGTTATTATTTGGACAATATATATATATATATATGCAACACATATCAGTATGAAGCAGAAGTTTGCTTCTTTTTTAATGAGAAAATGCAATAATTTCTTTAAAGGTTTGATTAGTTAGCCACCACAACTCTTAACTAAAAAAATTAAAACTTTACATATGGTTGATTATCCGAGCCCAAGGAAAAATACTGATCAACCAATATTACATCTGAAGTTACCAAATAATGAAAGGAAAGGGGTATTCTGAACTCTGAAACATGTCATTACTTATTTTGATACTAAAATCATTAACTATTATAGGAACCCATAATTTCTAAATCAGGGAGATTCAGAATGGATAAGTATGGGAAATATTAATATCTACTAACAGGAGACCTTACAAATAATTATCTCTGAAGGATTGGGCAAATGATCTCCAAGGCAGCTAG
Source organism: Crotalus tigris (assembly GCF_016545835.1). Taxonomy (NCBI): domain Eukaryota; kingdom Metazoa; phylum Chordata; class Lepidosauria; order Squamata; family Viperidae; genus Crotalus; species Crotalus tigris. Next base: position 3,695,250 of record NW_024100510.1, read on the forward strand.
TTTGTAAGATGAAGTATAAAATCAAAAATACATACTACACTTGTGTAAAAAAAAAACTTGAATTCTATTTGTTATAAAGCCTAACAAATCAGCTATAATTAAAAATATAGTCTATCTCTTACATTTATTATTAGATTTATATCCTACCTGTACCTGCACAACTCAAGATAGTGTACATAATGCTCCTGTCATGGTTTGTTTAATCCTAATTTTTAAAATTAACTGGCTACTATAATATATTAAGTCATAACCTATGGTTATTTGTGCATAAACTAAGTCAAAACCAAACAACTCAGCCCAAGACTATATTACCATATTCCATATTCCTCAAGCTATTCTTATCACTTCCTATCTTTAAATCTGAATACAGTTGCAGAAAATTGAACTCATGGAGAACAACTTGAATTTTATTCTTCCTTCTTACATGTGTAGTTGTGAGACACTGCTCCAGGTAAAAATACAAAAGGTTACTTTTGTTAAGGAGCAAGTGATATCACCAATATAAAATGGTGTACTGTAACTCATACCTCAAATTAAGCCTTTGTTTAGGGGGTAAAATTAAGTTTTGTTCAGAAAATAAGCAATGACTCAAACCAATCCAGTGGACTATATATGTATCCAAAGCTGCAATACACTGGAGCAATAAAAAATCAAACTTGATAGGAATTACACCGAGATTTATAGTAGGTGCATCAGAAGTAATTACGAAAGCAAAAAGAGACATTGTAAATCTCTTCCCAAAGCCTTATTAATAAGGAAGCTAAAGAAGTGACAGAAATAGGCTGTCAGAGCTCTCCCAAGTATCTCATTCGGAATCCACCCAGTACACTATTCTGGGGGGATGATAAAGGACAAAGAAGATCGGCCAAGCCCCACATTTCAGCGTCCTTGGTGAAGAATCAGAATAAAGATTACGACCTGCTTCCCCACTACCAGAAGGTGAGCAAGACTGATAGGACTAATCACCCTCTCGCCATGCCAGCATTATTATTGTATCTCATGGACAAACAATTCAAAGCAAGCCCGATCAGCTCAGACTCCCTTCAAGTCTGGGGAAGGAGCCGAATCACAAAGGGAACCTGATAAACCCGCTGCCCGCCCACTTGAGGGATGGATTCCCCCATGCCGGCCCGGTCGAGGTGGGAAGAGGGAACCAGGCCAGGCCCAGCAGCAGATGGCGGAGGCGGTACGTATGTCGGTGCGTCTGCCTACATGGTCCCACCACCGGTCGCAGAGCCACCCGCCTCCCGCGGGCTGAGAAAGTAAAACCCGGTCACTCCCCCACGAGACGGAAAGGGACTGTCCCAGGCTGGCACAGACCTCCACGTCGCGGCCCTTATTCTTGAAGCTCTTGAAGCGGTGGTTCTCCAGGCCGGCGGCGGCGTTGTCAGCCATGACGACGGCGGCGGCGGCGGCAGCGGCTCTGGGCTGAAGCAGCGACGACAGCGCGCGCGCGCGAAAGGGGCGGGGGGGCGCGGAACGAGCAGACAGACGCTCAGTGACGAAACAAACGGGAAACGGCGGAGGACGGCGCATGCGCCCAGCCGGCTGGACTGTTGCAAGAGCAGGGAGAAATTCCGAAGCTCCAGTGGATCGGGGGATGAGGCTGCTTGGGTAGGGTTGGAGGTATTTCCACTCGCTTTTCTGAGCGGAAATGACAGCTGTCCATGTGCGGCGCAGAAATCGAGGGTTGGGGGCAGCCTGAATAAGCGGGAAAGTAGAAGCTGAAGGAGAAGTAGTTGCTCAGTTTTCCCCGAACCTGGCTGAAGTCCGCTAAGTTACTGAAGTTCACACTGAGGATCCCAGGGAAGAGCTTAGCTAGCAGCCATCGTAAAAGGACGGGCGGTGGGCTTTTTGGATCAGCAGAAAGGATGCATTTGCCCAGAGTGCGAAGCAGTTATGTGGCCTTGGTGAATTTACGTCTTATAAGTCAAGGGCAATCATTTGTGGCGAGGAAGGAATCCAACTAATTTTGTCTTATTGAAGAAACTGTGGTTAAACAAATATATTTGATGTTTCTTGTTAAACTTGCCATATAAAGCAACAGTTAAACGCTCACTGCAAATAATACTGTGCTCACCTACAAAATTTGTAAGACTTGATTTTTTTTCCATGAATATTCAGTAGAGCTTCCTGTTGGAAATTGAATTAGTCTTTGCCCCACATATTGGGGTACCTGGCAATATTAGGAAGCCTATTAAAGAATCCCATGGGTCAACAGCTGTGTGATCATTTCAAAACCTGCCTTGAGGATCACAAGATGGATAAATTCATCCTTCATGCTCTGGCATGAGGCTGCCCAGTAAGACAACCATCTCTGAGATACAACTGATGGACTTATTATGGTTCTGATGTTTGCAATAAAACAGAAATTTGCTCTGACCTTACCATGGTAAGGCCATTTTTTACTGCAACTTAGATTTTAATACTTTGTACAAATGGAGGATGAGTTAGGACAATCCATCCTTGGAAACTGGTAGATCCTGAGGGATTTCTGAAACTCTAGAAGTTTTCCAATTGTTGGTCCTAGCTGGTATATGAAATGCAGAAATTCCAATGGATAGTTAATATAATCACACTTAAGTATTTTCTTCTAACAAAGGCAGCAGTTGGCTTTATGAGTTAGTGGAGAATAAACAGATAAAAGAGACAGTTGGAATACAAGGTAAAAAAAAAACAAATCTCCAAGTTTGATCAGAAGCAAATCTGTTGATTTAATGGCAGTGATATTAGTATCCTCAAAGTGTGATTTTTCTTTCTTCTTTGCATGATTTAATATCAACACTTTCAAAGTCCTACTAAGAGATATTTGTCACTGAATAAAATTGCTATCTTAAAATGCTGCAGTTCAAACAGTTTAACATATATTTTAATTTATATAACTGCCATCTCATAACTGTGAGTATGGGTGACTAACAGCAGTTAAAAACACAAAAAGTAATAATCAGCTGCCAAGATAAAAGAGCAATCAACCTAATCACTTTGTGGGCTCTGTTTCCAACCCCCAAATCCAGAAACACAGCCATATCTTCAAGGTATTGCCAAAGACCCTTACAAACTAGCAGTCAGGGCTAATCTAATCTCTGTGGAGATGATGTCCCCAAAGGTAGGCAGCATAACCAAAACCATTCTCTCATAACCAAAACCATTCTCTTCCTGGGCCCCTTAAGAGGACATTCTTGATGGGACCAGTTCATTCTGCCAAATTAGGTGGAGCGAGTAGAGATACCTGGGGAGAGGTGGTCCATCAAAATCTGTAATTTTTTTCATATTTTCAACTACTGTACACACAAAAAAGGCTCCCTCATCTGTATAGCTACCACTCACACAACCATAGGATGGCAGTAAGAGATATAGAAAGCTACACCAAAGATGTGTAAGGTTCTTTGAAGGAAAATTACAGACATTTTAATGATTGCTGTTTTTTAGGCTAATAACACTAATCAAAGATTGGCTCTGTCTATGAACTGATTTTTTTTTAAAGTTTTCAGTTACTTGAAGGCCATGCTCACACAACCAATCTCTAAAAGACTCTTTTGGACTGTGAAAATCATAACACCTATCAGTCAACTGCAGCTACTCTATTTGCAGGAAGATACTTGAGCAACTAGCAGTGATATAAAATAATTCTAAAATCTTGGATTACATTGATTTGCTAGAGAATGATGATGTTTTCTGGCTAATATTTACTTTGATTTTATTTATATTCTACCTTTATTGTTTTTATAAATAACTCAAGGTGGCAAATATACCTAATACTCCTTCCTCCTCCTGTTTTTCCCACAATCTTGTGAGGTGAATTGGGTTAAGAGAGAGTGACTGGCCCAAAGTCACCTACTGGTTTTCACGCCTAAGGTGGGACTAGAACTCACAAGCCAGCACTTAATCACTAGACCAGACTGGCTCTCCAAACAAATCCAAGAGAGTTAACTGATAAATCACTGTACAGATAGCCCTCCCTTAACAATTAGCCACTTATTATAAAGACTCTTATAATTAGCCACTTATAAAAGACTCTCCCCCCCCCCAAGCTTCTTATAACACAGTTCTGGGATACTGAAAGTGGCTCTTCATGGTCACATGACTGCGTTTTGGGAGCTTGGCAATCAGCTCACCTTTATGGCTGGTTGCAGTGTTCTGCAGTCCTATGACAGCAATATACTTTTTAAATATAGTTTTCAGCCTTTTCAGATGGTTTCTGGCAGAAAATGCTTATAGGAATGGATTTGCTTAAGGACCATGGCGTTCACTTAATGACTGCCCCCTCAAAAGTCATAATATTGGGTCAGCCACATGGATGGCTTCTAATTTCCACTCCTTAACAATGAAATTTGGAATCCATTATGGTCACAAGTTGAGGACTACTTATATCATCCTGAAATGACTGTTTAGCGTTAACATGACGTGGTATACAACATCCCAGGATCCATTCTTTCAGAATGAGAAAGGTCTCGGTTTCTAATTTGTTTCAATTCTATTGTATATGGTTTTAGTTGAGATATAGAATGCAGCAAATACTCATATTATGAAATAGCTGTACTCCAAATCTAGAGAGGATGGAGAGCTTATATTTTGGTTTTATGAATACAACCTTAGAACAGAATCTTTTTATTTTCTAACAGCCTGATAAGAACAAAATGTTGGAATCTACACCCTGAAAGCTCATTGAAAAGGGATGCAACAATTTAACAGAATAACAGAGTTGGAAGGGATCTTGGAGGTCTTCTAGTCCAACCCCCTGCTCAGGCAGGAAGCCCTATACCATTTCAGACAAATAGTTGTCCAACCTCTTCTTAAAAACTTCCAATGTTGGAGCATTCACAACTTCTGGAGGCAAGTTATTCCACTGATTGTTTTCTGTCAGGAAATTTGTCCTTAATTCTAGATTGCTTCTCTTCTTGATTTTATAGCTAAATAGACGATCCTTCTACCCAATCCAGGAACTGTAAAACCACTACTTTCAAGATGTGACTGTCCAGATCATGATTTTAATTTGAAGGTTTTGAGGCAGTTCTACAGATTCTTTAAGCTTATTTTATTAGAGAGTACATAAGCAACAATTTATTTTGAAAACCTACATTCAGAAAATGTGATGGTTTGTAAAACCTTTAATATTGACAGATAATATATGAAATGTTCAATAAATATGCTATTGAAGATACAGAATAGGTTAAATCCCAAAACGTGTTATCAGACTTCCAGTAACACAATGGAGGAAAATCTGTTTTGACTTGAGGATCACATTCATATTTATGTAGTGTTTGAAGATCACAAGAGTAAACATGGTTGAACAAAAACTAGATTAGAGGCCAAAATATTAAAATGGTAGAGGTTAAATTCATATTTAATATTATAAATAAAATATGCTATCTCTGCTGTAGCCAAACAGATGCTTTTAAGAGGACAAGGAAAAGAGCATGAAATAAAAATTATCCAGGATAGCATATATTTAAAATTTGGGAATGCATTTTAAATCAAATTGAATTCTAAAAATATTTTAGATTTATTTTCTCAGCTACAACTTTTTCATCTTTTCAAATGCCCTAATAACCAAAAGAGATGTTCTTTACACATATGTTAGAATAAACTATCTTTAATTTTAAGAGGATCAACTTTATAGTAGCATAGTAAGCATTTTATACATATCTTTCCAAGTGTGGATTTTGTAGTTCCAGAATATTTGCCAATAGCACAAACTAAATTCATATGTGTATTTGTAATTGGCTGTTGGAAAAGAATTTCCTACAAGGCCTGAAAAAGGACACCTCCCTGAGGAATAATAAAGGTAATAGGTAAGTTTTTCTAACATTAGTATATTATGAAGAATGCACATTCCTTCAATCTCTTAAGACTACAAAGCCTATATAACAAAATAGAGCAAATCACCTTTTCACTTATTTGCCATGGTATAGTTAAATATATGAAATGTGACAACAGAATCTCAGAAAGTTATTTCCACTCCCTACCTCTCACAACAAAATACAAGGACAAAGGCTTATAATTCTGATATAGCAATTTCCTTACAGCAGGTTTCATAGTTCTGGATGTACAAGAATGCTGTATATATTTTCTCAGTGCACAAGAAAAGCAATTTAAAATAACCATAAAAATGAATAGAAGAGCAGCCTGTACATTTTATATTTTTGGAGAACTCCAAAAATGTAATCAAGAATTAAAAAAATAAAGTTTTATCACAACAAGTAACAGGCTATTCGGTACTATTTTGTTTGTTCCATTGAAAGCTTTTGTACAATAGATATCAGCAGCCTGGCTTTTAATAGTCAGCAATTTATTCTAATTTTAACACAAATGCTCAGAAATAAACATTAGAACCCCAGTGCTTAAAAAGGATAACAGGTATCAATGTTTTCACTGTTGTTATCCTCAAAATACTTGTAATTACTTTCTCTAATTACTACACATATTGGAGAAACATTGCTGAATAACCATTAGACTCTGCTATATTATGGATATGCAACATTTACAAAACAATTTTAGTGTATAGCATATTATACAGCATTCTTAAGAGTCCATGGTCACTAAATACTGTCAGCTTTATCTCTTTACATCAAATACAAATACTATCCATATCACAAACAGTAGGAAAATCTAAACCAGCAACATAGTTTCTAGATAAAATGATATTTTCCCAAACATTAAATAGACTAATCAAATGCAACATTAATATTGTGGGAATAATGTGAAGTTTGAAAGAATGGGTTGTAAAAAGTGCTAGTTAATCAATCTGCAGCAGGAACCTTCAGAAAATCTGCTGTTCAAAGAGTATCTTTTCAAAACCTGCAGAAGGAGCATGACAGAAATCACTGAACTGACAATCCAAAATGGCACTATCATCAACTGTAAGGGGGGAAAAAAGAGAAGATAGATGTATTACATTCAAATGCTCTTTGATTATTACTGCAAGTCTCATTGGGTGTTCAGGCTTTCTATGAGATGAAGTGTGTTGCAGAGACGTTGCCATTCCTGCCCTCTGAAATGATCTCCCCACGGAGATTTGTCTGCTTCCTCCCCCCCCCCCTTGTGTAATTCAGATTGTTTCCACAGGCCTTGGGGACCTGATTATAGAGCCCCTTTGATTTTGGTTTGATCTGTCTTGGTTTTGTTTTGTTATTATGTTCTATTGATCAGCTGTATTCTTTTATATGTGTTTTTTTTTTCAGCTGTTAAGCCACAGAGAGTCATTTAGCAATCTATAATAAGTAGTTTACTAACCCTGACTTTTCTGCTGCCTTGTCAGTGACATAGCTATATGTTTTACATTTTTAGGCTTTTGTGCTGAAATAAGTGACATACAGAAATTTAACAGGCACATAAGAAGTATTCAGCAGAATAGTATGGGCAAAGAACTTTGGATATTCTATAGATTTGGAAGACTGGCAAAAACTTTGGGATAAAAACATTAAGCTTACAGAAGCGGTAGCATATAAAGAAAACTTATATAAGATGTTCTATAGATGGCATATGACACCAGTTCGCTTAGCGAAAAGGTTTAAAAATGTTTCGGATTTTTGCTGGAAATGTAAACAACAGCCAGGCACTTATTACCATGCCTGGTGGACATGCCCTATCACTAAGAAATATTGGTCTAAGATTCATAGATGGTTGGAAAAGATGATGAAACTACAAATAGAATTTAAACCAGAATTGTTTTTGTTAGGAACATTAAGACCTAATTATGGTAAAGAGAATGACTACTTGATACTGCATGTTTTAACTGCTGCAAGGATAGTATTTGTCCAATTTTGGAAAAATGAGAATCTACCATCTGACCAGATTATTATTACCAAAATTCTAGAGTGTGCAGAAATGGATAGACTAACATTAGAAATGAAAGAAAAAGATGATTCTATTTATTTTAGAACTTGGGAAAAATTTTATCAATGGTTAGAGACACGTTAGAACTTGAAGGATTTAATATTTTAGAATAGATGACTGATTTTTAATCGAGTTCTAACTAACATTTTGATGATACGATTACTTTTCCTGATTTACTGATTTTCATTTGTTACTTTTGATTGTTAGGATTTAATTTTTTATTTTATTTCATTTTTTTGGTGATTTTATTAGTAGTGTTTACTTAATAGATCAATGTATTTGTTTACTAATTATTTTTAATATGTTATAGTTTAAGCTTTGTTAAAAATGGTTGAATATGATACTTACTCATTATTATGAACCAGACAGTTGCTTATTTGTTCAAATATGTGATTGTACCTATCCTTTTTTACCCTAATCCCTTATTTCCTTCCCCTCCCCCTTTCCTTTTTACCCTTCCCTTTACCACACCTGCATTCTTCCTATTTTTCCTTACCTATATAAATTTAATAAAATTGTGATAAAAAAAAGAAGAAGTATTCAGTAGAGTGGTAAAGATGACGATTTAGCCCAATTATCCAATTCAGTTTATGAATGAGTAGGTAGTGAACCCAGGTCAAGTGTAACATTTCATTCACTAAAATAGATTGTAAGAATGTCTCCTTACCATAGACTGCAGGGAAGACTGTTCCTCTGATTCCTGAGGCTGGACAGTGCATATTTTTTCCATTTAAATAAACGTTTAGTTCTACATGGTCATATGTAATTCCCTGTAAGACAGATATGAATTTTATATATAAATGTTCATCCTGTTTGTTTTAATTGGATATACACATACATATATACACATACCTACACATACATACCTATACACATACATACATACATACCGTACTTTCCGGCGTATAAGACGACTTTCGCAAGCTTTAAAATTGGCGCCGAAGACGGGGGTCATCTTACACGCTGAGTCGTCTTATACGCCGGAAATAACGGTACTTTCCGGTGTATAAGATGACTTTCTAGGCATGCGACTCGGCGCTGAAGACGGGTCGTCTTATACGCTGGGTTGCCTTATATGCCGGAATATACGGTACATTCATACATTTTATTCTGAACATTTTTAGGCAGATATTTAATACATTTTTATCCCGTCTTTATCTATAAGTAACTTTAAATGTACATAATACTCCTTCTTCCTCCTCTTTTTCCCCACAATATGAAATTATTCACTGCCAATTGAAGCGATGCTAGTCTCAGAAAACAATAAAATTAAAATTATCACAATATCAAATACTAAGCATTTAAGAAAGATGAAAAAATAGAAAATTCTTGCCCTCTACTATAGACATAAGGTAAAGTTAAGAAGGATACTCTTGAAGCAAAACATCACAACTTCAATCCTACTTTGGATTTCTAACAATGCTCCACATAAACTGCTAAATCAGACTTAGATGGGGGGGGGGAAGTAGATGACTGCAATTCCCTATTTTGGAAGTCTGTTGTTTCCCTACCATAGTCTTTTTATCAGTATTCATAGTATGCTGTCAAAATTCCAAATGCAGAGCTGCAACTGGCAGGAACACTAAAAACAGTGACTACATCATCCTGGAATTTGTAATTTTAAGGACTCTGAAAACTCAATTAGTTATACCTTGAAATTTAAAATACATGGTCTGTAAAAAATTTAGAAAGAATTTAGCAGGATCCAAATTTAGAATGGAAAAAAGGCTTCCAAGCGGAAACAGAATTTTAGAAGGCATAATAGAAACAAGAATAATGAAACTTTATTCCAGTGCTGAAAATCAAACTCAGCCATATATGTCACAGCTTCTGAATGTGACAGAGGAAGAACTACCTGTATAATAATAATAATAATAGTAGTAGTAGTAGTACTAAAGTTGGAAGGGACCTTGGAGGTCATCTAGTCCAACCCCCTGCTCAGGCAGGAAACCCTACACCATTTCGGACAAATGGCTGTCCAGTCTCTTCTTAAAAACTTCCAGTGTTGGAGCATTTACTGCATCTGGAGGCGGGCTGTTCCACTGATTAATTGTTCTCACTGTCAGAAAGTTTCTCCTTAGTTCTAGGCTGCTTCTCTCCTTCATTAGTTTCCACCCGTTGCTTCTTGTCCTGCCTTCAGGTGCTTTGGAAAATAGCTTGATTCTCTCTTCTTTATGGCATCCCCTGAGATATTGGAATACTGCTATCATGTCCCCCCTTGTCCTTCTCTTCGTTAAACTAGACATACCCAATTCTAGCAACTGTTCCTTATATGTTTTAGCCTCCAGTCCCCTAATCATCTTTGTTGCTCTTCTCTGTACTCTTTCTAGAATCTCAATATCTTTTTTACATCGTGGTGACCAAAACTGGATGCAGTATTCCAAGTGTGGCCTTACCAAGGCATTGTAGAGTGGTATTAATACTTCATGTGATCTTGATTCTATCCCTCTGTTAATGCAGCCTAGCACTGAGTTGGCTTTTCTGGCAGCTGCAGCACACTGCTGGCTCATATTTAGGTGATTGTTTATTAGGACCCCGAGGTCCCTCTCACAGTTACTACTATTGAGCATGGTGCCACCTATGCTGTACTTGTGCATTTGGTTTTTCTTGCCTAAATGTAGAACCTTGCTTTTTTCACCATTGAATTTCATTTTGTTAGTTAGTGCCCAGTGTTCAAGTCTGTCCAGATCCTTCTGTATCTTAAGCCTGTCTTCTGGAGTGTTGGCTATTCCTGCCAGCTTGGTGTTGTCTGCAGATTTGATGAGTTCCCCATCTATCCCTTCGTCCAAATCGTTGATGACGATGTTGAAGAGCACTGGGCCCAGTGCTGAAGTGTTGAAGAGCACTGGGCCCAGTATATTTAAATTGATTAGAATATTAGCTAATTATAGAAAATATTTACAAAAGAAATATTTGGTCATGGTTTTGTTTTTATAAAAAAAGCAAAAATATGAGAAAGAAGAACTAACAACTAATTAGATAGAGGTTCTTTACTTATTATTGGAATCCATGGAAGCAGGAAGGACCATAAAATGAGGACAGTTAATAATAAAATCCTTATCGGATTCTTAGGTAGATGTCTAGAAAGCAACAAAAGTTCTACCTATATTATTGATTTTATCATTTTAAACCTATCCTAAGAAACTAAACATTGACAATGATGCTTCACACACAAATATTTTATAATTTGGTCAAAAAATGTTATCTATTGAGTTTTGATGAAACATGCAATATGAAGGATATATTTATTTGGGAACAATATAAAAAACAATCTGTGCCTGAGCCACATTATATAATACCTATTAAGCGAGACAGACATTACTTACGAACTTTTGCCAATATAAACAAACCTGTCTGCAACTCCAATCTAGGTCTCAGAAGTCAGAAGAAGGTTATATGTATGCTTGGATTTACAAATAAAATGGACTTATGAACAGCCTCTTGGAATGTAATCTGTTTATAAATAAAGTACTACTTGTAATGTTTAAGCTCTGCTACTAACATGTTTTTGTCAATGCTGTGCTATGTTGAACTAATATTTTTCCTACAATTTTTGCCTCGTTTATCTTTTATTAGAATTATATTTAAGTGAAAAGGGAATGACTTCAGTATACTTTGTCTGTTTCAGTACAGATGTATGTTGCCAGTTTTTCAAAGACATGTATGTTAAATTTTTGTAAGCTAATGGTTTAACCAAACCAGACATAAAAGAGACATATAAAGGTATGTTTTGATATAGAGCAATTGCTGGTATGAGATTTCAGCAATAGACCACATTCTTTTCAGGTATTTTGATTTGCATAAATGATAATGAAAAAAAAATCAAAACTCACTACAACATCACCCTCCTGTGGCAGACTGTTTGCTGGCAATCTGTTTTTTTCTTCATTGTTGTAGTAAAGAGTCCCATCATTTCTTAGAACTAGACTATTCACATCATTCCCAAGAGGAATTTGATTCAAGTTGACTTTCTGAGTTGCAACTCCAACACCCCAGATTCCTGAAATCACAGTAGAGGCAAAAAATGGAATGGCATAATCATGAGATAAAAAACAGGGAAAATAAGTCCACACTAAGAAGCAATTCTAAATTGTCTCCAATGAAGATAGTGAAACTTAATATTTCATTGCTGTGAAAAAATATTCATAAATGAAAGCTGATAATTATAATAGTTGAAATTTGCACATGCAATTATATAGCTGAACTTTTCCTAACTGAATGATCATTGAAAACAGCAATAAGTGGATGAAGATACAATTTCATTATGATTCTACTTATCAAGTTATGTGAGGATTAGAAATCTTCAAACAGCCATTACAACACTGTTCATAGTATTTAATATATATATGTATATGTGTGTGTGTGTGTGAATTTCCAAATGGCAGTCTATCTATATAGCCAATACAGATATTTTGATTCTATATGAGTAATGTGAAATTAATTCTTGAAAAAGCTACTTTTTGACTGACCTGTAGATTGGATTTTAAACTCAAAATAGCTCTTGTTCTGATGCAAAGGAGCATTAGCTAAGCAACCCCCTGTACCGCATACTCGTCGTCCATTTTTAACAACGACAACATCTGTTCCTGCAGAATATAAAACATCAACAAGCAGAAAACACTTTGAACTATGTTGAAGACTTACAATACAATTTTTATGCAGACAATCCACACTGATTTCAGTGAAATTCATTGTCAAGGAACTGTAACAAGTTTCACTTGTTTTTCATCTCTATACCTTGTCCCACCTGCCAATGTTTTTTTAAACAGAAAACTTATAGCACTCTACAGAATGTGTGGTGAAGTAACATTGGGTGACTCAAAGCGCATGCAGAGTTGGAGGGTTTAACCATTTGTCAAGGGAACGTGGTAAATACGTTGTTTCAAAAGCAGGCATTCCATTGTCAATGCATATATCTCACATGACAAGAGGGTAGGAGTGGAACAGAAGACAGCATGCAGGCACATCAGCAGGCTCTCTTCCTATGCCCCACTGACCAGTCAGCTGTTTTGTGTTTTTGACACAAAAACTCTAATTTCCCCCCAGTAGTATATAACAGAGACAATAAAAAAGCAGCTACGTGAAACCCATTCTTCTCAGGACCAATGAAATTCATTACATGTTAACTGGACAAAAGGTTGTATAATTTATTTTTCTAGAAAATGCAAGGCAAGGGTACAAAGCATCTGTTTCTGATATGCATTTAGAAACAAAAGGCAATGAAGTCATTTTATTCTGGACTAGCTGTATCTTTTGAAAAGTCTTCAAGGCCAGCCCCATGTAGGCAATACATGACAATAGTCTGTAGGGTAACCAAAGCACTGATGACTATGAACTGCACCTTCTTTTCCAGGAATGGAAGTAACACCAGATGAACTTTTGCAAAAGTCTGCTTCGCCACAGATGCCTCTAAGCAGGAGCTGTGAGTCTAAGACAGTGGTTCTCAATCTTTTTAATGCTGCGACCCCCAACCGGTCGTAAGTCGAGGACTACTCAACTGGTGCAGCACCGTTTGCAGAATGGGACTTTTGGTGGGCTCAGCAGGGCAGAGACAGCCTGGACAATTCCTATTGGCTTTTGAAAGCCAATAGAATTAGACTCTATTCAAGAGAGTCTATTCTATTGGCTTTCAAGCCAATAGAATAAAAGGGAGTAGCGCAGCTAAGGAAAAGGGGGAAAAAATGGCAGACTGCCTTGTTTGGCGACCCCCGCGAAATGGTCGTTTGACCCCAAATGGGGTCCCGACCCACAGATTGAGAACCACTGGTCTAAGAAGACCTTCAAAATTATGAAACAGTTAAGAATAAAGGTGTTAATCCTACCCAAAATCTAATATGAAATAATCTGGTGTCAGTTGGGTCTCCATATCCAAAAGCCATTCAATCTTGCTGGAATTAAGTTTTAGTCATCCCTCACAGTTTTTGGGTACTGGAATAGCAGCTCAGCTGCATCTTCTGTTTGGTCCAGTTTGAGATACTGTATACAACTATCACCTGCATACTGATGACTCCTGACCTCCACTGTTGAGCTCCAAGAGTGATTTCATATAGATAGAATAAGAGGAAGGAGGAGCCCACAAAAGACAGAAAATCCATCGTGTTCCCATTTACCCACCAATTTTCCTTGCTATAAACTCTCCCAACTGTAGTACTTCAACCTCATAATTTCTCTTCACATTTTCTGCCCATTTTACAATTTTAAGGAACAAACAGAACTATAGTCAATTTTCTAAGTATTGGTCTTGCACAGATTTTTCTAAACGGATTAAAAATTGGCAGTTTTATTTTGAATCTGTTCTTAAATAACATGTGAAAGCCACATATTTAAATAGGGAAGGAGACTCGGTGCTGCCTCCATATTAATCATATAGATCAATTTTGTTAACGAATATTTTGTTTACATTTCTAAGGTTAACTCGTAAACAACTTTAGCTGTAGTAGAGTGCATCAATATAATTACTTCATGATAAAAAATATATAACAGATTTGTAGTTTCCTTGATACCGTATACGTAAGAATGCATTTTGAAATCAAGTGGTGAATAAATATGCAATCCTCCATTTATTAAAATAGTAAATTAAACAGATACTACCACCTTTTACTCGTTTAGCGCAAAACAAGCCTTCTTTGACGGGGACAGAAGCATGGAAATTTTACACTTTTCAAATTTAAAATTTTACAAACATCGAAACAGAAATTTGAACATATTGTTTCCTTAACGGCACAAGTTCAACGTAGATTTAGAAACGAACAGGGCGCGTTTCGAGTTCTTTAAAGGTGCAGTTTCTAGGGGGATTTATCCCTGCGCGCCAATCCTTGGAGGGCGGCTGCCCTTACCCATCTGTTGCGTGTCCAGCAACACCGACGGCATCTCCTTGAGAGGAATGTGACCGGCGCTGCCTTCTCCACAACAAGCCCAGCGCAGGCAACACCACACGGAACCCGAGGCCGCCCCTGCCGACGCCGCCATGGTTGCTCGGCCGCTCTAGCTTCAAGAGGAGGCGGCTTTAGGTGTTCTCTACACACTTTCGGTTCCTGGTGGCTGATTGGTGAAGGCCTCCATGTGCGGGGTAGGCGCCCTAGCAACAAATCTACGTAAACTAAGCAGGCTGTTTCTCCTTTACCGGGAAGGCCTGCTCTTCATAGAACGGCCCACGCCTTTTGCGGGCAAAAAAAGAGATAGCCCTTCCTTCTGAAATGTTGCAGAAGAAGCAGACTTTGAACAGGTGTGTTTTTTTAACCAGCGTCTTTTAAAATCGCAATTTAACAATGCACAATACGAGCGGCGCTATTTCTTACAAGGAACGCATTCCGTGGATATGTTTTAATACAGAATTGTTGGCTGTCTCCCTTGTGACTTGCAAAAAACCCAAAACATCCGCTTAAGAAGCCGCTTAAATAGGACAGAAAAAGGAGGTCCCGGGAGATTTGACTGTCTCTCCCTGGAAATCTGCCTTGGGAGCCGGGCTCTGTCGATGCATGATTTCCACTCCCATCTTGTGTCCAAGGATAAGGAATTATCTATTTTCTCTAATAGAGAAAGTGGTAATCCTGTGTATCCTTTTCATAGGATTCTTTTCTTTGGACGACCACTAGGAGGCAGAATGTGGCTAGTTCCATCTACATTTGAAAGCATCAGATTTACATAGTCAGATCTTTTTCTATGCCATAATGCCGGGACCCTTTAATACAGTTCCTCATGTTGTGGTGACCTCCCAACCATAAAATTATTTTCGTTGCTACTTCATAACTGTAATTTTGCTACTGTTATGAATCGTAATGTAAATATCTGATATGCAGGATGTATTTTCATTGTTACAAATTGAACATAATTAAAGCATTATATGTAATATATTGTGAAATATTTATTTCAAATTACAAATAAATAAAATTTTGTCTTGAAGCATGGTGTAGCATGGGTGTCTTAATGTAACAACAGTAAACTACATTGCTACATTTTGCGACAGTATGTGTAAAAAGCCAATGTCAGTGTGAAGGTTGAGATTGCTTCTTTCTCACCAGATCAGAAATTCTTGGGGCAGTCTTTGCAAGAGCACAACAAAAATGGCATGACTGAGAAGTATACAAATCTGTATACTAAGTCAGAATATCAGCAAATAGCCTGAGCCTGCAAAGATGAAGTGAGGAAAGCTAAGGCTCAAAATGAACTAAGGCTTGCGACCAAGGTCAAAAATAACAAAAAAAGCTTCTTTCAACATGTAAAAAACAAGAAAAAGGTGAAGGAAATAATTGGTCCTTTAGTGCAGGGCTTTTCAACCTTTTCACCGATTGTACCACTTTTAGAATATGGCAACATTAGTCCTTGACTTACAACAGTTCGCTTAGTGACTGTTCAAAGTTACAACGGCACTGAAAAAGTGACTTATGACCATTTTTCACACTTATGACCGTTGCAGCATCCCTAGGGTCATGTGATTTATATTTTGATGCTTGGCAACTGATTCATATTTATGATGATCACATTGTTCCAGGGTCATGTGATCGCCTTTTGCAACCTTCTGACAAGCAACGTTAATGGGGGAAAACAGATTCCCTTAATAACCATGTTACTAATTAGTAACATGGTTTTCTTTCTCTCTCTTTCTCTGTCTCCCTCTTTCTTTCTCTCTCTCCCTCTCTCTCTCTATTTCTCTCTCCCTCTCTTCCTCTCAAAGATCCTTAAAATCCTTAAAAGTTATGCTTGGGTGGAAGACTTTTACTTTTACAGATGGGGTGGGCTGGCAGACAAGTACTCAAATAAAAAAAGGGAAAAACAAGTGTGAATAGGCGTCCAGTAGCTAGCTTGAAGTTTGAACGACTTCTTTCTCTTGCCACCGGCTTCTAGGAGGAGCAAAAGACATCCAGCACTGCAATCAGGTGCCCTGGACTGGCCATTCCAGGGCTTCCTACACCGGCTGACTTAGTTGTTTGCAACCTCCTGTTGTCGCTTGAGGGGGGGGGAAGGGACACGGGCGGGAGAGATTCCCGGAAGTTATGTTGGACCGTTGATTCTGTGTCAAGCCCCGTGAGCCCAACATTCACGGGCAGGCAGGAACCCGCCTGAGCCGCCACCTCTCCATCACCCTCCACACCGGCCTGCTCCATCGCCAGACCTCCCAGCTGACAAGCGCACATTCAGGGGGTCGCCAGCTGACGGGCGCAGAAGATCGGTGCCGCAGCGTCCTCCCAACCACCCACTTCTTCGGCTGGAGCAATTGCCAGGGCTTGCATGGTCGCTGGCGGCGGGGAGCGTGTCAGCGACCATTGGGGACCACGCCAGCGGTTCTGTGCCATGGAGGCTTGAGACGCGGGATATGGAGCGGCACGGTGCCGTGGAAGGCGGAAGGACAGGGGGGAGGGGTTACCTGCATCCTGCCGGCCGAACTCTGGAAGCCTGCCTGAATGAAGAATTTTAGGGGGAGTTGAAAGCGAGACAGGTTCCTAAGACCATCGGAAATATGTGTTTTCCGATGGTCTTAGGCAACCCCTGTGAAAGGGTCGTTCGATCCCCAAAGGGGTCGTGACTCACAGGTTGAGAACCGCTGTTCTATGGGGTCTAAACCCACTGGAAGTTGAACTTATGCATCATTGTGGTTTGAGAGACTATATACAGTAAATTAGGTTTAGGAATTATTTAGGTTCTGATGCTCAACAAAAAAGGATGTACAGGTAGTGCCTGGTTTATAAATGGTAATTGGGACTGGAATTTCCAGCATTAAGTGATGTGATCAGAGTGAAACACCACATGACTGCATTGCTTAGTGACACTGATCTCAGCAGCTGTTCCCATTGTTAACCAAATCCCAACTGATTTGCTAGGCAGGGACCCTTTCCTCATTTATAAATTATAAGCTCTATTAAAAATAATCCTCTCTGGAAGGTTTTGCCCCGTTCAATAGTGTCCAATTCTCAGAGAATGCCTGACAAGGCCCTGTAGTTTGGTTAGCAAAGTTTTTCAGAAATGTTTTGCTTAGTTAAGTACCATATCCAATAGCATATCTAGGGAGCTGAACATTAATGATGTTTTGACCCCAAATCCAGGCTTGAAAGACTCTGAATAATGTTTTTCAAAGTTGCCAATTTTTAAGATGTGGGACTTCGTGCTGGCTGGGGAATTCTGGTAGTTGAAGTCCACATAGTTACCAAGTTTGAAAATCACTGGAAGAGTCAGCGTTTCTTATGAAAGCAGCCATTATGGGTAAATGAAAACCGAATCTGGTGCTTCCTTTCCTGCAAATATTTCCTAGCTAATTTTAGGACACGTCCCCCACCTCCAGCTTCAGCCAACAGAGAAGACGAGGCGAGGAAAAAGCCACTTCAAACGTGATTGGAGAAGAGGCAGAAACCCAAGCCCCGCCCAGCTACGGCATGACGTCAAGGCATGAAAATGGCCTTTCTGGGCAGCTTGTGCGGATGTTTTCTGTGGCCAAGCGGAAAAGGAGGGAGAGCGGAAGTCCTGTCCCACCGGGTCCCAGTTTGGATCAAAAAAGGACTGGAAAGGTATCCTCCACGGTAGAACTTGCATTCTCGCGTGTCTTCTTAGGAACCATGGGCGGGGCCCGCTGAAGGCGATCTACAGGTGAGCTGGGCTTTGACTGGCAGCGGCGTAGTGCAGGCCTTCTTTTTGTCGCTTCCTGTGGAAGGGAAGGAATGAGCCGGACGGCGCTGCCACTCCAGCTCTTGAGGATGGCTTCCGTTGGACCTGCCTACTACACCGTCCTGTAAGCGTCTCTCGCAGGTGAGGCTGAAGGGCTCTGCCCCGTTCCCAGCAGTCGGGGAGGCGCGTGCTGTGATTGAGATAGCGAATGCCACGCGCTCTGGTGCCCTCTGGCTGTGTTTTGCACGGTCACGCCAACCATCCAGGCCAGGTTCTTAACACATAAAAAATACGATTTGTCCATTTGTATTTCGACGTCCGGTACCTTGACAAAGCTGTCGAAGCCCATTTCAGCGTGCTCTTTGTTGTCTCCTGGTGATGGCGCTGCGGTTTTCTTTCCAAGGTTTTTCAGAAGTGGTTTGCCTTTGCTTCTCCTAGGTCTGAGAGAGACCGATCCAAAAGTCACCCAGCTGCCTTTCTGTTTAAGATGACTAGAACTCAAAGCTCCTAGTTTCTAACTTAATGCCTTAACCATTACTTCATACTGGCATTCATAAACCACAAACTAGCTGGTCATATATAGACTTGTATATTGTGTGAAACAGCCTCTGGTTGGCTTTCGTTTTAGTATACTGTGTAAACTCAGAATGGGGCCGATTTAATAACCAGAAAGTCTTGTGAATATATAGCTTTTTAAAAAAAAGATGGCTGAAAATTGCTCTGGAAGCAGTCAAGGCCTCTTGCCTGCTTTTTATAAGAAAGAGGATGCTGTGGGAATGCAAGTAGGAAAAAATGAAAGAAAACTATAGGTCAGTAAATGTCTATGGAGATTCTCAGTCATCCAGGTCATAGTTATCCCCAAAGTGCTTTTTCAACCGAACTGCTGAATATTATCCTGATGGTTTGCATCATAAGAGAGCAAATGCATCAGGACAAAGATGCAGCAGTCCATCTTCATTTAAAAGACAAAGGCCACTCTTTCAAAGACAGCAAAGTCCACATTTTGGACAGAGAGGACCGCTGGTTTGAAAAAGGGGTCAAAGAGGCCATCTATGTCGAAATTAAACAGCCCTCTCTCAACAGAGCGGGAGGGATACGACATCATCTATCTCCAGTCTACAATACAGTCCTTTCAAAAGTTTCAAGAAGGCTCCACTCCTATTTGCACTACTCAGATGACCCTGAAGACACAGGTGGTAGCACTAATGACTTGCTAAAAGAATGTAAATGACCAGCTGTCTGCAAGGAGTATAAATCCTTCCATTTCCCCACCATCCAGTCAGAGCTGAAGAAGCTTCCTGGATGAGAAGCGAAATGTCTTCAAAGAAAAAGTCCAGTTGCCTCATGAAAAAGCATCTTTGGGATAACTATAGGTCAGTAGTTCCTAAAGGTGGTCTGGGGAACCCTGGGAGTCCCCAAGTTCCTTTCAGAAGACCTGCAAACTCAAATATTTTAAACTTACTCAGTTTTATTTTCTAATACAGTAAAGATCAATAGATATAACCCACATAAACCAAAACTCTAAGAATGTAAAAAATTTGATAACTACTTTGAGTAAAGGTCATATCATGGCACGGGGATAGTGCTTGGGAAAATCTTATATCTTGAGAGAATAGCATTAGCTTATTGCTTTGAATTATCATGGTATTAATGGTCATTGGCAGGGGCTACTGGAATTTTCTGAAGCTATTGTGGTTTAATTGCTTTTTTAGTCAAAGAAGTTAGGGAAAACCTCAGAAATTGATTATAGCAAAACACTTTTGTGTTCTTGGTAAGAGAATTACATGGACATATCTATAAACCATCAGGGGCAGAGTTCACCCTAAGGAATTACTGTTCAGACTATGTTGTACCTGCAGAGCTCTTGAAAATCTCTTCTTTCTTGTGTTACATGTAACTACATCATTCCACTTCTGCAACTGTTCATTCCAGCACCAAGGGCACCAGGCCTTATGGACTGTTACTTATGCTCCTTATCCATTTTTAATTTTATTTGAAGAAGGGTTAGTCACAGAATAACATTTTCCACCTTTCCTTATTCATTTGTAATGTTGAAATTCTTGTCATTTTATGGATCTGGTAAGTAAATTCACCAAACTTCTTTTTATGTTCTTTTGCAAAGTAGTTTTATGTAGAAATGCATGCAAGAATTTCAATTTCTTAAGAATATTAGTTGCTCATATTTTTATCTCTCTTTGTTATAGAGAAGAATGGAGCTCCTTGAAGAAGATCTTACATGTCCCATTTGTTGTGGCTTGTTTGATGATCCACGGGCATTGCCTTGTTCACATAACTTCTGTAGGAAATGTTTGGAAGGGATCTTAGAGGGAAATACTCGGAATGTGATTTGGAGACCATCACCTTTTAAATGTCCCACATGTCGAAAGGAAACTACAGTAACAGGGGTTAACAATCTCCAAGTTAACTATTCACTAAAAGGCATTGTGGAAAAATATAATAAGATTAAAATATCAACAAAAATGCCTGTCTGTAAAGTGCACAGTGGTCAGCCTCTTAATATTTTTTGCCAGACAGACACACAGCTGATATGTGGCATTTGTGCCACTCGAGGAGATCACATAAAACATCTCTTTTGCTCTATTGAGGATGCTTACTGTCAAGAAAAACGTGCTTTTGAGACACTGTCCCAAGTGTTTGAAGCATGGCATTGTGGAGATGCACTTTCTCGACTAGGAACTTTGGAAACCAGTAAACGAAAAGCTCTTCAGATGTTGACAAAAGATTATGACAGAGTAAAAGATTTTTTTGAGAAATTACAGTATACCTTGGAACAAAAGAAGAATGAGATCCTCTCAGATTTTGAAACCATGAAGCTTGCAGTTATGCAGGCCTATGATCCAGAAATCAACAAACTGAACACTATCATACAAGAGCAGCAAACTGCATTTAATATTGCAGAAACATTTAAGGATGTATCTGAACCCATTTTGTTTTTACAACAGATGCAAGATTTTAGAGAGAAAATCAAAGTAATAAAGGAAACTAGATTGCCTTGTGTTACAGTAGACATCAAATCTACAATTAAGGATGTTGATACTAGTCAGTGGGAACAATTTAAGCTAGCAGATGTGGATAAACTTTCACTACCTCAAGAGAAAAGCTCTTTCAGTTGGGTGGCAAATTTGTTCCTTTCACCATGTTTTTTTGTAACTGCTTTGTTTTGTTTGCTGATTGTTGTTACTCAAGTATGTATTACAGATTTTTGGAGCATTACTTTTCAGCATTGGAAAACTTTTGTTTCTGCATTTGGCACAGGTTATCTGACAGACCCAGCAGAGATGGCAGATCATGCTATTCTGTACTGGGGAAAAGTAGCAGATAGTGCTGCTGTTCTAGGTGAAAAATGTGTAAATTATATTCATGTGTTGTTGAATAATGTTGCCCAATTTGTGTGCATGTACAAACTTCTATAAATCTATTCATGTTCAGGAAGTATATTTTCAAAATCCATATTAGATGTTTTTTTTTAAAAAAAATGTAAACATTTTTGATATTTGAAATGGTCATAATTCATATATTGAACTATTCTGCAACTCTCATGTTAAAAGCTGACTACCTTTATTGTTTTCTGAAAGTAAAACTACATGACTTGATTTTTTTAGAAAGTAATATGCATAGTGGAACATATAAATCTTTTTGATTTATAAAATATGGTTGAGTTTCAGATTGGAGTATAAGTTGGAAAGATATTTGCATGGAAATATAATATATAAATAATGACTGTATATTACTACCACAAGTCCTGGTCCTTCAGAAATATTGCAAATTTTGTAATTTGTTATGGTATATGTGAACATAGGAAGTAACAAACTATTAACTTTTGTATGCTTATAAGCAACTCAATACAAAATGAAACTATGGAACATCTTGTGCTTGCAAATCACAAGTATTTTTACAACTAACAATTACAATAACACAAGTTGTATAGACAATGGCCAAATCTATGGAATGTTAGACATGTTCATGCTGTTAGGGAGTGATGTGAGAGATTCTTTTGGGAGGGAATTTTGTAGTCAGATGTGGGTCCTGCACAAATGAGCATGGAAAGTTCACTTTGGGCATTATTTACATGATGGAGGCATTGCGGTTACAATGGTCACACTTACTAGGTAGACTAGGACACATAGCCAGGTATGCTAGTTCTACTTCATTGTAAAGCTACATTATGAGAGTCTTGCAAGTCTAAAAGTACAGTCCTCTCACCATCACTTTTACAGCCTTATATTTTGGGAAGGTGTCCTTCCTGAGCCCCTTGTTCTGCTTACTATGTCCCTGTGGACTGTGCTCCCTCTTACTGGACATTTGCTAGGTGGCATTACTTTGCCCAGTCTCCCAAGATAATTCCACACACTATGGCAACAATGCAGGTCTTTGTATACAACTTTAATCAGGACCAGCAACTCTGCCACTAAGTGAAGTGGTCATTAAGAGGGAAATCACATGTCTACAACTGTGCTTTCCAGCTGGAAAGAGACAAGACTACAGGTAGTCCACTCATTAAGTAATGATTATGGCTGGTCCTCAAAGTTTTGTCTGTCCCAAAATCTTCATAATCATGTGATCACAATCTGGATACTTGCAAGTAGCTAAGCCAATAGTTGCAGCATCTCATGGTGACATGTTTTCATTTTGCAACCTAACCTCCAAACTTCCCACAATGGAGAAGCCAGCAGGGAAAGATGTTGAGACTTTGGGGGGAAAAAAGAGCAAATAAGATTATTAAAGTCCTGGAGACTAAAACATATGAAGAATGTTTGCAGGATTTGGGGATGGCCAGTCTAGAGAAAAGGACTAGGGGGGACATGATAGCAGTGTTCCAGTATTTGAGAGGCTGCCACAAAGAAGAGGGGGTCAATTTATTTTCCAAAGCACCAGAAGGCAAGACAAGAAACAATGGATGGAAACTAATCAAGGAGAGAAGCAACCTGGAATTAAGGAGAAACTTCCTATCAGGACAATCCACCAGCGGAACAGCTTGCTTTCAGACGTGGGTGCTTCATCACTCAAAAGTTTTTAAGAAGAGACTGGACAGTCACTTGTCTGAAATGATACAAGGTCTCCTGCTTGAGGTGGCTGAATTAGAAGACCTCCAACATTCCTTCCAGCTCGCAAGTTGCTCAGTTATGTCTATTCACTTGGGATTCTCCCCCAGCCCCTCTGCATTCAGCTCTGCCACCTATATACCCTTCCCAACCCTCAATGCACTCATGCCGCCTCTCCCCAGCCAACCACACACCCTTATTCCCTCTGTTACCCAGCAGGAGCCACTTATCTTCCTGGCAACGGGATTGCAGAGTGCCTGGGACTTGGAACTTCCTGCTGGCTTCCCTGCTGACTTTGTATGTTGAAAGCTGGCAGGAAGCTACAAGGAGGTGCTTGCTTAATCATTCTTCATTTAACAACAATAGGGGCTGCAGGGATTGCCATCACTAGGCAATACAATCACATGGCATGCTTTACAAATGAACTTAGTAATGGAATTCAATTGCCATCATAACTCTAAGACTATCTTATAGTCAGTTTCATACCTTTTGGCTTTTACGTGCTTTCAAGGGCTTACTGTCTTCTGCAGATGGAAAGCTATGTAGTCATACTGGTGGCCCAAGAGTGGGAGTCGTAGGCAAACTATAGAAACAGCTTGCAATACTGTATTCCTTTGAAAACCCCTCTCCAGTTTCTTCATTGGGAGAAGGGAAAATTTTTTTCAGCATTGTTATAAGTTTAAATAGTCGCTGATTGAATGGTCCATAAAGATGATCTGTATACAATGTGTACAAAAGCTAATGATCATGCTTCATAGCGGTGGGATACAAATCGTCCAGGAAAAGCAAATCTTTATGCATTTCAAGAGGATTATTTCTTATTGGAAGAAAAAAAATTCCTAAGATCTGTGCTGCGCTGGATCCAGGGCATTTTATTTTCATCATAAAGGAAAAGGGTGATTAACTATGATGATTTAAGAGGAGTAGGGAAAGAAAAACTAAAATATTCTGCCCAAATTCACCAGGCAGTAAAATGTTAGCCAGCGGCTTTGCATATTTTAAAATATTTTTCATTTATAATGACGAGTAGTACTATTATGATGTAGCTGAAGAAGAAAAATTCTGTTTCTTTGCTTTGTAAAAAAGTAGTGTTTTGGTTTGTTTGCCATCTGATAATGAATTTAAAAGGCTGGATACTTTATGGAGGTTGCCATTTCAGCTATAATTAATATACAAATGGGAACAAGTACTACCACTTCATATATAGAATGGCATCTAGGCTAGTGGTCACCAAAAAGTTCAATCAATCAGAATAAGAGCTGGAAGGGACATTAGAGGTCTTCTAGTCCAACCCCATGCTCAAGCAGGAGACCCTACCATTTCAGACAAATGACTGTCCAGTCACATTTTAAAAACCTCCAGTGATGAAGCACCCACAACTTCTGATAGCAAGCTGTTCCACTGGTTAAATGACCTCACTCAGGAAGTTTCTCCTTAATTCCCAATTGCTTCTCCTTGATTAGTTTCCAGTCCTGCCCTCTAGTGCTTTCGAAAATAATTTGAACCCCTCCTCTTTGTGGCAGCTGCTCAAATACTGGAATATTGCTATCATGTCCCTCCTAGTCCTTCTTTTCTGTAGACTAGCCAAACCCAAATCCTGCAACCTTTCTTCATATGTTTTAGACTCCAGGTCTTTAATCATCTTACTTGCTCTTCTTTGCACTTTTTCCCAAGTCTCAACATGTTTTTTGTAATGTGGTAACCAAAGGTGGATATAGTATTCCAGGTGTGGTCTTACTAAGGTTCTATAAATCACGTGATTTTAATTCTATGCCTGTTTATCTTCTTCTTCTTGTGCCATATCTGTTATCGGATGTTGTCGATCATGTTGTCGATCCTGTTTTTATCAGCAGCCAAGTTTTTTTGGCTGCTGCCACACACTGCTGCCTCATGTTTAAGTAAATATCCACTAGGTCCCTCTCACACTTACTCTTTTTGAGCCAGGTTTTGTCTAATCTGTACTTGTAGCTTTGGTTTTTTCTGCCTAGCTGTAAAACTTTACTTTTCTACACATCAAATTTCATGTTGTTGGATAGGGCCCATTGTTCAAGTCAAGATCTTTTTGGATCCTGAGCTTGTTTTCTGGGGTATTGGCTATTCCTGCCAGCTTAGTGTCATCTGCAAATTTGACGAGTTTTCCTTCTATTCCCTCATATACGTCATTTATGAAGATATTAAAAAGACTTGGATATAAGATGGAGCCATGTGGTACCCCACTGCTTACTTCTCTCCATGTAGATGTAGTACCATTAAGGTCGACTAGTTGAGTACGGTTTGTCAGCCAGTTACAAATCCTTCTGGTGATGCTGTCGATCCCACATTTTTCTAGCTTACCAAGAAGTAGGTTGTGGTTTACTTTGTCAAATGCCTTGTCGAAGTCTAAGTATACTATTTCCACAGCATTTCACGGTCTACTAATTTAGTCACTTTGTCAAAGAATGAAATAAGATTGGCTTGGCATGATCTGTTTTTAACAAACCCCTGCTGCTTTTAGTTATTTGTTTCTAGATGTTCGCAAATCTGTTTTTTGATTATCTTTTCCAACATCTTCCCAGGTATTGATGTTAGGCTGATTGGTTTGTAGTTTCCTGGGTCTGTTCCCCCCCCCTTTGAAAATGGAAAGCACATCATCTCTTTTCCAATCCTTAGGTAGTTCCCCTGTGCTCCAAGATTTTTGAAATATATGATACAATGGTTCTGAGATAACATCTGCCAGCTCCTTCAGGTCCCGGTGATTTATATTCATCAAGATCAGATAGATGTTATCTAACCATTTTCTTGCTTATTTTAATTTTTATTTCTTTTATGGGTTAAATTTTGGGTAGGTTGGGCTATAGTTTCTTTTTGTGTGAAGACTGATACAAAGAATGAGTTAAGCAGCTCTGCTTTCTCTCTCTGCTGCCAGTTGCTTCCTGGTCATTATCTTTCTTTAGTGGACCAACTGTTACCTTGCCTTTTTTCTTGTTATTTATGTTTTTATTATATTTAACTTTTGTTGCAAGTCTTTACTCATTCTGGGCCTTTGTTTTCATCTTTTTCAGATTCGGGCTATCTGCTGATATTCTGCCTTAGTTATATGTTCCTCTTTCCCTTTTTTCGTACTTGTCTTTTCTGTCTTTCAGTTTATCAGGGAGATCTTTGTGCAGCCATGCTAGTTTCTTCTTGGATTTCTTATTTTTCTTTTTCAGTGGTATTGTACTGGACTGGGCTCTTATGATCATATTTTTCAGTTTCACATGCTTGAGTTGTTTTCCATTTTAGGATTTTCATCCATGAAATCTTTCTTAGGCTCTCTATGAGCTAGTTAAAATCAGCATTTTTTAAATTTAAGACGTTGGTTGGATTATGTTCTATTGCATGTGTCTGCATTATATTGAATTCCAATATGACATGTAACTCTTGCCCAAATTCCGGCAGCTTCAACTCCCTCTGTCACTTCTTCTCTATTAATAAGAATTAGATCCAATATATCTTTTCCTCTAGTTCCCTCTTCCACCTTTCGGAAGACAAAGTTGTCAGCTAGTTTATTTAGGAATCTGTTTGATCTCCCATGCTACAGAGTTTGTCTGCCAGTTGATATCTAGGTAAAGTTTTCCATTATTATTGTGGTATGTTTCCTACATACATTTGTTAATTGTTTAGTAAAAAGTTCATCTACTTCTTCTGCTTGGTTGGGTGTCCTGTAGTATATGCCTATAGCAATGTCATTCTTTTTTCCTTTTATTATTGGGATGATGATAAATAACTCAGCAACAGGGACCATCTGGTATTGGTTTCAGGTCAAATGGTAATTAAGAAAGTATTCAAGATTAAATTAATAATCTGTAGTAACACCATTATTTCGATAATGTTTGCTGCTATTGCATTTTTAGCATCTTGTACAATTATGGCTGGTATACGAAAAAAATATTGAAGTTGAAAAAGATCCTGAAAGGAGCAGCACAGGTGATAGGAGCTGATGAAATTCCATTAAAAATGGTTCAACTGGAAATTTTCATAGTCAAAAAAAAATTGCATGATAAAATTTATAAAATTCTATATAAATGAAAGATTACATACATTGGAAATTAATTCTTTAATAAAACTGAATGCATAATCAATAAAAGATAGTGACTGGGAGTTGAAAAAAATTCCACAGGAAAAATAAAAACTAATTCTGTAATGAATTTTTAACAAGAAAAATACATGTCCATGGTCAATTTCAATTTGAAGGCAACTTTATTGTAGTACTCTGCAACAAAAGCAAAAGGGTGAAGACAGACAACTGTGGCACCTGTCTTCAGCTCCTTAAACTCAATGTTTTTTTCCACACAGGATCACAATTCACCTATGAAAACTTAGGAAATGATGTAGCTGCTTACCGTATATGGCGGTGTACAAGGCGACCCAGCGTATAAGACGACCCCCATCTTTGTCGCCGAGTCGCATTCCTAGAATGTCGTCTTATACGCCGGAAACTACCTATATTTCCGGTGTATAAGACGACTCGGCATATAAGACGACCCCCATCTTTGGTGCCGATTTTAACGCTTGCGGAAGTCGCCTTATACACCAGCATATACGGGTAATTTTTTTCAGACAAGGCATAACTAAAATATTACTATTGTAGTTCAAATGTAGTGAGGTTCATCAACTGTGGTGGAGAAGACACTACAGTACATAAAATGATGACTAGACAACCCACAATTTTTTCGCTCATTGTTTCAGAGCTATTTCCTTATCTAAACAGAGAAATAGAATAATCACAGGCAGACAAAGCAGTGGGAGCAGGAGCAGCTTCTGACTTCCTGCTGGGTTTGCCATTGACTTTTCTTAAGGGAAGCAGAAATCCATTTTAGTAAATCTAGTTCCTAGACATAACTATACACCACAGCCTCTTTGTTGTTCTGAAAGGCTAGAGATAGACTCATGATTAGAAAGTGACCAGCATCTCCTAAAATTAATTATGAACATCTGCTTGGAAATACGGAAGAGCTGAAACAACTTACCCTTGAATTCTTGAAAATGACTATTCCAAGGTGTGATTAAATGGAAAATTAATGTAATAGCACTTACTAACTGGATGGAAGCCACAGAAACTATAGAAATTTGTGCACACCTGTTAGAAAATAAATCCCTAAAATCACATTTAGCATTGTATGTCATATTAATTGTTAACCTTAAACTGGTTTTCAACAAATGATCAAATCGGTTTATTTTTATTTTATACCTATTAATGCTATATTGTATTATCATTGTAATAAAGATTGTTATGTCCTGTGATTTATTCTGCTAAGTATGTTATTGTATTTATTTGCTTCAGTCTGTTTTTACATTTTGCTGGTTATTGACCAAATAAATATTATTGATTCGTGCTGTTTTGAAGGGTATTTTTATGGAAAAACATCCCTAAATCATGTTCTTTTATTCACTAGAAAACACCATTGGATGCAAATCCAAGTATGTGTACAATGTATAAACAAGAAAGTAATTGAAGAGGGGGGGAAAGCTTTACAGAACCAAAGTGATACTAGAAAAAAGCTATAGAACCATTATTTATGCTATTTTATGATGCCAGCTGGCCTTGCCTCAATTTAAAATGTCTTCTAAGATAAACGTGATTAAGAGTGGATGTGATGGTGATTTGGCTGCAATATCTGGAGCCCACTGATTAAGAAGGACCCACCCCACTTTGCATCTTAAGAAGACAGAACTCTTGGAATAATTCTTCCAACAGGAATCCTTTATTAAGAAGAAGTGGTTGCAGGCGGGCTAGACAGGACTTGGGGTCCAAGCTCTCCCATTCAAGGTTTTAAGGGGTTCCCCAGCAGTCCCACCCAATCACCCCCCCTTCCAGTGATAGTTTCAGGCATCACAATTCCACCCCTTTGATGCTTTCTTCCGTCCTTCTGGATGGAGACTTCAAATAAACTACATGAAAGGTAAATAGCCCCTTTGTCATGGTAAGGTTCTTTGGTGCTATTTACATTCAAACTCTTTGAGGTTGCAATAAACACATTCCTTCATACTGAAGGAAGTGAGGGCCATAAAGCCCCTTTGTTCTCCCCCTTCTCTCCCTCTTATGGCAGAATCCAGAGAAGGCAGAATTGGGGTTTTCTATATTTGATGATTAAAGATGAAATATAATTGGATTCTGACATCCGGCCCCTCTTAAAAATAAGAGAGATCCACCTGAAAGAAAACAAAACAGGTATAAAACTTAGTCAGGCTTGTTAGGGTACTCTGTGTGAAACTTCTTCAATAGCTTCAGGGCTCTGACATGACGTTTATGGACCCACTCGTTTTGTGAGGGAGGGAGGTGTTTCCAGGCAACTAGGTACTGAGTTGCTCCATGATATCTCCTAGAATCAAGGATTTCTTTTATTTCGAAGTGTTGTTCACCCTCCACCATGACTGGAGGTGGTGGGGGGGGATTTTTGGCCGTAGAGGTGACTGATGCTCTCTTTTCAGCAAGCTGCAATGAAAAATTGGGTGTATTTGCCTGAGATTTTTGGGTAATTCTAATTCTACTGTTACTGGATTTATGATTCTTTTAATTGGAAAAGGTCCTATATATTTTGGTCCAAGTTTTTTACAGGGCTGTAGGGACTTTAGGTATTTTGTAGATAAGTACACCATTTCTCCTATAATGAATGGTGTAGGCTCAACCCTTTTTTTATCGGCTTGTGCTTTGTATGCCTGCCTAGCTTCATCTAGTGCTTTTCTAACTATTGGCCAGGTGTTTTGTAGTTTTTCCATCCATTCTTTCAGCGAAGGGATCGTTGGTTCGTTTGGGGTTAATTCTGGCATGGGGTTGAAACTTTGACCGGTGGCTATTTGAAAAGGAGTGTAACCTGTGCTGGAGTGGACTGCATTATTGTAGGCAACTTCTGCAAAAGGGAGTAAGTCCGCCCACTCGGTCTGCTGGAAACTAAGAAAACATCTTAAATATTGCTTAAGTACAGAGTTCATTTTTTCAGCCGATCCATTTCCTTGAGGGTGGTCGCTACATGTCAGTCCCTGAATGGTTCCTAAGAGGGATAAAAATTCCTTCCAAAATGCAGATGTAAATTGCACCCCCCTGTCAGAGATGATGCATTGGGGTGCCCCATGCAATCTGTAAATGTGTTGGATGAAAAGTTTTGCTAAGGCTTTTGCAGTGGGAATCTTTTGGCAAGGGATAAAGTGCACCTGTTTGGAAAACAAGTCCGTGACCGTCCAGACCACAGTATTCCCATTGCTTTCTGGCAATTCCACTATAAAATCCATGGCTATTTCTCTCCAGGGGGCTGAGGGACTTGCCACTGTTTGCAATAGTCCTGGCACTTTCCCTTGCAACCTCTTTGCCGTGGCACATTTTGGACAACTGGCTATATAACTTTCAATGTCCTTTTTCATGGATGGCCACCAAAATTGCCGTTTAATTAAATGTAAAGTTTTTACAAATCCAAAATGCCCTGCTGATTTTGTGTCATGGCAAAGGTGCATGAAAGTTACTCTTTGAGTTGTTGGTATATATAACTTTTCCCCTACCCAAGGCAACCCGTCTCTCATTGTGCACACATTTTTGTTTTTCTGGAACCATTCATCTGTTTCCAAACTTTTTCTGAATTCAATTCCAGTTTGGCTGTCCAGTTGTGGTTTTAATTTGGCTTGGGTTCTTGTGGTTACTGGTGCTGCCAGTTGTGACTCTGCCATTATTGGTCTAGAGTCTGTGGTTCGTGCGCTGTTATATTGAGGCATGCGAGATAGAGCATCTGCCAGGAAGTTCTTTCTCCCTGGTAAATGTTTGAGCTTAAACTGGAACTGGTGAAAATGCTGAGACCAGCGGGCTTGTTTGGGATTGAGTTTCCTGGACGTTTTCAGGGCTTCTAAATTTTTGTGATCAGTCCACACCTGGAAGGGGATTTTGTTGCCTTCCAGGAACTGTCGCCACGTGAGTAATGCCCAACGTATCCCATAAGCCTCCTTCTCCCATACGGGCCAGCGCTGTTCTGTTTCTGTGAGTTTCTTGGATGTATATGCACAGGGTTGCAATACTGCATCATTATTTTCTTGTAATAGCACAGCCCCCACTGCCACATCACTTGCATCTGCCTGTATTACGAAGGGCT
The DNA here is from genome assembly GCF_016545835.1 of Crotalus tigris. NCBI lineage: Eukaryota > Metazoa > Chordata > Lepidosauria > Squamata > Viperidae > Crotalus > Crotalus tigris. The sequence goes on from NW_024100510.1 coordinate 3,726,838, forward strand.
TGTCCATGTCTGGGTGCCTTAGTATTGGTTCGGCAGAAAAAAGTCTCTTTAGTCTCTCAAACGCTGCTTGGCACTCCATTGTCCATGTTAGTGGCTGGCTAGGTTTTACTGAGGATGCTCCCTTCGTTTTTAGTAAGTTAGTGAGGGGCAAGGCTATCTGGGCAAATGAGGGGATGAATTGGCGGTAAAAGTTTGCAAAGCCCAGGAAACTTTGTAGTTGCTTTCTTGTGCGGGGTGGCGCCCAATCTAATACTGCTTTGACCTTCTCTGGGTCCATTTCAATGCCCTGTGGGGATATGCGATAGCCTAGGTAGTCTATCCTTTCCTGGTGGAATTCGCATTTTGAGAGTTTGGCATATAGGTGAGCGGCTCGCAGCTTCTTTAAAACCGCTCTGACAAGTTTGACGTGTTCTTCTTTTGTTTCGGTAAAGATAAGAATGTCGTCCAAGTAAACAAGGACCCCCTTAAACAGGTGCTCCCTTAGAACGTCATTGATTAATTGCATAAAGACTGCAGGGCCCCCTTGTAATCCAAATGGCAAGACTTTGAATTGATAGCACCCCATGGGGCAGTTAAATGCAGTCTTCCATTCGTCCCCTTCCTTAATTCTTATGCGATAGTAAGCTTCCCTTAGGTCTAGTTTAGAAAAAAATTTCCCTTTCGATAGGTGTGACAGCATGTCTTTCATGAGGGGCAGCGGGTATAGGTTGCTTTCACTGATTGTATTCAGGGCCCTATAATCCACGCATAAACGTAAAGAGCCATCCTTCTTCTCTCTAAAAAGGACCGGGGCAGCCACTTTAGGCTTGGCTGGCTCAATGAAACCTCTCTCCAGGTTTTTTTTTATAAATCTTTCCATTTCCTCCTTCTCCTTTGGGCTCATGGAGTATAATCTGGGCTTCGGGAGTTTTGCCCCAGGCTTGAATTCAATGGTACAGTCTGTGGGTCGGTGGGGGGGAAGCTCATTCGCCCTCTCCTCACTGAAGACTTCAGCAAGGTCCCTATATTCCTCTGGTATTTCTGTTAATCTTTTTTCCTCTCCTATGGATGCTTTTTCTATTCTTGATTCTGGTAGCCTCCCTTGGGGTTTTAAGTCCATAGGGTCCCCCTTCGGGAATTTGATTTCTGTCGTCCTCCAATTTACCCAGGGGTTCCATTTTTTCAACCATTCCATCCCTAGAATCATTGGGCATTCCATACCTGGGGTCACCACAAACGTTATGTCCTCTTCATGGTTGCCCAGGGAGAGGTGTATTGGTAGAGTGGCTAGGGTAGCTGGCACCCCCCCTGCTATGGATCCATCTAACTGGCCAAATGAGATTGGTTGTTCCAGTCTCCTGGATGGGATGCCCAGATTCCCCACTAGTGTTGGGCTAATGAGGCAGCGGGTGCAGCCAGAGTCTATTAAGGCTTTCACCTTCACAGCTTCGGGCATGGGGGGGATTAATATAGTCACTGTTTTGAAGATGGGTGTGATGCATCCACTTACCAGGGGTTCGCCCTCCGAGCTGTCATCTGAGGCATCCACCGGCCCTGTGGTGTAGGCTGGAGTTCTTTCCCCTTGGTGAGCAGAAGTGGGGGGTTCTGCAATTTCCATCATTCTCATGGCCGTTTCTTTTGGCTTAGCTGAAGACTTTCCGGGTTTGTTGATTGGGGATCTGTCTGGGTTGTGCTGGGGGGCCTTTGAGCGGCATTCTATAGCTCGATGCCCTTCTCTTCCGCACTTGAAACACCCCATTTGCTTCTTGGCTGTATCTGATGATTTCACCGGTTGGTGTGTCAGCTCAGGCGGGGGGCGGCTCCATTGTTTTCCTCGGCGGTGCCTCTTCAATATGTCGATCTCTGCTTCCTCTGCCAAGACGTACCATTCCTCAAGTCGATGTGGGTCCCCTCGGGGCAGGCAAGCATCATATAGATCATAGTTTAGTCCGTCTTTGAAATGGCCAAGGAGGATGTCTTCTGGCCAATTCAGTTTGCTGGCAATGGCCCGGAATTCTTGTGTATACTCAGCCACTGGGCGTTTGCCTTGCCTCATCGTTTTATCCTTTCACGGGCTTTGCGATCAGCCAGGGGGTCTTCAAATCGTCTTCTCAAAGAGGACATGAAACGGTTGAAGTTACTGAGTTCTGGGGCGTTGGAGTCATGCAAGTTCACCACCCAATCTGCAGCTGGTCCATCCAGGGCAGATTGCACGATCCGGATGCGGGCTTTGTCGCTGGGAATGTCCTGCCCATATTCCTCCATGTAGCTGAGGACTTGGGTTAGGAAAAACCCCAAGCGTGTTGGCTCCCCTTTGAATTTCACCTCCAACGGTGGACGTCTTGGAATGGATCGGTGCCTCCGTTGTGGGTGGTAGTGTCTTCCGTCCAGATTGCCATCTGTGGTCCGGTAGGGGGTGGGGGCTCCTGGATCAGTAGATGTCTCTGGGGTTGCAGGTTCCACGTCCCCCTCGGTGTCTCTCCCTTTGCGGCTCCAGGGGCTGGGGCGGCCGTAGGGCTCAGTATTCTCCTCTCCTAGGAAGCTGAGAGTTCTCTTCATCAGGTCAATAGCTTTCTCTAGGATCCAGTCTGAGTACGGTGCCCAGCTTCTTCCCTCTTCACTTGCGTGCAGGGATTTCTCCATCTCCTGCTTCCATTCTGGTTGCTTGGTCCCCCGTCTCAGGGTCACCTTTCTTGATTCCTTTCCCCACTCACTTTTCTTTCCAACGCCCATTGACCAGCGAGGCTTGTGGTCCCGTGTCTCCACCACTTCTTCTCCTGAGGAATCTGACCTCTCGGATCCCAACATCTGGCAAGGTTCCAACTGGGTCAGCGGCTCTCTTTCCAGGGAGTTTTCCCCCTCTCTTGCTCCATTGTCTGACATGGTAAATTTTTGCAAAATCCCCCGGCAAGGGTCTCCCTTCCAGGTGGATTAATTTTGCAAGTCCTGTCTAATGTAAGGACCCACCCCACTTTGCATCTTAAGAAGACAGAACTCTTGGAATAATTCTTCCAACAGGAATCCTTTATTAAGAAGAAGTGGTTGCAGGCGGGCTAGACAGGACTTGGGGTCCAAGCTCTCCCATTCAAGGTTTTAAGGGGTTCCCCAGCAGTCCCACCCAATCACCCCCCCTTCCAGTGATAGTTTCAGGCATCACAATTCCACCCCTTTGATGCTTTCTTCCGTCCTTCTGGATGGAGACTTCAAATAAACTACATGAAAGGTAAATAGCCCCTTTGTCATGGTAAGGTTCTTTGGTGCTATTTACATTCAAACTCTTTGAGGTTGCAATAAACACATTCCTTCATACTGAAGGAAGTGAGGGCCATAAAGCCCCTTTGTTCTCCCCCTTCTCTCCCTCTTATGGCAGAATCCAGAGAAGGCAGAATTGGGGTTTTCTATATTTGATGATTAAAGATGAAATATAATTGGATTCTGACATCTACTGTACTATGGCTAGGATCATGTATCACTAGTTAGATTTGTTTGAATAAACAAAACTGGCTGAATTCATTGTCAAGGTGGATTATTTCACACAATCCATAGTCATACATGTTATTGCTTCCTATGTGTGAATCCAGTCAACATCAATATTTAAATACCAATCTTCTTGAGTCATAACTAATGGAAGAATAAACTAAAGTTTGGACATTTGCAATACAATAGAATTTGGTGCACTTATATAGTTAAAGAACTTGGAATACTATTGAGTAAACCACATATGAAATGTTAATTAAATTACAAAAGGAAAACCAGGCAAGAACAGCTCTGGGGAACAAAATTATTGGAAAATATTAAAAAAAATCATGCGCCAGAAAATAACTAGTGCAAAGAATGAAGCTTCTCAGTGCACTATATTCTTTTTATTGTAGCACTATTCCCCTTGTCTGGAAGCTGAGTGATGGCAACTGAACTTCTTTTCTTGTTGGTTCAAACCAACAAGAAAAGAAATCCAGTTGCCATAACTCAACTTCCAAAAAACTCTACCTGGATAGCTGAGCATCTTCACTGACCTATTACCATTCTCATTGCCTCACAATAAATACATGTGTTGCTGGATCCTCGATACTTTAAGGTTATTGAATCATATGTATATTCTAATTTGCATACTACTATATTGCATATTGCATACCACCTTTTTAGGTTTTATTAACCGCCTCTGTTACTGTAATAAACAGTTCGTGCTTCAGTGAAAGAGTGTTTAATGAACCTTTTATAACAAAATTTGTGGGAAATTGATGAGAGAAATCTCTTACACTGTACCTAAATGTATTTGGCTTCCATTAATTTTTTTCTTTTAACAACAAAGTAGATTATAGTAATTCAGAGGTCTGAGCCTCTCTTAATGAGCTTTATTGTTGAGTGGAATATGAACCTTCATCTCAATTACCGTAAATTTAAACATCCTTAATCACAATAATATATTACTCCCTAAACTAACTAGGAAATGGATTGTGCACAAATACATGCATATGCTGTGCACCTAGATGGGTCTGTATGCTGTAGCACTTAAACTGTAGTTCAACTGTTGAAATATACATTGCCAAATTATTATTTTTTTATATTTAATATTAAATGTATCCTTTGACAAATCAATTTAAGTTCACAATTTAAGATGAATCATTGAATCTGAATTGAATTTCCAAGTCAAATCTTTGCCTTAATGCAGGGGTGTCAAACTGCTGGCCTGTGGGTTGGATGCATCATAGCGAAACTGCACCCACCCCATTGTTGGCAATGGCAAAAAAGTCATGATACGTCGTGACACGTCACGTGATGTTGCGAGTTTGACACCCCTGCCTTAATGGATAACAAATAGCTATCAGGTTCAAGAAACAAAGATATGGTTTGTAATATTGTTTAAATAGTTTAAAATGCAATCACTGTTCCTATATTATGAAACTTCAGCCCTGAATTTTAAAAGCATGATCATTTGCTTTTAGTTTGAGATCAGCACAATGTATAGAATTGTGATTCTTGTAGAGTAACAAGAATAAAATTATTTGTGTTTAGAAAGTAATCAAGAAATGATCCAGAAATTCAGCAAATAAATACATTTTTAAAGATCACCACAGTCATGAGGTATCTGGACTGTGGGCAGAAGTATAGATTAAGATTGAATTTTCAATTTTTTTGTGTGTCTTCAAGTCAGTGTTGACTCTTGATGCCTGCCTGGACAAGTCCCTGCAGTTTTCCTGACAAGATTTCAGAAGTGGTTTGCCATTACCTTCTTCCTAGGGCTCAGGAAGGGTGACTGGCCAAAGGTCATCTGGCTGACTTTGTGCCTAAGGTAGGACTAGAACGATCTCTGTTTCTAGCCTTTTCTCTTCACCATTACACCAAGGGTAGGCCAAGATAACTTTTTTTCAGGGGGGAAATGAACATTACAGACTGGCAAATCTCTAACAACTTCCTGAAATATGAGTTGTGAGACTTCTGCTGTCTTTTTAAACAGTTTAATTACAAAGTGCCCAGGAGACCAATCCTGTAAACAATGTGATGTGTACATATATTGTTTTTGTTGCTCGGCAATCCTATTCTTGTGAAATTCTACTGTAAGTGTAAGCAGAAGCTGATTTAGTATTTTGGGGTTTTTTTTTGTTTTGCATTAATTTGTATAATATTGGGATATATCTACTGCCAACTCAATTTTGCTGTGAAGAGGATGAGTAATCAAGATGTAATTGTTTTAAATGTCGGTGGGCTTAAATTTACCACAAGGCCTTCTACACTACAAAGGTTCCCTGAGTCAAGATTGGCAAGAATGTTGAATGGCAATGACCCTGAATTTAAGTTGCTAAATGGCCAGTATTTTGTGGACCGTGATGGAGTTCTCTTCGGCTATATTTTGGATAGCTTAAGAACGTTCCAGCTTGCCCTGCCCAGTGACTTCTCAGACTACAAGAGATTGCAGAGAGAAGCTGACTTCTATGAACTTTATTCTGTGGCTGATCTCCTACATCAGGAAAATTTGCTGAAACCCAAGCCAGAAATCTTAGAAATACGATTCTTGCTCCAGGAAATGCAGGGCTTTTTCCGTATATTTGGTTCCCGCAGCGTAACTATTGATGAGCTGGCTGACCGGATCACCACCTTTGCAGAAAATTTTATAGGAATGAGCTGGAAAAAACATCACGTCCCTTCTCAGCAGTCACTGACTCCCCTTTCTTTGGAGAGGCCTTCTCATCATGATCTTGTCTTCCAGTGTGGTATCACATACAGTGATCAATCTGTTGCAAGGTATTTTTGAAATTATTTTTATGTGTCACCGTAGAAACATTTTATAGGTTCTTGGTTCTCAATGGAACAGGTAGAATTACATAGAAGTAGTTATTACAAGTATCTGAATTTAAAATTAGTTGTTGATAACTTAGATATTGCTCTGAGTTAAAATATGATATGATATTATTATATTATATTCCCAGCTACAGTAATTCTAAGTAATTATGGGCTACATATTTTATCTATTACCCTCATGAATTATATCAAGTGAAGAACCCTGCATATTATGGAATGCAGTGATTTATTTCTTTCAGAAAATCTACTGCATTGTATAGCTGAAAATAGCTTGAAGTAAAACAAGACGGTACTATGGTCTCGAAAAAACAGAGCCATGAATGACAGACACTGTTACATATATGGATGAAATGGGTAACCTCTTTTTGAGGTTAATCAAGCATAACCAGCTGAGTCAGTGGATTCAAGAAGCATATTTGCAAGATGGGGGGAAAGCAATATCTTCTACAGTGGAAATTCAAGTAATTTTTTTAAATATCTTCTGTGAATTTCTAAAGCTTGGAAATTGTCAAATCCTTACTTTAAATGATGTAATTACTAACAAATTCCGAGGGTAAATAGAAATTCAGGGAACAGAAAGCTTGCTGACAAATATATAATGGAATCTTGCCCAAACTGTAAAAATCATTTTCAAATCCCAGTAATCTTAGAGGTAGGAGAAATCAAACCAAATTTTGCAACCATCTGAAGTTCTCTAAAAGTAGAAGAGGTCTTCTAACATGATGTTATCAGCTCTTATTCTCCTTTACAGTGAAAAGATGGCAACTCATTCCCAAGAGATATTTGCTTTCTAAGTGCACCTAATGCCATATCGCGGAGAAACCTTATCAGTGTTTGTGAAGTCAGTGTAACAGTGGAGGAATCAGTATACTTCTAGAGATAGAGAAAAGGGACAAAATCTTTCTGATAACAGTCTTGTTAGGAGCAGGAGGAAAAGAAAAGACAATACATTTAATCATAGATGCGAAAAAGAAGTTTTGCACATGATTGCGTGTGAGAGAATTCATTTCCATCATTTTTTCCCTATTTCAAAATATACAAAATGTTTCTGTATGATTACGGTCATGTTGACCATGCTGTGAAGTTAGGTGTAGTAGCCAATTTTCTTTCCTTCTCTAATAACATTGACATAATAGTGAATCAAGATTCTTATATTTCTGTGAACAAATTTGATATTTTGTCCTTCCAGTCATATCAGCAGGCAAACAAATCAATAAATTTGCTTAGCATTCTGACTACCATCTACTAAACAACTTAATAAACCAGCTACTTGTCAGATTAAGTTTAAGGAAGTTATTCTTTACTTATATACATGTGAAAGAATTTTTTTTTGTCCTGTAGATAGATAAAATAGCAAAAAAAAAATTAAATAGTTCTGCCGTAACAGAATTTGTCAAAAGCCACATTCGGATGGGGTGTATGACAGGCAATGCAGAGGCAAACAGGGTTGCAGCCAAAAGTAAGGGGGGGTGGTATTATCTCTCCTAAGCAGGCTCTAAGACAGTGATGGCGAACCTTTTAGAGACTGAGTGCCCAAACTGCAACCCAAAACCCACTTACGCATCGTCGGGTGCCGGGTGGGTGTGGCCCATTGGCTGGGTGTGGCCAATTGGGTGGGCATGGCTGCAATGGTAACGGCAGACAGGGTGGGACTAAAAAGTTCAATCAATCAATTCCAGCTTTGCAAGATCTTTTTTTTCCCTGCGAGAAGTTGAAATTGACTGATTGATTAAACCTTTTTTTTTTGTACATGGCGGCGGAGGTCTAAAGCATATAGGTTTTATAAAACCCAGCTGAAGGCCTAGGACTGGGGCGACGGCGCGCGTGCCCACAGAGAGGGCTCTGAGTGCCGCCTCTGGCACCCGTGCCATAGGTTCGCCACCACTGCTCTAAGAGGAGGACATAGGACTTACCAGAAGGGTGTTTTGAATGAGGGTTTCAAAACTAGGAGCTGGAGACTCTAGATTTGCAAATTCCCCATCTCTGATGGATAAATGCCATTACTGTAGATTCATCATTATTTCTTGTTGACCATATTATCATAAATCACTGAGATCATAAACACTGATATCCCTTAAGGTCACTGTGACTGGATGCAAGATATTAGAATTTTGTCTGTTCTAAAACACTTGCTATAGTAAATAATAGGTTTTGTATATATCATCCAATTAAGAGAAATAATATATGGAAAAGCAATAGCAAACCCCAGGACTCTTTCAGATGGAAAATGGAACTAGTGACCCTTCAACCTCAACTATAAAATTTTAGTGAAGTGTCAGTGATTATAATATAAAACATTTTATGGAAGAACCTCTGGCACTTGCATTTCAGAAGCCCAGCAAAATCTGTGCACCTTTCACAATCTCAAAACAACCTTTTATTACTGCAGGCCATTGAAGTTAACTTGTCTTCTACTGCACTTAAATCTTCTGTCAAACTTTAAAAATAAAGTCTATTTCAATTTAGCTTGAACTCATGGCATATATCATTTTGGCAATATAGATCTGGCAATATATTTTGCAGATATATATTTTTAGCGAATTTCCAGACTAGAATAGAGATCTGGGATTTTTTAGAGGACTCATAAAAAGAATCTCATGTTGCTTAATTTTTCAGTACCAGTCAAGGTCAATTAAAAGCTGCCTAGTTCGCCTTGAAAAAAATGCACTGTTTAAAATTTAATAAAAAGTGCATTGAAAGTGCTTAATAAATTAATACTAATGTATTTATCTCTTTTCCTTCTACAGATATGTTTCTATAAAACCTGATAAGAGGAAGCTGTTTAATGGAGCTAATGTTCTTGGACTACTGATTGATATCTTACTGAAAGATGGATTTCATTTACTAAGTTCTAGGACAGTTTCAGCTGAGGAAAAAATTGAGTGTTATTGTTTTGAAAGAATGAGATCACCAGATGTCTTTACCATCAATATCAGACAAACACAAAGAGCGACTACTATGCAACCATCAAAACAAATTCAGATGAAGAAGTCCAAATGATATAATATTCTAAGAAAGATTGTATAAAGTATAAAGTTGTATGTCATCCCGCAATTTCTTGGGGATTTGGAGGGCCATATAAATGTGATAAATAAGCAATTATGATTGAAAAAGAACACAATTTTTGCATGCAGCTTAGGGTTTTTATTAGATTTCTTTGAAATCTAATAAAATTAGATTCTTTGAAATCTAATAAAATGAGAAGAAAATCTGAAATGAGAAGAAAATAAATAAGCAATTAAAATTGAAAGACAGCAAAATTCTTGCTTGGAGCTTAGAGTTTTTATTATATTGAAGGGATTTTATTATGTTTAAGCTTGATATTAGTAGTGGTATTTTGTAATCATTTTATATTGATATTAGTAGTGACATTCTGTAATCATTTTTATATATAGATATGTATGTTTTTGTTTGTGCGTAAGCAGCTTTGTGGGTGCCTTATATTGGGAAATTGTTTATATGGAAGCCAATGCTTTATGTACAGGTGATTGCTTACATAAAAGAAGAAAAATGAAATTCAATGGTTCAGAAAATAAGGACGGGGAAAGGTGAGCTAGCCTGGATTGGTGTGTATGAGTCACTACCTTGGAATTTGTTTTTCTGTACCTTCTTGCTCCTGATACTGAGACTTGAGCCTCTTTGTTCTGAAGGGGTATAAAAAGTGGAAGAAATCTTTTCTGTGTGTGCCTTCACCTCTTTTTAAGAAGCCACAAAAGGGGAGGAGGACATCCAACTCTGTTTTGATCAAAATAAAAGTTGTTTGCTTACTGAAACCTCGACTCAGGAGTTTTTTTGGCTCTTTAAAATTCCTGAGTAGTGCAGGGAAATTTGTGAGGTTAAAAGGAGAGCCTTACATCCTGGCACTCAACTTCGGGCTTGCTCGAACGGGAAGAAGCCACAACGGCCCCCATGTCTGGAGACCCTTGTTAAGATCCCGGTGAGCCTTCAATTCTCAGGAAGACAAAACCGACAGCGACTGAAGTGTGAGTCTTAGAGCACTCCTAGGTGTTTGACCTAAAGACTTCTGCACTTTGTTGTCATCGGTAAGATCCATGTCCATGCAGATTTAGTAGAGCCAATGCAAGCCAGCTTGGGAGGAGCCAGGTATGGGCTGGTCATTGTAGATGACCATAGCAGATTTAGGTTCTGCTATTTGCTTAAGAGCAAAACAGAGGTTCAAGCACCTGTCATTTCAGATCCATCATGGCAGCGCCTGTTAGCGGGATGCACTTACCTGCTGCCCATCACGTCCCTTACCTTGTTGTGTCATTGCCACATCATCAGCCATCCCATTAAAGTGAATGGGACTGTCGGTGAGTCAACAGCTGGTCAGAGGAGGACCTGCTGCAGGACAGAGATGACAATTGCTCTTTAAATTTTTTGATTTAAAATGAATTGATTTAAATCAAGCCTTTTTACTAGTGATTTAAATTGTGAGTTAAATTGTGATTTAAATCGACTTAATTTAAATAAAATCCACCCTGGGTGGAAGCATGTCACTTTTAGAAGAAAACCAGAACCAAGAGCAAAATCCCTACTATCTACCCTAGCCCACTTCAATGAAGCCCCTCTGGAACTGAACAATCGCTTTCATAGCCTCCCCCTGGAGGAAAATATGCAGACACTCACAAAAAAGCATTCATCAATAATTTCTAAAAAAGAGGCACAACCCAGCATTCCTACAACAGGAAAAAAAGTGTCCCAGGCTTCCCTAGGGGAAAAAAGGCAAATATTGGTGATAAGAGAATCAACTTTTAGGGGAACAAAAACTATAGTCTGCAGACCAGGCACTCAATCTAGAGAGGTATATTGTTTCCCTGGAGCAAAAATTAAAAATGCAACTGAGTATCTTATTAAAATAATCAACCCCACGTACTACTACCCCTTTCTTCTCCTACAAGTAGGGACCAGTGACACAATAATGAATCTGAAAACAATACCAAGAAATTATATCAGCTAGGGAAGAATGTTAAACACTTAGGAGCACAAGTGGTACTTTCATCTATACTTCCAACAAAAGGCCAACTCCAATGAGGGAGCAAAGAATTTTAGAAACGAACCATTGGCTTAAAAACTAGTGTCATTTTTTTTAACAATTTGTAAGTCCATTTCCTTTTCTAATTCTTTTTTCTGATTTGTTGTTAAGTTAACTATCATTTTGGTTTTCGTTTTGTTAACCAGATATTTCTCCATATTTTTCTATTTCTCGTATTAGAATGGGACCGGATTCCAAAGGTTCTTCAATGATAAAGACCATATTGTCCGCAAAGGCCCGTGTTTTGTACTCTTCTTTTTTAATTTTGTTCCGTTTATTTCTCAGTTTGTTCTGATTCTATTAAATAGTATTTCTATTGTTAAGATAAAGAGAAGTGGCGACAGTGGGCATCCCTGACGTACCGACTTGGTTATTTGAAATGTATTAGTGTTGTCCCCATTTACTATTACCCTAGCCTTCTGCATCTTGCGTATTGCCACTATCATATTTTTAAATTTACTTCCCAATTCCATGTGTCTAATTTGACTAATCATGAATTGCCAATTTAGATTGTCAAAAGCCTTTTGAGCATCCAGAAAAACAAGGGCCGCTTGTTTCTCTGGGTGAGCTTCATAGTATTCCAATATGTCTACTATTCTTGTGTTGTCTCTTATTTGTCTATTTGGAAGGAAGCCATTTTGGTTCGGGTGTATTATCTCATTCAATACTCTTTTCAACCTGTCTGCTATTATGCTCATAAATATTTTGTAATCTGCATTTAAGAGGAATATTGGTCTGTAGTTACTAATTTGATTTTTATCTGTACCTTCTTTTGAAATTAAGGTGATATGTGCCTCCCTCCACGATTCCGGAATTTTCGCTTCATATAGTGCTTCATTACATATTTCTAGCAATATTGGTTCCATAATCTCACTCATTTTTTTGTAAATTTCCCCTGGGAGGCCATCCGGTCCTGGTGTCTTGTTGTTCTTAAGTCTTAAAATTGCCCCTCTCAATTCTTCTGGTGTTATTTCTCTAGTTAGCATTGTCCTTTTTCCCTCCTCTAGTGGTATCATCCCTTCTTCCAACAAGTAATTATTAATTTTGTCCATTGCTATTTCTTTTTGTTTATAAAGGTTCACGTAATAATTTTGTACAATTTTCTTTTTCTCTTCTTCATTATTTTGTAGGGTCCCCATCTCATCATATAATTGTTGGATAACCCGTGCTTCTTTTCCTTCTTCAGTTTGTAGGCCAGCCATCTTCCAGCCTTATTAGCATGTTCAAAAAAGAATTGTTTAGAAAATTTTAAGTTTCTTGCGATCTCCGCTTGCTCTAGTATGTTTAATTTATGTCTATCAAGTGTCAAAGTTTCTTTAACTAATTCATCTCCTGGTTTGGTTTGGAGCTGATTCTCCAATTTTCCAATTTTTTCCTTTAGAATATTATGCTGCTTCCATTTTTCCTTATTTTTCTTTGCCATATAAGCTATTGTTATCCCCCTTATATAAGCTATTCTATAGACCAGCGGTGGTGAACCTGTCTGTGGGCACACATGCTGTTGCCCCAGCCTTGCCTCCCCCTGCGACCCCCTCCTCTCCAGCAGCCCCCCTGAAGGAGAGTCACCCCTGAACATGACCCATGTGGAACAGCGCAGCCAAAGACATGGCAGCTAGGCAGCATAGACAAGACTCTGCCCTCATACCCCATTGTGCACAGTTGATGTTGCAGGGCGCGGGCAGAGGGCGTGACCGCCATAGTGCTGCTGGACTGCCTGGGTGATCTGCGGTGGGCCCTGGAGGCAATGAATGGCCCTGCGGGCAGGCGGGGCGGGAGATGGGGTAGAGCAGGGGTGGGGCCAGTTTTTGGGCACTCGGTCTCTAAAAGGTTCGCCATCACTGCTATAGAAATAAAATAAGAGATGCATTGTTATGAACCTGGGAGGGTATAAGGAAAAAACATTACAGGAAAATTCCTGGTTGGCTATCTACCATGGAGGCAATGATCCACCCCAACATGTTAGACATAAGCAAAATGCCCAGATACTCAGAAATTTTAGATAAACAGGGAAAGCTCAAAAATAATCAGTTATTAAAAGAACAGGGAATATCTATCGATTTGTGGCCATATTTACAACTGCAATCTAGATACAAGAAAGATTTGGAAGAGAATTGACATGGAACCAAACAACTAGACAAGCTATTGATAGGCCCCGAAGGAAAATTAATATCCAAAATATACAATTATTTATTAGAATTTGATAGATTAGAGGAGATGGTGAAAGAACCGATGATTGCATGGGCAAAAAGTATAGGGCACAATATAGAATTAGAAGATTGGGAAAGAATTTGGAACAAAAATTACACTATAACAAAATCTGCTCCATATAAGGAGAATCGCTATAAAATGTTATACCACTGGCACTTAGCTCCAGCAAGCCTAGCGAAAATGTACCCAAACCAAAGCCCAAAATGTTGGAAATGTAACTATCGTCAAGGTACCTTCTTTCATGTTGGGTGGTCGTGTCCCGAAGCGAAAAAATATTGGACTAAGATACAAGGGTGGCTACAGGAGCTAACAAAATGCCAAATAGAACTAAACCTGGAAACATTTCTCTTCGGAATACTTAAAAAGAAATTTGATAGGAAAATAAGATATTTGATTCTACACATATTAACTGCGGCAAGAATTGCGTTCGTGCAATATTGGAAGGAGCACAATATACCACCAGAGGGATTGATCATTCAGAAGATATATGAATGTGCCGAAATGGATAAACTCACTCTAGAACAGTGGTTCTCAACCTGTGGGTCGGGACCCCATTTGGGGTCGAACGACCATTTCACGGGGGTCGCCAAACAATGCAGTCTGCCATTTTTTTTGCCCCCTTTTCCTTAGCTGTGCTACTCCCTTTTATTCTGTTGGCTTTTGAAAGCCTATAGAATAGACTCTCTTGAATAGAGTCTAATTCTATTGGCTTTCAAAAGCCAATAGGAATAGTCCAGGCTGTCTCTGCTCTGCTGAGCCCGCCAAAAAGTCCCATTCTGCAAACGGTGCTGCACCAGTTGAGTAGTCCTCGACTTACGACCGGTTGAGTAGTCCTCGACTTACGACCGGTTCGGGGTCGCGGCATTAAAAAGGTTAAGAACCACTGCTCTAGAACTAAAAGAAAAAGATGACTCGGAATTTTACACGGTCTGGGAAAAATGGTATACATGGATAGATAATAGAAACAAAAATTGGAAATATATATAAGGCTATTGTGAGTTAGATATTGAATGTATATAGTGTATATATTGTATAGAACATTGATCCAAAGTATACAAAAATGACAGTCTGCTGAATGAGTATTAGAGTTGTATAAAGCAAAATGGTAATAAAAATTATTTTTTTTAAAAAAAAAACTAGTGTCGTCAACAGAACTTCAGCTTCCTAGACCATGGTCTGCATTACCTAGATCAAGGGCTACTGGCAAGAGATGAACTGCACCTCACAAGAACTGGAAACAATATATTCAGGAAACGACTGGCTTATCTTATCAAAAGGGCTTTAGACCAAAATTGAGGGGGGAGGGGGCAATCTTCATGACCTATAGAACCTATTTCCAAGCAAAAACCACTAGATAACTAATCACATGAGATAAGGAGTAAAGAGAAAGAATAAATATAAAAAAAGAAAAACATAATGAAGTAGAGAGTGATAGAAAGGATGGAAATCCCAGTTACAAAGTAGGAGGTATACACAAGACACATAAAGGACCCAAATGCTTATACATTAAAGGTCAAAATTTAGGGAACAAAGGATGAACTTGAAGTATTAGTACATGAAGGTAAATATGATATAGTTGCCATTACTGAAACATGGTAGGATGAAACTCATGACTGGAATATATTGATGGAAGGATGTAAACTATTCAAAAGAAATAAAAAGAGGAGGTGGAGTTGCATTATATATAAAAGATAACTACAGCTCTACAGAAATATACAAAACCAATGATGAAAACCTCCTAGAATGCATATAGGTTAATATAAAAGGGAAAAAATGACATTGTTATAGGCGTCTACTACAGGCCATCCAAACCAAGCAGAAGAAGGAGATGAATTCTTTGCTAATAATTAACAAATGTATACCACTGTAGTAATGGGGGACTTTAACTACCTGATATCAACTGGGAAATAAACTTTGCAGCAAGTAGGAGATCAAACAGATTCCTAACCAACTTAGCTGACAACTTTGTCATCCAAAAGGTAGAGGAGGGGACTAGAGGAAAAGCTATACTGGACCTAATTATTAATAGAGAAGAAGTGACAGAGGGAGTTGAAACTGCCGGAACCTGGGCAAGAGTGACCATGTCATATTGGAATTCAATATAATACAAACACAAGCAATAGAATAGGGGTTCCCAACCAGGGTTGTGCGAGATGATATTCCAGGGAGTGTGAAAACTTGGATTTTCAAAATAATAGTGTATAATTCATTGTCTTTATTTTGAACTTTTGTAAGTGGTACAAGAATATATCAGAAGCATTCTCAGGGTGCAGGGTATAGAAAAGGTTGGGAGTGTCTTTGTTCAATTGTATCATCTTTGAATTAAGATATAATACTGAGGTGTACACATGTTAGAAAAGAAACAACTTTACATGGAGTGTACTTACCTCTTTATGGATTACTGCCTTGTCGTGGCGAAGGGGCTTGCGTAACTCAATGAAGCTATGAGCTATGCCGTGCAGGGTCACCCAAGACGGACAGGTGGTAGCAGAGAGTTCTGACAAAATGTGATCCACTGGAGAAGGAAATGGCAAACCACTCCAGTATCTTTGCCATGAAAACCCCATGGACAGTACCAAAAGGCAAAAAGATATGACGCTGGAAGATGAGCCCCTCAGGTCGGAAGGTGTCCAATATGCTACTGGGGAAGAGCAGAGGGCTAGTACTAGTAGTGCCAAAAAGAGTGAAGTGACTGGGCCAAAGCCGAAAGGACGCTCAGCTGTGGATGCATCTGGTGGTGAAAGGAAAGTCCGATGCTGTAAAGATCTTTTCTCCATAGGAACCTGGAATGTAAGATCCATGAATCAAGGCAAGCTGGACGTGGTCAAACAAGAGATGACAAGACTGAACATCGACATCTTAGGAATCAGCAAACTAAAATGGACAGGAATGGGTGAATTTAACTCAGGTGACCATCAGGTATACTACTGTGGGCAAGAATCCCTCAGAAGAAATGGAGTAGCCTTCATAGTCAATAAAAGAGTAGGAAAAACAATACTGGGATACAATCCCCAAAATTGTACAAAATGAAGCAGGGCACAGGCTGATAGAATTTTGTCAAGAGAATACGATGGTCATAGCAAACACTCTTTTCCACAACCCAAGAGATGGCTCTACACTTGGACATCACCAGACGGTCAACACAGAAATCAGATTGACTATGTGCTCTGCAGTCAGTAAAGACAAGACCAGGAACTGACTGTGGCTCAGATCATGAGCTTCTTGTTGCAAAATTTAGGCTTAAATTGAACAAAGTAGGGAAAAGCACTAGGCTACTCAGGTATGAACTAAATCATATTCCTGATGAATATACAGTAGAGGTGACAAATAGATTTAAGGAATTAGATCTGATAGACAGAGCGCCTGAAGAACTATGGACGGAGGTTTGCAACATTGTACAAGAGGTAGCAACTAAAACCATCCCAAAGAAAAAGAAATGTAAGAAAGCAAAATGGCTGTCTGAGGAAGCTTTGCAAATAGCTGAGGAAAAAAGGGAAGCGAAAGGCAAGGGAGAAAGAGAAAGACACACCCAATTGAATGCAGAATTCCACAAAATAGCTAGAAGAGATAAGAATGCCTTCTTAAATGAACAGTGCAAAGAAATAGAAGAAAACAATAGAATAGGGAGAACCAGAGATCTCTTCAAGAAAATTGGAGATATGAAGGGAATGTTTCATGCAAAGATGGGCATGATAAAGGACCAAAATGGCAGAGACCTAACAGAGGCAGAAGAGATTAAAAAGAGGTGGCAAAACTACACAGAAGAACTATACAAGAATGAGCTTAACATCCCAGATAACCACGAGTCCCTGCGAGTCCCTTGGACTGCAAGGCGATCAAACCGGTCAGTCCTAGAAGAGATCAACCCCGACTGCTCTTTAGAAGGCCAGATCCTGAAGTTGAAACTCAAGTACTTTGGCCACCTAATGAGAAGGAAGGATTCACTGGAGAAGAGCCTAATGCTGGGAAAGATTGAGGGCAATAAAAGAAGGGGACGACAGAGAATGAGATGGCTGGATGGAGTCACTGAAGCAGTAGGTGTGAGCTTAAATGGACTCCAGAAGAGGACAGGAAGACCTGGAGGAACATTGTCCATGGGGCCACGATGGGTCGGACACTTCGCAACTAACAACAACTTATTTTTTCATCAGACTGTATCTAACAGAGGACTACAACATGGCATGACATCAATTTGATGCGAGAGGTTTCAGAAATACCCAGCGTCCGTTTTATAATAGAGGCGAGTAAACACAGACAGAAATGCCGCATCGCCGGGACACAACTAAGGAATCTATGAGGGCAAGAAGCCAGCCGCTTCTTTGCAAAAAACAGATGAAAAGCGCGAAGCCTCCAGTCTATCGGGTTGGGCGGGAACAGTGGTGCGGCTCTGCTTACTGAATATACTTGTCAAGCCTGGAAGGAGAAGGCAGCGCATCGAAAGGGGCAGCGAAGAAAATTCTTTCCGAAATTTACTCGCACGAATGCGATTTTGGAGGGAAAGATTCGGCTCAGCTACGCTATAAAAATTAAGTACTGGAGGCAGGAAAATTCCTCAGGGAAGAAAAGAAGCACTTGAAAGACCATCCATGTGACCGGACTTTCCCGAAAGAACAACGTAACTCCCACTGTTCTATTTCCTACTGGCGAATTCCTAAATCAAAAGGAACGCAGTACTTCCCCTATTCGAAAAGGGCGGAAAACTCTTTATTCAAATTGGCTGGGCCGCTCATTCTCTCTCAAAGCATGATGGGAAATGAGGGTAGTCTGAATAAAAGATCTGAAAAGCGGGCGAGAAATTGAGCGGATTCTTTGCGGTTAAAGTATTATGATGGTCGATATTCGGACCTCTAAAACAGACGGAGTCCTCTCCCAAAGTCACCCTGCTGGTTTAAATTGAAAGTTACCGCTGTTTCATTAAGACCATTCAGATGTTTTAATTAATAAACATTTAAAAATAATAGAGTTAATGTATAATTATGAATCTAATATTTGGTAACATTTAATTCCATAATTTATTACCTAAGAAGACTTTCCTAATTCCCTTTATAGCTTGTATTAATATTTGACCACAAGTAGTTGTTTTTGTTCTGAGCATAAACATGAATCAAACCACGAAAGGTAGTAGGATAAAGAAAATGGGAGAGTTGGTTTTCATCACAGACGGGGAGGATAAAATTAAATTTTACAGGGCATAAACAACCCAAATGTTAGTCTCGTCCTTGCAGCAAGTTTCAGGGATTTGGGAACGCTGCTACAAATTAATCCTAGAAGATCGCTCTACGCGTGCTTGCACGTTGTCTTTCGCTAAAAAGAAGGCAGTTCTATATAAAATGGGACCCCGAAAATTTTATAACGGCGTCTTCCATCTCTCAAAGCCCACTAGCTATAAGTTTAATTTCTGGATACAGATAGCGCTTTTTTTTTTTTCCATATCTACAAGCCTCCAGCCAGGCTAACTCTTTTCCATCACAGCAGAGCAATTGCGTCGCGGGATTGCCATGGGTACGAGCAACACTGAAGCGGACGGATACAGCCCAATCTCCTTCGGAAAAAAAGCATAAGGGACAATGAGCCCCCATTTTCATTATGTTTTTAATTTGGCAAAAGTGCTTCCTTCTGCCGTTTTTGATCACCAAAGCGCTAATTGGAGCCTTGAGACAAGAAAGCTGGAAGGAACTATTTTTTTTCCTGGCGGAGGGAACTGATCACTGGTTTGGCGCACCACTGCCAGTGAATTTGGGCCGTGGCCGGGCAACGAAGTGGACTCTACCCCCCGGGACGGGGATGGGAAAGGGGTATGGAGGTGGCGGGGAACGGCGTGGGTCCTTTCCATCTGGGACCGTTGACATCTACGCCTATAGAGTCATCTACCCCGAGCCTCGCCACAAGGGTGAGTGGAGTTGTATCGTAAACTGAGTAGTTGGAAACTAGAGGGCAAAGGGAAACGCCCACTGCGCCAATGTTTTAGGAGTTGAACCGAGATCTTCAGAATGAACCTCGTGGCCAGGATTCCAGAATATCCTTCCAGAAAGGCGGACTATAAATGAGCGATCTCCAAAAATTAAATAGCATCGGGCTTAGTTAGAGACTTCTAGGGCTTGGCGTATCCCTTTACTGCAGCGGTAAAGGGTGTGGTCCCCGACAAAACTGTTTGGATGTTGCCACAAACACAATAAGAGTCTACTTTAGCTTCAGAAAGAAGTTTTAGCGTAATAACACGTTCACCACCACACTAAGCTCCATTGGGTCTAGTTCACCCAAGACTGTTGCCAGCCACAAGCAACCCATTTGTTTTTATGTAGTTTAGGATATAGTGCCTGTTTAATTAAGTAGTTTGTCCACTAACGACTGCTAGTGGGGCTTGAGATTAAATTAAACATCTGGCCATCCCAGATGTGATTATAGAAGTTGACATATCTGAAACCACTAATGTCAATGAATTTAACAACTTTAGGAACATGAGAATCTGTTACTTCACAGCATTTTTAGTGAAAACAATAGAATGTATTCCTTGAGAAATTTGTATTCAGTTGGGAGTTATACAACATGCTAATTCAGAAATAAACAAGCATTTGTTGTGTATGAATTCTGTTCTTACAGTTTATGAATTATACTGGGTAGTTATGGTTTATTCAGTAAAACTTAATTAACTTAATTTATACATTTAACTTATACATAATACATAATATACGTTATACATAATTTAGTATTATGTATAATAAGACTGCTAACTTTTGCTAAGAAGATTAATGGCGAGAGCAACTTTTTCCCCATAAAACTAGAATAGCAGATTAATTTCAAACAGCTCTTCATTTGCCACACCACCTCCAACAAAACCACCTACCAAGACACTTCAATGTCCCTGAGCTCCTTCATTGGTAGCTAGTCTCCAAAAGCCATTATAAACCACAGTGACTAGTCCAGTGATGACGAACCTTTTAGAGACTGAGTGCCCCCAAACCGCCCTGCCCCCCAGCTCTGCCTGCCCTGCCCCCACCCCGTCTCTGCCCCTGCCTGCCCTGCTGCCCTCAGGGCCACCCACTGCCTCCACGGCCCGCTGCACCGCCATGGTGGCCACGCCCTCCGCTCACGCCCCACATCATCTGCATACAACAGGGAGCGAGGGCAGAGTCTTGTCCCCATCCCCTGCCATGTCCTTGGCTGCACTGCTCCGCGTGGGCCACGCTTGGGGGTGACTCTCCTACGGGGGCTGCTGGTGAGGAGGGGGCCGTGGGTGGGGGACGGGGCTGGGGGGATGGCAGGTGTGCCCACAGAGAGGGCTCTGAGTGCTGCCTCTGGCACGTGTGCCATAGGTTCGCCACCACTGGACTAGTCCAAAACCAGGCAAATCACATAGTTATCTTCACAGGACATGCCTATCTGTAGCTAATTTGACTGGTTTATGGCACTCACTCAGATTTTTGGGGTTCTTGTGAGACATTGAAATATAAACTACACAGGCTGAGTGGGCATGATATCCTCAAAATATAATTTTTTAGGTTTGTTGTTCATTGTGTTGTGAACACAGCATAAGCCTGAGAATGATACCATATTAAATTAATGTTTTATTTTGGCGTAATTGGTGTGTACTGTGTATTAATGTACTGTAGTGTATTAATAAGATGTAAGGTTTAGCATATAAGTACCACCTAATGTGTGTGTATGCAGGCATATTCAACACATATATAATCATATAAGGTGAATTTTAAATAAAACATCCTTATCTGAACAACATCTCAAGATTATGTATTATTTTTCTTTTTTTTTGTAATGTTTAGTTTTCCTGGATTTTTTTCTATTTTTCTGCCTAGTCTTTAGTTTATTCAAATATATGTAATACACATACTTGTGTATGTATCCTTTAATAGTTTAAATGTAATTTGTAAGTTTTAATATATTGTTTTATAAACTCAACAAAATTATTTTTTAAAATGGCCTGTGCTTCAACAATAATATTGCACTGAGAGGCAAGCAAAATCTACTGTTTACAAACCATATTTTATGTACAATTAAGAGGAGCTGATAGCCACATTGTAACCGGGTGCAGAGTTTCTCAAAAATAATGGTATCCTGAATCTCTAAAATGATAAATGAAAATGTATATTTCCTTCCACAAAGCTTTAGTAATGAAAATAAAGGGACACAGTGGGAAAAAAGAAACTTAAATATACAGAAGATTAAATTAATGACAAGTACAGCAACTAGTGTTAGAACTGATACAGTAAAGATATCAATGGACACCTTCTTTAGAATCTACTATCAATAGTAGAAGAAACAGCAGTATGTACACACAAAAAGAGTATTGTTGGTTTTGAACCTGCTGGAAAAGACTCCAGAGAATATCAGGGGTAGCCAAGCAAATAAACAAATGGATCATCAAACAAATCAGTCAGAGTTGAGGAATAAATGATCAGTCTCAAATGACCATAATTGGGTTGCATGTGAAGATATAGCTCACTTGAGATGTCTATAATACTGAGGAAGGTGAAAAGAAAAAGGGAAGAAAAGACATGTACAGCAAAGTGGATGGACTCATGTGAATCTGAAGGATCAGATTGGAAATTAGAGAAGTCAAATTTATATGTGAAAAGAAGCTGTTCAAATCACATTATTACTATTGCCAAGTAAACAACATGGACATAATAAATGTAGATAATAGTCATTGACTTCAACTTTACTACTATTAGTACTACTTGAGTTTATGGTGAGGATGGGGGGATTATTGTACTTACAGTGCCTGAAGGAGTGGAACCTCAACTCTTTTCCCACTCTTTGTCCTAGAAGGAGCACTGAATGGATCATAGTCATCATTGCATGTTCCTAGCATTTCTAGTTTAGCAAAAGTGAAGTTATTGCAGATTGGCTTCAAAGAGTTAAAGCTGAGATACAAAAATTTATGTGGTTGTTTTCTAGCCATAGCAGAGATCGGTTTATTCAGTTTCTAGATCTTTACTCAAGCAGGAACTGAGAAAATAGAATATTAAGTGCCTTTTTGTTTTCTTTTAATAAAGCCTTTTGTGTTTAGTTCTTTTATATGTACCTTGCATGCTTCACATTGCAGAATTTAGAAAGTTGCTGAACATTTTTTAAATTTTCATTGACATATGGGGAAGAGAGAAGTGGATGGAAGTAATTGCAGTGTAGAAGCATTTGCTGCAGGTTGTTTGCTAAATGCCTATTCTACAATACACTCTTTAAAAAAACTTGTTTTTTTTTCCAATTTTTTCAGGCTGACTCCTTGTCATCTGAAAATAGTGAAAGTTCAGAAGAAGACTGGCTCATAAAAGTGTGTTGTCCAGGAGCAAGGCATCGATACAGTAAACGAGCTCATGCAAAAAAGGTTATATATTATTATATTATTAATTAACTGTTAATTAAATTAATTAAACATGGTTAAAAATTGCTAAGAGAATAGTGTCTATTTTGAATGCTGGGTAACACAGTAGTTTTAATGTGAAACCTATATATACAGCTATTCAATTGATCCAGGAAAGAATTTTGTGGAAGTTCTTATTCCATTTCTGTTTTTCACTTCCCACCTTAAGTAAATTAATCATATGGCATGAATACTCCACATGTAGAGAAGATGCAGAATTATTTCCTGCTATATTTTCATAATTTGTGACACCAGTTCAGATGGAAGATGAATATACTGTAATATGCAATTTACTTGTGACACCAGTTCAGGATGGAAGATGAATATAATACGCAATGGTACATATTTATGCACATCCAAAAAGTATTATACAGCATCTAAAAACTTTTAGAGACCCATCCCAATTTTGTTGGCAAAAATTAAAACAGTGAAAAAAACTTTTTCCAGTCTAAATTGCAGGACTAAAACATGAGGGCATAGTTAGGATTTCTTAAACAAGAAATGTCTTACTTTACTAAAATTATTTGAATATTATGCATACTTGGGAACATTAAAAACCTAGATTAGAAGAAGAATCCTAGCAACCAGGCAAACACTAGTTACTTCAACAGAAATTTGACTTCATGTTCAGAGGTATAAAACTGAATTTAAGCTGTTTAAGAGACTTTGTTTCCATACTCATTATGTAGAGTTCACAGCCACCCCTCATTTATATGATAAATATTCAATGAACTCTGGGCATAATAGAGGTAAAATTAGCGCCATTTTATTTTATATGATGCATAAATCTTAAAAAGCTTGGACAGCTTTGTCTGGATTATACTTTTTTTGGATCATATTCTCCACATGTTTAATTAGTATAAGAATTATGCTACTTTTTAAATCAACATCAGTTTTCGTAAGTTGAATCTTTTCTTCTGTCAATAGACCATAGTTACCCATTTTGTATGCAACCATTTCCTTGAAACAGGCCTCCTTTTTTATATCATAATAAAATTCTCTCCGTTGCAATTTTTTTCTTCTTTAAACAATTATTTATGATCAAAATGACTTCTAATTAACTCATATTAGATTTAAGCTCTTCCCCTTCCCCTCAGTCCTGCCGTGCTGCCTCATCACAGTTCAGAAGGGTATAAAGAGCATTGGGCATGTATACCTAGAGTACATATTGGGCAGCAGCATTATAGGAAAATGTCATCACATTAGTGACAATGACATGGTAATTCATAGTGCATGGGACAAGGCAGTGGTAAATCATTTCTCTATTTTTATCAAGAAAGTCAGATGTACAGAAAATACAAAATGATTGAGGCTATAGTACCAAATAACGAGTCCCTCAGATTGGATGACACTCAATATTTTATTTA
The DNA here is from genome assembly GCF_016545835.1 of Crotalus tigris. Taxonomy (NCBI): domain Eukaryota; kingdom Metazoa; phylum Chordata; class Lepidosauria; order Squamata; family Viperidae; genus Crotalus; species Crotalus tigris. The sequence continues at coordinate 3,751,100 of NW_024100510.1, forward strand.
TTTATTCAACTTCTGTAGTTGCCCATCTCAATCAAGTGACTCAGGTGGCTTATAGTTCTAAAACTACATAAAATAAAACAATATAATTAAAACAATTGAAGCAATAAATAAAAATATCCAAATAATAAGTACATACTGTATAGCTGCCAAGGTAGTTAACCAACTAACAGTAAAGCCAAGAAATGGCATTGTTAACATATTGCCCAGGTATATAGCCAGGTTTTTAAAGCCTTATGAGGCCAATAGGGTTGAGATAATTCTAATCTCTGAGTGAAGAACATTCCACAAAGTAGGAGCTGTAGCAGAGACAGCCCGTCTTCTAGTTTCTGCCAGTTAACACTTTAGCTGATAGGGTGTGCAGCATGCCCAATCTGATGGAACAAACTTTACAGATAGAAACTCGGGAAAAAATGGTCCCTTGGATAGTCTTCTAATGGAAAAGAGCTGAGAAACATTTTGGAATACTAAAGGTGTTTATGATATGGCTAGATTAAAACCTTTGGGACATCTATTTGGTGATGTTGCTGTACTGGAAAAAAAATGAAGCTGCAAATACAGAATTACAGTAAGAACATGGAACGTAAGAAGCAGGGACAAAGGAAAGCTCAAGGACTGTGAAAGATGAAAGGAAACAATTGCAAAGTGATCTCTTAGGAATCAGCAAATTGAGATGGAGTAGGATTGGGCATTTTTTGTTGGAAGATTACACTTTTTAGTACTGTGGACATGAAAGACAAATAAGGAATGGCATTGTTTTCATAATTAGGAAGAATGTAGCAAGAATAGTATTGGCTACAATGCAATCAATGAGCAAATAATATTGATTAGATTTTATGAACAATCCTTAATATGATGACCATTTAAGTTTATGCTTTAATCACCAATGCAGAAGAAGAGGGAGTTGATGAGTTCTACAATCGTTCAATTTGATATTGATAGAACATGCAAGCAAGATATGCTGCTTGTGATTTGAGACTGGAATGCTATAGCTGGAAACATGAAAGAAGAAAATATAGTTGGCTTAGGAAACTGGAATAAAGCAGGAGATGGACTTATCCATTTCAGCCACTTCAATGATTTCTTCATAGATAATAGTATCTTCAGACAAACAAAGCAATGCATGGACATCAGATGGAGTATATAGAAATCAATTTAATATATTATTGCTAAAAGCAGGTGGAGGAGCTCAGCAGTAGCATTAGAGACATGGAAAGATGCTGACTGGAATAGATCATGAACTGATCGTGTGCAAGCTCTGAGTTAAGCTAAAGAAAAAGTGTAAAGCCAATTAATTTCTACAGCATGATTTGAACATTTGTCCACCATTTTCAAGGGGAACATCAGGAACCATTTTGAAGTCCTCAACCTCACTGAAAGAGAAGCAGAGTAATTATGGAATGAACTTCATGAAATTGTTAAAGATAAATGTGAAAAGAGCCTGTCAAAAATGAAGAAAGAGAAGAAAGCATGTTATGAACCAACTGTGGTAATTGCTAAGAAGAGGAGAGAAGCCAAAGCCAAGAAAGACAAAAATCTCAGGAATTTTACAAAGAGTATCAGAAAGCTGTTTTTTAAAAAAAGAAGTAATATTTCAATAATATCTATAAAGATATTGAAGATTGTAACAGACATGGAAAACAAGTCATTCAAAAGATTTCTGAGTCCAAAAGAAAATTCCAACATTTAATTACTATGCTGAAGGATGCCAAAGGACATTCAAAGGAAGATGGAAGGAGTATACTGAAACATTGTATACTAGAGATGTCAAAATCCAAGAAGATATTCCCTATTTACAGTAATATCTGGTACTAGAAGATGAAGTTTCATCAGCACTCTGGTTATTACCAAGTCAGAAGGCTACAGGAACAAGTATAATATTGATTAAAATATGACAAGCAACAGAAAAAGAATCAGTTTAATCAAGCTATACCAGATAATCTGGAGAACACAGTAGCCACCTCATTGGAAAAGGTCAATCTTTCAATGCCAAAAAAGAAAAAAGAAAACCTAATAGAGTGTGCAAACTATCATACAATATACTAAATTTCTCCTGCTAGCAAAATAATGCTTAAGATCATCCTATGCAGATTAGAGTCACACATAGAAAAACATGTGAGATGTTCCAGATGGCTTTAGAAAAGGTCAAAGAACACAATACTTTATTGCTGATGCATGCTGGATAATTAAGAAAGCCAAAGAAAACCAAAAGGAAATTAATAATGTTGTTCAATTATAGACAGCTTTTAATTATGCTAAAACAGAGAGACTCCAGTTTGGCAAAGGAATGGGATAATGTTGTACCCCCCTTATTTATTCAACCCACATGCTGAATATATATTAAGGGAAGCTTGATTGTAAGAAGATGAGTGGTTTTAAAACTGGAGGAAGAAACATCAGTAACTTGTGCTAAGCTGATGATACTACCTTGATAGCTGAAAATGCAAAGGATCTGCAAGTCTTGCTAAAAGTCCGAGGGATGAAAAAACAACAACAAATTAAACATAAACCTAAAGAATACCAAACTAATAACAGGTTGAATAACCAGTCTTAGAATTGCCATATTGAAATGGTAACTAGCTTTTGCTTTTTAGGATTAATCATCAACAATAAAAGTACAAGCAATCAAGAAATGTGCCACACTAACATTTGATTCAGCAGTCAGGAAGGTTTTGGAAACCTTCAAATGTCATGATGGGATCTATAAAGATCATCATGCATGCCATGGTATTCCCTTTGACACTCCATGGAAGCAAAAATTGGACTTCAAAAGAGCAGGATAGAAAGAGTATGCTTTTGAACTTTGATGCTGGACAGGACCTCTAGGATTACTGTTGACAGCCAAGAAAAACTAATGGGTGATCAAATAAATAAATAAATACATCAAGCAACCAACCAACTCAGAGTTCTCACTTGAGTCACAAATGACCAAGCTCAAATTATCCTATTTAGGACATAGTGTGTGAACTATAATGCTAGAAAAGATGGATATTATTGATGAAAAGTGAGATTTTATATAAAAGTGAGATTTTATATAAAATTATCCAACATATAGAAGGACACATTTTACTAACGAACAATCAATATTATTTATGCAAAATGTAACTAATTGACTTTCTTGCTTTTTCCTTAAAAATGTTTTGCTTCTCATCCAAGAAGCTTCTTCATTTCTGAACAGCCATGACTTGGATGGTTGAGAATCTCCATAGACATAAAGTAATGTCAGAAAATACTAATAAAATATTTTGAACTTTTATAGCTGTCCTTCATTTATTATTGTATTTTGCTATTTTTTTTTTCAAAAATAGGAGTCAAATAAAAGTTAGTGACTCTTGTTGGTGTTCTTCTGGAGATAAATAATACAAACATGGAACATGGAAGTGCATACCAATCTTATTTAATAGAAAGTTTATATTCACATACCCTTGTGAAAGTAAATTATTTGTAAAGAATGTATTTGTTCAAAACTGTTTAACCTTTAATAAGAAAAAGGAAATCAAGTATATAAATAAGTTATGCAGTCTACATTTTTAAATACAGATATTCCTCAATTTATGACCATAATTGGGATGGGAAAATTCATCGTTAAGATGAGAATTGTTAAGTGACATCACGTGACTACACCCAATTTTATGATCTTTTTTGCCATGGCTGTTAAGTGAATCACCCTGGTCATTAAGCAAGACATTTCTTAGTATAACTGTAGTTCTTTGAACATATAAAACTACTATGAAAATCTTATATAGTAATGTTTTACTGTCTTTAATGCTAATTATAGAGTTATGATAAAGATAGAAAAAATGTATTTAGAGAAGTTATCTTACTAGAAAAATTCTTAAAAATATGGTTTATAAGGGTCCTTTAAGAAAACAGAAAATTAGAATTTAAAATCAATATGGCTAATCTTGATCTAATCTGATCTTGGATTGTATTGTTTTAGTTAGATTGATATCTCCATATAAGTATAGAATTAATGTCTTTCCCTAATTTAACAGAGCATATCATCACGGTCCACAAAAACTGGAGACTCAAGCATTCTAGATAAAAAAGATGACTTCACAGAGAAAACAGAATTGACACCTACTACATCTTACCAGGTATATGGATTAAACATTTTATTTCAGATCTCAAAGTAACTATCTTGGGGGAAAAAAACTTTACCAGTACAATGGAGTGAGACATTGCTTAACTTATATAAATCAAAGATTTCAGGCTATCTTAATGGATTTTTAACATATTACAATATAGGTAGTCTTTGGGTTACTACCATTCGTTCAAAGCTATTTAAAGTTACGATTGTAGTGACTGGTTGGTATTTATTATGGGCCTCATAGTTCTGGCAATTGCATTGTCACCGTCATACAATTTTGCAGTTGGCAAGATCATGTGATCATTATTTCGAATATTCATTGCTGGGCTTCCTACAAACAAAACCAATGGGGAAGATGATATGAGGTCCCTGTTTAATAACACCACGCTTCTCACTTAACAATGGCGTGGAATTGCAAGAATTAGTATCACTAAGCAGTGTGGTCATGTGACATCACAGTTTATACCATGTCATTTAGTAATTGGCAATTCTGGTCCCAATTGCCATTATAAGCCTATAGTTAATTGATGAGGTTCTTACAATCTATCTCATGTAACTGCCTCTAACATATAACCAACCATTTTTAAAATGCTCATTTGCAGTGATAAAAAAACTTTTTTTCTTTCAATAAAATCTGTTGTTTAATAATAGCATGCTGTTTAAATTTCATCTGCCACATTTGGGAAAAAAATATAGCCACCCTCAAAGACATTTCAAAAATAATTATTTTATAGAAAAATGCCTTTTCCTGTTGAATAAATGCCATTTATATAGTTATTTTTTTCTGATTTCTTACCTCAGTGTTAATAGCTCTTGTATTAGCTTTCAACATATTTTTCCAATTTTTTTTTAGTAGACCATATCATTTTATAATGTATCACAATACTAGTTATGACATAACACTAGAAAAGTTCTTTCTGTGCACATCAACATTCTGGTAACCCACACCATTTATTTGCAGTGAGTTACTGGAAGTTGATAAGTTTGGTAACCTTTGTATGAAACTATAGAGAGCCAGTATACTTCTTAAATCTGCTGAACATTATTTTCTGAGAACACAAAGCAACAAACACAACCTATTTTAACATTCTAATATTAGGACTATACAAGAGTGCCAAGGCAGGAGAGTACAGACTTAGAGTGGCTGATAAGACTTCGTTGCCCAAGAGCTCAAATGGAACAATTGATGCCAGATCTGAAGCAAGTAAGTTTGGATGTGAATATGTCAATATTTTACAATGTAATATTATCATATAAGTATTTACTATTTTTTAATATGTAATATTATCATATAAGTATTTTACTATTTATAACAGTAAAAGAAGAGTTTCATCTTAGTCATGTTTTTAAAAATCTAGTTAATAATCATAAAAGTTCTAATATATGATATTAATATTTCTAATACATATGTTATCATTTTAAATGAAATACATTTTCATTTTTAAATGGTCTTCCTCTTCCTAATCAATTCATTCATATTTGTGTTTTGTAATTTGATCCTCATTCATTTTCTCTATGACCAAATTATGTCAACATATAGTACTTTTTTCATTACTGTCCTTTGCTTTTATATTCAGTCAACATTCATTCAGCATCCTTTCATTCTTAATCCTGCCTTGTCTTTCCTTATCACATGGATTTCTCAAATTATTCCTACTACATTCGATTTACTTTTATCTCTCCTTGACATATTGACTCTCATTTCCTTAAAACAAAGTGGGCACAACTTCTTTGACAAACATTCATCCAAACCATATGCAATCCACTACAAGCTTTCTATTTCTATTTAAACATCCATTTTCTCCTTTTCTTTCTATTAAGGCATACAAATTCATTCCTTTGCTATAATTTTTCCCATTCTATTATAATTTGCAGTTGTTAATTCATTGATTCTTGATATACTAATTTTCAGATCTGTGTTTTCAGTGTATATTACTGTTTATCTGACATTCACTGCAAAGCATTTGGTCCTTAACCAATAAAATGTCATTTTCTGCATAATAAAAATATGTGCATGTTCACATCCCTCCAACCAAAATACCTTTAATACCACCGCAAACATTCCTTATACATTTGTCTATAAATATATTAAGCAACTAAGACGTCCTCACCCATCTCTGTCTTACTCCTTGCTCAGTATTCAAGTACATGCTGAGTATTTCATTTATTTTTATTCTTGCTTTTCTTCCATTATAAGCAGGAATTATTTGATTATCCACATATGCTGCTTTTCATTTTAAGGATTTTTTTAAAAAAAGATCTATGAGAGAAATTAAATAGAACCCACAATGTATTGTAGTTTCCTAATTTAGACTAATATTGTGATATACTGTGATATCCTTTGTATAGTTAAGTTTGATTTTTTGGTAGCTAAAAGTTTTGTTCATTCACTTGGTTTCTTTTTATTTTTCAAATAAGTCTTTTCCAGGAGTTACTAGATTCCTGAGTAAATCGCAGAGCAAGGTTTGCGGAGCTAGTCAATCTGAAAAAACAAAAACTTCAGAGAGTTGGCTAACACAGAAGCACTTGTCCATTGCACAGGTACCAATGTATTGGGGGCACTGAATAGAGGCAAAAACCAATAACTGGCAATGTTTTGCTACCTCATAGCAAAGTGCACATTTCAAAAGGCCTTAGAAGGCAAGTGATCCATTTTTTTGAGTTCCATGCAGTTTATTGAATGTGTTTGTTGGAGATTAGAACAAATTGAATTCCTGTCTGCTCTTACCACAAAAGGGTTGTAACATAATCAAAATGCAACCAGTCTCTTTCTCATACTGTGGTTGCATTTTGATTATCTTACAACACTTTTTAAATTACGTGATTGATTTGAATATATATATATATATATAAGCCTGAAAGTAAGATTTAACAGATCAATTCTAGCATGCAGATCCACAGATGGCAAGGAGGTGGACATGGCCTACGTCTCTACAGAAAGGAACTTTGCTTGTGATAGGATATGTATTTCACAGAGACCCCAATGAAACGCTTAATGTGGAATGCTTCATCACTTCTTCCTAATATGGGTTTGCCTCAGCAACAGATCCCCCAATGGACAGCTGAAGATGCTTTCCTTCTTTGTCATAGACAATAATAAAAGACCCAGTAATGGGCTCCTCCCACTCATAGCCTTTCATAGATCACTTGGTTAATCTGCTTCCAATAATTATTTGCTCTGAATAGTAGCCATCAAGCTCCTATTCACCCTTTCTAGTTTTTTCAATACTGCCCTCAATGTCCTCAACTCACAATCAAAACTAAGATTAGTCCGTTTGGCTTTTTGAAGAAAAGCGATGATGACTTTTTCTCAGTTTGATCTTTAGAGTTGTAGACTGGTTTTCATATTGTTTTAATATTAAATACTGTTTTAAATATTTAATTTAAGCATTTCAACATGAATATTGTTTAATCAGTTTAGATTTAATATCGGTGATAAATATAGAAAATTGTATATTATTAATAAAAAGTAAGGAGAACAGTTATATTGAGGCAGATTTTCTAATTGTTACCTTATCTTTACATATGTAAAGCATAATAGAGTATTTAATTGTTCTCTGGAGAAATACTGAATTTACGTTTACGACAACACATTATTAAAACTTTTATTGCAAAACCTATGAATATTATATTTATTCCAAATTATTTCAGGGATCTTAAAGCATTTTAAACTGTCATCTCCAATCATCAAAATCAAATCTTCTTCTAAATTTTTCTACAGTTCAGGTAGTAACAATAATGGCATCTGTCATCACTTTCATTATACTGAAATTCAAAATCCACTTAGGGATCTAATCCATCTGTGCTTCTTCAGATACTTATTTTTAATTAGATTTCAATCCCTCTTTTCTTTTAGGAGTACAAGGCAGTATATATCATTTTTCCCCTGCAGCAACAACCATATAATTCAGCCCATTGGTTGGGCTGAAAGACAAATCTAGTGAGCTGCTGTAGTTGAAGGTGGATTTGAATCTGGGACTCATGTTATGTTCCCAGTCTAATATCTTAACCACTAGACCACACTGGATCTCTGAAAAACTAGCCTGATCTGTGTGTTGGTTCTTGTGACTTGTAGTGGATCAACATCTGAAGAAATACAGTTTGCCATCCTTATGATATAGTAACATCATTGATGTACCAACTTAAATTTCAAATAAGGCTTTTCATGTAATTTTATTTTGCGTTTCTTCTCAGTGGCATGGAATTCATTGTATCTTATAGAGCTGATCTGGTTATAAAATTAGTTTTCATAAGTATGTTTAATATAGTAGTTCTCTTTCACAGATTTTACTGATATTTTATTAGGCTTTAGTTAATGAAAGCCAGGATGTTATTGGTCCCATTCAATTGCTGCTGGAAAAAGAAAGCTGCTTTATAAGGGTAAGAAATAAACATTGCTTGCAATGTAACTTTCTGACTATTGAGAAAGATATAAAAATACGTGGACCAGAAATCCATACCTGTGACCCTCATTCATGAAGAGAAGATCTTGTTTTTTGACTTTTGAAATCTTATTGTCAAATAACAATTTTCTATAAAAATAAGGAATAAAAACATCAGTGTTAAGTCTCCCCCTGCCCCCACTATTTGTCCTTTCTTGACAAAAATCACACAAATGAAAAAGTTTGTAAAAGATCTTGTTCCTAGTCATTTAAAAAAAATTGTGTGGTGTTATCTCCTCAGAGGCCGCCAAAGCCCAGGGCCTCCCAGCCCCGTTCCCCTCTGTTGAGCTCTGCAGCTGTGGTCTCTAGGTTTTAGTAAAGTGTCTCTTCTAGCAGAAGCTCATGCGAAGTGAGGAGGTGGCAGGCTCTTGTCGTCAAAAAAGGGGCTTCCAGGAACAAAGATGACCAGCCTCTAGCCCCAGTAGTCAATGCTATGGTGGTATCTAACAGCCCCTGGCTGTCATAGCAGCAATAGTCAGTGATTCCCCAGCGGCCGTTTGGAAACAAGTGGGGTGGGGAAAAGCCCCGGCTCCAGGCAGCAGTAGAAACACGAACAAAGGTAGTCAGCATGCTGCAGTAACAGCTCGTCTGTCTCCCCCCCCCCCCAGGGCAACTCCCCACAATGTCTAAAACTTGCACAAGCAGCGATAATCACAGTTTGGATGGCCTCCAGTCTTCACAGCAGTGATGACCAGCCTCTCCTTCTCTTCTGTTGTTGCTTGCAGTCTCAGGTCTCGTCGGTGTCAAACCCTTCCCCCCTTATCCTTTATTATTAAAATCTGAAGTTAGCAACCCCAGTAACTTTCTCTCTCCTCCCACTCTCTCTTGCCTCCGCTTGGGATACCCCCCTTGCGAAAGAAAGCAATAAAATTCCACCCTCTCACGCTCTCCTCCCCCTCTCCTTCACAGGAAGGGATCAACTTAAAACCTCCAACCCCTCTGTCTTCACCTGGCCTCTTTCCGACAAGCAGCAACAACTCCTCCTCTGTCCTTTCCTCCCTTCCTTTTCTTTCCTTCCTCCTAATCCACGCTTGCCTCACGCCCCAAACCACCAGCAGCTGTCCAAGCCTCCCTCCCCCCCCAGTAAAGCTCCTGCAAAGACTTTCAGCCAGCCCCGCTACAGTTGTTATAAGCTTAAATTTTCAGTACTGAAGTGTCTTTTACATCTGATCTTTTACTTTTCAGCTATAAGTCTAAGATAGCTTTCCCAAGGAATAGTGGTGTGTTGCTGATCATTCTGGCTTGCAGTGCAGTTTGCCGTTGTAGAGCATCACATCTGGAGGGTTTTAAATTAGGGAAGGATGATGTAGATTTTATAACTATTAAGTTATTATTTAGGTTAATTAAAGCTTGCGAGCTTGTTTTAAAAAGAAAAGGGGGGAAAATGGATGGATAAAAATTGGGTAAAAATAAAAAAAAAGATGGGTACTGGAGTTATCTATGACCCCCTCTTTGCCCCAATGCCAAGATACTTTCTTTACTGTTAGTCAAGGACATTTTTCTCCCAACAAAATCTCCTTCCTAATTCCAATCTACTTCTGAGTCAAGGTAATCCAGCAGTAAAGTGGGGTTTTCCACTGGAAAACAATATAACCTCCTATGCAAACATCCTGATTCTTATGGAAGAGGAGCCAGAAGGAGATCAGTGATCTGTGAGGTTTATGCAGGACTGCCGCCTCCTAGTCAGCATGGGGCTTGGCATTTCTCTGGTTGGTGTATTGATATTAGAGAAAGCAAAATTTGCCTGAAAACCAAAGGGACTGTTTTGTCTAGGAAATACCAGTTTCATAGAAGATGTTCCATGAGGTTGATATTCCTGTTTGTATCCACAAGAAGTTAACCTCATTGTTTGTCCTCATTCTGGACCCTACATTTGCATCCTGTTATCAACATGCAACACTACTGTTGCTTCTCCAAACAGCTTCTCTGATCCATGAAGGAAAACACATCACTAGTGGTGAGATGAAAAGTCCAATCTTGATATCTATCATTCAATAGATATATTTTTATGACACTTTTATCTAGGAAAGCCATCTGTCTGCATTGTCCTCTCTGTATTACTTATTTATTTATTTGTATTCTGCCCCTATTATTTTTTTCAAATAACTCTGATATTTTTCCTCCTCCTGTTTTCTACTCAACAGCCCTGTGAGTTGAGTTAGGCTGTCAGAGAGTGACTGGCCCCAAGGCTACCCAGCTGGATTTCATGGCTACTTTCTCCTGCTTTCTAGTTTGGTGCCTTAACCACTAGATTCTGTTTTTATTTATTTATTTATTTATTTATTTATTATTTTTATTATTTCCCTTTGAGATAGATTAGTCTTAGCTTTTCCAAATTTACCTTGACATAGCTAGTAGTGGTCACATAAGTCTTTAGTATTAGAGATTATGAGAGCTAGTTTGGTATAGTGATTAAAAATTCCGGGCTAGAAACCAGGAGACTAAGTTCCAGTCCTGCCTTAGGCCCAAAGCCAGCTGGGTGACCTTGGCCCAGTCATTTTTTCTCAGCTTCTGAAACACCTTGTCAAGATAACTGCAGGGACCTATCTAGGCAGTCTTCAAGAATTGGACATGATTGAATGAAGTAAATATATATTACATATTTCAAGTTAGATTTCATATTCAAACAGTTGAAGATGAATTGTGTTTCTAGGGTTGTAACCAGGGAATACAATGCGTAATTTTGAGAAATATTAAACATAGGAGTGGGAAATCTGTAGCCCTGCAGAAACTGCTGAAATACAGTTCCCAGGAGCAACAGCTAACATGCCAACAACACCTGTAGTGCTACAGATCACCTATCTCAAGTAGCCCCAAGAATAATCTCATATTTATTTGATTTTTTTTTAATTATGACAAATGGCAACCTTATCTAAAAAAAAAAAGAGAAAGGTGAGAAAAGTTAGAATCTCATAGGTATATCAACAGCCATTAACACTAAATATAGTAGAGGTTTGATTGATAATCTATATGTTTTATATCCCTTAAATAGTTTAATACAGTATACTAGTATTTCTTGTCAAGGTAAATATAACATGATTTTAGTTAAGAAGACTCAAGCCTGTACCTGGCTTCTTTATATACTGTATATAAAAAGTCCAACAGATAAATTATATATTTGTAGCAAATAAGATGTAATCTACATATTCAAGTATCACATAATTGATTTCCTGTGGCAATCACATGAAATTGCAGTGGCTTGTAGGCACTAGCAATACATATTTTATATATGCAAGTGTTGTCTTTGGGAGAATGTTATAATGTGTGAAGTATTTATTAATTACTAGTGTTTCTCAATTTCTATGATTTATACTGTTAGCTTTGTTTTAAAAGTCCACGATTTATTTATTCAAAACTACCTTTCTTAATAATAGTTTCTCTGTTAATTAGGAAGTAGACAGGTATTTGAAGCACAATGATTTCTTAGCTCTAAGGAGAAGGGAAATGCTGTACAAGAAATGGTTTGAAAGTGTTTCAAGACCTCTGCTTCAGAAAATTCAGGACAAAGTTGACAACCAGTCAAGCAAAGAAATAGAAGAGAGGAAGCGAAAACAGCTCTCCCTTTATCTAAACTATTGTAATGAGAAGGTATCCAAAAAAAAAAAAAGGTGTTATTACTACAAGACATTGGGAAGATGTTTGCAAAACGTTTGGATTTCTGATTTGGATGAAAATGGAAATTATTACTAGCTCTTTATAAAGTTATATTTATTTTAATAGCAACGTGTGAGGGAAAATGTGTTGTTTATTGTGCCAGTTTAGAATAACAATTAGAATTTCATTTATTTTATGTTTTTAATTTCAGTAAATAGAGCAGTGGTGGCAGACCTTTTGGCTTAGGTGTCAAAATTGGGAAAATGCCTACCTTGACTTTTCTGGTGTGTCAATCAAAAAGAAACAATTCTCTATCTCCCCTGACCCCATCTAGGCTACACTCAAAAGTGGCACATTTGAGGCTGGGAAGCAGAGGCCTTGGCCTCACGTTCAGCCCTAATGCCATTGCTGCCACTCAAAAAGGCCACCGTGCACCATTCCCCAAGGACATAAGCCTTGGCATAATTGTTCCCACTATGTGGCACTCCCCAGGATCTGCTGCATGCTGCTTATCTTCAAGTGGTGCTCTCTTTCTGTTGACGGGCCCCTGCAGCCTATCTGAGGCTGCTCCAAGTTGCAAAAGGCCTTCATTCTTGAAGCAACTTTGGAGAATGCTCTTCCATGGACTCTACAGCCTCTGGAAACTGTAAAAACACACTTCCTTCTCATACAATTTTCAGACACTCTGGGAGCTGTATGAGAGCACAGCCCTTTTGTAAGACTTGAAGGATTTAGAATCCATGTGAGAGCACACCTCATTCTCATTCAGCCTCCACAGCCTCTAAATTTCTGCAAGAATGGGGCATGCTTTCGAGAATTATTGTTGTCAGCTGTTGGTGAAGCCAAAAGATCATGATGTGTCAATGATACACATGTTGTAGGTTCACCATCGCTGAAATGCATCTAAGACAACTTGGAACGGCCAGCTCAGTGCAGCCAGCTCATGGCCAGCTTGCCACCACTAAGTAACCTCAGCTAACTCACTGCTGTCAAGTTGCCACAGGATAACTCCACACGGCCAACTCACTGTGGGGACAACTTGCTGCAGATGGATGGAGGGAGAGCTAAGTGGGTGGGCAAGCAACCGGGTGGGCAGAGCATAGAGTGGCAATGGAGGCTGGGGGGGGGGGTGTCCCATTTTGACACTCCCTGCTGCCACTGCCATCACACTGAGCTGCACGCCGAAGAGGCTGGGGACAGTGGCAGCGGAAGGGTGTGTGTGTGTATGTATGTGTGAGAAAATGGGGTGCTACCAGCCTCCATTGCCACCCATCCCACCCATTGCTGCCACCACCATCCCTGGTCTCTTTGGCTCAGAGGGTGGCAGCAGCGGCAGGGAATGGGAAAATGGGAAGCTCCAGGCCACGACTCTGTGCTCTGCCCACCTGCTCGCTTGCTCACCCACCTACCCAATATACTCTTCCTCTGGCTGCCCAAGGGGAATTGTCTCCATGGCAAGGTGGCCCTGTGGAGTTGTCCTATTGTGACTTGGCAGTGGTGAGTTGGCCTAAGCGACTTGGTGGTTCTCAGATGGCCACATTGAGCTGGCTGCATCGAGTTATCCAATTCCACACTGAAACAGAATAACATGCTGCTTGTTTAAAGTGAGGCATAGATCATTGGAAATGGAGGAAATGAGGCCTGCACAGAGAGGGTCATTGTATATAATATATTCTGAGAATTCACTGAGCTCTGGTGATGCCTTCATGTAAAACACCTTCAGCATTACCTGGGTTGAATAGACAAATGTAGGACCAACTAATCAAAAGGACGTTTTCTTGTGAACAGAAGATGATTTGGTTTTATTTTGTCACTTAGAGTGCAACAAGGAGCCTGTGTGCAGGAACATAACAATGCAAACAGTAAAGTTTGGCAGCCTGTCCTCGTCTTTCACTTATTTTGGTACCATAATGATGAAAATCCTGGCCCTTAATAGTTGCCTATTTCTTGTCAGTTGCTGCACTTCAGGGTGACTCTGGGACTCTCTGCTATGTTTCATTTTTTTCTGTAGATGGGTGGAAAATAAAAAGGGGAAGGGAAAAATATATTTTTTCCTCTATAAGATCTGTTTTAGAGAAAAACAATTACTTCCTCTGATACATATTGTAATGTATTTTAGTCAAGTTACTAATTTCCTTTTGGGTTCATTAAGGTGGATGGTTTATTTTTTTTCTTGAAATAATCTCTATGCCAAAGACTTTATATGCCAAGCTGTGAAAATGTAGTGGCAAGATTAGTGTGAAGGCAGCCATCTACAGTATCTGTGAAAAGAAGACAAGCTGCCTGCTTATAAGAAAAGACAAGGGAGCATAACTTGCAGAGCAAACCCAGAGGGATTATTCACTCTAATCCACAACATCAATGAAGTGCATGGAACTCATAACTGAAGAATGGGGGGAAAAGACCAGTTATAAGACTTGAATCAGTAGATACAGAAAGTTGCATTTAAGTTGCCCTCATGGACTCATTGCCGAGCTTTGAACATAAAGTACAAAGTTAACAACCATTTGTTTAGTGACTGAAGTTATAACAGCACTGAAAAAAGTGACTTAAGACCATTTTTCACACTTATGACTGTTGCATCATCCCCATGATCATGTGATCAAAATTCGGATGCTTGGCATGTATTTATGACGGTTGCAGTGTCCGGGGATCACCTGATCACCTTAAAATTAACCTTAAGAGCAAGGTCAATGGGGAAGCCAGATTCACTTAATAACTGGAGTGATTCACTTAACACTTTGTGGCAAGAAAGTAAAATGGGGCAAACGCACTTAACAACTGCCTTGCTTAGCAATTTATCAATTTTAGGCTCGTTGTGGTCATAAAAGTCAAAATCAGTCAGGTTATTTTACTTGCTGCAGTTAATGGGTATTTTTCAAGTTGTATATAAACTACATAGCAGCGGATTCGAGTCAAGGATTGCCTGTCCTGCTGCTCTTCATCTTCTCTTCATCTTCTCTTGTGGAGGGAAGGCTTGTGGCAAGGGTGAAAAGGGGCTCTTAAATTCACAGATGTTTATTCTTGAACATCTTATTTTAGGAATGAATCAAGAATTCAAAGGGGGTTTCTTACATATAGCATCGGACAATCTCTGCTTGAATTCTTGCAAGGAGAATTACATAACTATAGGCAATTGCATCAAGAGACCTTGTCTTCTCTTCCCATTTCCTAAAGTCTTTACTGACTTTTAGAATATATATAAGACTCTATCTTAGAGAAACGGGATGAAACAGCTGGTGGAACATTCTGTGAAAGATGTGTGTGTTGGAATGCTTTGGCTATTTCAGTTGGGTAACACAGGCCAATCTTTTCTACCATTGTGGAACAAATGACACGTCATTAAAGGTTATGAACTTTGTAGTTAACTGAATGATCCCTGCTAACTAAATATATTTCTGGCTTCTATTTCTTTCCCAATATGATCCTCTTCCCCCGGTAATTAGGACTTCAGATTTTTTTCAATTGGAGGGCTGACATCAATCAATTTTGAGCTTCATAGTAAAATTCCCAGGGAATTTGACCTGGGAGAATACTCCTCAATACAATCAATATAAGTAACCATAGTTATTTCTATTCTTGGTTTATTTGCTTCAGACGTGATAGTTATTGAAAATATCACATATATACAAATGTGTAAGTGTGTGTGTATACTTGGCTGATCTCCGTTTATGTATGCAGTATATATAAATGCAGACCACATATTAGACTTCTGCTTTATTTGGGTTCCTGATTTGCTATATTTATTGTCCAGAAATGTTTGGATAAATTATTATTTCTATCCATCACGTACAGTCTCAAAGGCAGTATCAGTGAGTAAATTTAATACCTTCATTTTAAAAGAGAGATAGAAAAATCCTCAAAAGGCAAAAATAGAGATTTGCAAGTATGAAAAATGATTATGATAAATGATTATAAAGTGTGTACCATTTCTATATATGTGCATCATAATTAACACGTGATTGAATTTGCATATAAAACTGCATTCTGTCATTTTAAAGTTTATTTGTTATTTCAGTCTTACTTAACTGCCATTGACAGTAAGAAAGAATGAAACTTGTCTTTGACTTTCTGTTATTATCTAGTATATTTTAACATTCTATGCTTTTCTGCTCATATATTTGTTTTCTGCTTTCCTTGTATTTTTCCTTCTACTAGGCTTCTTCTGCTCCAGGATCCTCCGTCTCATTATGTGTGCTCCTTCCTCCATTTCATCCACTTTTTGAGTCCCAGAGTCCTCCCTATAGTTCCTATTTCCCTTCTTTTCTTCCTCCATTTCCCTTCTCTCTCCTTTCCATTTCTCCATCTGCCTCCCCTCCAATTATCGTTCTCCCCTCAGTCTTACTTCCTCCTTCTGTTCCATCTCATTTCTTTCATTTGCTTCCTCCATTTCCCCCTTATCTTCATTCACCTTCTATTTTTTTCCCTTCACCCTTCCTACAGCTGTCCCCCACAGAACTGGTCAGTTCTCCAAATGCTTTGCCATCTCTCCCAAAATATATAATTCCCCCTGTCTCATCTCCTGTCCTTCAATCATCTTCTCCTTCAGCCACGGATACTTCTTTGGCCTCACAAAATCCTCCAGAATCCGAATCAAAATATGGTCATGACTTCAGTGCTTATCATTCCCATAACCCTTTCTTCCTCCCCGTACTTCCACCTATCCAGTCTCAGAGGAGGTATCAAGCCCGGCAGAAGAATACTGACAGTGTTAAATATCCCTGAAGACAGAAGATGCTTTGGGTTTCTTCAGCGCTCTGGCCCATAAATAAAAGCCACTTTTCTACGGTAGACCAGATTCAAATGTTTGTGGTTGTAATGCTTCCCAAATGTACAATGAAAATGACTGACGACTTAGGAGAAAGTTCTTCAGGAATCATTGCTAATTGTATTTTAAGCACCATGCAGTGAAGAAAAAGAACTAAGACATTGTGTAATTATGGATTTTATGTATTGTCTGCCCACATAATATTATTATTTTCCTTAATGTTTGTAATAGGTATATCATACACACTCTTTGAAGCAGGAATATATGCTATATTTTTTGTTTGGTGCAATATATTTCTTGCAAATCTATATTGAGCGTAACATAAAATTTTTACCAGGGATTAAAGGTACTCAGCTGTATGGGAAAGTTCATCAGTGCCAATGGCTTCAAAGTCATTTATAATGTAAATATACTGTATAATAGGCAAAAAAAATATATGAGGCTGTGCATAAAAATTCATTTGAAATGTGGCCTACATCTTACTCTAAAATTAAACCATCATTCCCCAATTTATGTGTTGTATTTAAATTCATTTCAAAAGCTTGCTTTGTCATGGTAACTTTCTTCTTTTTCAGAATAAGAAGTTAAGCTTTGCCTTATTAGTATCAGAACTATGGCATATATGAAGGGAAAGATTAAACGCTTCCTTCACATTTATTTATCTGCTGAAAATACCCCTGCTGTAAACAAAGACATATATTTTGTTTTTGTTTGAAACCATTTTCTGCAGTGTAGCAGAAATGACAGGAAGAAAGGATGGAGAGGAAATGGTTAACCTCCCTCCCTCCCCGTTGGTTGCAATGCACATTAAAATCCATGAAGCTCCTTTTTCAGGAGGGGAAAGGTCTCTAGTGATTAAAATAAAGCCCTCTAAAAATATGCTTTGTGGAAAGTGTAATTTGGTCCTTACTGTCTTGAATAACTAAAATTTCTTCTAAAAAGGTCCATTAATTTATAGGTAAAGGGCAATTGCCGTCTCAAAATGTCAACCTTGGTAATGCTGAAAAAGTGTTGGGTCTTCATTTAATACAGTTTGTATAGTAACTGAAATACTTGGTTTTTGTATTGGCTTGAATGAATTCACTTTCATATAAAGTGGATAAAAATATCCTGATTCAGTGGTGTTGATTCACATGGGTGATAAAAATAAACTCATTTTATTGTAAGAAGATGTTATGAAAATTGGGACTATAAGAGTAATTTGTGTAAGATATTTGTATTAGATGTTATTTAAGCTATCAAACAGGAAATATTTACTGTCTACTCTGAAGTAATAATATGTGATGGCCATAGGTTCACCGAGTGCTCTTTCTGCTCACTCAGGGAGGTGCATTTTTAGAAAGTTATAGTCCGTCATCTTATGATCCTTTCTTCCTGAAGACTTCTCCAGATTTGTGGAAGGTGAGAGAGACTGTGCATTCCCATTTTCCTGATGAGCTCCTATTGACTTTCTTAGACTTCTGTGAAAGACGGGCTTGGGTTAGAGATTTTAAAAGAAGAGGTGGAAAATACCTCACAGGTATTTGTAGGTAGTTGTGGTATTGGCTTCCTGGCTACTGAAATTTAAATAAAGACACTTCATGGCAGAGCTGGCCTTGCCTTTCCTGTGAGGATTCTCACCTTTCCCCCTTCCCAAGTTTAGAGCATGTGCAGTTTTTGTAGTTTCCAGTTTCTAGTTGCTTAAATAGAATGGATTTGTAATTTCTAAGAACATAGAAGGGAAGAACCATGAAGACAAAAGAAAGTATTATACACATTCGAAATGGATATTGCTTATTACTGCTGGAGCATAATTTACATAGTCTTATAGAGTAATTAGAGAATAACACATTGCACAACTAGTTTCATCTTGTTTGCCTCTCTTTGTGGAAGTCTTTTAAATGATGGTGAAAATAAAGTGATAAAATATTCAAGGTAATGCTCACATCATACATAAAAGATTAATTGGTGTAGTTACTCTTATATTATAGATTAGGGAGTGAAATTAGAAAATGTTGGCTTGCTGAATGCTACCCAAGATGTTTCTGGTTGAGCTGAAGATGGAGCAGTCAGTCAGAGGGTTTATCTAGTACCTGACTCAGCTGCATTGGCCGGAAACCAGATCTTTTTCAGGGAGCCCTTTATTTGGCTATGCCCAAGAATAGGAGGACAGAAATTCAGTATCTAAACTTCACCAGTTGTGAACCAAGTAGGTTTGATATCTTTTTGCAGAGCAACATGACTGCACTTTTCTTTCAAGGTTCAGTGTGGAAGCTTCTAAATGCTCCTTGATGTATATAGCAACTGAACTACAGGTAGTTCTCAACTTAAAACAGTTAATTTAGTGATCATTTGAAGTTACAATGGCACTGAAAAAAGGAATTTATGACCGTTTTTCACACGACCACTGCAGCATCCCCATGGTCATGTGATCAAAATTCAGACACTTGGCAGCTGACTTGTTGCAGTGTCCCAGGATCATGTGATCACCATTTGCGACCTTCTGACACGCAAAGTCAATGAAGAAGCCAGATTCACTTTACAACTGTGTTAGTAACTTAACTGCAGTGATGCACTTAATAACTGTGGAAAGAAAGCTTGTAAAGCTTGTAAAATAGAGCGAACTCACTTAACGACCATCTTAGCAACAGAAAGTTTGGGCTCAATTGTCATAAATCGAGGATTATTGGTATAGATCTGACTAATTTGATGTTATGAAGTATTAAAATATTAATACTAGCTATTTTCTCCCTCTAGGCATCCGTTCCTCCTTTACGTGACCCCTTGTTAAAGGAAGTAGAAGGAAGATACATCGAAGCCAGCATTATGCAGCAATGTGAAACAGGTTCTGTAATATTTCTGTTTGCATCTGATATTCTTCAGGTTTAATGTCTCTTTAGAGACCAGGCTTTGAATTATTCTTTCATCTTTCCCTTTTGCATTAATCTTAAAATAGCATGACAATTTGAAAATATTGGAAACCATTTCCACGATGTGATATATACAGCAAATGATATGTCTGTAACTTGGGGTTGGGGGGAAGATTGGATTTAGCTGAATACTATACAGGTTTTGTTTTTTCATCAGAAAGTTTGCCTAATGAGGAGAAAAAAACCTTTTTTCTATATGCATTACAACTTTCTACAGGAAAATTATATTCCTCTAAAGATGTTCATGAACTACATAAGACTGAGTTACCACCACTTCCTTTGGGTCGGCAACTTATGAACCCCATAGATTGGCTGAAAATTCCATTCCAGTATGTGGAAAGTGATGTCCGTCAAAAAAGCCGGTAAAGTTTGAGAAACCTTTACATTTTAAAATTCATTCTCTGTTGAATAGCATCAGATATAAAAGTTGATTATGAAGGGTATAATGATGACATTCTGTGAACCCTTTGGAACACAAACTTTACCATTTTATTATATAAATGACCATATATTTCTAAATTACCTGTAATTAGCACTAGCCAAATTTGTAATTAACCAAATATAGCCTGTAACCTTCTCTTGCAGAGGATATTAATAGAAACCAGATTGCAAAACCACCGAAGCCATTCTACCCTTTCTTGAGGTTATGGTTGATTCCTAGCTGCTGTAATAATTCATTTGGCACGCTGTTTTGTCAAATTTATTCTCCCCCCCAGTGCTATATTTTCTCTATTATTCTTTTTTATTGAAACGCCTATTTAGAATTCCCACTACTCAGTTTTGATTCACCCCAGTTTTTTCCCCTTAACTCTCAATTCATCTATTGAGTTTGCATTTATTCCTACAAAAAGAATCTTCATCAAAGTTGAAATAAGTGTGTGTGACTAGTGAGGTCTATAGTGGAACTGAATCTTTGCTAGTTCCAGTTTGGTAACAAGGTAGCCATTAGATTACAATATGCAGTTTTCCTTTATTCCATTACTTCAGAAAAAAAGCATTCTCATTTTCAATAGCTGCTGTTTCTTCTTAAGCTGTTATATTTTTAATTTAAATAGTCTCTGAGATCCTTCAATATAAGTCATTTGTTTTGCTCATTGAAGGGCAGTTTACTACAGGGCTCATTTTTGTGGAACTGTAGTTGAGAATAATAGAATCTCTTCTTGTGATGAGGCTCAGTTCTCGTTCTTCCTAATGTTGCTTCCGGTTTCACTTTGTCAGAACAGAATGTAGTTCTTTGCAATAACTTGTATATCCACATGTCTGCAGCTAGCCACAATGCTGGCAAGATGACATTTGCTCTTTTATTACTTTGAAGATGGTTAGAGGCAGTTCAAAATGTACCTCTTTTTATTTTATTTTTTCAATTTGTCTATCTGCCACCTCGTATTTGTGACTTTGGGCAGTTCATAGTTAAAAAAACAATAAATACAGTAACACAACCAATAAACAAACACAGGAAAACAGTAAAAACACAATAGCTAAATAAACACCTAACTGAAACCAACATTCATAAAAAAGCAGGCAAGTGCAAGTCTTGGATCAATAAGTATAACCGTCTAGCAAGCTCCAAACCTTAACCAGAAGCTCAGGATCATTGAGACAAGCCTGTCTTTAGAGCCTTTCACATGGCAAGCCAGACCCACCACTAGGGAATGACATTCCCAAGGGGCAGGCGCTGGGCCAGAAAAGTTGAGACTGTTTCATAGACAGGACTCTTTCTGCTGGACCTGATGGGACGCGTAGAGGTAAGTAGAGAGGGGCTTCTCTTTACGGAGGAAAACCATTCTTAATACTCTCGCTTGAGGCTTCCCCTGATCTGTATTCAAGTATGCACAAAGATTCATGATGTATCGGGCTGAGATTCTGTTCTCCAATTTAAAACTGATTGAGACATACTCTTCTTTAATCCTTTAATTTTCACTTTCAGTGGTTCAGGACTAGGCTGTGTGGGATAGTTAGTGACTTGTAGAAAGATAATCTCTTCTGTGAAGTAGAATTCAGCGATAGCACTCCCTAGGAATCCTTCAGTAAGACCCAGCTTCATAAGAATTACAAATGGAATGATGATGAATGCAATTGACATTCTAACACATCACTAACCATCTATTTTCCAAGGCATTTAGCAAAATAACTAAATTTTCTTTTTACTGTTTTTAGCATTAGTTTTCCCCTTCCTTCCTTATTAAAGGTCAGTTTTAGAATAAAAGAAAATCAATACACATACCCCCCCCCCATCTGATCCATTTAAAATACAATGGCTTTGGTTAAACAGTAAACATTCACAGTCTGATCTATATATTTTGGAGGAACAATGGAATTAGGTAGGCAATATTACAGTAATTAGATCGAACAGAGACCTTGAAATTTCAGTTCCAGAAAACAAAAGGAATTGGCAGGAGCAAATCCTTATAATTGATCTCTAAGGAAGTGTGTGGTTCCTGTTCTTATTCTCCTTCTTTTTTGTAGGAAGGCACATATGAGAGCTAGGAAAGGTAAAGAGCAAGAGAAAGCAAGAAAGAAGGAAATAAACTTTCTCCCTAGGGGCTCAACAACCAGGAAAGCCAGGAACCTGCTCTCCGGTTCAAAACAGGAAATGATCTGGGTCTAGCCCCAGGCCTTCCACCAACATTGTAACAGTCTGCCTTTTAAAGCCAAGGGGAAGAGACTTCCCACTGAAGATGATTTGTCTTCTCCCTCACAGAATAATTCCATGTTGTTCATTTACTGTGCATTTTATATTGTCCGCAGCTCCACCATTATCAACAGTAACAAGGTTTGGTTTTATGTATCACTGAAATCGAAAGGTGATGTTTGAAAATTGGCCACCTTTTTGAGTGTCAAGCAGCATCAATTAGCACAGCATACAACTGGTTCAACAGAGGTAAACACTGGTGCTGAGTAATAACGGGCAGCATTAACCATCCTAATTTCATTCTGTTAAAAGGCAAAAAATGAGCTCAACTAGAAACCAGAGTACTATGGATTTCAAGAGCTGGGGTGACTCGGCCTGGCCTCCACTGAAGAAGAGATGCCCCTCTGTCAGGAAATCAGAGTTCACCCAAATAGCCAGTCTTTTGTCAAAGCAGATATTTACTGGCTCATCAGTTTGGAAACCAAAAATAAAATCTGCTTTCTATTGATCTTTCTTTGAAACTGATTCCTCGTAAAAGGAAAATGCCAAAATTTGGTCCATAAAAGTGTGATCCAATTACTTAAAAGGAACGATTAGAAGCTTATTTCCGCATCAGGTACTACTGAGAATAGTAAAACATAGGCTACAGGGATTTTACACTAAATGCTGCATAAAATTGTGATTGCATATTACTGCTTTCAAAAGTATTGCTAAGCAGCTGCTTCATATTTTCTTACAGGGGAAAATCACAGAATGTGCTATATAAGTATATTTTATTTCAGAAGTGGAAGTGGAATAGGGTTAGACAGTGCTTCAGATACAGAGATAAAAAGATGTTTTGGGGAACACAGGGATGTGCTCTTAAAAGCAGCTGCATTTTTTCCCCCGGCAAGTGCGTGTGCTTGTAGTTGCTGGGGAAAAATGCATTTGGCTTAAGAAGTTGCAATCAGATGCTAGGCGAGTGCCTTGCATGCTCGAAAGCATCTTTTGTCTTTAAATCCAAGGCTCTGCTGATGCCAGTTGAATTGTTCTAAAAGACTGAACAACAGACTTTTATAAATTTAGCAGGAATATATGGCTTTTGCTGTTTCCCTAAGTTGTTTTCCTATTTAGATACAAAGCAAGATTAACAGCCTGTCCACAAAGCAGCTAAAAAAATATTCAGTTACTTCATTTCTAAAGGCTCATTGAGAGATTAGTGTTTCTGCTCCTGGTGCAATATAGATTTTTTTTTACATTCCTTTAAAGTAAGGAATCTTCAATAGAGTTAGGAGTTAACTCAAGAGTTTATTAATCTTTAAAGCTCAGAGATGAGGTTTTCTTTCATAAAATTCTCCTCTATCACCAGAAATGAAATTTTCTTTATCCATTTAACTTAGTGTCTTTAGCTTCATTTGATTCAATTTTATGGCATTGTCTTTTTGGACAGGTGCTGAAATTATAAATAATGTGCAGGAACAAAGATATAGTGTTACAGCTTACAGGAAAATACATTTTTTTCCAAATAAAAACATTATTTTTCCAAGTTTCAATTTTAGAGACTGAAGTGGAAGTAATTTCAAGCCAGTTGCCTAATCCTACATTGTTTATTGTTATGAACTGTTAAAATATACCTGATTATAAAAAGTATAGTCTTCTTTGGTTAGAAATAATCTCTTGAGGTAAAGTGAAAAATCTCATTGAATAGCAGCAGGAGTTGAGGCCCAATTATTCGAAGGCACATAAAGTAATGTGAACTCTTGTTTTCAGGATACACACATGCACCATGCACATGTGAGCAGAGTAGAAAAGAACCAGAAATGCAGTGATGAATAAAGGTGTTTGTATATTGTTAGCAACAGCTTACTTTTCCTGATGTGTTCTGGGAAGGAATGGATGTTATGGACAATTGAATGAGAACTTCTGCTTGGAAATTTTTTTTTTAACATTGACATTTCCTCTTTTTCTGTTGGCCTGAAGCATATCAGTTGCAAATAAAAAAGAAACAAACCAAAAATTCTAATGTTCTAAAATTGTGATAAAATTGTCTTTGTAGCACTCTATAGAGCTATATTTACTTTCTCTATACCCAAGAAATATGCTTGTGTGTATGAATACATGAATTTCAAAATAAATTGTATCTCCTCACATAATTATTATTTTAAAATATTTTAACTGTTTTAAATGTAATTGTTTTCTTATGGTATAAATCTGGACTTTTTTTTTTTTCCTCTTTATTGTATTGGAGTTTTTAAACTGCAATTTGGCTTATGTAAACTTGGAATAGTGTGTGTTTCTTTTCCACTTGCCCAGAAATGACTATCATACAGAAGTTTATACAATGTGTTTAATTTCAATTAATTGAATATATACTTTGGGAACAACGTTTTTTATTTCATATTAATAAAAATGCATTTCAGAAAACTGTTTCTCAGGTTTGCAGTTCACTTAGCTACATGGAAAGGCAGCACTTAAGGCATACAATTTCACTCATTGTTTTAAATTAAAAATAATACATATATCTGAGATGCATATTCAAAATATACAGCTCTTACTCAACCCTTACATTCTATAAAGAGGAACCCTTCACAATAAAGAGCATGGCTCAATAGCAGCACATTTTAAAAATTTGCAAATAAATAAAAACTAGCTGTGCTCAGGCTCTATTAGTAAAGCCATACCAGAGGAGTTTGGATGAATACTCTCGACTTGAATTCCATAAAATCCTATATAGCAATTCCAATGGTAAATGTAACTGGTTTTAAAGCGTTGATAATTTTGCATGGTTTCATTCCTAGATGCTTTCTTACTCATTTACATTCCAAAATACAATAAAACTGGCTTAAGAAAAACAATATGCCACATATTAATATGTAGAGAAATTACAGTATATTCATCAGCTTATTTTATTTATTATAAAGCCCAAGGTAACATTAACTTCCTCCTCCTCGGAATCTTTGTCTTGGACATGTTTTAGCTGCATGTTTTACTGAGATCTGCATGAAATTCCACTTTTCAAAACATTATTAGGCCAATCGTTTGGAAGCATGGTTCTCTGAAGCCATAGCTTGAGCATTAGGGTGGCTTGGCATGGCTGCTTCAAAAGCCACTCCCTTATTATCTGAACATTAGGGTGGCTTGGCATGGCTGCTTCAAAAGCCGCTCCCTTATTGTCTGGACATGCACACTTTCCAGGGATTGCTACAGATGGGCCACCTTGAGGAGGATGTGGTCTCCTGATGCCTTAAGCAGTGGCTTTAGAGAGTGCTTTGGTGGTTTGTTTCTGCAGATGAGTCACATAACCCATATCATTATGTCCCACATTAGACAAAATAATTTCACTTATTTACCACCAAAAAACCTTGGTAAGTTTGCAAAATTATTAAAAGAACTGGAGAGAGAGAGATTTTATTTCCTTTTTAAAACAGAAGCAAGTTTTTAAAAGGCTGCACTTTTTGTCAATATAGAATCTTGAAAGGATCCTGAAGTGCTGAAACTTCTTCTACAATTATATCCTGAGATAAGGGTCAACCAGACTCCAGTTTTTGAACCTGAGGAATGATTTTAGCCCCGAACTAAAATATCCTATGGTTCATTGAAATCTAAGCGGAGCGATTTCAAACATTTTAAATTGTCAAGATTCCTTGGTAATGCTTAAAAGGAATCTGAAATAAACACTGGCATTTACTGTAAAAATATTTACTTTCAATAAAGAAAGGCACTGTCTTATATTATCTCATATACAG
The DNA here is from genome assembly GCF_016545835.1 of Crotalus tigris. Lineage (NCBI taxonomy): Eukaryota > Metazoa > Chordata > Lepidosauria > Squamata > Viperidae > Crotalus > Crotalus tigris. The sequence goes on from NW_024100510.1 coordinate 3,777,257, forward strand.
TATATTGCATAGATTGCCACCAACACAGGAGTGCAAAGCACAGAGCTAAATAACATATACTTGGAGAAACAATGTTCGTGTGACTAGGCAAAATGATTTTGCAGCAGTATATATTAAAATACCATTTGTAAAACATGCCAGTAAAAGTAGTTCAATGATCTATGCTGGTCTTGGCTGTTATAAATAAAACACATTTTCTTCCTTTAAACAAGTGTTTTCTGATCAAATAACTGTAAATCAAAGCGTACCCAAACTTCCCCTGTTGGTACTTCATGCAGTAGTAAATGTTTAGCTGTAGGTCCCTTGTTTTCTTGCTCTGTCCTGATTTTGGCTACAGGAACTTCAGTGCGACCCAAAAACTCTGCATAACAACAACAAAATTCCTATGTCAGATCACCAAATGTGAAACAAAGAGAGATCTTAAAGAAATAAAGAAAATTAAGCATTATCAGCATATTTTGGACAATCAAAATCAGTAGAAGTCTGGCTACTTTTTGAGCTTATGCTTCTGTTTTCTATTCACTAAAATTGGAAGGAAATTTTAAATATGGTCAAACACAGAATTCCACACATACCATCAGGTGAAAACTGATCCCTGTCAAACATGGTGATACACAATACATCTTGATAAAGATCTTTGATGAAGAATTGACAGTTAAAGTTCCATTTGGGGTTCAAGGTATCTGGCAGTGTCCTGGTAGTGTAGCTTTGAGATCCCATGCTAACTTCACAATATGGATTGCTTTTTCCTTAATTCAAAACAGAAGTGCATCTATTATATATCAAATTTATATGCCACTCATCTCATCTGCAAAGCAACTCTGGTGGATTACAATTAAAATAATAAAAAAATATTAACCTTAAATATAGAAATAAAAACCAAAGGTAAGATTGGTACAGCATTGGCACCATGCAGGTAGTCTTCGACTTATAACAGTTCATTTAATGACTGTTCAAAGTTACAAGAGCACTGAAAAAAGTGACATGACCATTTTTCATACATAATCACGTGATCAAAATTCAGATGCTTGGCAACTGACTCATGACAGTTGCAGAATCTTGGGGTCATGTGATCCCCTTTTGCAAACTTGTGACAAGCAAAGTCAATGGGGAAGTCAGATTCACTTTGCAACCATGTTACTAACTTAACTACAGTGATTCACTTAACAATTGTGGCAAGAAAGGTCATAAAATGGGAGAAAACTTATTTAACAATTGTCTCACTTAGCAACATAAATTTTGGGCTCAATTATGGTTTAAGTCAAGGACTATCTGTACTTATTAGTCCACTAGCCACTCCAACACAAAGCACCAAGCCAATTTGGCACAGCCAGGTTTTAACGCCTTCCAGAAGGTTGAAAGGGTGGATTCACAAACAGTTTCTCCAAATAATAACTTTATGGTTTTAATACCTGGTTATAAATGTCTGTGATTATCTTCAACAAGTTTGTTTATAATGTCCCACCTTTTTTACTTATATATTCACCATACTATGCAGGAAAAAAGATCTCCCCTGCAAGGCTACATATTATATTTTGGAAATACGTGCTTGGCAGCCTCTACTTCTAACAGCAAATCTCCCCTCAGTTTAAACTATTTGGCCAGATAGTTGACAACCCATCCCTAAATTATTACCATTAGGTTTACAGGCTTTTAATTCTGTTGCTTCAATCACATGTACCATCAAACGTCCTATTCCTGAGCTTTTTTGTGATCGAGCTGAAAAAGAAATAAAAATGAGATGTGAAAAAAAGATTTCAGAACAAGCTATCTATTGGCAGATTTACACAAAAGTTATTTCTGTAGTTTGCAAGTTGATCAATTTGTTCTGGATTGTTTCATGAATACTAGGTACTACCCCACAGCAACCAGGTTGTCAATTGGTATTTATGCAGATCTATGAAATTTCTGGAGCTGATACACAATCAGTGTTTTTCTGTTAACACATCTACACCTAAATAAAAAGGAATCTAGCACATCTTTAGTACTTATTTTAAAACCCAAAGTATCTTTGATGAATACTGATGTCTTAGAATGTTTGAAAATGTCATCTGGCTAGCAAAAGATATCACTTGACATAAATGCCAAGTCCTTCCAATCTCACAAAAACACGAAAATAGCTGTTACTAAAAGTTACAATTGCAGATCAGCACCTTGGTAAGCCTTTTCATGTTTCTTTTTTTCAGTTTCAATATATTGTTCTGAAGCTCCTTTAATTTTCTGGACCCAGGCAGTTCTACAAGAATGAACAATTTTGTTAAAGAACAATAATATAGACAAATTCCTTGTGAATCTAATCACATTTGGCCAATAAAGTCCTATTCTATTCTATTCTATTCTATTCTATTCTATTCTATTCTATTCTATAACAAAAACAACTTATTAAGAGATTTGGCTTCATCTGAACACAAACCTGTGAATGTCACATTCTAATTTCATTCTTAATTATTGGCTCCAGAAAACATGAAATATCCTTGATAACCACGAAATCTTTAAATATGGGTATACAGTACATATATAGACACACTGATCAATATGTTTGTACCCATATAATAAAACAGCAAATTTCTCTATTCTCAGTACCATTTATTATAGAATGTTAAAGTTGCAACAGATTATTTAAGGGATTTTCTATGCCAGTCTCCCTTAGGACAATTAGTATTCTCTTTACTGTCATCATATCTGGTTTTTGGGTTCCTGCTCCTTAGAAAGATGATGAATCCTGTAATTTCTGCAGTTCGTGAAATTACCAATATTTTTTTTTATGGATTAAGATACAAAGTAGACGTATGCAGCCAAATTGTGATACATCCTACTTTTGAACATTTTTTTCAATGCTTTTCTCACATTCCAAAAGTAGCCTTTTGGATATGAATAAGAGATTTACTACAGTCAAAGAATCCAAGAACAAACATAATAACAAAAAAGAAAACAGCATACATTTTGACATTTCATGGGAAAGAAATTCAGAAGATGTTTTATTTCTTTTTTAAGGCAAGAATTTGGAGGCTCACCTCTCATTAATATTGTCTGTTTTCAGTGTGTAGACTCGGTCAATATGTGAGATGTGGAAAATTGGTTCATCACTAGAAGGGTCAGTTGGCAATTTCACTAGGACTTCATTAAGAAAAATAGGCTGGAAGAAACAGATTTTGATTCAATTAAGTTCAAACATTTCAGCAAAAAGTGACAGGCTGATTAGCAAGAAATTTGCTAATCTGAAGAGGCTTATTTTGAATAAAATTTTGCATTGAAATTAGGAATGATTTTGAAAGAAGAGTCAACTATTAATGCAAATAACATTTAATTCAGTGCATTGATCTTTAAAAAAACAAGTTGAAGGAATTTGATAACCACAATCACTGCACCTATTATTTTCTTTTTAAATCTGGCAGACATTCTTTTTGAAGAACCTACTGTCCCCATTAATTACATTTTATTTTGTTAAAAAAATAAAAGTGTTAAATATATCTCTATACATCTTAAGCAAGGGGAATAAGTTTAATTTTCACATCAAGGATTCTCTTGGAACTCCTTCCCAAGAGTATGTTTGTTGTTTCATATTTTGCAAAGAATGATGACTTTCTTAGATGAGCCAAAGGAATAGATAGGTTTCTCCAGAGAGCTTGACACAGTTGAATAGCCATAGCAAACATAATCAATGTGCTCATAGCCAAGAAAAAACATGTCTCCAGAAACTCACACAAATTTGAATGCACAAAAGTAAATTTAACAGCATAAAAATAAAACTCAGCATGACTTCCATAAGCAGTATGGCTATTTAGCTTATCTTAAAAAGGAAAGATAAGTGTTTATCTAACTGTATGCTATTGAAATTAGGCTAAATAATGATTTTTGAATGCAGCAACCTTGTTCTTAAAAAAAATGCCCACAATTAAGGTGCACTGAACCTCTAACCCAGTGATGGTGAAACTTTTAGAGACCGAGTGCCCACACGGCAACCCAAAACCCACCTATGCATCGTCGGGTGCCATGTGGATGTGGCCCATTGGGTGGGTGAGGCCCATTGGGTGGGTATGGCTGCGGTGGTAACAGCAGACTGGGTAGGACTAAAAAGTTCAATCAATCAATTCCAACTTTGCAAGATCTTTTTTTTTCCGCGAGAAGTTGAAATTGACTGATTGATTGAACCTTTTTTTTTTGTACACGGCAGCGGAGGCCTAAAGCGAAAAGGTTTTATAAAACCCAGCTGAAAGCCTAGGACTGGGGCGATGGCGCGCGTGCCCACCGAGAGGGCTCTGAGTGCTGCCTCTGGCACCCGTGCCATAGGTTCGCCACCACTGCTCTAACTAATGCTTTGGCAGTTTAGAAAAAATAAATCCCATTGATACAGATAATGACTTTATCTACAATCTGAGTTTTGATCAGTAAATTCAAAACTATTATTGCTAATTAGTTGACATAATACAATTAACACCAACTGTTGGAAAAAGAGTTACAGGTTAAAGAACAACGTATTTCTATTCCTAGAAATCCCATTTCCTCCCAGGTGAAAGTATCTGAGATTCTTGAATTCACTCACCACTTTGTACATTTTAAACTGAGAATTTGATTTGGGGCTGAACAGTTTATCTGATCCTGTAGAGACGAACTGCTTCACCATGTAGGTGAGAAGCAGGAAGTCATTGAAGAGAAAACCATAGAGTTCTTTGTTGCTCTTTGTCTTATAAAGCTTGCCACTGTGCAGAAGTTTCCGTGGTCCCAAACAGTTGGTCAGTGAGTTGAAAATCAGTTGCTAGAAAAATGATGCAAAGCACATAGATTTTCTTCACCATATAAATTATTCCACTTAAAAACCATGTTGCTGATATCAAGTCTTATTATAATTATTATAATTAGTCCCAGCAAATGATTCAGTTTTCTCAATTTGGAATTTGACATTTTTATATTTTAACATACTTAGTGTCTATGAAATACTTTTAATAGGCTTTGAATTTTGCTTTTGTGTTCTGACTGGCTTATAAAGGTATAATGATACAACATTCCTCTGAACATTTCTGAAACTTGAACTAATTTTAAAAGATGTAAAACATCTTTTCTGTAGCCTTGGGGTTTTGTAGTAAGAGATTTCATTTATTTTAACATCTTTTATTTTCTTAAAAGGCATGCTTCTGATTCATCTAGAAACAAACCAATGTCTCAGAATGTATAATTATTTGCAGAAAGCTTTATTATGGAGCGTGCATATCCTGGGGCAGTGCCTGACCCCAGTATCTCTTGCCATTGTTATGCAGTTGTTCCAAGAGTTCATTAAATTAGTGTCTTTTCCCTTTTTAATTTTTTTTTCCGTATATCTGGTAAACTCTCTCTATATGCATTGCCTATATAAAGCATGTATGAATGTATTGGGTATGTAATTCAGATATTATCTGAGGATTTACGAGGTATTATCTAACATTTCTTCCTTGCCATAAGAACTGTGCAATAGCAAATTTCAGTTGCATTTCTTGACCACTGAGCCCAAGCCCCAGTTACCTCAACAAGTCCTTCACACTGGACATGGGACTGTATCCATTCAAGCCTGTCTGAATTCTCCTTCTCACGCACCCCCTCATTCACCTGGGAACACAATTCTTCAGCACGCTCGAGAGCCTGCTTCAGATTATTGCGATCGGGGTGAGTTTCAGGGGTATTCTCCAGAATCTGGTTGCAGAAAAAGACAAATTAACTCATGGCAATATTGAGGAAAAACTCGTTCTTATATTTTCATAAATGTATTTGCAGTGCTGTATTCACCTTTCCACCTGAGGCAAGTTATTCAGAGATTCAGAAAAAGAGCAACTGGGTACTCACACTCTTGATGAGCAGAGGGTAGCGAGTAATTCTCTGCATCGGTTTCAAGAGGAAGCTGGACAGGGGCATGCCTTTACAGCGGGAATCTGAGGCCAATTTCTACATGTTTAAATAAATTTGAAACAGAAACATAACATTATAGAAATATAGAACACCTCTAGCTTCTATAAAGTTTATAACAGTTGATTTTCTATGTTTCATAACCAATCACTTATGCCTCTAACTTACAGAAGAGGGCATCTTAACTTCTGAAAACTACAATAAAGCTACATTTCAGGAAATCTGAGAGTTGGGCAAAATACCAGCCTTATATTTAATATTGAGATTTTTTCATTTTAAATGTAACAAAGGGCACATTGGATAGGTTTTCATAATTCAGAAGCTACATGATTCCCCAGTAGACATAGGCACACAAAGAGATAAATAATAGGATAAAAGTGGGAGTCATGCCAACTGGTTACTAGATAGACAAAAAGCTGCAAATGCACAGAATAAAACTACATAATGAGATCTGTAACCTAACTGAAGGAATCTCAGTTAATTTAACATTTCCTTCAATGTGCTAAGTATTTTTATAAAGGAAATCTAGAAAGAAGGAAGGCAGAGAACTGTTAATTGATCTAAATCTTGGCCCCATCCCAGCACCATCCACAGGTTATGTATATGTGTTAAACCTGCAACATGTACATGCATCGATATGTACTTACAAATTTTGTCCTTCCCCTAATCACTATGCACCATCCTTGTTAAACTGCTAACAGCTCTACATTTCACAGTGAAAAAGAAAAATGGCTTGAGTCCAATAGACATCAGAGTAATTTAAAATGTAATGCTATAACAAGTTGTACATGCTGTTGTGACTTTCAATAGGGTCATTTTTGCTTTTTGGAGAGGGAGTCAAGGCTTCCTTCTATTCAAGACATTACTAGTAGAAAAAGTTACTGTCACACTTGCACATGCAATCCAAAGCGAAAGAGGAAAGATAGTGAAGAGAGAGTTACTGAATAATAGCCTACTTTCAAAAAATCTTTGAACTCTGGCTCTTCATCTGTTTTTTGCTGTAATAAGGCAGCTCCGTTAAGCTGGCAGCTACAGAATCGAATATAGGCTTGCATATGAGATAACTGAGCAGCCAAGATGTCACCAATCATCTGTACTGGCATCTTTTCCCCCCCAGTCTTCTTACGCACCCGAAGGGCTCTGAAAAAAAAAATACATAAATATCCATGGGAAAACAGACTGACTCCAGAAATTCAAGAAAGATGAAGCTATAGAAGGCCTTGCAAACAAATGTTTCTGTTTCACAGGAACTGTGGGAAATAGAAGAGATGTCAATCTGGCAGGCACATCAAATATGTAAAATTCAGTCTCTCAGAACTTGCCAAGTTGGAATTTGAAAACTTTGCAAAATGGCTCCTTTGATGGGCTTGACAATACACAAAGCTTTTACTTAGAAGGAACACCGACAAGGTTGCTTTCCAGCACCTCCTGAAGCCTTCTAGGTCATTACTAATCAATCAATCAATTCCATCACTCAGTCAATCTTATTTACAACCAAAAGGCCCAAAAGTAAGTTACAAATATAATCTAAATTTAGCATTAGATGTCAATTATCTCAGCTTATCTCAATGTCCAAACAAAACACTGGATGCTTCTGGAATCTTTGAGCCCCAGAAAAATTCTGAGAAAATTATGCTTGAGGCTCACACTGCTTCAGTATTTATTTAATTCAAAAAAAAAAAAAAATCTAAACCACTAAGATATAATCAGGAAATGACGCCTGAAATGTGCCAAAGGAGGTATCTATGAGCACCCTGGAATTCCCAGTGCTTCAACTCGGTGCACAGGCTGTAGTTTACCCTACATATGATAAGCATCTCTTCCTAGTTTAGGAGCTCTCAAATAATGGAAAGGAGTGAAAGAGGCAATCAAAAGGAGGGTCCAGTAAGTAGAACCCTAGAACTGCAATCAAATGAGACTGTGAATGCCAGACTAGCAATCTTCTCTCTCTTCAAACTCATAGCAAATCAGGCAATAGATGGCAGACAAAACAATGGAATAACCTTAAGGAAGAAAGCAAAGACACATGGTCTTTATATTTTGGAGAGAACTTAAAAACGGTGGAAAGATGTACGAATAGGAATTGGGGTGGTGATGTAAACTTAAAGATATGATTGCTGTTTTGGATGGAGGCATTTAACAGCACAAAAATTAACAAAACAGTAGCAGTACTTACTTCAATAACTTTGTATTACACAAGATGAGCTCTTTCCAGTTGACGAAGATCAACCCCATTTCAGCTTCTGAGAGGCAGCCTGCTTCAGTCATTTGTTTCTGGAAAACCTACAGGACGCAGGAAGAACAATACTAGTGATAGTTGTGACTCAAATCACAATTGACTCAATAAGTAATAATTTATGAAATATTTTATTTATTCTTTCTATTGCACATAAAGCTGTTGTCTGATGATGAATAATTTTTTTCAAAATATTTGACATTGTTGAATTAGAGTGCAAAGAGGACTATTGTCTTACTCTTCAGTTTATCAATTTTGAGAAAGAACACAACTATAGATTCTTTCTCTGTAACACTGTGATAAGAGATACTAAACTCCTTTCTGGAAACTCCATTTTCTATTTCACCTGATGAAAAAAATGAGTTCTTTCAAATTTGTATATTTTTCCTGGGAGATGAACTGATTTTAGCCATTCTTCCACCAAGGGGATCTAACATTCTTCCGTGATCTGACTGAATCATTATATTTCCAACCAAATTCAGAAAATGAACTGTATATTTTAGCAAATGTATATGCCAGCGAATAAAATACATTAATTTTCTCCAAGTATGATATGTAAATTTGATCCTCCTACCATTAAAATTCCCATTCTTGCATATCTATCATTATATTTAATTTTGCATTCATATACAATCTTTAACTTGTTCAATTTCTGAGTCATATTTCAGCAACCATAGGTAAGACCCAGCTTTGCTCCAAATTTAATATTGTAAGGCCTTCAAATTCAATCAAATCTCTAAGTATTTCTTTTGTTTCTGCAGTTCTTTTAATACAATACTATTCATTTGCAATATTAAAACCAATGTGGCAGATGAAGCTATTACAAGAATAAAAGGCTTAAGAGATTGTCCTACTAATAACATCTTTAGTTATATAAATAATTTCTCTCCTCTGTGCTTTCTTTCTGCTTTCCTTTTCATAAAAATAAACATTTAAGAACAAAGCAAGAGATAACAAATCTGGACCAATTCTTTTAGTATTTATCCAAACACTCAGTATATTGCTCTTTATTATTGTGAGCTGCTTGTTTCTGCTTCAATCAATTCAGAGATATTTATGCATACCATCTAGAAGTGCAGCTTCCTCCATAGAGATGTCCAGTCCATAACAAGATACAATTCAGTCTGTAATCTTCCTTAGACAACTAGCTTGATAATAAAATTAAAGTTTGGAGTTGCCAGTTGTCTTTTCATTTCCTATATAATCTTGAATTTAATCCTTGGCTTGTTTTTAAAACCCATATATCATTTGATAGTTGTTTATACCAGTCATTGAATGTCTTGTTTTCAATATTTATTTAAATATTTTAAGGGAGACATCATAACTAAGATAATCACATTTTGAACGAGAGATAATTCTCTCTGACTTAATATTCGCTTGCAGATATTTCATTACCAGACCAAGTAACATCATCAAGACTAGTGAGTGTGGGTTTGCTCTCTGTTTATATGTAGTAGTTTGTCCTGCTAGTGATGGTGGGGATATGGCTTTCTTCTTGGTGGTTCCTTGTTTAGACTATTGTTTTCTGCTAGATTGTTTGTCTGGTATTAATCCTTGTTTAAAGATGGCTCGATGGAAGGATGCATTATGGTCTTTTTTTCCCTTACCTTTTTTATTATATCTTTTGAATGGTGTATAAATGTGGTTTGTATCTATGTATTTATTGATGGCTGATTTGTCTGAATGCCAAACAAAGGATTACATTGCATATTCAAAAGATTAATGTGTGTTTTTACTATATAAGACAGTGGTTCTCAACCTTTTTAATGCCGTGATCGCAACCGGTCGTAAGTCGAGAACTACCCAACCCGTCGTAAGTCAAGGACTTTCCCTGCCCGGGAGCACTGTGCATGCGTGGTGCCGCCCCCTGCGCCAGCCGAGGCATAGCTGGCAAGTGGCAGAGATGGAGCAGGCTGACCACTGGCTGGGCCACCAGCTGGCCCAGCCCAAGGGAGGTAAGGCACCTGCTGGGCCCCACGCGCGTCAGCAACCCTCCCTGCACCCGCCGGCCTCCCACCCCTGGCCCTCTTTTACTTACATTTTTAGTAGCTGCTCAGCAGGGAGGGGTGGAAACTTCCAGACAGCTCGCCTTTGCTGCAGACAACTTGCAGCACCATTTGCAGAATGGGACTTTTGGCAGGCTCAGCAGGGCAGAGACAGCCTGGACAATTCCTATTGGCTTTTGAAAGCCAATAGAATTAGACTCTATTCAAGAGAGTCTATTCTATTGGCTTTCAAAAGCCGATAGAATAAAAGGGAGTAGCATAGCTAAGGAAAAGGGGGAAAAATGGGGGACTGCGTTGTTTGGCAACCCCTGTGAAATGGTCGTTCGGCCCCAAATGGGGTCACGACCCACAGGCTGAGAACCGCTGGTATAAGGTATGGAAATCCTCATAGCTGATGATCCTTACAATACTGTACTGAATGATGAGGTATCCATGCTATTTTATTTATACTATGTGGTCAGTTTTCACCAGACTTCCCAATTTAATTAAAAGCAATGACAACATTTTTATACAGTAACAACTTTTCTTTCAAAATAGGTCTTACCTCTAAGACAAGTTGAAGGTCATCCATGTATTTTTCTTCTGTCTGGATCAACTCATGTATATAACCCTGCTTTTTCCGTTCCATGGGTTGCATTGTGTCAAGGCTCTGAAGATCAGCACACCCTGTAAAATTAAGCGTTCTTAATCATTTTGAGCTTATTTGTTCAATACCAAATAGGCAATGAAAATTCTCACAATGACTTAATTAATAAAAAAACCAAAACTGACTCTGAAATAGGTGTATAGAACACACACACACACATACTGTGATTTCTGCATGATTCTCATCAAGGGCATAATTTCTAGTTTTCATAATTAGGAGTTTTGAGTTTCGCTAAATTTATTTTATTGTCTGCTTCTAAGCTGTATCTGAATCAATATAAATTGTACATTTAAAAAAATCCAAATATTTTTTAAAAAAGTCTGTAAAATTTTAGAGACATCACAAAAATTACAATTACAAATTCTTAGAAGTGATAAATGGCAGTTTTATGCCAATAGGGAGAGTTATCAAACACAAAAATATATCAGAAAAATATGTCAGAAAAAACAATGATGGTCTGTACTGGATAAAGTATATATATCTATATAGATATAGCTATATAGATAAAGGATATCTCTCCCCCTCTCTCTCCCTCTCCCCCCCCCCTTTTTATATATATAAAATCACTGATGAAAAACACCAGCTTACACGGTTCTCCCCCACTTTTATATTCACAACAAAGCTAGGAGAAATTCAGGTTAGGGTCACAATGAGCTTCACTGTAAAGCGTAAATTCGAATCCAACCTACCCATTCTAAATCCAGGACAAAATGTAATGCTAATTTCTCTGAGCAATATAAAGGGTGAGATGATTTCCTAAGCATAAGGACCTTTAAAACTGACATCTCTTTAACCACGGAATTCCACAACATTCAGCTTTATTAGCCACAACATTAGACTCTAGTTGAGAATTATGGAATACCACCATCAATCCAAGTGACTAGGGAAATCTCTTTGGGAATTAGCAAATGGACAAAAGGATGTAGGCAGGTCCTTTCAACCTATGCTACTGGCCTCCCTAATAACATGATTAGTTGAGAAAGTAGCGCTTAGAAGTGAGAAATGGAACAATTTAAGAAGGAAACTGGGAATCTATAACACCTGCTAAGAAAGCAAAAATCAGCAATGCATACCATGTTAAAAGACTTGGCTTTGCAGAGATATATGTTTATATTATAAATTTAAAACTAGCCTTGATCTTGTTTAGAGTTCAATTTTTAAAAGTTTGATCCCAGTTTAATAGTAATAACTTCGTTCTTACATTCTGGGAATTCTCTTTCGATGAGAATTTGAAACTTGTGCTTAATGAACAGGTTTAACCTGATGTTAGAAATAACAATTTCTCCTCTATCACATACCAACAATTGATTAAAGTATGTTTTACCTATGTGGTCATTTTCCAGAAGATTTTAGTGATTGGTTGTTACATAATGAAGGAATAAAATAAATGAACAACTTATGAAAACCTGAGAACGGTTAACTGTGTTAAAAAAAAATCACACATCAATAAGTATATTCTCTGTGTGTCTCTTTAATAAAATATTTTGCATAGTTATTTCCAGTGTTCAAAAAACAATGCTCATGCACAGCATAGGCTGTGTTTGTATAGCAAAACACTGATCATTATTCCATTGCTTTAATACTAGAAAGCCTCAAAATACAAATTTCAAAACAGCACACAGCATAGTGATATTTAAGAAACAAACATAATTAATGACAAGAAAGCATTTTGCGGTAGCAGCCCAAAACTCCACTACAGCTAGAAGTCTGTCAGCACTGATTGACTTTAATAGAAAAATAATACAAGTCATAGGACATATTTTAGCAAATACTGGTTTGTGCGTTTCTGGCAAATCATACTAGATAGTACAATTCATTTGTAAAAATAAAAATCAAGAATTCCAGAACTTTTACATTCTTCTTGCAAACATAAAAAGTAGTATTGTCACAGCTATTTCATACCCCATTCAAAATGTCAAGAAATCACAAGCTTTTCTCTAAAACTTTTAAGAAAGCTGAATATTAATTTCTAAGTTAGGAAATCCCTCATTCCTATTTGGAGAAATGCCTATTTTCATTTCTTGAATGGGGACAAATAACATGTTGAAACAAGTTGTGATACTATAATACTGTTAACTATTTTTGATCATATTAAAAAACAGCCATCCAAATGAAAAAAAAAATAAAGCTATTCATCTCTAAAGCTAAAGAACATAATTTATACAGCCATCTCTGAATGCTTAAAAACTTGTACTCAACTATCATAAAAGTCTCCTTTTTATTTTGAAAATCCATGTGATTTTTGTAAATTGGGATGTTGAAATTAGGAGAAGAAAATTGCCCCTATTTTATGTGAATTTTGTTTTGGGTAAGTTTTTCAGAATCCTAATTTGGAACCCTACTCAAATAATTTGTTGCATAATACATTTTTTAAATTACTCCTTTCTGAAATTTTAGCAGGGATAACTCACTATAATGATACACACATTTTATGCATGTTTCTAAATTATTATTTAGTTATGCTATGATCTGCTTGGGCCTAGCTTTCTTAACATATTAATATACTAGAAATAAAATTATAAATAAAGAAATGAATTATCAGCAAAACAGAATATTAATAATAAATAATAGCAAAATACTTAGTAGCAAAATCCTAAACATATCAAACATTCTTATTAATGCCAATTAATAGTTTGTACCTCTTTTGACCTATATCGTACCACTTACATTAAAATATGTTTTATCTCTGAAAATTCTTAATTACAGACTGTCATAAACATTTTTTTTACTCACCCTACTGGTACAGTAAACATTTGTTCATCCTAACAGTAGTGCTAAATTAAGTCCAACAAACGAAAGCCAACACTCTTTACTTTTTTATTAGGAAATCAATCAAACATTATTTGAACTCTCAAATATGATCAAATTCATTTCTACAACCGATAAGCAGGGATGAACAATTTGCAGTCCCCAGTACCCTGAGATTATAGGTAGTCCTCAACTTACAACAGTTCATTTAATGACCATCTGAAATTACAACAGCAGTGAAAAAGTGAGTTATGACCATTTTTCACACTTACGACCTTTGCAGCCTCTCCATGGTTATGTGATCAAAATTCATCCACTTGGCAACTGACTCATATTTATGTTGGTTACAGTGTTCTAAGGTCATGTGATCCCCTTTTGTGACTTTCTGACAAGCCAAGTCAATAGGGAAGAAAGATTCACTTAACAACCATGTTACTAACAACTGCAATGATTCACTTAACAACTGTGGCAAAAAAGGTTTTAAAATGGGGCAAAATTCACTCAACAACAGTCTCACTTAGGAATAGAAATTTTGGGCTCAATTGTGGCCGTAAGTTGAGGACTACCTGTATCCAACTGAAATTTAATGGCAAAATAGTTGAGGTTCAGCAGCACAATTTCTACTCCCACTCCTTCTCATTAGCACAGAAAGCACAATTCTTTCACTTCTGCCATTAAAACTCCTCAGGCCTCAGGAACGGCCTGAAATTGTACCAAGTTTAGCTTTAGGTTGTAAGCCTCTCAAAGGCTTTCTGCTCTCATTCTCATCTTTAAAAAGCCACATAACCAACCAACCAACCAACCAACCAACCAACCAACCAACCAAAACTACAAAAAAACTCAGTTCCTGTATTTATTGGCAGAGAAGTCCTGCCTAGAAGTAAGGAGAAATTTTCTGACAGTGAGAACAATTAAAAAATGGAATAAGTTGCCTTCTGGGGCTGTGGATGTTCTATCATTGGAAGTAGACTGGACAGCCATTTGATCAGGATGGTATAACCATTTGAGCAGGGAATTGGATGGGAAGACCTCTGAGGTCTCTTCCAGGCATATGATTCCATATTTTACACTCTTGGGAGTTCTTACATGGCATAAACCTGAGGTTTACCAGGAGAATGTTATACTTTCATCAACTTAATATTGAGCTATTTGCAGATCTGCTATTAATAATAATATAGAGATAAGATAAATATTTATTTATGACTTGATGCAAGTACCCAGCTGTTCTATTTGGCATGAAAGACCCTCCTCCTACAATCCACTACTTTGTATTAGTAATAAAGGCATCAGTGATTTGATAAGCCTGTTATATTCATTTAAATAGCAATTTTGAACACATTTATCGGAGAGTAAGCACCATTGAATATAATAGCTTATTTCATACTAAATAGGCACAGACTGTACTGTGAGGCAATGGTGCTAAAGATACTTTGTAGAAAATAAATCACTCTGAGTGGGACTTAATTAAAGGATTTTAGATTACAATCTTAGAATACTGAAAATCAATGGATATGCACTCCAAATTAAATATCTAATCTTGTACAGAAGAAATGGGGAATTTCTTTCAGTCTAAGGATTGAACTAATTTTCATACTGGGGTCCGTAAACCAACAGGGTGGGGGTTGGGTCACTCCACACAGGCCCAAATCCCACGTAACATATGCTCACGTGGAAATACACCTCTTGAAAACAAGGCAACTAACTGACTGCAACACAGCACAACTATGCAAGATGTCTAGAACAGTTTAGCAGGTGGAACGAGACTACATTTACAAATAGATATGGACTACACCGGGGTCCCCAATCCCCAGTCCCTGGATTAGCACCGGGTCGTGGCATGCCAGCAATTGGGCCACGCAAACAAGCGAAGCCCATCCATAGGATGCAGGCAGTGGTTGAAACCATACCCCCTCAGGTCTGTGGAAAAACCTCTCTCCACGGAATCAGTCCCTGTTGCCCAAAAGGTTGGGGGCCGCTGGACTACATTGGGGAGGAAGCTTGATTGTGTGGCCAAAAAGGCACCATGAAGTGAGGTGATAATGGTGAATGTTAGCAAATGTTAAATTGCTACAGAAGGAGAAAAAAAAATAACCAAAAGATTTGGTTAAACGTAAAAAATGATTTGTTAACTAAGAAATTTCCAGAAAGCCATGCAGCACTAAAAAACATTTAATAAAGTTGCTGGGAATTTAAAAAATGCTTTAGTTTTTTTTTAAATGTATCTGTAAAAATGGGGCAGGGGAGGGGAACTGTAGAGTTTATTTAGCTTCTTGGTCTCCTCATTATCATGTTGGTAAGAAATATCTAATTTTCAATGATGTGTTTTCTTATTTTTTCTAAAAAATAAAACTAAAATATTATCTAATATATCAAATAATAAGGGGGTGAAAGCCAAAAATGACAGGTATCATCCTGTCATAATATACTGTTCTTTTGAAGATATTTTTTAAAAAAGTTCAGCCTTAGGCACAAACAACTGGAATGCAATAATATGCTATTTCTAAAGGTCTAAACGTATCTGGCTTCCAAAAGGCTTGTTTTAATTTTGAAAGACCCACAATACCATGTCCTGCTCCTCTCTTGCAACAAGCTCCTTTCTCTCATAATCAGGATCTGAAATGCTCTTTGAAGATAATGCCAGGAGCACTGAGATACTTCCCTTAACTCTCCCAGAGTTGAAAAGGTTCTCTTTGCGCTCCACCAATCCCACAACAACCTGAAGTATCAGAACCAATGGGAGGGAAGGGAGGGGCGGGCAGAAGAGAGAAGCCCTGTCAAGATTGTTACAGTATTGGGAATTCAAGAAACAGGCTTCTCAGACTTCCAGCAAGGCCCCAAAAGAAGTTTCTCTCAAAATAAAACTTTATCCAGCTTTCTAAAAAATTGTTACTCTTTCCTTTAACATATCAAGAAATGTGTATTATCTTTCCAATTTCTGTAGCAAAAGCCACCTTATACATTTTTGTTTTAGGTGAAACTAAAGAGCTCTAGTATATAACATATATAGACATAGCAGTGGTATAAAGTGCCTTTAAAACAACACAACAGATTTTATTCTATCTCTGCTCTGTTTTCCCACAAAAGCATTGCCACTATTTACAGGATCATACATGAAGTGCATAGTGAGAGAGCAACATAGGAAATATATGATGCTAATCATGAGAACACAATTTCCCATGTGACAGTATAAATAGTAGGTCTTTGTGTGCCTAAAGTTGCATTGTGCCAAGAGATATAGCTTGGACTAGCATTCTAATAATTCATCATTGTTCCTAAATAAAGAGAGTAGAGAAAACCAGATTGGAGAGTGCAGAAAGCCACACAAAGACCCACTAATCAGTTTGCATAAATGAATTGTAATTGTACAGCATAGAACAAAACGTGAAGTCTTGGATTTAATACTGAAGCGAAGCAAAGAAATCGTTTCAGAGATCTGAGCAGGCTGTCCACCCTGCCGCCATGCTATAGTCAAACTTGTATAGTGGGTCTCTGAGGTGCTTTCATACTGGAAGACAACAGTGGGTCCTTGAAAAAGAAAAGAAAACAAAATTAGAGATAAATGACTATAGTAGAACATAGTGAAATGTATAAGAAGCAGTACTGGCTTAATAACCAATATTCTAAAGACAGAATTAATGTTTTAAAACATTTTTGATAATTTAAAACTTTGGAAACAGGACACTCTGTATTTAAAACTGTCAGATGCTGTAACAGTTCATTTTAAAAATTAAATTAATATAAGGGAAAATAAAACCAAAAAGCAAAGTAATTTCTTAGAATATTCACTGAATTTGTGATAGGTAAATTTTAAAGTTTCAATATTTACACCTGATCTTAATAAAAAAGTTCAGAAGCAATGCTTATTTGTCAAGCCTTCTATCCCACCATGACTGACGTATCTTCCCAGACTGCCGGATTTTGTGCCTCTATCTGTTTTATTCGTCCCATTAGTGTTAATTTTGATGATCCTCAAATTACCTGCATTATATTAATATTATTGTCATATTATCATTGTATTTTATGCTTTTTACTGATATCTACAATTTTAGATTATGTGTTTCTATGTGGTGATTTCTGGTCTAAAGGCATAATAAAGATTTGTTTTTGTGGATTTAAATGCTATTTAAATTCAATATCTGGGTTATATATGTTCAGATTACATAGTACCACTTATCAAGAGCATGAAACCAAATTAAATAATTATCAACAGACATTGCGATATTGATCTACTTCTGTGGGCCAGTGAGTTCAACACTTATTTCAAGAGATGAAAAGGGCATCAAAATGGCTTAATGAACATTGGTAAAGGTAACATGGAGTTTAACCCTTCATGACTACATGTCCATGTAATTTCCAGAGTTAACAGAATGGAAGTGGTGCGCCATACTGCCATTTCGTTAAGAATGTTTCTTCGGTTTCTCCATCAGCTTGCAAATACTAATAATGTCTGATTAGATGGTACCATTTGTTATTGAGAAACACATAATAAAGGTACATGCTAATATCGTGTTAGGACATCCATCAAATTTTGGAGATAAGCCAGATTCCAGGAAGGTATCTTGGCACCTCACTTTGAATTATGGCTTTTTCACTAACATAATCTTTTATAAGTAGAATGAACAGATCTAAAAATAGTAGCATATTGCTTCCAAATGGTGCTATGTTCAGATTTTATTTAATGAGCTATAGTGGATAAAATGAAATGTAATATTCATATTACCATGCAGGATGGAAGAAAAACTACACTTATTAAACATGCATATGCATATGTATATTTATGTGTATGTGTGTGTGTTTATAGGCATCCAATTCATGTCAGCACTTAGGCCTTTGCTGCATTAAATATGCTATCAACTCTTTCCATGTTCATATCAGAATATGGAGAAAGAGGAAAAATATAAGCAGTCTAGAGAAATTCAGTGTACCTGGAGTGTGTGTGTGTGTGTGTGTGTGTACTGAAATCTTTGCTAGAGTAATTACATATTTCTAAGAAACAGGTTTTCATTTTGAAGTAACTGTGATGCCAACACTGAAGTTCATACAAGCCAACTCTTATTAGGTTAGAATATAAGTAATTGCTAACTTTGCATAATATATACAAACCAGAGGGATTTTGTTTACAGCAGCTTCTTTCTTGGTATATGCATAAAAAACAAACCAAAACCCCAATATTATGATACGGGGATGACTTTTCTTATCTACAAACTCTCCCTATGTAGACAAATGACATGTTTGCAATTGTTCTAAAGGATAACAATCTGGTCCACTCACAAATATGAGATTGGTCTTCTAGAGGAAGATAAAAATGCCAGAAAATCTTATCTTGTTAATATCCCAACATACAAACATTGGCTTATTCAATTACTATGGTGCAGCCCAATTTGTTAAATATGTTAAATCTAAAAGTATGAACTACATTGTTAACTCTGTAAAAGCCAGAAAAATCATTCTAATTATATAGGAAATAAATTCAAATTTCATAAATATTTCAATTAGGCCAAATCACAATCACAAAAGAGAAAGTGAGCATTCATGTTTTATTGATCAAATGGTAAACAAAGCAAAAGTTAGAGGAAACATATAAAACAGTGCATGCTGAAGCCAACACTATTCCAGTTATTCACAAGACATAAGACTATATGTATAAAAATTAGATTCTATCAGGCACTTTAATTATACCTAGAACAATTCTTGATGTCCCATTTTTTAAAAAAAATAAAATAAAATCCTGCTTCAAAACTATCTCCATCCCTTAACAAAACATAGATTTCTTAATAATTGGAAACCAGAGTACGTAATAAAAAGTTGGTAATCTCTGTATTAATAAGACTGATGTCAAGAAATATTATGTAAATGAAGGAGCTGTACACTCTGAAAAATAAGTCAGAATTTTAGCTTCAGTACAGAGATAACTCAAAATAACCTCACTCTATTTGGTACTAGGTGGGCAGAGAGAAATTTTGACAAATTTTCAGGATTGTAATTTTGTTGTTCAGTCTGATATAGTGGTTAAGGCACCAGGCTAGAAACCTGGAGGCTGGGTTTTATTTCTGTCTTAGTAGTCAGTCAGGTGACCTTAGGCCAGACAAGCTCTCTTGGTCCTAGGAAGTAGGTAAGTGCAAACATTGCCAAAAACATTGTTCAAGAAAACTAACTTGATGGCACAAAAGACCAACCCTACAACAATAAGGTAGCATGCTTGGAATCCTTGTAGGGTCTGTTTCCTGATTTGGTCTATCTCAAAGATCTGATGGATCGGATTTGTGAGGTTGGAAGTTATGAAGCCTATGTTATAAAACTTCTTTGATGCTTTCTTTTTAAAAAATGAAAGAAGGCAATAATCCGTATTTAACTCTATTGAGGAAAGTTGGACTAGGATATATTATTTTATATGTGCAATTTGCCCGTTTTATTAGGTTACTTATGTTGTTGTTTTGATTTTATTATATTATTTGTATATTGTTTCTCAGTGGTATGAACCACTGAGAATCTTTTTGACTGCATCAGATCTAAATTAAATCAGCCTTTCGCTCTCTTACTCAAATACCTTACTACCCACAGGAAGAGTTCAGCATAACATAATTTGATGGATACTTAACTGAGCTTTCCAAACAATTTCCTTAAAAACTACTGCTATGTTCAAAAAGGCCCAAGGTCCACAGCAATCTGTCTCAGTGACTAAATTATTTTAGTCATTATTTTTAGCCTTACAGTTTTAAATAACTCAGCATTTTTCTGTTGCAGAGATGGATGTGACCATACAAATGCATACCTATATTGAATGATGTATCTGAATTTATTTCATATCAAAGCATGAATACAGAGAAATTCAATCATTACTTAAGCAAGTTTTACTTACACTGTTGACTTGGATCAGAGTCTACAGTCATCTTCACATAGTTTGAAGGAAAGAGGCCATAAATGCCATTGACTTCTCCTTGCCACCAATCCATATCATCTTTGTTCAGTACATTTATAAGCTGCCCCTTAGAAAAAGTGAGCTCATCTTCATTGTTTGCTGAGTAGTCATACATTGCTATCACTTGACACACTAACAGAAACAAAAAATATGACAAATGACATGTTCTTCAGGAGCACCAACAATAACTATTTCAGTACTTGGAAAAATCCCCATCCTTGCCTAGAAATTTACAAAACTAATTATTTCAGTTTGTGCATGTTAAACATTTAAATTTAACATCATAGGTAGTTCTAATTCAGAAATAGCAACCATACTCTCAATGGCCCAGTTCTGTTTCTGAGTTGAAAAGTTTTGGCTTCTGGATTGATTATCTCAGCAAATGCGGACCTGACCATTCTGCACTCAATTCTTAAAAGAAGCTATCATAAAAGTATAGGGCTGCAAAAAACTGAATTACAATAAGATAAAGAGTGTCTTTTTTTAAAAAAGTAGTGTGTTGGCAAAAAACATTTACTAATATACTTTCAATCTTTAAAAAACAGGAATTGCAGTCATAATTTGTGAAGGTAAGCTTTGTCAATTATAAATTGCTAAAATTTATAAACATAGTTGTCTCTTGCCCACTTATTTATTACTATTAATAAATAGTACAAATGCTTAGAACATTTAATGGGGAAAAATAATGCCAGATTTTTTTCCCAGTTAATTCTTAAAAGAAAATAAATTATTTTATTTAAATAAATTTGATTAAATTCAGAAACCTATTTTCCTAAATTTATTTATTTATATACTGTCTCCCCCAAAAATTCTATTATATTATTTATAATAAGTTCAATAAATATATGCCCCCCATTCTGATGCAACTAAATTCAAACATATAAATAGAACACATACTTCCTAATCTAATCCTGTCTTTATTTTGCTTTGCTTTCTCTTGTGCTAATTTTCTAGACTGCCTCTCAAAATAAAGACTTGTTTTTTTCTTCTTCATAAAGTACAAGGCTCCAAACTTGACAAAATTCAAATAGTTTGGGTACAATGAATAATCTAGTATTTTATATGATTTTATCAGAACTCTAAATATCAATGGTTTTATACAAAATCTGAAGAAAAACC
Organism: Crotalus tigris; assembly: GCF_016545835.1. Lineage (NCBI taxonomy): Eukaryota > Metazoa > Chordata > Lepidosauria > Squamata > Viperidae > Crotalus > Crotalus tigris. The sequence continues at coordinate 3,798,805 of NW_024100510.1, forward strand.
AGAATATATATACTCAATATATTTACATATTGAGAAGTCAAAGAAATCAAAAGAAATTAAAGAAATTAACACAATAAATAACTACGTTGAAATGATTATCAAGAACAAGGTGTAACTAGAAACAAAAGAATAAAACCAAAAATAAAACCCAAGTTATATGACTTGCACCTAAAACAAGGAGGATCTGTGTTTGTTATTCCCATGTGAATCGAAGTCATAAACTATAGGTTACAAATTACAATGGATGAAATCACACAGTATGCTAAGCTAAAAAGAAACCCTTTAGTATGAACTCAGCCACCAATCAGAAACAAGCTTTAATTGCTCACCTGGATGAACAGCTGGCATAGCCTTTTCATTGCTGGGACCTAACAGTTTCACATGAGTAGCAGGAAACCATCCTTTTTGTCTTTTTTTCCCTCTTGCCTGAAAAACACAATTGGTGATCCAAAATCTAATATCTGTTTACATCCGCACTTTTACCTCTGCTCAGATTGGCAGTGAGAGCCTCTTATCTTGTGTTTTCTTGCCCTGACCTATGAACGGACCATGGTCTCAGATTTAATGCCTTTATTACATTTGGGGACAGCTGGATTAAAAAAAATGTGTTCTTTCCTACTATTGGATTCATATGTGCCAATAAGGAGGAAGAGTGCTAAATTTCTCTCAAGAGCAGATGTTGCAAGAGGGATACAGATCTAGTTTTTGGTAGATAAGTGTTTGATATGTCCATCTGCTTATTCCTTCTTGTTTTCATTTATATTTAACTACTGTATATTGCTTTTGATTTCAATTGATCAATCAATCAATCAACCAATAGGGTCTCCTTTTTTAATAAACATTTTTCTTCTTGAAAAAATGCATTTTTTTTAGCAACAAGTATTTTTACAGACATAATTTGCTCATCTAGATAAGAAACTTGATACCCAGTCAGAAAAACCTCTTGCTCTATTACCTAATAATAAACACTTTATTATCAAAGTATAACATGTATACAGTGAAATTGGCTGAGCCTCCCTCTGTGCCCCCACCACCACAAACTCACGGTGACTACAACCCCCCAACCTATTTCACCCTGTGAACTAATTGCACATCACGCCGGCCTCACGAGTCTGTCACGCATAAAGTTATAAAGTTATGTCCCATTCAGAAGCCTGACAGCCCATGGATACCTGTAATTCTCCCTGCCACCATCCGCTAGAATTTTTCTTTAAAATTACAATCAGCTGTCCAGGAGCAAGACTCAGCTGTTCTGTTCCTGATGCAGTGTAGGCTGTTGTAACTTGAGCAATTTCTAATGAGAGAGAAATATGTATCAGTGTAAAATGAATGATTATAATATATAAGAACATGAAAAAAACAGTAATACTCACCAGGTTTTTTATTTAATGTTCCTGTTTTGCTAGCTGGAGGAGAAGTCTACAAGAAAGAAGAAACAATTGGGAGTCCAACTTTAATTTTAGCTCTCCCCCTTTTTTTTATTGCAAGCAGCCATTTTTAAAGCATAGCACAACCTTAGAAAATCTAAAATCAATGCTTTCTGCAACAAATTCTGCCTCCTCCCATCAGCCCTGCCTTTTATGCCCTGGCCACAAGTGCAATATTTATTCTCTGAGACAAAACCAAATTCTTATTACATTTCTTTGGGCTTGTACAAGTTTCCCTGCAATAGTCTCAGTTTTCATCTTGAAATACTGCATCTCTAGCTGGAAAAAAAGAAATACTAAAAGCAGAACACTTGGGAAGTCTTACATCATGATCCTTTGGTTTGACATAGTTTGAAGGAAAGATTCCACTTCTATCACCAATTCTTCCAGTCCACCATTCCCCATCTTTCTGACTCACTACTATTTCTTCACCTTCAGTGAAGGTTAAATCACCAGGCTCAGAACTTGAATAAGAATATAGTGCTGTATATTCTGAAAATATAGAGAAAAATTCAGTCATGTAGTAAAGCTGTATATGACTAAAGATTGTAAAACACTGATTCATGTAATCCTTTCTACTTCAAAATCTTTTGACTAATGCTCAGGTAACATCAGGCAACAAAGGAAATTATAGATACCTTTTTTAATGACAGAAAAATTCAAAGTCAAAATGTAATACTTCAATAGCTTAACCACACATGAACATATTCCTCTCACATTGAGAACATCTTACACCATTCTTTAGCTATGTGTAGTGTCCCTTCATCTATCTTGGTCTAACATGGCAGACACTTAAAGGATGTTTTCATATGATTTAAAATACAAAAGAGTAGATTCAACCTAGGTTTCATATATGAGAAACAATAATTTAGATATTAGAAATATGATACTATATATACTGTGATTTGTAAGTGTAGCTTACTAACGGAGGGGAAGACATACCCTCATCACACATATATACACTGCACATTTTGGTATTTGCAAGGATGGCAAATTTATTCTTCACTTAAGTTAATGCTGGTTAGCATATGAGAGTTTGAATGCTATAGTTAGGCTCATGTCTCCGAATCCAGCATGCTGATTTCTTATCATGTGTCATAATTTAACCTGCATTTAACTTTCATTTTTAATTAAATTACTTTATTAACGCATTCAGAGGAAAAGTACACACCTCAAATAAAACATATGGAGACCAGAATAAAAGGCTTTTCTATCTTTCTTATACCAGTATTTATCTCAGAACATTTATAGTATTGGACAGATAAACAATGTTAGTGTTCTAGCATGAGTGTCTGAAATACTGTGCAGTGCTATGCATGTTCTTTATTCCTTCAGACAAATACACTCATTCAAAGACTTAAGAATCAGAGTACTTAAATGCAGTTCCTACTCTCACCTGAAACACAAGTTGATGTGGAAGGATTCTTATTTATAACTGCATAAACAGCTTCTGGTCTGAAAATGAAATAATTAAGTTAAAGTTATTTTTCTACACTCGATGATTCAAACTTAGAGATGCTTGGAAATAAAGGAAAGTATTGCTTCATCAAGTCATGCTGAATACGATGAGATGCTGCCTCATCTCCTTCTCTTTTCATATATCCCTCCCCATCCTACCCTTGGGTTGGATTCAAAGTGAAACTTCTGTTTCATAGTAGCTGTACTTCAGTATGCTATGGTTAATATTAATTCTGATTTGTTAAAATAAGCCATCATTGGAATCTATGGTTTAAAATTGGGTGATTTCCTACAAACCTATCAGCAGAAGGCCCTAATAAGAACACAAATGTGTTCTTATTCTATGAGAATTCTACGTTCTGTGTGAAAATGGTATTTATTAAGACAAAACCACTGCATCTGGTAAGTGTCAGAATACAGTTATATTTCATTTCTATCTCCTCTGATCTAAAATCAAATCTCACCTTTCCCTGGATTCTGCCATACTTCCAAGGGGGAGGGGGGATGTGCATGCAGGTTTATTGCTTTCACTTCCTCTATTCGCTACAATGTAAACTTTTGTTTATTGACTCCGGGTCTGCTATCCATTACAATGTAACAAATTGCCTCTTGCATGATGCAACTCTCTGAACCTTCTTCTCCCTAACCGGGCAGCTAGGAAAAGGCGGGGGGGGGGGAGAAGTACAAACCTCCGGGACCTGGCTTATTTCTCTGTTCTCAAAAGGAGGTGTGAAGAGCTGTGGAACATCGCACTACAAACGGAGCCGGATTGATGTTATCTCCCCTTTCCCATGATGGACTTAACACCTGGGGATTGGCTGATCTGAATCGTCCGGATGAACTGTGGGGTGGGGTTTGCTTAGGGACACTTTAAAGTAATCGATCTGTAAAGAAATCCCTCAGATCCTATCTATTATGCCTGCTATCAACTACTTTTAATAAAAGTTCCTGTTGGAAGAAATTATTTCCAAGAGTTCTGCTTCCTTAAGATGTGGGATGGAAGTGGGTCCTTACAAAAAGGTTTCTTTCAAATATATTTCTCAATTTCAAACTTCATTTTAAAAATTCTGAATTTATCCCAAAATATGGGAATGTAACGTATGAACAGTTAAAAAGAGAATAAAAATTATCAGTGCAACTGTTCTTAATTCTAAAATTAATAATCGGAGCCAATAAAGTTTAAAGACAGACGTGCTGAAAAGTCATCTGTCCATATGAATCCCTCCAAATCTCCACCAAAGTCCTCTATTCATCTTCTACACAAATTACATGTATTTTGCCAATAGTTTCAGTTCAAATATTCTGACAGCCTCACTTACTCCTCTCTTTGGCATTCATTTCCAGGCAAAATCTTCACGTAGGATTTGGGAAACCATCCTCTTCTTCTACCAACTTCTCCATACCACCAATTTTCTTGCTGCTCCAGCACAGTAATTATGTCATTTTTTGAAAAGTTTAAGTGATTATCTTTTTTTGCAGTCCAAGAGCAAAGTGCTTGTGCTTTTATGTTTTCTACAGCTTGTCCCTGTCAAAAATGGTATATTAATGCCAGCCATGCAAGTTTTAAAGATACAAAATATAAACTAAAAATATTTTCACTCCAAAAGCATACAAATGATAAGTTGTTTTTTTTTAAATATTGTCTTGTCTACAAATCCCAACTGAATTATGGAAATTTTTCCATAAAATAGAATCAAAGCAGGACAAGATCTGGTAAACTACCTTGAAAGTTTGTGTGGTAGACAGAGTAACCTTTCATAAATAATTAGCCACTTATGCAGATTGCCACTATGTATTTCTCATATATAATGTAATATTGTATTGTATGAAGCAGAACACAGAGTACTTTTCATTTGTAAATAGTTCATTCCCAAAGAGTCTGGCAACATAAAATAAAATGAGCTCCCCAAAGAAAAGCCAATCCCAAATATACATTTAATAATAACATAAAAATATAAAATACCAAAAGTACAAAACATATGTGCTTTGGTGTCCTTGGCATATTAATGCTCCCAACCCTGTGCCAATAGTTCCATTCTGAACCAAGAACATACCTGTCCATGGATGGGAGAAACAGATCCTGGGGAAACAGTGCGAGTAAAGGCAGACTTTTTCTGCCATGAGCTAGGATTTAAATTTGCAAAAGATACATTTTGGTACTCTGCTTCGTCTGCTGGTTTACTGGGTGAATGTACTCTACAAAATCAAAACATATACATAACGGAATTACTTTCAATAAAACCCAACCATCATAGCAAAGTAGCCAAAAAACTTTCATGGTCTTTCAGAAAGGACATCTTAGGGATTCTTTACAATTCATAGCTTCTTAAGAATCCTTACTGTGCAGAAAGAGAGAATTCTTGAAAGCAATTTGGGAACCTTTTGCAGGCAGATGGATCCTCCAGTTACGGCTATTATTTTTAATACATAAAGCACACAATACCAAAACACAGCACAAATAGTTTTACATTTTTAAACTGGAAACAGACATCAGCTTGTCTCACATATGTCAAATTAAAAATTTGTGATGTTGGTGCATTCACTGTGAATTTGTTTTATTGAAATATTTGTATTGTATTAATGGCTATTCTTTAATTTCAGCTGCTGATTGCCTATGTGTGTGTGTGTGTGTGTGTGTGTGTTAGTGGTGGTGGTGGGTTGTTATTCTTAGCCAGCCAGTCACTCAACTGAATATATAAATTTATATTTACTCTAGAGGAACTGAAGTAGCTGGTACAGAGACTGTCGGAGGAAGTAAGGCTTTCTTGGGAAGTGAAACGGCTTTCTCGTTTTCAGGTATTTTCTCTACATAATTGCATGGAAACCAGCCAAAATGTCCTTGAAAACATCCATATAACCAGCCAGGTTCTCCTTCAGTTTTCTCAGCAACCTGGAAAGGAAAATAAAAAATAATCAAATATAATGTTAATTTTCTTTACTTGTTTACAAATATGTTTTAATTCTACTACATGTTAGCTGGTGCATTTTTAAAGAAAAAAGCCCCACAAAATTATTTGGTATTAAGGAAACTATTTAGTATTCAGAAATGATAATTTACCTCAATAATATCTCCGGAATGGAAGCTTATCTCATCTTGATTCCTGGCTTCAAATGGATATAAAGCTCTATAATTCACAAAGCCTACTGTTGTCTTTGAATCAGCAGCACTAACTGCATGGCCTGAAGAGTCAAGGAGAAACTAATTATTGATTGATAGTTCCTGACAAATGCTTTAAAAGTTTATTTCTGGGAAGGTCAGGATTTCTGCAAGCACACTTATTTTCTTGGGAAGAGCCAAATACACAGGAATCATTACTACTGAAAAGTCGCCATCCCTTTAAGCTCCTATTTCCTCACCAATCAGGAACAGCAAAAGACAATGTAGACAGCTACCAGAGGTCATGGTAGATCCTATCTAAATGTCCTGTGCATAACAAACGCCTTTTCATTAATGCACAGGAACCTTCCTCTGTGACTACTACCACTGTTCCATAAAAGTCCCCTGTCTTCAGTAGAAGGTTCCCAAAGCAAAGCAAAGAGAAGGGGAAACCAGCAAAAACCAGCATCTGCTATCTGACCGGAGCATTCATGGGAGGGACTCTTGTCCACTCTCAAAAGTGGAAGCTATCTCAGGTTCCTAAATGTGCTTTCAAACTACTGAATAATCCAAACCAAACCACTCAAATCTTAAAAAGAATAGTTACCTTCATTTTTCAGGACAGGCTTCAGATTTCCCTTTGTTTGTTTAAGAACATTTACGTTTTTCTCATTTAAGTGGGAAACAGATTTCTCAGAATTAAAAATATCTTTTCTTTTCTTCCCTTCTTCAAATCGTTTAAGCTTTTCCTCAGCTTCTTTTGCAATCTTCTCCTGTCTTTTTTTTTCTTCTGCCTTTTGTTTCTGCCTTTGCTGTTCAGTCTCTCTTAGAATTACTGTTTGTTTATTTTGTCTTTCCTCTTCAAATTTCTCTATCAGTTTTTGTTTCTGGATCTCCCTCTCTCGTGCAATGGCCTCCTCAGCCCTTTGTTTTTCCTCATGGATCTTTTCCTGCATTCGATCTTCTTTCTGACGCTTTTTTCTTTCTTCTTCTTCCTTCCTGATGGTTTCTTGCCACAAGTTCTCCTTTTCCTGTTTTGCTTTTCTTTTGAAAGATAGAAAACAAGCATAATTATTCTGATATTAGTATTGAAAAGGAAGACTGAGTAGCAAACACTTAGTATGAACCTTATACCAGCTTCCTATTGATTCCCTTCTGAAGGTTTTAGGTTCAACTGTATGATGCAAAGTCTTGGTTATGGCACAATATTAATGTTTACTATTTGCTGAAATGCATGTATTTTGATGCAGAATGTTAGGAATAAATTTAAGCCTGATTTTAATTTTGTCACAGCAATGTAATCAGTAAAGAGTGGTAAATACTAGCATTCATAAGGACTCTCAAAATGCAGTTTCTGCATTTATTGCTGCCTATTAATCAGAAACAGAGAATAAAATGAAGGGGCTAGAGGAACAAATGAGTAACACTTTAAACATGTTACCGTGTGGTCTCATCTTCTATACTTTTTTTCAAAGCAAACTCAGTTCTTTTTCTTTCCAGTTCTTGAATTTTTTCATGTTTGATTTTGTGGAGCTGTTCAAGCGCTTTCTGCTGTGTGCAGTAAGTTTCTCTTAGTTCCTATTAAGAAAGCACAAAATTAAGTGAACAAAAAAGCAAGCAGACTTTAGAGAAGTTATTCCATTAATATTCTGAATCCAAATGTCCCTGCAAGTTTCCCAACAATCATATAGAGCAAGACAAAATTATTTGTATTCGTTTATTTTTGCTCTTGAGGCCCTTCACAGCATTTAACTGCCCTTTAAAAAAACATTTAAAAGTCATTCTTTATGGTTTTGCAAATATGCAGAAAAACATCTGCAATGAACATTGTTTTCTAATCACTTATTATGTCCATGCCTTACTTTAAAAGTTAGAACTAATTTTCTGTAATGACAATGGCAAAAAGTTACATTTCTTTACCACTGCTACAGCCTTCTAGTGATGGAATTACTGGAAGGAATCATAAAAACTTTGATGTGAAATAGCAATGTGTAGAAGGCTCCTCAAAGATTCAAAAGACTTTTTGGTATCTTACATCTTGTCTGAATAACAAGAGACTCTTTGTAAACAATCTTATTTAATTCAGTGTTAGAAAGCTGCATGCCAATCACTTGAGTTGGGTGGAATGTTTCTGCCAGTTCTGGCTAAGTCACTTTCCTGCAATCACTTTATACTGACACAACAATGCCATTGTTAAATTGAGTACAGAACATTACATTGTTCTAGTACACCATCAGTTGTGTGATTAGGAAGTTAACTGTATTATACTATTAGACATTGTCAGCAAATGTCAAACCAACTATTAAATGATCAAGATGAATTACAGAATCTCAGTTACTCTAGTATAGCGACTAAGATGTTGGACTAGAAACTAAGACATTGGGAGTTCCAGTCCTTCCTTAAACACAGAAATTGGCTGAATAATTTTGAGCCAGTATCTGTCTCTCAGCCCAATCCACCTGAATGGGTTGTTGTGGGGAAAAAAAAGGAAAAAGACACATTATGAATGCCACTTTGAATTGTACAGAATAAAAACAATCTTCTATTTATCCCTTGCTCTTATGTTGATTTAATTGCTTAATACTTTCAAATGGGAAGCTTTAGGTCCAAATCAAGTGCCAGGTTAAGTCTTCAAAAGTTGTGCTTGCACATACACATAAGAATATTCCCTACATATCCAGCAATATACCTACCTGCTTTTCTCTATTATACATGTAGGAGAAGATAGATTGCTTCCCACCTTCCAAAAGTGCTTTGCTGCAGAAACAACTGAACCTGTAAGATCCCCCTTTTTTCAAAAAGGTCTCCTTTTATATTACCAATGGCACAAGGAAAAAGGACCTGGGTGGCTTAATATAGCCTGGCAAAATGTCCATCCCATTCTAAATAAGTACACCTCAGGCAGGATACCCTTTCCTTAATGCTATTGGCCAGCACAATCCTATCTTATTCTTGTTATATGGAGTTATCACCCTGAGTCTTCTGGATGTGCTTCCACGCTAAAGAGGCAGATAGAATGTTCTTTCACATGCCCAAAGACAGGTGATGCTTCTTGATTATCTTTCACCCAGACAAGGTAACATCATCAATGTTAGTGAAGCGTTGAAGCATTAGCACTGATGATGTTACCTAAAGAGAATACCCAAAACCTGCACTTTTTGAAACCAGCTACAAAACTTTTAAAACAAACTGGAATTAAAATGACAGGAAACAAATCCTGTGACGAATGCAAATGCCAACTCTGTTCACACATTATATGACAATATGAGGAATTCATATTATTGTTCATTTTCTTATATAATCTGTTTATCAGAAATACTACTCTACATTCAAAAAACAATAAGTTGATCAGTTACTCTGTGAATACATATAAAGTACGAATATTGGTACTTCTCAGGATACTCTGTGACTGTTTTCAAAGTGATCATTTGTGAACAAAAAGATTACACAAAGACCAGTTTCATAATGAAAAATGTAAGCCAGAATTCACAAGGATGTTCAGTTGTGTAATCTATGATTTTAAGCAGATACCAAAGTTTTTATAAAAAACATTTATAAACATGGAAAAGTCGCACAGCTAATGACAATTATCAACCTCACTGTCTGTATGTCCTTCATTTCAATTCTCCTTGACTTCTCTGTTTTATAATTCCCTTTGGTCTTTTTTCAGAATGATAAGTCAGTGCATGTGTCAAAACAATGATTTATAAAATCTCATACCATGCTATTATTTTGCTACAAAAGTCCAATATTGTTATATTTCCATATCAACAGCTCTGGAAATGCTTTCCTTTCTTTGATCTAAGGGGAATCTGGAAAATGGCAATATGGCAACTTGTATGTAAATCAGAGCAATTGTCACATTGTGATAGTGGAAAAGCCAAACAAAGAGGGTCCTATATATAGCATGTTCAGCAGCAGTTGTTGTGGTGAGGTAGAATTTGGATCCAAAGAGGTAATCAAATGGGTTTCTGAAAATAGTCTAACAATGTAATCCATAAGGGAACAAAGATCTTAAAATTTTTATTATGCAAAATATAAAGTTTGCCTTAGAGATAGTCTATTTGGCAATTGGTTTGTTATGAAAAGCCAAGTACATGGGAGAACAAGTCAACATGTAATGGGCTTTGTAATTTCACAAGGTTTTTCTCCAAGGAACATATATTCGTGAGATTTTATGATCTGAATCCAACTTCCTCTGATTTTATAACTATCTAAAAAGAAAGTAGCAGGCCACTTTCTTCAAGTGTAACTCAGAAATCTAGCTAGTTTATTATTCTTTTCTGTCAATGTTCTTTAGGCAAAATCATATATATTTTGTTGGTCTGGGGAGAAGCAGAAATTGTTTTTCACAAAATGGTATTTTTTTTTTACTTATTCTGGGAAATCTAGTCTGGACTTTTCCTTTGTTATGCATATAATAGAAAACTATTGTCAATGGTCAAAACAGATAAAATAATAACAATCTTGATTACAGATAGGACTTTATTTCAGATAAACTGGTAAAGAGTAGTAATCCATCCACCACACACTATGTGAGTTTTAAGGATTTTGCTTAAAAGCAGTGACGTGAGGATTATTCCTACCTTTTCCCATAATCAAAAGTATTTGGTTAGTGGGCAGAGTTTAAAAGCAAGCAAAAGGCAAATAAAATCTCTTCCTGCAATAGAGCACCAAATTATTGCATAGGAAAATATTTTAAGTGCTATAGAAATGCAAATTTATTTTTTGTCTCACACACACACACACGCACACACACACGCAAACGCACACCAATACAAAAAACATGGAAATTATTAGAAGCAAAAAAAGGCCAAAGATTAGAAAATAACCTTAAGTAAGAGGAAGAGGTTGTTGAGACAGCTTAGCAGATATAAAAGGCACTGAAGAATAGAAGCATCCATAGTCTCACACTGTAAGATAAGGCAGATAAAAAGCGGTTAAACTTTTCTCTGGGATTGTTGTGAAGTTGGAGAACTTAAGGAATCAGAATAATTAATCTAGCAATCAAAGTTCTGATTCAACTCTCATCATATTTACCTATATATTATGTGAGTGTGGGTGTGAATGAGGGAGATAGACAGAGTCTTCTATAGCCAAAATTAGTAATATTAATGGTTCATAAATAGGATCAGCAATAAACTCTTGTCCTCTGCAATGTTCCTATCCAGCCATTGTTTCTTCTGCTGCATATGCCACTCTATTTCTGTTCTCATTTCCCACAGTAGAATGCATGCCATAGAATGCATAAACATTACTGGGCTGCGTTTGGGGAATGGACAGTCCTTCAACTGTTGATCCCTTTAAGCCTGCTGATGCCTAGGCACACTAGCTGAGGAATTCTGGCAGTTGAAGTCCATGTCATAAAAGGACCAAGTTTGAAGACTCCTGTTATACAGTATCTGCACATAAGCTCTACAGTGAAAACAGGCACTGCAATGGATTTGGCCTCATGGGAGCAGTCTATCAAAAAAAAAAAAAAAAAAAAAAAAGCAGGATAGTCTTTTATATTTGCTGCTCTGCCTCTTGATATAGACAGGACAGACAAGTCAGGAACTATGGTCCAATTCTCTTGACTACAACATTTCAGAAAGAGATCAAACAGCTGCTCTTTTACAATCTCCTTTCACTTGCCCAGCTCTACAGCATATGTGATTGACAGGTAGACCTTCCTTAAGGACTGCCATGTCTAGTAATCATTCAAAGTTACAAAGGTGCTGACAAAGTAGTTTTACAATCAATCTTTCCACCATTGTAGCATCCACACAGTCATGTGATCGCCATTTCGGCACTTTTACACCAGGCAAGTATTTATGACTGCTGCAGCATCCCAAAGTTATGGGATCACAATTCCAAAAAGCAGAGTCAGTGGAAAGCAGTAAAATCGCAAGTTGCAGTCATGTGATGTCTCATTTAACAACTGTGGCAGGAGTGAGGTTGTTAGTCTGTTGCAGTCACATGATTACTTGTTTAATGATCGGGTTGCTTAGTGATAGCACTGTTGGTTCTAACTGTAGTCATTAAGCAAGGACTACTTGTAGTTGGCTAGGCTAAGCCTCCAATGTTAATCAGTCATGAGAAAGTTCAGTTATGTAACTGAGAAGAGGAAGTTGCTTCTTCCATATCACCTGCCTATGCTGTTTACTTAGAAAGGAAGAAAATAAGGAAAAATGGAAAGTGATGGCAGCACTGACTTTTCCTTTTGTTATATTTACAGACATATTGTCTATCAGTTATGTGGAAAGGTTTCAGACACACATTGTTAAGTAAGAAATTCATAATCACCACACTCCCAAGATTAATTATCTTAAATACAAAAAATATAGCTTTGCCAGCCCTCCATATTCCAATTATTATGCATGTATATGTATTTAAAAATGTTTTATAATTTAAATACAAATACGTTGTAATGTATCAGGGAAGACTGTCACTAAATGACTTATACATCTGTTTGCTGTCCAAGAGTTGACAGTTGAAGGACAATTTCAAGTCCTCCATTCATAATCTTTGGTTCTGAAAGAGATTTGAATCATAAAAGCCCTTCAAATAAGACGCTCTCTGTCATGGTGCAATCATGCAATTTTGGGAGGAGATGATAGAAAACAGGAACGAAAAGAAGACATTACTACTAAGTAAGCCAGGTAAGGAAGATTTCAAGTGTAGCTTAAGTCCTTGCTTGTCAATTTGGAAAATACACTTCAGGAAAGAAGTTGATTGGAGAACCTAACTGCCAATACAAAGAACATGTAATAGATTCTTTGTAAGCTTAGTAACTGCAGTTTGTTCACATTTTTGGTTTTCTCACCCTTTTCAAGCTTTTTGTTTTCTTCATATTTTCCCCTTATCTGCATATTCCCAATTCTCACTGTTGTGACATACATTCTGTAGATGAATGGAAGGAGAATAGATGATGTAATATGAACTTCACTTGCACCAAGAAACTGCTTTGGTGTGTCTTAAATAATGAACATGCTGAGTGAAATAGCTGGCTTTCCTTTTGTTTTTATTACATTATATTTTTTATTAAGGAAAATAGTATCTGCAAATTTTATTGTCATCCATTTCCCTATGCCAAGGTTCACTTTCAATATTTTAGTTGATGTTACTTCAAATAATATTAATTTACCTTACAATATGCAAAATAATACCCACATAAATCTTGGTGTAAATGGGCTAAACTGCAAAATGCTGGTACTAATTCTTTTTAAAATCAAATTAGAGATTAATAGGGCAGCATTTGAGTATCATCAACAAAATCGTATGCATTTTTATGAGATCTCATGAACAGAAGATAACACACAAGGCTTGATTAGTTGAAGAAAGAAAGTTTCACTAAATGAACAATCCTAGATGCTTAAATAAAAGGCTACAACAAAATTGTACCTTGAGCTGCTTATTAAAAATATCAATTTCTGACAGCTTGGAAGTGGTTTCTTTTTCTAGTGTATCTAGTTGTTCCTGAAGTTTTTGGCATAATTCTCCTTTTTCTGATGATTTCTTCTGCAGTGAATTTAGATGTGTATCTGCAAATGAAAGACCAAGTATTTAATATTTACTTACAAATTTTCAATTTTTTTGTCACACATCTATACATTATATTTACTTAATTTACTAATACTTTAGTCTTTGACAAACTATAGGGGAGAGCTGCCTTAAACAGTCAGAGTGCTATGCAGAGTGGGTGCTGTCATTCACAGCACAAAAAGGAATGGGAAGATTTTCTATGTGTCTGAGAAGGAGACCTCAGAACTCCTTTTCACACACCTCATTTGAGGGAGCAAAAAACACTTGAATGAATGTATTCTTACAAATACGTACACATAAGACTGATGATACTTACCAAAAGAGTTGCTCATCTTGTTGTGATTTATTTTCTCACTCAGCTGTTGTTTCTCAGGAACAAGAGCAATCAGCTTATTCTGATATTCCTGTAGAGATGAGGATAGTATATTTTAGAAAAGTAGTACCAGCATATGTGTTTGACATAATCTGATAATACAGTGTTTCTCAACCTTGACAATTTTAAGGCATGTGGACTTCAACTCCCAGAATTCCACAGCCAGCAATGCTGGCTGTGGAATTCTGGGAGTTGAAGCCCACATGCCTTAAAATTGTCAAGGTTGAGAAACACTGTGATAATACAAATGAAAGCACAGATGTAAGAAATAACACTCCTGCACGAATTTAGTGGCTTCCAAAGTACCCTCCAAGTGACTATGACCTATTTTTTCAATGTTTCTTGAGAAATTAATAAGGTAAATGGGTTCTTTAAGTATGAGAGACTCAGATATCAATTTTGCACCTTAAAATGCCCAATCTGAGAAATGACCAGTTCCTAAATGTAAATTCTTAAAGCCCTCATATAACTGCTATGTCGTGCTAGTTGTGATGACTCAGGGCACAGCATAGAGGTAATGCAGTCAGCTGGCAATTAAAGCAGTTCTTTTATTGTTCCCAATTTTCCCCAAATATTCCCTCATTTGCTGGCAAAAGATCACACACACATCCCTTCAGCCAACTCTGGTTAAAAGTAGGTTCAACTACAGGCTGATTAGCATAAGAAAGTACTCAAGGCCATAGAGATAACAAGGAAGAAAACATAAGCTTAACGAGTCCATTTGAATCCAAGCTTGCCTGAGCAGTTTCCCAAAAAGTGAATCCAAGATACAGTCCGATAGTCAAAGTTTCCAGGTTTCCAAACAAAAGGCACAGAACAAGAGCAACAATACACATCACTCCAATGAATCAGTGTTTGTTCCCGACAAATGCCCCACCCCATCCCTTAAATCTCAATCGCCAGGTGTGCCTTGTGGAGTGGAACGGGACGCTCTCCTCCTGAGTAAAAAAACCCTGCATTGTTCCTTCCTTCCCTCCATCCTCCGTGCTCTAGGACAGTGGTTCTCAACCTGTGGGTCAGGACCCCATTTGGGGTTGAACGACCATTTCATGGGGGTCGCCAAACAATGCAATCCGGCATTTTTTCCCCCTTTTCCTTAGCTGTGCTACTCCCTTTTATTCTATTGGCTTTTGAAAGCCAATAGAATAGACTCTCTTGAATAGAGTCTAATTCTATTGGCTTTCAAAAGCCAATAGGAATTGTCCAGGCTGTCTCTGCCCTGCTGAGCCCGCCAAAAGTCCCATTCTGCAAACGGTGCTGCAAGTTGTCTGCAGCAAAGGCGAGCTGTCTGGAAGTTTCCACCCCTCCCTGCTGAGCAACTACTAAAAATGTAAGTAAAAGAGGGCCAGGGATGGGAGGTCGCCAGGCGCAGGGAGGGTTGCTGGTGCGTGTGGGGCCCGGTGGGTGCCTTACCTCCCTTGGGCTGGGCCAGCTGGTGGCCCAGCTGGTGGTCGGCCTGCGCCATCTCTGCCGCTTGCCAGCTATGCCTCGACCGGCGCAGGGGGCAGCACCACGCATGTGCGGCGCTCCCAGGCAAGGAAAGTCCTTGACTTACGACCGGTTGGGTAATCCTCAACTTACGACCGGTTGGGTAGTCCTCGACCTATGATCGGTTGGGGTCGCGGCATTAAAAAGGTGAGAACCACTGTTCTAGGATCAGGATGGGGTGGGCCTTGCTCATCGCCTGAACTCTGTCTCCCCTGTTCTAATCCTGAAGGGCCCTGGCCTGCCTCAGCCTGCTCTTCTCCACAGTCCTCTGAAGCCACAGACACCTCTCCCTCAGCCTCCATAGAGTCCTGTTCCAGCTGCATTTCCTCCTCTGGCGGGTCACTTCCTGCGGAAGGGACGACCCCCGCCTCGAAAGGGTCTTTTGGACTGGAACTGCTGCCTGGGCCATGGGGCCGGTCTGTCAGCCAGACGGTCCTGCCTGGGAGTGAAGGACCAAGAAGGTTGTGTGGTTGGAGAAATCATGGCAGCCCGAAAGAACTGTCTGTGAGTGTAAGGGGTAGACCGTCTATCAGACCGCTTAGTAAGATGGGCCAGAATCTTCTTTTTATCCTTGTTCTCTGACAGAAATGGGGCTAAGGCATCCCCAAACAATTTACTACCCTGGTATGGGGCTGCTGCCGGACGCCACCTAGACTTGGTGTCTGCCTGCCAGTGTCTTAGCCATAGCATGTGGCGGGCTGTCATATTGGATGCCAAGGATCTGGAGGAAAGCTGAGCCGTGTGTAAAGTCACATCGGAAGCATATTCTGTCGCGGCCACTAACTTGCTCAGATCCTGATGTGTGCAGACATCGTCCGAGGGGATCCTGGCCTGTAGCTGACGGAGCCAGATGAGGGCAGATCTAGTGAAGAAGGAGGCTGAAGTGGAGGCCCTGAAAGACCACTCCGCCGCCTGGTGTGACCTTCTGAAGGCCATCTCCGATCCTCAGATTTTAAGGCCTCTGCCATATCCCCCGAAATAGTGGAAGGGGAGAACAGGTGAGACAGGGGCTCATCCACTGTGGGAACATTCAACGGCTCATCTAATTCTGAGGCCACGCTAAACAACTTCTTATCATTCCCTCCTGGAAGGGGGAAGGTACCCGGGGAAGCCCATTGTTTCTTAACTGCGTTGAGGAACAAGGCTGGACACGGAACATGGTGTTGAGTGACCACCGGTTCAACGAAGACGGGGTCCACCTCTGGATCCGTTGTGGGAACCACTGGGGCGGACTAGCTAGGTCTCCTGTGTGCAACCGAGCTAACCTTGCGAAGCAGGGGAAGAAAAAGAGCTGGATTAAATAGCCCTCCGAACGGGGGTGGATGCGGTGCCGGTCCCTCCTCCTCTGACCATGAGGCGTCAAGCATCTGATCCTGCTCCAGGGTCAATGAGACCCCGCTAAAGGAAGAATGGGAGGGGGAAGGAGGGTCACGAGAACTGTGATGTATTGGACACAAGAGAGGAAGGGAAAGCAAGGATTCCGCTCTGGGCACCAAAGGAGTCCTGACCGCAAGGGCCCGCTCCACTGCCTGAGCCACCAAGGCCTGGATCCTATCGTCCAAGGATGTAAGGGTGGACTCCTCCCCTCTAAGCCCCGCAGCTGTGGGCGTAAAGGTGGCCTTCGGGGCTTGCAGGGCCCGTGGGGTAGAGGGAGACCTGAAGGTATGTGCCTCAGGTACCACACTGGCTTGGCCATAAGAGGTGGAAGGTTCTGCCAGTGCCCAGACTTCGAGAGGAAGCAAGACCTAGGGGTAGGTCAAAAAAGGTGGACTCACTCTGAGCAGTCTCAGCCCTGGCCTGTTTTTGAGCCTTTGAAAACTCCTTTTCCAGTGCCTGGTGTCTCCTACTGGCCTGTTTTTCAGCCAAGTTGGAGGTTTTCCCCCCAGAGGCAGCCTTGGGTTTGGCCTTGGCTGCGATCCTACCAGCGGTCTCTTGGGAAGGAGATCTGTGCCTTTTCCGCCCTGAGGAAGGAGGAGAGGCAACCCTGGGTTGGGAGGCCGTGTTATCCTCCATGCTGGTATGAAATCTTCAGGTGCGTGAGAGAGGGTACCTGGGATAGGATCAATTGGCTGATAAGGGTATAGGGCAAAGGCTGAATTAGGCTGCCCTACCCCCCCCCCCGGCCACCAAATTACCCCAGGGGGGGTAATTTAGAACGCAAACGGAGTCCTTCGTTTGAAAGACTGAATCCCAATGGGAATCAGTAAGAAATGGTCCTCTAGAGGAGCGTTGGTCCCAAAGTGAAGGAAAGTTTAGTAAAATTAATAATCTAATGGATAATCCACTAATAGGTATCTACCTGCCTGTGAGCCAAACCTGCACGTCTGTTCTGGGCAAGATCAAGTCGAAAACTGGGGAAACAGGCCCAGGACAGGCGTGGCAAGTTTGGCTGACTTGATCTGATTGGGCAGGAGGATTAAGTTAACCCATTAGTGGATTATCCATCTCCAGTGCTGGAGAACCTGCTGCCCATAACCTAATTTCAAAGAAAGTACAAGGTCTCAGTTCTGATATTGGACTACAGTAATCTGTTCCTTCCAGAGAAACAAACTGTGCATATGAAAATGAAAAACCAAAGACAGAATGAATGGCAGATAATAGGCAATCTTCTCAAGAAAAACAAGAAAGAATCTTGGAACACTCAGAGGACTGTAGCCTTAATAGACAACTGGTTTCAATGGTTTTTTCTCTCTGCATTGACCATCATTTTGTGGGAACGAATTTCAGACTTAACAGAACATTACATACTTGAAGCTGTTGTTCCAATTGCTTGATTTCAATAATTCCCATATCACATTTGTTTTCTAGATTGGCAAACTCGTTTTTATGTTTTTGTTTTCTGTTACGAACATCTTCTAGTCTTCCAGAGATCTGTTGGTATTTGTCATTCTGTATTAACAAACATTTTAAACATTACATCAATAACATATACAAATTTCTTGACATACAATTATTCATTACTTTTTTAGGATTTAATCCAAACTCTGGCATGTATGATTAAGACCTGGCTAAGTAAAAGTTAAGCAGAATTATTCTCTTAGAGCTCTGTCTACCAGGTTCCTCCACTGAGTAGCAGGTAAAGATTAGATGCTGGGCAAGCAGCATGATGGATATGCTATATACGAATGCAATGACCAGATGCTCCATTTAGCGAGCCATTAATTCTTAATATAAGTTAGCTATTTACTGGGACAAATGCAGTGATTCTGTTGGTATACTATCCACTCTTTTGTAACAATATTATTCTTTCTAGCAGGGTAATCTCAGGGACAATTTGGACTATCTTTACTAAGTAATTTCAAGTCCCACATGGAGGATGACTCAGTATTTTATATCACCAACGCAACCACACAATTATCCCAATTAGTATTTGGACTGCAGGGAACTGGATAATCTATTAAAATGATCTATTCTAAGCACCTAACAAATCACTATTTAGTGCAGCGGTTCTCAACGTTTGTGTGACGGCGACCCCCGTCACACAAATGTTCTGCGCATGCGCGTGCATGGGGGCGGGCCCCCCGCGCGTGGCGCACATGCGTGGCACCACCCCCGGAGGCGCACCGCCGCCCCTACGCACGGCGCGCATGCGCGGTGGCGCCCCCCGGAGGCGCGACGCCGCCCCCACGCGCGGCACACATGCGCGGTGGCGCCCCCCGGAGGCACGCCGCCGCCCCCACGTGCGGTGCGCGTGCGCGGAACTGCCCCCCCGGAGGCGCGCCGCACCCCCGGAGGGGACAAACTGGCGGATCGCCGCATTTGGCGACCCCACAAAAGAGGTCGATCAACCCCAAATGGGGTCGCGACCCATAGGTTGAGAACCGCTGATTTAGTGGATGACTTAAAATAGATTTTTCTATCACTTCTTGCAGGCAAAATTTTAAAACTCTGACCAATCTATGAAAGACAAAAAGAATGTAGGTGATTTGCTTCTGGGCTAATCCCATGCTATAAAATATATTCCTTTTGGCAGGGCTTTTCAACCTTTTCACCCACTGTACCACTTTTAGGATATGGCAATATCCGAGTACCACCAGTCACCTAGCAAGGTGTCAAAAACTTGATGACCCCCCCCAAAGGAAAAAAGTGATAAAGTACAGGTAGTCCTCGACTTACAACAGTTCACTTAGTGACTGTTCGAAATTACAATGGCACTGAAAAAAGTGCCCAAGCCACAGCCAAGCAAGACACCTGCCTGCCCACCTGTGCTTTCTCCTGTCCGAGGTTTTCATTGTGAGCATTTCTATTGAGGATTGGCAGCGGGGGTGGGGTGGGGGTGTTTGTTTTTTATTCCCCCTGTCTGCTGGGTGGTTGCAGCAGGTTTTGGTCACTTCACATGACCCTGGGACACTGTGATCATCATAAATATGAATCAGTTGCCAAGCATCTGAATGTAAATCACAAGACCCTGGAGATGCTGCAACATTCCAGCTGATCGGCGCTTCTTCTGGGCTCAGCAGATGCACCAGGATCAGCGCCGAGCTCCAGCTGGAACCTGGCGCTGATCCTGGCACTTCCGCTGAGCCCTGACAGCCTTGCAGCTCCAGCCATCTCTCGCTCAGGCTTGTGCGGTGTTGCCACCGGTTCAACTTATTCCCCTCCCCCGCTACTTTTCTAGGATGTTCACGTACCACCTGCCAGGTGCCAATGTACCACAGGTGGTACCCGTACCACTGCTTGAAAAGCCCTGGTCTAAGACTTCTCTCTCCACTTCAGCCATGGATTTTAAGGTGAACTGATAATTTTAGGTGTTTTTAAGTGGATTTTAAAAACTGTTTTATATTTTGTTTATGTATTTTCTTATCTATTGTAACCCCTTTAGTGCTCTAGAGATGAAAAGGGGAGGATGTAAGTTGAAGTAATACAAGAAATAACATCACTATACTTCAAAGATAAACGTTACTGAAATGAATAAATAAAACATAGTTGAAGAAGGGGGAGATACAGTACCAACCAAGGTTTTCCCCTCCTATACAGCTACTATATAGTTCTATACTGTACACCTGAAAGCTTCTTCAAATCTTCTGATGCTGTCCTTTAGTTGTTTTGTCTCCATAAATGACTATTCTTAACTTCAATATGAGAAGTGAGGAAATGACACCATAGAAGCAAAAAAAAATAAAAAATAAAATAAAATAAAAATCTACAATTTATTTACAATTAAAGCAGTTAGACAAAAGATATGCAGAAGCCATGGGAAAACAATTGAGTTTAGTTGTAATGCTACACTTTTGTGCAGTGTGTGACTCACCAGTGCATCTAGTTCAAGATTAAGGCTCTTTTTTTTAGAAGATAACTTCACAATTTCCTCCTGTTCTCTATTACGTTGATTAAGAAGGTCTTGACGACGAATCCTCTCCCATTCAAGCCGTCTTTGACGCTCAAGTTCTTGTTTAGCTGCCTGAAAATAAAATACCTAAACTATCAGCTTCAATGCTTATGTGATAATAGAATGATTATCAATATTTTGTATTTATTCCAATCAATGCTTAGGTTCACAAAGTGTACCCCAAGAAATTTAAACTATCATTTACTTTAATGACCACTTATTTGAAGCCAGATGAAACTATCTGCTTAAATTAAAATTCAGAATAAAAGGTAAATTATAAAATAATCCATTTCTTAGCTGTTAATAAAGAAATATTTTCTAAAGGAGTGCACTTAAAGGTCCCCAAACTCTCACAACAATAGGTTTACTTAACTGACAAACTGAAACAAATTTTCCAAAGGTTACATAAATCCCAAAACAATTAGAAAGACAACCTCCCGTCTTTCAATCTCTTTTTTCCGTTCTTCCTCCCTCTGTTTCTCCATCTCTTGTTGTTTTTCCAAGCGCCTTTCCAGCTCGAGTTGTTTCTTCCGCTCCAGTTCCTTCCTCTCCCTTTCTCTTCGCTCCTTTTCTTCTCTTTCCTTCTGGGCTTTTCGTTCCATCTCTCTCTGCTGCTGCTCGAGGAGCACCTGGCGCCGTTTCTCCAGCTCCAGGTTGCCTCTTTCATAGTTGGCCTTCCTCTTATCCTCAAAGGTAACTAGATTAAATAACAGGGAATGGCGCTGAGCTATGAACACTGATCAGGTCCTATTCTTCTCAATTATTTTTAAGAGATGGATTATGGTAGAACCATTCAATAACCAAAGGAAGACAAATGGAGACGCATCTAATCTTATTCAGGAGGCTTTTCAAATCTCAAGGTTTGTCTGTATGTATCCCACTGCTGCTGCAAGTGTTCTGTCTAGGTGCATCTGCCTTTATTGCTATTTCATCTTTTTTCTTGTTGAAAATGTATGGCTCTAATGAGAATGTACCTGGCCCACACAACACAGTAATGAAATGTTTAGGGTTGTAATTCAGACAGTAGCTTCCTAATATAAAGCTAAGATAAGGTCAACCAGATACATCTCAAATAGGAGATATAACTAACATAATTAAACTAATATATTTTTTTCAAAAATATTACCCCCTATTTTAATGCAGAAACAGAGGATCCCAGGTACCTGGAAGTTTCTGGGGAGGTTCTTCTTCTTGTTGATATGTTGGCAGAGCACAGTTAGTATTTTCCAAAGGCTTTCCACTTCTAGGAGAAAAAGAGAACATAGTCGTTTTTTAAAATTTCAGTTCGTCAGCTTTTATCTATAATTTTAATTACACATCACCTTGTGTTAAGCACCTCAAAGAAGGGGGCACAAACTCAGGAGGCAGAGTTAGAGGGAGTGGGTGCCCAGCTTTGGCCATATCAGTTAAATGCATAGCTAAGATGAACTCCTCTGCTTTCAGCTGTCCATCACCGTCAGTGTCAGACAGAGACCTAGGAAAAACAGATCTGTGTTAAAAGAACCGAGGGAACCGGGGAGAGCTACTTTGTTCTTTGCATACAACATCTCCAGGGATAGCCATGATGAAGCAGGGACCAGCTTTGAAAAATCAGATACAGAAACAGTACTTAAAGGTACTGTTAGGCAGGAAGAGATAGGAAATCTGCAACTATAATGTGTAAGCTGCCCAGAATCACCTTGTAGGGGAGATGGGCGGAATATAAATTTAATAAATAAATAAAATACCAAAATGTTGCTGAAATCCAGACAGGCTGGTTCTGCTATAAGTTGAATTCATTATCATCCACAAGACAATAGGCTTCCTATTCTCTATAATTCATGTATGGGCACATACCAATTTGGAGGACTCCAGATATAGTATAGCTAGGTTTATGTATGTTGTTGTATGCTATTGATTTTTCAACAGCAAAAACTCAACATTTACTCAAATTCTCTTATTGGTATTATAATAACCATCGTCTTCAACCTGCTTTGAGATGTCTAGCTATAAAGCCCTACAAGCCTGAGTTCCAAGCAGCAGCTCCTCTAGTGAGACCCAGCTTCTCCTCCATGCTCATCACCATACAGGTGAAAAGAGTGGAAGTGTGGACATCCCTTTGGGGATCAATTTGTATTCTCTTATGTATGTATGTATGTATGTATGTATGTATGTATGTATGTATATATATTATTGATTTTCTAATGTTACAATTATATCTTTGAAAAACAACGTGGTGGCTGAGTTATAATAATTCAAGTACATACAGATATTATTAGTGCAAATCTCGAACTATTACAGCCAACATTTCCTCTCTTTTTCCCTTAATATGTACTGTCTCTTATTTAACTTAGTATACTTCTTATTCTATCAATCAGATAAAAAATAACTTTCTTGCATTTATCAATAATTTTTAGTTTATATATGTCTTGTTTTAACATTCCATCTTTTAGACAATCAATAACCTAATAGATTTTTCCCAGTTTTAATTTTCCATTAATATTTAAGTTTAACATTTAATATTTATCATTTCCAGGTTTTAAATAACCCCAATTCCCTTTGTCACAGTTCCTCATAATGTCTGGTGTTCAGGATACATATCTTATCTATTTCATTTCTCACCGTCTACATCAACAAATTAATAATACAGTATAATATTCTTATTTTCTTATAATTTTCAAATATCTTAAATTCAGTAACCAATGTTTCTTCTATTTCAACATTTAGTACTTCCTCACTCTTCTCCTTTATATCTATTTTATATTATATTATATTATTTAAGTTAATAATTTCCATTCTTACCGCTACATCAAAGCATATTTGTTACATTCATCAAGTTTTTAGCATATATGTCTTAATCACCTTTACCTAACTTTTATAAGCAACTCAATGTTCAAATTTAACTATTAATATTTATACTTCTAGATATTGAATAGCCAAAATTATTCTTTATCTTCAATTCATAATAGTGTTCAAAATACACATCTTATCTACTTGAATATATTCTATTTTAAATCTCATAAGTAGGTCAAGACCCCATTCTTCTTCATCTTATTCTAGCTTTCTTTCTTTGCCAAATTGTCTTCCATGTCCATGCTTTTGAGTTGTCAAACCAATCTCCTTGTATTGTTATATGTATTGTGTAATGTTGAAAAGACTATCCAGTCACCATTTTTTTAAAGAAGGCTAGCAGGTCTGGCAGGTCTAGCAGGTCGTCTCTTAATTTTTCCCTCTCGACATAGTTGTTCTGAATTATTTATCTTCTCTTCCATCTGTTCCTCTTCCTGATCCTCAGGTTCCTTCTGGTTTATATAGCAAATTTTTTCCTCCTTCCGTGTTGTCAGATTGTTTTCTGGACTTTCCATTGGCTGTACTTGTTGGGCAGTTAAATCTTCTGTCATAATATTTAATTGTTCCACTTTTTCTGTTGTATTCTGTATGATTGATTTTTTTAGTTGTAATCAAAATGTGAGTTTGCATATCTGAGCTGCTTTCTCGTTTTTTGCTGAAGGCTCTCATTTCATTGCCAGCTGTAAGAAGCGTTTGGTAAATTGCTTTCAATGCAGCAAGAATTTGTTTCTGATTTTCCTCCATTAAAAAAAAAGTCTGGTCTTGGTCTTTTTCCATAGAAGCTTTTACAGTTTTTTTAATTTTATTTTTTTCAGTCAATAAAAACAAAGCTGAATCTCTCACAGCTGGTGTTTCAAGGTTGAATGAATCTTATCTTGTTTTCTGGGCTATCAGCCAAGTCTCTTTTAGAGAATAACAGATTGAAGTTTCAGATTTAGCCACAAGATGTCGCCCCTACCATTTGAAAATTTCTTTTGAGTCTCAAAGTTATTTTAATCTTTTCCGTTTTTCTTCTATTTTATGAGGAAAAACCCAGATCTTTAATAAAAATTAGAAAGTAAAAAATAGATAGTAGAAAATCTTTTAATCCACAAACTTTAGGAAATAAAATTCCGATTGGGATCCAATTGTTTTTTCAACGTTTTAAACTCCCCTGGATAATCAGTCGCCACTGTTTCTGGAGGGAGGGCTAAAATCCCCCTTCCCTCTCATGGGGGAAAGTACTTTAGCAGCTTACATAGGTAGAAAAAGGTATTTAGAATTTAAGAGAGATAGATCTCACCCAGTCTCTTCCATGGTGCTTTTATGTTGCCTGGTAAGTGTGACTTTGGTTGTCCACAGCCTACGCCGGCTCTAACGCAATCCAGCGAAAGCTCCTCCTTGTTGGTCGCCTATACGGGGCGACTCTTTGACCCTTTTAAGGCCACCCAGTGATGCGAAACTGGATGAGGAAGACGGAGCTCGTCTTCCAAATGTCCATGGCGGCCGTGTTGGCAAACCAGAAGTCCAATTTGTATTCTCTGTGACTTGATTTGTTAAAGCTGCTAAAGTGTAATGCTTTTGTTATGATTATATACTGTGGTTTTGTAATTATAATTGCAAATATTGTATTTTATGGCTTATTTCCACTATCATGCAACATGAATTGTTTTAGATTAAGCAGCATGCAAGCTAAATGAATAAATGAATGATCCAGGAAAAAAAATCAACTCTCCTTTTGCAATCTAGGAATAATAGTACAATATTAAATAGATAATGATCTAGTCTGTACATAATGCTGAATACAAGCTACTACATGTGTCATGTAAAGAAGTAAAAAAGTTACACGCAGCAACAAAAATGTAAACAAATAGCAACCACATCCATAACCAAGCATCTGTCTATAAAAGGCCATTTCCATAAAAAACACGAAAGCAAAGAACACAGAATATAATGATGTTGTACACGTACAAAACAATTCCATTATTCATTGCTACAAGTTAATTGAGACACCACCAGTTACTACTAAGAAATATAGGGAAAAGATAGCAGGAGTTGGTCAAGCAATCCTTGAATATTCTATCTGGGAAACTAAATCTGAGCTATTCAATAAACTTTAGTTAAAACAATGCTTGATTTAGCATTATTTGTGGTTGTTGTAAAAGTAGGTAGTTACAGCCATAGTTACTTTTCAAAAATTTGAAATAAAAATTTCAATCTATTAAAAAAATTACAAACATGCATTTGTGAATAAACTTACCAGATAGTAGCTAACTGTGTCTGAGATAAGTTTGACTGTAGAAGAACATTTCTTGCCTGAAATCCTTAATAAATCAAATGTAACATTTTATTACACACATTAACATCTAAAACCAGTTAGAGCTATGAACTAATGATCTATATTTTAAAAAGGTATCCAACTAATTTCATTTTAAATTTCATCCCAAATTCATCCCAGCCTTACAAAAAATTCCAAACATAAGCAGCACAGGGAGCCCACAACTTACAACCAAAATTTCTGTGGTACGTTCTTGCAATCGTAAATTGAGTTGAACCATCTTTTCATAATTTTTATGGCAGTCAAGTGAATCATGCAATTGTTAAGCTAATTGTCAGAACCTGTTCCTTTGCTGGGGGGGGGGAATTACCTCTATTCTTTTCCTTTCTGCGGGTTCTGCCATACTCCTGGGGGGAGGGGGAAAGCTTTGGGGATCTGACATGTTAATTCTTCCTTTCACTTAACTGCTACAATGTATCCTCTTCGCTTCCTCTATCTGCTTGCTCTTTGAACTGTCTCCCCTTGATACCAGCATGGGGTGAGAAAGGAATGTGCCTCTGGCCATCTGGCTTATCTCTCCCTCAGAAGAAGAGATGCGAAGACTCAACAACGTTTTCACAGCCTTGGGAATGGAATCTTATCAGCCCCGTTCCCACAACAAACTAACACCTGGGGATTGGCCCGTTTGAACTGACCGGATGAAATATTGAAGTGGGGTTTGCTTTTTGCTCCTTTAAACTATTGATTTGAGCGGGAAATCCTCAGATCCTGCCTTCTATGCCTGCTGTCAACTTCTCCTAATAAAAATTCCTTTTGGGATGACTCCATTCCAAGAGTTCTATTTTCTTGGGAAGAGGTTGTAAAGCAGGTCCGACACTAATCTAGCTTTTCCAATGGGTATTTTTTGCTAGAAATCAACAAAAAAAGTCTGAAATCATGATCATGGGACCACAGGATGCTGCAAACCAATCATAAATGTGAGCTGACTGCCAAGAGCCCTAACTGAAATCACATAACTACACTACTTAAGAACCCAGGAGAAGCTGTGGCCCTCAAGCCTTGGGAGATACAGTGCATTCACTTTTGTCAATTTTGTTATGCCTACAATTATTAAAATTCATTTTTTTCTCTTCAATCTATACTCAGTACCCCATAAAGACAAAGTGAAAACAGAATTTTAGAAATGTCTGTAAATTTATTAAAATGAAAAAACTGAAATATCACATTGGTATAACTATTCAGACCCTTTGCAACAATGTTTGAAATTTAGCTCAGGTGCCTCCCATTTTTCTTGATCATGTTTCTACACCTTGATTGGAGTCAATCTGTGGTAAATTAAATTAATTGGACATGTTTTGAAAAAGAACATACCTCTCTATTGAAGGCCTCACGGCTGACAACAGATACTGTAGCAGAGCAAAAACCATGATGCCTGCAGAGCTCAGAGACTATTGCAGAGATTATTGCAAGACACAGATCTGGAGAAGACTACAATAAAATTTCTGCTGCACTGAAGATTCCTAACAGCATAGTGGCCTCCATAATTCTCAAATGGAAGAAGTTGGCACAACCAGGATTCTTCCAAGACCTTGTCACCTGGTCAAATTGGGGGAGAAGGGCCTTAGTAAGAGAGGTGACCAAGAACCCGATGGTCACTCTGGCTGAGCTCCAGAGATCCTATGTGGAGATGGGACAGAGTTCTTGAAGGACAACCAGCCCTCCATCGATCTGGGCTTCACTGCAGAGTGGCTAGATAGAAGCCTCTCCACAGTGCAAACATATGAAAGTCTGCTTGGAGTTTGCAAAAAAGCACTTGAAGGATTCTCAGACTGTGAGGAACAAGATTCTCTGGTCTGATGAAACCAACATTGAATTTTTTGGCCACAATTCTAAACGTTATCTCTGGGAGAAACCAGGCACCGCTCATCATCTGCCCAATATCATCCCAACAGGGAAGTATGGTGATGGCAGCATCATGCTGTGGGAGGGTTTTTCAGCAGCAGTGACTGGGATATTGGTCAGGTTTGAGGGAAAGCCAAATGGGCAATCAGGGATATCCTCAATGAAAACCTGTTCCACAGCACTCAGGACCTCAGACAGGGCCAAAGGTTCACTTTCCAATATGACAATGATCTTAAGCACACAGCCAAGACAACACAGGAGTAACCTAGGGACAACTCTGTGAATGTCCTAGAATGGCCCAGCCAGAGCCCCGACTATTGAACATTTCTAGAGGGACCTGAAAATGGCTATTCACTGACAGTCGCTATCCAACCTGACTGAGCTTGAGGGGATTTGCAAGGAAGAATGGCAGAAAATCCCCCAATCCAGGTGTGCAAAGCTTGTTGCATCATATCAAAAAGACTCGAGGCTGTAACTGCTGCCAAAGGTGCTTCAACAAAGGATTGAAGGTTCTGAATGCCAATGTGATATTTCAGTATTTTTTTTTTAATAAATTTACAGACATTTCTAAAATTCTGTTTTTACTTTGTCCTTATGGGGTTTTGAGTATAGATTAATGAGAAAAAAATGAATTTCAACAACTGTAGAATCAGGCTGCAGCATAACAAAAATGACAAAAGTGAAAGGGCGTCTGAATACTTTCTGAATGTACTGTAGATGCACTCCCTTTCCTAACTGTAAATTTTAATGTGTATAAGGCAAAAACTAATAAATACCACTGGTATTATAATAAATTTGTCAAAATTAAATTAAATTTAATTTTTGTCCCGACACAACTCTGAGGCAATAGTGTCTGGAAACCATTAAAAAGTCATGTATGGTAAATGGCCTGAAAAATATTGTAATTTATCAATAGCAATAGTACTTAGACTTATATATGCCCCATAATGCTTTATAGCACTCTCTGAATGGCTTACAGCAGGGGTGTTAAACTGCTGGCCCACAGGCCGGACATCTCATGAGGAAACCACACCCACCCCATTGCCGGCAATGAGGAAAAATCTCATCGCGGGTTTGACATGTCTGGTTTACAGAGTCAGCATATTGGCCCTAACAATCTAGGTTCTCATTTTACTGACCTCAGAAGGATGGAAGGCTGAGTCAACCTTGAAACAGTGAGAATCAAACTGCTGGCTGTCAGCAGAATTAGCCTGCAATACTGTATTCTAATCATTGTGCCACTTCAGCTCCTCATTTCTAATTTATACACTCATGAAAAACCACAATATGTTTGCATGTACTTGATAATGGAGTATCACCCCAGCCAGATCTGAGAACTAAGATTCCATTTGTGTATAGTTCCTTAGTCCATAGTCCAGGGTTGAGCAGGATGGGATCAGATGAATATTGGGAAACTCAGGAAATCCAGGGCTCTGGCTTGGTTGGGAATCGAAAAAAATATTCCCGAAAGCATATATCCATTCTATAACTATAGAGGTATATCCATGAAGACCCCAAATTTTGTCTTTGACTTGAAGGAGATTCTACCTTATTTCACAATACATAAAAAAGTCTTTTCAAAGTAATTCCCTTTGAAATGCTTTTTAAATTAAAATTTAATTTAAAATACATTTTAATATGTATTGCAAACATGCAGAAAAAAAACATTTTGTTAATTAAAACTAGGACAATATGATATAATCTGTAGATTCTTTCAAAACCAGAAAAATGATTACTGAAAAAAGAGTATTAATTTTAAAATAAATCTTGTGTATTTTTATTTTTGAGAGCCAGTCTGGCTAATGGTTAAGGCACCAGGCTAGAAACTGGGACACAGTGAGTTCTAGTCCCGCCTTAGCCATGAAAGCCAGCTGGGTAACCTTGGGCCTGTCACTCTCTTTCAGATCAGTCCACTTCACAGGGTTGTTGTTGTGGGGAAAACAGGAGAAGGAAGATGTTTGTTCCCTTGAGTTATTTGTAGAAAATAAAGAGAAGGGAGGTAAACAAATATAAACAAACAAACAAACTCATCTTTAAATCCAGCACTAACCTGAAAGGTATCCACTCATTCCTTTATCAAGGCTATTAAATTTTTGCCTGTATTTTAATCTTGAAGCCTGAGGAACTGCCCAATCTAAAGATCCTGTCTTTGGTGAATTGCCAGTTAATGAGGTAGTAGAAGAAGAATTTGAACTGTAATATAAATCAGAGTTGATTAAAAAAAAAACCATGATATTCAAAATTAACATTCTTCTTCTATTTTTCTGCAGATTTCTATTTTTTCCCAACCAATCTTCCCAAATACTGAGATTACACTTCAGGTGTAAAGATAATCAAAAGAAATGATCTTGTTGGGAAAAAAAAAGAAATTAAGTCTATTGATTGAGACTTAATATTTCAAGTCTGAAGATCCATACCTACTAGATCCTAAATCTATCAAGGACTGAGTTTTCTGAATGTTGGAACCACCAAATCCGCTTATCATGGGAGTATATGAACTAGAATGAGGCAAAGCTGAAACAAGAGAAATATTGAAATGGGTTAATAATTAGTCCAGTCCTGGAAAAAAACGTCATCATCTCTACTGGAAAAAAGATTTATCCATGTTGCTGAATCCTGATTGCCAATATTGAGAAAGTCAAAGGAGGTGTCCAACCTTGGCAATTTTAAGACATGCCTGGCTGGAGAATTGTGGGAGTTGAAGTCAAGTTTTAAAGTTGCCAGGATTGGACACCCCAATATATAAAAACATTTAAATGTATGCATAAGTGCATTTCTTTTAGGTGCATAGATCTGAAAACTTTTATACTAGCTTTGAGAACGTCTCTGATTCCAATGCCTATTAACCAAAGCCTGAGGGAAAAACCTATTGGGGGGGGGGTTCCTAAGGAAAGGAATCAGTGTTTTGAGGGGACAGGAGTTAGACTGGGAAATAAAATACTATAAGTAATTTAAGCATCTGCAAAGCCAATCAAGCTGCCTCCCGGGTCAAAGCAGACTAAAAGTGTTAGTTTCACCATCTCTACTGATCCTCAGCTAGCACTCTCCGATTCTCTATTGGTTCTCTCAAGCTCAGAAGTTCTGACATACCCACTCCTCTCTTAATGTACTCCACATCCAACTCCTCTTTCCAATTTATATTTTATTTTCTGTTTCCTCTACTATTCCCATCTTCACCACACTTCCTCCTCCATTTTATTCCCTTTTTAAAATTAGATGTAAAGACATTGTTCTGGAAAATCTAAGCTATACAGTTTTATTTATGAAATTTTATTTTGCTGTAAAGATCAGCTTTAACCCCATTCTGAATAACTGCAAAGTGCATGGAATATTGCTGCATTATTTTTATGGGTTCTGTAGCTGGCCAGAAAAGACGCTGCCCAGAACCCAACCACAAATTGAGGACTTTATGCCACTGACATAGGTAAAAGAAGTGACAAAGGAGAGGGAAAAAGAAATCCCACTTGCAGAGTGGAAAAAATGGAGCCTATATCTCCCTCCACATTGACAGGTGGGAAAAGCAGTTTGCATAAATAACAGAAAATTATTTTTTAAGTAGGGGAGGGGAGATAGTGCACCTCCTTCACCCCTCTGTTTGTTCTCCATTACAAAACAAAATATTCGGGAGGGATTCCTAGGGGAACAGAGGAGAATGGAACAAATAGGATACATGTGGGAGAAAAAAAAAAACTCGCTAGGAATGGAGACTAGATTGGCTTTTCAGTCTTGCTTGTTTTTATGCAAAAATGCCCGAGTCAGGCTATCAACATTCGGAAACTAAACAACATGCTGAGAACAAATCACCACCATCAGGCTGTCAAAACTGGAAACTTTCTGGCATTAGGGTACTCACTGGAAGAGTAGGACATAGCTAATGGCTGAAGAAGGCTGGAGGTTCCATTTGGCAATGATTGAGGGCTGGCAGAAGGCAACAGTGGGGTCGAAATCACCATGGGAGAAATGGAAGGTACAGATGTCAGATTGGACATGGGAGCCAAAGGCACCACCGTAGACAGATTTGGCATACTGCCCATACCTGGAGAAGTTCAAGAGTCAATATAAATACACCAGTCCAAGACTATGCAATCCACCCCTCTCTCTGAAATAGATGACTGGCTCCATTTGCATATGCTTCTCTTTTTAAAAATGATTTTTCTGAAACTGGCTGTTGACAAAGAATTCAAAGGGCTAGCTAGACTAAACATTTTGTTTTTAATAAATTATCCTTTAATAAATTTGTATTTCACTAATGTGGACATTTGTATCTATCACCAGGACAGATATTGTAAAAACTGGTTTTGGTTAGGCAGCTTATACATGCACAAAGCATTATTTCATTTGTTCCACCAAATGACCACAGTTGCCACTTCTGGCTGGGAAAATTAGCATAAGTCCAAACACTGGAAAGCAGTAGAATGAAAATATAATTACTTCTTTTTACTGTACTCAATGGCTATCAAAATAATCTTTAGCCATATTTTCTTCACACAGTTTTAACAAATGTAATACTTATACAAATCTGCAGAGAATCCTCCATCATTATCATGCATAACAGAGAAGGGGCCAATCTCTAGATATTTGCATGATTACCAAAACGAGCAGAAATCAAGGGAGAAAATGCTGGAGACTGTTTCATGATTGGAGGAAGCACCATAGGCAAGGACTGGCCTTGCAGTTTCAGTTTGATGAGTTTCATAGCTATGGAGAACTCCAGCTGATCCATTTTCCCATCTTTATTCAGGTCACTAAGAGCCCTTTAAAACAAACAAAATGCATACAAACTGAGAGTATGTATATATGTTCAATTGTTAATGATAGTGGTTATTACTTTGTCTATTACTCACACCTAATACAGCATGAAGTTTTTCCCTCTATTTCTAGCAATATCTGTTGCTGATCCCTTATCTCCAAACAAGTCTCACAAGCATGTTCTTTAGGAACCCTGGTATGTAAAGTAGCCAATGGGCAAGGGTGAGAATTCAGCACACTGAAAACCACAAATCCAAGGGCTATATTTGGCCGTAGATCACCAAGTGCTATTTATAACTATTAGGAAAAGGATATAAAATTACATCCACATTCATAACATCTAAACTCTTTCTTTACAAAGCATGCTTGGAAGAAAACTTACCAAGCTGGTGAAATACCAACCAATCTCCATTAGCATCCAATTCAAATGTGCTCTTTTGTTACTAAACTTTTTAAAAGAAAATCCTTTTTAAAGGATGGATTCTCTAATCCAGTGGTTCTCAACCTGTGGGTCGGGACCCCATTTGGGGTCGAATGACCATTTCACAGGGGTCGCCTAACAACGCAGTCTGCCATTTCCCCCCCCCCCCCTTTTCCTTAGCTGTGCTACTCCCTTTTATTCTATTGGCTTTTGAAAGCCAATAGAATAGACTCTCTTGAATAGAGTCTAATTCTATTGGCTTTCAAAAGCCAATAGGAATTGTCCAGGCTGTCTCTGCCCTGCCGAGCCCGCCAAAAGTCCCATTCTGCAAACAGTGCTGCACTAGTTTAGTCCTCGACTTATGACCGGTTGAGTAGTCCTTGACTTACGACCGGTTGGGGGTTGCGGCATTAAAAAGGTTGAGAACCACTGCTCTAATCAGATTCTCAAATTATTTTCAGAAATGATACTAATGAAGATCCATTTTAAGAGTTCTGCCTTTTAATAGGACCATTTTACAGTAGAAAATTAGATTTAGATGTAAATGTGCCATTTTTAAGATAATGCCAGTCCATTGAGGATCTGTATATTGCATGGGGCAGAAGGAAAATTGAGAAAATATCTACAGACCCCTCACATTCTGGACATAAACTGTTTCAGTTCCTCCCCTTGTAACACTGCTACAGGGCATTGCATGCCAAAACAACCAGACACAGAGATAGTTTTTTCCCTCGTGTATCATTCTGCTGAACACCTAATTCCCATAGTACTGTCTTATGTCTTAGGATATTTACCCTTGTAATACGGCTTTTATTATTATTATTATTATTATTATTATTATTATTATTATTATTATTATTATTATTATTATCCTTCTCATCTTTTCTATTACCTTGTCTCATTGTCTCATTGTTATGATTATTATTACTTTGTTGTTTTGCATGTACACTGAGAGTTTATGCACTGGAGACAAATTTCTTGTGTGTCTAATGACATTTGGTCAAATAAATTATTCTCTTCTCTTCAAGGTGGTCCTTGAGTTATGACTATTCATTCTGTGACCTTGCAAAGTTACAGTAGTGCTGAAAAAATGATACTAATGTGGTCATATGATAAAAATTCAGGTGCTTGGCAGTTTGTTCAAACTTATAACCTCAGAAGCATTTAAACTTCCCTCACCTGCCTATTTTCACTCCCATCTTTGTCCTTTCGGCCACCCTGCACAACAGCATTGCTTGGCAGTAGCAGTGCAGGCTTTTGGCAAATGCTATGATTTTGGTTTCTGATAGTTAAGCCCTAGCTGGTCTTCCTTTTGATACTGTGCTAGTGCTCTGTTTCTTTTAAGACTAGTAGATGTTCTTGAGAGTATTGCTGCATTGTCTGCATAGAACAAAACAGATGTGTCTTCCAATGTGTATAGGAAGTGCAAGTTTGTGTTGAGGAAATGACCCATCATGGAATTGCTGTAAAAGTTGAGTAGGAATGGGGCCAACATGCAGCCTTTCGGTTAATAATGGCAGCAAGGATTGCCAGGATTGCCATTGCTAAATGCAGTCATGTGATGTTGTGATTTACAACTGCATTGCTCAGCAATTTAGTAAAGCAAGAGGCTGTATAGTTTTTAATGAGGAAAGGGAGTCAATTTTGGAGAGAGCATCAACGGTTTTGAAATAGAAATTCCCATATACAGAAACAATAGGGATCTATCAAAAAAATCATATAATTGCAAGCTCCTGGTCATAACATTATTCAATGAGTAAGGAGGCTCATCTCATGCCATCGTTGGAACAGCATCTTTCTATAGTAACCTTGGGATCTCTTAATATAATTAATTCACATAGTGAGATGCTCACCATATTTCAGCCAAAACCGGACTTGACAAACCTGACTGTAAAAAAAACATTCGTGCTTGATCACCTGTATGAAGAAAAGACAGAGGACAGAAAAGGATATAATAATGCCTTTCCAAACTCTCAGTTGGCAATTTTGTTCTAAAAGACAAACATTTTTAAAATAATTCTGTTAAGATTCTAATGCATTTAGTTATGGGATAGGATATAAAATCTGCCTGGACTGAACAATTACAATGTTATTACTGAAAAGGCAATTCATAACCTTAATTTTTTTCTCATCAGACTCTGTGTGTGTGTGTGTGTGTGTGTGTGTTTGTATGTGTGTGAGAGAGGGGAGGGGGAGGAGGAGAGGGAGGGAGGGAGAGAGAGAGAGAGAGAGACATACAAGGCAAAAAGGCTAAAATGGGAAGTATACTGGACTGGGTAGGAGCTCCAAAGCCTTTGAACAAAATAAACTTGAGCCTTTTAGAAAAGATGTCAGATTAGTTTGAAGAATCATACTCAACCAGAGGGACACCATGGATAAAAGGGATCATGACTGCTATTCAACGGCTTTTCTCTTCAGCATTTGTAGATGTCTGTTCCCTTATCCAGAGACAGAATCTGCATAAATTAGAAGGGACATATACACTTTCTCCCATTCCAGGAGAGTGTGTGAATGCTCTGATACTTGACTCTACTTCCTAACTTTATTCTCCTCTCTCTTTGAAAAATGATGGAAGAACTGAACTAACAGCAAAAAATGAAAATTGGAAACACCAAATCCATATGGGGCAAAACTCCCATAAACCAGAAGCAACTTAAGTTAAAGGCTTCTTTGAACCAGGTTTGGCTATTGGTGTCATCACAGATGTCCATGAGGTTTTCTTTGAAACACTATGGCAATGGTTTTCCACTGCCTCCTTCTCAGAGGCCTCTCCCTCTAATTTTCTAGCCCATCTACAGCCCTGGGATTTCCTAGTGGCTTCCCATCCAAATACTAATCAAATCTATCTTTAGCTTTTCTGAAATCAAGCAAAATTGGTGAGGTGGAGCTACCTGCTGTGATGTCTCCTGGAAGATCTACGATCTTGTATAAAATTAGGACAGCTAACAGTACCCCATAATTCCAAAAATATTGTTTATGTCATGTATTGTTGTCTAATAAACTGTGATAACAATCATTAGATAAACACAAACACGTGTTCATTACTTCCAAAAAGTTAAGCCAACTATAATTTTATATGTGGCTTATAGCATTACCAATTTTTGTGATATTGACAGTTACAATAATTTCTTTTTCAAGTAATATTTTTAACCAGATAGCAATTCAATGAACTAAATCTTCAAATCATATACCATAAAACCATCCACTGCAAAAGATCACACTAACCTGTAATATAATTCCCAACTGGCTTAAGGCTGTTAAACTGTTTATCATATTTCTTTCTTTCTTCAGAAGTGATGGCCCACATATTTGGGCCTCCTGAAAAACAAAAAGTAATACTTTTTAAAGATTATGTTCAATTGGGGAAAATAACTTTTGTTTCCCTAATAATAATATTAAACCTAAAACATTTATGACCCATCTTGCTTCTATCAATTTGACAGGAATGATGTTATTTCTTGGGAATCATCCATTCTTCCTTCACATTTTTCACTTTATCATGTTGTTATTATTTTTAGTATTTCAGACTGCTTTTTCACACATTTTTACAAAGTCCCTCTTAGGAAATCAAGACTGCTCAAATTCCAGATTTTTAGAAAGCAGAGATGTTTGTTTCTCCCACGCCCTTCATCCCTTACACTCAACAAATCACTACTGCTGTTCTGCTAAATGGCAGCCTAATTTGCATAGAATCCAATTATAATGCAATATTAAAACACCAATTTATTTATTATATTCAGATTCAGAACTATACGACTATTATAGATTTTAGAAATGGAAGGACAGGAGAAATGGGCTAAAACCAATGTTTCTTTAGACATCCACATTTTTCTGAAAAATTTAGAATATTTAGGACTGGAGCATACAACTTCCTAAAACATTATTTGAAATATTTTAATTCATTGTTATAAAATATAACCCCATTTTACAAATTGTAAGAATGCAACTTTATATTATTAACATTTCTTAACATTAGAGGAAGCTGTATCTAAAGCTGGCTGACATGGGTTTCCTGACTGAAGCAGAAAAAAAGTGGAGTTGCAGCAAAAATCGCCAGAAAAGAAGGTGAGGCCTTCTCTGGACCTCTGTTCCTCTATTCCCTGGATTGCAACCTGCTTAGCATCGATATGGAGAACTCACTGTTTGCCAGCTTAAAACCGATCAAAAATTCTTCCCTTGTTGGGTCTCTCTTTTGAGGGCATGGAGTGTATTTAATGCACATGGCCTCTGGGGAAGCCATGTTGGGGATGACAGGAGGACTACACCCACACAACTGGTGAATGTCTGTCAGTGTATGGGTGGTATTAGTGCAGTCAGGAACAGCTAGGAAAGAAGGCTAAGTCCCACTTGGCTTCCTGCAGGGAAATGATACCTGAAGTGGGAGCTTGGCTGCCCCTTTAGAGGATGTTTAGAGTTTGCCTGGTGGGAGGGAAGGTTCCTGAGTTTTTCCTGTTTTGATGGGGTGCTGAGAGGTTTGTACGTATATACGAAAACATTACTCTCTTAATGTATTGTTTATTATTTACAGTTTTTTCTTTTCTCTTATTTAAATCGTGTGACCAAATATTTTTACACTTCAGTAGAGACCTTTCTCTTGACCAGAAATTGTATATGAAATGTCTAATAGCTATTAACATTAGAATATGTTAGCCACATGATATCTTCAATCTGCTGATTAACTTCAATTGATTGGCTATCCACTTGTATTCTATTGCTTATACTGTCTATTTATTTATACTATATATTTATAAATATACAGTATATTTACTGCATTCTTGTAAATGTATATTTGTATCACCTTTATTGTTTCTTGAAATAATATTAAACAAATAAAAATATGTATTTTGCAATGCCTGTATGTTTTTCATGAACATATCTGCATATTTGATCCTTCATACTTACTGAATTATCAGCATAGATATAGAGAGATATAGATATATAGATAGGTATGCGCACAAGGGTACTATTATGAATGATTAATTTTTAAATATAAAAACCAAGAGCAAAGTGGTACATTTTGATGTGTAAATAACAAAATGATCAAAAGAACAATGCTTTTAAATGAAAAACCCAATACTAACCAGCCAACTTATCAGTACATAATATTCTTAAAAAGTATTACGTAGCAGAGTGGAAGAGCCTTGGAAAAATAAATATGTTAAAGAAACTATTTACCATTTATGGTTGTAGGAAGCTGAGCCAACATAGTCTTGAACATAACTTGTTAGTTCTTAGCCATCTACAAAAAAATCATTGAATAAAATATTATTAATAATCCAGAAGTACCAAATGGGCAAGGAAAACCCATCTCCAGTTTCTACATTAGAAGTCTTTATTGAGAGTAGCCAAAAAAGGATTGGCAGAAAGCTTACAAAGTATAACATGCAGCTGGAAACAATACTTTTTAAAATTAAAAGTGATACCAATTGTTGAGCAAGTTTAAATTGATTAATAAAGATGAACAGAACAATCCAGACTAAGATAGATTCTCAAGCTAACTAGGTATATGCCCTTTCTCTTCTTGAAAACCTCTAGTAATGGAGCACCCACAACTTCTGAAAGCAAACTCTTCCACTGATTAATTGTTCCCACTGTTAGGAAATTTTTCCTTAGTTCTAGGTTGCTTCTCTCCTTGATTAGTTTCCATCATTTCTTGTCCGGCCCTCTGGTGCTCTGGAAAATAAGCTGACCCCCTTTACTTTGTGGCAGCCCCTCAAATACTGGAATACTGCTACCATGTCACCCTTAGTCCTTCTTTTCTCTAGACTAGTCAAATCGTTCTTCATACGTTTTAATCTTCAGGCCTTTAATCATCTTAGTTGATCTTCTCTGTACTTTTTCCAAAGTCTCAACATCTTTTTTTTTAGTGTTTTGACCAAAACTGGATGCAGTATTCCAGGTGTGGTCTTACTAAGGTTTTATAAAGTGATATTAATACTTCATGTGATTTTGATTTGATGTCTCTGTTTATACAACCAAGGATTGTATTAACTTTTTTGGCTGCTGCTGCACACTGCTACCTTATATTTAAGTGATCGTCAACTAGGACTCCAAGGTCTCTCTCACAGTGACTGTTTTTGAGCCAGGTTTCCCCTAATCTGTACTTATATCTTTGGTTTTTCTTGCCTAAATGTAAAACTTTGCTTTTCTCAACATTAAAATTCATTTTACTGGATAGGGCCCATTGTTCAACTCTCTCAAGATCCCTTTGGATCCTGAGCTTGACTTCTGTGGTGTTGGCTATTCCTGCCAGCTTAGTGTTATCTGCAAATTTGATGAGTTCCCCTTCTATTCCCTCATCTAAGTCATTGATGAAGACATCGAAGAGTACTGGGCCTAAGATGGAACCTTGTAGTACCCCACTGCTTACTTTCTCCATGTAGACGTAGTACCATTAAGGACTATTCATTGAGTATGGTGTGTCAGCCAGTTACAAATCCTTCTGGTAATGTTGTCTATCCCACTTTTTTCCAGTTTACCAAGAAGTAGGCTGTGGTCTACTTTGTCTAATGCCTTACTGAAGTCTAAGTATACTATGTCCACAGCATTTTGCTGGTCTACTAATTTAGTCACTTTGTCAAAGAATGAAATAAGATTGGTTTGGCATGATCTGTTTTTAACAAACCTCTGCTGGCTTCTAATTATAACTTTGTATCTAGATCAGTGGTTCTCAACCTTTCTAATGCCGCGACCCCATAATACAGTTCCCCATGTTGTGGTGACCCCCAACCACTTATACATCACCAGGTGCCAGGGGCGTGGCCAAAGAAAAGGGAAAAAAAATGGCAGACAGCCTGGTTTGGCGACCCCCGTGAAATGGTCGTTCGACCCCAAATGGGGTCCCGACCCACAGGTTGAGAACCACTGATCTAGATGTTCACAGATCTGTTTTTTTTATTATCTTTTCCAGTATCTTCCCAGGATTGATGTTAGGTTGATTGGTCATTATTATATATTTTTTTAGCCACTTGCCATTGCTTTTTCTAGCACCTTTTAAAATTTATCAATCTAGCATTCATAGATCTGGCACTAGCTGTTGGTCTCTCAACCAAATATTTTCTTTGCTTAATTTTTTTGAGATCTGTCATGGTTATTAGATTTTGCCACTTGCTGTGGCTTGGGCTAAGAAAAGGATACTCTTAGATGAGAATCAATATATCTCCGTACCAAAAACTGTAAAATCTCAACTAAAGAATCTCAAAGGAATGAAAAGGATATGGAAAAAAGAAATTAAATATAATAAAGAAAAAGAAAGAATACAGGTAATTCTCAACTTATTATTGTAATTGAGCCTTGATCTATAGTCATAAGTTGTTGTGGTCACTATATGTGTCACCAGGAGACCAGACCCAATTTTACAACATGTTTTGGGTGCTCATTAAGCAATTGCAGCAGTCTTTAAGAAACAATGTGGTTGTTGAGCTTCCGGTTTGCCATGCGGCTGCCATGGACGCTAAGAAGATGACTCTCATCTTCCCCGTCCAGTTTCGCATTGCTGGGAGACCCTGAAAAGGGTCGAAAGTTGCGCTGTAGAGGTGACCAGCTAGGAGGGGCTCTCACTGGATCGCGGGAGAGTGGTAGCTTTCCTGCTGGAGCCGGCGATCCCTCCAAACCTGCGGACAAAAGACCAGCCATAGAAATATGGCTTGTCACTAGGCTGCAGACAGCCAAAGCCATACTCACTATCTGGCAACTTCAAAGCAGTGTGGAAAGGACTGGGTGAGATCTACCTCTCTTATATCCTAATTGTTTTTTTTTTTGTACCTATTCAAGCTGCTAAAGTACTTTCCCCCCTGTGGAGAGGGAAGGGGGATTTCAGCCCTCCCTCCAGAAACATTGACGATTGACTACCCAGGGGAGCTTACAACGTTGAAAAAATACTGGGATCCTAATTGGAACTCTATTTCTTTAAAAATGATGGATTACAAGATTTGTAATTTTTTATTCTTTATTTTTCTCTGATTTTTATTTGCTATTTTTACTGAAGATATAAGTTTTTTCTTTTAAAATAGAAGAAAAAAACTGAAAAAATCAAAACAACTCTGGTGTTACAGCTGGTGGCTAAACTTGAGATCAACCTGTTACTACCTAAAAGAGACTTGTTGACTGCTTAGAAAATAGATAAGACATAAGCAACCTTGAAACATCAGCTGCAAGAAACTCAGTTCTGCTCTTCACTTAGTGGACTTTTTGACTATAAGCTTTCAATTTAATATACTACAATGGAAGAAGAATAGGAATGGACTTTTCCTGCAGAGGAAGAACAGGAACAAACTCTTTGCATGATAAAAGCGATTGTCCAAACTTTACTTACAATTGGTGATGAAATAAGAAAAGGCAGGAAAAAACAAGAAAGCAGCCTGGATATGCAAACTCAGATTATGACTTCAACTAAAGAATCATCTATACAGAATTCTACAGAGAAAGTGGAACAATCAAATGCTATGATAGAAGATTCAACCACTCAACCAATACAGATAATGGAAGATACAGAAAAGAAATTGATAATAGAGAAAAAGGAAAGGACTTTTTTTATGAACCAGAAGGAAACTGAAGATCAAAAAGAAAAACAGATGAAAGAGAAGATAAACACTTTGGGACAACGTCGAGATGGAAAAACAAGGAGACGACCTATTAGATTAGCTGGTCCTCTTTAAAAAAGGCAATTGGATGGTCTTTTCAGTATCAAACAATAGCCACAACAACACAAGGAGATCTGCTTGATGATTTAAAAGCAAAGACATGAAAGATGATTTGGCAAAGAAAGAAAGCTAGAATAAGACTGAAAAGGACTGGGGTTCTGATTTATACATGAGATTTAAAATAGAATACACCCAAATAGATAAAACATATATTCTGAATAAAAGATATTGTAACGATTTAAGATAAAGAAAACTTTGGTTATGTAGAATCAAGAAGTATAAATAGTAAAATAAGAATATTATATTGTTTTATTAATTCGTTAAGGCAGATGGTAAGAATCTATATATAAGGTGTGTATCTTAAACATTAGATTGTGTGAGGAATTGTGATAAAGGAATTGTGGTTAATTAAAAAACTGGAAAAATAAATATTAAGCGTTAAATTTAAATATTAAGGGAAAACTAAAACGGGGAAAAGCTTATTAGGTCACTGTTGGCTAAAAGATTGAATGTTTAAAAACAATTAAGATTTGAATTCAAGATATTGTTATGAGTCGAGACAAAAAAATTTTTGGTTAAGTAAAAGTTAGAAGTAAAATACTAATAATTAAATCTGTATATTGGTTTGTGGTATAAATACTAATAGGTTAAAAAAATATTAGTCTCAAATATGTGATAGGAGACATAAAGAGGGGAAAAAAAGGAGGAAATACTAAGTGTGAAAATATAAGAAATTTTGGCTACTAAATTTGAGATTCTAAGATACTGGAGAATTACTAAATAAGAATATTGCTTCGTATTATTACTTGGTTGATGCAGAAGGTGAGAATCATGTATAGATCAGAGGTTATCTGAAACTTTAGACTGTGTAGGAACCGTGATAGAAATTGGGGTCATTTAAAATTTGGAAATGAAAAAGATTAAACGTTAAATTTAAAATATTAATGGAAAATTAAA
The DNA here is from genome assembly GCF_016545835.1 of Crotalus tigris. Lineage (NCBI taxonomy): Eukaryota > Metazoa > Chordata > Lepidosauria > Squamata > Viperidae > Crotalus > Crotalus tigris. The sequence goes on from NW_024100510.1 coordinate 3,841,258, forward strand.
ATTAAGAAAAAATTATTAGGCCATTGACTGTCTAAAAGATGAAATGTTAAATTAATTAAGATAGGTATAAACTGAAGATTATTGATGAATGCTAGAAAGTTATTTTCTGTTTGAGTGATAGAATAAGAATTATGTTGGTTTGAATATGAGACAGTATATATTAAGGGGGAAAGAGAGGGAATTAGTTGTCGTAATACTTTGAGATTTGTATTGATGATATTTAAATGTAATGGAATTATTGTACTCAGCTGCCACATTGCTTTTCAAATATGCAAATGTAATATAAAAATTTACATTAAAAATTTTTTAATGTAAAAAAATTTTAAAAAAAAGAAACAATGTGGTTGTTGAGCAAATCCATTTTACTTAATGGGTGCTTTTTATCAAAAACTGGAAATAAACATATTGACAAAAATAAAATGAACAAAAATCATGGTGATGTGACCGTGGGACGTGGAAAACAGCCATCAAGGTGAGCCAATTGTCAAGGGCCCAAAATGTGATCATGTAACTGTGTGAGGATGGTACAACCACTGTGATTTTGAAATTGCATTGTAAGCAACTTTTGGATGTCCATTGTAACTCTGAACTGTTGCTAAGTAACTGTTTATAAATTGAAGACTACCTGCGGAGATCAAATAACTTTAGTTGTTTACTAAGTTAAATAACTTTAGTTAATTACTTGGATTGCAATTCCCAGAAAGATTTTACATCAGATTCAGGGAATGCATACAGTTGCTATGTGGCTAGGAAAGGCCAAAAATTGGAGTAGTAATCAATAAAAACTGTGTTTTCCCCCTTATTATTCCAATACATCGGCAATTCCAGCCTGTGCAACAGTTGTAATGCTAAATCAGCCTTCCAGGGAGACAGTTCCATCAGCAAAGTTAAAGAGTTCGGCAGCATAAATGTGAAACTACTGGCATATCTCAAAATGGTGAGGGTACCTGCCCCCCCTTTCCCCCCAAAATCTGTATACCTGTAAAATAGTGAAGTGTAAAGCTTCAAGTTAAATGTAAGGATTTTTTTACATTCTGGATGTAAAAGTGACAGACATATACTTTATTTAATGCATCCTTTACAATCCTAAACAAGTTAAAATATCCATCTGCTAGAAGAAAGAACAAAACTATTGAATCTGTCTATGTTGTTGATATCCAGGTGTGATAAACATGCTTATGAGGAGATACATAGTAGATCAGGCATGTGCTAATTTGGATAAAAGCTGATTTCTCAGAAAATAAGTCAATCAAGCTGTGGTCATTTAAGTTCTGAATAATTATTCTTCTTTTTCTATTTTCCACCCACGGACATCATTGGGCTGAGATAATCAAAACAAGAGCACCCTAGAACAATTTCTAAAGACCAACAATTTATCAGTGATCAACTTTTTCTGGGCAAGTTTCTTAACCAAATAAAAATTATTATCCCGGCTTCTGGTTCTGGGTTCCAGCGCTGCGGTCGTGCGGAGAGGCTTCTCTCTTTGCCGGCCAAGTTTCCCCCGCCGGTAGACCCTTGATTGGGTTGAAAGTTGCCCTAGAGGGGCAACCACCGTTGAGGAGGCTGCCTGTTTGACTGCAGAGGGGCAACGGCATCCTCTGCTGTCCAAGCAAGCTTCTTTGGGCCAACAGAGTAAAGATCGGTCAGTAAAATGGCCAATCACATAGCTGCACCAGCCGTAAGCCACAAGAACATCTAAGCGAAATAGAACCATCATGGAAGATTCGGTGAGACCTTTCCCTGCCTCTCCCTTTCCTATTTATTCCTGTGAAAAGCTTTGGAATTATTTCCCTATCTTTTTAAAGCGGCTTTGTTGATGGGGGAAGGAAAGCCTTGGAACAAAAGAAAAATTAATTTTAACTTTTTCAATGGTTGATTTTATTTTTATATGCTAGCAATTTGGAGGAATTTTTTTACTTTATTTTCTACTATTTTTATAACTAAAGAAGGAAAAAAGGAAAAGAGGGAAGAAATTATTTTTATTGGGGGTCTGGAAAGACTGAACAACTGGTTAATCTTCTGGGGACATCTTGTGATGAAATTATTTATTGCAATTGTTATTCCTCTTTTTTGGACTCTGAGTCTGATCTTCAAATTATCTCAAAAGTGAAAGATAAAGGGTTGGAAGCGGATATTGACTGATTGTTATTAAATACAGCCTCCACCAAAAGAATAATGGTTTTATATACTACTGAAATGGAGGAACTCTGTCCAGATTTCAATTACAAATATACATTGGACAAAATTCTTGAAAATACTGAACAAATAATTGCCTATACAAGAGATTATTTTTCAATGACAAATTAAAGCGCAAGGTGTAAGTGAGCACATTGTAAGCCAAGAAACAGCAGAAGGGGTATATACTCAAGAGACCCGTCTTCAACCTTATTCATAATTTATTGAGATGGAGGAATTAAACTTAAAACAGGACTACCAACCTACACAGAAAAACTTTTGATGCTAATGAACAAATGACTCTTAGCACGGAAACTAAGGATGTTACCCCAGAAGGGCAGGCTGATCTCCAGACTCCAACTGATTACCTGACAGATAAAAAACCAATAGGAGGAGGGCAAAATAATATTAAAGAAGACTCTACATTATTTTATAGACAATCTATTGAGACTTTGGATGATTCAAAAATGACTGTAATTAAATTAGATGCAACTTCTAAAAAGATGAAGATGGATGTTCAACCACGAGCTATTGAGAATCGCTACAACTTTTTCACTAGCCTATCAAAATGGACAATGGGAGATTCTCCCGATTTATGCGTTACGGCAAGAAATGGAGGGAGTTTTATTTGTGGACTTAGAGGCCTTACTATGGAAACCTGTTTGGAACAGAAAGAAAGGTAGAATAAGATATAAATATGGAATTTAAGATTACATTTATGGGTTGCAACGGCTTTATAGAGATGTGGATTGATTTGGATTTGGATTTTTAAAAGGTGTTTTTAGGATAAGATTTAGAATTTAATATTGAAATATTGTAAGAATATATCTTTTGCAATACTAGATCTTCCTTCTTTTCTCTTTCTTCCTTTTGGTCTTTTTTTGTTTCTATTATTTTTTTTCTATTTTTCCTATGCTTTTTTAATTATTAGATATGACAGTTAATTTGTGGAGCTATAATGATAAAAAGATTGTAATGATGGAAGAGATGAAATTAATAAATGAAGAATTACTGAATAAGAAATAGAATACAATTGAGAAATGTAAGAATGTAATTATGGAAATAATATGCTTAAACAAGAGAAATTATGTACACCTGAATTGTAAATAATATTTTTGTTTAAGGCTGTTAGATATGGTATTTGGAAATTAATAAACCTAAAAAAAGGGTTTGATTTACATTGATGAAAGGTTGTTGATAATTTCTATTGATTAATTGAATTCTTATTTAAGGAATGTATTAATGAATTAATCTTACCTAGAAATGTATTAGTTTGACTATACTATTCTAATTGTTAGAGAGGGAAATTTTAAGGAGCATTATTTGAGCTATATATGTAAGATGTTATTGTACCTAACTGATTACCCTATCTCCACGTTGTTTCTTAAGTTTTCTGGTGTAAAAAGGGAAAAATCAATATAATTGTTTGGAAAAAAAAATGTATTATCCCATGGTGTAAGAGCTCTCTGTCCACCCCTCAAATATTGCAAGAAAATCTCAGAGAAAAAAATAAGCCTAAAGAAGTCAGAACTGTTTGCAGAAGCTTTGGTGGTTTCAGCAAGCCAAAATTTCCATAAAGAGAAATGTTCCTGCTTTTTCCAGATAGTGGTTTTATACTCTAGTGCCGTGATGGCAAACCTATAGCACGCATGCCACAGGTAGCACGCAGAGCCCTCTCTGGGGGCATGTGTGCCATCGCCCCAGTCCTAGGCCTTCAGCTGGGTTTTATAAAACCTTTTTGCTTTAGGCCTCTGCCGCCATGTGCAAAAAAAAAAAAAAAAGGTTCAATCAATCAATCAGTTTCAACTTCTTGCGGGAAAAAAAAATCTCACAAAGTTGAAATTGATTGAACTTTTTAGTCCCACCCAGTCTGCTGTTATCACCGTAGCCACGCTTACCCAATGGGCCACGCCCACCCAGCACCTGACCATACATAAGTGGGTTTTGGGTTGCAGTTTGGGCACTCGGTCTCTAAAAGGTTTGCCATCACTGCTCTAGTGTCTGAATAGTGTCATGAACTTCCCTGTAATAGATTTGTTTATGCCATGCCTTCATGGTGTTGCCTTTGTGTCATCATCATCAGCACTTAGCTATTAAAATGATCCAATTTTAAAGTTCTATTTTAAACTACTTTTTCCAAATACAGTGCTTTTGCAGTAGAGAGTGTCCAGACTAGTCAGATGTGTGTTTATCCAATTAAGCAGAGAAGAAAACCTGGAGCATGATCTGGGAGGGCTCTGGCTCCGCATATATGCCCAAAGTTGGCTCATTGTCAGAGCTCACTTCTGTTCTGCGTGGATAAACCAACAAAGTTAGCATTTTCTACAATGGCTGCTGTAAAGAACAAATAATACACTAAAATACATATGGAACAGAAAAAAAAATAAGAGTCAAAAATAAAACCTAGATTACAAAGAGTCAAAAATAAAACCTAGATTACAAGAATTATGCAAAACTAAGTAAATTCACCTTTTTCATTAAAAAAAGAAAAGAAAATTTAGTTTTGATTGTGAAAGGTTTTTATTGCAAAACGTTGTAAGGTGTTTTTTTTATTTCTCGTTCAACCTTAACCCTAATGAAGTAATGAAATAATTACTTCAGACTGAGACACATGAGAAAAAATGCAATAAGAATGAAAGGTAGGAGAAAAAAAAAGAATTGAGACAAATAGAAAGGAAAAATAGAACCTACTGAAAAAAAGGATTGGAAGATTCCATTGAAGCAAAATATTTAAAGTTCCAGTGCAGTGAGTTATTTTTCACAAGTAGTGGAAAACTGGTAAAGTTTAAACAGTTTGACTTTGTATTAAATATATACTTGAATATATTAGTTACTGAGCCCCCTTAACTTTCTTGTGCCTTTATTATTTTGAGTTGTACTGGCACTGTTTTGCTATAGTTTTCCTTCTTTCTCCACATTGGGAGGGAGAATTTGGGCCTTAGGCCTTTGCAATGTGAGGTCCTGCAGGGCTTGGGTCTCTCTTTTCTCCTCTTTAACATTTACATAAAACAGTATGGGGTGTGGTATCATCAGTACACTAATGATACCAATTATACATCCCCACCCCTGGTAGGGTAGGTGAAGCTATTAGGAGGCTGTGAAGGTCCAGATCATGAGAAACTGACTTTGACTCAACCCTGGCAAGGCAGAATGGCTTTGGGTTTGGGGCTTCCAGGGTCTGGTGATTTGCCATGTCTGAGTCTGGATGGGGTGGTATTCCTTAGACAGAGCTGGCGCACAAGTTTGGAGTCTACCTAGATTTACATTTATTCCTCTATGAAGAGGTGACAGCCATGGCGGCGGGGGGGGGGACTTTGCACTGATCCATCTTGTGAACCAATTGTGTCCTTTTCTGGACTGGGAGACCTTGCTCAGAGTCACTCATGCATGGGTTACTTCCCATTTGGAATACTGCAATGCGTTTTACAGCAAGCTATTCTTGAAGACTACCTGGAAATTATAATTGGTCCAGCATGAATTGGTGCTTGCAGCATTGGGCACCCCTAGTTGGCCTACATTATATTCCTGTTGTGCAAGCTGCACTAGCTCCCAGTTTTCTCTCAGGTAGAATTCAAGTTGCTAATTATCACTTTTAAAACCCTACGTGGACGGAACCAGGTTACTTGGGAGGATTGCCTCTCCCTATAATGGGCTGTGGGAAACATGAGGAAGAGTTGCAACCAAGCCAACTATCAGGCTTACAAGACTCATGTCAACCCTTCAAGATAAACCAGACTTGGAAACCAAAGTCATGAATACTAAAACTGCTTTTATTACAGGGTTACATTAACAGAATCTTGCAAGTATGAAAGTGCCTCCCACCTCCCTGCCTTTAATTTGAGAAAATATCTCGGACTTAACCCTTCCTATTTACAACAAAACTAGGAAGGGTTAAGTCTGAGATATTTTCTCAAATTACTGCTTCGGACTCGGATTCCTCTTATTTGACTGTTGTCTTGGTTCAGCTCTTTCTCCTATTCCTCAAGTTATTCTCACGGCCCATTACACTCCCAGGAGGTATCTGCCTACCTCACTAAATGGATAAGATATCTTATTTTTTTCCCCAGCATATTTAATGCAAAACCAGCATTTCCTGAATCAAGTTCTTCCTGAAAATAGTGTCCACTATTAGATTGAAAAGACCTGTCTCTGTCAGCAAGAGGACTAGTGTCACAAATGTTCACCATTTACCCTGTTAGAGTCATTCAAAACTTTCTAGATTTAAACATAAATTAGTTCATTTACTGAGAAGTTCAAATGGTACTTCATTTAAATAATGTTTCTTTAAAGAAAGAAGGAAGATGCTTGAACAATGTTGATTTAGTCATTGGGTGACAATAATCTCAGCTGGGTGGAGTCAGACGTTTCCTGCTCTGCTTGTGTTTGTAAGACAATACACTTCATGTCTGGTTTCCTGTGACCAGCCCAGTCTTTCTCCCTACTATATCTAGAACTTACAATGGATATAGAAAGCCTACATACCCTGTTAAAATGCCAGGTTTTTGAGATGTAAAAAGTAATCAGACCAAGATAAATCATTTCAGGTTTTTTTTCACCTTTTTATGGTTTGTCGCATAGTCAGCTAGATGTTTAGACTGGATTTGGCATTTTTATCCACCTATTGAGTCCTTCCCAAGGACCCGGGATAGGCAGATTGGATGTTTGATGGTGTTACAGGTGTCACAGAATGTAAGCTATTCCAAGGAAAGCTACCTTTTGCAATTGACTGATGGTGAATTTGTCAATGCCAATGGTATTCAAGTGGTGATCCAGTTGTTTTGGGATTCCACCGAAGACACCTATTGTTAGTACTACCTTTGCTTTCTTTTCCTACAGTCATCCTATTTCTTTTTGCAGGTCTTTGTATTTTGTTTTATTCTCCAGTTCCTTCTCGTCTATTCTTCTGTTTCCAGGTACTGCCATGTCCACTATCCAGGCTTCTTTTTCATAGACAATAGTTAACTCTGGCGTATTAAGCAGCAGATATCTGTTTGAATTCTATACTCCCAAAGTACTTTAGGTTCTTATTATTATTATTGAAGTCAGCCAAATATTCAGACTGGATTTGGAATTTTTGTCCAACTATTAATTGCTTTCCCACTTTTACGATTTTTACAAATAACTCAAGGCAGCAAACATATCTACCACACCTTCCTCCTATTTCCCACACAACCACCCTGTGAGGTAGGTTGGGCTGAGAAAGAGAGTGACTGGCCCAAAGCCACCCAACTGGCCTTCATGGCTAAGATGGGGACTTGCACTTATGATCTTCTGCTTTCTAGTCTTGTGCCTTAACCACTGGACCAAACTGGCTCTCTTACTATAGCATATATAGTATGTGTTTAATATTTAATGTAACATAAGCTACTCAATACAACTGAAAAACAAACTGAAATTGAAAAACAACTGAAATCTTTGGGGGGAGGAATAATAAAAAAGTACAATATTGAAAGGTGAAATTGTGAAAGGTGAAATTCCTCTTCATCTTTAGCATTTTAGCACAGGCCTGAAGGATTTGTGTCAGAATTGAGTGATCTTTGGAACTGTTCATCTTTCCCTCCTTCCCCCCTTGACTAAAGCCCCAGTTCCAGCTGAAGAAAAGTAGCCCAAAACAAATAGGCAGGGTCTAGGAAGAGTGCCTTTTCTGTTGCTGCTCCTGCATTGTGAAATATCTTGCCCCTGCCTGTATTAATAACTGCTAACCTCATCATCTTGGAATTCTCCATCTTTTGAAATTTTACAATGTTGTTTTATGTATATATTTTAAAATTTTCCTCTTATTGTTTTTAATGATTAATTTTATTGATTAAATTAAACATTGGCCAGAGTCCCTCTCTGAAAGAGATGGGAGATTAAGAAGTGTGAAAAACGAACAGACAAACAGCCACCACCATCCTCACTTTGGTGATGCACAGTGTTGTTTTTGAACCAAATATATATTTTTGGAATTACAGCCAAAAATTCAATCTTGGTTTCATCAGACCATAACATTTCCCACATGCTTTGTCAGACCTTATGTAGGTTTTTCCAAAATGTAGCTGGGCTTGGACGTTTTTCTTTGTACAAAAATGTTTCCATCTTGCCACCCTGAAGAATATGGAAGATTGTTGTCACGTGTAGTACACATCATGTACTTGCCAGAAATTCCTGCAGCTCCTTTAATATTGCTGTGGGCCTGTTGGACTTGTTTTCTTCTAGTTCTTTCATCAATTTTGAAGGGACATCCACTTCTTGGTAGTGTCACTGGTGTGCCATATTTTCTCTACTTGTTGATGACTGTCTTCACTATGTTCCATAGTATATCCAATGCCTTGGAAATTTTTTTGTACCCTTCTCCAGATTGATAATTTCCAACAATGAGATAGATACCTTTGATGGTTTGTAAACTCTTTGCAGACCCTGGCCTTTGCTGTAAAAGGCAACTGAGTAAATCCAACTAGGACAGCTGAACCTGATCAGTCATTTTAATTGATGGCAGCTGTGAAATGACTGTTTAATATCAGTTTGAATGTGATTGGTTAATGTTGAACAGTCGCATCCTACTTATAAGAGGATATAATCACTTATATAGCCACATTCTAGTTTCTTACTGATATTCCTCCTCCCCCCAAATTTCAGTTAGTTTTTTAATTGAATTGTACAGTTTATATGCTATATTACAGGTGCAAAAAATCTGAAGCGATTTATCTTGGTATGATTTTTTTTTTACATCTGAAAAACCTGGCATTTTCATAGGTACCAATAAAGAAGAATACAGTATTTGTAGCTCAGGGTTGAAATGAGGAGTCCTTAGTGCTCTCTGAGCTTGGTTGTTTTCTTGCAGGTATTTCATTACCCAAATTAGATAACGTCATCAGCACTGAATGATGTTAACTACCGATAGTAATGAATGTAACGAAACATTTGCAACAAAGCAACCAAACTCAGAAAGCATCAAGGACCCCTTCATTTTAATAGGGTGTGTAGACTTTTTATATCCACTGTTTGTCCAAATCCTATATACATACAAGGGAATCTCTTCCCTACAATTCAACTTTGTTATTAAGAAGGAATTCACTCCCTCCTTAATAACAAAAGTGTAGACTGAACAACCGGTACCAGATACTTAAGTGATTCTTAAGTTTTTGGTACTGGTTGTTCAGTCTAAACCAGGGCTTTTCAACCTTTTCACCCATTGTACCACTTTTAGGATATGGCAATATCCGAGTACCACCAGTTGCCTAGCAAGGTGTCAAAAACTTGATGACCCCCCCCCCCAAAAGGAAAAAAGTGATAAAGTACAGGCAGTCCTCGACTTACAACAGTTCGTTTAATGATTGTTCAAAGTTACAAGGGAACTGAAAAAAGTGCCCCCCAAGCCACAGCCAAGCAAGACACCTGCCTGCCTGCCTACCCAGCGGCACTCTTCCTCCTGTTCGAGGTTTTCATTGTTGTGAGCATTTCTGTTGGGGATTGGCAGCGGAGGTGGGGTGGGGGGGTGTTTGGTTTTTATTCTACCCATCTGCTGGGTGGTTGCAGCAGGTTTTGGTCACTTCACATGACCCTGGGACACTGTGATCATCATAAATATGAATCAGTTGCCAAGCATCCAAATGTAAATCACAAGACCCTGGAGATGCTGCAACATTCCAGCTGATCGGTGCTTCTGGTCTCAGCAGAAGTGCCAGGATCAGCGCTGAGCTTCAGCTGGAGCTTGGCGCTGATCCTGGTGCTTCCACTGAGCCCTGACAGCCCTGAAGAAGCGCCAATCAGCTGGAAAGCGGCACTGATCCTGGTGCTTCTGCTGAGCCCTGACAGCTCTGCAGCTCCAGCCGTCTCTCGCTCAGGCTTGTGCGGTGCTGCCACCGGTTCAGCTCACTCCCCTCCCCTGCTACCACTTTTCTAGGATGGTCGCGTATCACCTGCCAGGTGCCAATGTACCACAGGTGGTACCCGTACCACTGGTTGAAAAGCCCTGGTCTAAACTACCTTCTTGGACGTTACCTGACTCCCATAAAAATATTTTTTGTTGAAATCATTCTTTGTCACTGAGAGGCCAGCAATGGATTAAGACTTTGCCATGCTGACGAATCCTTGAGTTTCTCTGTGAGTTGATTTGGAAAAATATTCTTAAGAATTAAGGTTATTGAAAAAGCATATAGAGTTCTCGTTTATTTTAAAAGCTACTGACCACTTATGAGCTTTTCTCTGTATATGGCTTTATCAGCTGAAGGTAGTGATGCTTGTGTCCTAGATGTTCATATTTATCTAAAGTTTAAAATGATTATCATGACAAACAAGCTGGGTTGCAAAAAGAGCCAATTATTCTCCATATACATAATCTATAAGCTTTGAATTCCTGTATATCCAGGAAAGAAATTTTCCCAGACCCACAAGTAGCTCTGAAAGATACAATAAATGCACAGCAACTAGTTCAACCTGTTCTACCTGGCAGGGTTGACAGTCCAGACGCCCAATGCCACCTTTCCTGCTTGATCTGCTTCTAAATCTTTCAGTATACTTTCAACACATCTATCTTCAAAGGCAAAAAAAAAAAAAAAAAAAAAAAATCACCTCTGCATCGTTTAAACATCTGGCCAGAAGTGCTATAGAGCAGATATTTACAGTACTCTTGCCAATCCTCAAATCCATCAGAAAACTGCATCAACATGAACTTCGTTATCTTCATTGTTAATCTCTATCCTACAACTATTGTCTCTATCCTTAGTCATTGCAAGTTATGTTGGAGGGAAGTCAGATTTCCCTCCAACATAATAGGTGACAAAGCCTTAATAGATTTTACACATTTTGAGGCTGTCCTTAGTATAAAAGGAAAATGCTACCTTTCATCAAATATCTATAGGTAGAGGAAAGAGGTTTTTTTAAGATGACATTCAAATTATATAGACCAGGGTTTCTCGGCAGCTTTAAGATATGTGGACTTCAACTCCCAGAATTCCTCACAATTCAAAGCTGTCAAGAGTGAGAAACACTGGTATATATAAAGAATACACTCACATCAATAATATCTGATTATAATAAAATGAATTAAGGACTCTCTCACAATAAATTTGGGTCATTTAAAACCATCCACCTACGTTTCTAAAAATATCTGCTCTATAAGCAATAAAATTATGTTTAGTTTGACACTTAATTTAAACAATGAAGACACTTTTCTTACACTGCATGCCTAATATGGGATAAGTTAAAACTAATTTGGGGTGAATAATATACAAAGGCATAATTAAGCTTCATTGAGCTCCATTTCATTTTTTTGCACAAATAAAATGTTTGGAACAAGTGACAAACTTCAACATCCTATATATGTGACAATTCTGATTGCACCATAGCATTTGAAATGGGAAGAATCTACTTTCTATTTGGCTGCCTCATGGCACAATTTGTGTAGAATGTTTTCATACATATAGAGATGGGTTCAGTTGCTATTCTTCACCCTTAGTGTGCTTGGATATCTTGGCAATAACACAGGCATTTTTTTTTACTATAGTTCTACTTTATAATGTATCTGTAACAATGAGTTTATTAGTAGCTTGGCAGTGATAGAATGTGAACTTACAGATGAACCTCCCACACTTCCTAGGGCATGCTAGATGATCACTTTTTGGAAAATCCTACTATTCTAGAGATTAGAATACTAATCTCAAGAAGTTAATAACTAAATTAATAACTAAAATATATTATATATTTAGTTTTTCAGAAAGTTCTCATGCAAAAGTATTTTATATAAATAACATAATTTTATTTTTATATAAAAATTCACAAATAGCACATAATGAGGTTCACAATATTCCTAGTAATTCAAAAAAGAGGTTAAGCCTAACAAGTAAGCCTCTCAGAACACAGCAGAACTGGTTCCTGAGCAAACATTAACCTGATTAGTATGTACTCTAAATAGCTTCTTTCAATGTCATGTATGTTTCCTAAGACGTCCTTTAAATAGTTTTACTCTTCAAAAACATTTTTAATCCAACTGCACTTCTTAGAATACAAGAAATAAGATATTGAAAAAATATGACAATGTTAAAATAAAAATGATTGCAATATTTTCATTTCACCTCAATATGTTTAAAAAGTTTGTTTCAAGTCATTCTCATTATTTTTAAGTATGCTTTCATTCTGAATATTGCTAGGATATGGGAAAAGTGTGTGCTCTGTATTGATTACTTTAAACAAGAGAGAGAGAAAATGGATTTCATTCATCTTATTCTTTTTCACCACACCCTCAATTTTTGCCAAATAGTCATGATTAATGTTAGTTACTCCAAAGAAGGAACTTCTTTATTTTTAATAACAGAATATAGGCCAAATTGACAGTAGTACAAATACTATTGCTAATCTTGAATATAAAACTTCTTTGCTCCATTATATCCTAGTAATTAAGAGTTAAAAGTCTTGCTGTCTATAGTACACACATATATTTATACACTGGCATATTAACTCTTATTCCTCAGTTATCCATATGAATATACACAGTGTTCTTTGGTTAGCTATACAAATGCATTCACCTATTTAATATCATTATCCAAGTTATACTACTACTATGAAAAGCATGGTTTCTATAGAAACATAGATAAGTATTTAAAGTACATGCATTTGTGCATGGATATAATTTATACATGGGTAATTTCATAAAGAAATCATTTTTACAGATTTTAAGAATAAAAGCAATACATGCAAGTTACAAGAACACTGCAAAAAACACATTAAGTGATAGATATCCAGAAGCTTTAAAACAAGCAAACGTAAGAAAAGCCTTGCTATTTAACAAGGAATTGTTACAAATAAGCTAGAGTTCTACCTTTATTTTTCTTTTAAAGCCCTGGCCACTTTAACTGTTTGTATCCCCAAGTCATTTTGATTGGCAAGGCAACACACAAAGCTTGTACTGTATTTATTTTGCCTTTCACCTTCTGCAAGCTACCCAGCTAGAGAATTAACACAAAACGAAGTCATTAGCAAAAAGTGTGCACGTGCAAGCCGAAGCCCTTTGGACCAAAAGCAGCCGGAGGCTCCGAGGACTAACAGCAGGAGTACCGGGATGCCTTTGGCTCCTAGCTTGACAGATGCAGCGGAAGGGGCCGACTGGTTGCGCTTAATGGCGACTCCCAATGGCCTGGCGCTCTCGCACTCCCGAGTCCCGGGAACAAGTCCCGCCCCAGACTCTTTACAGTGGGCTCGCAAAGCACCGCCGCAGCTGGTAAGGCTCTCTGCCCTTGCCCAGGGCTCCGAACGCTTCCCCAAATCCTCTCTCAGCCCGCCGGCCACCCCTCCCTCTCTGATGCGTCTTGCCTGAACCCGCAACCTCAACCAGCGTGCCCGCCGCAGCGCTTCAGAGCCCAACCCGCCTTCTCCCCGATGTTTCCACCGCACTTCCCACAAACGCAACGAGCAAAGCGCCCGCCTATCTCCTCCTCCCCGTCCCCCCTCCCATGCAAAGGGGTTCAAGGCAGCATTCCCCGATAACTCCCGACCTCGGTCGTCTGCCCGACTCCTGGTCGTCCTGGCGCAGCCATTGGGCAGATTTTGGCGATAGGCCTGGAGCAAAAGCACCTGCGCCTACCTGTTGCGCCGCTTGTCAGCACCTTCCTCTTCCGAGAGAGCTGGTGGACTGCCTCCTTCCTCTGGCTTGCACTTGCACTTCCTCCTCCTCCTCCTCCTCCTCCTCCTCCTGGGGCTGTGCTGCTGCGGCTGTTACCACCGTTGCGTCAAAACCGGAACATGGCGTCACGGCCGGCTGCTATATACATAAGCGGGAACAAGCGGGAGTAGATTTTCCTGCCCGCCAGGGCTCGGCACCCGCGCGCAGTTTCGGAGAGCCAGCAGATCACCAGTGGAATGCCTTTTCCCGAATTTTCTTGAATCGATTGCTGAAAGGATAATATGCCTTGCAATGCAGTCGGCTGGTTTTTTTTTTGTTGTTGTTATCGGTTTAGTTTGCCATAAGTGGGCAAAAATGGCCGAAAGCGCACGTTCTCTGTGTGCGCCAAAACAGCGTGAGGTACCACTGTTCTCCTTTCTGTGGGTGGCAAACGGAGGTTTAGCCCCTCTGCTGGCCAATCACGATTATGTAGCGAAACTCTCCCGTCGTTCAGCTCAGCTGGAAGCCCAGTAGAGACTGACCCGTTTAATCTTTCGAGCACTGGCTCGAAAGAAATGAAGAGGCGATGGTGTTTTTTTGTTCCCTGCTATACTTTCCCAACACTGAGTTGTTAGTGCCCGTGGATTTTGCTTCGCAACCTCGAGTGCTCCTTAATTGCCACGGAAGAACTGAAGAAAATTTATCCCTCTGCACTATAGCAGTGATGGCGAACCTTTTAGAGACTGAGTGCCCAAACTGCAACCCAAAATCTATTTATGTATTGTTGGGTGCCAGGTGGGCGTGGCCCATTGGGTGGGTGTGGCTGCGGTGATAATGGCAGACTGGGTGAGACTAAAAGGTTCAATCAATTCCAACTTTGCGAGATTTCCCCCCCCCCCCCAAGAAGTTGAAATTGATTGATTTAACCCTTTTTTTAAAATGCACATGGCGCAGGCCTAAAGCGAAAAGGTTTTATAAAACCCAGCTGAAGGCCTAGGACTGGGGCGACAGTGCGCCCACAGAGAGGGCTCTGCATGCCACCTGTGGCACACATGCCATAGGTTCGCCACCACGGCACTATAGTCTCCCTGCCTATCATTGCCAACTTGACATTTAAATTTAGTGGGGAAAATGTTTCCAACAAAGCTTTTCCTTTCCTTGGGATTGCTTTTGGATTTCCAAGATTAAATTTCAGAAATTTGGAGGAGAGAGGCAAAAATATGTTTAGCTCTCTAGAGTGTAGAAAACAGTAAGTTTAAAAAGTAGAATTGCTGCAATGATGAAAACATTGTTAAGGGGAAAGCTGTGTTAATCTACAACTTATCTTATGCCATTGAATAAAGTTGTTAGAAAAGATGCTAGATTCCCTTTTTCCCCCAATGGTCCAAATGTCAGAAGGAAGAGCAAGTTCAGCATGCAAAATTTGAGCATTATTTAACAGAGTTGCATCCTTGTCTGATTTATCATGATCAAATAAACAGACTGTTTGATCAGTTAAGTGCCACACATCCTACAGCACAGCCATTTGTCAACAAGCCCCTCCCTCATACAAGTATGTGTTAAATAGCAACAAAAATAGTCAAAAAACAAAGCCAAAATGAAGAGCAATAATCTCATAACCACTTCTTTCAAAACACTGAATGCCTCTATTTGACAAGGCCTCTAGACCTAATGACTGCACATACCTTAAGATATTAGCTAAGGCAAGCAAAACCTGAGCAAGAATGCAGTACTGATACAGTGACTTGAAAATCAACAGATTCTGCATTACAATCTGAAGAATGTTTAAGAGGAAACTGGAGGAAGGGCTGCAAAGATACCAAGTCTGATAAGATTATCATACAACATCCAAGGTATTTGCAGAACTCACTAGTTAACCCACCTTAGCCTACTGTAGCCTACTGTAATAGGCTACATTGTGTGAATGCAGTTTATATAGTTAATGTTCCAAATTCTGCAAATGCAGAAAACTGATTAGCTGAATATCCTTAACATGTCATGTGAACACAAGCATTCATTATTTAGTGATTGAGCTATACTCTCATAAGGTGAAGTCATCTTTGAGTCAAGTTCAATTCCTGATGATTTCAAAGCCTTATTCAAGGCAAATAGAAGAACTACTGCTTCTGGATTATTATTTTTTACTTCTCAATGTAGTCAATAGCCCTGAATTCTGTTTCCTATCCCAGTAGTACCATACTGCTTTCAAAACATTTTTTTTTTACTGAAAACAGTTGAAATCAAAAGCCAATCTCACAACAGTCAATATTTTCTGAAATTAACATGACAGCATTACTTTATTTGATGCCATGCTTCAAATTAGCAGCATGTTATTTATGATATAAATAATGCTTAATTTTATTTCTGAATAGAAATGTTATAGTACGTATTGCCATCTTGGTCAGTAAGAATTTGTTTTTATCCAATTAAATATCATTACAATTCTTTTTATGTAATACATAAACATGAATAAAATTGGATTTCTCAGTGTGGTTCCTGACAATACTATATTACAGTTGAAGGTTTATTATAATGGATGTTTTACAGCCTAAAAGTATATGACATTGTTGAGTAACATAAGTTGGAAAATATGACAGCATTTTTGTTTCAAATCGCTAAATACTAGTATTGAATTGCAGTTACTACAATAGTTAACTATTCTTCTTGGGATCTTTATCTTTACCAATGGATAGGGACAATACATCAACATTATCACTTTATTTTTACTGCTGCTAAATCAACATTGCCAGTATACGGTATTAAACACAGGTACAATAGAAAATGAATTAGATAATAATACAATCAATGCTTTTATTAAAGATATGTTATACTACTTTGATTTCCTGTTACTCAGCATGCCCTACAAGTCCCCAGTCAATTTATTTATCTTTTTATTTGCCTTATCAAATACAAAGAGAACTTCTGGAATGGACAGGAACAACCCTTGGCCACTACCTTTAATTCTGTAGCCCTTTGGCAATAAATTAAGGGATTATTTTTGAAATGTGCTGGTTTATACATGAAAAAACTCTTTAGCTGCCTCCCATTGCAAAAAAAAAAAAAAAGTTAAAACTTTGGGGACCAATCCCTTTTAAAGATGTCACCAAAGTGTTTCTTGTGGCCTTCATATTTTCCCCAATTATCAAAAGGTTAGCTGCTCGTTTAGGATGTTTTATATCTGTAGAGATTGCTGAACACAAAAAAAATAAGCATGAATACCTTTCATCTACATGCTTTTTTAAGAGTCACTGTTAAAGATAAAACCTAAAATTCTTCGAACGATGGTCTTTCTAGGTAATAGCCACCTAGCTTTTATTCAGCTCTTCATTCACTTCTTTCTGAATTTCCTTTTCAATTTTTGATGTATCATACTCTATCATCATATCAAATTGTCTCCAAGGCATTTCCCATTTTTTAATTCTTTCTTTGTCTTTTTCTGTAAGATATTCGTCAAAGTTGATACCCTGGATATTGTATTTTGGATGTTCCCAGCGTTTTGACCACGGTTTAGGCTTCATTTTGACCTTCATCTAATATAATTCAAAGTAAAATGTGTTAGTTTGTGAATATTGTATTTCAGCAAAATATTTCCAAAAATTGTATTTTGTACAGACATCCCTCATTCATACATAGTAATTTCTTAGCAATGCTGAGAAATCAGATATGTCCCAATGATTCTTAGAATGGGCGAACTTGTGCCAATCACTATCTGTTGATTGAAACTCTCAGGGATTATTATACTTCTTAGATGAAATAACAACAACAGCAACAATAATAGGTGGGCTGTAGTTCATACAGGAACCTTATTGGTCAAATACAATGCTGTGCTGGAACCTAAAATCATTTGGAAATCTTTGGAACCTGGCAGTTTGTAGAAAGCTCTTCATGCTCATAATAAGAAATTGTTTTCCCTTGTTAACTCAAAAGCAATTATTCTTATAGGGGAGAATGCTGACAATAATAAAAACAGGGTAGTTACCCTACATAATAGTCCTTGACTTAACATTGGTTGCTTAGCAACTGTTCAAAGTTATGATGGATCTCTCTGGGGATACTTACAACCAGTTCTGAAGTTCTGACGGCTAGACACGTGTCTTCATGTTGGGTGCTTGGCAACTGGCCCGCATTTATGGTCATTTGTAGCATCCCACAGTCTTGTGACCTCACTTTACAACAGTTTTGCCAAAAACTAGCGTTTACTTCTAATTATCGGCAAAACTGGCCCATAGGGAACCATTGGTTCGCTTGTCAACTGCAGCTTTGCTGGAAGATCTTCACAAAAAAAAAGTCATAAAAAAACATGGGTGACTTGATTTATGACCATCATGACTGTGAGGGGCAGGTTCCATTACAGTCATAAATCAAGGACTACCTGTAATCTGACTCGAAACCTCTACTGGAGAACATTTTCCAAGCAAGCAGAATTCTGTGCAACAGCTTTACAATGCAAAATTATTTTCAAGCACAACGAATTGTTAGCTGCATGCACCAGTTACCCATTTATATTACCTTATTGACAGGAACATCATCATAAAGTATGTAAGACACTGGCTTCATGTTTATATCAACAGTGCTGAATTCTGGCAGAGCATCTCGTAAATACATCAAGTTATCATCTGGCCTCTTCTCCAACTTCAAAACCTTGATCTCATGGATTAGGGGATTATATAATTCATAGCAGATTTCAACACCTTAAAATGAACATTATTTCTTTAATCGATATAGCAAATGCTTACCACACTTAGCTAACAAATAATGCTCCAAGTTTTAAAACTATGAAACCTGAGTCTTTCTTGTGTGATACGGTCAATTCTTTGTAATTTTTAACCTTTGAAGCTGATACTGTTCTCTTTTCTGAATGTCCTGACTACATCCTTAAAAGGCATAACAAATTCTGTGTACTCACCTTGTCCATTTATTACATTTCGAAGTATGAATGTTGCACCAAGTCCCTTTCCTGATCGCTGAATACAAATTCCTACAAAAATGTTGCATTTTCCATTGGAATAGGGATCCATTGCAGAAACAGCAAGTATACTTCCTGGCAGAAAAGAAAATAATTCAACGTTCAGAGAAACTACGTCAGACCCATGGATTAATATAGAGTAAATATAACACCTTAAAATAAAAGTAAAAGTAAACAATTTTGTGATATAATTTTGTTGCATGTTGGAACAAAACATTTGGAAATCACATGGACAGCATGGACAAATACTGCATATGTGACTAGGGTTTTTGCACATGAACTAATGAGAAACTTTGATACTTTCAGAATTAAATGAGAACCCAGGCTCACCAGTCAAGCAGCTGATCAAGTTTAGTTTTTAAAAAGAGACTGGACAGCCATTTGTCCGAAATAGTGTAGGGTTTCCTGCCTGAGCAGGGGGTTGGACTCGATGACCTCCAAGGTCCCTTCCAACATCATCATCATCATCATCATCATTATTATTACTATTATATGTTTAGACAAATCCCATGCCCACTCTAAAGTGCTCAAGATGTCTCAGATCTAGAAGGGCCCGAGTTACATCTAACGTTTGGGATTTGCCACTGTGGTTATAAGAAATATACACCATAACTAAGCCTTCATGTATAAACATTTCTCCTTACCTAAAATATTGTATCCTACAAGAGAAGTTCATTAGGTTAGCTATTTCTGCTAGTATACTATTTATAAGTAACAATTAAAAAAATAGCATCTTTTTAATATCACAGTCATAAGTTCAAATTATATTTTTCATAATAAAAACATAACCCACTTTCTAATGATTTGTTTTTTCAATTTATATGGCTCCAATTCACCAAGTACATCTTTGTCTCTTTTATGTTCATTTATGAAAAAAATATTTTAAAACTATTTTAAAATTTAGTCACATATTTTGTTAACTTCCCTTAACATATTAAAGTATTTAACTCTAACATTTAGAATGGAACTTCTGTCTAAACTGACTATTGTATTTGGTCATTTACTTAAGTATGGACAACAGTTACATTAATTTGTAGGCAAAATGGAATATTATTCTGTTTATACTGAATAAATATCCTCACAAAGGAATTATTTGGGAACAGATACTTTGGACCTCACAAACATCTGTTATTCATTAATAAAACTCAACTTTTTTCAAGCTTCCAAATAGCGTTGGAAAAAAAATGTCATAGCTCTAAGGTACATACTCATTAAAGTTAATCCAAACCTTATGCAGAATTCTCAAAAAAGTCAGGCAACTTGAACAAATAGTAGAGTTCTCTATATTCACATGATGCTCAAATCATTTCAGTTCTGGATCATTTCAACATATAGAGTCCTACTAAATTAAACATTATATATAAAAACATGTTTTTTTACATTACAGTGCAATTATTTATGATGTAAGTAATGCCACATTATGAAGTTAACATTCCTAATAAAGTACTGACCGACATAAAATTCTGGAATATTGATTACTTTTCTTCTTTTTATCATATATTGTCTTTCAAGGAAGAATTTTAAAGGATTTGTTCTCTGCCGTGGAGGGATGAATTCAGGACTCAAGAACCTATCAGACATATAAACAACTTCAAAATAAAAGAAAATCTGACTTGGTTATTTAACATTTAAAGATCAAATATAACTAGGTAGATGTTATTTACCGTGTTTCTGTTGCTTTTTGTTTTAATTCATCAATAATGATTGGCTTGGAAGGTGGTTTAAATTGTTCTGATTCTCCATCTTTACTGTTGAATTGTCCAGCTGATAAAGAAAGGCACCCTTTGGAAGAATAATATTTACATTAATTAACTGCTACATTTTAACAACATCTACATATCTTTATTAGTCTTGTATACTATATAACCAAACATCCTTGTATTGCAACTCTATAAAAAATTACAAAGACACTCAAGAAATGTATCAGATGCATATTGGCTTCTAATTGTGGTCCAATTTAGATATGAATACATGTAAAGGGTACAGCTGGATTGTTGAAAATGCAAGTCA
This sequence comes from Crotalus tigris, assembly GCF_016545835.1. NCBI lineage: Eukaryota > Metazoa > Chordata > Lepidosauria > Squamata > Viperidae > Crotalus > Crotalus tigris. The sequence continues at coordinate 3,861,987 of NW_024100510.1, forward strand.
TATAATATAGAAAAACAAAGTCTTCTGATATTACGTTTATCATAGCATAGGTTTTTGCGTACTAGGATTTATTCCATTAAACGCTTCAAGTGCTAACCGCAGTTGACAAATGCAACATTAAAAAAAAAAAGATAGGCTTGATTCACACAAAAGATGCAAAAAAGTATAAAATACAAATATTACATATCGAAAAAAACGTAAGATCAGAATTCTAAGGAAAAAGCTGAGGGAGCCTGAGATTCTCGCAATCGTCCGCTACGAAGTAATTTACACTTCGGGATATACAAAAACAAAACCAACAGAAATGGAAATCCCACTATTTCCATAGCCTATCATGCGGAGAACAACAAAATGCACAAGAACAGTCAACAGTCTCACACTCAACAACGGGCTTTCTTTTTAGGAATATGTCTCCTCGGAAGGTAAGACACATTCAGAACGAAAACGCTCTGCCGAGCACTTACTGCAGCGAGCAACAAGCGGCAACCAAAGCTTCCTTGTGAGAGCCGCCATGACAGTTTAGGACGATTCCGTACAAAGAGAAAAGAGCGCATGCACCTGAGACGCAATTAACGCTACGGCAGCCTCAGACAGACAAAATTAGTTCTCGCAATGAAAATGAAAGTTCCCTATTATTGCGGGAATGCATCCTTTGGATTTCTGACTTCAGTTGAACTTTTCATCCTGTTTTGCACCGGCTGAAAGTGGGAACTGTCAAAATTAGGGACGGTTTTTTGCGTCAAACTGCCCCTCTCCCCATATATTGATGTTAAAGATAAGATTTTTAAATTCTCATCCAGTTTTCCTGGTGATGTGAAGCCTTGTTTTCATTTATATTAAATATACACAACAATCATTAGTAAAGAAAAATCTGTTTCCACACTCTGGCAAATCTGAGCCTTATTGTCAAATTCCAAGTCTTCCTTTTATCCTGTCTTGCCCAAGGTTTACAGCTACAGACCAAGAAATGTATATAATATATATGCCTGGTATACCAAATTAATTTAATATATATTAAGAAGCATTAAGTTTGTACTCAGTTTCATAAATGACGTCGGGCAATTATAATGCACAAATGTAACATATCTCTGCAACTCTTTAAAGCAATATAGCCTTTTTCTTTCCCTGGAATAACAACGCAAGCAGTTGTATGATCTTTGGAAAAGTTGCAGCTATTTCAAAAATTACTGATTGGGGCTATTTTTGTGTTTCTAAATATCCTGAAACACCCTGTTCATAATGCTTTTCCAAAATGCTGTACAAATGAACTGAAAATATGACTTACCTTGAAAAACTTCTGCAAGATTTAGTTGATGCAAAAAGTAGCATCTAATCTGATTGGATTCTGCCTGTTCTGAAATTTCTATATCAGGTGACAATTCTTCACATTTTAGAACATTTCATATTTAGCGTTTGTAATTGTGTAATGATATGTTATTACAATATTACTATATGTTTATGATTTTATCTTGTTTCTATTGTTAATGGTGCTTTTAATTAATTTAGTCTGTGTTTATCAGATCTGGGTTGTAAAAAGAGGAATGGCCACTAGATGGCAGCAATGACATATTAATACTTTAAATCTTGGTGGCAACCTGTCAGCATCTATGTTATCTGATGACACCTGCCAGTGTCATCAGCTAACATACCTAATACTCCCTCCTCCTATTTTTCCCACAACAACAACCCTGTGAGGTGAGATGAGCAGAGAGCGAATGATTGGCCTACTTGGTTTTCATGTGGGACTAGAATTCACAGTCTCTTGCTTTCTAGGCTAGTTGCCCTCACCATTACACCAAACTACCTATGCAATCTTCAGACCTAGCTAGGCTTTATTGGTGCCCATCTTGGGGGAGGCTCATTTGTTATTACAGTTGCCTTTTATATTTTTTGGTTTATTCTATTGTTTTTATTTTAAGTTGTAACTTGCCCAGAGACTTTTGAGCTGGGTTGGTCATAAAAACTGTAAAATAAATAAAAGCATGGGCATGAGGCAGCCTAGCAAGCAATATTTTTTCCTTTTCCTTCTTTCAGCTCCTTGTCACCATGTGTCTTCACCCAACATTTTGAAAGTGCTTTTTAGAGCTCTTTTAGTGCCCTGTGTTGTCTGTATGTGTGCTTAGCGTTTTGGTTTTTTTTACTAGTTCTTGCAGCACAGAAATTGCAGCATTGTTTCATGTTTTATAATGTGATTTTAAATGCTGATGTTCTGAGTTTTAGGAAACTTGTCTGCCTGCTTTTCCTAATTCATTTTAATTTTCTGCTCTGTTTTATAAATAGGCTGGAAAACAGCAGAATTATTTCTATCCCCTGCCTTTCTGTATGTCCTGCTTGGGGAGCTCAAAAGATTCCTGAGAAGCAGCACTAATACTACCTATTTTTGATAATGAAACGTCTGCAAGAAAACAACCAAGCTCATAGAACAGGGGTCTTCAAACTTGGCCCTTTTATGACTTGTGGACTTCAACACCCAGAATTCCTCAGCCAGGCTTGCCAGTCCTTACAACTTGCATTTTTTCTCCAGCTCTCTTGGGAGAAGTCTGGAGGGAATTCCTGTTTTAGAAAGTGCAATATTGATGTGGGCACAAATAAAAAAGTAATTTTTTAAAGAATCGTGGGCAATTCCATTGAATTTCTATTTTTAAAATGTCATTGACATTTTAAAGTTCTCCTTACCTGGCACTATTTAGTGCTGCTGGCTGGGAGAATTCTGGGAATTGAAGTCCACACAGCTTAAGGTTGCAGAAGTTCAGAAACACTGATGTAGTGGTTGAGTAATTGCCCTCAAACCAACTTTCTTCAAGGCTTTAAGAGGAGGCACGCAGTATTCTGCATGTCACATTGATTGGCATACCATAGCTTTTCCACATGTATTTTTTAACATGCTGAACATTCTACATGTTCTGTTGACAAAAGCACAGCATAGGTGTCAGGTTCAGGAATAAGAATTGCTGTCTTTTAAACATCAATTTTTGTCTCTCCAAAAATATTGAGAACTCTGATGCTGAGGCTCACAAGATTCTCTTCCTCCTCTTCCTTGCTTTTTGAAAAGAAGCAATGTATTTAGAGCATGCTATTCTAAAGATTTATTGGTTGAGGCTGCTAAAAGATTTCTCCATTATAAATATGTATAATGAAAACATTTGAAAATTTTCCTTCTCTCTCTCTCTCCCCCCCCCCCATGAAGGGTGACTGAGAGGAAGTGGGAGGTGAAAAAGTCTGATGGAACAGATTAAGATTGAAGATCATTTCTTTTAGCAAAGTGGGAGAGAGAGAGCTAGGTGGGTGAGAACTTTGTAGGGGGCTTACTGTCTTTTCTTGCCCCAGGATAACCGAGTCTTGGTTTTGCATTGGGAGTATGTTGAGGAAAGAGATTAAATTAAGCAAATATAACCTTTGGGTTTTGGTGTCTTCCCACTTTGTGAACAACACTAACCAGTGGAAAACCATGTGCCAGTCATGAATCGATGCATGGGTGAGTCTTTGGAAACAGTGAAACTTGAGAGGTGGCTAACAGCACCTCTTCTCCTTCACCACAGCTATTGAAGCTGAAGTTGTCAAAACAGAAGTGCTGCTTGATAAAGTGGGAAAGCCAGTTTTCTCAAAACCTAAAGAGCTCCTGCATCCTGAGAAAGCTGGTTCTCCCACTTTCCCCTGCAGCTAACAACTCATCAATCAGGTACTCAGTAGGCTTGTTCTGAGTCAGATTTATTGTCTTTGTACAAGTCCAGTGAACAAATATTTTGTGAGCTAGTTAAGTTGCACAGTAAGAACTTTGTAGGAAGGTTTACTATTTTCACCCCTGAGCTAGCCACTTCTCCTTGAATTGGCAGAAAGAGGGAGGAGAAGAAATAACATGGCAATTACTCCTTCCTTCCTTCCTTCCTTCTTCCTTCCTTCCTTCCTTCCTTCCTTCCTTCCTTCCTTCCTTCCTGTTCCATTCCATTTTTATTTTCTATATTCCTTTTTTTCTTAATATTTTAATTTTGTATACTTTTATTGTATTGAAAAATTCTAATAATGAAAAAAAAAACCTCCATGGAGGATGGCAAGGGGAGAGAGAGGGAGTGCTATATAGCGAAGTGGCCGAAATTAGGAACCTGTCAGATTTCCTGCTTTAAAGTGCAGCTCCCTAGCCTGCCTTACTGCTGCACACAGAGATGTAGAGTGGACACCCAGCTCTTTCCATGTAAAAGATAAAATAGGTTGGCAGCAAAGAAAAGTGCCCAGGATCCAAGAGTGATGGTGTGCCTGCCCCAGTTGGAAGAGGCCAACACTGTAGGCTACTAACGTGGTCCCATCCCATATAGGTTATCTGACTGCCTGGCTGAGAGAATGGTTAGTAAAGCACAACAAATTTTAAAGGTCTCAAAGCTGTTACAATGGCTGTTTACTTTGATGGGAAAACACAATTTAAACCAGAACAGCCAAAGATGACTTAAGCCCATTCAGTGATGGAGACATAGTAATAGAACAAACAGTACTTCATGCCAGGATCTGTTTGATTTACGGTTAGATGTCAGCAGAGAAGTCATTTAGTTCTAGCTAGAAAGATAGTTCATGCTGTTAGTGAAGGTTAAAACAGGAGCTAAAAGAGCAGAGACATTTAAAAGAAACAATTATCTAAAACTTATTACATACCACTAGCCAAAGACTGGAAGTAGAATTTAGGTCACAGTGAGTGACAAATCAGAAACCCAGGAGAAAGTGAAGTGGTTAAGCCTTGGATCAATCACGTGGAGCTCTGGATGAGAGCAGAAGGAGGGAGGCTGACTCAAAATTCAGAATGAGAACTTAGAAAAGAATGAATGACAAGCTGAAACACTTCTGATATCTTCAGCTTCAAATTTCTGCCTAGGTTCAGTGATATTTTTTTCTAAATAAATCTTTTTTGCTAGCATACTTCAGGTTGAAAGACTTCTTTTACAGAATAAATGAAATGAGCACCAATATGGGCGACATCTGTTCGCTCATTTATATGTTCTTTTATATATAGGTGGGATCCCCATGAAGCTCTAATGACAAAAGGATGCAAAAGTTCAGAAAATCCAAAAGGGGTTGAATTATTTTTCAGGGACTTACATAAGGGGATACATAAAAGTTCCCAAGAATATTTGCAGAAAAATAAAGGCATTTTTTCCAGATGCTAAGTTATCATTGCAGAAAGGAGAGTTGCATGTATGCTCTCTTGGCTACTTTACTGAAAACTAATGAGGCAGTTATATTATCAGAGACCTTATTCTAGACCAGTGTAAAAGTTTAAAAGGACTAGTATCTAGAACAAAGGTTTCTGATTGAAATATTGTGACTTTTGGTTCAAAAATGCATCCATCTGCAATATTGCTTTACCTTGCTGCTTGACTGATCAAAGGAACCAGACATTTCTGAAATATATTTGCACTAAATCCAAGTAAAATTTTTGTAATTTGCAGACATGATCACTTTATAGATGCATTTAAAAATTAACTCTTAAATGGTAAGTGGTAGTTTATTAAAATCTATTTATTTTTATTACCTTTCTCTGTTGATACACATATTTTCTTGCTCATATTCAAGACTGTGAAACAGGTGGTAGATTAAAACATCTCTTCAAACCTTCCTTCAGATGTTTAAGAAGTACTGTTACTTTAATAATTCCTCAAAATATTTGTGAGTAACTGACATCAAATTTGGGAGGTCTATGACCTGTTACAATCAATGAAAAGGCAATCTGTTTTTCACTGTCAGCTGACTTTAAAAAGTTTCCCAAAATATTTACTGGTTGAAGAATTGCAACACATTTCTGGAATCTCATAGAATTGTATGTCATGCCATCATTTATTGCGTCCTGTGACGTTAATCAAATTTTGATGAAACTTTTTAAAAGCAGAATTTTAAAAATATATTCAATACAATAAAGGTAATCTGATTTGTCCCTCACTTCCACTTATTTTATATTGCTTTCGTATTTGTTAATCAGTGATTTTTCTTTAATAAAAATATTGAAGAACTGAAAGAACAATAGAGTGAGCTTTGGGGGCATGTAGATATAATTAATCTTTAATTCCAGTAAGGCATAAATGGAGGAACAAGAATTCAGCAACATCCATTTTTTTTCTGTACAGTATATTTATTCAAGGAAGTATGCTATTTCTGAAAAATAATTGCAAATAGAATTTAAAGTCGTGTAGAAATTGCATTCCTTTGCCTGCAGATGCAGCTTCCTGCTTAGACTTCTCCACTTCCATTAATTCAGAGGCAGCAGCAAATCAGCCTCAGAGCTGCTTTGTCTACCTTGTTGCTACTTTGTGCATGAACTGAAGACACCAGAGAAGCTCCTGGGAAGACAAAGGGTATGTATGCCTTCACTTTTCTTCCTACAGGTTTTCCCTTGCTTTTTGGGGTGGAGAAAGCCTTTTTCTTGGTACTCAGACAAGCCATGCATCCAGGTTGCAGCCGAGGCAGAAAGAAGGGTGAAACCTCTCCTCCTGTCATGAAGTGATCAGTCATTCCTCCACCTCTATAACTAATCAGACTGTTATGACATCCCAGCAGGTCATTAGAACTTCATGCAGTTCCAGGAAAGACTAAGGGGAAGAACATGTTTGGCTAGATACAACCAGTTTTGTGTTACTAGAGCCTGGCCTCCCAATCAGGGGTTCCATGGTTTGTTTGTTTTTTAATTAGCAGGTTCTGAAAAGAGGAAGAAGAGGAAGGAGGAGAAGAAGGAGAAGGAGGAGAAGAAGAAGAAGAAGAAGAAGAAGAAGAAGAAGAAGAAGAAGAAGAAGAAGAAGAAGAAGAAGAAGAAGAAGAAGAAGAAGAAGAAGAAGAAAGAAGAAGAAGAAGAAGAAGAAGAAGAAGAAGAAGAAGAAGAAGAAGAAGAAGAAGAAACAACTCCTGGTCCAGTGCATGCAGCAGCAGGCAGCAGCAGCAGCAGCACCTTAGACCCACAAAGGAGATGATGGCAATGGCAGATCAGTTTCCAGTGCATGTGCTGCTTTCCTCTAGATAAGTGGGGTGTGTTATGTCCTGAGCCTTGCAAGCAGGCTCGGGGCATTGCAGGCGGTTCCGGGCAGGTGCAAGCTGCCCGGGACCAGACAGGCTGTCGCCAGTACGTGTGCGCATGCACGGGTGCTGGCGCGCCAAAAGTAGCAGATTGACCCGGGAAAGGCCTATAAAAGGAGCCGAGAGTTTTGGGCGTTGCTGCCATATTCCAATGTAAGCTGAACTGAAGAATAAAGGTTTCCTGAGAACTACAACTGTTTCTCGTGTCTTACCATTTTGCGACGGACTCAACACTGGCGACGAAGGTGGGATGCCTTACATCGGAAAAGAGAAGGTGTAAGCTTACCCGAGTGAGTCCGGAGCGGCAGGAACGGCATTGACTCGGCAGCTACCCGCCAATCCAGCGTGCATTCGGGGGTAGGCTGGCTGATAGACCCTTCCTAATAAGAAATAGCAAAGATTGGAAGGCTTTCGGAATTCGACGTCTCACATCCAGAGAGGTGGGAGTCCTACACAGCCAGTGTGGAAAACTACCTCAAAGTGAACCAGGTGAGGGAAGAGAGCTTGAAGGCTGCCACCCTGCTGTGCGTTTGCGGTCAAGACGCATTCGAAATCGCTGAGAACCTCGCAGCACCTGTTCCTTTAGAGTCTGTCAGCTATGCAGATCTAAAGAAGTTACTGAAGGAGCACTTCTAACCTAAGATGTCCGTCATCGCGTGGCACCACACCTTCGAGCAGAGGGATCAACGACCCGGAGAATCGGTCAAGGAGTACATCGCTGCACTGAGGAAAGCCGCCAAACATTGCGAGTTCAAGGACCTCGAAGAACGACTGAGGGACCGATTTGTGTGCGGGCTAAGGCATCGAGAGTTGCAACAGAGACTTTTCGCCAAGGAGGACTTGTCCTTCCAAGATGCCTTGAGAGAGGTCACCGCAGAAGAAGCAGCGGGCGGCGCCATCAAGAACATGCGGCCGATCAGAAACAGTCCAGATGCTGCATCCGTGCACCAGGAAGAAGTCCAAAGAAACTCTGAGGAGGATCCGGATGAGGAAGTGGACCGTCTCTACCCCACAAAGGAAGGAAAACCAAGAGGAAGCTCTTCAGCTCTCCCCAAGTGCATTGGTTGTGGAGGTCGCCACAAGAGAGCCGACTGCAAGTTCCGCTCCGCTATCTGCCGGGCGTGCGGAAAACAAGGACACATTGCAGCTGTGTGCCTGGGCCGTCAGAAGGTACAACCTCAGGAAGAATTGCGCCTGAAAGGTACCAGGGTCCCCAGCCAGAATAGGGTGGGGTTTTGTGCTTCGCGAAGAAGCATCTACAGGACAGGCACACACAAGCCCATTAAGAAAAAGCTGTCACTTAAGGTGAAGCTACAAGGGGTTCCATTAACTATGGAACTGGACACGGGGTCTGCACTTTTGATCATTTCTATGCACACATTTAGGAAGATTTGTTCCGGCAGCGGAACCCAGGCCAAGTTGAGGCCTTCTGACATTGTGCTAACGGATTTTCAAAACTCCAGAATGTGTGTTAAGGGGGAGGCAACCCTTAACGTACAGTATAAGGATTTTGAGGGTCCACTAGACCTATTAGTAGTAGAGGGTGAACGAACAAGTCTCATAGGACTCGAGTGGTTTGAGGCCTTGGGGATACACGTCACAGGGCTCAACAGCCTACAAACACTCGACCTACAGGAAGTCTGCAAAGAATTTGCAGACGTTTTCAGCCCCCAGCTGGGCACATACAAAGGACCCCCTGTGTCATTAAAGTTAGACCCCACGGTCACTCCCATTAGAATTAAAGCAAGAAGGGTCCCTTTTGCTTTAAAGAGTAAAATTGACACTGAGTTGGACAAACTGATCCAACAAGGAATTCTAGAACCTGTTGACTCCAGTCCATGGGAGACCCCCATTGTCACGCCTCTTAAGGCAAATGTGGACATTTGCATCTGTGCTGATTACAAATGCACTCTAAATAAGGCATTGCAGCAACATGCCTATCCTGTTCCTGTGGTCAGTCATATCCTGGCCTCCCTCAAGGGGGGGGGCGCGTTTTTGCAAAGCTTGACCTAGCTCAAGCATATCAACAGCTGCCTGTTGATGATGACGCTGCTATAGCTCAGACTATTGTGACCCACAGAGGGGCTTTCAAGGTAAAGAGACTTCAATTTGGAGTAAATGTCGCTCCTGGGATTTTCCAAAGCGTAATGGAAAACACACTACGGGGTATACCAGGGGTTTGCCCCTATTTTGATGATGTCTTAATTGCAGGAGACTCCACACACATTCTAGCTGAAAGGCTAAGGGCTGTCCTGTTAAGGTTCAGGAAAACGGGACTCAAACTCAAGAAGGACAAATGTAAAATTGGGGTACCTTCTACTGAGTTTCTGGGGTTCAAAATTGATGCTGCTGGGATTCATCCTGCTGAATCCAAACTAAAAGCCATTATGCAAGCCCCTAGGCCAAAGTCTAAGGCCGAATTGCAGGCTTTTCTGGGCCTTCTGAATTTCTACAATTCCTTTCTTCCACATAAGGCTAGTGTAGCTGAGCCTCTTCACAGGCTATTAGATAAACAGGCAGTGTGGCAGTGGTCACAAACACATGAGGCTAGTTTCAATGAGGTCAAGGCCTTACTCACTTCTAACAGTGTACTTGCACACTTCAATGAGTCCCTTCCTGTGTGCATCGCTTGTGATGCTTCCCCTTATGGGGTAGGAGCTGTACTGAGCCACCTCAGGGCTGATGGAACTCAGGTTCCTGTTGCATATTACTCCAGGACATTGTCTGCAGCTGAGCGCAACTATGCTCAAATAGACAGGGAGGCCTTAGCTGTTGTTGCTGGAATTAAAAAATTCCATGATTTTTTATATGGTAGGCAATTCACGGTCTTCACTGACCATAAGCCTTTGTTGGGACTGTTTACCACACGTAAACAAACTCCCCAAATAATCTCCCCCAGGATGCTCAGGTGGTCTATCTTTTTGTCTGCATATGATTTTTCCCTACTTCACAAGCCTGGGAAGGAAATGGGCCATGCTGATGGCCTCAGTAGATTACCCCTGCCGGTAATAGAGGCTGACCCCGCGCCAGCCATCAATATTCTCTCCATTCAAGCCTTGCCCGAGTCCCCCCTGAATGCCAGGGATGTAGCCGCTGAATCAGGCACAGATCACACACTTTCACGTGTCCTTTCTTGGGTTTTGTCTGGATGGCCTGAGCACTGTCCTAGTCCTGAGTTTCAGAGTTTCTGGTCTAAAAGGAACGAGTTGTCCACCTCTCAGGGTTGTCTGCTTTGGGGAAGCAGGGTTATCATTCCCACCTCAATGAGGACTAGGGTCTTAGATTCCCTCCACGAGGGTCATCCTGGCATTGTTTGTATGAAGGCTTTTGCACGCAGCCACTTGTGGTGGCCAGGGGTAGACAAAGACATAGAAGCTAAGGTGCATTCTTGCCACCTTTGTCAACTTTCACGCCCTGAAATGCCCCAAGCTCCTGTGCATAGATGGGAGGAAACACAGTCTCCATGGTCTAGGGTGCACATTGACTACGCTGGGCCCTTTCAGGGTCAATTCTTCTTGGTCCTGGTTGACAGCCATTCAAAATGGCTTGAGGTTGTACCTGTCTCTTCCACCACCACTGCAAAGACTATTCAGGTACTGAGGGGAATTTTTGCTGCACACGGGCTCCCAGACGTCATTGTGTCTGACAACGGCCCTCAATTCACTTCCTCCGAATTCCAAGCTTTCTTGCAGGCTAACATGATTCGTCATGCCATTTCTGCACCTTTCCACCCGTCCACCAACGGTATGGCTGAACGCCTGGTTTGCATCACCAAGGACACTTTGAAGAGGCTCACCTATGGGGACTGGCATCACAGGTTGGCTGACTTCCTCCTTTCTTATCGCACCACACCATCCACTTCTACAGGGAGAAGCCCAGCTGAACTTCATTGGGGGCGCAAACTGACTACCAAGCTTGACCGGTTGCATCCGGACAGACTGCCTCCTTCTGTCTCACACCCCAGGGCACCTAGGCAACTACTTGTGGGTGCCCCAGTTTGGACTCGTAATTACGGGCCTGGTCATACATGGGTCCCCGCATCTATATCCAGGGTCACAGGTCCTCTTTCCTATGAGGTATCCCTTGACAACGGTCGTGTCCTGCGTCGGCACATTGACCAACTTCGCCCTAGATGGGACCTTCCCGCTGAGATTCATGGGTCTTTTCCAGGGGGGGAGGGGGAGCCCTTTGGGCAAAGGGAGGGGCATGGAATGCTGCCTTTTACCAATGAGGGAGCCACAAACGGCTTATCCCAAAATTCCGCGAGTGCTCCAAACAGGAATTCTAGAAGCTTAGCCAGTTATCAAGCATTCACGCTTACTCCAGCCAGGGAGTCACCCCGGGGGCATGATCACTTTTCACCCGTATCACTCAGTACTCCAGTCAGAGAGAATACCCGGGAGCATCTCAACAATCCATTCCCTGCAAGAGAGCAGGCACAGACTCCTAGTTGGCCTGACTTAAACCCTGTCCCTAGAAGGGGGCAAACACACAGGGAGGTGGTCGAGGAACCAAATCCCGACTACAACACCTCTGACTACACTCAGGGGACAACTGAGTTTTGGGACAGTACTGAAACCCACACAAGCCTGGACACAGAACGGGATTCAGGGAATAGACAGCCTCCTGACAGGTCTTGAACGGACCTAGGAGGTTCTACAGAAACGCCCAACAGTGACAGTCACTTGGAAGGGCCAGAGAGCCTACAGCTAGGCGGGACAACCAGGTCACATAGTGAAAGAAGCCCTGGCCTGACGAGCCCGGTGGGCAAGCAAGCAGGCCAGGCATTGGAGCACAGTCCTTGGGAGTCACCAAGGCATAACAAGGGGAACAGGCACACATCACCCCTCAGTCAGGGGGTACCTGTCAGACACCCAGAGCTTAGGAGGTCACAGAGAGCAAGGAAATCTCCTAAGTACTTAGAGGATTACATAACACTATTGGCTAAAAAGAGCCAGTAGAAAGGTAGAAACACTAAGGCAATGGAAACGGGGGAACTCCGAACATTGGGGGAGCAGAGCATTGTACTAAGAGTGGGTTGTGTATTATTATGGCATTGGTCGTAGTTTTAGCCCGGGGGAAAGGGGTGTTATGTCCTGAGCCTTGCAAGCAGGCTCGGGGCATTGCAGGCGGTCCCGGGCAGGTGCAAGCTGCCCGGGACCAGACAGGCTGTCGCCAGTACGTGTGCGCATGCGCGGGTGCTGGCGCGCCAAAAGTAGCAGATTGACCCGGGAAAGGCCTATAAAAGGAGGCCGAGAGTTTTGGGCGTTGCCGCCATATTCCAATGTAAGCTGAACTGAAGAATAAAGGTTTCCTGAGAACTACAACTGTTTCTCGTGTCTTACCATTTCGCGACGGACTCAACAGGGTGCCTCATAACTTGTAGATCCTTTCTAAAATTACTATGTTGATCAGTTTGCAGCTGGTGGTTTCCATACCACCGTCCATGTATTTGCATTTTTCTTTAATTGTTTTAGCATAATACAATAATGCAAATGATAAAGGAATAAAATTCACTTGGCCATCTTTTTGCTTTTATTTCATTTCTCATTTCAAAAGTGTTGGAATCTTATTAGAGCATATGCTGCAGCCAGTTTAATGATAGAAAGGCTCTTTTAGCAGAAGACACCCAGCATCGCTTTGCTCCACATTTCCCAGTTTGCAAATGTCTGCTGAGCTGGAAGTGATGTCGTCTCTTTCCGTGTGACTGCAGGTGACCCTGAGAGAGTCACATGGCCTCCTCATGAAGTATGAATGACCAAGAGACCTCTTAAGATATTTTCTCTTGCTCAGCATGAGAAAAGGGCAGTGGCCTGGATTTAACTTATTGTGTACATGAAGAAGTCATGGGAAATAAAAAATGCCCAACATTTCCTTCACCCTTATTGTCCTTGTTCCCCTTTTAGTGAAAAAGGCAAGGCAGTGTGTTCCTTTTAGTTCCAGCCAGTAGATTTTTTCCTCCTTTTAACCTACTTAATGAGAGAGAAAACAAGCTATTTTCCATGATAATAATAAATAATATATATTGTACATAACCTCATGTATTTATCTAAATATTTATTTATATCTCATATATTTAATTATACATAATATTTATTTAGGAATAAAGTACAGACTAAAACCTAAATATATATTTTAAAGAAAGTGTCATTTCCTGATGCTACCTTCTTAATGCTGACTCATCTTCTATGGACTCTACATGGTCCCTTTTCTTTCTGTTTCCCACTGGCTCCCCCTGATTCATGGTCTGGGGCAGTTTTGAAAGGGGCAGGGTATTAAGCCAACTCTCAGCACACAGTCCTTGCTTCCTGTGGTCTCCTTGCATTCCAGCTTGTGCAACCCTTGACAATTTCTTTTTTCTTGCAGCTTCTCAGAAAAAAAATTCCTGGAAGGTAAAAGGGGGAGTTGGTGGAAAGTTCCATTTAAAAAGAAACAAAGATTTATCTCTAATCTTAATGAGCTATGGATGTATGTTTTTTAGGCTGAGCAAAAAAAAAAAAACCACCTGCAATTTGACCTTCATTGGCTTGCTGCTTTTAAAGAAACAGAACAGCAGGTATTTGGTGAGGTTGTGGAAGAATAGATGGCAAAATATACAGTTGAGGCACCAATGAAACCAGAAGGGTGGATTTTCTGACCCTGCTTATGAAAGTGAGTGGTGTTTTAATCTGTCCTGACCTGCTTTTAGCAGCCTTATCAGAATTAGGAGAGACTGGACGTAGCTTTTTCGGGAAAACATTGCAGCTTTGAATAATACTGCCACATGTGTTGGATTCTTTGCTCTTGGGCTATGAAAGAAAATAGTAAAGTTGGGACCAGGTGGAACTCGAAAATAAGGAGAACAGAAAGAAATAAATCACTGTATTTTTGGTTTTTTAATCGATTTGAGCAGGATATCTTGATTTACTGTAGTTTCCCCAGTTTTATTACAGCAGAGATGTTGTGTATTCCTAGCTAAAAACAAACAGTCAGCAGTTACAGTTAACTGAATTAGTTTGATCAAAATGTGCTCACGCTGGGAAATGGAGTTTGTGGCTTTGTTGTGCTGGCCAACTCTTTACCCCATACTTGTGTACAGTACTAGGCAAGTCAAGGTCTGCTCTTGTAAGAGCTCAATTATATTAAGATCCCTTAGGCAGGGCAGGCAGATGAGAATGCATGACAAACAGGAAACCTAAAAGGGAAATTCACCGTACACTAGCTCCTATCTGACTATAGACTTTATGGCCCTAGGGCCCAGCTCCTGGCTCTCACAAGGTTTTGAACGTCGTTGCTGTGAAGGTCAGTCTTAGGGCCATCATACCAGATGGGACTAGTAGGGTTCAACATCTGGGAGAAAGAATTCAACATCTTTTTTTTTTTTTTTTTTTTTTATTAAAAGTTTTATAAATTTTACAAAAAAAACAAGAACAATACAGAACAAAAAACAACATATACAAAAGAGAAAAAAAAATTAAACAATACATATAAAAAAAAAAACCCCACCCCACACCCCTCCCAAAAACCCTCCCTTCCCCCCCCCCTGAGCTTCCCAGAGCAGAATATAGGCTTAAGAAATAATAATAAAAAAAAAATTAAAATTAAATTAAAAACTCTATATTTATATATATAAAAAAGATATCTATAATATATATAAAAATAAAACTTATGAAAAGGCTATATAATATTTTTGTATACCCAATCTAAATTGTATAAATTTTATCCATTTGTCCCAGATAGCAAAAAACTTCTCTTGCGTTTGTTGCTTTAAGAAAGCCGAAATCTTTGCCATTTCCGCCAGATAAGCTACTTTAAAAAACCATTCCTGCAATGTAGGCAAAGATTCCTTCTTCCAATATTGTCCAACTAACAGCCTCGCGGCTGTGATCAAGTTTAACATCAATACAACCTCCTTTGTATCACAATCTGTAACAATACCTAACAAAAATAATTGCGGAGTGAATTTTACCCTCCTTCTAAAAATTCTCTGGATATTCCACCATATTTTGATCCAAAATGCTTTTATCTCTCTGCATGACCACCAAATATGATAATAAGAAGCCTCCTTGTAACCACATCTCCAGCATTTAGGTTGCACGTCAGGGTACATATAAGACATTTTTTGTGGATCAAGGTGCCATCTATAAAACATTTTATAAAAATTCTCCCTTAAATTCTGTGCTTGAGTAAATTTGACATTTCTCACCCAAATAGTTTCCCAGGTGTCCAATGAAACTGGCTCACCAAAGTTCTGCGCCCATCTAATCATACAATCTTTAATTAGTTCCGTTTCTGAGTCCAATTCAACTAAAACCCCATAAATTCTCTTAATGTGGGTTTGTCTTTGATCCTTCAGTTGCTTAATAAGATTTTCATCTTCTCTAAGAAAACCCACCTTACAATCCATCTTCCATCTATCTAGTAGTTGCCTATATTGGAACCAAGAATAAGTAAAATTTTCTTGTGCTAATTCTTCCCGTGATTTTAATTGCCAGTTTTGTCCATCCCATTTAAGTAACTGTCTATAAGACACCATATCCATTTTAACCCCTCTTTTTATTCCTTCTATCGCATGCCAAGGTATAGCCCATAATGGTACTTTAAAATCACTTTTATAATATTTTCTCCAAATCCTAAGTAAAGAAATTCTTAAAATATGAGATTTAAAAGCCCAATCTATTTTTTTATTAAATATTAAATAGGCATGCCACCCATAAAGTAAATCCCATCCCTCTAGATAAAGTATCTCAGAATTTGTCAAATTTACCCAGTCACTAATTAATGTTAAAACCACCGCATCATAATATAATTTCAAATTTGGTACCTTGAGTCCACCCCTCTCACGGAAGTCTTGCATAATTTTGAACTTAACCCTTGGTTTTTTCCCTGCCCAAATAAATTTATTGAGACCCTTCTGCCACTCATTTAAATTAATCTCATTTTTCAAAATTGGTAACATTTGAAACAAAAAAAGAAACTTGGGTAGAATATTCATTTTTATCACTGCAATTCTTCCCATGAGGGATAATTGCAGCTTTTCCCAGTTCTTCAAGTCTTTCTGTACCCCGACCCACAACCTTTCATAATTGTTTTTAAATAATTTTGCATTAGAAACAGACAGCATCACCCCCAAATATTTTACCTTATTAACAATCTCAAAACCCGTCGAGTTAACCAAAATCTGCTTCTCCTGACTCGACATATTTTTAGGTAAAATTTTAGTCTTATTTACATTAATCTTAAAACCCGAGACCAAACCATAATGGTGAATCAACTGTAATAAGTTTACTACAGAATAATCAGGTTGCGACAAAGTAACAACCAAGTCATCCGCAAAAGCTCTCAACTTATATTCTTTTTTATTAACATATATTCCTTTAATTTCCTGAGACTCTCGAATTTTAATCAATAATATTTCCAATGTTAAAACAAACAACAATGGCGATAAAGGACACCCCTGTCTAGTACCTTTCTCTATTGTGAAAACCTCCGACAAACCTCCATTAACAATAAGTTGTGCTGTTTGTTTTTGATATATTACCTTAAGGGCTTGTAATATGTTTTCACCAAAATTCATTTCTTCCATTACTCTTAGCATAAAATGCCAATTCAGTTGGTCAAATGCTTTTTCAGCATCTAAAAATATGAGCCCTGCAGAAACTTGGTTGTTCTTATCTAAGTATTCTAGTAAATTAATAATTTGTCTAACATTGTTTTTCATATACCTTCCTGTTATAAACCCTGATTGATCTTTATGCACAAGATGATGCACCACCCTCATAAGCCTATTTACCAAAATTTTTACAAATATCTTATAATCCACGTTTAAAAGAGATATAGGCCTATAGTTTTTTGGTAAAGTAAGATCTTGATCCTCCTTTGGAATCAATGATATAAAAGCACTACGCCATGAAGGAGGAATCTCTAAACCCTGTAGGATACCATTAAAAAGATCATTTAATGGTTGAATCATCTCCTCCATTAAGGCTTTATAATAAACAGCTGTTAACCCATCCGTACCCGGTGCTTTCCCTAATTTCAATTGTTGAATTGCTGAGGCGATTTCCTCCTTAGTGATTAAACCATTAATTTCATATTTCTGATCCTCAGTCAGTTTAGGAAAACTTGCCTCAGCTAAATATTTATTTATATCTAACAGTTGTACATTAGTAGATTTGTATAGGTTTTGATAATAATCCAAAAAAGATTTTTTAATTAATTCCTTCTGAGAAACTAGTTTACCCTTATAATTTATTTTCTCTATTATTCTCTGTCTCTGTTTCTTTCTTAATTGATAAGCCAACCATCTCCCCGGCTTATTAGCATTACAAAATGTATTTTGTTTCATAAATAATAAATTGGTTGCAGCTTGATCTGCTATCAACATATTAAATTGTGACCTTAATAACTTTACAGATTCTTTAGTACTTTCATCAGAAGGATTTAGAATCAAAGCCCTTTCTTTTAGTTTAATTTCATCTTCAAGTTCTCTACGTTTCTGAATCTGATTTCGCTTATAAAAATTATTCATTTTTATCAAAACACCGCGCATAAATGCTTTACCTGCATCCCATACCATTGACATTGAAGTCCCCTTGTACATATTCAAAGCAAAATAGTCCTTTAAACACTCCTTTAGTTTTTGAACATTCTTCTCTTGTCTAAACAAATTTTCATTAACTCTCCAGGATCTTCTTTCCTCTTTCTCTTGAATCAACTCCATCCAAACTGGACTATGATCCGTCAGTGATCTAGGAAAAATCTTTACATTCTTTACTTTATTATACAAATCCGTGGTAATCAAGAAAAAGTCAATTCTTGAAAAAGATTGGTGTCTGTCAGAAAAAAAAGTAAAGTCTCTCTCCTCTTGATTACGTTCCCGCCAATAGTCCCTTAATTCCCAGTCTTCTTTCATATCAAAAAAGGCTTTAGGTAGCCTTGCTTGTTTAAGAAAAGGAGAGGAACCTTTCTTATCCCTTTGTGTGTCTAAGACACCATTCCAATCACCCATTAGTACCACTGATCTATAGTCAAGCAAAGTTATTTTTTGGTGTAACTGTTTATAAAATTGTTCCTGTTGTTGATTTGGAGCATAAAGTCCAACTATAAGTACTTTCTTACCATAAATACCAAGTTCAATCATCACATATCTCCCCTGGGGATCTGATTCTACCAGACAAGCTGGCAGGTTTTGTTTGACATATATAACAACTCCCCCTTTCTTCCCAGGTGCAGGAGATATAAAATGAGATCCCAAACGAGCATTAACTAAATATTTCTGATCTTTAAGTAGAATATGAGTTTCCTGTAAACAAATAACATCATTGGTATGTTGCTTCAAATAATAAAAGATTTTTTTCCGTTTCTGAGGAGAATTCAATCC
Organism: Crotalus tigris; assembly: GCF_016545835.1. Lineage (NCBI taxonomy): Eukaryota > Metazoa > Chordata > Lepidosauria > Squamata > Viperidae > Crotalus > Crotalus tigris. The sequence continues at coordinate 3,880,393 of NW_024100510.1, forward strand.
ATTAACATTCCAGGTCAAAAACTTTGCCATCTCCCTTGGCACGCAGCCTGGAGAAGACACCATCAAACTCTGACAGAGCTGCATGTGTTGCATAACTCTTGGGTCTTGCTCCTCCCACCGGCGGTGATGGACTTCCAGGAGAATTCTCTTTGGGCTCTTTTTTACGTTGCTCTTTCTCTTTACGCTTATAAGCTGCACGAGTCATCCTCTGCTCTTTAGCCTCCGTTTGGCGTTGCTTTGCCACTTCTATCATCCCTGCGGAAACCAAATCTAGTGCCTCAGATTGCTGCTCAGGTTCCTTAGCACTCAAAGATTTCCGACCAGATGAAGTTGAGCCTGCACTCAGGACCGAAGTATAGAAATCTCTAGCTTTGTCAACTGTGTTCAATCTGTAACGTGTCCCAGCATGGCTCAAAACGATACCCATCGGAATTTCCCATCTGAATGGCATCGATCTAGCTTTAAGCTCATTGGTTAAAAAAGCAAAATCTTTCCTACTTCTTAAGATTTTAGATGGGATTTCCTTTAGAATGATGACATCTTGGGCGGCAATCTGAAATCTTTTGTTGTAAAAAGCTTGTATAATCTCATTCCGCAGGGACTTCTTTGTAAAGTAAATCACCACATCTCTGGGCAAATTCTTCTGCTTAGCAATCCAGGAGTTGAGTCTATAAATTTTTTCTACTTCTCTCTGTAATTCTCCTTTATCCATATCCAAAGCCAGCGCCAGATCACTAAGAACCACCTCCATCAAATCTTGATTCATATCTTCCTTGAGGCCTCTAATCCTCAGAGCATACTCCATCTGTCTGTACTGAAACATCAAAATATCTTCTTGTGAGGAGTCCACCTTCCTTTCCACGTCTTGAATTTTGTCATCTAAAGAGTCAACTTTGTCTTCCACTTCCTCAAGCCTTGCATCGAGCTTAACCACCACAGTAGCCAAACCTGAAACAGCTGCCAGTATATCTTGTCGTAATTCATTATTATTTTCTTGCAATTTAGACTTTATCCCCGTTATCTCTTCTTTGAGATCAGATTTAATTTCTGATTTAATCTGTGAAACAAATTGAGTCATTTCCTCTCTCATTTGAACTACAATCTCTCCCATTATACCTCTAACCTCTTGCACTGAAAGTCCAGGTAAAGGAGGGGAGGGTGGTGGCTGAGCCGGTGGTGCATGTTTAGATTGTTGTTGTAGCTGTGCAGTGGAAGTTATAGGAGAAGAAATAACCTTGGGTATTGAGGAAGGCTGCTGCCTCTTTGAAGCCATTTTAAAAAGCACAATTGTCACTTCCCTTTCCCCTCCAGCCAAAAAGGGAGGAGGAAAAAAAGAAAAAAAGAATTTTTAAAAAGAGACAAACTATAATCATTAAAAGTCCAGAATAAATCCCAAGAATAAGTAGTAAAAGAGCAAACAATTCAAAAAAAAAAATTCTAAGCCAAAAGCAAAAGCAAAAGCAAAAAACAATCCTTAAAAAGGGAAAGTAAAACAAAAGAGAAAGGAAAAAAAAACTCCGACACTTTCAAAACGCCATCTTAAGTCCTTTCACTAGTATAACAAAGAAAAGGAGGAAAAATAGTAAAAATCAAAAGATAAAAAAAATAAACACCTAAAATATAACAAAAAATCCTTTAAACTGCTCCGTCCGTTTAAAAATTACTCACCAAAATGCTGTAAACACGGAGATAGAAGCGGCGGTTTCTTTTGCTTCCAAGGAAGCAAAAACAGCTGGGAGGCGGAGATCAGCAAGAGCTCCGAGGGAACACTCCTTTCACCCCCTCTAGAAATAAATCCAGAGGGGGTTCAGGGGTTCTACCTCTACTCTTGCGTTCTCTATCCCTTCCCTTTGCCCGGGAAGGGATTTCCGAGCCGCGGGCCAGCTGATGCGCGCTGCGCTCCGCGGCTCTGACACTTCCCCAGCTGGACGGCTAAAAGCTAGCCGCCATCGCCGTCGCCTCCCACCGGAAGCTGTCCAAGAATTCAACATCTTTATGCAGAACTAAGACCTAATTTAGAAGGATATCCTCTGCTCTGCCATTAATGTATTTTCTATCTCTTTGCTGCCACTTGATGGCTATTAGCCCTAATAAGCAGTTCCACTGTTGCATGTGGCACTTCAAAGATGGTGACATGTTCAAAATCACTTGGAAGATAGCAAGCATCTACTTCTGATGCTCCCAGACTACCAATGCTGGGCAGACAGATATTGCAGCCATTTGGCCTTGGCATCATGTGTGCATTCGTGTTTGAAGAAAATAATATGGAAATGTTGGGAATAAAATGCATAGGAGTGTTACAAAGTGAAAAATACCTTGTTAGGTACCTCAACCCCCACCCCGTACCCCAGGAAAATTCTGTGAGACAGGAGAATTGTACAGTACAATAAAATCCTTTGTGCAATCAGTTTCATGCTGACTGTAAAGAGTGTTTTTTTCTTTTCAAGTCCATTGGTGAGTGCTAACACACCAACATTCTTTCTGTGTCAGCACTGTCTCATGTATATTTTGTTGGGAGGAGAAGCAGTGAAAGGCAGGGGGAGAGAGTTGAAGGAAATGAGAGAAGCCCTTTTTTGCTCCTGCTCCACTCAAATATTTTCACATTTTAGAAAACCTATATCTGGGTGTGTGTCTGGGTGTGTGTGTGTGTGGTGTGTGTGTGTGTGTGTGTGTGTGTGTATGTGTGTGTGTGTAGAGAGTGAGGCCAGTGAATCAATTAACATTAATTCAGCTGGTATCAATTTGCTCTAGGCTGTATGATTTTTGAAAAAAAAAAAGTATTTCATCTAGGAAGTCTGCTGCTCAGAGAACATTGAGGGCCATTGTCTTCTTGTGATCTTCAGTGGAGAAAACAGGTGTAGCATTTGTGGAGCATTTGTTAGTGGCTACAGCTCTTTGTTTCCCACTTTGCGAAACTGGCTACTGTAATTGGCTGCACGGCTTTCCCTCCAGCCAACACAGAAGAGACAGGCGGAACTGCTTATGTTATACAGAGCCAACTTGAATGAATCTCTGGCTGGCCCAAGTTATGTTTTTGGTAAGCTCTCGTCGGTCCTGAGGATTGGAAGGTAAGATCTAGACCTTCAGCTATGGGCATTATGGGGTGTTTTCCTCTGATCTGCAGTTTAGTAAGAGGTCTCTTTCGTTTGTTTTTAAAAGTATCCGTGAAGGTACTGTAAGAAGTGGAATGAAATTGCAAGGGAAATGTATAAAATTTGCAGGCAAAGGGAAGTGAAGTTACTCTTTTAGGTGCAGTAAATACAGAAAGTAAAGGGAGTCTTAGAGGAAGGTCAGAGGTTTCCTTAATTATGGTTGAAGTTTCTTTTTCTTCTTTGTGGACTTTGGCCTTGACTTTCTGGAAGTCTCTCTTGCTTTGCCTTACTGTAAAATGATCCCTTTGGATGATTCTGCATTCTGCCTTTGTTTTCACCAGCAGGTAGTTTCTTTCAGGCTTACTAGTTACTACATTTTTTAGGATTTTTTTCTTCTTGGGTAATAAGAGCATTTTGAAAAAATAAAATCTCATGGAAACATCATTTTTTTCCACATGACAGCTGGTAAGTTAAACCTTGCTGAAATCCAGATTGTTAGACTAAATTAATTTGAGAGAGTTCTGTTTTTTGACCCAGATAACTGAATCTGTTAGCAACATATTATCATTCCTTCCTTTAGCAGAGTTTTGCCCATTTCATCAGTCATTTCTCCAGAGGTCTGAGCTAAGAGCTTCTTCGAAATAAACAGGATCCTTTTTGAGATGAATTTGTCTTTTAGGTGAGCTAATTCCTAAGTAATACAACAACAAAAGCAAAACTGGTTCAAACTGTAGGAGAAGATCCAGTGGTGGGATTCAAATATGTAAACAACCGGTTCTCTGTGTGGATGCCGGGTCCGGAAGTCCATTCTGGGCCTGGGCAACAAAAAATTAGTTACCGGTTCTGCTAAACTGGTGGGAACTGGCTGAATCCCACTACTGAGAAGATCCCCAGGAAATTAATACACAAGGAAGTCACAGAGCCCAACCCTTGGGTCCCATGGCAATGATCTAACCACCAGTTCCAGAGGTAAACATTTTTTCGTCAACCCTCCTCAGCCAGCATGGGAAGCTAGTAGTATGTTTTCACAAAGTTCCTTCATCTATGGAGGAGTCCAATTTGGAACTCTGCTACTACTTTGTAAGCCAATAAGCAGATGAGTTCTCTTCCCCCTGAGAGGGAGAGGTCTTGCATTTGCTGATTACAGCACAATAAAGGAGGAGCAAATGTTTGCAAGCAGTTCCTGAGGAGGAGCTATTTGTAAAGTGAGATGAAGCCTTTTAGTGACACCTGAACAAGACTTCTCTTCCACCCACCCCCTTTCTCTCTGCTCAGTTACCTCATCTCTGTACATGTTTGTCTGCTGAGATATATGGCACAAAACTATCTCTACCTAAAGCTTTAAGGTAACATGATTGGGGGAAGTGGGGAAGGAGGTTTTTAGATTTATGGCAGGAACCTAATTCACCCATGTTTTTACTACTCATGGGATAGCAATTTGTATTATCATGATTGCAAGAAATCTACAAAACTTTAAAGGATAGGTGCAGGGACTAGAGTACTTTGAAGTGTAACAAATAGGTCAAGAAAGGATTATGGTTTGTTCAGTTATCACCAAAGTTACAGGAAGGGCAATGAAGCAGAAACGATATCTAGACCCCTATTATAAACCCTTCTAGGCTGGGATGTCTGCTAGGGCAGGGCTTTTCAATCTTTTCACCTATTGTACCACTTTTAGGATATAGCAGTATCCGAATACCACCAGTCGCCTAGCAAGGTGTCAAAAACTTGACCCCCCCCAAAAGGAAAAAAGTGTTATAAAGTACAGGTAGTCCTCAACTTACAACTGTTCGCTTAGTGACTGTTTGAAGTTACAATGGCACTGAAAAAAGTGCCCCCAAGCCACAGCCGAGCAAGACATCTGCCTGCCCGCCCGGCGGCACTCTTTCTCCTGTCTGAGGTTTTCATTGTTGTGAGCATTTCTGTTGAGGATTGGCAACAGGTGGGGTGGGGGGGGTGTTTGGTTTTTATTCCCCCCGTATGCTGGGTGGTTGCAGCAGGTTTTGGTCACTTCACATGAACCTGGGACACTGTGACCCTCATAAATATGAATCAGTTGCCAAGCATCTGAATGTAAATCACAAGATGCTGCAACACAAGATGCTGCAACATTCAAGCTGATCGGCGGTTCTTCTGGGCTCAGCAGAAGCACCAGGATCAGTGCTGCTTTCCAGCTAATCGGTGCTTCTTCAGGGCTCAGCAGAAGCACCAGGATCAGCGCTGAGCTCCAGCTGGAGCCTGGCGCTGATCCTGGTGCTTCCACCGAGCCCTGACAGCCCTGCAGCTCCAGACATCTCTCGCTCAGGCTTGTGTGGTGCTGCCACCGGTTCAGCTCATTCCCCGCCCCTGCTACCCCTTTTCTAGGATGGTTGCGTACCACCTGCCAGGTGCCAATGTACCACAGGTGGTACCCATACCACTGGTTGAAAAGCCCTGTGCTAGGGGACTCAGGACTTTGATTGCATGGTCATGGCTGCAGTCTTGACTCTTTTGACTACCATTACCCTCTCCTCAGGTTTTATCAATCTCCTCGTCCCTAAAATAATTTATTAGCAGGCAGTGCTGACTGGAATATGCCTGCATTACTGTATATTAATGAAACAAAGTGAATATCCTTTCTCTGGAAGACCTGCAGTTGTAAAGCTTTGGCAAACCCTTTCCTGGGATTGGAAACTGGAGCTGCCAGTTAAAGGATTGCATCTCTTCTCTTTCCTACCTGGAAGATTTTTTTTTTCTCTTATGGAGGTATCAAGAAGAAATGTATCCATTTTTTTTTATCCCTGCAGTCTTTTCAATCCTAAATTGGTAAAAAAACATCTTCTGAAAATTTCAGATTTAGGCTTCTTCAGAGGCATCTTGCATTGAACCAAACAGCCCAATTTGTGAATCATCCCAATCCAATGCATATAATATGATATTATATAGCATAGTTTGAATTGGGTAGGTTTCCAGATTGCAAAATAAATTATTTGTCATTGCAGTATTGACATCAGGACTGTGCAACTAATGCAGATGAATCTCCCCAGTTTGAGACAGTAGGGTAGCATAGCTTGTCTTGGATTGCTCTGAGCTACTCCATGGTGATGAGGTCTAGAATAGTTTTTCCATAGTATGAGCATTGAGTTATGACAATCAAATAAACGGCTTGAGTTGGGAAAATAAACTAGCTTTGATCTTCCTCAGATTCATTTTGAGTAGCCAAAGAACAATTCTTCATAGCGATTTTTGTTTTGTTTTTTTGTTTAATTCTTCGAGAGTTTGATAAACTAACACTAAACAAAAGGCAACCTGTTGAGTGCTTTGGCTTAGGATGAACTAAGTTCAGAATTCTATTATTTTTATCCTTTGCGCAAGGGAAAACCCTAGTAGCTTCATCTTTCTTTGTGTTTCTATCAAGTGGAGAAGGCACTTTATTAGGATGTTGGATTTAGGATATATTTTTCTACTTTCTGTCAAGAGTAGTAGTTTTGATTTGCAATAGTTTGTTCTGGGATAGGACAGTGTATTGTGAAAGGGTGAGTGATCAAGTTCCATAATTTCTGCTTCTGACAGAATATTGGTTTTGTAACAATTTGTGCACGCAAGAAATATTTTTCTTCCCTCCAAATATCTCTTTTCTAAGTCCATCCCTGATCTATTAGTGACTGAAGATTTCATAAAACCAGTTCGGGATTCAGGTTTTAGGCACAGATAGGTCTGTAGAGGGTCCATGTTTTCTTTTTTTCCCACTTTGGATTTGATTAAGACTATGGAATGCTGTCTTACAGAGAAATTTGTTTTCTCCTGCAGAACTATACAATATACTAATGTAACCTGCCATATATACTCGCTGGTTACCACTGTATCTGGGTTGCAAAAGCAGGGATGTTCACCAGAGGGCTATAAAGAGTTAAATTAGGGTTTGTCTGATTTTTGCAATCCAAATATGATGGCTCTGTTTGGATGAGTGTGGTTGCATGGCTTAGCCTGTTATATATAAGATTACTAGAGCATTAGAAATCGCATTATATGTTTCTGTGTTTGCTCTCCCTTTTCATATGTGTAATTATATTAAAAATCTGGTTATATTTAAGTTCTGTCTCTTATGTGCAGCATATATTTAGAAAGAAGCATCACAAAGCCTTTTCAATTACTGTATGTAAAATATTCAAATTGAAGCAAAAAGCAAGGGAAAGCAAAACAGAGCTGAGAAGCTTGGAGCCTTCTGAAGAGGCAGATTTATGCTCCATGCTATAATAGATTAGAGGCTGCTGAACTGATCTGGCAGATTCAGTCATGCCCATCAGAGCCTCTTGCCCTGGTTTGACTTCTTTATGGAGAGATAGCCTTATTAGCTATAAGGCTTTCCTAGTCAGGCAGACTGTTCTCTAAAATAATTCTCTTCTGTCTCTCCTTCAAGGAAACACATTACAACATCCTTTTGTTTTAATTTCAAATTATTTTTTGCTAATTAGTGATACATAACATCTAAAAAGTGTTATTGACTAGTTTGTATGATTTTAGAAACAAGTGATTGCTTTCTGTATTAATAATTACACCAAGCGAAAAGAGAGACTTGTACCACTCCAGCATCAACATCATTCACCAACTTCCTACTAAAGAACAACTAACAGTCTCAAATACCCACATGCAGATACACACAGGCTAGTATATTTAGAAATGTACTTGTATCCTTTAAGAAATAACAACTACATAACCCATTTTAAACTAATGTAACATATTGTGCAAACCCACATTACCTATTCATTGGAGGGATTTGCATAATATAGTACAGTGGTTCTCAACCTTTTTAATGCCGCGACCCCAACCGGTCACAAGTTGAGGACTACCCAACCAGTCGTAAGTCGAGGACTACCCAACTGGTTGTAAGTCGAGGACTACCCAACCGGTCGTAAGTCAAGGACTTTCCCTGCCCGGGAGCGCCACGCATGCGTGGTGCCGCCCCCTGCGCCGGCTGAGGCGTAGCTGGCAAGGGGCAGTGATGGCGCAGGGTGACCACCCCCTGGGCCACCAGCTGGCCCAGCCCAAGGGAGATAAGGCATCCGCCGGGTCCCACGCATGCCAGCAACCCTCCCTGCACCCGCCGGCCTCCCACCTCCCACCCCTGGCCTTCTTTTACTTACATTTTTAGTAGTTGCTCAGCAGGGAGGGGTGGAAGCTTCTAGACAGCTCGCCTTCGCTGCAGACAACTTGCAGCACCATTTGCAGACTGGGGCTTTTGGCGGGCTCAGCAGGGCAGAGATAGCCTGGACAATTCCTATTGTCTTTTGAAAGCCAATAGAATTAGACTCTATTCAAGAGAGTCTATTCTATTGGCTTTCAAAAGCCAATAGAATAAAAGGGAGTAGCACAGCTAAGGAAAAGGGGGAAAAAATGATGGACTGCATTGTTTGGCAACCCCCGTGAAATGGTCGTTCGACCCCAAATGAGGTCGCGACCCACAGGTTGAGAACCGCTGATATAGTACATTAGATTAAAATGGAGTAAAGTCAGTATGATTCAGAATGTTTGGGGAATTCAGCCATTCTCTTAGATTTGGCTGTGTGAACAGGATCATCAGGATATGTTTGTCTGAGTTAGCATATTATGTAAACATAACATTTTGCCATCCTAAATTAGAGCTAAAGTATGATATGTGAATCTTTGTTCATTGTTTTGCATATAATGCCTGATACATAGTTCTTGCACTCCTCTGATCGCTCAACTGTATTTACATCATAGTAGAAAAAAAATACATCTCATTACCAAGCATTTACTACATACTTATGTATGAACCCAAATTGAAAATTTATTCCACAGTTATGATTGCAAACATAAATATGATTATGAAGACTACAAGAACCTAATCTCACCCCAGGGTGTTTTATCTCTTCCTTAGTTCTTCAGCTTTCATGCTATTTTAAAAGGAGATCCATTTTTATTATAGGCATGTGAAGAATATATGTGGACTATTCTGCCAAATTACTCAGTAAGTGGTAAACATGGTATTTTTTTTTTCATTTTTCCTGCCAATGCAAACACAATGTAAAAGATTCTAGAACAGACATGTCAAACACAAGGCCCAGGGGCCGAATGCAGCCCGCAAAGTGGTTTCATGTGGCCCGCAAAGCCATCCTGGAAACAGTGAGGGAACGGCCCCCTCTGCCTTGGCCCTGGCCCAGGCCCGCCGGGAGCCAATGTACAATTTTGTGGTGGCCATCTATGCTGAAACGCATTCAGCCTTAGCTCCATAAGCAACCCCCCCCCCCACATGGCCTGAGAGGAACAGTGAGGCTCCTCCAGTGGACCATGCCTTGGCACTTGCCCTGGTCCCATCCCCTTCTGCCAGAGACCCTCAGATCTGTCCCACTCCTACCCAGGCCCCCACAGGCACCCTTGACGTGAACAATGTAGAGCTGGCCACACCCATCCAGTAGGCTACACCCACTCCATCCATGCCCACCCAGTAGGCTGCACTCACCCTGGCCACACCCACCCAGCCCCCTGAGGGCAACCGCAATGCTGATGCGGCCCTCAGTGAAATTGAGTTTGACACCCCTGTTCCAGAATGACTGACAAACATTAATGTTACAAAATATATATTACCATTATTCGGAGCCTATTGAACTCCTGCTACAAGAAAACCACCATCCTCAGAGACACCCCCCCAAGGGCCCTTCATTTTAACTCTGAGCCAGAAATATTCTCCTTGATTGGCATTCTGGACTGTCTCAGGGGAGAAGAGCCTGCCTGGCAGGACTCATTCCTCTTTTCCATGGGGCATAGCCCAATTCCCCCATCCTTCCTCCACTGTTTTCTGGACCCTAAAGACCAATGAAGTTTCTCTCAACCACCAGCATTGGCATTTCTGGTTCCTCCGAGCTGCTCTACCATCTCCAGCTTTACCTACCTCTTGGGGCTTCATCTGGATACAACACCCCCACCCCTGTTCGTGGATCGGGATGCTCCTCCACAGTGGTTTTTTTCTAACAAAAAAAAAAAAAAGGTGCTGGAACTCACACATGTCATACAACCCGCCTTGCCTACCCTATAAGGTTCCATCCAAAAAAGGTGCCGGAACTCCGTTCTGGGCGTTCTATGAGAAAAAAAGCCCTGGTAACGTATGCCCCTACCCCTGTGTGGCTAGATTACTGAAGTGTGCTGAATATGGAGCTGCTTTTGAAGATGACTGGTATAGAATGTTGGCAGTTAATTATCGTCATTGCAGAAATATCCTTTTTATGATGACTATGTTGGTTACCAGTGGGCTTCCAGGCCCAGTTTAATACTTTAGAGGTTAATGGGAAGGAGATGGCCATTGTTTAATTTATTTGTTATTGTTTTATTGCTGTGATTATATTTTAAAACTGCTGCTGAGATTATTGTATACTGAAACAAAATGGTATATTAAATTATAAATTAAATACCCTACAGTTGCAATCTACAGTTTTTTTTTTAAACAGGATGCTTCTGAGACCTGATATTATAGATAGTTAAGCTGTCCAACTTTTTTACAATGAAAAGGAGGACACAAATAAATTGAAGAAAAAAATATCACAAATAAAAGAAACATTTTATTCATTGCAACAGAATACACTATAATATGATAAATGCATAATAAAAACATTTGTAACAATAACATTTTATATTGTAATTATGCTTACATGCCGCGCCCCCGCCCACAGCCGCCCCGCCAGCACTGCTGCCCCGCTGTGTAGAGCGGGCCCCATGGCTTCCAAAGCACCAGCTGTGCCGGCTCTGGCCCTGGGGGGCAGCCCGCCATCAACACACCCTGCCTGCAGCCACCCCGCCAGCACCACTGCCCACCCTGTGCAGCCCTGTGTAGAGCAGGCCCCGCGGCTCCCACAGCATGGGGGGGGGCAGCCGGCCACTGCCACCCCTCGCATCCCTGCTCACACCGGCCCCACCGCCCCTGCCTCTTATGCCCGCAGCCATTATTGCCCTAGCAGGGCCGAAGATCAAGAGAAAATTACCGTGGCATCGCTGCTCCAGTCTCCTCCAGAAATCTTCGGGACTAACTAGGATATGGTGTAGTTGGGTAGCAGGGAGGGGTGCAAAGTTCCTGCCAATTCGCCTTTGCTGCAGACAACTTACATGTGCAAAGTTTGCTGGCCAGGTGTTTTGGCATGCTCAGCAGCAATTCCTATTGGCTTTCAAAAGCCAATAGGAGTAGCACAGCTCATGCAAAAGTTGAAAAAAAAAAAACCACCAAAAAAAGGTACCGGAATGCCGTTCTGAGCGTTCGATGAGAAAAAAAAAGCCCTGCAGATGAGTCTTCAAATATCGAAAAAGAGGACATGTAGGAGGACACTTTTCAAGGGAGGATAGAACTCACAAAAGGAGAACTGCCCTCCCTAAAGGAGGACCGTTGGTCACCTTAAGATAGTATATCAGGGAAGAGATCCAGTTTGGTGTAGTGCCTAAGGTACCAGGCTTGAAACCAGGAGACTGTGAATTGTACTCTTGCCTTAGGCAGGAAGTCAGATGACTGATTTTGAGCTAGTCAGTTCTCTTAGCTGTAGGAAGGAGGCAAAGGCAAACCACTTCTGAAAAACCTTGTCAAAATAACTGCATGGTCTACTCCATGCCAGGAGTCACGGCTGAGTTAAAGACACACATACACTCCAACAAATCTGGGAGAAGAAAGACATATCTGGTATTAAATAGCATGTTTCCTAATGACAAATGTAGCCTACTGCTAATACCCTCTATCTTTAAAGCCAACTGCAAAGAAGCCCATTCAGGGCATAGAAAGGGAGAGAACTATGTCTGTATGAGCAGGAAGATGAGTGTAGTAAGAAGCAGTGGGAACAGCAACCCTATCTTTCAGAGATACATTCCCTATTTTGCTCTCAATGTTTTGGGTACCAATTAAAATATTTATTGGCTATAAATCTGGTACATCTAAGGGACTAAACAAGAGAAAAATTAGTGTTGGTCAAAATAACAACAGGCCCATGCAGCAGCCATACTACTTCTAGTTATAATAATGCTTTCAAGGCATTATTTATTTATATATTAACCAAAAAAGAAGAAAAATGTGCAGTGGCAAGTTGCAGATGGCCCTTCTATGCCTGCCTTTTAGATGGCTCTTGTGTGCCTGCTCTTGTACTTTGTGGGGTGGGAAGGGCGAAGAAGCAGAGGTGCCCCATTCTCTTAATAGTTTGCATGGTAGAACCTGGCACCATTAGCAGACTCAGAGCAGGACTCAACATGTTTGTGGAGCGTAATGACGAACACAGTCAAGGGGGAATGGGGTTTAAAAAGGAAAGAGCATCAAGCCAGTTTTTTAAACCTGCTGAATCTGTCCCTGAAGCTTCTTCCGGTAAGCTTTTTTTGTAATTAAGTTTTCTTCTACCTCACTCATGCTGTGCTGAAATACTATCTCTTCTGCTTATCCCTTCTACTCCCCCTCAAGAACTGAGATGAAATAAGAGTTGCATACCTGTTTATAAATTACTAAACTTAAACTTCATGAGTTTAATGTTTAATTTCTGCCTGCAGCTCTAACTGTACTGTTATTAACGATGGCAATCAGACTATCTTCCTTCATTTTCTATACCTCTTAGATACTTTGTGTGTCAACCTGGCAGGTTTTTTTAACCAAAAGGTTAAAATGTATCTATATTAGTTATTCCAGAGTGTTTTTTCTTGTGCTTATTCTATCTTCAGCACATGAGTATGTGTAAAAACAGCAATGTCTTCAGCAGGAGAGCACAAATAACTTTTGCTCAAAGATCTGTGGAAATAGCTTTTGTTGGCTTTACTTGGATCTACAGAATTGGATGCTAATCTGAATCCAAGAAGGAAGGAAGGAGGGAAGATGGGACTTAACCTACTCTTTCATACAGTCATTTAGTAGAGAAAGCAGTAATAGGATCTCCTTGCTGTATATACTTACCACTCTCTTACTTCTGAACCTGGATTAAATATATTTGGCTAAGGTTTGTTGGTTGCTTGGGGGGGGGTAGGTAATGCTCCATTTTGTTGTGGTGTGGTTGTGTGTTGCTTTATTTCATAAACATAAGGCTTTTGGTTGGCATTGATTTCAAAACAAAGTTAACACTATTCTGGTAACATTCACAGTTCTCTACTGGTAGATTTTGTAGAGAAAAATGGTGGTGATTTCTCCAACTCTTTGAGATAAATTGGACTGGGATAAACTGGGACTGGCTGAGAGTCACTCAGTAAACTTCTGTAAGCAACCAGGGATCCTTAGAGTTTCTCCCAAATTATTTTTCCTTCCAATGATAAAGTAGGATCATTGAATGGGGTCTTCAGAGATGAATGATCCATGGGAATGTTGGCTTACTCTCAGTCAGGTGCCTTCTCCAATCCAGAATCATTCAGCTAAAAATCTTGCCCCCTGCACATATACCAGTTTTTAAAATGTAAATAATTTTGAAGAGCAATGCATCAAACACTTTGATTCTTCTAGCTCACAGTTGTCAAACTCGCTGTGCCACATGACGTGTCATAACGTATCGTGACTTTTTTTGCATTGCTGGAGCTGGGGTAGGTGCAGCCTCCACATGATGCAACCAGCCCACGGGCCGGCAGTTTGACACCCCTGTTCTAGCTGCATTGCCTCAGCTTCTTTGTAATGTAATTTGGTTGGAAACTAGATTTGATGGCTGTAAAAATTTCTTGCTGTTAATAAGAAAACTACTTTCTGTCTAGTTTTATTATTTTACATTGCTCATGCTTTATTTTAGCAGAGCTGCCCCAAGAATGTATGTTATGTCAGATGTGATCCTGGCAAGTAATATGCACTATAGGAAGCCTAGTATGGACCTTATATTTGAATGTATAAGCTGCCCATCTCCAATGGACTATTAAACAGCATTAAGATGGAGAAGGACCAGGAGCCATTTTCTCAACCTGCCATGACTCTCCTTTTGCTTCCGCCCACCTGGGACGTCCTGATGCTGCACTCTTGAGTTAGAAATTATTGCAGCCCTGCCAGCTGCTATCCAAGCACCATCTCCATTCATCTGGCCCAGATTCATCATTGCGGCTCCCAACATCTCTTTTTTGGTCCGGTAGTTGAAAATATTCATTAGTCAATAATTAGTAGGCTGTTTCACCCTTGGAAGAAAAATGCCAACATCTGGACTAAAAACAGAATCATATGAGCATTTGAAGAAAAATGTGTCTTTTTTGCAAATTCCCTTGCCTAGAAATGTTCTTGGCCAAAGGAGCAATTCTGCACAGTTAGTGACTATTTGATTCTCTGGTGTGCTTGATGCACTTCTTCCACCACTTTTAGTAGTGTAGTTCAACCAAACATAACTGCAGTTGACACTGCAAACAATTACAGAGCATGGTGACACAAATACTTTTTGACAGATCATAGTGGAGCATTACAGTTTCTTGAACAGTTTAACTATAGGAACCTGTTAGGTGGAGGTAAATGATGTAGTTTGTATCCAGCATTGCTGTTAGATTAACTTTTCTAGACCTTTTATAGAATTAAACTATTTATTTGGCAATAAATACAGCTGACAGAGGTCAAGATTGTTTATGTTGGAGAAAGTCCTTCAGATAATACCTCCAAACAAAAAGACAACAAAATGGAAAGAAAAATGCTGAAGTTTAGTTACATGAAGTGGTACAATTCTTTTCCTGCTTCTCTCTAACCAGTATGTTTCATTCACACTCCAGCACAACAAACAGATCTCCACCCAGTTTGCCAGCGTGAACTTGCCTGATGTTGGCATCTCTAGCAAGTAGGCTTCCTAGCCCTTCCAAAAGTTGTTGCTGTTGTTTTGCAGATGTGTTGATTGCAGGTTGACAGGCCTATAGGGAGGTGACACTGGTGAATCCTGGAAGCAGGGAAAGCATTTGCAGCAGATGGGTTGCAGTACCCAATCCAGCTCAGCTGCCAGAAATCTGAGAGAGGATTGCTTATAACAAGCCTTAATAGATTTTTCACCACACCCCTAACAATAATGATGTGAATAACTGCCTTCTTTATTACTTGTTGCCATGCCAAATCACACTGAGCTTCCCCCCCCCCTTTTTTTCTGTCTTTGATTTAATTGTGTGTGTGTGTTGTTTGTGTAAATGGTGTAAGCAGCTTTTATTTCAGAAATTCCCCCAAAGCTCCATTTGGGCATTTCACACAACTTCAGAACCCATTAATTAATACAATTTTTGCAAGTAGGAAAATGCATAAACTGCTGAAATTGCAACCTACCACATGAATTTTTCTCCTCTATTTCACATAGGCTGAGAATAGAAGAAGTTTGTGCTACACTTTGCCAAGTAACCCTCTGTACCGGGGAAATCTTGGTTCAGATCAAATCAAGTCAAATAGCTTTATTACAGTCTTTGACAAGCTTTTACAGTAAAAAAGATAAATAGTTTGATACAACAATTCACTGCTGGGGAAAAAAGACAACAGGACAATAAATTGACATACCTAGTTAAAAAGGTTAATTCAGATCTTCTTAGCCATGAAGTTGATATTAAAGTTCAGTTACCTTTTCTCCACACAATCTGCCTCCCAATATACTAATGAGAATATAGTATAATGTATGTCCAAGATACTGTATTTTGAGTCAGTTGGAAGAGCTAAAAAGCTGAATAAATTCATACATAAATCTACATAAATAAACACAACTAGTAAGAGGTGTCTATTCTTAATTTAACTTGTTTTAATTTATTCCAAAAATACATTTGTGGAAAGCACTAAATTATAATTCAGGGAGATGCATTTCAGCAGTACAGAAATTGTTAGTGGTTTTTAAAAAAAAGTTTCAATTTTTGGTGACATCTCTATTCGCATCACCATGCTTGCTTGGATAACAAAAATTCAGACAACCACAAGATGGCAATGGAGAGTTGAAGTTTTCTGTATCATTTGGAGGATTTGCAGCCCAGATTTAGTAAGTGCCCTATGAGATCATATATGATCTTTTTTAATATTATGAGCACAAGAAGTGCAGCCTCTGAAGTGTAAAGAACCTGGGTAAGAAACTGGCCTGGAACACCCTTATTTCCATGCAAAGGTTTGAGATTTTTGATTGTGTGTTTTGCCTTGCAAAAGCTCCAAGCTGCATGCTGATGTTGTCTTATGCTGTTTAGCTCCTCCCACTCTGCTCCACTTGAGACAAGAAGGAACAAAAACTCCTTGGAGGAGGAGGAGGAGGAGGGGCGGAGCCAAAATGCAGGAGAGGGAACAATCAGACAAAGCTATGAATTAATTTTGTGGAAAACCATACTGAACCAAGGGCAGGTCAGACTGCAGAAGCAATTGGCTCAGCTGCCCCTATTGTCCTTAATACTGAAAAAGGATACAAGTCTAAAGGGGAATCTCACAAATGAAAAGCTGTCTTATTCTCTGGGGAGACAAGGGAGTTGCAGCCATGATGGAAGCTGTGGAAGGGAAGGCAAGAGCAGGAGCCGATTTACTTCTAAACGGAGGGGCCTAAATTTGACCTTGGCTAGGGCCAGGGCCTGCAGACAACAGTGGGCAGTTGTGAGTCACTTTGCACGTGCTGAGAAGAAACTCAGCTCTGTCATGCAAGGACTCAGGTTTGGAATTAAACATCTGGACTGGCTCTAAGCACAAACAAATTCCGCTGTGGAGGTCAAATAATGAAAAGGTGGCCTCTAGAAGAAAAACATCTAAGGAGAAAAGGAGTAGTGTTTAAAAAAATACTGGTTTTGCCAAGGATTGTTATTAGCATATTTTTAATATGTTACTCTTAATTCTGCTTCAGAATTCTTTGGGTTGCATCGCTTAACTCTTTGGAACAGCTTCTGATTTGTTGCTAGATGTTCTTTTTAACAAATCCTTTTTTAATGGAGTGGACTTCGTAGACGTACGTAGTTATATTTGTCTCATGCATGGATTGTCTCACTGCTCATCTGAGACAATCTGGACATAAACATGTTTTCCTCATTTTCTATTTGTGGTATGGATGCTTTTTGTGTGACTTAGCCATCAGAATGAGCTGTTGGGTCGTAGACACCTCTCTGACTCATCTAGCAATTTTCCTACTTTCAAGTGTGAAACACTGGTAGCGGAATGTCTGTGACTGAGTGGGTTGAATGAAATGAATTAAGAACTTGGCACACTTTATTTGTGCAGGAAATGAAACAAGCGTGGTAGTTTAAGCCTGATCAGGACCATTCTGAAGCAGAAAGGAAGTAGCACATGTATCAGGCATATATATAACTGTATTCTGGGAGAGAAGATGCTTGGCCAAGAATCAGCCACATGCGTACATATGTCCTGGTGATACTTAGTTCTAGCCCCTATCAGGTAGAACTGATGAGATGATCTTATGGGCAATACAACTATGAATAAATACTTTATTGTCAGATCAATTAGTTCTTTTTTTTTATTAAAAGTTTTAGAAATTTTTTACAATATATAACCCAAAACCCTCCCACCCCTCCCCCCTCCCCCACTTCCCAGAGCTGATTACAGGGTTACAAATAAACAATCATAATCTAACTAACATTACCCAACTCTACTAACAATCAAATCCATAACATACTTTAACTCCTTTTTCAAAACAAATATTAACAAATTAATAATAATAATAATAATACAGTTAAACCATAACACTAAAATAGTATAAATTCAATCATATTAAACTATTAATAATATCCTAAAATCTACTTGTAAGCAAGATAATACTTTTCAGTCTCATATTTCTTTTGAATATAATCTATCCATCTTCTCCAGACCAAAATGTATTTTTCTTGTGAGTCAGATCAATTAGTTCTTAACACTAATTTATGCACCAGCATTTGTGGGCTTCACAGAGATTTCTTGTGACCTGATTTTGATATAAAATGTAATACAACATCTCTGTAAAATTCTGCCTTATATTTATTCTCATAGGAATAAATCTTAGGGGAAGTTCTTTAAAAAAAAAAGATTTTCTGTTTTCTCCTCTTCTGTACTTCTTCTGTTCCCCCCCCCCCCACTCGCCTGTTTTTTCATTTGCATTCAGAAGTTCCTTCCTCCCAGCCATTTCCTTCCTCCCTCCCTGATGTGAGGTTATGGCAAAAAACCGTCTGCTTTTTCCATTGATCACTGGGCACTTCTGCAACTAATTATGACATTGCATAAAGGCTGTACAATGCAGGTCCAGTATGGACTGATCTTATTTGAACTTTCAAGGAATTAAAAAAAGGATATATAACGGTCCCTCTTATTATTCAGATTTTGCAGTTCGGGTCTTACCATGCTGCGCTTCATTCCCCCTTCTCTGGCCATTAAATTAAGTTTGTACCACATGTAGTCCTCAACTTACAACAGTTCATTTAGTGATCATTCAAGGTTACAACAGAATTGAAAAAAGTGACTTATGATCATTTTTCACAGTTACGACCATTGCAGCATCTCCATGGTCATGTGATCAAAATTCAGATGCTTGGGAACTGACTCACATTTATGACGGTTGCAGTGTCCTGGGTCATGTGATCACCTTTTGTGACCTTTTGACAAGCAAAGTCAATGTGGAAGCCAGATTCACTTAACAACCATGTTACTAACTTAACAACTTCAGTGATTCACTTAACAACTGTGGCAAGAAAAGTCACAAAATGGGGCAAAACTCACTTAACAAATATTCCACTTCACAACAGAAATGTTGGGCTCAATTATGATCATAAGCCGAGGACTACCTGAATAGGTTGACAATGTTGGAATCTTGTCTGTACAGGTAGTCTTTGATTTACAACTACAAAATTTACAAGCCCAAGATTTCTGTTGCTAAGTGAGACATTTGTTAACTGAGTTTTGCCCCATTTTACAACCTTTTTTGCCACACATATTAAGCAAATCACTGTAGTTGTTTAGTATTTTATTTTATTTATTTATTTTATGAGACTTATATACCGCTTTAAGTGCAAGCACTCTCTAAGCGGTGTACACCAGTAAGCAATGTGTATATATATATATATATATATATATATATATATATATATACATTGCCCCCAACAATCTGGGTCCTCATTTTACCTACCTCGGAAGGATGGAAGGCTGAGTCAACCTTGAGCCGGTGAGATTTGAACCGCTGACCTGCTGAACAGAGTCAGCTAAAGTGGCCTGCAGTACTGCACTCTAACTGCTGCGCCACCTCGGCTAACACTGTTGCTAAGCGAATCTGGCTTCCCCATTGACTTTGCTTGTCAGAAGGTCATAAAAGGTGATCATGTGACTCCGGGACACTGCAACCATCATAAATATGAGTCAGTTGCCACGTGTCTGAATTTTGACCATGTGATCACAGGAATGCTGCAATAGTTGTAAGTGTGAGAAATGGTCATAAGTCACTTTTTTCAGTTCTGTTGTAACCTTAAATGGTCACTAAATGAACTGTTGTAAGTCGAGGGCTACCTATTTCTCAAATAGGGACATGATGCAGCCTTCATGCGCTGGCATCCTTCTACAATTTTAAACACCATGAATGTGAGCCAGCTTGGCATAGTGATTGCTGGCTTACAATCCAGGAGATTGTGAGTTCTAGTCCTACTTTAGGCATGAAAGCCAGCTGGATGGCCTTGGGCCAGTCACTCTCTCTCAGTCCAAGTCACCTCATAGGGTTATTGTTCTGGGGAAAAATAGGGGAAGAAGGAGTATTATGTATGTTCACCACCTTAAGTTATTAAATGCAGGTTATAAAAAAATCAACCATGCAAAACCCAAAATGAGTTATATTCAGTAAGTGGCATGTTATCCACCCCAACATTTTGCAGATAGAATAGAATAATAACTTTATTGTCACTTTGAATGTATGCTATAAAATGAAATTTCATAGCATATAGTTCTCAAAGGGTCACCACCTCCGATATAGGGGTCTTCAAACGTGGCCCTTTTATGACTTGTGGACTTCAGCTCCCAGAATTCCTCAACCAGCATGCCTGGCTGAGGAATTCTGGGAGTTGAAGTCCACAAGTCATATAAGGGCCATGTTTGAAGACCCCTGCACAACATAAATATGACAAAAATAATTAAATAAATACAGAATTATGTGTTGAAGGAAAAGTCTTCTATGATTCATCCAACCCGGGAATAAACAACATAGTGACTGCTTTAGGAAGAAGATTGCAGTTTATTGAAGAGGAGAGCCAGACGGGAAGATGGCTCTGGAAGAAAGAGAGAAAATGAGCACATGTAGGGAGTGGGTTTTTATACCCTCTGGAGCCTTTTGTTTGGAGTTGTTCTTGTGGCATGAACTTTGACCTGAGTCTGAGTGTGCCTTTCTGGTATTCTGATGGTGGTGGGTTAATCCTATTATGTCCCAAGGGTCATATCCTGCTTCCCTGGGGCTGTGGCTGATGACTCTTACGGTTTTTGGTGTTGATTCTAGGGATCTTTCTTCCTAATTCCAGTTTCCTGACTCCAGTTTTTCTGACAAGATTAACACATCTGTAATTCTGCAGACTTGGTTTCTGCTTGGCACAGAGAGACTTGGGGGCAGGGTTGGTTTCTGCTTTTAAAATCCTTTAGGGAAATATATTCTGCCCTTTTAATATTTCCTTCTCTGGGGGGGGGGGCTGACTTCTCACATATGCATATACCCTCATATATTATATGACACAGAGAAACAACAGTCTAGTTCGTGTTATGTATACATGTGCTTGGCGAGAAAAACGAATCTTGCGAGTTTACCAGATGGATGGCATGGGGAACAAAGCTATTACAGAATCGGGTAGTCCTGCTAGAAATACTTTGAAACCTCCTCCCAGAGGGGAGCAATAGAAACAGACCATAAAGTGGTGTGTGGGGTCTCTAACAATGCTTTGAGCTCTAAGCACATAGCGCTTATAAGCAGCATCCTGAATACCAGGAAGTGAGATCAGTAACAAATTGAGTTGGTAAGGTTGACACAAGGCTTGATTACAACTCTGCAGACTGATGTACTTGCTTAAACTTATTGGGGAAGACTAATATTTAGCCCAGCTAATTTGGACAGAAAGAAATAATGGATGACCTGGTTCAGTGTGGGCTCACCTGCCAGTCTGTATTTGCAATGGAATGTATGAATGACCTTGGAGAAAGAGAGGAAGAGATGCTGCCAAGGAAACAATCAGACAAGAGAGCCAGGAGCCCCCTCCCCTCGCTTAAAGGTCAGAGAAAGATGCTTAGGAAAGACTCATCCTAATGGATAAAGTTATTCAAAGTGGAGGGGGCACACTTGTGCTTTCAGACTTGCAAGGTTCTGTTAATGTCAGTGTTTCTCAACCTTGACAATTTTAAGGCATGTGGATTTCAACTGGGAGTTGAAGTCCACG
Source organism: Crotalus tigris (assembly GCF_016545835.1). Lineage (NCBI taxonomy): Eukaryota > Metazoa > Chordata > Lepidosauria > Squamata > Viperidae > Crotalus > Crotalus tigris. The sequence continues at coordinate 3,901,746 of NW_024100510.1, forward strand.
TGCCTTAAAATTGTCAAGGGTGAGAAACACTGGTTCATGTGGCTCTACAATAACATGTAATTAGTTCATCTTGTAGCGTTTCTTGTCTGGTTTGCCTGTGAGGGCTGACAAGTGGACAGTTTTAGATCTTGATTTACAAAAGTGACAGAACTAACACCCCCCACCCCATCTTTTTGAGCTCAAGCTCCTTTTACAATTTCTCCATATTTATATCATTTATTCATTCTATCTCATAGGAGAGCTTCTTGTTTGACATGTCTGGATGCTCTCCTCTTAATGGGTAGATATTCTAATATTCATGTAATATTTGCTCAGACATTAAAATTAAGACAGTAGCATAGATACTCTTGATATGCCCTATCTATCACTTTTGGAAAACATTTAATAATCCCCTCCAATTATAGCTCTTCACACTGTTCTCATCTGGCTCTGTTTTTAAAAGTCTTTCCAACTGCCTACTTATAAAACACCCTTGATCTCAATCTTCAGTCTGAACTGTTGCCATGATCCAGCTATTTAGTCATTCAGTAGGAAGTACTTCTATGCATATTTAACTATACAATACACCAGGACAAGAAGCGGTGGTGGCTACCAACTTAGATGATTTAAATGGATTAGATTAATTCTTAGGGGATAAGGCTATCAGTGACTATTAGTCAGCATGCCTCTAATACCAACCACTGTGGAGGAGGAAAGGATTATTAAATTCATGTCTAGCTTATAACCCTCCCATAAGCATCTGTTTGGAATCAGTATGTTCCTAATATCCAGATGATCTTAAAATGCAATACCCAAATTTTCACATCTCAGGAATCTTGCTTTCATCAAGGAAGAAGCCAATGATATGCATTCCTTTGATTTTTTTGTGCAGTTCATCCAGGGAGTCTTTGATATTCTTTATTGTTATGCAGATCCATACAGATCCATGTTGATTATCAAGGGGCATTTGAATTAGTTCTACAAATAGTTATATTCTCATGTCTGAAATTTTGTCCAAAATGTTAGTTGATCAATCTGTTTTATTACCAACTGATACCCACATGAATACACAGATCATAGGTCAGATTAGGTAAGGAGGAGTATTTTATTCAAGCTTATCACATTAAATGAACTTTGGCTGTCTATAACTGTTGTCACTTCATCTTTCATCAGTTCTGTTGCCTACATCTTTCAAGTGTAACTTTTGGACCAATCTCATATTAATATAGTACAATAATCAAGAATGACTAAGTTTATTAACAAATGACTGGAAAATTGAATCATGACAACTGGATTTATTTTCTTGTTAGTTTAAGATATTTTGCTGTGGTTTTTTAAAACAAGTTTTATTTTCCAATTTTACAAAGCTGAAAGTGTTAAGGAAGCAACATGGTGATTGGGTAGTTCATAATCAAATAACAAGCTCTTTCATGCACATGTCATGTTACATCATCAAAAATTTCCTCTCTATTTCCCTTAGTTATTGTATCACATTCAAATTAATACATTGCTAGTTATAACTCAGTCAGTTAAGATATTTATTGATATATTTTGTCTTGTACGCCTTCATATCCTGTTTTGAATTTTACCTAATTTCAGTTACAGTATTCCAGTTAACTTAATATCCATAGTCTTTAGATTTCGGGTGACCCAAAGTTCCCTTAGTTCATTACAAAATAATTGTCATATCTAAAGTACATTTATTATTTACTCAGATAGCTTCTTACTTTATTTCACAAACATCCTAATACCTCATCCCTTACTAATAAGATAACCTTTATCATCTCAATCCAACTTCTATATTATAATCCAAAACTATTATTCTAGTAACTATTTTTTATTTCCCTTATAGATCTAGATCCTAAATATTAAATCAATTAGAATCTTGTAAGTTCTCCTTAGGCCATTGAGTAAGATTTTAAAGAGATTTTAAACTCTTCCATTATAGGTCACATAAAAAAACCATTTTTAAGTCTAACTCTAGCTTTCTTTTTGTGCCAAGAAGGCTTCCATAGCAGTGCCTCTAACTCCTCAGGTGGATCTCCCTTCATCCCTATACATGATATTTGGGTCAAGGGAGACCATCCAATTATCAATTTTTCAAAAGAGCTGGCTCCTTCATATCATTAGATTGTTGATCCAATAATTCAGGTCTCCATATTGGCTCAGTACATCTGTCGTCCGTTCAGTCTGGTCCTCTTCTTCTTCCAGTTTCAGCTGGTTTAAGTAGAAAGTCATGTTCAGTGTTATAGTTGTTGTTTGGTTGTCTGGTTTATCTGAGTTCTCAATGTGCTGTACATGTAAATCTTCAGCATCTTCCGTCTTAGTGCTATTTTCTTCAGTTTCTGATGCTGTTAGAATTACAGGTTTTTTGGTTGAGATCATGGTTTGGGTATCAGGGTTCTCAGTAGGTTGTAGCTGGTATATATTAATTCCTTCCTCTTCTATTGCCCTTTGAATTGTAGGTTCATCAGTTGGAGTCTGGGCTGCATTTTGTAGCTTTGAAGTGGCGCCTTTATTTTTCAATCTAGAATTCATTAGCTCAGTAGCCTCAAGGATTTTTTTTCAAGTATCAGTTTATAGTTAAGTTGTATTCCTCCATTTCTATGATGTTTACAGATAGTCCTTTAGTGAAGGCTATTTTTGATAAAAGTCAATAGTATCCACCTCCACTATAGAGAGTTGTTTTCACCACCCAGCTGTTTCAAGTTCTTATCTTTTTTGATAGTGCCAAGGCCAAATCTTAGTCTCATAAGTCTCCCAGTCAAAGAGAAATTCACTTGCTGTACCAAATTTCACATGTAAAGTCTTTCTCAAACTCAAGTTAGGCTTTTATCCGGTTTGAAAAAATAACCTTTTTTTTCCAGCTTAACAGACAGGTAAAGTAATAAGTCCTCATAAGAATAGGAACCTTTTGGGGCCCCAAATATCCAAAAATTACAAGTCCAATTATTTAGTTGTTTAGATTAGTTGTTCTTTTTTCTCCCATAGCTTTATGTTCCCAAAGTAGGCAGAAGTTGCCAAGTTAGAAAGGGAAAAAAATTTCCAAAGGCTTTTACAGGAAGGTAGTTGGGGTGCAAGAAAGGTAAGGTAAGATCTCACCCAATTCCTCCGTGTTGCTTTCGTTATGCTTGGTAGTGTTTGGTAGTGCTTTTGGCTGGTACAGCTTAGTGATCGGCCATGTTAATGGCCGATCTTTTCTTCGTCGGTCCAAAGGAGCTGCCTCGGATCAAACAGAAGGGCTGCTGCCCTTCCGTGATCTAGCAAGGGTCCTCCTCAGGGTGACTTTCGACCCTTTCCAGGGTCTTCCGACAAAGGGAAACCGGACAGCGGAGAGAGCGCTCTCTCTGAACATCCGCTGGCGCCACAATCTGGAACTGGAAGCCAAGATATTTTTCTGTGTTATTGAAACTGTTTCATTAGTTTGAGAATCTTTGTCAACATATTGCTATGCACTTTGGGAAAGAACCCCTGACATTGGTGTGGAAGGAGTTGATATGTTCCAACAATTTTCTGCCTAATCAATTTGGTCTGACTGAGGAAGTTGCTTGGATGAGCAGCGAACAGCTCAAACTAATAAGAAAAGAAATCCAGTTGCCATAATTCAGTTTTCCAGTCAACTTTACCTGGATGACTGAGAATCCTCATCCACATTATTAATAAATGTTTTCAAATTTCTTTGAAAGAGTTTGTTTTTCTTATTTTTTTTATTATGCTCCAATACACCCCACGTAATATGAAATACCATCTACAGGAGCATAAAACTTTGGGATTAACTTTATTTTCCATGCTTTATTATTTTATTTATTAGTATCCTGCCTTTATTATTTTTACAAACAACTTAAGATAGTAAACATATCTGACACATCTTTCTTCTTCTATTTTCCCCACAACAACAACTCTGTGAGGTGGGTTGAGCTGAGAGAGAGAGTGACTGGCTCAAAGTTATCCAGCTGGTTTTCATGGGACTTGAACTCATGGCCTCCTGCTTTCTAGCCTGCTGCCTTAACCATTAAACCAAACTGGCTATAGTTAAGATATACTGCTTCCTAAAACCATATATCTTTTGCTGCAATAATTTACAATCTGTTTCTTCATGTATTTTTTATATGGAGTATAAATGTTAGACTTATATTACATGTTTGCTTTAAGAACTCAAGACGGCATAAATAGCACTCAGTATTCTATCCTCAGGAAACCTCCAACATTGAGAGGCTGACTGATCCAAAGTGAGCAAGTAAGCTTCCCTGGCTACGCATTATGTGCTGTACTACATTGTATTGATTATGTCACAATAGAAGCAGTTAATCTTTATAGCTGCATATATAGAGAGAGAATTTAGTTTTGTATACAGGTAGTCCTTGACTTACAGCTATTGGTTTAGCAACCTTTCCACATTATAATGTCACTGAAAAAGTGATTTATGACCAATCCACACACTTATGACCATTGAAGCTTCTCAACAGTCACATAATTAAGTGCTGATCATCTACAATATTCTACAGTCATACGATTGTCATTTGTGAGCTTCACAGGCAGCTTCTGACAAAATCAACAGAGAAGCCAGTAGTAAAAATCACAAGTTGCAATCATGTGATGTCCCACTTAATGACCATAAATACTTTCCCTTAACAACTGAACTAACATCTTAACGTTCATTTTGCTTAATAACTAAATTGCTGGTCCCAATTGTGGTTTTTAAGCAAGGACTACCTGCAAGTTGCTGGGAATCAGTTGCATATAAATTCATTGAATTAGTATAAATTAGTACATTGTTATGCTATGCTTGGAGGAAGTATGACTTAAGCTGGCAGGAAAAGCCAGCACTACAGAAGATAGGCTCAATATACAGAAGGATCTTGACAGACTTGAACACGCGGCAAAATGAAATTCAACGATGAGAAACGTACAATTCTAGATTTAGGCAAGAAAAACCAAATGCACAGGTATAGAATCGGTGGTACCTAGCTTAATAGCAGTGACTGTGAGAAGGATCTTGGAGTTCTAGTGGACAATCACTTAAATATAAGCCAGCAGGATGCTGCATTCACCAAAAAAGTCAACACAGTCTTAGGCTGCATTAACAGAGGGATAGAAGCAAGATCATGTGAAGTGTTAATACCACTTTATAATGTCTTGGAAAGGCCACACTTGGAATCTTGCATCCAGTTTTGATCACCACAATATAAAAAAGATATTGAGACAATGTTGAAAGAGTGCAGAGAAGAGCAACAAAGGTGAGTAGAGGACTTGAAGCTAAAACATATAAAGAATGGTTGCAGGAATTGGTCATGTCTAGTTTAATGAAAAGAAGGACTAGAAGTGACATGATAGCAGTGTTCTTGTTATGTCCCGAGCCTTGCAAACGGCTCAGGCGTTTGCAGGCAGTCCCGGGCAGGTGCAAGGCTGCCCGGGACCAGACAGGCTGTCGCCAGCACCGTGCGCATGCGCGGGTGCTGGCGCGGGAAAAGTAACACATTTACCTGGGAGTTGCCTATATAAGAGGCTGCGAGCGTTTGGGAAGCTAAGGAAAGCCATCTACTTGTAAGCTGAACGCAGAATAAAGAAAACTGAGAACTCCAACTGTTTCTCGTGTCTGCTTTGCGCCAAGGACTCAACACTGGCGACGAGGATGGGATGCCTTACACCACCTGGAAAGGAAGAAGTGTAAGCTTACCCAAGTGAGTCCTGAGCGGCGGAACGGCGTCGACTCGGCAGCTGCCCGCCAATCCAGTGCGCATTCGGGGGTAGCCTGGCTGATAGACCCGTCTCCTGAAGATGGCGAAAATCAGAAGGCTTTCGGAGTTCGACGTCTCACATCCAGAGCGGTGGGAGTCCTACGTAGCCAGGGTGGAGAACTACTTCAAGGCAAACCAAGTGAGGGAAGAGAGTTTGAAGGCTGCCACCCTGCTTTGTGTTTGCGGTCAAGACGCCTTCGACATCGCAGAAAACCTTGCAGCACCTGTTCCAGTAGAGTCTGTCAGCTACGCAGATCTGAAGAAGCTATTGAAGGAGCACTTCCACCCCAAGATGTCCGTCATCGCATGGCGCCACACCTTCGAGCAGAGGGATCAACGGCCCGGTGAGTCGGCCAAAGAATTCATCGCCGCATTACGGAAGGCCGCCAAGCACTGCGAGTTCAAAGACCTCGAAGAACGACTGAGGGACCGATTCGTGTGCGGGTTAAGGCATCGAGATCTACAACAGAGACTTTTCGCTAAAGAAGAATTGTCCTACCAAGATGCCTTAAGGGAAGTCACCGCAGAAGAAGCAGCAGGCGGCGCTGTCAAGAACATGCGGCCGATCAGAAACAGTCCAGAGGTTGCATCCGTGCACCAGGAAGACGTCCAAAGAAACTCCGAGGAGGATCCGGACGAGGAAGTCGACCGTCTCCACCCCACGAAGGAAGAAAATCAGAAGGGAAGCTCTTCAGCTCCACTCAAGTGCATCGGCTGTGGAGGTCGCCACAGGAGAACCGACTGCAAGTTCCGCTCCGCTACCTGCCGGGCATGCAGCAAACAAGGACACATTGCAGCTGTGTGTCTGGGCCGACGAAAGGTACAACCTCAGGAAGAACTGCGCCTGAAAGGTACCAGATTCCCAGCCAGAATAGGGTAGGTTTTTGCGCTTCGCGAAGAAGCATCTTAGGACAGGCACACACAAGCCCATTAAGAAAAAGCTGTCACTCAAGGTGAAGCTACAAGGGGTTCCATTATCTATGGAACTAGACACAGGGTCTGCCCTTTCAATCATCTCCTTGCATACATTTAGGAAGATTTGTTCCGATAGTGGAACTCAGGCCAAGTTAAGGCCTTCTGACATTGTGTTAACAGATTTTCAAAATTCAAGAGTGTGTGTTAAGGGGGAGGCCACCCTTAACGTGCAATACAAGAGTTTTGAAGGTCCACTAGACGTATTAGTAGTAGGGGGTGAACGAACGAGTCTCATAGGACTCGATTGGTTTGAGGCCCTGGGGATACACGTCACAGGACTCAACAGTTTACAAACACTCGACCTACAGGAAGTCTGCAAAGAATTTGCAGATGTTTTCAGCCCCCAGCTGGGCACATTCAAAGGACCCCCTGTGTCCTTAAAGCTAGACCCCACTGTCACTCCCATTAGAATTAAAGCAAGAAGGGTCCCTTTTGCTTTAAAGAGTAAAATTGACACTGAGTTAGACAAACTGATTCAACAGGGAATCCTAGAACCTGTTGATTCCAGTCCTTGGGAGACCCCCATTGTCACGCCTCTAAAGGCAAATGGGGACATTCGCATTTGTGCTGACTACAAATGCACTCTGAATAAGGCATTGCAGCAACATGCCTATCCTGTTCCTGTGGTCAGTCATATTCTGGCCTCCCTCAAGGGGGGGCGCGTTTTTGCAAAGCTTGACCTAGCTCAAGCGTATCAACAGCTGCCTGTTGATGATGATGCTGCTATAGCTCAGACTATTGTGACCCACAGGGGAGCCTTTAAGGTAAAAAGGCTGCAGTTTGGAGTGAATGTCGCTCCTGGGATTTTCCAAAGCGTAATGGAAAACACACTGCGGGGCATACCGGGGGTTTGCCCCTACTTTGATGATGTCTTAATTGCAGGAGACTCCACACACATTCTAGCTGAAAGGCTAAGGGCTGTTCTGTTAAGGTTCAGGAAAACAGGCCTCAAGCTCAAAAAAGACAAATGCAAAATTGGGGTGCCTTCTACTGAATTTCTGGGATTCAAAATTGATGCTGCTGGAATTCACCCTGCTGAATCCAAACTAACTGCCATTTTAGAAGTACCTAGGCCAAAGTCCAAGGCCGAACTTCAGGCCTTCCTGGGTCTCCTGAATTTCTACAATTCTTTTCTTCCACATAAAGCTAATGTAGCTGAGCCTCTTCACAGGCTACTAGACAAGCAAGCAGTGTGGTGGTGGTCACAGATGCATGAGGCCTGCTTTAACGAAGTCAAGACCTTGCTCACTTCTAACAGTGTACTTGCACATTTCAACGAGTCTCTTCCTGTGTGCATTGCGTGTGATGCGTCCCCTTATGGGGTTGGGGCTGTCCTGAGCCACCTCAGGTCTGATGGAACTCAGGTTCCTGTTGCATATTATTCAAGAAAATTGTCTTCTGCCGAGTGCAACTACGCTCAGATAGACAGGGAGGCTCTGGCTGTTGTTGCGGGAATTAAAAAATTCCATGATTTTCTATATGGCAGGCATTTCACGGTCTTCACTGACCATAAGCCTCTGCTGGGACTGTTTACCACACGTAAGCAGACTCCCCAAATCATTTCCCCTAGAATGCTTAGGTGGTCTATTTTTTTGTCTGCATATGATTTTTCTTTACTCCACAAGCCTGGGAAAGAAATGGGCCATGCTGATGGCCTCAGTAGACTGCCTCTGCCAACAGTGGAAGCTGACCCTGCGCCAGCTGTCAACATTCTATCAATCCAAGCCTTGCCCGAGCTCCCTCTTAGTGCTAGGGATGTTGCCGCTGAAACAGGTACAGATCACACACTTTCACGTGTCCGTTCCTGGGTTTTGTCTGGTTGGCCTGAGGACTGCCCTAGTCCTGAGTTTCAGAGTTTCTGGTCCAAAAGGAACGAGCTGTCCCTTTCTCAGGGTTGTTTGCTTTGGGGAAACAGAGTTGTCATTCCCACCTCAATGAGGACTAGGGTCTTGGAATCCCTCCACGAGGGTCATCCTGGCATTGTTCGTATGAAGGCTCTTGCACGCAGCCACTTATGGTGGCCTGGTTTAGATAAAAATATTGAGGCTAAGGTGCATGCATGCCACCTGTGCCAACGATCTCGCCCAGAGATGCCCCAAGCTCCCGTGCACAGATGGGAGGAAACACAGTCCCCATGGTCTAGGGTGCACATTGACTACGCTGGGCCCTTTCAGGGCCAGTTCTTCTTGGTCCTTGTTGACAGCCACTCGAAATGGCTTGAGGTTGTACCTGTCTCATCCACCACCACTGCAAAGACTATTCAGGTACTGAGGGGGATTTTTGCTGCACACGGGCTGCCAGATGTCATTGTGTCCGACAACGGCCCTCAATTCACTTCCTCCGAATTCCAAGCTTTTTTACAGGCTAACATGATTCGTCATGCCACGTCTGCGCCTTTCCACCCGTCCACCAACGGTATGGCTGAATGCATGGTGCGCATCACAAAGGACGCCTTGAAAAGACTCACCTACGGGGACTGGCATCACAGGTTGGCTGACTTTCTCCTTTCTTATCGCACCACACCGTCCACTTCTACAGGGAGAAGTCCAGCTGAACTTCGTTGGGGGCGTCAACTTACTACTAAACTTGACCGGTTGCATCCGGACAGATTGCCTTCATCTACCTCACATCCTAGGGCACCTAGACAACTACTTGAGGGTGCCCCGGTCTGGACTCGCAATTACGGGCCTGGTCATACATGGGTCCCCGCTTCTGTCTCCAGGGTCACGGGTCCTCTATCCTACGAGGTAGCTCTGGACAACGGTCGTGTCCTGCGCAGGCACATCGACCAACTCCGCCCTAGGCGGCATCTTCCAGCTGAGACTCCTGGGTCTTTTCCAGGGGGGGAGGGGGACCCTTTGGAGCAAAGGGAAGGGCACGAGCTGCTGCCCATCTCCACTGATGGAGCCACAAACGGCCCATTCCAGGGTTCCGCGAGAGCTCCGAACAAGAATTCTATGAGCCTACCCAACTACCAGGCATCCACGCCTACTCCAGCCAGGGAGTCACCCCGGGGGCATACTCACTTTCCACACATATCACACAGCACTCCAGTCACGGAGGATACCCGGGGGCATCCCAACAAATCATTCCCCGCAAGAGAGCTGGCACACAATCCCCAAGGTTGGCCTGACCTTACCCCAAATCCTACAGGGGGTCAAACATAGAGGGAGGTGGTCGAGGAACCAAGTCCCGACTACAACACCTCTAGCCCAAATCAGAGAATAACTGAGTTTTGGGAAGGTACAGAAACCCACACAAGCCCGGACACAGAACGGGGTTCAGGGAATGGACAGCCTCCTGACAGGTCTTGGACGGACCTAGGAGGTTCAACAGAGACGCCCAGCAGTGGCTATCACTTCAGGGGGCCCGAGGGTCTACAGCTAGGCAGGTCAACCAGGTCACAAAGTGACAGAAGCCCTGGCCTGACGAGCCCGGTGGGCGAGCAAGCAGGCCAGGCATCAGGGCACAGCCCTTGGAAGGCACCAAGACAAAATAAGGAGAACAGGCTCACATCTCCCTCCAGTCAGGGAACTCCTGCTAGTAAACCAGAGCTGAGAAGGTCACAGAGAGCAAAGAAATCTCCTAAGTACCTAGAGGATTATATAACATTGCTGGCAAGGCAAAAGCCAGCAAACAGTGGAAGCACTGGGGAGCGGAACGCTGTATAGAACAAATGATTATATGTTGGTAGTAGTTTCAGCCCGGGGGAAAGGGGTGTTATGTCCCGAGCCTTGCAAACGGCTCGGGCGTTTGCAGGCAGTCCCGGGCAGGTGCAAGGCTGCCCGGGACCAGACAGGCTGTCGCCAGCGCTGTGCGCATGCGCGGGTGCTGGCGCAGGAAAAGTAACACATTTACCTGGGAGTTGCCTATATAAGAGGCTGCGAGCGTTTGGGAAGCTAAGGAAAGCCATCTACTTGTAAGCTGAACGCAGAATAAAGAAAACTGAGAACTCCAACTGCTTCTCGTGTCTGCTTTGCGCCAAGGACTCAACAGTTCTGATATCTAAGCAGCTGCCACAAAGAAGAAGGTGGTCAAACTATTATCCAAAGCACCTGAAGGCAGGACAAGAAGCAATGGATGGAAAATAATCAAGGAAAGAACCAAGAACCTAGAACTAAGGAGAAACTTCCTGACAGAACAATTAATCAGTGAAACGATTTGCCTCCAGAAATTGTGGGTACTCCAACAATTGTGGAGATTTTTAATTTTGTCTGAAATGGTACAGGATTTCCTGTTTGAGCAGGGGGGTTGGACTAAAACAGCAGTCCCCAACCTTTCCACCTTGGCAGCTTGGCCTGGTGCAGTGGAGCATGTGAGTGGCAGGCGCACATGCATGCACATAGCTTGATTGGTTTGAATAGCGGGCAAGTGCACCCTCTGTGCGAATGAAGCTTTGCACATGAACAGAGGGCTCTTGCACTCGCGCACAAAGTTCCACACGTGAAACTCCATTCCAAATGCCCTCTGCTCTTGTGAGTGGAGCTTTGCACTCCAGCAGAAGGGGCCACCACTCGTGCGAGTGGAGCTTCAAGTGCTTGCCCATTGCTCGAACAGCCCTGTTTTGAACAGACAACAGACACGGTAGTGGGCCACAGCCCAGGAGTTGGGGACCCCTGGAGTAGAAGACCTCTAAGGTTCCTTCCAACTCTGTTATTCTGTTAAACATATTTTAATACTACTCTGATAATTGTATATGTACCATTCTGGTACCTATTGTAAAAAACAGTATATTGGTAGCTGATGCTGACTCTGATATATTCCTCTTTCATTTGTGCTTTTATGTTCATGGCTATTACTGCTCCTTCTCTAATAATCTGAAGACCATTCTAGTTCTTCCAACAGGCAGTTTGTGAATGCATTTGTTAGGAATTTGTAACATTCATATTTGCATATGAAGCTTTAAAGCAAGAATGCTTAACCTGTTTTGCAGCCAGGGGCTACACTTTCTTTCCTTTTTTTAAAAAAAAGCTTTTTGCCCTTCCTGAAGCCTACTTGGAGTTTGCAGCAGATCCTGATGACTGTGTGTGTGTGTGCGCGCAGTATGTGGTTTTGTGAGTGTGTGTGTGTATGTATAAAACTATGCATTGTGAATGACCAAATATGCTTCATTTCCCCCTCATAACTTATAGACTAATTCTATACAGTACTATCATAGACTTCCATTATTTTCTTCATAAGGATATTATGTAAAAATACATAGAGGGGAAAACGTTTCTAACATTTTGAAAAATAACACCCAGTTCTTTTGTGTGTGTGTGTGTGTGTGTGTGTGTGTGCTTTAACTTCAAAATGCTTGTTGGTTTAGCTTAGCTCTCTTATTGTGTTTGTGTTCTGCTAGTGATTGTGGCAGCCTGGTATTTCTGTTTCCATTTTTGCCAGGTTATTTGAGCATGTATGAGGGGCTTGCAAAGCCATTAAGGATAATCTGAGTGACTACCGTCAGGCAATGCCCCATGTTGTGTTTTCACCATTTACTTTCCTTCTGGCCTTCTACAACCTCCTGCACTTCCCCAATCAGTTCTACATAGTCCCACAACCTTCTAGAATAGATTTAGAGAGACTCCATTCTGCTATAAAAAATTGTTTTTTCTGGTAGAGGGCTACCACCATTTTTTCCCTCAAATTCTGATGAATATTTACATGATACTATTTTCCAGTTCTCAGTCTCCAAGAAGCCTCTGTGGCAATTGCCTTACAGAATGGACGCCTATCAAGGAACTTGGTAGATACGTGTTATTTTAGCGGCCAAGAAAATACAATCTTAGCAGAATAAGAGATCAAATTTGTGCCTCTGATTCCTCCTCCTCATCTGGCTACTCTGCCAGGTGGCCATTCTTAGAAACAATCATAATGAAAGAGATGTTTTCAGTGACATATATTGTTTATTTATATAACTGATGGAAAAAAATGTTTTCTTAATCAGGAATGTGATTCATTCATTATCACCATGACCCCAAAATAGTACAAGAATTTCAGTGGATCAATATATATGTTCATATAATATTGTTTTTACTTGTGAACCAAAGAACATTCTTTTTCTGGGATTTATTTATTTAATTCAACACTCAATCACCCTTTGTTCAAAAAGGTGCTGAGTTTCTTTTCTTTTTTATGCTCCAAATGATATTGCAAAATGGTTTAGTTTAAGAGCATCTATGCTTGATCCAAGGTCATGGTTGTGTAGTGATTGTATCTCTTAGCATTGGCAATCCCAGGATGATGGAGTGCAGAATGGCCAAAAGGGCAGAGATGAGGAGCGGGATATCAATGGGTGGGATGTGTAGAAATGAATGAAGGCAAATGTCATGGTTCCGATAGATGAGGCTAATAGAAATAAGAACTCTGAGGCATTTGCTTTCCTCAAAGAACACATTTAATGGCTACATAGTATCAGCACGAACAAAGGTGAAACCAAGTCTGAAAGTTTCCTCCCCCAAGATTACAGTGTAATAAGTTGAACTTCCCACCCCTGTAATATGTCATAAATCACAATCCCCAATTAACTACTTTGGCAGGCTTTTTAACAGAAACTCCAGCCCCTCAAAACTCATGTAGCTTGACTTTGGTTCCCACAGGAAAGTTATTGTTATGGCTAAACTAGAAGAATATATCTCCCCCCTCTCATTGCTGTGGAAACCGAAAACAAAGTGAAGATGGCTACAGACAGAATTGTATGAAAGTTGATAGCAAATATACGTATCCCAGGATAATGATGCAAGACCATTATTTCAAGAGAGTTGAAATTCCCTTGCAGTGACCGTGGTGCACTGCAATAGCCATAGCTTCAGGGACTGAGCTTAACTATTTTTTGTTCAGCGCCACTGTAATGTCAAACAGCTGCCAAACAAATGGCCATTATCCCAGGACTACCTGCATTCAAATGAAGTTCCATCACTATCTGGGAAACTGTAGTGGAGAGGCCATTTTTGGTACTTGTCCCTGGAACTGGAATTTATTACACCAGGGAATGCATCTTAAATGTTTGTTGTTGGATTTTAAATAATAATACAAGATGCTTCCATCCAAATGAGTATTTGACTTGAGTAGCAACCAATTAACCTAAGCAATATTTGTCTTATTGCTGTTCATGTTTGTTCTTTAATGCTTCTTTTTTATGGATTATGCCAGTGATGGCGAACCTTTTACAGACCGAGTGCCCCAAAACTGGCCCCACCCCTGCTCCATCCCCTGCCCCGCTCCTGCTCTGCCCTCACCCCATCCCCCACCCCACCTGCCCACAGGGCCACTCACTGCCTCCAGGGCTCACCACAGATTGCCCAGGCAGCCCAGCAGCACCATGGTGGCCATGCCCTCTGCCCGCGCCCTGCAGCATCAACTGTGCGTGATGGGGCATGAGGGCAGAGTCTTGTCTACACTGCCTGGCTCCCATGTCCTTGGCTGCACTGCTCCATGTGGGCCACGCTCGGGGGCGACTCTCCTCCAGGGGGGCTGCTGGTGAGGAGGGGGTTGTGGGGGGAGGTGAGGCTGGGGCAATGGCACATGTGCCCACAGAGAGGGCTCTGAGTGCCGCCTCTGGCACGCTTGCCATAGGTTCACCACCACTGGATTATGCCATCAATTTGCTTTGATTAACTAGTTCTTATTAATAGTTATTCATTGTACTAATTTGTTTGCACTGTAAGAGGTATTGGAACTGACTTGAGAATCCAAAATGGACATCAAGGGTAAAAATAGTCTAATAATAAATAATGCCAAATGGTGCTTCCTAAGAACTGGAAGTACTAACTCTTCCACTGTTGGCTGCAGGTAGAATTACAATTTGGGCATGCATTTCACTGTATCAAAGGGTAACAATCTTGGAACCAAGATACTTCAAATGGGCTAAAATAACAGAATGTGTGCAAAATCCAGGACTTGTGACTCCTGAGAGAATGAAATTGGAAAAGATGTGACTGCTTCAGTGCTATTGGCTGCCACTATGTTGCATGTGATCCTGTGATCTTTATTTTCAACATTCCATAACAGTTTCCCAGCCAGTCTCACAATCCCTCACTCCTTACCGCCACACTGAAGCAGTCACTTACCTGCCTGTTGGAAAGGGAAGGAAAGGGAAGGAGGGAGGGAGGGAGGGAGGAAGGAGGGAAGGAAGGAAAGAAGGAAAGAAGGAAAGAAGGAAGAGGAAGGACCCTCCACACATACTTCCTGGACCATGTCACTCCTCTGTACACTCCCCTGACCTCTCCTGCCCTATCGCATGCCTTCCCAGACCCACCCTTCATTCCCATATGCTCTCCTTGAACAATGCCACACACCTCCTCGCACCTTTTCTGATCTGCATGGCACCTCTTTTGTACGTCTATTCACCATCCCCAAACTGCGTCCCTTCCACACTTTTCTCAACCCATATGGAATCTCTTGGTCACCCCCACATACCATTTCCAATTTACACCCTCCATGTGCTATTGCTTATCTGCACAGCATTTCTTATACAATCCAAAGCACCACCAGACACCCTTCCTACACATACCATTCATGTTCTTCCCACCCACAAAGCATGTCTGATGCACACCCTCATACCCTTCCTAGCCCACGCTGCACTTCTCATGAATCCCCATGTACCATTCCTGACCCTTACCCCTTTACTCCCTCCTGCACCCAGCAGCATCCATTGGCCTTGGACTTGCAACTTCCATCTGGCTTCCCCACTTACTTTTTCCCTGCAAGTAAATGGAAAGATGGCAAGAATTCAAGAGAGGGAGGGAGGGAGGGAGGGAGGGAGGGAGGGAGGGAAGGAAGGAAGGAAGGAAGGAAGGAAGGAAGGAAGGAAGGAAGGAAGGAGATTTCTGATGCTCCCTGTCAGCTTCCCACAAGGAATTTCAACAGGACTTGGAATCTTTTGCTCTGCCTCACCTATTAGTGAAACTGTTTTGGGTAAAGATAGTTTTATTGTAATACATGGTAACTACTGTATAAACCATTCAGTTTGAGCATAAATTCTGATAAAAAAATGCTATAATGGTCAAAGGAAATTAGGCTATAACAGAGTGTTATAGTTGAGTGGGCCACACCACTCTTTGGAGTATTCTCCCATACTGTGGTGTGCTTCTGATATCCCTAATATGTTTCTTCATCCAGATCTTTAGGGTTAACACGTGTTTGCTTATACTACTCTTGATATTCCTTTCTATTTTGGGGGTGTGATCAGATAAATAAACAGAACACACATACATAAAATATATGTTTTCCCACTCATTGGGTAAATACGAGTTTTACACAACAGGCCTTTTCTCTTCCTTGAAGCCCAAACTAGTTGATATAAATGGAAGGCTTTGTTCTGAAGTACATCATTGTTAGGGACACTGATCATTCAGATTGTTTATTGTTTTAAAACTATTGATGTTTTCATTACTGGCAAAGGAGTTAACAAACAGATCAAGGTTCAGTGAATTCTCAGTAATGATTCAGTAAGATCTGAAAAGGTCTCTTTCAAGCTGAAAAAATGAGCTGCCTATTAAGCTACAAAACTTCAGCAAATAAAATCCAATCATTAACTCGGGTGAATTGCAGCCTTTCTCTTTGTTATAAGGAGAGCATGAAAAAAGCAGCCTCTCTAGGAAATCATAAAGGGAGTTAAATCCTCCCTCCATTTAATAAAGCTGGAGGGCAAGGCGTACTGTTTGCCATGGGTTTGTCACAAGCTATAGAGTTACAGCCAGACCCTCCCTGGCAGAAGGCTGCCTGTTGACTCTGATTTTTCTGAAGCTCCCCAAAAGACACTTTTTACTTCAAAAAGGGCAGGGGAGGGGGAAAAATGCCTCCGATTGTGTATTTCTTTCAGTCCTCTGGAGGAGTCTGACTAGTGACGTGAAAGGGACGTGAAAGTGGAGATGATCAGGGGAGAAATTGTTTTAAATACACTCTGAGAGGTCAGCTGAAGTCAGACTGTCAAACTTCATAGAAATGGTTGGAGGACTTTGCTACAATTTTCAAAGGCAAGAGAAAAATTCTGTTGCTTGAATGATGGACCCTACAATCAAATGTGCTTCATCCCAAATCTACTTGTGTTCCAAAACAGAGGAGAAGAAACAGAAGCCTACTTTTTAACCCAGATCTTGCTATTCCAGTGAATGAAACTCAAAGGAGAACATCAAAGAAGTATGAAGCCTGCAGGGACCAGCACAGAGATTTCCTTATTGAGCAATATCCTATCAGCATATTCCTTCATCACAGGTATTCTTCTTACCACTTATGATATATCTGTTGAATGTTTTCCTGAAGGGAAATAGTCCTCTCTATTTTTCATCTCATGCCTCTTAGTTATATTTCTGGAGAAAACTAAACAAAAGGAAATATGCTACTACATATTTATTATTGTATGGCATTTCTAATGATTTGCTTGTAGATATAAAACTATAGGAATCGTGATCCAAGTGGTACACAAGAAGTACATCAAAAGGAGGAAAGCAATGTGGCATAGTTAGGCAATTTTGTCTTCAATCCCTGATCAAAATTACAATATGGCAAGAAAATGTCAGGATAAAATTTGGTATTTGTGAAGTATTTTCAACGATTTTGTCAAATACATCTCCAGATATTCTTGTTTAACCCATAATTGAGGCAGCAGGTTAAAGCTAAAAGGCGATATCTTGTTTTTGGATACCTGAAAGTCAGGCCTCAGTGAAATTTAAATTAAATTTCTCAATACATCCTTTGCTATCCAAATTATGCATCTGTTGTATCATTAGTGTTTGGAATAGTACAATTTTATTTAAAGCTTTGTTATGGTCCTATCAGACTGTTAGATTTGGTGTTATCACTATAGATTTAGCTCCTCACAACTTTAGTATTTATCATTATTCTTTTCAAAGGGTTATATAGACAACATAAACTTTCTATTGTGTAATTTGAGGAGTTGATGGCTACATGTATTTTCTCTTCCAGTTAAATTAGTTTTACTTCAGTAGATGTTCTTTTTTTTTTAACAATTCCTAGGGTCACTGATTTTTGTTATGTTTTAACAAAGCAGACAAGAAATCTTTCCATTCTCTTTCCAGGGTCTTTATTTTGAAAGCCTCCCCCAGTGAGGAAATGAAATGATTTTTTTCTGTGTGCCTTCTGATTCTTTGATTCTACCCTTAAGGAGAAAATAAAGTCAATTTTTGGTCCTTTAGAATAATGGTTAGTAACGGTGGTGGTAGTAGTAATAATAATAATTTTTAAAGCCCTTTTAAAAATTATGCTTATCTAAAAATATTTGAGTGAAAAAGAACAACTGTTATAATTTAGAATTAGCTGATTGTCAGCTGAAAAAGGAACTTTAACTTATATTAAGATATTTCAATCATATTTTAGTAAAAGTTGTCTTTTTTGTGCCTTTGAGTCAGTGTTGACTTTTGGTGACTACCTTGATAAGTCCCTGAGGTGTTCTTGGCAATATTTTTGGAAGTGGTTTGCTCTTGCTTTTAACACAGTGGTTCATTTTTATAGAAGATGTGAGCTCTGTATTCATAGAAATCACTATATTTCAATCTTGCAATATTCTTTAACTGGGAAGATTGGAAAGCAATTGGTATATAGTGGATCTAAGCACATGCTTGTGCAAATAATTGCCTGGATTGTATTATGTGCAGCAGTACAATAAACATAAACTATGTCTAGAAATTATTTGTGACAATAAAGTAAGACAGGCATATGAGTGAAGATTTAAACCTAGTATTTTACTGATGAATGAACAGCAACAGATCAGTTATAGTAGGTGTCTCAATGGAAGTTATAGAGAGGGGATAACAGGGTGACTTAAGAACTAAAACAACATTCTAGAATGACAAATTATTCATGTCCCCTTTTTGTGCATATGACAATAATTCCCCCATGAACTAATATATGCTGCATATTTATCTCATTTTAAAATAGTTGGCTTGCTTGCCTTGGGCTGAATTCAAGGTGCTGGTCTTGATGTAAAAGATTCTACACAATTTGGGCCCAGTATATATGAAATAAGATCTTGACATGTGCTGCCTTACATCTACAGGCTGGAGAAACTTATTTCATATCACCATTAGTTGACATAAAATTCAGGTTGACAGGAGATGGTGACCTTCAAATGTAAAGGGCTTGATGCCAGGAGGTACACTAAGCACCCAGAAACTGATATTTCAGTTACTCACTAAGATCCACCTATTGCACCAAGCATTTATGAATGGGTGACCAATATAATATAAGACTTGTGACTGTGTTTTATTTTGGTTTTTTTTTCTAGTGTATTTACCATTGGCTTTTAAAATTTTGTACTGCTGTTCATTTACACATTCTATATAATACACATCATATTCTGCTATTACATTTGTGAGACTAGATTTAATTCCCTAGTTTTACTTTTTGAATACAAAACTTATTGATGAAGGGGTTACAGTAGTTGTTTTGGGGAACCAGTATAGGACCTACAGGAGGTCTAAATAGGCAAAGGCAGGTCTGGAAAATTGGAATGGAGGACACACTGTTCACTTTCCTTAGCATCTGTGACAAAATTTATAGTGAAAACTGGAAAAAAATGTACTTAGGCCGATACGTGTATAAAATTATTTTTTGCAGCATCAGAAAGACTAGTTTTTCAATCACAATATTTGTCCAACAAATCTTTATTTTTCAGACCATTTGCTAGCTATAATATAGAATTGAGGATGTGCTTTTCAAATTTCACCATAGAAAAGCATGGCAAATCATGTGACTACAGCAATCATTGATTTGAAGGAGGTGGATTGAAACCAGTTGCTGGAATCAGAAAACAAATAACATAAATCTAGGATGTTGACTCTCTTGATGGATGATGGATACAAAGAAGGGTTGTTTATAAGATCATAATACATGAAAGTTTGAATGACTACTGTTGTGAAAATAGTCCGTTAAAAAAAGTTATTCAAAAAACTGGGCAATATTTGATTTTAAGGCTATGCCTGCCAGATAAAGGACTTGAAGACAAAATAGGGGACATGTCCTCCTTTTGCTGAACAACTTATAACCTTATACAGGCATTCTGAGGACATTAAGGTAATGGCAGCTGTTGCAGTTCTTTCATCAAGCAATTTTCTTATCAGGGTTAGGTGATAACTCCCCATCAAATTAAGGTCCTTTTGGAAAGAAAAATGCTGTTGGCAGACAGTTCTGCCAGAAGTGTGCAAAATATTTTGAATTCTAAACCAGGCATTATAAGTTCAAAACATTCTGTTTTGAGTTCAGTGTTCCAAAGCTATTTTAAACTTGTTGGAAATGTTTTGAACTTAAAATAGCCTCACAAAATTGGAATACCTTGTCTTGAATTGAAATGATGATTTCTAGTTCAAAATGGATGTTTTGAGATTCCCCCCCTAAATACTAATAATAAAAATTAGTTTATTTTTTAAAAGGCTAAAGAGAAGAAAGGATAGTTAGTTCTCTTTTTGTCCTGTTTACTATCATTTTAAGATTCATTTTCAAAGTCAACTCCAATTGGACAAAGTTCCCAAATAGCATATTTTTCCTGTTATTAATTTGGCAGTTAAACTTTCTTGGATTCTATTTTTAATACTTGCTGCCACTTTTCTTTCCATTTTAGCTACTGAAGAATAATACAGTATTTGCATAGGTTGGAAACTCATGCTGTGGATATTGATGATTCAATAAAGCAGTCATCTTATTAACTGTATAAATTTATCCATATATTACCTAATTGCATTTCAAAATGCATTCAGATTTCTGAGATACATTCTCCACTGAGAATTAAATAAGCCATTAGCCAATGAATGAGCACATATGTTTATTTTTTTTTTATTTCAGACTGAATTTTTATAAGATAAGACCTATTACTCGGAGCCATCTGAATATAGAAGACATAACAAAAATATTTTGTTAGAGAATTGGGATTAGGAAAAGGATTATCTGCCTTGTTACTCCACTATATTCTCCCCCACCAAAAACATTTTCTTTTGACAAATTTTATTCCAGCTATATTATTTTCATATGCTAGCCATATTCTTTTATTTTGCTCACCTTTTCACCAATGAGTCTTGATGTGGCAAAAGCCAATTATGTTATCACAATAATTAATAATTTGTTCTTGTAGTTTTCTCCCATGCTTGCTGGGCTGCCTGCACACTCACTTCCAGAGAACCCCTAGATTTTGCTTTGCCTTTTGCCTTTGAAGTTCAGTAGCACAATAGTCAATATTTAATTAATATGATGGTTAGCAATTTTCATCAAAGTCCAAATACTAATGGATCATTGCATTACTGGATGGCTTTATGCATCACTTTTGACTCTTCAACCCTCCTCAAAAAGCCGAAGCCAAGCCAAACATTTGCGGCCTCTCCATTCTGTCTCCTCACTGTAACCTTGGACATACTGTACTGTATCCCCTGCTGAACTTAGAGAACATTTTTCTTTAAAATGTGTCCCACAAAGGTGAAAAAAGGGCTGCTGGCTCTGGCTTGTTTATTTTATTATTAAAGTCCCCAAACATCCACATATGTGTCTCATCTGTATTCTCTGCCAGACACTTTGATTTGTAAAAAGAGCAAACAGTTATCACAGTTATTATCAATAGCAAGGTTTCTATTTGTGAAAATATTTCCTATCCTCTTTTTTTTTTTTTTTAAAAAAAAAAATCTCTTCTATCTTTCAGAAAACCCTGAACGCGCTGCCCTCTGTTTTGTGTCTGGGATTTGCATTGGACTTCTCTTGACCTTATTGGCTTTAGTTGTCCAAATCTCCTGTCAAACTGATTGCAAACAGTCGTCAACCCAAAGGCCATCATGCAACAGTGAAGGTAGCTGGAGTGACAGTGACTCAGATACCACCTCAGACCTCTCTGTGCAACGGCAACGGCGATTTGAACGGACTTTGAACATGAATGTCTTTACTTCAGCTGAGGAGCTTGAGAGAGCACAACGGCTGGAGGAAAGGGAGCGCATCATCCGAGAGATATGGATGAATGGCCAGCCAGATATTCCAGGAACCAGGAGTCTGAATCGCTACTATTGATGGCAGCAAATAGGACTGAACTTATGGTGTCTCTTAAATCTGTTGGGAAGAGGACTGAAGTCCTACTCTAGAAAGGCAATATTTTTACTTTACCTTTTCGGTCTAAGAACAACCTTTTTCAATATTTTGTGCAGGTTGCAAAGTTGGGGGACGGGCGGATTTGTTTCTTCTCAGTGCTTTGGTTGCTACAAATTGGAAGAGCTAATGAGTGATACATAAAAATGCATGCAAATCTTCCCTCCTTTTCTCTTCCCAACTAATTATTCTAAAGATAAATAGGAAAGAGATGTATTTTTAGCTTCTCCTTCTTCTTTAGACTTCACTTTCAAATTTGGTCCTCAGGATGACCTCAGGAAACCACACTACTAAATTACCTGCTCTACTTGATGTTACTGTTTAAACTTTTTAAATTAAAAAATGAATGGGCAACTGGCATGCTGCAACCTCCCAGATTTCCCAGATAACTTATTTTCAACAAGGTCTGGGATCCCCCTATAGAAATCAAAGGGATTCTTTGAAGATAAAATGGTGGGTGATTGCAGTTGGTGCTTTGTTTGCTGTCTGCTTTGTGATTGGCCACATTCACCATGGCATGGTAGACATTTCCTGAGAGTGTCTATCTCTTTTAAATTTCCAATGTTTACCCATTGCGACAAAAAGGTTGAAAACCACTGTTCCACTAGATCACTCTCTTCCTGCCTCTATTTGTAGCAGGATTCAGAGTTCTGCTCCTCCTGTGCAGCTGATGCCTTCTGGGGAAAACAAGCAGGGCTCTGATCAAATGAAGGAGTGGGTATGTCCCTCTCAGCTATGCTCTATAAATCTTCCTCACCATGCAGATTTGCTGAAATTAAGCCATCCATCTTCTTAATTCTGACAATTACAGTCCTACCCTGGTTAACCACTATCTTCACCAACATTTTTTCTTGAATTGTTATCAGAAATAAAGGGATATACTGTACAAGATGAATGCTCACTTTATATTTGATGAAAGGCTCACTTTATATTTTAGAAAATGTAAGATTTACGGTTGGAATCTTTCTCCAGGCTTATGTCTAAAATATGAATTTTAACCTGCTTAATGTTTTAATAATAACAAACCTGCTAGAAATTATGACTGCCCTCACCAATCAGAAAAGTAGATCTGAAATAAAATATACAATTTCTGACTGTTATGTCCCGAGCCTTGCAAACGGCTCGGGCGTTTGCAGGCAGTCCCGGGCAGGTGCAAAGCTGCCCGGGACCAGACAGGCTGTCGCCAGCGCCGTGCGCATGCGCGGGTGCTGGCGCGGGAAAAGTAACCCATTTACCCGGGAGTTGCCTATATAAGAGGCTGTGAGGCGTTTGGGCTGAGCTGAAGCCATCTTCCTGTAAGCTGAACGCTGAATAAAAGAACCTGAGAACTCCAGCTGCTTCTCGTGTCTGTTTTCCCGCCAAGGACGCAACACTGGCGACGAGGTGGGATGCCTTGCACTACCTGGAAAGGAAAAAGTGTAAGCTTACCCAAGGAGTCCTGAGCGGCGGAAGAGGAACGGTGTTGACTCAGCAGCTGCCCGCCAATCCAGTGCGCATTCGGGGGTAGGCTGGCTGATAGACCCGTCTCCTGAAGATCCGAAGATGGCGAAAATCGGAAGGCTTGCGGAATTCGACGTCTCACATCCAGAGCGGTGGGAGTCCTACGTATCCAGAATGGAGAACTACTTCAAGGCAAACCAAGTGAGGGAAGATAGCTTGAAGGCTGCCACCCTGCTTTGCGCTTGCGGCCAAGACGCCTTCGAAATCGCAGAAAACCTTGCAGCACCTGTTCCAGTAGAGTCTGTAAGCTACGCAGACCTGAAGAAGCTGCTGAAGGACCACTTCCACCCCAAGGTGTCCGTTATCTCATGGCGCCACACCTTCGAGCAGAGGGATCAACGGTCCGGGGAGTCAGCCAAGGAGTACATCGCCGCGTTACGGAAGGCCGCCAAGCCCTGCGAGTTCAAGGACCTCGAGGAACGACTGAGGGACCGATTCGTGTGCGGGTTGAGGCATCGAGAGCTACAACAGAGACTTTTCGCTAAGGAAGAATTATCCTTCCAAGACGCTTTAAGGGAAGCCACCGCGGAAGAAGCAGCAGGCGGCGCCGTCAAGAACATGCGGCCGATCAGAAGCAGTGCAGAGGGTGCGTCCGTGCACCAAGAAGACGTCCGACGAAACTCCGAGGAGGATCCGGACGAAGAAGTCGACCGTCTACACCCCGCGAAGGGAGAAAATCAGAAGGAAAGCTCTTCAGCTCCGCTCAAGTGCATCGGCTGTGGAGGTCGCCACAGGAGAACCGACTGCAAGTTCCGCTCCGCTACCTGCCGGGCATGCGGCAAACAAGGGCACATTGCAGCTGTGTGTCTGGGCCGACGAAAGGCACAACCTCAAGAAGAACGCCTGAAGGGTACCAGAGTCCCCAGCCAGAATAGGGTAGGTTTTTGCGCTTCGCGTAGAAACATTTGTAGGACAGGCACACACAAGCCCATGAAGAAAAAGCTGTCACTCAACGTGAAGCTACAAGGGGTTCCATTATCTATGGAACTAGACACAGGGTCCGCCCTTTCCATCATTTCATTGCATACATTTAGGAAGATTTGTTCCAGTAGTGGGACTAAGGCCAAGTTAAGGCCTTCTGATATTGTATTAACTGATTTTCAGAACTCAAGAGTGTGTGTTAAGGGGGAGGCCACCCTTAACGTGCAATACAAGAGTTTTGAAGGTCCACTAGACTTGTTAGTAGTAGGGGGTGAAAGAACGAGTCTCATAGGACTCGATTGGTTTGAGGCCCTGGGGATACACGTCACAGGACTCAACAGCTTACAAACACTCGACCTACAGGAAGTCTGCAAGGAATTTGCAGATGTTTTCAGCCCCCAGCTGGGCACATTCAAAGGACCACCTGTGTCCTTAAAGCTAGACCCCACTGTCACTCCCATTAGGATTAAAGCAAGAAGGGTCCCTTTTGCTTTAAAAAGTAAGATTGACACTGAATTAGACAAACTAATCCAACAAGGAATCCTAGAACCTGTTGATTCCAGCCCATGGGAGACCCCCATTGTCACGCCTCTAAAGGCAAATGGGGACATTCGCATTTGTGCTGATTACAAATGCACACTCAATAAGGCATTGCAGCAACATGCCTATCCTGTTCCTGTGGTCAGTCACATCCTGGCCTCTCTCAAGGGGGGGCGTGTTTTTGCAAAGCTTGACCTAGCTCAAGCATATCAACAGCTGCCTGTTGATAATGATGCTGCCATAGCTCAGACTATTGTGACCCACAGGGGAGCCTTTAAGGTAAAAAGGCTGCAGTTTGGAGTGAATGTCGCTCCTGGGATTTTCCAAAGCGTAATGGAAAACACACTACGAGGTATACCAGGGGTCTGCCCCTACTTTGACGATGTCTTGATTGCAGGAGACTCCACACACATTCTAGCTGAAAGGCTTAGGGCTGTCCTGTTAAGATTCAGGAAATCAGGCCTTAAGCTCAGAAAAGACAAATGCAAGATTGGGGTGCCTTCTACTGAATTTCTGGGATTCAAAATTGATGCTGCTGGGATTCATCCTGCTGAATCCAAACTAACTGCTATTTTAGAAGCACCCAGGCCAAAGTCTAAGGCCGAACTTCAGGCCTTCCTAGGCCTCCTGAATTTCTACAATTCTTTTCTTCCACATAAAGCTAGTGTAGCTGAGCCTCTTCACAGGCTACTAGACAAACAAGCTGTGTGGCTGTGGTCACAAGCACATGAGGCTTGCTTTAAAGAAGTCAAGGCCTTGCTCACTTCTAACAGTGTTCTTGCACATTTCAACGAGTCTCTTCCTGTGTGCATCGCTTGTGATGCATCCCCCTACGGGGTTGGAGCTGTCCTGAGTCACCTCAGGTCTGATGGAACTCAGGTTCCTATTGCATACTACTCCAGAACATTGTCTTCTGCCGAGCGCAACTACGCTCAGATAGACAGGGAGGCTCTGGCTGTTGTTGCTGGAATTAAAAAATTCCACGATTTTCTATATGGCAGGCATTTCACGGTCTTCACTGACCATAAGCCTCTGCCAGTAGTAGAAGCTGACCCCGCGCCAGCTGTCAACATTCTATCAATCCAAGCCTTACCCGAGCTTCCTCTTAGTGCCAGGGATGTTACCGCTGAAACAGGTACAGATCACACACTTTCACGTGTCCGCTCCTGGGTCCTGTCCGGGTGGCCTGAGCACTGCCCTAGTCCTGAGTTTCAGAGTTTCTGGTCCAAAAGGAACGAATTGTCCCTTTCTCAGGGTTGTTTGCTTTGGGGAAACAGAGTTGTCATTCCCACCTCAATGAGGGCTAGGGTCTTAGAATCCCTCCACGAGGGTCATCCTGGCATTGTTCGTATGAAGGCTCTTGCACGCAGCCACTTGTGGTGGCCTGCTTTAGATAAAGATATTGAGGCTAAGGTACACGCATGCCACATGTGCCAACGATCTCGCCCAGAGATGCCCCAAGCTCCTGTGCATAAATGGGAGGAAACACAGTCCCCATGGTCTAGGGTGCACATTGACTACGCTGGGCCCTTTCAGGGCCAGTTCTTCTTGGTCCTTGTTGACAGCCATTCAAAATGGCTTGAGGTTGTGCCTGTCTCATCCACCACCACTGCAAAGACTATTCAGGTACTGAGGGGGATTTTTGCTGCACACGGGCTGCCAGATGTCATTGTGTCTGACAACGGCCCTCAATTCACCTCCTCCGAATTCCAAGCTTTCTTACAGGCAAACCTGATTCGTCATGCCACATCTGCGCCTTTTCACCCATCCACCAACGGTATGGCTGAACGCATGGTGCGCATCGCAAAGGACGCCTTGAAGAGACTCACCTACGGGGACTGGCATCACAGGTTGGCTGACTTTCTCCTTTCTTATCGCACCACACCGTCCACTTCTACAGGGAGAAGTCCAGCTGAACTTCGTTGGGGGCGCCAACTTACTACTAGACTTGACCGGTTGCATCCGGACAGACTGCCTTCATCTACCTCACATCCTAGGGCACCTAGACAACTACTTGTGGGTGCCCCGGTTTGGGCTCGCAATTACGGGCCTGGTCATACATGGGTCCCCGCTTCTGTGTCCAGGATCACAGGTCCTCTCTCCTACGAGGTTGCCCTGGACAACGGTCGTGTCCTGCGTCGGCACATCGACCAACTCCGCTCTAGGCGGGACTTTTCTGCTGAAACTCCTGGGTCTTTTCCAGGGGGGGAGGGGGACCCTTTGGAGCAAAGGGAAGGGCAAGAGCTACTGCCCATCGCCACTGAGGGAGCCACAAACGGCTCGTCCCAAGGTTCTGCAATTGCTCCGAAAAGGAAGTCTTGGAGCTTACCCACACAACAGGCACTCACGCCTACTCCAGCCAGGGAGTTACCCCGGGGGCATACTCACTTTCCACACACAGCACACAGCACTCCAGCAACGGAGGATACCCGGGGGCATCCCAACAAATCATTCCCCGCAAGAGAGCTGGCACACAATGCCCAAGGTTGGCCTGACCTTACCCCAAATCCTACAGGGGGTCAAACATACACAGAGCTAGTCGAGGAACCAAGTCCCGACTACAACACCCCTAGCACAAATCAGGGGACACCTGAGTTTTGGGAGAGTACAGAAACCCACACGAGCCCAAACACAGAATGGGGTTCAGGGAATAGACAGCCTCCTGACAGGTCTTGGACTGACCTAGGGGGTTCTACAGAGACGCCCAGCAGTGGCTATCACTTCAAGGGGCCTGAGGGTCTACAGCTAGGTAGGACAACCAGGTCACAAAGCAACAGAAGCCCTGGCCTGACGAGCCCGGTGGGCAAGCAAGCAGGCCAGGCATCGGGGCACAGTCCTTGGAAGACACCAGGGCACAGTAGAGAGAACAGGCTCATGCCTCCCTCCAGTCAGGGGACTTATGCCAGTAACCCAGAGCTAAGAAGGTCACAGAGAGCAAAGAAATCTCCTAAGTACCTAGAAGATTACATAACATTGTTGGCAAGACAGAAGCCAGTAAACAGTGGGAACACTGGGGAGCAAATTGTCGTGTAAAATAAATGTTGTATGTTGATAGTAGTTTTAGCCCGGGGGAAAGGGGTGTTATGTCCCGAGCCTTGCAAACGGCTCGGGCGTTTGCAGGCAGTCCCGGGCAGGTGCAAAGCTGCCCGGGACCAGACAGGCTGTCGCCAGCGCCGTGCGCATGCGCGGGTGCTGGCGCGGGAAAAGTAACCCATTTACCCGGGAGTTGCCTATATAAGAGGCTGTGAGGCGTTTGGGCTGAGCTGAAGCCATCTTCCTGTAAGCTGAACGCTGAATAAAAGAACCTGAGAACTCCAGCTGCTTCTCGTGTCTGTTTTCCCGCCAAGGACGCAACACTGACGTCTGTGAGAAGTTATGGGCAAAGAACATGAAAAACCTGGAGCAGTCACTGGCAGCACTTTTCCACAGTTCGGGAGAAAGAAAATTTGGTGTAATGCTTGTAGGCATTCATACCTGCCCATAAACTGTAGTTAGCAAAGCATCCAAGTGTACCATAATAAAAGACAATACCTGACAAAAGACGTATAGAAGCAGAAAAGTGTTCTGGTGAACAACTATTTCGTGACTTTGAAAAGTCATGGCATTGACCTAATTTTTCTTTCTTTCCCATAGATGCTTCAAAACTGGGCATTTCCCCATTATGAAATCAGCTTGCTAGTTGCACATTCAATAATACATTGTGTTATTTAAGACTGCTTCAGTGGCAGAATTTTTTTTTTTTTCCTGACAGCTCAGGGATAAAATTCTCCTCTCAACTCAAGCTCCCACATTCTCCCTCCTTGCTGTTGTTTTCTATTCAGTCTTCTTTCAATCAGGAATTTTATATTATTATAGGAATCGTGCCAGTTTCAAATATATTGTTAACAATCTCAAAATAATTGCCAGGATTTTATTTCCTATATATGTGTACATATGCCATTTGAAAGTATTGATTAAAATTGCTTTCTTATAACTTGTGCTATCACAACAAAAATCAAAAAGAAAAAGAGGCTGTACTTTACAAGTTCAAAATGGAACCAAGAAAGGTTAAGATTCTGCCCTATGCAGATAAAATCTGCCTGCCTGCCTGCCTGCCTGCCTGCCTGCCTGCCTGCCTGCCTGCCTGCCTATCTATCTATCTATCTATCTATCTATCTATCTATCTATCTATCTATCTATCTATCTATCTATCTATCTGAATTTAATCTGCATAGAGTAGAATCTTAATCTTTCTTGGTTCCATGGTAGATTCTTTGTTACACTGAAATGCAAGTTATCTTCTCCATATTTAAAGTTGCCACAATTATGTGAACAGCAAGTTAGGATTATTAATTATTAATCTAATAATAGATTAATGCCTGAGCATTATTAGTTTCCAAGCAGTTCAAAGAAAGTGTTCTGCTAAATTTCTGAAGATTTGGAGCAGACTGTCCTGTGCTTTAAGTGTTTACATGTCATACTGTATATAACTCAAACCATTGGAAATGTTCAGCTGTATTTCACACACTCATCCAATATGTGATATTTTTGTTAAATTCCCTGATGTATCCCAATGATAGTGTTTATTGTTTTTTTTCCCTGTCAGTCCTAGCAT
The DNA here is from genome assembly GCF_016545835.1 of Crotalus tigris. Taxonomy (NCBI): domain Eukaryota; kingdom Metazoa; phylum Chordata; class Lepidosauria; order Squamata; family Viperidae; genus Crotalus; species Crotalus tigris. Next base: position 3,931,047 of record NW_024100510.1, read on the forward strand.
TAATATTCCAATGAGAATTCCAGTGAACTAATGAGGCATGATTTCCCTTTCCTGAATCTACGATAATGTGCACGCACATGAGAAAAAACACTTTATCGGCTCTTTGCACTTCATAGGGTAGGATTTTTCTGCAGTCTGTTAGAGAAATGTTCCACTATTTCTAGAAATTAGCCTTTATTATTCCAATACACTTACTATAATTTCTGTTTCAGCAAGAATTTGGTAACTTGTTAGGCTCTATATACCATCAGAAACTGTGCAAACATACTTTGTTCAGTGACTGGTTAGAATAAGGATATAGTACAGCAGTAATCCTTATCTCCCTATCTCAACAAGGAATTTATGGAAACAATATACAGTTTGCAGGATGTTTTATTCTTATAAAGAGCTCCGTAACAGTCAACAACTCTATCCACAACAGTGCCCTCTTTTTTCTTAGTAGGTAGGGAAAGATCTTTGTTAAATAATAATAACATGAACCAATTTTCTTCCTGTTAAAATTCTATTTAACACAATCTGCACTTCTATTATCCAATTTGTTAGAACAAGAAGTAGACAAAGATAAGAATATGCTATAAAGTTTTATGCCTACCAGAATTGGTATAATATATATTTATTTGCAGCTAATAAAACAGACATTATTACCCAGCAATAGCAATAGTGTAAATCACTTTTTTGGCCTAAGCTACTGTGTTTTATCTTTGTCTGGTTCGTTCTAATTTTTCCATGTACACATTAGACAGGAAGAAATCTGGATTTCCTGCAGAGTACACTAACAATATAAATTCTCTCACAGTGAATTCCAGCTTTCTATGGTTCTTAATTGCACAGATCATATGATTTTAGCACACATAATAAATATGGTTTTAATAGGTTTATTTTAAGGTTCAGACTTTGTGTATGGTGTATGGGGAAGATTTTTTTCTATTTCTGTTTCTATATTCCAGCAAAAGGGAAAATATTCCAAAAAAAAATATTTCTTTCCTTTTGTTTAACTTTTATTCCATTTGGAATCTAGGGCAGTGATGGTGAACCTTTTCGAGACCGAGTGCCCAATCCACAACCCAAAATCCATTTATTTATCGCAAAGTGCCAGGGCTGCATCAGCATTGTGGTGCCCTCGGGGGGGGGGGCAGGGAAGTGCCTCTGACTGCTGCCTCTGGCACACAAAAACCAGGGGTGCAAAAATGGCCGCTGCAGCACTGTGAGGTGCAGATACAAGGCACTGCATCACGCAAGAACGGGGTAGGGTTAGTGACTATCACACAGGCACTAGCCCCATTTCATTTGCAGTGTAAAATGCTTCCCCTTCCCTTTTCTTCCAGTCCAACAATGATTGGTGACCTCTGCTCTACCACCTCTATTCGAGCTTGCTAGTTGGCCTTCTTTGACCTTCGCCTTCTTTGTGCTGGGTGGGGCTCCTGCTCTGGGTGGCAGCGGCCTGATGGACCTGCTGCTGGCGGTGGTGCACGTGCCAACAGAGAGGGCTCTGAGTGCTACCTCTGGCATGCGTGCCATAGGTTCACCACCACTGATCTAGGGGAACTTAAAAGAGCTTAGGTCTGCCCTAGTTCTAGTCAAAGATTTTTCTGCAGGTAATTATCAATGACAAGCTCTATCTTCTTTTCTAAAAGTGAACTAGCTTAACCACCATTACTTATAAACTATGCCTTATGCAATCCCAGGGTTTGGTCCATAAACAAATGCCTAAATCCCAGAACAGAGCTCTTAGGAAGAACTTCCTTTGTTCTGGAGTAAAAAATATTAAATAATAAGTTTAAAATGAGAGTATAAGATTACTTCAAATTCCACTAATGTTTTAAAATAAAGGAAATTGGGAATATAAGATCAAGAAATTTCCAATCTGTAAAGATTTATTTCCATGGGTAAAGGAGACAACTGAGAAAATGTGCATGACCACATCACGCAAATGTGGTGACATTTATGAAGACATAAATATGTAATGGAGACATTTGTGCCATTACATCATTGTATGTTTCATCATTTTGATACTAGCATGGCTTGGTGGATGCCACAATTTTAGTCAATCTTGTGGCTAGGATGACTTTACAAGTGAGGTACATAGCACCACAATTTGCATTGGTCTTTCAAATCAACCCTGCTGGAGAGGATGTGTTTCAATAGATGTTCCTCCAATCACTTGATGGAGAGGCTACTGATGAAATTATGCCTAATGCATCTGTACAAGGGCTAGTGTTTCTGCCAAATTCCTCCTATTATGATAATTTTCTAAAACCAAAGCAAGAACATCTGAAAATCTGATAATCTGAAACACTAGGTCAGCCTAACCATTAATATAAAACTAGGATTGGAGATGCCTTGGTTTAAATTCCCATTTCCCATGATCATATGCCCCTATAACAGTGTTTCTCAATCTTGACAATTTTAAGGCATGTGGACTTCAACTCCCAGAATTCCACAGCCAGCATTCTGGGAGTTGAAGTCCACATGCCTTAAAATTGTCAAGGTTGAGAAACACTGCCCTAGAAGAAGCAGACATTACCAAACATGTAATATGTATTCTATTCCCAGAGCCACTTCTCTGGGAAGAAACGTCCAAGAGTAATGTCTGTTCTAGGCAGTCTCAAGCAAAATTGGCTTTTCTTCCCAGGTGCCATAGGAAATACTTGCTAGGTTGAAGAGAGCTCAGTACCATTCCTGGCTTGTTATACTTAATTGCTTTTTTTGTTGAAAGAGGAAAGATAGAAGAAATTATGTGAGCACACATAATACAAATGGAAAATTACCTACTCTATCATATATAATTTTTATTAAGATTTTTTATTATAATAGTAAAAATTTAACACAAATAGAGAAAAGGAGTAAAACATGCAAATAGAAAGAAATTAAAAAAGAGAAGAGAAAAATAAGAATATGATAAATAAAAAGAAAAGAAATAACTTCCAACCTTCACCACAAAAAGCATAAAGAAGTTTAGTAATTCTTCATCCCCTCTAAGGTTACAAACATCTTTTTTCCTCATATCCCATTTCTTATCTATAAACAAGTAAACAATCCTTGGCAGAAAGTTCAAAAAGGGTTGCCAGAAATAACAACATATTTTAGCTTTGATCAAATAAACCAACTTTATATTATTTCCTTTTACTTCTAACACTCTTAATCTTTAGTTCATTCAAATCTAGTAGGATATGATTCCTCTTCATTTCTTCCTTGTCCCATTGCATTGTTCTTCAATGTTTTAACAAGCCTCTTTTGTTAATCCAGTAGGAAAACATTATCCAAGTCATCTTTTTGGTCTCCCCAGAAGATAGTAATGATAACAGCAACTGCCAATCAGTTACACCAAGGTAAGATGGTCCCAGAATGTTTTGGGGACAGGATGTTTGAAATTTCAGTCTTCACTCTAAAGGCCCAGCTGTACTACTAAATCATTAGTAGCATTAAATCACATCTATGTGTTTCTTTTACTGTACTATAGACAGCTATTATTCTTGCCTCTCTCTTAAGCCGGATGCTCGTGTGGAGAAGATCAAGAAAGTAAGAACTTGATAGATTTCAATAAAGTATCTATGCCAACCTGGAATAACTTCAGAATCTTGGACATTATAAGACAAATTTCTAACTTCATTTAGGCAGTTAATTAAGGTAAAATCTATGAATGATTTGAAATGCTTTTTTCCAGGACTCTTGCCACTTACATTGAGAAGTTGCCATTGATGAGATGTTATCTATCTTAACTGTTTAAGTTTCCTTTCCTTTCTCAGCCTCCTCACAATCTCTTACAAAATGTATATGTCAACTCTACAACAAACCTGGCTGCAGCCATCTTTGTCATTCTAGGTTGCCACAAGAGGGGGAGGTGGAATGAGGTATTTTTGCTAGTCTAAATATGAATAGATCCCATGGAAACGAGGGTCATTCCCACACTGTAGTAGGGAAGGAAGGATGTCCTGCCAGAAAGCCTGCCAAGCAGTTCTATTGAAGAATATGATTTATGGCTAAATAGGAGGGTGGGAGCTATTACACTGAGTTACTCTGAACCTTTGGGAGGGATTTTAGATTTGGTTTCACTTTTCACCATGCCAACATCATGGATTCAATAAACATATTCTTTGAAGAAATCTTGTGCCTTGAAATTCTGATTTATTTGGTTCCATCAGTTGGAACCGTGACATTAAATCAAATCTAATATTCAGCAAGCTTGGAAGGATTGGAGAGACTTTAAGATTTCACCTGATATTTGCTTATACTTTCCTCTGGTTCATTAAAGCCAGAAATAAATGATGACAGAATTCTTTCTCAAGTGCATTTAGCTTTTTCCTGTAGAGTCCAATGCTGTCACATCCTGATGCCGATGGTTTTAATTAAGGCCAAATGTTCAACTAAACTAATCATAATCCATCCTGATACTGCTTGATGGATTGAGCAACAGGGTCAAATCTGCAATTATGGAGGGAAAAAGAGTTTTTGAATATATTAGAGATGTTTGGCAACAGTTTTAGGAGGATTAATAGAAAGCTATGTTAATGTCTTTCCAAGCAAGCTAATTTTTGTGTTTCAGAAATTGCTGAATTGTGTGTAGTAATATGTTGTATTTTCTGATAAAACTTTGCAAGCAACATTTCTGTTCCATGATGAAAAATGATGGGCTCAATATTTTTCTCATGATTGTCAGGAGACTTGTTTGTAAATGGTACAGTATATGCTGGAGATATATTCTCTGGGACACATTTTTAAGAGAATTTCTAATGTTTTATAGAAGAAACTTGAAATCTTCTTGCAGCAAACAAAGGCAAGCAGATTCCTCTGGGGGAGAAACCTGTGTTGGGGATTTCTGAATAGATGACTTTCTACCTGTCTTAAAGATCAAATTATCTGAAGTGCCCTCCCCCCTCCAAACTTCAAAGCAATAATTTGCTCATGCAAATGGGCATAAAAGCTAATGGCCTGATATAAGAAGAATGTTCAGCCTGTTTTTTCTTTCAAGCATGATATTGCTTTTCACGTTTTGGACATACCAGAGCATAGCAAATCTGTACACGGTGCTTTATTGCAACACACAACTTCCCCAACAATAGATAATTGCTCTCCACCTTTCTAGGAATTGCAGAGTGGTGTTAATATGTCTTCAATACTAAGCCCTTTAACATTTAGTTCAGGCAAAAGCCTATTAGTCTCTAAAATGGCGTACAATCTTTGCTTCCTTCTAATGTTCTTACACAAGTTGGAATGAAGTGTGGTTTCAGTGTGGCTTTCCTCTTCTAGTTGCTACTGAACTTCTGGAAAACTCCAAGGAAGACTTCCACCAGGATATACTGCTTACCATAAGTTGTGGTCCTCCTGGCAGTTGACTTGCTTGCTTGAAATAGCTGCCAGTCTCCAAATGTCATCTCCCTTCCCCATCTGCATGCTCTTTGCTGTCTCCTTTCCTCCTACACCCTTCTCCTCTCTGCCTTAGGTTTGCTTTTGTAAACTAAGAGCCTGGGTTGGGGTGAAGCTGCCTCTGGATTTCAGCACAGTGCTTGAAAATGTTACAGGCAATTAGAATATTGGCTTGCTTGTTTATGAGTAAAGAAATGAGTGGGTAAGTGAATGAGTGAGTGAGTAAGTGAATGAAGGTAGGAGTGTTTCTGCCTGGCTGCAGCTACCCTTCCCAAGCACAACCAGTAACCCCCAACTTCATTTCCCAACAGTTAACGAAAAAGCCCACTTGAATATGTGGATTCAGAGTATCATTAATGGCTTAGAGTGTTACAACCAGTTGGTCTTGTTTTCATTATCTTCCTTTCCCTGGGGTGACCTGCATTCATCAGATAAAAGTATACGTTTGCTATAACAAAGGCACCCTTCTTCAGTTGTGTCCCATTGGACTCACGGGAAGGACAGCTCAGCCTCCAGCCCTTTCATTTTCATTGGTTATTGGCATCCTTAATTTTTCATCTCCCCCCCCCCCTCTCTCTCTCTCTCTCTCTCTCTCTCTCTCTCTCTATATATTATATATATAATATATATATATATATATATATATATATTTGTTTTCTGAGGTTTTCGCGGGTATTTGTATGTAGGTCTTTGGTTGTTCGGGTTTTCTCCCGCGTAAAATTGGAAGTGTCTTGGCGACGTTTCGACGAAGTCCCATTCGTCATCTTCAGGCTGGTGTTTTCAGCTTCGTGCTTCGAGCAGCAATGTGTGGTCTTAGCTGTTTCTTCCTTTTAACTGCCAGTGGGGGTATGAACTGATTGGGTGGGAGCTTGGCTGTGTTCTGATTGGGTGGAGGTGTGTTCTGAATGGTTAGGGGCTTGGCTGTGCTCTGATTGGCTGGGGGAGTGTTCTGTTTGGTTGTGCTCAGGTTAGTCTGAGTTGCAGAGGGGTTTATTTTGGGCTGCTATAAAAACCAGCTGAGATGATGATGGGACTTCGTCGAAACGTCACCAACACTTCCAATTTTACGCGGGGAAAACTGAATAACCAAAGACATATATATATATATGTATATGTATATATATATATATATATATATATTATATATATCGCGATTAAAAAGGTTAAAAATATGAATATATAATATATATATATATATATATATATAATATATATATATAGAGAGAGAGAGAGAGAGAGAGAGCAGGATAAATATAAAAACAACTGTTTAATAAACTAACAACTGTTTGATAAACTTAGCTTTTGTTGACTAACTGCTGACATCGTCAGACTGGAATGCCGGAGGTTATATATAAGAGAGAGAGAAATAAAGCTATATCTACATTGACCTGCCTTATACATCTATTGGATTTGGGACAAAATATTGGGTCCTATGTATTTATAAATGAGGGCAAGAAGGAGGAAGGATTTTCCATTTTGCATGAACCAGAAGGAAAAAAATGCAAAATTTTTTTGGAGGTGGAGGTCACAGCAGGTGGAGGTCACAGCATACTAGCAAGGAAGGAAATTGTGGTTCTCATAAGTGGCAGCCAGCCAGAGGAAAGAGTTGAAGCTGCCAGAAAAGCCAAAAAAGAAGTCAGGTATGAGCTGAAAAAACAGAAATCATTTTTTTTTTTTTAGGAGAAGGGGATGTGATATTTTACAGAGAGTTACAGGATGTGCATTTTGCATATTTAATCCCATTCATTCAGTGAGGAGCAGAATCTCTTTAAAAATCTTCAAATGGTCCAAGGCAGCCTCATCAGAATTCTCTTTTCTCCGTATGTGTTGTCTTCCGTTTCCTTGGTATCCAACAGACCACAGAACTCTTGAACTGGAGGTGGTAGATCTGCACCACCATGCCTGTTTATAAGGTTTAGGCACATGCTTTTTGCTGCTGAGCAAGACTTTTTAATGATGAAGGCAATGATGAAAAGATGAAAAGAAAGAAAACCCAGAGTCCTCTGTTTTCAGGAGATTATGACTGGTAAGTTACCTTGGGAAACATTCTCGGGGAATTACAAAAACAAAAGGAGAGACGAATGTGCTTCTAAGGGACCAGGAATGGAATCCCAATTGATTAAAATCACAATTTACTTAAATCTGCTTGTATATCTGCTTGTATTATATCTGCTTGAATTCAACACTTTGTTTTACTGGAAGAGGTGTATTTCTTGCAGATAAGAAATGGCTGGGCACCCAGTGGCCCAGCCATTCATGGTCTGAATGCTGTAAGTGTGCTTAACAGGAGCTTCAGAAGGATGTACCCTGCAAACCTCAGCAGTGTGTTCAATAAATCTATTGGATGAGATGGATTTAGACTTAATCCAGTGGCTCAAGTCACAGGAACATGAATTCCAGAAAAAAATTCCAGAAATGATTTTTCTTGCCCTCATATTCTGTCTTTCTAGGAAAATATAACTGAAGTGTTTTTTCTTAATTTACCTAATAATAACAAAACAAAATGTTTACCGAATAGATTGCAGATCAACCCTAGCAAGACTGAGTTGCTATACAGCCTTCTAGATCCAGTGAGCCTCCATTTTTGGTTCTGGATAGGGTTGTGCCACCTCAAACAGAACTGATGCACAATGTAGGGGATCTCCTGGACTCATGATTCCTTTAAAGATGGCATTGAAATCAACAGGTGAATTGGAGCCTGTGAGATGTTTTATTTTATTGTTTGTAAGATCACTGGCCCTTATTTGAACTTGAGATATCATATCAATCTAATCAAATAACCCAAGTGGAGGCTTCTTAGACAGCTCTTTATTTGATCAAATAAGATGGCTGGGTGGCAGACAATCTGGAATGCTGGCAGAATTACATCCAGAAGTGCCACACCTTAGAAAGTTGGTAGCGTTGCATTATAAACTTTATTAGCCAATGAAAATCAGACAACAGAGCCATTACATCATAAGGAAGACATCAATCATTCTTGTACACTCCCTTATTCCCTACTTCAGTACATCCCATCCATGTACATGATTCTCATGCTTGCATAAGATTTCCCTGGTGCAAAAGCTGATTACAGAAGGCAAAAAAGTAACAGACTAAACAATTTCCCTTTCTTCCAATTACATACAGAACCCTTCATGTTGATTGTGTTTGCCTTCATCTGCTCTTATAGGCTTTAATCCTAATGTATGTTGATCTTTATTTTTGTATTGTGTTTTTAATTAGACACCCAGAGTTGTTACTAACTAACTAACTAACTAACTAACTAACTAACTAACTAACTAACTAACTAACTAACTAACTACAGCTGAGAAGTGGTTCTTCAGCCTCTTCCGCCAGCCTTCAGGACAATCCACAACCTCTGAAGCTGGACTGTTCTCTACTGTCAAGACATTACTATTAGGAATTATAATAACTTCTAAGTTTCAGTGGTCTTAGATGAAGATGCAGTTCTCTGGTTACTTGGTTTACATTAAGTAAACTAATCTCATTGGCAAATGAGCTTCTTGTTCTGCAGCAGTTTCCACTTTTTGGTTGACTGTCAGAAAAGGAAGAGTTATCTCCTATATGGATTTTGGAGAAAACCTCATAAATATAATAAAAACAATTTATCATAGACAAACAGATAAAGTAATAGTAAATGGAGATTTCACAGAGAACTTCAATATTAAAAAAGGCATACTTTTTTATTTCAAACAATACTTATAAAAATTGAGATTTTTTTTAATGAATACTGAAGGGAAATTACAAACTAAACAAGAACTGGAAGAACACGACATTGAGCTATCATGGTGGCCACACTTGCAAATGCAAATGAGATATGAGAAAGATGCCAAAATATCTGGTTTTTTATAAAGATCAGACAGTATTTCACCAGATACTACTGTCATCAGATGAAAAATTGATTAAGAAACTGTATAGTTTTTTGTTAAATTTAAAGATGGAAAATGAACAAGTTAAAGAAAGAATGATAACATGAGCAAAATATTTTGGGCACAGTTTAGAGTTAGAAAAATGGCAAAACCTGTGGGAAAGAAACAATAAAATAACAAGGGCAGCTACCCATAAAAATTATATAAAATGTTTTATATATGGTATCTGCCACCTGCAAGATTAGCAAAAATCTTTAAAAACATGTTTAGCGATCGTTGGAAATGTAGGCAAAACCGGGCATTTATTACCACCTTTGGTGGACATTCCTTAAAGCAGGAGTGTCAAACTCAATTTCACTGAGGGCCACATCAGGGTTGTGGTTGACTTTGAGGGGCCGGGTGGGCATGGTTCGGGTAGGCGTGGCCAGCTCAGCATTGCTTGTGTTGGGGGGCACCTGTGTGGTCCGGGCGGGGCTAGGGGATCCACTGTCTCCAGTGGAGAAAGGCAAGACTAGGGCGAGCTCCAAACTCTTGCCCACCAGGGGAGCCTCGCTATCCTTCTCAGGCCATACAGAGGACCCCAGATGGCAGCGCAGGCTGCCCGGAGCCATGGGCAGTGTAGGGCAAGTGCCCAGCCTGGTCCTCAAGCTCCCAGGGCACTGGGACCCCACAACCCAGCCCAGCCCAGCCCAGCCCAGCCCAGCCCTGCTGTCCCAAGGAGGTGCCCTGCTGTGCTTACCTCCTCCTCGAAGCTGCTGCCTCTCCTTGGCCAGGTTGCTCATGATGTGTGCGGGAGGGCAAAGTATGTGGGTTAGAGGGAGGCCCACTCCCACTCCATGTGAGGAAACCTGGCTTTGTAACTAAAGCATCTTCACCAATAGGATGGGAGACCACCAGGAGAAATCATGAGGAGGAGACATGGGGATGGCAAAAGGACAGCAAGGCTGTTGGTGTCCAAGTGCGCAGGTTCTGGGAAAGGTGAGCTGAGAGCCATGGAGCAGGAGGAAACGATAGGGAAGTGATCAAAATGGGAAACCTCTGCCTGGAGCCTCTAGCTGCTTAAAAAGAATGTGCGGAGCAGTGGCTTCCCTTCCCTCCATTGCCTCCATGCCAGGATTAACTCTACACCTGCTAAAAGGGCAGTTTTGCTTCTGACCCCCCCCCATGCCAGAAACTGCATGCCACCGCCGTTCACCTGCCATGTCCCCCTGACAGCCCTTGCAATCTCCTATCACACGCTGGAAGGCAGAAGCCCCGTGACCTAAAGGTCCCATTCTGTCTCCTCCATGCTCAGGAAGGGGTGAGGGGAGGGGAGAGATTGGCAGCATTACTGGTGGCCATGCCACCACCGGCCGTGGCTTTCCCACTCAGGGGCGGGGCAATCCCAGTGAAAGGGAAGTCTTGCAGGCTGTGAGACCAGGCCAGCGAGTGGGGCATGGAGGCACTAGTGCAGAGGAAGATGAGTGGCAAGAAGTGTCGCCAAAAAGAGCAGAGTCTGTGTGTGCACCTGCTACAAGCTCACCCGTCAGTCATGCTCTCCATGCCTCAGATCATCTGTAGAGCGCTGTGGTGAGCATGGCTGCTGTGGGCAAGGCAGGCATGCACACAGACTCCACGGTTTTCAGCGGTGCTTTGGTGCCTAGCCCAGCAAAGTAGAGCCGGGCGTGGCAAGATGAGGCCCGGCAAAGCAGAGCCAGATGAGGAGAGGCCCAGTAAAGTGGGCATGGCCGGGTGTGACAGGCGAGGCTGGGAGGGGGGAAATGAGGCCAGGAGGGCTGGGGCGGGGTGAGGCAAATGAGCTGCAGCTGCTCCTGCGCACCACCAGCCTCTGAGCACTCATTTCCTGTGCATGCGCTGGGAGGGTGCCCAGTTGGGTTGGTGTGGGCCAGGGCTGGGGCAGCGGGGGCCGGTCCCTTGCCATTTCTGGAACAGCTCCAAGGACCAAATTTGGGCCCTTGGCAGGCTGGATTCGGCCCGCAGGCCTTGTGTTTGACATGTCTGCCCTAAAGCAAAAAAAAAAAAAAATGTTCAAAAATACATATGTAGTTAAAGAAAATGTTAAGACAACATGTAGATTTTAAGCTGGAACTATTTCTTTTAGGTATAATCTCAGAAAACTATGATAAAGAATGTGTATATTTAATATTACAAGTGCTAACAACAGCGAGAATTACATTTCAACAGTATTGGAAAAATGAAGAAACACCAAATGAAGAAGACATAATTAAGAACATTCTGGACTGTGCAGAAATGGATAGACTTACATTGAAAATGAAAGGGAAAGAAGATACAGAATACTTTCAAACATGGGCCAATTTTTACAAATAGCTAGAAAAATGGAGTGGGGAGTAGGAATGGAAGTTGTATTATTATTAATGTTAAATATGTGTACCCAGACAATATGTTGTTTACTAAGCACTAAAGAGCTGTAATTATAAAAAGTCAATAAAATATTTAAAAAAAGTCTTTTTGACCTTCTTGTATCCTAAGAACCTCTGCTGAAAGAGCAGGAGAAAATATCAAAAATGATTTTATATAAGCATAGCAGACTTAAGCATAACCACCATTACCATCAAACATGTAGAAAGAGGCTGAATCTAGAAGTATCTTCATGCTCCATGTGCCTGTTTTACACTGGTTATAATCCTATTTTAAATAGGCTTTAGGCCTACTCCTGGAAAATAAATCACTCCAGCCAGAAATAATTCAACATTTAACCTTCGTTTTATTCATCATCACCTGCTTTCAAACAACTCTTGTTGCTCCTAATCTGTTGCTTTTCCAAAATTAGACAATGGAAATGAGGCCTATTGAACTGGATATCAGCTGCATAGTGAGGACACCAGACTCACACCTTCTGAGGGTCTCATGTCGTATAGAAGCTAAACAATATGGGTGACACAACACCACTTTCTGAGACTATCCTGCAATTATAGGAACAGTTATAGAATGGAGTTGCCTATCTTTACAAGATGACATAGAAACATCCCAGAGTTAATGAAATTCAGAGTCCATGAGAGATCATAGGTGGTGACATCTCTTGTGGTGGTGTCTCAGGAGGGAGAGGCTGCATGCCAGGGAGCAAAGAGGCTGCTGAACTTGGAAAGATTGGTAGGCAGGAGGACGGCAAAGACAGCTCCTCCCTAGCAGTTCACAGAATATATCCAGATAGTTGCTTTAGTCTGGCAAGATTTCTGTCTGTAGGTGAATCACAATAAATAACTACTTGGAAGTAACTCCATGTATTGTTCTTGGTTCTTGGGCCTGACATTTCCCATCATAGATAATGTAGTAAGTAACTAAGAATTACATTAAAAAGTGTGAACTTTTAAATCAGTGGTTCTCAACCTTTTTAATGCCGCGACTCCCAACCGATCGTAAGTCGAGGACTACTCAACCAGTCTTAAGTCGAGGACTACTCAACTGGTGCAGCACTGTTTGCAGAATGGGACTTTTGGCGGGCTCAGCAGGGCAGAGACAGCCTGGACAATTCCTATTGGCTTTTGAAAGCCAATAGAATTAGACTCTATTCAAGAGAGTCTATTCTATTGGCTTTCAAAAGCCAATAGAATAAAAGGGAGTAGCACAGCTAAGGAAAAGGGGAAAAAAAATGGCGGACTGCATTGTTTGGCAACCCCTGTGAAATGGTCGTTCGACCCCAAATGGGGTCCCGACCCACAGGTTGAGAACCACTGTTTTAAATCCACAATCAGTTTTGGTAGTAAGAAAACCACACCTGGTTAAAGAAGCATGGTCTGTAAAGGTATTCTGTAATAGGTAATTTATATTCCATGACAGAGTTGTTATTTCTGTTTTAATTAATTGGCCATATCTCCAGGTATCCTCAGCATATTTAAATAGAGTTAATTACCCTCTTTTGTTCATTACCTTTCAGAGCCAAGCAAATCCTCCACAAAATCCACAGTAGACGCCACATTGCCATCCTTCCAGCAAAATAACAATCAAGAATATTTAAAGACACCAAGTCAGACCTCCAAAGAACTTCATCTTTCTGCGTATGTGCCAAATGGTCACATATTTATTTAGCATTAATTTGTTTTTGTAATTAATAAGATCAATTTTGTTTTTATCAGGCCTGGCCCTCCTTTGAAATCAAACTCTACTTTATCAGCCTTTCCTGACCCTTCTGGTAATCTTCTGCAAAAACAGTATTTGGCAGATGAAGCATGCCAGATAGATACATTCAAACAACAGGACTCCTCACCAAGTAAGTAAAACTGCAGGAACACTCTAAAACAGTGGTTCTCAACCTTTCTAATGCCGCGACCCCATAATACAGTTCCCCATGTTGTGGTGACCCCCAACCACTTATACATCACCGGGTGCCAGGGGCATGGCCAAAGAAAAGGGGGAAAAAATGGCGGACAGCCTTGTTTGGTGACCCCCGTGAAATGGTCATTCGACCCCAAATGGGGTCCCGACCCACAGGTTGAGAACCACTGCTCTAAAAGAAATAGTGTGTGATTATTTTCGTAGTACTGTATAGGATGTTATTTATTATACATATGTTTGAGTCTGATATTTTTCTAGTTATATATATTAATAGCAGATGCAAATGCAAATGGTGATTTTGTTATTTTGTAGCCAGAATAACTATTGAGAAATTGGATAGTGATAATAACATGCTTTGCAGAAATTTATAGAAATTTACAGAAGGGAAGGATTCAGGGGGAAACTGCCCAAATTTGAATTATTTGCATATATAACTGTAAAAATAAATATCTGCAAGTTTACAGATCTCTCCTACTTTTCATTCAGTCACTTCTGTTTATGTGTTAAAAGTTTTCATAACCTTCTCTTGTATATGAAAAAGGGTATATTTATTATTTGGCACTTGGTTGGAAACATTTAGTTCTCCCAATGCAAACCTGCTCTCCAGCCAATACAGTTGAAATAGAAATAGTCTGTTGGTTAAAAAAAAAAAAAAAAACCACTGGAGGGGCTCCTCCAGTTAGAATACTTTACATAATATGTCTGTGACTTTTCCCTTCAATGTTCTCAGCTCCTGCCCTCCCACACTAACCTCAGCCGATTTCCTTTTGAGGGATTTTATGAGCTCACTGAGAGCCAAGCTTGTAAGCTGGCTGAGAGGCAGAAGGGCTCTTTGATATTAGCTTATGGTTTTCAAGAACGGTGCTCTCAGAGTAAAAGGGAAGTGACATTTTGCCTGGCCACAGTATTCTGTCTCAAAAAAACTGTCTAATTAATCCCCAAGGTAGAGATTTATGCTCCAAGGGAGGGTGGATAAGGGTCAGAGGCTAATACAGAAGTGTTCCTTTGCCAGCAGAGAGGAAGGCCTGTGCACAGGATGGCTCCAATACGCCCTGTCGGTAGGAGGATCAAAATAGGAAACATAATGCCATGCATCTGAGATTCAGACTAACACTTTTGCTCTTCAGAGCCAAAGAAATAAAAAAAAACCCCTATAACTACACAGCTGAAAAAAACATGAATGACTGCCATATTCTTTCAAATGCCTGGGCCATTTGGGTCAATGTATATTTACTGGGGCCTCATGTGGGAGACCCTCCTGAAGACACACTAACAGAAGGTTTCTTTAGGCAAAGCATGAGCTGATTAGTTGTGCTCCATCTCTCTCCCATGTCAGCTGTTAGGGCAGGGGTATCAAACTCAATTTCATTGAGGGCTGCATCAGGGCAGTGGGTGTGGCCAGGGTGGGTTGGCCTAATGGGTAGGCGTGGATGGAGTGGGTGTGGCTTACTGGGTGGCATGGCCAGCTCTAAATCGTTCGCGTCAAGGGTGCCTGTGGGGGCCTGGGTAGGAGTGGGACAGATTTGAGGGTCTCTGGCAGAAGGGGGTGGGACTGGGGCAAGCACCAAGGCATGGTCCATTTCTTTATTCCTCATAAAGGGTGATACTTCCCCAGCATGCACCCAGGGGGCGGGGCCGATGCTGTTCCTCGCTGTTTCTAGATGGACTTGTGGAGCTAAGACTGAATGCGTTTCAGCATAGATAGCCACCACAAAATTGTACATTGGCTCCTGGTCGGCCTGAGCCAGGGCCAAGGCAGCGGGGGCCATTCCCTCATTGTTTCCAGATGGCTTCACGGGCCACATGAAACCACTTCACAGGCCGCATTCGTGTTTGACATGTCTGTGTTAGGGCAATATTCTTTAAACGTTTTGCTCAAAATTATGGAAGTTTGTTTGTATGGGTTATATTTGTCAATATTTGCCATATTAAAAATTCATTCTTGAACATTTATTGAATCATGTAAACAATTTTAAATCATTAGATATTAACATAAAATATTTTATTGAAAACATCCTATATTTTAACAAATAAAAAAGTACAGTGAGAAGAGTAACACTGTTTTAAATTTTTGAAAATATCTTCAATATTTACCCAATAATTTTGGTTTTACAGACCCCCTAAGACCACACATTAAGAAACACGTTAGAGCTATGCAGTGCTCTCAGTTATGCAGAGACCCAAATGTAGCCTCTCCTGCAGCTATTGAAACCAGTTGCATTATTTCCCAAGAACACCCGACAGGTAGCTGTGCAATTTCAAGAAAAGATGTAGATGAGATTATTTGCAGACTGAGATTGGGTTCATTCTCCTATCTTGTCCAAAGTACCTTTCTTGGATAATATCTAAAGCACTGCACAACCTTGATATCCATGTGTCCATCTGGTATGCTGTAAACAAAACTGTGAACAGAAATCCTATGATTAAAACTTGGGATTTCTCTGTGCATTTTTTCTGTGTGGTTTAAAAAAATAAATGTTTCAAAAATATTGACTATATTACTTGATAGCATGAAAATAGACAGGGGGGGGAGTTAATTGTATGATTTCTCTCATGCTTTTATTGTCTTTTTTTTCAGGAAAAAATGAAAACTCAGTTGAAGAATGGACATTTTACCCAAGCTTTGGTAATCACACTTACCATACAGGGAAACGATGTTTGTTTTATGGTATCCACCTCCGACATAAGGCTACAGCTTCTGAGAGGACACTGGAAAAATCTATAGGAAGGAAGAAATATGGTATATCTCAGAAACCTTCTATTTTTTATTATATAATCCTAATAGTTTAAAGTATGATTGTCATTCCAAGCATTAGAATTAAGTTTTCAAATATCCATATATCATTTTCCCATGGTGAAGAATGATTGGTAGGATACAAGACATGGAATATTGAGAACCACTGATGTATTGTATGCAAACCTTTCGACTTGTCAGAACCCATTTTTCTCTGGGGGGGGGAATCCATCTCACCTCTTTCCTAATTCTTTCTTTCTGAGGGTTCTGCCATTCTCCTGAGGAGGAGGGGGAAGGCTCTGTGGTATGTCATTCTGCTTTGCTACAATGTATCCTTTCTGCTGTTCCTGCATGCTGACTCTTTGAACTGTCTCTCCCTTGATGTTACCTTGGGGTGAGAAAGGAATGTGCCTCTGACTATCTGCTTATCTCTCGCTGCAGAAAGGAAGGTGAGAAGACCCAACAACATCTTCACAAGCATGGGAAAAGACCGTGTTTTCAGCTCCTTTCCCACAGCGAACTTAACACCTGGGGATTGGCCCATTCAAACTGACCAGATGAACTATTGGGGTGGGGTTATGCTTGGGATTCTTTTAACCTATTGATCTGAGTGGGAAACCCTCAGATCCTGCTTATCATGCCTGCTATCAGCTTCTCCTAATAAAAGTTCTTTTTGGAAAGAGACTGTTCCAAGAGTCCTGCTTTCTTAGGATGAGGTTTTGAAGTGGGCCCTGACAGGACTAATAAGTTTGAATTCTTTTTTTGCAAATAAGCATTAAAAAACTATGAGGCTAAAGAACTTCATTCTGAATTATTGATGACATATTATATTTCAAAAAGATCTTTAGCCAAAAGAAGAAATATATTTTCAATTAAATTCATGTGTTATAATATACACATATATACTTGTAGAAGAACAGCTTGCTAAATACAAACAACCAAATTGCTCAAATGTCAGAAAATATGCTTGCAACAAAATAGCCTTTTGTAAAATTTCTACTTTTATTTTTAATATCAGTGGATGAAACTTCCTCCCGAAATGGCATTCCGATGAGGATGCTCGGTGACCACCCATTTGCTTCTCCTGAACAAAGTACAGACTTCTACAAAAAGGGATCAACAATATCTCCAGTTAATTTTGGGAGGCAAGTTCTTATCTGATAATTTCTTTTTAAAAACTAAGTCACTACACTTCCTTTGCTTATGCAAAATCATTGAGGCAAGATTATATGGAAAGATGGAAAATCGTGGGAAAGGGCTACCTACGTTTCTGATTTCCCCATCATTGCCTGCTTCTATTGCTGTGGCTGGAGCCAAAAACAGGGAAAAAGGAAGGGAAGGAGTGAAGAGCAGGTCTCTGCAAGGAGAAAGGATCAGATAAATAAGCAGGCCCATAAAAATGGAAGTGACATAGGACTCTTCCAATCAATCCAATGAAAAAAATTGTTCTGACTATTTGTAGTTCTGTTATTTTTCTATGAAATATATTCATAGCTGACATTAATGTACTCAAAGGGTGTCTTCTACTGACGTGGAGCATATCTTTGATATTATTGGAGGTTCTCTGTGAACATGTGAATGTTCCCAAGAGCCAGAATTGAATGCAAGCAAGGATTTATTAAGCAAGTTTAATAATTACTTATAAATTATTTATACAAAGTGTGTTATAGAGATAACCAAAGCCTAGCACCTAGCTAACAACCTTCTCCAGGAAGAAAACCCAAGACCAAGAATTCTGTCCAAATGGGCCTGGGTACCAAGCCAGAAGCAATTGACCTGTATTTAGTAACCTCTTAGAGCAGGGCTTTTCAACCAGTGGTACGGGTACCACCTGTGGTACATTGGCACCAGGCAGGTGGTACGCGACCATCCTAGAAAAGTGGTAGCGGGAGAGGGGAATGAGCTGAGCTGGTGGCAGCACCGCACAAGCCTGAGCAAGAGATGGCTGGAGCTGCAGGGCTGTCAGGGTTCAGTCGAAGCGCCAGGATCAGCGCCAGGCTCCAGCTGGAGCTCGGCACTGATCCTGGTGCTTCTGCTAAGCCCCGAAGAAGCGCCAATCAAGCGGCGTTGAGCCTGGTGCTTCTGCTGAGCCTAGAAGAAATGCCAATCAGCTGGAATGTTGCAGCATCTCCAGGGTCTTGTGATTTACATTCAGATGCTTGGCAACTGATTCATATTTATGACGGTCACAGTGTCCCAGGGTCATGTGAAGTGACCAAAACCTGCTGCAACCACCCAGCAGACTGGGGGAATAAAAACCAAACACCTCCCACCCCACCCCCACTGCCAATCCTCAACAGAAATGCTCACAACAATGAAAACCTCGGAGGGGAGGAAGAGTGCAGCTGGGCGGGCAGGCATCTTGCTTGACTGTGGCTTGGGGGCACTTTTTTCAGTGCCATTGTAACTTCAAACAGTCACTAAGTGAACTGTTGTAAGTCGAGGACTACCTGTACTTTATCACTTTTTTCCTTTTTTTTGGGTCATCAAGTTTTTGACACCTTGCTAGGCAACTGGTGGTACTTGGATATTGCCATATCCTAAAAGTGGTACAATGGATGAAAAGGTTGAAAAGCCCTGTATTAGAAAATGGACAGAGGCAGAGTAACAGACAAAGTGGGGCTCTGGAGTAAATCCTTCACCCACTGCATTGTTCCCTACTTATACTTCCAAAAGATATATAGGCCAGTTGATAGCAGAAGTTAAACAGGACAAATGAAGGATCACTTTTGGAAGATACAATTGTTCTTAATTCTGAGTGAAAGACCAGATCTGCAAGGATTTCTCTTTGTTCAATGATGTATATTATGCTTCAGATTACTGTATATGTAAATTGTTGAAAAGATTTACAGTTTTGAATGAGCTTTAGTAAGATGTCTAATGCAACGTCTAATGCAGTTCTAATGAGTCAAATGTTTGCATGTTATGTTCCCCGAGCACTTTGATCTTTGACAACAAAGAATTATTTCTACATAATGGTATTTCTGCAACAAAATGAAATATTCGGGTTCTTCTGTATTTCAATTCTCTGCCCCACATAGTGTAATATACTGTAAAGCAGTGTTTCTCAACCTTGACAATTTTAAGGCATGTGGACTTCAACTCCCAGAATTCCACAGAATTCTGGGAGTTGAAGTCCACATGCCTTAAAATTGTCAAGGTTGAGAAACACTGCTGTAAAGGATATAAATATTAAATATCATGCAGCAGCATACAGTATATTATGCGATCACCCTCATGGGTTTTCAAATGGAACTAAAGCAAAAAACTTTAAGCATAACTATAAATAGAAAATGCTAGGCTTCCCAAACATTAGAAACAAACTGGAAACTTCATCTTATTGCCAATGCACACAAAAAGTAGCTCTTAC
Source organism: Crotalus tigris (assembly GCF_016545835.1). Lineage (NCBI taxonomy): Eukaryota > Metazoa > Chordata > Lepidosauria > Squamata > Viperidae > Crotalus > Crotalus tigris. The sequence continues at coordinate 3,950,677 of NW_024100510.1, forward strand.
TTCCCTTCAGTTAGCATTCAATTAGCATGAAAGGTGGATTTTATTTTTGTATATCAATGTTCCATGGTAGACTATTGTACTTAGGAAATTGCAAACATTCCTAATACAGGTATTGATTATATACCATAATTAAATCAGGGAGTGGCATAACCATACCCAAAGACCTCTCTACTTGAAATCTTTTGTTTCTTTTTAATAGTTCTAGGTATAAAAAACGGTCAGACACCTTTATTCCTCTCCAGCGTTTGCCAATAACTTCTAGGTATGTATCTCATATCTTAAGCAACATTTATTTTTTTCTGAAATACAAATATGAGTTGTATTATTTGTTGCTAGACGATATCTGCCGTATTATGAGTTTGAATAGATTTTGATATTTTCTACATTATACTGCAATGTAGTATATAGCAATGTAAACATTATAAAACTTTAGTAATGTCTCTTATTATTTTTCACCTTGCCTTGTGTACCTTACTTGAAGTTCTTTCACAGTAAAGAATTACAAAACAAAGGAAGTAAATGTGGAACTATCCTGTAATATTTACCAGATTTAAAACAGGCTGAATACATATTGTTTTTAATACAGTTGGCCCTTGTCTATTGACCACTCATTCAATTACTATTCAAATGTACTATAGCGCCAAACCAGTGGTAGTTATAATCTGACCTTGCACTTATAGCTATTGCAGTATACTGTGGTCACATGATTGCAATTTGTGACTTCTCCACCCGCTTCCCACAAGCAAAGTCAATAGCCGGAGGTTGGGAATAATGGTCATGTGAGGTCCTCCCTTAATGACCCATGCAGTTCTCATTTAATGATGGCAGTCAGAACGGTCATTGGTGAACAGTGCAGTTATCTGGTTTTTCAATGTACAACCGCAATCACTTAATGATGGAGTTTCTGGGCCCAATAAGTTTTGCTAAATGATGATTACTTGTAGGCATATGAAACTCCAAAGTACTTTTTTTAAAAATAACCATTTGTGCTTCTTTGTAAAATCTGCATATGGTAAGATGTTTATATAATGAGAGGTATTCAGACTGATAGAAATCACTTGATATGTCATCTGTGGGTTTTCATAACCTACCATTCCCAACTATTGAGGTTGTCCTAATTGCACAGCCGAACTCACTGATATGTTTACACCATTAGCCGATGATAAAAAGAGACAAGGGGGCACCCTAATCCTAAAACAAAAGCTGATTTATCTTCACATGGAAAGTTTCATTTAAAAGAAGGATGAGCAACACATGACATATAGGAACCACATGACATACAGGAACCATTTTCATCCCACTGAAAATCTGTGGTACCAAAATCTTGCTGCTGATTATATGTGTATTAAGCCTACAACAATGCACATCTGTAAGACTAACCATACATACTTTAGTTTGTATAACTGAACAAAAAATTCTAACTCTTCCCTATCTAGTGCTATAATCTTGGCTACTAATAATAGTAACATTACAAAATGTTCTTCTATGCAAAAAGCTTGCCCATAACTAATGATCAATTTCTTATTTTCATATTTTATTTGTAAAAAAATATTAGTTTGACTTTATTGAAAAAGACTAATGTTACTGGAGATTAGACCTGAATTGTATATACACACAATTTGTGAGTACACACAGACCCAGGCACAGACCCAGACAGACAGACAGAACACACACACACACACAAACAAACACACACACACACACACACACACACACACACAGAGAATATTAGTACCAGTATTATAACATCAAGACTAAAAAATGCTAAAAAAGATGGCCACTAGATGGCAGCAAAAACAGACAAAAGCTTTGACCATTTGCTACCATCCAGTGGTAATCCATATTTCAGTAGTCCACATCTAGCAGTTTTAAGATTATCTCATTTATTTCCTCAAGAGCTTCAATCTATGAAACTGAAATCAACAATTGATTTCTGCCTAGCAAAACTGTATTATATCTCACAGCTCTACACAGCTCTACTCAGAAATACATTCCATTGGACTCAATTCAGCAATAGTGTATGTAAAATATGCCTTTGCAGCAAACCTGACTGTTTTCAAGATTTTTTTAAAAAAACTGTGGTTATTCATACAATGAAACAAATTGTCTCAGGACTACTTCTATAGAGAACCTTATGTGCTGGTGAGAAAAACTATTTCCATACTGCAATGTTTCTAATATTTTTGGATAGAAACAGGAAAATATCAAAACAATCTAGAGAGCAAACGTTTCTTGGTAGATAAGGCCAATGTCAGTGACCAAATGAAATAAATGTACATAAAATTAGCATATGCTAATATATACACAGTAAAGATGAAACTTTAAATAAATTTTAAATGGAAAAAAAATTGTGTAGATGAAAATGCCAACAGTATTTTCTGGATTTTATATATATATATATATGGATGGATGGATGGATGGATGGATGGTACATAGGTAGGTAGATAGATAGATTTGTGTTGTAACTGCAAATAATAAAATAAAATTCATCTTTTAGCTGTTTTAAATGCTATCCAGATTTAAATGCACAGATATCAGATACAAATGTTTGCCCTGGGGATATGTATGGGTCCAAGTTCACATACTTATTGCATTCTCCAACTCTGAACAAATGTCCTCATGCAGTAAATGCCTGCATAGCATTGGACAAAATGAACCGTATAATATGGAGTATTAATTATATATGGATGATTAATTTATTACATGAGATTGCCTTCTATGTAAGCAACTTTGTGTCAAATAAAAAGGACACCATGACTGATACCAAAAGCGGTATCAGATCCTTATGGAAATCACATCTCTTCTCAGTCAAGTAATGTTCTTCTTCATGCCATAGTGCAAATATGATGAGAAATGTTAAACATATGGAAAATGAACAGTGGCTAGATTGAGTGTCAGGCTTTGGTGGGGGTCTCTTCTTTAAATCTAGACCAGCTTTCACAAGGTAACATTGGCTTAGGGGAAATAATAAAAAAAGGAATCTTGGAAAGGAGCTCCTTATAAAATTAGAACATGGGTCTAAAAGTTCCTTTGTTTTATTTTCTTGTTTTTAGTTTCATAGAACATAGAATCATAGAGCTGAAAGGACTTTGGAGGTCTTCTAGTCCAACCCCCTGCCCAAGGCCTGAGACTTTATACATTCCAGACAAATGGTTGTCCAATCTTTTCTTGAAAACCTCCAGTGATGAAGCACCCACAACTCCAGGACGCAAGATTGTCCCCACCCTCGCCCCTCCCCATTGTGGCTAAAGCCTCTTCCAAAGTCAGGAAAATGAATCCAGAAAATAGGTAATACTTACAAAGAATTTTGGCTGACAACACAAATTTCAAGATAGCAACTGTATTTGCACACTTCTTAGGCCCCTTATGTTTGACTGTGTAATAAAATTTGTTTTTGAAGTGGCAAATTGCATAACATGAAAATATGTGTGCAGATCATCCAGTTCATCCTGCACAACTCTAGCCACAGTTTTTTTTTCAGTTTCAAGTTTTTTTATTAATTTTGCAGTATTACATTTATATATTTGAAAAGTAGCGTGGTGGCTGAGCACAATAATTCTGTTACATTTGAATATCATCAGTACAAATCTCAAATTATTACAACAAACTAATTCCCTCTCTTTCCCCCATGATATCTACTGTCATGTTCAAACCAATACAGTTCTTATTCTATTAATCAAACAAAAAACACTTTTCTAATATTCATCAATAATCTTCAGTCTATACATATCTTAATTAATTTGACATTCCACCTTTTAGACAATAACCTAGTACGTTTTTCTTAACTTTAACTTGCCATTGATATTTAAGTTTAACGTTTAATCTTTATCATTTCCAGGTTTTAAATGATCCCAATTTCTAAGTCTCCTATCTCACATTTGGAGCTAATAATTTTTTTTCTTTTCTTCCTTTCACTTCCTTCCTTTCTTCCTTTCCAGAAAGAGAAAAAAAAATTAAAAATAAACCAACATTTATACCACAAACCCATATACAAATTTAATTATTAGTACTTATACTTTTAAGTTTTACTTAACCTTTGTCTCAACTCATAACAACATCTTAAATTCAAATCTTAATTATTTGTAGACATTCAGATTACATTTAATATTTAATTTTTCCAAGTTTTAATTAAACACAATTCCTTTATCCCAATTGCTCATACATTCTAATATTTAAAATACACACCTTATATATAACTTCTACCCTCTATCTTACCCATCTAATGACAATATAATATTCTTATTTCAACATATTTCTAGATTTTATATGACTAGAATTTTCTTTATCTCAAATCGTTACAATGTCTTGTGTTTAGAATACATATTCTATCTATTTAGATATATTCTATTTTAAATCTCATATATAGATCAGAAACCCCAATCTTTTTCAATCTTATTCTAGCTTTTTTCCTCTGCCAGGTCATTTTTTGTATTTTTGCCTTTAAATCATCAAAAAAATCTCCTTATATTGTTGTGGCTATTGTTTGATGTTGATAAGAACGTCCTGTTGATGTTTTCTTAAGAACACTTGATTTAGCTGGTAGTCTCTTTATTTTTCCAGTTTGATGCAGTTGTCCCGAAGTATTTATCTTCTCTTTCATCTGTTTTTCTTGTTTATCTTCAAATTCCTTCTGGTTTATAAGAAACGCCCTTTCCTTGTTCTCTATTATCAATTTTTTTTTGTGTTTTCTATTGTCTGTATTTGTTGAGCATCTAAGTCTTCTGTCATAACATTTGGTTGTTTCACTTTGTCTAAAGAATTCTGTATAGATAATTCTTTGATTGAAGTCATAGTTTGAGTTTGTATATCCAGAGCTTGCATAAGTAGAGTTTGAATCATCGCTTTTAACATACAAAGAATTTGTTCCTATACTTCCTCTGTAGAAGAAATCTTTCCTGTTCTCCTTCCATTGTAATATATTAAACTCAAGAGAAAGAAACTGACAGTCAGAAAGTCCACCAAATGGGGAGCTGAGCTGAATTTTGCAGATGGTGTTTCAAGGTTATTTTTTATCTTGTCTATTTTCAAAGCTGTCAACAAGTCTCTTAGAGAATAGCAGGTTACGTCTTAGAGTTAGTTGGATCTTTTTAGGTTTTTTTTCCCCCACTCTATTTTAAGAGGGAAAACCCCCCAAATCTTCAATAGTAATTAGAATAAAAATCAAGGAAGAAATATATATAGAGAGAGCAGAAAATTGCAAATCTTATAATCCACCAATTTTAGGAAATAGGATTCCAATTAAGATCTCAGTATTTTTCCAACATTTTAAACTCCCAAGTGGTTGATAGCTGCTGTTTCTGGAAGGAGGACTAAAATCCCCCTTCCTTCACCACAGGGGGGAAAGTACTTTAGCAGCTTATGCAGGTAATTAAGTAGTTAGGATGTAAGAGAGGCAAACCTCACCCAGTCCTGTCCATACTGCTTTGAAGTTGCCAGATGGTAGTGTGACTTTGGCTGTTTGCAGCCTAGGGACGAGCCATATTTCTAGCCGGTCCTTTTGTTCACCAGTTTGGAGGAATTGCCTGGTCTGACGGAAGAGTTGCTGCTCTCCCGGGATCCAGCGAAAGCCCCTCCTTGCTGGTTGCCTCTTCAGGGTGACTTTCTGCCCTTTTCAGGGCCCCCCAGTGATGCAAAACTGAATGGGGGAGAGAGAGCAACTCTCCCAACCATCCACGGCGGCTGTGTGACGAACCGGAAGTTCTAGCCACAGTTTTTGACAATGTTTGCTATGGCCAGCCTTAGTGCTGGGCTGCTATAGCACACAGAACTGAGGCTGTGACATTTGGCTGCATTCTGATTAATTCATTGGACTCCCTCAGTTTCTTAGACCAGTCTTTAAGGTTTCTTACTATGCATGTACAGGCATTTATATGTAAATAAAATAAACAATTAAAATTCATTTTATCTAGGGTCTGTAATCTGTGCTCTTCAGGCAGAAATTAGATGTCCAGTTCAGCCCTTCTGCTCTACTGAGCTGCTGCGCTATCAGCCCCCTCTACAACAAAGATCCTGCAGGAGAAGGGCAGTATGGACAACCGTGGGATTTGGCAGGGTGAGAGCTGTGAACTACAAACACCAAGCTTTCGCCATGTCCCTGCATAAAAGATAAAGTACCCTTGCTGACCTTAATAGGAATACTAAGGAGACAGGTCAAGGTAGTTGTGATGATGATAACTCAAATAAACAGGGGATCATGGTCTGAGATGAAGAACTTATTTTGGACAGGGGAAAATGCGAATTAGTTATTACACATCAGTCATGCAAGAAGAGCAAGCATCCAAAAAGAGGAGCCACCTTCTGGTTGGTGATTCAATGATAAGGGATGTAAGTTTAGGAAAGGCTGCAGAGGTTATGAAAGAGGTCAGGTGTCTTCCAGGTGCTACTGCCAACAGGGACAAGATGCGTATTTCTAAAATAATCAAGAATGCCAGCAAGGACTGTGATGTGGAGGCTATTGTACATCTTGACACTAACGATCTGTCCCAAAAAGATGTACTTTCTGTGCAGAATGATTTCCGGAGCTTGGGGCAGAAACTTAGCAGGATAGGCTGTAGGCTTACTTTTTCAGAGGTTTTGCCAGTGTATAAGGAACAAAATGGAAAAGGCCAGCATTTGGCAGAATTCAATATTTTGCTAAAGGAGTGGTGTAAAGGGAAAGGTTTTGGTTATATTAGTCATGATGTCTGCAGCTGGTCCAATGAAAAAGTGTACAAAAGAGATGGTTTGCATCCATCAAAGAAAGAGACTGTGTTACTTGGCATTAAATTCACAGATTTTCTGGAGAAATATTTAAACTGAACAATGGGGACAGTGAGTTAATTGATACAGGACATTCGTGTCCCTGGCAGTCTAAAAATTATAGGGTTATTAGTGCATGTAACATAGATGTGTGTGTGGACAAGAATATCAACCTTGCTGTCAAGCAAAATCAAGTTTTTAATAGTGAGTGCTATACCAAGTGCACTAATCAAACAGGTGGTAAGAAAATAGGGGAACTCAGGCACCACACAGATTATATAGAAAGTAAACACAGGATCAGTCATAAAGGACTCAAATGTCTATACACCAACGTACAGAGTATGAGCAATAAACAGGGTGAATTAAAATTCAGGTAAATGAGGGCAGATATGATATTGTTGCCATTATGGAAAGTTGGTGGGATGAAACCCACAAATGGAACACACAGATAGGGGGATTTAAATTATTTAAAAGAAACATACCAAATAAAAGAGGAGGTGGTGTTGCTCTCTCTATAAGAAATAACTATATCTCTACAGAAATACAGCACAATAATGATGAAAACTGTCTTGAATGCATTTGGGTCAATATAAAAGGGGAAAAATGACATTGCCATAGGTGTATATTATAAGCCACCCAATCAGACAGAGGAAATAGATGAAGTTTTTGCTAGTCAGTTAACTAAGGTATATATGAAGCACATCACAATAGTAATGGGGGACTTTAATTACCCTGACATCAACTGGGAGACAAACTCTGCACCAAGTGGAAGATCAAACAGATTCCTGACAAATCTAGTAGACAACTTTGTCTCCCCAAAAATAGAGAAGGGAACTAGGGGATCAGCCATACTGCACTTAATTCTTACTAACAAAGATGAAATGATAGAAGGTGTTGAAGCCATAGGAATCTTGGGGGGGGGGGAGTGATCATGCAATGTTGGAATTCAACATTATGCAAGCACAAGCAATATAACACAGTCAAACTAGAGTCTTGGACTTTAAGAGAGCTAATTTCAACAAACTTAGAGAGAGCTTGGGAAGGATTCCATGGATGAGAATCTTCAAGGGGAAAACAACTCAAGAAGCTTGGAAAATTTTGAAAAGTGAGATTATAAAAGCCCAATCTAGCACAATACCAACAAAGAAGAAAAATAACAGCTCTCAAACGAAACCAGCATGGCTGCATAAAGAACTCTCTGATAAATTGAAAGACAAAAAAGACAAGTATAACAAGTGGAAACAGGGGCACATAACTAAGGCAGAATATCAGCAAATAGCCCAAGCCTGCAAAGATAAAGTAAGGAAAGCTAAGGCTCAAAATGAACTTGCAACAAAAAGTAAAAAAATAACAAAAAGGCTTTTTTCAACATGTAAAAAACAAGAAAAAAGTTAAGGCAATGATTGGTCCATTAGTGGGAGAAAATGGCAAGAAAGTGACAAGCAACAGGGAGAAAGCAGAACTACTTAACTCGTTTTTTTTTTTTTTTGCATCTGTCTTTACAGAAAGGGGAAAAACAGTCCAACCTATCAAAAACAGTACCGTAAAAAACAGATTAGAAACACAAGTTAAGATAGGCAAGAAAATGATAAGTGAGCACCTGTCCATCCTAGATGAGTTCAAATCGCCAGGATCAGATGGACAACACCCCAAGGTTTTGAAGGAACTGGCAAATGTGATCTCAGAACCACTGAATTATATCTTTTAAAGATCCTGGAGCACTGGGGAACTACCAGAGGATTGGAAAAGTGCTGATGTAGTTCCCATCTTCAAAAAAGGGAAAAAATGCATCCAGGAAACTATCGACTTATCAGCCTGACCTCAATACCTTTAAGAAGAGACTGAACAGCCATTTATCTGAAATGGTATAAAGTTTGCTGCCTTTGCAGGGGGTTGGACTAGATGACCTCCAAGGTCCCTTCTGAACTTCTTCTTCTTCTTCTTCTTCTTCTTCTTCTTCTTCTTCTTCTTCTTCTTCTTCTTCTTCTTCTTCTTCTTCTTCTTCTTCTTCTTCTTCTTCTTCTTCTTCTCAGATACACAGAATATAGTGCCATTTTTTGTAATGGCACATTCTTCAAGGATATTAAAACTGACATAAGGACTTTTTCAGACAGTTTAAAGTATTTAGGTACATGTAGGGATTATTGATGGAAAGAACTAGGTCAGTGATGGCGAACCTTTTAGAGACTGAGTGCCCAAACTGCAACCAAAACCCACTTATTTATCGCCAGGTGCCAGGTGGGCGTGGCCCACTGGGTGGGTGTGACTGTGGTCATGGTAGACTGGGTGGATGTGGCCAAGATGGGCATGGTCACCTTGATGTTGCTTGTGGGGAGGGATGCCTGTGGGGACTGGGCAGGGTTGGGGGAGATCCAGGGGGTCTCTGGCAGGTGGGGCAGTGGGCAGGAGGCTCGTCCTGTGGGGTGAGGCGAGGCAAGGTGAGGCGAAGCAGGGCAGGGATGCCATTTCCACAGGGCAAGGTGGGGCCAGGGCAGCTGCTGCCGGACACCATCAGCCCCCGCACACAGAGGCCAGTGAGCGCATGGGGGCCAACATGTCCGTCAGCAGCCACAGCTTGCCAGCCTCTGACTGGCACACTCTGGGGCTCCACAACCTGCCGCCAGCAGTTCAGAAAAGTGGCCTATGCCAGCTGACAGTTGAGGAAGTGATGCAGTGGGTCGTGCCCGGGAAAAGGAGAGCATGCGAAGCCAGGAGGGATGGGATGGGGGGGAAGGAAACCAGCCGTGCTGTGATGCATCCGGCCATGTGGAACCTTGCCGAGTTAGTGGGCGGCTGGTTGAAGAGGGGCAGTTGCCATCTCTGGGGCATGGCGGGTGTGTCCACAGAGAGGGCTCTGAGTGCCGCCTCTGGCACGCATGCCAAAGATTCGCCACCACTGAACTAGGCTAATCAGATTTAAAATTGGGTGGGAAGATTTTTTTTAAATGATTTATTTCAAGTTCAGTCTTACTGTATTCTTATTCTACCATCATGCCACTAGAGGGCAACAGAGTTGGTTATCTCCCTCTGTACTGCACCCTAAATAAAAATGCAGCCATCTAAATTCCATTGATTTTTGGTCCTAATAGTGGCAGTCCCTCTTGCTGCTAATTAGTTAGGGAAAATAGTTTTGGGGAAAATATATCTGGGAAAGGGATAATTTTAAAACTTTTCTTTGCTTGTCCCTAATCATATCAACTACCTTGTCTTAATGATATTGCTTTCATGGCATCTCCAGCACCTCCGTGGGCAGCTTAAAACACTTAAATAGCATTTCCCTTCTTCCAACAGTTTTTCTGTATCTAACATATTTTGCTGACAATTGGATTGTTGATCCCTTTTGGCCCCTTCAGGCTGCTGTGGACATATAGCCCCTGCCTCTCTAGCTATTTTGACCGTTGGATGGATTGGACACCTGGCTTCTCCAAAACAGCATTTTCCATAATTCTTGTTAGGTCTTGTTTTCAACCTACAAACTTGATCAGACTAAGAAACCAAAGCCATGTAGATTAGGACCATTTTAAACATAATCTTGCAAATCTGAATGTGGTTCCCCTTCCCTCACTTTATCTTTGTGTGAGCTAAGCAGGGGCTTATTGAAGATGTTTTCTCAAATAAGTTTCTTGATCCAGGCTCAAGTCCCACTTAACTGACTGATGCCTTGGGAGCAGCTCTTCCTTTGAGGCCATTCCTGTAAGGTGGGTTGTGCTGAGAGAGTGACTGGCCCAAAGTCACCCAACTGGCTTTCATGGCTAAGATGGGATTAGAACTCAGTTTCTTGCTTTCTAGCCAGCACCTTCAGCACTCCACCAACTGGCCATCTTTTCTGCCCATGCTCTGAAAATACTCCTAGGCTAGGGACTATTTTTCTAATTGCACTCTAGCTGATGATGATTTTTATGACTCACTGCCAATCACTGCAATCACTATTTTGCAGTTCTGGAAGATTGCTATAGTGTGTGTTCTGTGGTTAATGACAGTCACAGGTCAGAATTGAGCTGGTTGTTACTCACTATTACCATTGTTTGTCATTTGCAGTATTGTAGTAACTTTGCATGGAGCTTACTTGTTACCAATCACTCCTTCTCCTTCATCTCCTCAGCCCTTGGCTACCAAAAGTCCAATAACCTGTTTATGGCAAACTTAAGTCTGTAGCACTTTCAGAAATAGCCAGATAGGTAACAGGCACAGAAGAGGAGTTATATCAAGTAGGATCATCCCCCTACACCCACCCTTAGTGCCAGTCACCTGCCATTCTCAGAATCTAACTAAAGTAAACTCCCCCCTCCCCCCATTAAGGAGAGTAATGGGTGATTGTTCTGTTAGCAAATGATGCCTGAGGATGGTGATGTTGGTGGTGGGGAACTGGCTGCACAAGTTATGCCAGCAGTCTGTTCTGTTGAGTGCATGCCCTGAATCAGAAAAATATATTAGCAAAGAACAGCTAAGCAGAAGGGGGGAAAAAACAGAAGGGGATGCAGAAAAAGTAAATCCATTTCTCTTCAGTTCATTGCTGATCAGCTGAATGGTGCTGAAAGTGGTTTATCCCTTGCCTTGCCTTCAGCTCAGAGTGAGACTGACCTTCTCCCACCTGCTTGCCCTTCTACTGTATCTTAATGCAAAAGGAATTTTCCTTAAGACGTGACCCTCCCCCTTAATGGATTGGAAGAGACCTGTAGCCACAGCCTCCCTGCTCTGCGACTCAGGGATAGGGGTGCTGCAGATTGCAAAAAGTTAGACAATGACTGTAAGTTGCCCACCTTGGAATTAGCTGCATCTCTTAGAAAGACCCATACAATGTCAAGCTGAGATGTGGCTTTGGCACTACATCCATATGACTGCTCATCAAGTGACTCTGGGAAACTAACAGCATTTTTTAAAAAAAAAAGGGGGGGGAGGGGAAAGCAACAAAATAAGTAGACAATTGGCAGCTGACTTAGAAACAATAAGGATAAAAAGCAACCATCCATATTAATGCAACTTTTTAAATTCAATGAATTCACAGGCTTTGGGGGGCATTCTGTCTTCATGTGCTTACAAAAAGTATGGTGAATGCACCTAACTGCTAATGTTCCCCCCCCCACCTATTTGCTATTCACTTATATTTTCCCTGAACAAATATATTTAACTGGTGTATTTAACTGAAGCTGAGGTAGAGACATCCTGTTTGCTTCAATGCTGAATCTACCTATTCTGTTAAGCTTGTGATTATTGGGCTGCAATTACTTTGTGTTTCTTTCTTATCTTGTCCTCCAGTGTGCCTTTCCACGTAAAAGAGAAAGAGCTAGAATTAGAGAGAGAAAAGATGGAAGTGAAGAACCTGGATACCTGGAAACCTAGCCCAAGCTTGATGCAATCTTTACTTGAAAGTGGACAGGTCAGAAAGCTAACTTTTTCATAACTGAAGAATGGAAGGCAAGCTTGGTCCAAAAGCTCTGATTTTCCTTACCGTAAGTTGTAGAACATGTCCGTGAATACATCTCCTAGAAATTCTTGCCCAACAGATAGGATCACATTTTGAATAATTGCAGAAATTTAGTTGTTTCTGTGCACTATGTAGTTGTTTTATATAATTGTTTCTGTGCATTAAATTAATGAATGAATAAATGAACAAACAGGAAGTTTAATAAAGGTATAGTTTATTTCATTTATTTCAGTAGTTATGGTTTTATGAAAGAAGAAGAAAGTTAAATACCTTTTCTCAAAGTTCTTACACTTGTAACTTCTTCACCGTGCCTGTTCAGCAAAGTCTTAGAGATCCAAGGGATATCAGGATTCTCTGTGGTCTGTTCGTAGACTTGGTGATGCTAACTAAGGAACCCAAACACAATAAGAAATGCAATATGACAAAGCAATGAAGTTTATTATAACCTCTGGTTACACATAGATTAATAGTAAAAGAAGAAAGCGTACAGAACTTGAAATATAAAATATAATCTGCAGAACTGGGCTTAAAACTTGTGGAGAGTATTAGATCTGTTCTTTACAGCTCTGATACAACAGAGATTAGGGGAGCAACCCACTGCACTAGTAAATGGAACTTGATCTCAAGACAACCGTTCAGACTTGGTGTGAATAAATGGACTGCAACAAAAAGGATTAAGGAACGATTAACAAAAGGAAGAAGAAAAGTGCAAAGACATATCAGAGTAGGCCCCAAGTGTTGAGCCTAATGGGAAGAAAACCCTTTTCCCCCCCTGAAAAGACTGGAAACAAATGGTAGCTTAGTTTGGATGAGAACCAGAAGTAGAAAGGATTAAGCACCAGCAAATATAACTCTGTTGCTTTCCATACTCTTCATTTCTTTGCATATGGCATTCCCCCTTAAAGTTTCAAATTCAGAAAAATAAATCTAAATTAGTATTTTTTTCCTTTTTACAAATAAGTGGTCTAGCTCTGAACCCCCCCTTCCCAACTTTACATTGGTTATAAAACTGCAAAAATCGCCCTGTTTAGTCTTGTGGCCTTCTTCCCTCCCCCAACACTCTTGCTGTCTCCATCACTTGTCTTTCACTCATACTTCTCTCATTTTCTCTCTTGCTGCCTGTCTAAAAATAGCTAAATAGGGAGTGTAATGTATTGAGTTAAAGTTGTGAAACAGGTTGCTGGGATCTGTGTAAGAACGGTTAGCAGACCACGTGGCCTGCCAGCCAAACTTTCTGTCTACAGACTAGTTAGTATGCATTTAAGTGGGAGAATACTATAACCTGATTGGTTACTGCCTCCTAAACTGAGTGTATAAATAGGGGTGGAACATGTGCTTTTCAGTTTCAGTTTTGCCTTTGCAATAAAGAGAGTTCTGTTTCACCTGCTGCCTCTTCAATGCCGCAGTGAACAGCAAACATAACATTGGCAACGAGGATGGGATCGTGCTGCCACAATTCGAAGAGCTGAGTCAAGAAAGCGCTTGGTTGGAATGGTGTTCCACCCCCACCCCCCACTCTATCCTGCCAGTACGGAGACGCTGGAGGAGAGTGCTTCCAAGGATTCGCTCTGGTCCCAGTCCCATGGAAGCCTGCGCAGCATGAGGCATTGAAAAGGCCATGAAAAACTCACCATGGCGAAGATCAGGAAACTCTCCGAATTCGGCATTGCTCATCCTGAGAGGTGGAGTTCCTATGTCGCAAGAGTTGAAAATTATCTGCAGGTTAATCAAGTTCGAGATGGCAGATTGAAGGCCATGATGCTGTGTGTTTGCAGTCAAGCAACCTTCAACATCGCAGAGAACTTGGTTGCACCAGTGCCGCTTGAATCCATTGCGTACTCAGAATTTAAGAAGATGCTCAAAGAACATTTTGAGCCCAAGCTTTCGGTCATCGCCTGGTGGCACGCCTTCAAACAACAAGACCAATGTCCCAGCGAGTCTGCCGCTGAATTCATAGCCGCCCTTCGTCAAGTGGCCTGGCTGTGTGAATTCAAAGACCTTGAGGAAAGACTGCAGGACCGATTAGTTTGTGGTCTAAGGAGTCGGGAGCTGCAACAGAAAATCTTTGCAAAAGAGACTATCTCATTCCAAGATGCATTGAGGGAGATTACAGCCGAAGAAGCAGCAGATGGAGCTGTTAAGGCCTTGCAGCTCTCCAACAATCCTCCTTGCACAGAGACAGTCCACCAAGAGGACACTGAGAGAGTCGAAGACTCTGAATCGGACCACGAAGTCGCTAGGTTATAGCAACCTCCTGAAAGAAGGCCTCAGCATCCATCTGTCAAAGCAGTCGCTTCCTCTCGATGCGTCGGGTGTGGAGGCCGACACAAGCAGGCGGATTGCCGGTTCTGCACAGCAACTTTCTGGGCATGTGGCAAGCATGGGTTGCAGGAAAGAACATTCATCAGAAGAGTTGCCTCGGAAAGGTACTGGGGTCCCCAAGTCAAAACAGGGTGGGCTTTTGCGCGAGTAGAAGGAACATGTTTAGATAGGTGCCCACTACCCATTAAAGGAAAAATTGCATCTCAAAGTCAGGTTGCAAGGAGTTCCTTCTGACATGGAGTTGGACACGGGGTCCGCCTTATCAATAATTTCCCAAAGGACACTCCAGCAAATTTGTAGTTGATGCAGCAAGTGAGTTAAGCTCAGGCCGTCAAACCTCGTCCTAACCGATTTCCAAAACTCCCGTGTGAAAGTCAAGGGGGAGGCCACACTCAGGGTGCAGTTCAGGAACTTTGAACAAGTTATCTACTCATAAGGGTTGTATTTTGTGGGGTAGCCGAGTTGTAATCCCGACCTCACTGACGGCTAGAATCCTTGATTCTCTGAGCGAGGGACATCCGGGAATAGTCCAGATGAAGGCACTTGTGCATAGCTACCTTTGGTGGCCTGGGCTTGATAAAGACATCGAAGCCCAGGTCCACAGGTGCCTCATTTGCCAGCAGTCAAGGCCAGAGATGCCACTTGCCCCTGTCCACAGATGAGAAACAACACAAGCCCCATGGTCATGGATTCATATTGATTTTGCAGGCCCCTTTCAGGGGCAACTCTTCCTCATTGTCATGGACAGCCATCCCAAGTGGCTAGAGGTCATTCCACTGTCCACTATGACTACTGCCAGGACCATCCAGTTCTGTGAGGCATCTTTGCAGAATCTGGGCTCTGCAGAATTTCAGTCCTTTTTAAGGGCAAATATGATTAGGCATGCCACTTTGGCTCCTTTTCACCCGGCCTCTAACGGCCAAGCAGAGCATATGGTCAGAACGACCAAGGAATCCTTGAAGAGGATTGGCAACTGGCAACATAGGTTGACAGATTTCTTTGCCAACACACAATGCCCTGCACTTCTACGGGCAAAAGCCCAGCTGAATTAAAATGGGGGCGACACTTAATCATGAAGCTGGACTGCTTACATCCAGACAGGGTTGCTTCACAAGTGCCGCAGCCTAAGGCACCGAGGCACTTGCAAGTGGGTGACCCAGTGTGGGCACACAACTATGGGCAAGGGGCATTGGGGGTGGTAGCTGTGGTTTGCAAGGTGTCAGTGCTGCTTTCATATGAAGTGGCCCTGGAAGACTATTGTGTGCTTTGCAGGCACATTGACCAGCTGCAACGGAGGCTACCATGCCATTCTTCTGCTCCTGACTCTGATCTTGGGGGGGGGGGGACATGATTGCGATTGTGAATCTGAGTCTCTCAGTGAAAGTGGGACCTTGCGATTGCCGAATGGGGGTTTTGCAAATGAGGCTGCTCCTAACTCAGGCACTACGTCCATGGGACATTGCTCTCAATCGGCTTTTCATGCCGATCCGGTGGGTTCCACCCCACCGCGGAACACTGGCTCAAGCCTACCGGAACAGGCCAGCCAAAGAGACTTGGACACAGGCTCGGGTCTACTGGGACAGGCCAGCCTCAGTGAATTGGCTCTACCTGTATCGGATGGGTCACAGAGCCTGGCAGGTGAGCTTGCAGCAGCTCCGAGGCATTTGGAGTGGGCAAAAGGGCCACTGAAATATTTAAAAGACTACATAAGATTTTTGTCATTGCAAAGTTAAATGCTTATGTATTTTTTTGTAACTGAATGTTTATGTATTTTCCTTGCAATCTTGAATACTTATGTGCTTTCTTGTAAACTGAAATGCTTAGGCGTGCTTGATATTGAAACAGTGTAACATCATGCTTGTGTACCAGTGTATGCCATTTGCCTTTGAATATCTGTAATCTTTGTACAATTCAACAAGGATTGTATGAGTCAAAGATCTAGGGGGAAGGGGTGTAATGTATTGAATTAAATTTGTGAAACAGGTTGCTGGGAACTGTGTAAGAATGGTTAGCAGACCATGTGGCCTGCCAGCCAGATTTTCTGTCTACAGACTGGTTAGTATGCATTTAAGTGGTAGAATACTGTAATCTGATTGGTTGCCACCTCCTAAGCTGAGTGTATAAATAGGGGTGAAGCATGTGCTTTTTAGTTTCAGTTTTGCCTTTGCAATAAAGAGAGTTCTATTTCACCTGCTGCCTCTTCAATGCCGCAACGAACAGCAAACATACCAGGGAGATCTGTTGTCAGGTCCTGTTGGGTAGATTCATCATGACTGCAAATTGCCTCACTCATGGTATTTATTCCACATGTTTATCAGTCTTGCACAAGACTGCGGGACTTATAGAAATCAGCATAAACACTGATTAGGCATTGCATGAGGAGGTGACCAATGCCTGATCAATCCTGCTAACCATGTCAAAAGTGACTGTAGTGATTTTAGGTCCCTGCAGAAGCTAAAAATAGCCAATCAGAACTGAGCCAATCCCAACCCTGCCTCATTATGACCATGGTTGCCATTGAAGAAGCCTCGTTCCTACATATTGTGGGACTTGCATCTAGAGAAGATGGAAAACGTCATTTAAAGATTTGGTTAGTTCAATATGAAATTAACTGGCCTCAGCTATAGGCTGGGTTGAGAAGAAGGCATGTCCTTAAAGAAAGTTAGGGAGACATCTTTAAGCAACAGTGAGAGGATGTGTGGATTCTTCACATCTTCTCAGAAGACATGAAGAATGGAATAAATGTGGAGTATTGTCAAAGTATTGAAATGGCTTTGGCTAATGCAACACCAAGTTCAGATGACATGCTTGGAAGTATAGCTGCTAGCTTACTTGCAGTTTAATTGAGATTGATTGAATTGACCTATTTGTTTGGGCATTCTCCTCCAACCATCAGCTCTCCTTATAAGGACCTGTGTGATCTGGCAAATATGAATCACTTCTGCAGCAGATAAGATATCTTCTCCATCCTCCTTTTCCCAAACTGCTTGATAATTCATATTCTTGGTCATTTCGAAGGCAAGATAGTATGTTGCTTCAAGAAAACAGTGCTAGATTATTCAAGTTGCTAGCATCCCAGGAGGCAACGGTTTGGGTTTCATAAGCCTGCCAACTTTTGGAATTGAAGACATCTTGGCAGCCTCTCAAGCCATCTTTTCTTTTTCAGTCTGATAAAATATTTTTGTAAACAGTGAATGAAAAACTTTTTTGATTACATATTGCTGAAAAGTCCTATAGTTGACATTCAAAACTAATAATGCTTGCACAGCAACATTATTGAACAATAGCTTCCAAGTTTTTACAGATGTCTGTAAGGATGTGCCTCTAATTCCCCAGTTCCACTATAATTCCAAGAAATACTATCCCATTTCAGTTTCATAGTCTTTCCACATAACTACACTGATGAAGCAATCTGCCATATTTCTTTACTTGGCTGTTGACTGTGGGATTTTTTTTTCTGTGATTAAAGTTATAACTGAGAAACATGATTTTCTCAATGTGCCTCTAAATGAACCTCAGTGGTGTATGAGAAAATCGATATGCCTTTGTGCTCATATACCCATGTAACATTTTACCCTTTGTTTTGGTTTGAATTCCCACTGAGAGGAAAAAAAAACTTTCTTGGGGCTGAATTTCTGGATTGCTGCTTTCTCCTTCCACGTGTGCACTGGAGTTAGGACAAAAACCAGCGCTCAGCCAAAGGAATGAACTGCAGCAACAAAATGCTGTTGAAGCTTTTTTACCCCAATGTTCTTTTGAACGGAGAACAGGCAAAATTCTTCATGGGCTGCAAGGATTGTTGGAAACTGCAACTGAAGCCCTAGGAATAACATTCTAATATGTGCTTTTTGTAATAAATTATTCATTGAAAAGGTCAAAGTGAGGTTCCCACTGAGTTTATAATGAACTCAATGTATTCCTGTCCCGTCTCTATTACTATGTATAGGTGAGTGTATGCATGAAAACGTCGACAGTTTCAAAGTGCCAAATGGTTGCATGATTTATTTTGTTTCATTGGCTTGACCTTTTTTCGTCTTTCTTGAAAGATAAAAATGTTCAGTTAATGACAAATGGATCATGAGCCTTAAACAAATGGGGCTTTATGGGAATCACAGATTATATATGAATGCTTCAGTTGGAAAATTTGCATAGCGATAGCTCTTAGACTTATATACCCTCCATAGTGCTTTACAGCACTCTCTGAGCAGTTTACAAATATCAGCATATTGCCCCTAACAATCTGGTTCCTTGTTTTCCCAACCTTGGGAGGATAGAAGGCTGAGTCAACTCTCAGCTTTATCAAGATCGAACTCCTGGCTGTGGGCCGAATCAGCCTGCAATACAGCATTCTAACCACTGCGCCACCATGGCTCATAATAGAAGCAAATCCTACCTTGCCTCCACATGAATTAGTCAGGGATTTCAAAGATCTGTATTATAGACACTAGAAGCAATGGCCTAGTTGATTGCTATTGGGAGCTCCTTCTCAAGATATTCTAAAATGATTCCCCAAAGATGCCACAAATTGCTGGGGCAAGGTTGACCATTGATCCAGCTAAACTGAATGCTGCGTGTGAGCACAGTTTGCATACAAAATATATAACTTGTCCAATACATGACCTAGGCAGGCCTTCAGCTGTAGGGCCAGAGCACTTCCTAGAGTGGTACCTCTGTCAAGAACAGTTGAGAACAGCAAAGTCCTCTCCTCTTGGGTTGTTCCTGAGGCAGCATATCTCATTATCCAAACTCTGGTCAGTGATGAGTCCAGCCCACAGTGAAAGTTTTCCTGTTATCTCCTAGCATGATAATACAGAAATAATAAATGTTCTGTTTTTTAACATTATTAATTCATAAACATTGACAAAGGAAAAAGATATAACACCATTTCTATAAGAGAGGTTATAAAAATCACATATTACAACTTTGCAGCAATTTATAAAGGAAAATTCAGGATGTTTTATAAAATAAATAAATGATTCCTTTTTCTTAGACTCTAATGAGGAATTTTGGGGAAAAAATGACACATTCTTATGATAATATTGCTCAAAGAAGAACTAGCATTCTAAGCAAACCCTGAGAGTCTCATCAGATGTCATAAAGGTAGTTGAAATAGTTGCTGAAATCCTTTTATGTTCACCTCATCCCATTTTTGTGTAAATCTGGCCAGGGGAATTGAATGTTTGAAATAAGAACAATCTTGGGCATCTTCAAATGTGGTGGGCAGCAGAAAGAGGGCAAATTTCAAAATGTCACTAATTCATACCTACAGTGCAATGATTCTTATCCCTTTGTTATTAGAACCAGGGCTTTTTTTGTCATAGAATGCTCAGAATGGAGTTCTGGCACCTTTTTTGGATGGAACTTTGTAGGGTAGGCAAGATGGGTTGTATGACTTGTGTGAGTTCCATCACCTTTTTTTTTTTTTTTACAAAAAAAGCACTGACTAGAACCCATAGGGATTTTCTGCTTAGCAATTAAGCAATAAAGTAGTGAAAAGATGGACTGGTGAAAGATGAAAGTAGGTATATTCAATGGTGGTGGTTGGTTAAAAAAGGCAAGATGGCAGATGTGACATCATGATACAAACCCTACCCCTTTTGTAGGTTGTTCAACTTTAATGCATGCACAAGAAGGTTAGGGTTGCATGATAATACCGTAATATCTTCAACATGCCTATTTTTCTATACATGCATGGATGCAGCTGATATCATAATAATTAACTGGAAGCCTAAAAAATCTGGACAAAGATTTTAAAAATCTATTTAACCTGAAGACACTGAATGTCTGGATTCAAAGAGAATATTCTTCTAGACATTCAACTTCAATATACTAGCTTAACCTAAACTCAAATTGGGATGATCTGGAGCAAAGAAGACTATAGATACGGTGTGCCCTGTGTTGTAATGCTGGGAATCTTGATTGCTGTAATGGTTTTTCTAATATAAGAACAGAACCTTCAGGCAAGCAAGACTTTTGATATTATTTCAGTGACTCATCTTTAGTTATGAACTTCGGGAGCCTGGACAGCTATGGAAGTTCCTTTAAGTATGTATGTTACTTATCTAGAGATCTAAAAATTCATCCTTGGGTGTATTTATTGGTTGGGCTAAAATTCTTAATTGGATATGCAAATACATGCTTCAGTTCCTGAGGAATTTACATAAATTTAATTAATAAAAATATGCAGGCACTTTTTTCCTTTAATTATCTTAGGATGACGTTTTACCACGGTTCCTATTGCTTTTTTCAGATCCTTCAAAAGAGGATTTGTTCCAGGATAAAACAAAGTTAAGTCAGCAGTCAGAGTCTGTAGATGGTTCCAAATCATAGTTCTATCTACACATAACAGAATAATAAAGTTGGAAGGGACCTTGGAGGTCATCTAGTACAACCCCCTGCTTAAGCAAGAAACCTTAAACCATTTCAGATAAATGGTTGCCCAATCTCTTCTTAACAATTTCCAACGTTGGAGCACCCACAGGCAATTGGGATTGGAATTTTGATCATAAGTAGTTGCGGTAATAAGTCAATGCATCCACGTGACCGGGTCCATTTTCTATCATTTTTACAGTGGTCACTAAGCAAATCATGTAGTCATGAGTCCAAATTACTTAGCTGTTAAGCAAATCATACAGTCATTAAGTGTATCCATTCTCACAAATGGGCAGTTTTCAACCTAGAGATAAGGAGAAATTTTCGGACAGTGAGAACAACCAGTGGAACAGTTTGCCTTCAGATGTTGTGGCATTTCATCACTGGAAGCATTTAAGAAGAGACTGGACTGCCATCTGTCAGAAATGGTGTAGGGTCTCCTGCTTGGGAGGGGTGGTGGTGGACTACTATAGATAATCTACAAGGTCCTTTCCAACTCTGTTATTCTGATTCTATGTCAGGTCCCCAAATAAATGTATTTTAACCCTATGCCTATTTTCTGCCTTTCTGTAGCCTTTCTTTGTGGCCTGCCATTCTGTTGGGAGGGAGGAGCTTTTGGGATTGCTTTGCACTGTCTGCTATGATGCCCCCCAGGGGATGGAACGTCTCTCCCTTATCTGAGAGACGGTTTGCGCTTGGAGCCAGAAGGAAATGAAAGTGAGAGAGGCCTTGAGGAGCCTGCCAAAAAGACCGGTTACCAAAACACGATGCCACCTGTGGATTGGCTGGGATTCAAATGAACACGGAGACTCTGGGGGGGGGGGAGGAGTATTGAATGTTGCTTTTAATATACTGCTTTGCGGGTTTTTCTCTCAGACCTCGCCTTGATTCCCTGCTGTCACTAGCCCCTAAAAAAAGTTCCTTTTGAGACAATGCTTGTTTCAAGAGTTCTGCTTTTTTGGGTGGCTTAGCTGAGGTAGATCCTTACATTCTGATTCTGATTCCGTTTTAGCCAGAAACTGGCAAAATATCCAAATCACAGTTATTTGATTATGGAACGCTGCAAATGGTCATAAATATGAGCCAGTTGGACTTCCGGTTCCAGATTGCGGCGTCCCTAGTCATACGATGAGACTCGTCTACTCGTTGGCTAGTTTTCCCTCCGCTGGTAGACCCTTATGCGAGTCAAAAGTCACCCTGGAGGGTGCGACTTCTGTTGACGAGGCTTCACTCAGCTGCGGAGGAGCGGCAGTTCCTCCACCTGTCCGAGCCATCTCTGAGGGCTGATGGAGAAGGAAGATCAGCCAGTAAAATGGCCGACCACCCAGCTGCTCCAGACCGCAAGTCAAAGAACATCTAAGAATTGAGAACCACCGTGGTGAATCCAGGTGAGACTTTTTTTGGGCTCCTCTCTTTACTCTATTTTGCTTCTTTTTTTGTCTGTAAGAGCTTTGTTGGAACTGTTTCCCTGTCTTGAAAAAGCAGCTTCTATATGTTCAGGAAGAAAGCCGTTGAACAAAAGAATAGAATAAAATTTCAGAAACTATATTTTATTTTCATCTGTTTTTTGGGTAGAGAAAAAAACTCTTTCTTAAGAGCTGTACTATTACTTTATGTTTGAAGATTATTTCTTTTTTCAAATCATATTTTAAAAGACAGAAAAAGGGGGGGGGAAATGATGTCTGGAAAAGATTTTTTTTACTCTATTGAGGACATCTACTGGCGAAAACCTAATATTGCAACCTCTGGTTATTCTTTGAAGATGGAATAGACCTGACCTTCAAATTTTTTCAAGAGAAAAGATAAACTGATGTAGCAGTGGGAATTGTGGGGGTGGATACTGCTCAACTTTTATTAAATACAGCCTCCACAAAAAAGGAAAAAAGAGACTCTCTTCAATTACTATCAATATGGAGAAAGCTCAGTTACAATTAAACTCCAAACTTATATTGGAAAAGATTTATGAGGCTACTGCAGAAATATGTGCTACAATAAAAGAGTTTACTACAGAGTTAAGAACCAGAAGTTCCACTTCAAACCTTCATACCAATCTCCAGACTATATCTGAACATTCTACAAATCAAAACTTACTAGAAGGGGAAACAACTGAGATAAAAGAGACTTTACCTTATAAACATGTCATCTATAGTTTTGAGGATCAGAAGAACCAAAGATTAAGACTTGAAACTTTAAAGCAACGAAACTTTAAGGATGAGAGAAACAGAGGCCTAATATAGAGGAGGGGATTACTTTCGCTTCAAAGGGCACTGCAAGCAATAAAGAGAGATCTATTGGTTGAAAGGGAAGCCTGGTTATAGAAACCTGCCTGGCATAGAAAGAAGACCAGAATAAGATTGAAAAGAGAAATTTAAAATGATGTGTAATGGATTAAAAGGCACTGTTGATTTATGGACTGTTTTAAGGATTAAGATTCAGACTTAGAAATAAGAAAAAAATTAGGGGGGTGTTTATTAGAATAGATATTTTAAAATAGATTAAGAATGTAATTGGTGGAATAATAGGTTTATTTTGATGAAAATTATTATGTAGTGGAATGGAAAAAATGGTGGTTTGTTAGATTTGGATTGTTTTAATAATCAATGGAGTGTTTTAAATTGGTGGATGATGTTTTTGTATGATAATATAGATGTGATAAGGCATGATAATCAATTGGATGAAATTTGAAATTTGTTTAATGAACTGAAATGATTTAAAGCTTAATATTATTTTGTTACTTTAATTATATAATGGATTAAAGGTAATCTAGAATATTAAGAATGTACTTTTTAGAATGATGGGTTTATTTGTATGAAAATTATTATGTAATGGAATGAAGAAAATTGAAGAGGTGTTTTAGATTTGGATTGAATTAATAATTAATTGAGTTAATTTAATAAGATGATCTGTTTGTTTGATGACATGGATGTTAGTAGTTCTGATAATTAACTGGATGTAATTTGAAGTCTGTTTAATGGATTGAAATGATTTAAGGTCTGATATTATTCTGTTAGCTTAAAGAGATTGATTAATTGATGATTAGATATATATAGGATAGATCAACATTTTATTTTAAATAGGGGATATTAGTGGAAGAAGAAATAAATAAGATTTATGTTAAAATTAAAGAGCTAGAATATATTTGGAAGGGATACCTGAATTGATGATGTTTTTATTCAAAGTTAATTTGATTACGGTATTTTAAATTTATAAAGCTTTAAAACAGGTTCAGGTTGAATAAATTTAAGCTAGAATTGGATTAGTTTAAATATACTATGCTATTTGAGGGGAAAAGAGAGGGAATATTTGATGTATTGATTGATTTATGCATATATGTTTTGCTTTTGGATGTTTGATTACCCCATCACCACGCTGTGTCCTGAGTACTTTGTCTTAAGAATTAAAAAACCCAATAAAATTTGTTCCAAAATAAATAAATAAATATGAGCCAGTTGCTAAGTGCCCAAAATATGGTCATGTGACCACAGGGGGCGGACGTGACATTTTACAACACCAGAAGTGCTTTATAGACTGTAAAGCAGCCTTCTGAGGTCATTGTAACTTCAGAGGGTGATTAAATGACTGGTCATAAGTCAAAGACTACCTCTCTGTCTCGTGTTTGTGTGTGTGTGTGTGTGTGTGTGTGTGTGTATTGCTGATATGACTGAACATCTTTGCCAACACTATGCACCTAACGGTAGTCCACGATTTCACTTAGTTTGGCTGCCAGATGTATTGTATTGTATTGTATTGATGATACCCTCTCTTTTACATGACTTCCGTATTGTCCCTCAAATAAACCCATCCTGTATGCTATGAATAACAATAAACTCTCATTCACATTTTCAAATGTTAAATTTGAGGTCATGAAGTACATAATGTAATTTTAAAAAGTCAGATTTTCTGTTTCGGAAATAAACTGATTTTATTTCCTCAAAATGGGAAGAAGGGGTCCCATTTATGGACTTTAATGGTTTAATGTCCTTGAGCATTCATCATAGAAAGCTGCAGTGTAATTGTTCCTCTGAAGCATCTTATTTCATACTTGGCAAGCAAAGTTTCCTTATGGACTTATCTACAGTATTATAACTAGAATTTAATTCTGTGCCAAAATCCCTTTTGGCTTACAGTTGGTGTTTTCCAGGGCTGCACGTCTACTTCTCTGTGTTGGCAGGAGGCGAGGGGCACGCAGCAAGGCGATGTTCTCAGAACATTTGCAGGGGAATTCCTAAGGCCAGCCTCAGCCCATGCTTGAGCCCTGTTCAGCCATGGCAGGCAGGTCCAAGGAAGGAGTGTATCTGCCTTCTCTGTTCCCTTCTGTCCTTGTATGCCTAATGAGGCATCTTTGCTTTGGTAGGAAAGAATGATAAAGGTGACACTTGTCAGTTTAGCATAACATTTTGGTGCAGTCACTCCTGCTTGGGCTACCGCTGGAAAACACCTCTAACATAATCTGCTTCATTGGAGGGAAGATGAATTATAACAATAGCCTCCCTCTAGGCATTGTTACTGCTCCTGGTTTTTTCCTCAGAGGCACTTCATCACTCATATCCAGTGAATTAACCCTCAATTGATTTCTGTCATCCATTGCAAAATAGATGTTGATGCAGGATTAATTTCTGCAGTTCCTCAGTGTGTGTAACCAAGTGACCTTGAGATTGCCCAGAATGCGAGCTATTAAACGCTATTATAGTTTATATTTTCGCTGGCTGGCCAATGCATATTCTCTTGAGTCCCTCTCAGGGACTAAATCCTGATGTGGCTCTTGCTTTTAACCCAGATGCAATAGGAGATGGGGGCCTTTCTCAGCCTGCTCCAACTATCCAGCACCCCTGAATGACTATGGAGGGAAAGGCTGGCGACAGGAAAGCTGGCTGCAGCACGTTAGCAATATGGGATCAGGAGATAGTGAAGGGTCCTTCCTCCTCCTTCCTTTATAAACCTAGGAAAAGGAAATGAAATGCTGTATGTGAGGCTGACCTTTCTAAGGAGGCTACAACAGACATTCTAGGATATCACAATTCCCATTGGTTTGATTAGCAAGCAAATAAAAGGCCATAGCTGAGAAGACCATACATTTTCAGAAACATAGAACTATTATAGTGTTTATCAAACTCAGCAACTTCAAGATGTGTGGGCCTGGCTGGGGAATTCTGGGAGTTGAAGTATGTACTTCTTCAAGTTGTTGAGTTGGACCAACATGCAGCAGTGGTTTTGAATGTGTATGTGTGCGACAGGTAGTCCTTGGCTTACAACTATTCATTTAGTGGCAGTTCAAAGTTACAACCACACTGGAATAAGTGACTCACATATTTGTGATGGTTGCATTGTCTCTTGGGGTCTTGTGATTGCCGTTTGTGACTTTCCCAGTCAGCCTGTCCAGCCAACAAAGTCAAGGAGGGAAGCTAGATTTGCTTAATAACTGTGTGATTCACTTAACAACCACAGGAAAAAGGTGGCAAAATGGGCATGATTCACTTAACAATCATCTCACTTAGCAACAGAAGTTGAGTCCCAGTTGTGATAGTAAGTTGAGGACTACCTGTAATTAATTTTCCCTTCCCCTTCTCTGTAAAGGGGGGGGGGTAAATTTATGTGGAAATGACATATATCATAGTCATATCCCTAGGAAAAAGAAATGTGCAACATTTTAGATTAATCAAAAAACTATGAAGTCGAGTTTTTTAATGTGAGCGAAAGATTAGCATTTTGCAGGCCTCAAGACTGACCAAAGATTATAGTAACTTCTGTCTTATTTATGAGTGACCCTATGAAATATATCTTCCTTGTCCTTAAAAGCAGTTTGCCTTTGCCTATATAGATAATTTGATTTTGAGATAGTTTAAACTTCAGATTCCATCTGTCATACAGCTAATGATGTATATATTTGAATTACAGAAAAGCAATTAAAGCAAATTAAAATATAACTGTTGTACTTATATGAAAGAAAATGACTACTGTAATCCTCGGGTTAGCTTCTCCTGCTAGAAAATATCAGATCTCATTACAGAGAATGCATTTAATTGTTGATTATACAAATGTTGTTACTATAGCAACCGTCAATAACTTTTTCAGAGCTTTCTGCCAGTCTTCAAGTAGGTAGAACTTTGGGAATTAGCATTAAGCACAAGGAGACATACTTCTGAGTAAATGATGCTGCATTTATGCCATTAATTGTGCAATCCTATAATTACTTTAGAAGAAAGTACTTCTAATTGCAAGCCCTTCAAAACACAGTTTGCTGAGGAAGGAATATTGAGTGCTACAAAACAGAAATATAAAACGCCTTTGTGGAGCTTTGGTGGCTTTGGGTAAAGGGATACTTATTTGGAAAGGTCCTTCTGCTCTGCCAATAAACTATCCTGCCCTCTTGTAGCACTTTTTGTGACTGTGGTGTCAACTTGAATAGAAAGCGAATTATTTATTTATTCTAGTAAGGATGAGGATGAGGATTTCTTTATTTATCTGATTTATATCCTGTCTTTATGTCCAAGCATGAGGATTAAGAAAACTAACACTTCTGTGAGAGGGAGCTTTAATTCAGAAGAACTCATCTTGATCACTTATCATAAATAAACTATCAGGGCAAATACAATGACATATGGCTCCCATGTATTTAACACCTGCTGTTCAGTCAGTCTCTTTGTTGTTGTGTTTTAGTTTTGTGCTTTTTATAATTCTAAAGTTTTTAATATTAATAATGATATTAATTTGTATATATTGTTTAATATTTGCTGTATGCCATGCAGAATCACTTGATGAGTGATGGGTGAGATGGGTGACTATGTAAATATGATGAATAAATAAATATTATGCTTTAATTTAATACCTTCAAAACTTATTTGGTAATTTGAAAAAAGGAAGAAATAAACAGTTTATCCCTAACAAAAATGCCTGGTTTGGTTAGCACTCATTTAAGGCTAAGAGAGATTTGTAGGTGCCTGCCATTCTTATATTATCAGGTGCAAGTGACTACTCAATGTATATTATACTATTCTTTGTGTTATTTTTAATCTCATCATGAGCTAAAGCGATTGTTTCTTGTATTAATTTCAACATGGAGAGAATTTCTTTCTGTGGTTCATCAGTATTTTCTTGGAGATATGGCAAACTGAGGCTTCTGGAGACAGATGTTAAGGATGGGGGTTTTTTTACTATTTAGAGCTACGTATGGAACCTCCATTTTTTTTTTGTAAGTAGCCTTTATAAATTTATCCAACAATCTAGCTGTTCTTAAACCTCCCCTAAGCAATATAAGTAAAATTTAATTTTTTCTGTCCAATGAGAAAAATATCCTTTCTGTCCAAGAAGAAAAAGGAACAATTAAAGGTTGTTTAACAATCAAGATTTATAATCCAAAATGTTTCATCATATCAGGCAATAGTGTATGTTTCTTCTACAGGAAAATAGTTCCACAATACAGTTCTGAAAATCGGTATTTGTGTTCATAGTCCAGACAGGCCAATTTTAGAACAATATTATTGTCTCTGCCACACAGATAAGCAGCCCCCAAATCTGTTCCTTTTTCTCAGCTGCAATTCTCAAAAGTAAAAGCTTCAAGGCCAGCCAAAGTCTTATCTAGCTCTGGGCTTTGAGCCAGGTTTCTTTTAGGCATAAATAAGTTGTAGGGCCGTAATTCACCACTAGATGTTATGAATGCTGTTTTTCAGTTTTTAAATCCAAAACTTATATTGTAAACTTTTCAAGTCTTTCTTTTTTTAAAAAAGGTCTTAAAAACACTTCTAGTCCCCAAATTTCCAAGTCATATATATATATACAGTGTATATATATATATATATATATATATATATATATATATATATATATATATATATATAATGTATATTAATTCCAAATTAGTCTTGTAGGTTTCTCCTTTTTTCCCAATTAATTAATTCACCGCTTTCCTGAAGGAATGGGGTGGAAATTCCCTTTCCCTCCTCCTCGGGGGGAGTGCTTTGGGCAGATTTTCAGGGTCTTAAAGTCATAAAGAGAGACTTAGGTCTCACCCAGTTTCATCCATGTTGCTATGCTTGATAGTGCTTGTTGTCTTCTGTTGACAGCAGCTTCTGACTGGCTATGTGAATGTAGTCAGTCTTTCCCCCGCTGGTTTGGAGGGCTTCCTCGGATCAAGTGGGAGGGCTAGTGCCCCCTGTGATCAACAAAGGTCCCCTCCTTGCTTGCCGCCTCTACAGGGTGACTTTCAACTCTTTCCAGGGACCCCCAGTGGGGTGAAATCAAACATGAAACACGGAGCCCCGTCTTCCTATGTCTGTATCTCTGTGACATCAAAACCAGAAAGAACAATTTTCTAATTTAAATCTACAAACTCAGAAAATAACTACAGAGAAGGAACCAGCAACCCAGAAAATAGAAGGAAAACTAGAGAATGCTGACACAAACATTAAGGATCTAAAGGAAGAAACTAATGACCTGACTCAGATAAATGAAGACTTAGAAGACACAATAATAATATTGGAAATGGAAAAGACATTTTACAAACCAAAGTTTCAGAACATACTGGAGGATAAGGAAGGAGAGTTGATGCAACGGAAGATAAAGCTGTTAACAGAACTGTGGGGAACTGAAGAAGGAGGGAGGCTGTTTAATGAATATCAACTGGCTAGTTCTTCCAAAAATACTTTAACTAAATTGTTTCTCTTGTCTCAAATAATATACACAAAAATAGAGGTAGAATTATTTGATGATCCAAATGCACTGACTTGGAAAGTTAGTTGGCAAAGGAAGAAAGCTAGAGTAAAACTGAAGGAAATAGAAGCTTTGACCTATTAGAGGGGATGTTATATTACCAATTAGATGCTTGAATATGGTTAAGAATAAATTTCTAGAAATAGAAGCATTATTATAACTAGATAGATAGGATATCATATCTTGGTATGAAAAGGGAAATAAGAATATGCTAAGAACTTGGAATAAGGGGAGCTTTTGGTTACCCAAATATAACTTATTCTGAAATTATAAATGATTGGGATATTTTGAACATGTATGGGGAATTAAAATCGAAAAAAGCAAAAATATAGACTGAATAAATGGACATTAAGTGCAAATACAATTAAGATATGCTTTGGTTAAAAAAGATATTCTAATCTAAACTGATATTATTGACACTATTAGAAAAATGTAACAAATGTTGATAGGCAATTGTATATTTACTCACAACAATAAGAATTGTATTTGCTTAGTGTGGAAAAATGTCTATTACCAGAAGAAGAGAGGATGTACTGGATAGTGTAATATAGGATTTAATTTGAAGAAGCTTACATGTACCACAGAATCACTGATGGACTCAGTCATCACCTTGTCTATTGGGCACTTGATTGTAAAAATAGAAAATTAATAAAATATTTAATGTATATTATACATTATAATGTATATTCAACTTATATCTTCCAGTATAAGTAGTTGATTGCATGAAAAAATAGGAAGCTATAATAACTAAGAGGTACCAGCTGCTAGCAGCAGTAACTGGTAACTAATTTTTGGCACTCAGATCTTGGATATTTTCATTCTCATCTTTCTATAAAAAGGTGATAGTGTTGTTTGGAGGATAGTAGATACATGAGTTTGTTACATGCTCTGTTTCTCTTATTAGCATCATGGTCTGGTTGTTTCTTGTGGCTTTTGAGAATCTGCTTTATATTCGTTGGTTGTCTGCATGTAAGTATGGGTCTGCCATCCGATGCCTGAGAAAGTGTAGTGCCATTGTCCAGTATGGGCTGTAGCTTATTAATAAAGTGAATAAGATTTAAAAAGTTCTATTTCTATAATATTTATAACATGTGTGAAAACACCTAAGCTGCAGCTAAGATGTAAGGTAGCTCAGCAACTTTCCAAGCCTTCCTAACAGAAGAGGTGTCAAACAAGGCTCCCTTATTATTCATTTCTATATAGATTCTATCACAAATTGTCTGACAAAAGCAGAACACCATTCATCAAATATGGCAAGCTAGCAGACAGCAACTGTATGCAGTCAATGCACTGATGGGACTGAAGAGGACCGTTCATTCTTTGTTCCTCTTGGGTATGGTTCACCACTTACAACTGAATTGCAACAAAGAAAGATTACAGCGTGCCCAAGAAGATGCAGGTGTCTGAACAGGATTGTCAATGGGAAGAAATTTTAATTTACCTCAGAGTGACTTTACTTTGAAATGGGAAGTTGAAGACTTCTTGCACACCACTCAAAGAAGCAGTGCAGATATTCTACCCTTCTATCACCACACAAGCTCAATACATTCCAGCTGCCATTAAGCTTTTATGGTCAAAGGTCTAACCCAACTTCTTCATGGAGTGGAGGCAGGACTAGGAAGTTAGAAATCTTTCCTTACTACATATATTCAAGTCTGTGTTTTAAAGCAAGGTCTTTCAAGTAATCCTCATTTAGTGATCACATTTGGGACTGGCAATTTGGTTGTTAAGTGAAGCAAGCTAAGCAAAACTATAACTGTGCTTACAATCTTATTTTACCTTTCCTTTGCTTTATATATCTGTGAAGGTTATAATTGTGAGAATTGGTTTTAAAGTTTATCAAATGTATATGCCACTCATCTCATGGTGCTTTTATGTTACTTTTTCATCACTGTCAAAACTGCAAGCAATCTTTAAATTAAAATAACTGCTAAACAAGGATTACCTGTATACCCAATGCAGTGCACTGCATGGAGGCAAGTTTGCCCAGAAGAGTTATTAGGACTTTATAATTTTGATTGTAATACTATATATAGTACTGTTTGGTAACTGCAATAAAGACCATTCATTCATTCATTCATTCATTCATTCATTCATACATACATACATACATACATACAAGTGGTTTATTTAGTTCCCTGCTGTATCATTTTCCTGACAGAAAAGCAAGTAGCCAAGGAAAGAAAAACAGTAATTAAAAAAACTGCTCTCAGGTTGCAAACTAGCCAATTATTAGAGCTGCTAAGCCAGTGAGAAAGACCTCTTATAGCAAAAAAGCTTGGAGAGAACCAAGGGGTATTCCTGCCTTTGGGAAGTGGCCAATCAAAGTGGAAGAAAGTAAAGAACAACAGGTAAGCCAGACAAAGAAGGAAAACATTACTTTGTAAGGAAAACATGCCCAAAGGTCACAGTCAAAGATTGGTCTCTGTGTGTGAATACAGGACAATGTCTGTTGCTGTTCTCCAAGAATAGTTTCTTTTTTTTATTATTTTTTTTAAGACAGGTTTTATTGGCTTTTTGATTTTTAAAACAAAGTACTCAAGACACACCGTGGTGTTAGGGTGGTCAAACACCTGCAAACAAAACATATATACATAATTCAATCAATACATCAAATATTCCCTCTCTTTTTCCATTAAGTACCGTATTTTATTTAAAATAATCCAATTCTAGCTTAAATTTATTCAGCCTAAACCTGTTTTTAAAGCTTTATAAATTTACAGTACCATAATCAAAATAACTTTAAGTACAAACATCATCAGTTCAGGTATCCCTTCCAAATATATTCTAATTCCTTAATTTTATCATAGATCTTATTTATTTCTTCTTCCACTAATATCCCTTATTTAAAATAAAATATTAATCTATCCTATACATATCTAATCCATCCATCAATCAATCTCTTTAAACTGATAAAATAAAGTCCAACCTTAAATCATTTCAATCCATTTGACAGAATTCAAATTTCATCCAGTTAATTTTCATAACTAATCACATCCATGTTATCAAACAAACAAATCATCTTATTAGGTTAACTCAATATTACATAATAATTTTCTTACAAATAAACCTATCATTCTAAAAAAAATAAAAAGAAACCACATTCTTAATTGATTTAATATATATATTCCATTAATCACTCCTTTTTCTCTTACTTTTTAAGCTGAAAAGATAATATCAAACCTTAAATCATTTCAATCCATTGAACATCAAACAAACAAATCATCTTATTAAAAATAATAGTTTTCATATCGATAAACCCATCAATTCAAAAAGTACATTCTTAGTCAATTTAATACATATCTTCCATTAATCGCCCATTTCTATTACATCTCGCTCATAATCTTAGTCCTTAAATCAGTCCATAATTCTAAATTGCCTTTAGTTCATTACATAAAATTTTAAATTTCACTTCTTTTCAGTCTTATTCTGGGCTGCTTCTTCTGCCAGGTAGGTTTCCATAACAGAGCTTCCCTTCCAACTGACAAGTCTCTCTTTATTGCTTGCAGTATCATTTGAATCCAAGTAAACCATCCAAGAATAGTTTCTGTTCCACATTGGTGGTGAGGCTACCTGAGTTCTTGGAGCAGGTTGCCATATTCTAATTGCAAAATATTATATTAGCTGAAGAACCATCACAGCTAATGCATGCAATTGTGCAAAAATGTTCTTTGCCAGTCATTTCATAGGAATCCAGAGATAACTGAAGATCAAGGAGTACTCATGCATGCTTACCTGCTTTTTCAGGGGAGCACAATGGATTTGATGCATAATCCCCTGAATATGGTCTTCTGCTGGACAAAACCTTTTTGGGTTGCTGAAATATAATTGTTCACACCCATCAGCTCTTTATTGAATTTTCAAGGGTGTCAACTCTTTTCAGTTAATTACATCATTATTTTCCTAGCCCCTGCAGGTATGCCTTTGAAATTTTGCAGGTGTTTTGCATAGATGCATACAACAGTGTAGGTTATTTTTAGTAACTTATTAAGGAAATTACAGCAGAACTCAACCCACTTTAGAAATGTAACATGGCTAGACTTGTAAAGAACTGCTTTACTCTTATGCTGATGGGAGAGTAAAGTAATTGTTAGCCTTTGCATTTAAAATTCCAGCTGAAAAATTTTAACCATCTTAATAGCTAGAATGATGCTTGAAAGACATCAAAAGATCTATCCAGAAAATAATACAGAGTACCTGTCAGAACCTGGTTATTGGGTGGGGTGTGTTTCTTTATTCTGTTTTCCTGCATGTTCTGCCATACTCCTGGGGGGAGGGGGGGAAAGCGATGGGCACTACAATGTATCTTCTCCATTTTGCTATAGCTGCTACAATGTATCCTCTCTGGTTTCCTTTATCTATCTACTCTTTGATCTATTTCCCTTACTGCCAGACTGTGGTGGACAATCATTTAAATATGAGCCAGCAGTGTGCTGCAGCTGCCAAAAAAGCCAACACAGTGCTAGGCTGCATTAACAGAGGGATAGAATCAAGATCACACAAAGTATTAATACCACTCTACAATGCCTTGGTAAGGCCACACTTGGAATACTGCATCAGTTTTGGTCACCACAATGTAAAAAAGATGTTAAGACTCTAGAAAGAGTACAGAGAAGAGCAACAAAGATGATTAGGGGACTGGAGGCTAAAACATATAAAGAAAGATAGATGGAATTGGGTATGTCTAGTTTAATGAAGAGAAGGACAAGGGGGACATGATAGCAGTGTTCCAATATCTCAGGAGCTGCCACAGAGAAGAGGGAGTCAAGCTATTTTCCAAAGCGCCTGAAGGCAGGTCAAGAAGCAACGGATGGAAACTAATCAAAGAGAGAAGCAACCTAGAACTAAGAAGAAACTTCCTGAAAGTTAGAACAATTAACCAATGGAACAACCTACCTCCAGAAGCGGTGAATGCTCCAACAGTGGAAGTTTTTAAGAAGAAACTGGACAGCCATTTGTTCGAAATGGTATAAGGTTACCTGCCTGAGCAGGTGGTTGGACTTGATGACCTCCAAGGTCCCTTCCAACTTTATTATTATTATTATTATACAGTAAATAACAGAATAACAATATAGATCTACATAAGTCTACAGTAGAGTTTGCTTCAGTGATAGTACATGGAGCATGTTATAGAAAAAAATCACATATGAAGGTCAAAACTACAATTCAAATCTGTTCTGAGTAAACAGCAGATGCCTCTGGAATTTCAGTTGGAAAGATTACTGATGATGACAAGAAATTACTAGCAGTGGTAGTAAAAGAACATTAGCTACGCACAAAAATATGTCTCATTTCCCTTCAAAGCACATGGGATATTATGTACAAATATACATATTAATACACTTTAGCAGACTGTGTTCAGCAGGTCAGTGGTTCAAATCTCACCGGCTCAAGGTTGACTCAGCCTTCCATCCTTCCGGGGTAGGTAAAATGAGGACCCAGATTGTTGGGGGCAATGTAAATATATATATATACATTGCTTACTGGTGTACACCGCTTAGAGAGTGCTTGCACTTAAAGCGGTATATAAGTCTCATAAATAAATAAATATCCCACAGAACTGGATTAATGAAAACATTAACCAAGTAATAAGTATGAGAAGTTAAAAAAAATCTAAGTTTCACCTAAATTAGCACATTGCAAGAACTTTAAAAAAATGTAAATGGTATACAAGGCACTTGAAGTTTTCTTCTTGAATATTTATTGAATCAGATTCCTTTAATTCATAAAATAGTTCATAACTTGCATTGGCTGCTACGTGTGCATGTATATTGGGAAAGATTTATTATTTATTGCTAGAATAATGCACTAAATACTTGGGCAGAATGTTTATTGCATAATACATGATTATGCATAAAAAGTATGTTGTACATTGGTTGGAGAAGCTCTGTGACTTTCAGCAATCTGTCATATAGGAGACTTTCACACAAGAGCTGTGCAATCAGGGTTTTGAAATAGAAGAATTAAAGAAATAAATATCAACTATTACATTCATCAATGACTGGAAATCCCTTATGGACTTTCTGTTAAAAAAAATAAAAAATGAGCTTGTGATGTATGGGTTTGATGACAAAAAGTAACTTATAGAAGAAGGAAATTATGATGTAACTTTAAAGAGGATAAAATATAAATGCATTTATAACTACTGTCAAAAAGATTGGAAGCCACTTTTCTTTCTTATTCACTATTTCTTCATTTTTTGTTTCTTTTCTAATATTTGTATTGTTTTTATCTTGTTTAAAATTTCAATAAGATTATATTTAAAAAAAATAAAAACAAAAGCAAAGTGATTGTTCTCCAAAGCAATTTGCCTAAGCTTCTAGATCTTAGTGGAGGATTTTCCACACTGTTTGCTATGCTGTGTCAATTTGCCCTTATCTCTTACTGCTTGTCCTTGCTACCTCTACTAGGATCAGCATCTGCTGCCTTCTCAAGTGCAAAAGCAAACATAGGGTAACACCGTGCTCTACTTGTTTCCCAATTCACAACACAGCTTGCAAAATCAGGACTTTGTATGAAATGGTGCCTCATAGACGTGATCTAT
Organism: Crotalus tigris; assembly: GCF_016545835.1. NCBI lineage: Eukaryota > Metazoa > Chordata > Lepidosauria > Squamata > Viperidae > Crotalus > Crotalus tigris. Next base: position 3,986,784 of record NW_024100510.1, read on the forward strand.
TATTTGCTAAACTTTATTACCATTACTACCATCATCAGAAGTATGGAGGCCACTATAGGTGGCACCTTCTGGTTGCCTTCCCTGGAGGAGCTAATAGGGCTGCAAGCAAAATTAAATGTGAGGCACTTTGACAGCTGCCAAAATAGGAAAGTGAGTCTCTCCCAGGCAAGATTCTCAGAGGATTCTCTTTAGCAAGATTGATTGAGTTGAAAGAGATTGAATTAGAACTCCAGCAACTGAATTATTTTCCTTTTGAAGCCAATCTATTCCTAGGGTCAGGGTCTTTCTAACAATCTTCTAATAATCAAGTGGGGAGGTGGGTCTCTTCATTAATAACAGGGAAGGTTATGCCCAAACTGGCTGTTCACACAATAATCTGCAGAACCTTAATCAGCCTGGGAGTAACTCTTCCACTTCCAAGGAGTCTATCTAGACTAGAGGAACTTTCGTTCCTTCCCTCCTGCTGCCATCACTGATACTGTCTCTGCCTGTTTGCTACAAAGCCAGCCTTTTTGCAGTGGCTGTGGGCTGAGTTCAGTTACCAGCAGCTTCCAGCAAACATGGGTTATCTGAGTTTTAGAGAAGGGAAGGATTCAGTTATCTCAGCTGAGGTAAAACTAAAAAAATACAAAATGCATACTTTATTAGCAATGGAAATGGTTGTATACCCTAGGGCTGGGTTTATTGTCTCATTAAGGTATAATATACTGTTTTTAAGGAGGATAGGTGGCTTAATGTATCGTATGCACACAACCAACTAGCTCAGGGGTCTCAAACTGCCAGTCTGTGGGCCGGATGCATCATCCGGAAGCCGCGCCCACCCTATTAGTTCACGATATATTGCACGAAGTCATGTGACATCAGAGTTTGGCATGTCTGAACTAGCTTATTCAGGAAACTATGGGTGTACAAACTATAGCTTAGCATGATGTGAAGTTAGGAGACTTCTATTAACATACTTACTGCAGCATCTTGTTTAAGACCTTACAAACTTTATATTCTAGTGACCAAATTGGAGAAAATAGAATTAAAATCTAATGTAATAACTAGAGACATTTCACTTTGTTTGCTGATATACTACCTTATTTGTCCTTAGGCAGCTCTGCAAAGTGCCTAATCACTTGTAAAGTTTCATGAAATTATTAATTTGATTTTATTTGCTTTGGAGAGAATCCTCTTTTTAGCTTGGGCAACCAGTGTATCTCTCCAAAGCATCCACATTGCACTCACATTTTTGACTAAAAGCTTATGCAATTTGCAAGAATTCATGTTCTGTAGCCTCAAGCACATTTGCCATTTGAAGACATTTTAAATATGGGGTTTTAGAAGCTTGCAACAGAATTGCTTCATTTATTGATGTAGTGCTAAGCAGATATCCTTTTCAGCTGATTCCTGTGTCCTGGGAGAGCAACTGGGATCAGAGCTTTTCCTTGTTCCTCTGGAATTATTAAAGAAATGACATGGAAGCTGGATGTTTCTTTTAATGCACTCAGATTAGGCATAGGCAGGCTGATTCTTATGTAGCTGTCTTTTGCACTTCTAGTTCCACAAGGGCAGAAGGTTCAATTTGCCTGCTCATTGACTTGTAAAAGGTTTCTCACCTGCAGTTTATATTCTGAGGACCCCTTGTTTCCGTTTGAAACTGCTGCAAACTCACAGGATAATAAGTATCAGTTCCTGGTGAGCAATGTAATCAGTGGTGGGATTCAACCAGTTTGCACCACTTCGGCAGAATTGGTAGCTAATTTTTTGTTGCCCAGGCCCAGAACAGACTTCTGGAAGCAGCATCCCTACAGAGAACCGGTTGTTCATATATTTGAATCCCACACTGAATGTAATAAATCTGACTTCTCCAAATTGGATTAGATGGCAGCTGTGATCTATAGTAGGGGTCTCCAAACTTGACAATCCCATTGTTACATATCAATTATTCTGTTTAAATTTTGCATCTTATTTGAATTCATACTTATATATCAGTCTTCCCAGATATTCAAAGTTTTATGTGATATGCATTTCAATTTCATCAAATCTGTAAAGATTCCATCTTTTGTAGTGTCTATTTCAGGGGTGTCAAACTGCCAGCCCACGGGCCGGTTTCATCATACCGGAGCCACACCTACCCCATTGCCAGCAATGGCAAAAAAGCTCCGATACGTCGCACAACGTCACGTGACATTGCGAGTTTGACATGCCTGATCTAATTGAACTATTTTCTTACATTTTATTTATTATTTGTATCCTTCCTTTACTATTTTTACAAATAACTCAAGGTGGTAAACATACCCAACACACCTTCCTCCTATTTTTTCCACAATCACCCTGTGAGGTGGGTTGGGCTGAGAGAGAATGACTGGCCCAAAGTCAACTGGCTGGCTGACCATTCAAAGGAGACAGTCTTGAAAGATTTATTTTTTAATGAAAAAATATATATTTTGCAATCTGTTTGAATTATTAACTCTGAAGTGATTTTTTTTTTTTAGAAAATTCAGTTTGGGGAAAGTAGATATGAACAATGGGCCTTATCCAACAAAATGAGTTTTAATGTGGAGAAAAGCAAAGTCCTACACTTAGGCAGGAAAAACCAAAGGAACAAATACAGATTGGGCAAAACCTAGCTTGGAGGCAGTAACTGTGAGAGGGACCTTGGAGTCCTAGTGGACGATCACTTGACTACGAGCCAGCAGTGTGCAGCAGCAACCCAAAAAGCTAATACAATCTTGGGTTGTATAAACAGAGGCATAGAATCAAGATCATGTAAAGTATTAGTACCACTTTATAAAGCCCTAGTAAGACCACACTTGGAATACTGCAGTCAATTTTGGTCACCATATCACAAAAAAGATGTTGAGAGACTGGAAAACATTCAGAGAAGAGCAACTAAGATGATCAAAGGCCTGGAGACCAAAACATGCAAAGAACAGCTGCGGAACTTGGGTTTGGCCAGTCTAAAGAAAAGAAGAAATAGGGGAGACATGATAGCAGTGTTCCAATATCTCAGGGGCTTCCACAAGGCAAAGGGGGACAGGTTGTTCACCAGAGCACCAAAGGGAAGAACAAGAAACAATGGTTGGAAACTGATCAAGGAGAGAAGCAACCTGGAATTAAGGAGAAACTTCCTGACAGTGAGGACAATCAACCAATGGAACAGCTTACTCCCAGAAATTGTGGGCGCTCCATCATTGGAAGTTTTTAAAAAGAGACTGGACAATTATCTGATTGAGATGGTATAGGTTCTCCTGCTTGAGCAGGGGGATGGACTAGAAGACCTCCAAGGTCCCTTCCAGCTTCTATTCTATTCTATTCTATTCTATTCTATTCTATTCTATTCTATTCTATTCTATTCTATTCTATCAAAGCAAGAGAGGTTGGACCTGAGCTTATTCTTATTTTACATTGTTCCAAACTTAACCCTAACCCTAACTCTAACTATTTATAATCAAATGATGTTGTTATACTTAATGCTTCTATTGTATCCCATCGGAAATACTGTTGAAGGCTTTCTGGAAAACCTGCTCCTTTCATAGAAATTATTCAACCATATGGTGATATAATTCAATCTGTGATCAAGATCAAGCAACTAGTCAAATCAAGTCAAGTCAAGTCAAGTCAAGTCAAATCAAATCAAATTGTTATTACAGTCATTGGCTAGTATAATTAGTTGGCTAGTATAAGCTAACATGTGGTCCTACCAATCCAATTCTTTTTTCTTTTTGCATCTTATAGAATCCTGAGTTTGATGCTCAGTCTAAGTAACTCCCTCCAAAATTCACAGTTTTTTTCTCATTGTCTTATTTTTCCAGTTCAGTCCATCCTGAATGCCTTTAAAAAAAATTGAACACATTTTCATATACAAGTTTCCTCATACTGTATATGCATATTTATATCAAACTCACCTTAGTATTAGGTCCACCATTTGTATTCCGGGATATGGTGTGTCGACTCACCAACTAGTTGCAAGACATCCTCATCAGCTGTTTCAAGAATCGGCTGAAAAATGATCTCTACAATGTCTGTGTTATAAAGGGGGCTCCCCCACCCTTCACAGCTGGTACGTTTTGGCCGATGAAGTGGAGATTGGCCAGGCACGCAACAGGTACTGCCCGGGGGTGGAAGAAACTGCCTTCAGAGAGGAGGAGGTCAGCAAAGCTGTAGAACCCCCAGCCATGCTCAACCGCTTGCTTCAAATGTGGTCAGGAGGGGCATCAGGCAGCAGAGTGCAAGAGCAGATGACCTACCAAACAGACCACCCTGGACCCATGAGGAAAGTTGCTAAACCGACATAGTGATCCCGAGAAATGCCACTGAAAGGAGTGGAGGTTGTCAAGTTCACCCCATCTTCCAAAAGTGGTGAGGGAACTCTGATCCTGCGATCAAAGGCCAGGAGCTGAGCAACATTGACACCGATGACAACCCCTTGATAAGTGGCCCAATGATGCTGGTAACTGTCCCCATAGAGTTAATTATCTAGTTGTCAGGGCTAAAAGTCAACCTGCCAGCCTTCCTGGACTCAGGTTGCACCTGGTTAATCCAGCCCTAGTGGAAAAGTTGGGGATACAATTAAAACAGCTGAAGGTTCCAGTGGCATTCTGCCAGCTAAACGGATCCATAGCAGGGGGTATCCTGGCGACGTTTATCACTGATGCCTAAGAAATGTGGATGGGGGGGCATACTGAGGGTCTAAGCTTTATAGTGGCTCTTGGAATGGAGCACCCCTTGGTGCTGGGGCTGGGCTGGCTCAAGAAGTGGAACCCTTATGTAAATTGGAGGAAGGGGCTGCTGAAAATCTGATGAACCTGCCCAGTGTGTGTCCCAGAGCAAGTTCAGGAAATTGTTCTAGTAAGCTGCAAGGCAGGGGCCACAGTGCAAGAGCAGGGAAAAGACTTTGGCTCTATCCCGAAAGAATACTGGGACCTGATGGAGATGTTCAATGAAAAGGGGTTGGATGAGCTTCCCCCTCATCGACCAACAGATTGTGCTATTGAGATTTTACCAGGGGCTAAACTACCTAAGCCAAAACTCTACTCAATGACCCCATGAGAACTAGAGGAATTGAGTTCTTTCATTGATAAGAACCTTGCCTGTGGATTTATCCAGCCAGCACAACCCCAGGGAGCTGCCCCATTTTGTTTTGGGAGAAAAAAGCTGGGTCCCTTCATCAGTATATGGACTATAGAGGGCTAAATGGGCTGTGTGTACAAAACGTTTGCGTGTCCCAACAAAGGATATTTAGCAAAGGACAAAATCTTTACTAAGTTGGACCTACAGGAGGTGTATTATCATGTGTGGATCAAAGAGGGGGAAGAAGGGATAACCGCTTTTAACGGACCACTAGGCTGTTTCCAGTTTAAAGTACTCCCCTTTGGCCTCCAGGGTTCTCTGGCCATCTTCATTCAGCTAATTAATGAGGTGCTGCATGAGCACTTATATAAAGGGGTGCTGGTGTACTTAGACAACATACTGATTTACCCTGAGATGAAAGCTGAGCATGTATATTTGGTGAGAGTGGTGCTCAAGAAATTAAAAGCTGCTAGATTGTACACCAAGCTCTTCAAGTACAAGTTCCACCAGAGCAAAATAGACTATTTGGGTTATCACATATCGCATGAAGGAATCAAGATGGACCCCAAGTTCTACGCAGTATTGGGTTGGGCCCCACCCTGCACCAGAAAGCAATTGCAAAGCTTCCTTTTTCCACCAATTCATCCCATCTTTTGCTCAGAGCATATTCCCCATCACTAATCTTTTAAAGACGAAAGGGAAGATAAGCCCAAGCCTAGCCAATCTCTAAAATGGACTATGGAGTGTTAGGCAGAATTCGAGAAACTTAAATGTTTATTTGCAGCTGGATCTGTCCTCAAACACCCAGATCCAAACACCCCATTTATCATTCAGGCAGATCTAGCAAAGTGGCTGTAGGGGCCGTACTCTTGCAACAAAATGAACAAGGGAATCCACAATCCTATGCCTACACTTCTAGAAAACTGTCAGAATGGAGATGGGCGGTCTGGGAAACGCAGGCATATGCCATATGCTGAGCACTCTTAACATAGAGGCACTTCCTTGAAAAGAACGAAGTGCCTTTTGAAGTGTGGACCACAAAAATCTAGACGCATTAAAAGGCCGGCAGAGGCTGTCACCCAAGCAAGTCTAATGGGCACAGTACTTCAACTGATTTAACTTTAGTTTGCTCTACCTTTGGGAGGCAAGATTTTTCTGGCTGACACCTTGTCATGAATGCCTCAGTGTAACTATACCAAGTTGGACGTGGTAAAATTGTTAATCCCCTTGCACCAGCTGGCCACTTCGGTTATGACCAGAGTGCAAGTGAGGGAGAAGTCTCAGATAGATAACAACATCACAGCAGCTCTTAAAGCCTCACTACAGGAAGACAAGTGCTTTCAAAACCACAAAAATGAATGTTCCATACAGAACGGTCTAGCCTGGGTGGAGGCTAAATTGTATGTACCAGAAAGTGAGAAGCTACTAGTTCTGGATAAAAGCCATGATTCAAAAACTCCTGGGCATTTTGGCTTCATGAAAACTTTTCATTTAATTAAAAGGCAATTTTGGTGGCTATCCTTAAAGAAGGAAATTAAAAGCTATGTGGCAAGTTGCCCGATTTGTGCCTCTGCCAAGTAGCGGCAGTAAAAAAAAACCCAGGGCTCCTCTAACCGGTGGCTGAGCCAATGGCATCCTGGAGAGAAATCCCCATGGATTTCATAGTGGAACTCCCAGAAATATGGTTATATGGATTATAACTGATTTCAATCAGAATAGAGCTGGAAGGGACCTTGGAGGTCTTTTAGTCCAACCCCTTGCTCAAGCAGGACACCCTATACCATTTCAGACAAGTGACTGTCTAATCTCCTCTTAAAAATCTGCAGTGATGGAGCACCCACAACATCTGAAGGCAAGCTGTTCCACTGGTTAAATGTCCTCACATTTAAGAAGTTTCTCCTTAATTCCAGCTTTCTTCTCTTCTCGATTAGTTTCCATCCATTGTTTCTTATCCTGCCTACAGGTATTTTGATAAATATGTTGACCCCTCTCAAATACTGGAATACTGTTATCATGTTACTCCTAGTCCTTCTTTTTTCTAGACTAGCCAAACCCAAATCCTACAACTGTTTTTCACATGTTTTAGTCTCCAGGCCTTTAATTATCTTAGCTGTTCTTCTTTGCACTTTTTCCAAAGTCTCAACATCTTTTTGTAATGTGGTGACCAAAACTGAATGCAGTATTCTAGATATGGTCTTACTAAGACTTTATAAAGCAGTATTAATACTTCACATGATTTTCATTCTATGCCTCTGTTTATACAACCAAGGATTGTATTAGCTATTTTGGCTGCTACTGCATACTGCTGGCTCAGGTTTAAGTGATTGTCTACTAGAACTTCAAGATCCCTCTCACAATTATTGTCTTTGAGCCAGATTTCACCTAATCTATACTTGTACCGTTGGTATTTCCTGCCTAAGTGTAAAACCTTGCTTTTCTCCACATTAAATGTCATGTTATTGGATAAGCCCACTGTTCAAGTCTGTCAAGATCTTTTTGGATCGTGAGCTTGTCTTCTGGGGTGTTGGCTATTCCTGCCATCTTAGTGTCATCTGCAAATTTGACGAGTTCCCCTTCTATTCCCTCATCTAAGCCATTTATGAAGATATTGAAGGGTACTGGGCCTAAGAGGTAATCCTATGGTACTCCACTGCTTACTTCCCTCCATGTAGATGTAGTACCATTAAGGGCAATTCATTGAGTATGGTTTGTCAGTCAGTTACAAATTCTTTGGTGGTGATGCTGTATATGCCATATTTTTCTAGCTTATCCAGAAGGTCTACTTTGTCGAATGCCGCTGAAGTCTAAGTATACTATGTCCACAGCGTTTTGCTGGTCTACTAATTTAGTCACATTGTCAAAGAATAAAATAAATTGGTTTGACATGATCTGTTTTTAACAAACCCATGCTGGCTTTTAGTTATAACTTTATTTGTTTCTAGATGTTCACAGATCTGTTTTTTAATTATCTTTTCCAGTATCTTCCCAGGTATTGATGTTAGCCTGACTGCTCTGTAGCTTCCTGGGTTTTCCAAGCAGGGGCACTTTGTCCCATGCCATAAAATTCCCTTGGCACGTACACTAGCCAGGCTTTTTGTGCAACATGGAGCCCTACAATACATTATCTCCGATAGGGAATGAAATTCACTTCCAAGTTCTGGCAAGTGTTCATAAACCTTCTGGGGATTGAGCATGGGCTTAGCTCCAGTCACCACCTCCAAACTAATGGGGTGTGTGAATGCACAATCTCAGTATTGGACAATACCTCAGGTGCTACATTAATTATCAGCAGGATAACTGGACAAATCTTTTACCATTTGCAGAGGTGACAGACAATAACTCAGTACATAGTAATACAGAGTTCACTCCTTTCAAGATGGCTATGGGACAAGACTTCACTCCCATGCCTGAGCTACCTTTGAATGATCCCCCTGTGCCTTCTTTAAAAGAATGTGTCTCCCAATTACAGAATACTTGATCGGTTGTGAGGAAGTCCTGTGCAGATGCTAGGAAAGCATACAAAAAGCAAACTGACAAAAAGCACATGGAACCAAAAACATTTAATGTTGGTTACTATGTTTACCTGTCCATTGATAGCTGCAATCTCTGCAGCCATCGAAGAAATTAGGATCCAAATATATTGATCCCATCCCCATCAAGTGCATTATTAACCCAGTAGCGGTGGAACTAGATTTGCCCAAATCTCTTTGACATATTCACCCAATGTTCCACTGCAGTTTGTTAAAAACTGAGATTACTCACTCCTTAGACCTGAATTGCCAACACCATCTGAGTCTTTAATGATAGAAGAGGAACAACACTTTGAGATTAAGGACATTCTAGATTCACGCAGACATCGGGAAAAGGTGTAATAGTTGTGTGGAAAGATTTTCCTGAATCCCAAAATGAATGGGTTGATCAACATCACATTAAAGCTTCTAGGCTCCTTAAATGGTTTCATAATCAATATTCTGATAAATTTAAGTAAGCTGTCAACCCTAACCCTCTTTTCACCTTCTTTATTATGTTTTGTTTTGCAGGACTAACGTCAGTGGTGGGATTCAAATAATTTAATAACTGGTTCTGTTTGCCAGGTTTCAAGGCCATCATGCCCTGAGTGTGACCTTTTATCTACCTAGCACCTCAGCATTCTCAAAACATCTTCTCAGCATCACATTGGCCACTGGTGGACTGTTTGGGCTGGGGGCTGGGGTTGGAAAACCGAAAGCATTGCTTTATGCTTTGCGTGGGACCTTCAGATTCTACCTGACTTTATTCCTCTCAGTAAAAGCTCTTTTGACTCAACTCAATGGATTCAAGAGTCTTACTTTCCTGAGGGAACGGCAGGTCTGACATTCATTTTATACACATATGCTTATTTGTATGTAGTTCCCCTCAATTATTCTATGTTATCTTCACTCACACAGTTATTTTGGGATGCATTCTCTTTCATATTCATATTTCAAAGTGCACTTTTAATTTGAGTACCATATCACATCATTCAATTAGAAGTGGTCTGGCTTTGGAAAGTGAGAAATGGATCAGTTCACAATGAACTGTAAGAAAGAAAAAATATTCCCTGTTCTTAGCACAGAAGCATATGGTATCTCCCCATAAACATAGATCTCCTCAACCTAAGATATAATGTAAATAAAACATTGGGACCACACATTGTGGTTTCCTAAATACACAGCCTGGAAAGTCAGTGAAATTATTGTGGTCTTACTTGTAAAGCTATTATATAAGAATTGTGGCTTAATTTGAAGTTAAGCATAATTTTAAGAACCAAAACCTGAATGCAAAAATTTTATAACAATGATATATTATTACCAGCAGAAACAGCAAAATAGAGGAAAATGCCTCCTAATTAGAGCACAGAAGAATCTGGAAGTTGGCATGTATTGCCTATATACAGAAAAGAAAGGAAGGCACAGAAATCCTAAGGAAGAGTGCTGCTTGTGATCTGCCCTCTTCATGATCAATTTATTTTTTTTTAATTCAGTTTAGATTATGACAGAATGGGGCATAGCTATTTGATAGTTTTCTGCTCTAGAGCCTCTCAGTGAGTTTATAAATAATACATATTTTACTCCTGCACTAAGTTACATTCACATAATTGGGTAATTCCTTCAGAAACCTTAGAAACAAAAATGAAAAAAAACCTGTCAAGTTTTTATACACAACAACCCATAACCACTGAGTCCAAAATGTAAAAATTTGAAGAAAATACTGATGACAACTTGCCACAAAAAGTAACACTGCCAGAACTTTGATATACAGCAGTGGTCTTCAAACTTGGCCCTTTTATGACTTGTGGACTTCAACTCCCAGAATTCCTCAGCCAGGCATGCTGACTGAGGAATTCTGGAAGTTGAAGTCCACAAATCATAAAAGGGCCAAGTTTGAAGACCCCTGTATGCATTCTAGAGCTGGGCTGTTGATTATCTTTATTAATGTGTTGCTTTCCAGTTAGGACCAGGAGTCTGACACTTTAAAATCCAACATGGGACAATGGCTGTTACTGCACAACAATGTATCCTAATTTCAGGAGTTTCAGATCAAACATGGTGCTCTGCCAGCTGAAACATTATCCATCCACATTTCAACACAAAGTGCACACAAAGCATCTGTTGGGCTTGACACATAGGAACTCTTCCATGGAGATGAAGTGCATCATTGCTTAGCAGGCAGCTTTGTTTGTCACTGTAGAATGCATCCACATTTTTATGCCCCTTCATAATCTACTGTGGCTGTGGCTACCTTTTCATCCAATTTATTTTCTTTAGCCTTGGCAAATGACTGGCAACTTAAAGCTTCTGTCTCTCCATGTCTCCCTCTCTCTTTCTCCCTCCCTCCCTCATTTTCATCAAACTTTCAATTTCATCTTCTTTCAGTCCCTTTTCATCTTATTTTTTCTTCTTTCAAAATTCTTGTCTGCTGACAATCCAGAGGCAATTATCAATTTGATTGAGTTGTGGAGAGAGACAGAAGCACTTATTTCCCAAAGCACAAAGCTGGAATAACGTCTGCAAGGGACCTTGAGGAAAGGGTAGGGAAATAAGGCAGAGGGATTGTCATAGAAAAGTAACCCCCAAAATGTGTAGATTGTATTCCTCATCTCTTCTAATTACTTGACAGAGAAGGAGAATAAAATGCATTGGCTATGAAAACAACCCTAAAAAGTCTCCAGTGCTAACAGCAGAAGAAAGTCCAGAAAAGCCATTGTTATATGCTTGATATTCCTCCCAACAACTCACTGCTAGTTGAAAAGAAGCAGGCAGGAGAGAGGTGGTGGCATTTCATTGTACACTGCCTTACATAATAAGGAAATATTCTTGCTTTCACATTACAATACGAATTTAATACAAATATGCCTTGAATACAGCAGAATCCTAACTCACTGTTTAATACTCCACTCCACTTTTATGGAGCTATTCAGTGATGGATTCTTAAAACTATTTCCCTCATTGTTTCCAACAATTTGTACAGTATAAGCAATCTGGCTACGGACAAGACCGAGAGATTTACCAGGAAATATTCTGCAGGAAGAGAGGCCAGTTCTTTCAAGGTTAAGTGCTGCACTTCACTTTTGAGTGAACTCCCATGAGGGTTGCACTTCAGAAAGGAAGGGACAGAATTAAATTTCATGTCATTTCATTTCATTGACATTTCAGTTTAATGAAAATTATACACTGCTATTATAATAACATATTTAAAATAACAACAAACAACAGTAAATTGCTAAAAGGTAGAAGCTATAATAATAAAAATGCCTGAAGGTTATCAAAGTCATTTGGCACCAGTTCATAATTAAGCACTCTGCACAGTTGTCCTTCTAAATATAACAGGTCAATGCTTACGTCTTTGCTAAAAGCCTTGCAGCCAATAGTCTTCTTTTTGTAAACATATTCCCAGAAAGCTTTTGACTTAATTTACATCACAACAGGTTTCTCAGGACAAATTAATTTACACTGACAAAATGTAACTGTGCCACACCAGCATCCTTTCTACCTGTAATTCATCCCCAACACTCTGACAGTCAAGTCTGCATGTTCCCCCATCATGTCTTCACCATCTGGAGACTGAAGACATATTTAGCATGGTGTTTTCTAGATGCTTGTGTGTCCGGAACCCCACAGAAAATTTCTTCAGGCAATTACTTCTCAGCTCAACTTGGGAATGCCAGGCAAATTGCTTGTTTTTTCTCTTCCATCTGCTGATCTGGGAGTACAGTGGCTTCCCCGAGATTCTTGTGTTTCCTGAAATAATAAGAGCCCTTTTTCCCAATTAAACACGTAACACAGCCTGGTATTTGCCCATGTATTTCTGTGTATTTGTCCAGCTGTTTGTATAAGCATTCCTTCTGATGGGTTGCTAAAAGGCAGATGGTAGAAAATGATTCTCTTACCTGATTAATTACTGTGGCTGAACAAAACATTTGAAAGAGATGTTTTACAAAACAATTAGCTTTTGAAAGCATTAAAACAGCCACACTTTTGAGCAAGCTCAAGCAGCTGTTTCTAAAGTTGTCATCGGTGTCAATGTGCAGCAGCTTCACTAGTGGTTTCACCAGAAGTGTTGTCTGCACATGCACGTATAACTGGGGAGAGCTTCAAAGGTATAACATAAACCTTCCAGAGGAAACATATTTTAATGTTTTGAGGAAGAGTGTTTCGTTCATGTGAATACTCTTTGCAAACCTTATCTTTGAAATGGTTTGCACAGCCCTACTAATTACCAAAAGGGCCTCAAAAACATTCCTTTCATCAGGTGTCAAATCAGCAAGTTGTATGAAATATATTAATATAAACGATGAGCTATGGTAGTGATCTCCAAGTGAAAAATCTCCAGACAACCACTAGATAATAGGAAAGAGATAAAACTCTGACTCTTTGCTGCCGTGTAGCGGTTGTATAGGCTGTGCAGCCCAGATCAGGTAGCCTTGATTGTAGAGCAGTGGTGGCAAAAGAGACCGTATGCCCAAACTGCAACCCAAAACTCACTTATGTATTGCCAGGTGCCAGGTGGGCGTGGCCCACTGGGTGGGCATGGCTATGGTGGTCATGGCAGACTAGGTGGGTGTGGCCAAGGTAGGCATGGTCACCTTGATGTTGCTCATGGGGAGGGACACCTGTGGGGGCTGGGCAGGGTTGGGGTAGATCAAGGGGGTCTCTGGCAGGTGGGGTGGTGGGCAGGAGGCTTGTCCTGCGGGGTGAGGCGAGTCAAGGCAAGGTGAGGCAGGGCGGGGGTGCCATTGTTGCAAGGCAAGGCAGGGGCCAGGACGGCTTCTGCCTGACACCATCGGCCCCCACACACAGAGGCCAGTGAGCACATGGGGGCAATAGTGTCTGTCAGCAGCCATAGCCTGCTGGCCCCGCAATCGGCACATTCTGGGGCTCTGCAGCCCACCACCAGCAGTTCAGAGAAGCTGCCTCTGAGCTGGACAGCCAGCCGACAGCTGAGGAGGCGATGCAGTGGGTCATGCCCAGGAAAAGGAGATCATGCAAGGCCAGGAAGGATGGGATGGGGGGAGAGGGAAACCAGCCATGCTGGGGTGCATCTGGCCACATGAGACCTCAGCGAGTTAGCGGGCGCTGATTGAAGAGGGACATTTGCCATTTCCAGGGCATGGCGTGCGTGCCCACAAAGAGGGCTCTGAGTGCCGCCTCTGGCAGGCGTGCCATAGGTTCACCACCACTGTTGTAGGGCTTCTTCCAGTCACAAGCACAAACATGCTTTGATACACATGTGCTATAGATTTAGGGATCTGCAAGCTGACTGGCATCTCTTTACATAATTCTTGAAACTACATTTCTGCCTTCTTCCAGGGAGAGTCAGAAAGTGAGATTTAGGTTGAGAAAAAGAACTAGAAGTTTCCTCGCCCTCCCACTCTGACGTAGTTGTAAATCTTGAGAGACTGAACAAGCAGTTTCCCCAACTGCTTGTAATTAGGGTGAAGAGAGGGAAGGAAGGGTCTCACCCGGATTCACCATGGTGGTTCTTTATGCTTAGCTGTTCTTCTGACTTTCGGCTGGTGTGGCTGGGTGATCAGCCATTTTACTGGACGATCTTCTTCTCCGTCGGCCCTATGGAACTAGCTCAGACTGCAGAAGGAGCTGCCGCCTTTCTGCAGTTGGACAAGAGCCTCCTCAATGGTGGTCGCCCCTCCAGGGTGACTTTTTCGACCCGATAGGGGTCTACCGGCAGAGGGAAAGCAGCCAGCGAATAGACGAGTCTCTCCGTACGACTGAGTGCATCGCCATCTGGAACCGGAAGTCACTTTCTGGGAATTTTTTTGTTGTAGATTTAACTTGGAAATAAATTGGTTTATATTTTCAAAGTTATTTTGGATTTCTTTGTGGTTTAAAAACATTGTTGTTTGAATTAGTTGCAGTATACTATATATCTCCTCCTGTGGAGTATTTGTTTTCTTGATATGTTCTTTCTACATGTCTCTGATCCATGATGGCCAGGAATTTGAGTTTTTCTCTTCCTTTCTTTTCTCTGCAAATAGCTTTAGAGTCCCAGTTAAATAGATATTTGTAATCCAAATAGTTCAAAAAGATTTTTTTTCTGAAATTTATAATTCTCTCTTTGTCTACAGCCTAGATTATTGTCTTTTTTGGTCATAACTGTTCTTTGTTGTTAAAGCTTTGAAGATCACAAACACAGATTAGCTTTTCCCAGGTTTTACCAAGTCTTATATTAAAGTCATAGCTGTCATAGTCTTCACTCACCACTAGATGTCAGCAACTATTTGTTTTTCAATTTCCAAAATGCACAATTATCTTTAGAATGAGAGTCTTAACCATTCAAACAATTTTAGATTTATCCAGTTTTAAGTTTTAAATTTCAGGTTTTATATTTATTTCACTTCCATATATTTTATCCTCCATAAAAAGATTAATTCGCCACTTCAGTTAGCATAAGGGTGGAGTGGAAATCCCCCTCCTTCTCTTTAGGAGTATTTTGCTTCTTGGGGATCTTTTCCAGGAAATTAAATATAGAATAGAAAAGAGAAGATCAAATTCCTCATCCAGTTTCAAACATGCTGTTCACAGTTGTGCTGGTTAGTACTTTTGGACTTTGGTTGCTAGTAGCTTGGGCTGGTCGATGCAATATGGCCAGCCTTTCTTCTGTCAGGTTAGAAGGCTTTCTCCAAGTCAAACGGAATGGCCGCTGCCATTCCAGAATTGCTGGAGCACCCTTCTTTCTTTGCTGCCTCTCTGGGGTGACTTAGACCCATTTAGGGTCCCCGGCAGGGCAAAATTAGCTGTGGGGATGCGGAGAATCTGCAATCCCACGACCGGTCACTACCATGCAAAACTGGAAGTCCAACAACTGCAGTATTAATGCCTTTTCAAACTCTACCTGCAAGCTAGCCCCCCTATCTACTTCTCCATTTCTTATCTTCTACTCTCCATGCCTTTGTCTGATCACCAAAGCCTCTCCTGAGAGAGTCCATCCAGAAAGGGAAGGAGGAGATCTTGTTCTCATATCTTTCAGCTCTGCATAGATGCAGAGCTGCAACCCTTGGAAGCAGAGCACACTGACCCAGATGCTACCTCCATTCATTTGAACCTTAGAATTGGGTTTGAATCCAGCCATCCACTAGAAAGCCACCATGCAACCAGAGTGGAACAGATCTTCCCAAGTCCTACCATTCCCCCAGATGCCTGTGAAAACTGCAGAGAAAGGAAGAAGTCTGGAGCCATTGGCCCTCATGTGAAGCCTCAGAAGACAACAGGGAAAAACTATGGGGGAGGGTGGAAACTCATTGTAAGATTTTCTTTCTTGACCCATTTGTGTTGTAATTAAGCAGTTGAATGTATTTATGGAGAGATGGCATTTGGGAATGGTGGGCACAGCAAGTATTGGATACCTTGGACTTCTCTACTGGTGGGAGGGAAAATTTGTCCTGAATGTTTGTATTGCCTGTTTTGTATTAGTAGCTGCATACACACACATGCATACACACCATTCAGAATCACACTGAGTCTATCCCCTTCATCTACATTCAGTAAAGCTCCCCAGGCTAATTCTTGCTCTGTGGCACTGCAAATTCCAAGGGGGAGGGAATCAGGCCCCCTCAGGCAATTTGCAATTCATATGTTCTCATTGAGGAGGTAGCAGGAAAAAGGTCTCCAAACCCAAGTCCTGAATATGTTGCATTGGTGGACTCAGAGTGGGAGTCTTAGTGCTCACTGTATGCAATTTAATAGCCTGGTTTGTACGCTTGCTAACCTCAATTGGACATCACAAACCTGGAAGCACTGAACTAAGGCAGGTTCAGTAAGCAACCCTTGAAAATGGGCAGCCAGTGGTTATGTACTGAGGAAAAACATGGCTGTGAAGAATTTTGGAGGAATGTGCAAATCTGACTGGAAGCTCAAAGTGACATCCAACATTTGAAAATAATTGGCACACAGTATTGGACACTATAAATTTCTTTTCCACCTAAAAGAACTTTTGTCCTGGTTTTAGACCTTCATGGTTGAAAGGCTCCCCTTTTCGGAGCCACTGCAGGGATTTTTTTCTGCTGCCTCTATTAGTCTCTTCCCTTTTTTTGCATTAACAGTTTAAAAGCTTGTTTATCAAGTCTCTCTGACCAGAACATTTTAATTTTGTGCCAGTAAAAGTGTGTTATCTACACTCTTATGGCACAAAGGGAGGACTTGTGGAAAGTCAGCCCCCCACCAGAGAAGGAAATATTAAAGGTGCAGAATATTATATTTCCTCAAAGGATCTTAAAGAGGTAGAAAAGCATGCCCAGTTTTTCTCAATAGCCTCAAGTCTCCCTCCCCCAAGCAGAAACCAGCTCTGTAGAAATGCGGATGTAATAATCCATTCAGGAAGATTGGAGCCCTCCAGCTAGAAGCTTAGGAAGACAAAGACACCTAAAATCTACATACTCCACCCAAACTCTATGATGGGACATAATAGGATTAACCGACAAATGCCCAAGGGGCACACTCAGACTCAAGTCAAAGTACAAGACACAGGAAATACATAACCTCAAACAGGCACAGGAGACAACTCCAAACAAAAGCCCAAGAGGGTATAAAAATCCACTCCCTACTACATGTGCTCTCTCTTTTCTTCCAGAGCCATCTTTCTGTCTAGCTCTCCTCTTCAATAAACTACAATCTTCCTTCTAAAACAGTCACCATGTTGTTTATTCCTGAATTGGGCTGGACCCTGATGAAGACTTTTCTTTCAAGAAGAGCAAGTAATTGAAAATCATAAACAGTAAAAGGAGGAGGAAGAAATACAACACAGGAAATACAATAAACAACATTCTTAAGCATATATTTCTGTCTTCCACAAGAAAAAGAAATTATGATAAACAGTTTCAGGGTTGAATGCAAAACATCACACTCAAAATAATCTTGTATTTAAAAGGTTCTAGTTCCATGTTGCTGTGGATGGTCTTGTTTCCTCTTCTGTAAGAATTTATCATAGGAATCACTCATATTTCTTTTTGCATATGACTATAGACATGGATGAGGAGAGCAATTTATTTTAGTTCACCTTTACAGTTTTATTATATTTGCTCTTTCTCTTTACATTATTTCCCTTTCCCCTTTTACACGATTCCTGTTTCTCCTCAATTTCCTGAGGAAAGAGTGTAATTCTTTATTCTGGCTGTCCTAAAGTCAATGGAAGAGAAGGCAACCACAGATTTTCTTCAGACTGGTTTTGAAGGATTGGGAGATAAAATCATGGTCAGATAGTGTGTTCCTTCTCCCTCTTGGTGCAGAAGAATTGTTCAGACATTATTTCTGTTTTTTTGTGTTTACAGGTAACTTCCATTTTGAAGTTGCCAATCTCTTAAAAAAGGAGCCAAGGTAGCAGGACTGTAAACTGGGCAAATAAACTCATCACCCGACCTTCTCAGCCTTTTCCTCTGATACTCACTATATACTAAAGCCACTTCTTGGAATCAAAATTGAACTAGACTTCTACCGCGATTAATAACTATGATCCAAAGGGGGAAAAATGTACAAAACCAAACCTCCATGGGAGAAGGAAAAAAAAAAACCCTGATATTTTCCTCTGAAATCTGAACGATCACTGTGAAAGACAGTGAAGCCTATAATGTATGATGTGTTTGCACATCCAGTGTTCCTTGACCTGTCATAAAGAAATATTCAGCAGAACCGCTGCAGTAGGAATTACAAAACAGAACTGGAACACTCCATGTTTGTGAGATGAGGAGTCTATTTAGATCAAAGGCTCAGATAAAGCACTGCATTTCAAATAGCTTTTTATATACATGCTGATATTTTGCATGCATATACATATATCCATCAAGAAAAAAATGCTTATGGTTTGGAACTTCCTTTGTGAGTCACTTCCAAAGAATTGAGCAGGGATGTTGCTGGGCTCTCTGTAAGGACACAGGCCACCTGTCTGACAGGTCTCTCCCAAAGAGGGCTATGTAGCCTAATGTACCTGATTCTTTTCTTTTACTACCATGAGTTTGAATTAATTTGGGAATATTCGAATTCAAAAAATAGTAATTATGTTAAGCTTTATTTCATCAAAGAATGTTTCCCTTAGACTTGTCTTTAAAATATAATACAAGTTGATTTAAATGAGTTTTGTTAAACAGTTATTGCAGTGCAATTTATGCTTTCTTCACTTCGTAAGCAGAGGAAGAACAAAATGAACCTAAAAGTCATTGGGTTCTTGATTGAATAAACTTGATTATATAAATTGTTTGCTACTTAGACAGCACCAAGAGAAGATGCTCATTTTTTTAAAAAAAAATCAAGTTTACCCCAAACACTGATTCCAATTATCCTGGCGCTTTTTCATTCCAGGTTTTCTTTAACAAAAGAAACAAGATGAAATCTGTCTTCCAATTTTCCAATTTCTCTCTTCTTTCTTTTCCTTCCTTCCTTCCTTCCTTCCTTCCTTCCTTCCTTCCTTCCTTCCTTCCTTCCTTCCTTCCTCTCTCTCTCTCTCTCTCCCTTTCTTCCTCCTTCCTTCCTTCCTTCCTTCCTTCCTTCCTTCCTTCCTTCCTTCCTTCCTTCCATGTGGTTAAGACTTTATTGTGAACATGTTTCTCAGCTAATTTTATAGTTATGAAATAGTGTATGTGTCCTTGTTTCTTTTGATATCAGCACTTTCCATTGCTCCCACTGTCCACACTTCCTAATCTTAAAAAATCCATTGGAGGACTTACCTCATTATGTCATCCTTTGGGTTTTAATTAAGGAGCAGGAAACCAGAGAGGTTGAAGATCATCAAAGAAACAATTCTATGGGCTGCTCATTCACAACCCTAGGTTACTTTGTAATGAAGATGCCCCACATAGTTCTGTTCTCCTTCGATTTTTCTTAATAATATTTTATCTCATTTTTTTCTAACAACTTTTTTCTAACAAAGAGTATGGCTGAAAAAAATTGAAAAGGGAATAACAATTCATGTGCCTTTTCTGTTAAACTCTGCCGCACAGACTTCATGTTTTGAAACAACGCTGTAAGCTGATTTAATAGCAGACCTAAAAATAACTTGCCAGCTGTTGCTATTGCAAACAATTGTTTTCAGCCCATTCCCTGGTGAATTAGCCTGTGATGAGAAAGTGCACATACTTTGCACTGGCAGGAATACCAAAGCAAAAAGCAGAAGGACAAAAACATTTCTTACACTTTTCATTTGTGCCATTACTGTATGTTTCATGACTAAATATTTCAAATATGAGGCTCAACTGTTTAACACCTGCATCATTCACCTTCCTAATTAACCCTGGCTTTTACATTTTGAGGGTCTAAAGGTAAATTAATTCTTTTAAAAATTATTGCATTTCAAAGAAAGTATAAAAATAAGGAAAATTAAAACAAAAGAAACTAAGGAAAGGGGAAAAGGGGAAAGGGAAAAACAAAAATGGGAGTACAGTCAATAAATGAAAGAATTATAAAAGAAAATAACTTTTGGCTTCCTTTGGTACAGATACAAACAAAAAAATGCAATAACATTTTGAACAAATTTAAACCATAATGTACAATTCTTTTGAAATCAATAAACATATCTAGTCATCAAATCCCAAATCTTCTGTTTCATGCAAATGTCCAAGAGTCGTTTCCAGGTAGAGGTGAAGCTAGAGAAAGTCTTTTTCTCTAAAGAAGCAATCAGCTTTGCCATCTCCTCTAATCCCATTAATTTCCCCATTCACACAGATAGATTAATCCTTATTGTGCACTTTCTTCTTAATGTTATTTGCTCTTACTGGTATTTCAAGTAGAGATAACCCTTCGTCATTTCCCATAGCCCTATCTGAGCTGCATGTAAACAAATCCTTTTGTTGTAAAATGGACAGCTTGCCAACTAGCCATGAGTTCCTTGGGCTGTTATAGTGGTCCTTAGCTATTTAACTCCAGATTGTAAGAAAGTACGGAGACTGCATGAGAAAGATATGACTGCATGAGAAAGATGTCTTTTTAATGCCAGAATGTAGTTCTGTTTAGAAAGCATTCTCAACCTTGCACCCATCTACCCACTTCCCACATGACAATATTGAGAAAGCACAATGGGAAAGGAGAGATATTTATCCCTCTTTCATATACATACCCACAGCTTTACTGGACATAGGAAGCAGATTTATGATGGCCATCCTGCAGCATTGATCCAATTCAGTTGCTATTATTGAATATATAACCAGAGGAACTGGGCAGACCATCAAGAAGCCCCTGGATATTCTCCATCTAGCTGGCCACTTAAAGGCAAGCAGTGGATCTGTGTCTTTAGAACTGATTACTGCAGTTTCCTATTTGAGGAATGGTATCTTAGGGAGATGACATCGATAAACAGTATTATAAATCTCATATTATGGCTATCCTTTCTAGGCACAGCATCTGTGATAATTTCATAAAAATTGGCTTCCTTCCACATATGCGGCATGTCATCTTTTCCATGAGACTGCTGGCTCACCAGTTGGACCTTTCAGACCTATTACCCCAAGGCCTGTCATCCCGTTGAAAGAGTCTTATGCAAATATAACAGGGGTGGCAAAAAAAGTGACAAGTATCATTTATCTCTTGGTTCACCATGGCTGAGATAGCCTAATCCCTCTCAAGGATGTTTCTGAAAGGAAAAATAAACTTTCTTTGGAAGGAAGAGAATCAGAGGAGCATTTAAATGCAGAAAGCATTTTCCCACTTACGTAGCTCTGAGAGATGGAGCAGCAGAGTCAGCCTTTATGCAGAATTCACTGATGGGAGAGTCTTTGACCCTTGCTATGCTAAGGGGAGAAAGGAGAATAAGCAGGTGAAAAGTTGGATGTTGCTGGCTCGCACACTTTGTATTCCCCACCCCCAATTAATTACGATCTGAGATATGGCTTATAATTTAATTCTTGGTTTAGATGGCTTTGAGGTATCAGTAGCTGTATAAATATCACCTAGTTAGGATAGTCAGATTATCATAGATAACTAAAGTGCCCCTGTGGAGTTTTTTCCTCCTTAAATCATTAGAAATTCCAGAATTTGAAGAAAAACAACACCAATTTATTCTTGATTATGTGAGCAAAATCCATAAAGAGGATGTGTTCAGGAGACTGTTGTAATGCATCTAGGACAACTCCATTTCAAGAAGTCCAAATATAGAACAGGTTCAAGAAAAGTGAGCAGAACTGTTGTTCCAAAGAATGAGCAGAAGTCTGAGAATTAACTATCTTCTGTTGAAAAACAGATATAGTCCTCAACTTACAACAATTCATTTAGTGACCGTTCAAAGTTACAACGGCCCTGAAAAAAGTGAATTATGACCACTGGAGCATCCCCACCATCACATGATCAAAAATCAGACACTTGGCAACTGACTCATATTTATGACGGTTGCAGTGTCCCGGAGTCATGTGATCACCTTTTGCGACTTTCTGACAAGCAAAGTCAATGGGGAAGCCAGATTCACTTAAGAACGCTATTACTAACTTAACAACTGCAGTGATTCATTTAACAACTGTGTCAAGAAAGGTCATAAAATGGGGCAAAATTCATTTAACAACTGTCTCACTTAGCAACAGAAATTGTGGTCATAAGTCGAGGACTACCTGTAGTGCCATCAGAGCTTTGCCTATTTTTAAATAAAACGTACAATGCATGTAGAATACAAGTGGAGCTTTGATCATACCATTTTGAGTTTTTTTAACCAAACTTGTTGGGTACCCCTAGAGGTCTTGTATATACAGTATAACACTGATTTAGAATTCTTAAACCAGTGCTGCTCAGTTTGGGAAAGGGATCCAGCCTGTGGCAACACCTTCCCGCTGAGTGAGGCTAATGAAAGAATGCAGATGCATACGTCTGACTCTTTTCTTAAAACAGATCATGCCTGTTCAAAGGAAAAAAATAGGCCAAAAAGAGAAAACAAAAAAGAGACAGATTCATGTCTAAAATATGATGTCATTTTAATGTTCCATGAAACTATTACAATGAAATGGGCACTTTGCACATTAAAACTGTATGTTGGGAGCATGAATGGGAAAGATTACACAGTTCTGAGGTTTATTACATTTTATCTAATATCAGTCAGAGACGACATCTGAATTTTGTGGAAAAAGACAGAGGCAAGTGTCGCAATTCTGTTTGATCTAATTAAGAGGGCAAATTTGTAGCAAGTCAATTATAGAAGGAATAGCTGAATTGTAAAAATTGCAATGACTTTGAATATTCTGTTACTTTTCCTTATACAAGTTAATTACTTTAGATTATTAGGTCAAACTGTTGAAGAAAAGCAGGTTGAGTCTTCTGTCTAATTTACAGTAAGACTTTAGAGTGAAGGAAAGAAGATTTGCACATACTCAAAAGAGCTGCAGGGTGAATTAATTAACTGCTCTCAAGGTGGCTTACAGGTTGATATACAAACAAAGCATTCAAATTTTCTTGAGATGTTTGTCATTTCAGGAATGGGCGAGACTTCTTCCTTGACTTGGCCTTAGGGCAAACAATCTTTAAACAGTTCCTGAAGTGAACAGGCAAGAGTTATTGATATTAACATGTCACCACTGGCATGGAGGCACAATGCTTAGAATGCAGCATTGCAGGCTAATTCTGCTGACTGCCAGACGTTTGATCCTGTCCAGCTCAAGGGTGACTCAGCCTTCCTTCCTTCCAAGATAGGTAAAACGAGGAGCAATAGGCTGACTCTGTAAAATGCTTAGAGAGGACTGAAAAGCACTATGAAGCAGTATATAAGTTTTAGTGCTATTGGTATTGCTATAGAGTAGCTTTCCCCAACCTAGTACCCATCAGATGTATTTTGACTAAAATTTCCAGAATTCCCAAGTTACCAATGATACTCCAGCATGATATTTAAAACAGACTGAGAAAATGAGTAACGGCATTTACAGATCATCATCCTCAGTCCTGCTTCATTTAGTGTCAGGATTCAGACGAGGAGAATGGGAGGCCTACCAAGGCATACCAAGAACCTGGTCTAGGACTTCTGGGCTCTAGTAATTTTTGCTCAGCCAGCAATAGACACTACTCTGTCCTGAACCCAGCAGACCTTGACCTAGATCAGGGTCCTCTCTACTTTGTCCTCAAGAACACCATCAACTGAAAGTGGGAAGTTAGAAAATAGGGGTTTAGGTTCTAAGATCTATTATAAAGCAAGGTAGCAGTCAGGAAAGACTTACAGCTTTTATGATCTCAAAATAGTTTAACAATTACTAATAAAATAAGAAGTTTATATGGTGTGGGAAGAATCCAGAGAAAGAAATGTTTTGGAAATATTAAAAAGGCAGAATATATTTCCCCAAAGGATTTTAAAGGCAGAACTCCCCCCCCCTCCCCAGACAGAAACCAGGTCTGAAGAAATGCAGATGTGATAATCTTGTCAGAAAGATTGGAGTCAGGAAACTGGGATTAGAAAGAAAAATCCCTAGAATCAACAATCCCTCACACTAAAAATCCAACAGTCATCAGCCCCAGCCCCAGGGAAGCAGGATATGACCTTTGGGACATAATAGGATTAACCCACCACCATCAGAATACCAGAAAGGCACACTCAGACTCAGGTCAAAGTTCATGCCACAGGAACAACTCCAAACAAAAGTTCAAGAAGGTATAAAAATCCACTACTCTCTACTACATGTGGTCAGTTTTTTTCCAGAGCCATCTTTCTCACTGACTCTCCTCTTCAATAAACTACAACCTTCTTTCTCCATGTTGTTTATTCCTGGCTTGGACAGGACCCTGATGAAGATTTTTTTCCCTACAATGGTAAACACAGTGATTTCATATTTGTGTCCCTTTTAAACCTCCTTTCTCTCCATTTCCAAGGCATTGTATCTTTCTTATCTTATTTCCAATAATTAGACTTCAGTTTTTAATCTTGAAACGTGATCATTCTCTATACATGTCAGCATCTTTCTCTGCCAGAATACTAAGTTCTTCAGTTCAGCTCTCTTGTGATCAGTCTCCCTTGACTATCGCTTTCTTGATTCTTTTATTGTTTTACAACTTAACACTTAAACTTTTATTATTTTTACTATCATCTATCACTATTCTTCCTCTCTTCCCAGAGTTGCTTGCTTTGCTTTCTACGTGGTTTTACATGTCTGGATCTGAGGACAGTTGCTCTCAAAAGGACAGCAGTTGCTCATCTCTCGTTGATGCCATTCCTTTCTTCCAGATTAACCTTTCTCCTATCAGCCTCTTTAGGGACCTTCTCTGGGGAATGGGGCAGACATTTGGTTGGTCCACTCTTCTTGTCCAAACCTTGTACATTTCACTCAGCTACTTTCTGTCTCTTTTTTTTGACTAGCAGCCATCACCATGCTTGATGGACTCTACATAACAAAGTTTATGGGAAAGATCACGCTGCTCGACCCCCTCCCCTCATCTTCTGTCTCAATTCAGCTTTGCATAGAACATCTTAGGCTTTTGGTCTACTGAATTGCTGACAGCTTTTCTACTCCCACCTTGTCTTCCCACAACGATCTCATCTCATCTCAGTTTTCTTTCTCTTTGGGATATCTTCTAAGACTTGTTTTATATGGGTCCTGTGATTTTTGGTCATCTTCTCTATTTTTTCTCCTCTTTTTCCTTTTCTTTTTTCACTCTAGCCATCACCGTTAACCTATCCTGACAAAGAGCAGCCCCTTCTTTAATTAAAACTCTCTCCTCCACTGGCAGCTCTCAAATGTCCCTATTCACTACTTCTCACACTATCTCCCTCTTCCTAAAAGGCACCTGTCTATGTGACACACAGTACATGCACCTCTGGCATCAGGCAGTTATAGGCACTAATCACCTTGGTTACATGCAGACCGAGGTTGCTTTTCACACTGAAAAACAGCTGAATCAGATGGAGCAACTCAGGACCCTCAGTTTAGAGAAACCAGATTTGATCAAGACTAGTTGAATTTGGGGCAGATTCAGAGGCTTGTGGGATTTAAGGAACATGTAGGGCATGGCAGAGACATTGCACAGAAGAAGAGAATAGAGCTGGAAGGGACCTTGGAGGTCTTCTAGTCTAGCCTCCTGCTCAAGCAGGAGAACCTATACCATTACAGATAAGTGACTGTCTAACCTCTTCTTGAAAATCCCCTGTGATGGAGCACCCACGATTTCTGGAGGCAAGCTGTTCCACTGATTAATTGTCCTCACTGTAAGGAAGTTTCTCCTTAATTCCAGATTGCCTTTCTCTTTGATCAGTTTCCAACCATTGTTTCTTGTCCTGCCCTCTGGTGCTTTGGAGAATAATGTGACCCCCTCTTCTTTGTGGCAGCCCCTCAATTACTGGAATACTGTTATCATATCTCCCCTATCTCTTCTTTCCTTTAGACTAGCCAAACCCAAGTCTTGCAACCATTTTTCATATGTTTTAGTCTCCAGGCCTTTGGTTATTTTAGTTGCTGTTCTCTGAACTTTTTCCAATGTCTCAACATCTTTTTTGTGGTATGGTGACCAAAATTGGCTGCAGTATTCCAGATGTGGTCTTACTAGGTTTTATAAAGCGGTACTAATACTTTTGTGTGATCTTGATTCTATGCCTCTGCTTATTCAACCCAGGATTGTATTAGCTTTTTTGACTGGCTCATAGTCAAGTCAATTGCTACAAAATATATCTATGACTCAGTATGATAAAATCCTTACGAACAGGATATCCCTGGCATTTGATTTTGCCTGTTTCCTGGGCATGCTTGCTTTTGTGTTTTGAACTGGGAGTAAATTTATAAGAAAATGTACTATTAGGTTATAGGAACCATTCCTGAGGCCAAAACAGTTAGGGCCCTTTCACATCACCACCATTCCCATTTCCCAGTGCTTCTCTGTGATAGGCAGAAAATGCCATCAGTCAATCAATGCTTCTTCTAGCTGACCAGTCGGAACATACAAGGAAGGCCTTTCAATCACCTGTAGCAACTGTCTGTTCTGAAGCAACAAAGTTACTTCTTGAGCAAGGGAAGTAAAACGAACTGCCAGTGCCCTCTTTTCACCCAAATGATGATTATATGTAGACTCACACACACACACAAAAAATCAGAATGGTGTTTACCAAGATTCCTTTATCTATGTGGAGTCCTTTGGCAGCTGGCAATCCCATGCACATTCCCCATGCCATTTTGAAGTAGTTATGTGAAAAAAATTACAAGAAGTCCTTGAATTACAACCACTCATTTAGTGACTGTACAAATTTACAATGGCACTGAAAAAAGTGACTTACAACCAGTCCTCACACTTACAACCGATGCAGCATCCCCATGGTCATGTGATCAAAATTCGGACACTTGGCATCCAGCATGTATTTATGATGGTTGCAGCATCCCAGGGCCACATCATCATCGCCACTGGTGACCTTCCCAGGTATTTTCTGACAATCAAAGTCATTGGGGAAATGACTTAATGACTGCATGATTCATTTAACTGCAGTGATTCGCTTAACCAACATGGCAAAAAGGTCATAAAATTGGGAGTGACTCACTTAACAACTGCCTTCCTTAGCCACAGAAATTTTGCTCTCAATTGTGGTCATAAGTTGAGGACCTCTTGTAGAAATGAAGCAAGTTCTATAAGAGAGGGGAAGGCCATCCTTGCCACTTTTCAAAATCAGCTATTTGAAGAACTTGTAACTTTATTAATGGTTGTTTTGAAGTTTATTGCCTATTTACAGTGAAAACTTTGATTTCAGCAAAGCTGAAGTGAAACTGCAGTTTGTCTTGCCCCAGCTGTAAGCTCTCTTCAGCACCATAATTATGACGCTGCTGAACAAGAACATCTTCAGTAGTAAATTATTTAAAGTCAGTCTGCTGCCATTAGCAGTATTTGAATCCAAGTACCAAATATTGCCTCACAGAAGGATTATTTTTCAACTATCGTTATAAAATGTGGCTCAAAAGTTAAATGGGGAAGTAACATAATTGCCTAAATGGATAACTTGTGTCTCTGTAACTTCTATAATAATAAGTAAAAAGCACAGAAAATAAAATGATCCCTGGGATTGCATCAGCCTGCCACTGTACTTAATGAGTAAAGACACATGAACTCTGCCAAGGGGGGAAACAAGATCTATCTAACAGAGGGGTGTCAAACTGCCGATCCATGGGCCGGTTGCATCATACAGAGGCCGTGCCCACCTCAGCTCTGGCAATGTAAGGAAAGTTGTGATACGTCGCGACATGTCACGTGACATGGTGAGTTTAACACCCGTGATCTAACATATCTAAATATGCACATAAGTTCTGGTTGGTCTAGTTTAAAAATTGCCAGTTTTCCTCTTTTGTCCAAACTCTAGAAAATTCCCAAAGCTAATAACTATTATTTAGAATTCTAAAAGCCACTCATTTGTTTAAAAAGGACATTGCGATCTGAATCTTTCTCCACTACTTTTTTTTCTCTCATCTGCTTTCACTGACAATTCTGTTCAGAGGATGATAATTGGCAGCTGCCACTATAATTATTATTAATGAGTTTGACAGAACAAAAACTAATGATCATCACAAAATATAGAGTGTAAGTAGTACCGGTAATATAGTAATAAACTTGTAGAATTACAGGATGGTTTTAAACAATGAGGGAGAAACCATGAAACAAGAAAAGCAAAGGAGGAGCAAAGTGAAAACAAGTGAATTCTGGTAGAATCTTGAATAAGAAACCAGTAGTGTCCAGGGCATGCTACCAGTTTTCCAGCTATAAATAGTGATTAAAATCCTGCATTGCATAGCTGGAAAGATTGTCCATCATTACTAAGTTCCTTCCTGTGTCCCTCCCAATATGCCCCATTTATTGCCCTTCTGTTCAGTTGTGTCCAGTTTTCAGAGACTCCCTAGAGAAATCCCAGCAGTTTTCTTGGCAAACATTTTCACAGAGTTTTTTTGTCAGTGCTTGCTTCCTACAGCTGATAGAAGCTGAGTGGCCCAAGGTTATCCAACTTGCCTAAGGTGGGACCGTTACACCATACTGGGTTTTCTAAAAGATAGTTATCAACTTTTATTGGTTGTCTGCAATAAAAAGATCATAACATCATATTTCCAAAGGTCTGTATGGAACACAGCATCAATTGGGTATTAATCATGGAAATGCCTTGAAAAGAAAAAAGAACAACAGTTACAAAACTACTTGAAAACAAAATGCAACACAGAAAAACATTTAAAAAGAAGTAAAGGAAACTCTGAGACCAATCTCTTTTCCTATCTCATAAATATACCCTCAGTACTTACTCTGACCAGCAGGGCATGTGAAGAAGACTACCTCTTTTTAAAGATGATATGAAGTCCACTAGCCTCTTGGAGACCGTGAATCAGCTGTGGTTGCCACTTCAGAGACAAAACAAAAGGAGAGCCAGGTGGCCTGGTGGAGGAAAGAGTCACAGTAACTGTGACAATTATAGAAATGCTACTCTTCCATTTGGCTTGGGAAGAATTATCATGAGAAGAAGAGGGCAGAATTTTGCCTTGGGACCAAGGATATTCTCTTCAAGCGTATTATACTTTCCCTAGGAGTCCATCGAAAAGGATATAGGATCAGTCTTTCAACAGGATGGGTGCTTTCCAGCATGGTGGGAAATAATACTGATAATATTCCCAGTACTTAGCATGCTGATGACTAGGCCATGCTGATTAAAGAAAGGGAATCCTTGCCAAAAACATTGCGCAATTTTAAGGGACATAATGGATATTGTCGCACCAGAGTGTCTCAACCTCAGCATCTTTAAGCTTTGTGCATTTCAATGCCAAAACTCCCCAGCCAGCATGCATTTCACTCCCCTTCCGCTCCCCAAAAACAAAAGCCAAAGTCCAGTCCATCAATAGCATTTAGCAGAAGAGTGGTTTCCAAGCAGATCCCCTCTCTCACAGTCAGGCCAGGAGATGAGAGCTGACTGGGTAATTCTGGGAGTTGAAGTCCATCCAGCTTAAAGTTGCTGAAGTTGAGAAACCCTGTTTTCATTTAATGATAAGCAACCCAAGCATCTCCGGGTATATCTACCAATCTTTTCTTTCCTTTACACACTGAGGATGGCATTGTAAGCATGAACTTCCCTGTCAGGACCAAGCCCAAAAATGACACCGTGGGAGCCAACTGAGTCCAATTCTTTATTTGCTTACACCTAATAGACAGAATCTTGCCAGACTAAAGCTATAACCTTATATGTAATAAATTTATCCTGAGATGTACTCTGAATCTCTTACTCCCTCTATCATCAAGCTCAGGACTGTGCTGTTTCTTAATTTGTCTTCTCTCTGGAGTGTATTGCCTCCTCCCTGGAAAACTGCAGTGCTCCTGCCAGGAATCCCTCTTACTTCTCCATCACATTCCCCCACTTTTAGATTCATAAATTTCCATAACATTTATGAATCCAAAAGAATACTTTTTAATATACATGTGTAAGATGCTAAGAAAAAGACACAGGCATGTCTTGAGCAGAGGTTTGAAGCTTCAGGACACAGCTTGACAAACTCTGATTTTATTGCTTCTTATATACTTGTTACATACACCAGCTTAACCATTAGATGCTGACAAAGGTTTCTTCATTGGAAAATGTCTTCATGTAAGCAACTATTTTCTAGTGACACATTACATGGTCAAAGACCAGGTAAGAACAAATACAGGGAGATGAAAACAGAAGGAACTAACAAAGACAGGAAGAGATAAGAAGGAACTTAAGCATATTATCTGTTTAGGTAGGTGAGGCATTAAGTCAAAAGGGTATGACCTTCTGGCTGCTTCACTGGGACAAAGGATATCAAAAGGTTATGAGGTTTGTAGGGGGGCGAAGCACGGCAATTTGCTGCGAGTGCATTTCCCCCCACATACATGGGTAAGTGTAGAGATCTTGGTCAGGAGTGCTGAAAAACAGCTGTGATTTCTTTTCACAATCATCCCAAGGCAGGAAAGGTGGAAATTAAAGGTGGAAAGGTAGAAATTAAATGCTTCTCCTCTCCCCCAGTGACCCCCAATGGTACTGCACTAATGGTGGCATAGAATGGAATTCTTTGTGGGGTTAAGTAAGGGGGGGGGGTAGCTTCATTGATTGAAGCATGAACATCACAAAAATGTTTGCCTATTTGAGAAACAGAGAATGGATCTATTCAAATCTTATTTTACCCAAGTTTTCTTCTTCCATAAGTTTAGTTGCCTTTTTTTTTTTTTTTGGTGACTGAATCAGTGTTGACTCCACAGACAGACTTTTGAGTTCCTTTAGTCAGGGACAAAGAGACTGCCCTCAGTTGGATTGGAGAAGAGGAAGAGATTTAGAACAGTCACTCCCTAGGATCTCTCAGACCCAGGGAACCTTGTTAAGTTAAGAGTAATATAGGTTTAGTCTGATAAGATTTTGTCCTAGATGATGTAAGCAAATAAACTTACTGAACTTTGGCTGGATTGTTCTGTCATTCTTGGTCCTGACACTACTTTAAATGAACTGAAATCTCCAGAACAATGACACACTATTTTACAATATGCATACTTTTCTGGCCGGTATGTATCCCATAAATCAGAGCCACAGTCACAAGGAGAACACCCTTTGCTTGAGTTACAGCCTCTACATCACAGTAAAAATAGTGTGGCTTCTCTGATAGAATGGAATTATAACACACTCCAGGTCAGAAAATTCCTCAGAAGATTTGTGGCTGCAGCAGTCATCACAGTAATATAATCATGGCCTCCTTCAAACTGTTTGCTTTCTAGGCAGTGTTAATGAGAAGAAGGCTTCATCTGCCTGGAGACTTTGGCAGTGATCTAAAGGGAGACCATTCATCATTTCACCAGCTACCTGGCAAGTATTACATATTATTGCCTCCCCAATCTGTTGTTCCTTGTCAACCTCACCAGAATTGGAACACATTGTAAGGGTTTTCAGCTCAGAATCCTAATAAATCCCAATGAGACCCTGAACACGAGGCAACTAGAAACAAAACAGCTTTATCTCTTTGATCAAAGAGAAGCTGTGGCATCTCTCTCCTGTCTCTCAAATGCAGCCAGACAGAGGAGAAAGAGCACACACAAATCAAAACGTTTTTCCTTTTTATAGCCACTAACATTCACACACTAACATCCAAAGATTTTCTTTCATTTGAATCTTCTTATCTATCTGGCTCAGTTGCCTTGATTTCGTTTTTGAATACACACAAGCGTTGGCAATCAGCCTAAAAACTTCGTTACATTCTTCCAGCCCAGCCTGGGCAGAAGAGCAAAAGGCAAAGAGATTAGGAGTCAAGGAGAAAAAGGGGGTGGAAAAAGAACGAAGTGTTGCAGATTCTTAGCTGGGCTTTCTCTATGTCTTGGAACAACACAGTTTAAACCAGCGGTTCTCAACCTTTGTGTGACGGCGACCCCCATCACACGGACGCGTCGTGCATGTGCGGCGCGGCGCACATGCGCGGCGCCGGCCCCATGCGCGGCGTGCATGCGCGGCGGCACCCCATGCGAGGCGTGCATGCGTGGCGCCGGCCCCTGAGGGGGAAAAATGGCGGATCGCGTTGTTTGGCGACCCCCGTAAAATGGTCGTTCGACCCCAAATGGGGTCGCGACCCATAGGTTGAGAACCGCTGGTTTAAACTTAAAGTAACAGAAACATTTTTTTTTTTTGGTCAGCACAATTTAGAATACAACAGAACACATACAGAAAGCAAGCAGGAATAAATGAACAATAGCTGGGTTATTTGATTATACATAAAAGATCACATTTTGAAAGATTATACTTTGCTTGATCTCTTCAACGTTATATGGCAGCCAAACAAGATTGGTTTGAAGAAATAATCATCTTCATCAAAATTCCAGCAACACATTTTACTGCAATCTTTCTTTCCACGGAAGTTAGACTATGGCAAGCGCTAAGAAACAGCCTCAAATTGCTCTGAGTGCTGGAGAGCATCTCCAAGTGATGTAAAATGGTTTATAAAATCTTTTAAACTCCTCTTTGATATCAAAGTCACCATATTCAAAATTGTAGGCCTTAATTTATGCAAAACATTCACATCAAAGTCAAAAGCAATCTCCATCCTGGTGCTCCAGTTTATATAACTGTTTATATTATTTATTCCAGTTTATATATCTGTGAGCCAGTTTGGTTTAGTGGTAAAGGCACCAGGCTAGAAATCAGGAGACTCTGAGTTCTAATTCTGCCTTAGCCATGGAAGCCAGCTGGGTGACTTTGGGTCAGTCACTCTCTCTCAGCCCAACCACCTCACAGAATTGTTGTGTGGAAAAACAGGAGGAGGAAGATGTGTTGAATATGTGGGTTGGATACGTTTGCCACCTTGAGTTATTAGTAAAAATAATACAAGTAAGATACAAACAAACAAACAAACAAATAACACTCTTTACCAACTGCAAACTTCTTGCAAAGTATGCTTCATGTTTGCCTAGAGTAATCATTTGGGCATGCATAGACATGTAATAAACCTCTTTTTTTCATGGCATGCTTTCTGCACATCTGTATTCATTGAGGTGGTATATCTCTGCTCAGTTGCAGATTTGTGGATCTTTCCCCAACAGGTTAACTTTTTTTTTAAAAAAAAATCTAGCTTTTGTTTTCCTTGAAAAAGATGCAAAATAGGTTTTGCTTGCTATGTTCATTTTTTCAGTGTTGGCTAAAGGGGTGTCTTTGTGTGTTTCCAGGTATGCTTTGCAAAAATATATGCCTGCAACTTTCAGAAAAGGCAAAAAAATAATTTAGAAATTTCCTTTTCCTTCCTGGATTTGAGGTGCCGATTTAAAAAAAAAATCAACAAAAATATAATTTTGCTGGAGGTGCTTTATTTCAAAATGGATCATAATCTGGTTTCAAAATATAGGTTTCCAATACAGCAAGTCTTAGCATTACCAGAGGTCAATACAATTAAGTGGGGGTTTCTATTAAACATTAACTTTAAAGCTGACAAGCAGCCTTTTGATGGGATTAAATAATACATCATATCTGGTAGGATTGATCTTGTAACATTTGCACCATACAGGTTTTAATTGTTTACTTTGATTATATCTCTGATTACAGTGGCTGATAATGTCCACCTATAAAAGTCGTGTGTTGGTAAATGTCTAACCACAGGTTCATCTGGCTCCATTGTTGTTTCCATGCTGCTGGGTGCCAATTAGCCAATCAGAACACTAGGCTAGCGGCTCTGCTCCACTCTCAAAATTGCAGTAAAGTTGGACTTCCGGTGGATTTTGCGCGCGCGATGGCGGCTACTTTGTAGCCGTCTCTCCTGGGTAAGTGTAAGAACCGCTATGAACAGCAGACACCAGCTGTTCAGCGGTTCAAAATCCCCCTCCCGGGCAAAGGGGGGGGTAGAGAGTGTCTGAATAGTGGTAGAGCCTCTTTTGCACCCCCCAAGTTTTTTTTGGGGGGGTGAAAGGAGTGCTCCCACGGAGTTCAGACTTGTCTCCGCTTCCCAGCTGTTTTTGTCCTCAGGGACAAAACGAGCCGCTGCAAACACCTCCGTGCTTAAAGAGAACTGGTGAGTTTTTTTTTATAAACGGACAGAGCTGAGTAGAGGATTTAGTTTTTCCTTTCTTTGATTTATTTGGATTTTAAGTTTTAAGACTTGCTTCTATTTTTATTCTCTCTTTTTATTTTTTTTTCTTTGTTGAAAGGGAAAGTAAAATGGCGATCGGCAAATCTCTCGGTGTTTTTTTTTCTGAAGTTAGAATGCTGACCGGCAGGCTTTTTGGTGTTTTTCTTTCTTTCCTTTCTCTTTCCCTTTTTATTTTCTTATGATTGGAATGGTTGTTTTTGGTATCTCTAAGTATTTTTTTTGGAACGGACTTTTTCTATTTAATTAATTTTTTTTTTCTTCTCCCTTCTTTTTATGGTAATGACCCTTTTTTGAAGGACTTTTTTCTGTTTAATTTCTTGCAATTTTTAAGAAGGAGTAAAGCTTTTTTTTAATTCTTTTTCTCTTCCTTTTTTTTCCCCCTTTTTTCTTTTTATTATAATGACCTTCTTTGGAGGGAGTTACGATTTTTGAAGGAATTTTTATAATTTTTTAAGAAGGGCTAAAGGTTTTTCTTTAAGATGGCTCCAAAGCGTCCAGGGATTTCTACAGCTTCTAAATCAACAGTTTCACCCTCTTCTGGGGGTCAGCTAATAACTATGAAGGATTTGCAAAACATGATGGGAGATGTTATAATTCAAATTAGGGCAGAAATGAAAAAGATTTTAGAGGAAAATAATAAGATCTTGAGACAAGATTTTGTTTTGGCTTTAGAAGGAGTTGCTTCTGTTCTTGAAAAGGTGAACTCCCATGTGGAAGAGGTAGCTGAAAAAGTGGACATAATGGAGGGGAAAATTGAAAGTATGGAAAAAGAAATGGAAAATGAGATTCTTATGCTTCAATATGGACAAATGGAATATGCCTTAAGAATCAGAGGCCTGGAAGAGTCTTTGCAAGGAGATTTGAAAGAGATGGTTGCAAAGGACTTTGCATTGATTTTGAATAAAGAAAAAGAGGGAATACTTAATGAAATTGAAAAATTATTTAGGGTTAACTCTGTGGTGGCAGCACAGAAGAATCTGCCAAGAGATGTGGTAATTTACTTTGGTAAAAGATCTTTACGCAATGAAATTGTGCAAGCCTATTATAAGAAGAGATTTCAAATTGCTTCACAAGATGTTATAATTTTTAAGGAGATCCCATCTAAAATTTTAAGAAGAAGAAAGGAGTTTGCTTTTCTAGCAAATGAACTTAAAAAGAGAAAAATTTTATTCAGATGGGATGTTCCGACTGGAATGGTGGTGAATTACCTGGGGACATGTTATAGACTTAATACTGTTTCTCAAGCAAAAGACTTTTATACTTCGGTCCTGGGGGTATGTGCATCGCCATCTACTAAGTTTAAAGCTTTGGAAGAAAAGAATGTAGAATTACAGTTTGAAGAGCCTATATTTATGAAAACTGGAGAATCTTTGTGTGAGAGGCCTCAACAAGTCCAGGTTGAGGAGCAGAAGACAACTTGTGCAGTATACAATTCCAAAGAAAAGCAGCAACAGAAGAAGGTTAAGGAAGTTTCATACTCAGTGGTTTCTGAATCTCTGGGAGATATTAGACTTACAAAGTCTTTGGAGCAATCTTCAAGGGTGGAATTGCTGCCTGAAATGGAAATTGGGAAATCTCAGTTTGAGGGGCATCAACAAGAGAGGAACAGGCAGAGGATAACTTGTACAACTTACAATTGTAAAGACCAACACAAGGAGGAATTCAAGGAACCCTTATTGGCTTCGGAGTCGATGGGAGATTCAGGAATTTTGGAGCAGTCTCCTAAGGCAGAACTTGCAGCATTTCTTACGAGTTTGATACAAGAATGGAGAAGGGAAATGGAAGAATGGAAGAATGGAGAATGGAAAAAACTGGAATGTGAATAATTAATAATACTAATATAATTGAGACTGATAAGGATGCAGTTTCTTACGGATGGAATTTGTTATTGGTGAAGATTGAAATGTTTAATGTGTTTATTAATTTTGTTGTTTTAAGTTTTGAACTTTTAATGATAATATTGTTTAAATTTGTGTTTTGAAGGGATTATAATTTGCTTATTTTAGTGAGGGGATTCTAATGTTTTAAATTTTAAGTAATGTTTAAATTTGTGTTTTGAAGGGAGTATAACTTGTTCAAGTTTTAAGTATGCTTAAATTTGGTTTTTAAATATTATTAATATTTTTAAGAGAAAATAATTTGTTTAATTAAATGTTTAGATTTGTTTAGGAAAGAAAGTAATGTTTAAATTTGTGGTTTTGGAGGGAGTTTATATAGAATGATGATTGTATTTAGATTTGTTTAGGATTTAAAAGTGTTTCTAGTTTTTAAATATTATTATTAATATTTTTAAGAGAAAATAATTTGTTTAATTAAATGTGCTTAGATTTGTTTAGGACTTATAGGTTTTTTAAGTTTTTTTCTTTTTGGATAGGAGAGAAGATTATGAAGATTGAAGGAAATATGTATTTACTTTAAGTTTTTTAAGAGTATTTAGCTTTAATGGTATAACAAAGATTTGTATGTTTATTTTTTCGTTTTAGGATAAAGAAAGAGGGAGAAATTAGATTTTATACTATAGATATAGATATTCAAAGAAAGTAATGTTTAAATTTGTGTTTTTGGAGGGAGTTTATATAGAATGATGATTGTATTTAAATTTGTTTAGGTTTTAAAAGTGTTTTAAGTTTTTTTTTTTAATTAAGCCTGTACTCAGCTCTGGGAAGTCCAGGGGAGGGTTTGGGAGGTTGGGAAGGGGGGGGGTGAGGTGGGGGGGGGTATGGGAAGGGGATTTGTTTTTGTAAAATGTAAAAATTTTCAATAAAAAAAAAAATTGCAGTAAAGTTAAGAATTATTAAGTTTTTACTCTGGCCAACTACTAGTATGAGCCAGCTCCAACATACCACTGCCTTGTAAAACTACTTATATTTTATTGAAATCTGTCCCTGAAATTACCCGTCTTGCCTGGTGAAGTTCTGAGTAGAGCTTATTACTTTCATTTCACTATTTGATGTGCTACTGACTTTAGGTAAAGTCTCTGTCTCCTTATTCCTCCAACTTCTCTGAACTCATTTTCTGGCTATATATATATATATATATATATATATATATATATTAGCCTTCTTTGACAATGACAAGTATATGAATTTGGGAATGAAGTCTTTCTAGATGTTGACAGAATATTTTGCCATGGCTCTATTGATAGTGACTAGCCATATCCAGATATCCAGGCTTCAGTGAATTGACCAGTAATGCTGGTTATCAACTTCATTCAGCCAGTTCCAGCTGTCCCACAGCATTTTCTTCATCGTGACATTTTTTTTTTAGTTTGTCAAATCAGTCATGCTTCTGTTGTGTATTTAGGCTGAGGTGTTATTAGCACTAAATAAAGAAAAACATTAAAATCTGTTACATTAGTAACAGAGAGGCCTGAAGAAAGGAAGCATGTGCAAGTCCTGCAGAAATAAGAGGAAGTGATTTCAGAAAGGCCAGATCAGACCCCCCCAAATTAAAATTAATTTTCCTGCCAATTAATTGGTGGACATTTGAGTCCAAGTCTTTGGGGTTTGCTAATCTGAAATTTGAAGACAAACTTCTGCACTTGGAAAATACATTTTTTAAAAAGTATGCTTAAAGTATCTATTATCTCAACTGCAGAAATTGTTTGCTCATTGGGTGGAAATAAAATGATGCCAAAACCTTAAAGCAAAACTATTTTTTTTAGGTCTCTTTATTCCATCAAGTGCAGAAGGTGGGCACTGAAAATTTGAATTTGGAAGATATGCGCTTTTGTATACTATGTTATATATATATATAAAACACACACACACACAATAATTTATTAGTTTTATAATTTTACAATTAAACATTTAAAAAGCAACATGGTGACTGGGTAATCAATAATTCAACAACATACATAAATCTTTAGCACAAATCTCAAGTTACAACATCAGGTGTTTCCTCTCTTTTTCCCTTAATGCCTACTATTTCATATTAGGTTAATATAGTTCTTATTATTATCAACTAAATAAAACCATCTTTGTTACATTTATCAATATTTTTTAGCTTATACATATCTTAATTGTGTTTGCATTCAATCCTTATAGACAATCAATGTCCTGTTATTGCTTTTTTCCCAAGCTTTAATTTCCCATCAATATTCAAATTAACATTTGATATTTATAATTTCCAAGCTTTAGGTGACCAAAGTTTCCCTTATCTCAACTTCTATCTTTTTCCCTTTTCATAACAAAATCTAATATTCTAAATACACATCTATTTGCATATAATCTTTTCTAAATGTTATCTATTTTCTACCATATTAAACCAAAAGCCTATTAATCTTATTACACATCTTACATAATTATGATGTTACTTTGTTTTCTAAAAATTGTCTATTTTCCACCGTATTCAACCTTCTAATCAGTAATATGAAATCCCCTCTAATAAATCAAAACCCTAGTTTTTTTCGGCCTTACTCTAGCTTTCTTCCTTTGCCAACTAATCTTCCACGTTCAGTACTTTATTATTTGAAATAAGAAAGACCATTTGGTTACAGTATTTTTGGAAGAACTAGCCCATTTTTATTCATTAGATCACCTCCCTATTACTCCAATTTCTCACAATTGTCCTGATAGGTTTATCTTCCATTCAATCTGTTCGTCTTCCTTTTCCTTTATGTTGCATCTTATTTTGTCACAAGCTGAAAGAATGGTTTTGTGTATTGATTTCAACATAGAAAGGATTTTTCCTGATCTTCATTCATATTCTCTTGATAATGTATTAAGTTGAAGACTTTAAAATCAAATGTTAAAAATAGTTTTTTGTTTTTTATAACTAGGTATGGGACATCTATTTCACATGTTGTAGGTAGTCTTTATAGTGGAAATTGTTTGCCAAGTAAGAATTTATAGTCCAAAGTATTCCATCATCTCATGTAATAACAGATGCTTCTCATGTAAAGAAATAGGAAAGCAATTCCCCACATATAACTCTGAAAATCAGTAAAGGTTTACCTTCATAGTTCAAATAGGCCAGATATGCCACCCTGAAGTTCCTTCTTTACAGCTGAGTTTTTCACAGGTGGTATCTGTCAAGGTCAAAAGAGTTTTTTCTAGAGTCTGGGCTTCAAGCCAAGTCTCTTTTAGGCAATAACAAGTTGTAATAACACACTTCACTAAAGATGTCACTGGTGCCATTTAAAACTTTTTAAGTCCAAAGTTTTTATAATAATAATAATAATAATAATAATAATAATAATAATAATATTTCCTCTGTCAACAATACTGTATGGAAAAACATCATCTGAAATAGAATCGCTGCTCAACACTGTCCGTATATATAGCCAAGATATTGTAATGGAGTTTGGCTTGGACAAATGTGCCACACTTACTATCAAACAAGGAAAAATAATGAAAACTGAAGGAATCAAGATGTCCCACAAAAATAACATTAAGAGTGGATGAGGAAGAGTACTACAAATACTTGGGTATCCTTCAAGCTGACAACATCAAGCACACTGAAGTCAAGAAAAAGATTAGAGGTGAATACATCAAGAGAGTGAAGAAGATCTTAAAGTCCAAACTCAATGGAGGAAATACCATAAAGGCAATCAACACCTGGGCAATCCCAGTCATTAGGTACACAGCTGGAATAGTGGACTGGACTCAAGCAGAACTAAAAGCAATGGATAGGCAGACCAGAAAAATAATGACAATGAATCATGCCCTTCATCCACGCAGTGACATTGATAGACTTTATCTACCAAGGCAAATAGGTGGGCGTGGAATGCTACAAGTACATCAGATGGTTGAAGAAGAAAAAATGGCTTTGGAAGAATATCTGAAGAACAATGATGAAGATGCACTGAAATTAGTATATCAGGAAGGCTTACTAACTACTGGAGAGACCAAACTGGCCTACAAGAAAGACCAAATGAAGAACAGAATAGAGGCATGGGAAGACAAAGCACTACATGGCCAATACATTAAAAAAATAGCTGGGAAAGCAGATAATAACAAGACCTGGCAATGGCTAAGAGCAGGAAAATTGAAGAAAGAGACCGAGGGACTAATTCTGGCTGCACAAGACCAAGCCTTAAGGACAAATGCATACAAAGTCAAAATTGAGAAGACAGCAACAGACAGTAAGTGCCGCCTGTGCAAAGAAGCTAAAGAAACAGTGGACCACTTGGTAAGCTGTTGCAAGAAGATTGCACAAACTGATTACAAGCAGCGGCATGACAAAGTAGCAACAATGGTGCATTGGAAGATCTGCAAAAAATATCATTTGCCTGTAAGCAAAAACTGGTGGGATCATAAAATAGAGAAAGTCATAGAAAATGATAAAATTAAACTGCTCTGGGACTTCAGAATTCAAACAGACAAGCACCTGCAACATAACACCCCAGACTTAACAATTGTCGATAAGAAAGACAAAAAAGTCTGGATAGTGGACGTGGCAGTGCCTGGAGACAGCAGAATAGACGAGAAAGAACTGGAGAAGATAACAAAATACAAAGACCTACAAATAGAAATAGAAAGACTGTGGCAAAAGCAAGCAAGGGTAGTACCAATAGTGATAGGCTCCTTGGGTGCAATCCCAAAACAACTGGAGCACCACTTGAACACCATTGGCATTGACAAATTCGCTATTAGTCAATTGCAAAAGGCGGCCTTATTAGGAACTGCTTCCATCCTGCGACGATATCTGTAATACCATCAAACATCCACATCTGCCTATCCCAGGTCCTGGGTAAGGACTCGATAGGTAGACAAAATGCCAAATCCAGTCTGAACATCTGGCTGACTGTGCGATGATCAATATAATAATAATAATAATAATAATAATAATAATAATAATAATAATAATAATAATAATAATAATAATAATAATAAAGCTGGAAGGGACCTTGGAGGTCATCGGGTCCAACCCCCTGCTTAGCAGGAAACCCTACACCATTTTGGACTGATGGCTGTCCAGTCTCTTCTTAAAAACTTCCAGTGTTGGAGCATTCACTGCTTCTGGAGGCAGGTTGTTCCATTGGTTAATTGTTCTTAGTTTTTCAAGGTTTATTATTTTTCTTTTTAGATAAAAACAAAAATCTCCAGTAAAAATAGGAAAACTTTTAGTCCCCAAATTTCAAAAGCACATGCAACCAATTAGATTAAAGTTGTTCTTATAGTTGCGCTGTTTCCCCTGGGTAGTCAGCTGCTGCTTTACTTAGAGAGTGGGGTACAAATTCTCTTCCCTGTCTCCTCACAGGGGAAAAAATACTTTGGGCAACTTTTACAGGAAAAGATATTTAAAGTCTTAAAGAGAAGATCAGATCTCACCCAGTTTCATCCGCGTTGCTTTAAAGGTGCTTGGTAGTAATTTTGACTTCGACTGTCAGCAGCTTAGTGACAAGCCATATTGCT
This sequence comes from Crotalus tigris, assembly GCF_016545835.1. Classification (NCBI taxonomy): domain Eukaryota; kingdom Metazoa; phylum Chordata; class Lepidosauria; order Squamata; family Viperidae; genus Crotalus; species Crotalus tigris. The sequence goes on from NW_024100510.1 coordinate 4,028,184, forward strand.
ATGGCCAGTCTTTCCCCCGCTGGTTTGGAGGGCTGTCCCATATCAAGTGGAAGGGCTGCCACCCTCCTGCGATCAAGTGGGGGTCCCCTCCTTGCTCGTCACCCCTACAGGGTGACTTTCGACCCTTTCCAGGGTCCCCCAGCAGGTTGAATTCGGACGTGAAAGATGGATCTCGCCTTCCAGCGTCTGCGGTGCCGTGACGGCAAACCAGAAGTCGTATACTATGTTTTTTGATATAATTTTGATACTGCAGTTGACTTTGCTAAAGAAGTCTTTATTAGGTACTGTGTATCCCTTGAAATGTATATGTTTCTTTTATTATTAAATTTGTATGCCATCCATCTTGCAATGACTCCCAAAATACTGGTCAGAGCATGTAGTAGAAGTGCAGTACTAGGTTTTCTTGCATGAAGAGGAAAAGTTCAACAATTTCAGGAAGGATTCAGCCTTGACATTGGATCAGAAACAACCTTAGTAGATAACCAACAGCTGAAACTGGTAGGTGGCATGTATCCTTGGTTGGACTGGGCTCGCATGGCCCATTCAATAGCAGTTTGACAGCTATGGATTTGGGGACACTGCCTTGTGATCGATCCAGATCTACTTTGCTTGAGATATATTCACCAAGGTTAGCAAGAGAGAATTACTGTTTGTCTTGAAAGGATCCCTCACAGCTCTATGCTGTCCACCATACTTTCACCATTTACATAAAGCTGCAAGGGGAAATCATTCTTAAGTGCTGAGGTTAGATCTGGTTCTGTTGGTGAGAACCAGTAAGGCTATGCAGCATTCTGGTTTTGAAGGAAAACAAAACACTGCAAAGTGCTCAAGAGGAACAAATGTAGCAACCTGGCTGCAGCTTCTTAAAACAAACATATCTTTTCTGCGCATCAGCTTTAGCTCTGTTTTGCAATAGATGCCTGGGAGTCTGTGGATATATGAGAATCCTGAAATAGCAAATAGAGATTCAGTGATCAGTTGAGATTGATGAGATTTTTAAAAGAAGAATTTACCAAAATTCTTAAATATTGTGCTAAATGGGATGGAAATAACATGTGATGAATGTGGGAGAAATTGAAACTGGCAGGTTAATTCATACAGGCAGAAAGCACTGCATACATAGCACTTAAAGGCAGCTCTGACACTCTGTGCATGCAGTCATGTCTGTGATGTTCAATGAAGCTGGCATATCTTTTTTTTCTCAGAAGGCTGCTCATCTTTCATACTAACATAGGAAGCAAAGGTACATCTTAGCTCTATCCATTCTGGGGGTTCAGTACATAGAAAGACTGCAAGAAGAATTTACAAACATTTGCAAATTTCTTCACCAGAGGGTCAGAAAGGGGAAAAAATGCAACTGTGGATTTATCTGTATTTTTATGAGATAGCTACCCTGTTCCAGATAGTTTGCCATTGACCTAAAGGAGAAGCTTCCGTTGACGAATGTTCTTGGCACAAGCATTTGTCCTGATGACTAAGAAGATCTTCCAGTCAGAAGTTCTTTAACCCCAATCCAAGATGCTCCAGCAATTCCTGTTCCTGGAAAACAGTGATCTGGCCATTGTGAGCTATGTTTTAATTATTCAGTCTGTACTCTTGTAACATGGGTCTATTGCTTAAAACGATATGAGAATTCATGTGGAGAAAATATGGTGACCAAACTGTTATCTAATATCCATTTTGCAGGACTGGCATTGATTCAAACACATTATATTCCAGTTAGGGCTTTTTTGCCTGTACACTTTTGTGATTGTTTATAAAGTATATTGCTTTGAGCCTCTTATCTCCCCACCCTAATTAACAGAAAGAAATTTCCAAATATTTTTAGTTTTAAAAAATTGGGGAAAATAACTTGTTTCTTTAGCATGCAGCGATGGCAATCTTAGATCAGGGAAGTGTATGGGCTAGTTAAAGTTTCTCAGTGGAGAGGGAAAATATTTTATACCTCCTCAAAGGACAAGCATTCAAAACATTTGGTTCTGGAATGATTTGAATTTGGTATGGGATTGTAGAATTAATTTGATCTTGAAATGGGCTCTGTTAAGTCCTTCGCGAAATGGCAATGACACGAGAAGCAGTTGTAGTTCTCAGGAACCTCTTTATTTCTGTTCAGCATACTGGTTACAAGACGCCGACAACGCCCAAATCTCCCTGCCCCTTTTATAGGCGATTCCCTGGCCAAACTGCAACATTTGGCGCGCTCGCACCCGTGCATGCGCGCGAGTGCTGGCGACAGCCAGTCTGGTCCCGGGCAGGTGCAAGCTGCCCGGGACCGTTGCAATGCCCCGAGCCTGCTTTCACAGGCTCAGGACATAACACCCCTTCCCCCCGGCTAAGACTATGATCATACAAATAATAATATACAACCCAATATGAGTGTGGAACCCATACTAGCTTTGTACCCGTTATTCCTTTTGCTTCTATTGTTCCCCAGTGTTCTATTTTCCTATGTGTACAGGAATACTCTCTGTTAACTCTGTTTTGCCAGTAGGATTACAAAATCTTCTAAATACTTAGGAGATCTTTTAGCTCTCTGTGACCTCCTGACTTCTGGGTACCTTCCGAGTATCCCTTGACTGAGGGGTGATGTATGCCTGTTCCCCTTGCTAGGCCCTGGTGATCCCCAAGGACTGTGCTCCAATGCCTGGCCTGCTTGCTTGCCCACCGGGCTCATCAGGCCAGGGCTTCTTTCTCTGTTTGACCTGGTTGTCCTGCCTGGCTGCAGGCTCTCTGGCCCTCTTAAGTGACTGTCACTGTTGGGCAACTCTGTAGAACCTCCCAGGTCTGTCCTAGACCTGTCAAGAGGTTGTCTTTCCCGTGTTCCCGTTCTGTACCCGGGCTTGTTGGGGTTTCAGTGCTGTCCCAAAACTCAGTTGTCCCCTGAGTGATGCCAGAGGTGTTGTAGTCGGGATTCGGTTCCTCGACCACCTCCCTGTGTGCTTGCCCCCTTCTAGGGACAGGGGTAGTGTTGGGCCAACTAGACGGAATGTGTGCCAGCTCTCTTGCAGGGTGTGGGTTGTTTGGATGCTCCCGGATATCCTCCCTGACTGGAGTACTGAGTGATGCGGGTGAGTAGTGATTATGCCCCCAGGGTGACTCCCTGGCTGGAGTAGGCACTGGTGCCTGAGTTCTAGTTGGGCTCCATGGATTCCTGTTTGGAGCACTCACGGAATCTCGGAATGAGCTGTCTGTAACTCCCTCGTTAATGATAGGCGGCAGCCCGCACTCTTCCCTTTGCCCAAAGGGGTCCCCCTCCCCCCCTGGAAAAGACCCAGGAGTCTCAGTGGGAAGGTCCTATCTAGTGCGGAGCTGGTCGATGTGTCGTCGCAGGACACGACCGTCGTCCAGGAAAACCTCGTAGGACAAAGGACCTGTGACCCTGGACACAGTGGCAGGGACCCATGAATGACCAGGCCAGTAGTTACGAGTCCAAACCGGGGCACCCACAAGCAGTTGTCTAGGTGCCCTGGGGTGTGTGATTGTGGAAGGTAGTCTGTCCGGGTGGAACCGGTCAAGCTTGGTAGTCAGTTTGCGCCCCCAACGAAGTTCAGCTGGACTCCTCCCGGTAGAAGTAGAAGGTGTAGTGCGATAAGAAAGGAGGAAGTCAGCCAACCTGTGATGCCAGTCTCCATAGGTAATTTTCTTCAAGGCGTCCTTGGTGATGCGAACCATGCGTTCAGCCATACCGTTGGTGGAAGGGTGGAAAGACGCAGAGGTGGCATGACGAATCATGTTCGCCTGTAAGAAAGCTTGGAATTCAGAAGAAGTGAATTGAGGGCCATTGTCAGATACGAGGACATCAGGAAGCCCGTGTGCAGCAAAAATCCCCCTCAGTACTTGAATAGTCTTTGCAGTGGTGGTGGAAGAGACAGGTACAACCTCAAGCCATTTTGAATGGCTGTCAACCAGGACCAAGAAGAATTGACCCTGAAAGGGCCCAGCGTAGTCAACGTGCACCCTAGACCATGGAGACTGTGTTTCCTCCCATCTATGTACAGGAGCTTGGGGAATTTCAGGGCGTGAGCGCTGACAAAGGTGGCATGCATGCACCTTAGCCTCAATGTCTCTGTCTAACCCAGGCCACCACAAATGGCTGCGCGCAAGCGCCTTCATACGTACAATGCCAGGATGACCCTCGTGGAGGGAACCTAAGACCCTAGTCCTCATTGAGGCAGGGATGACAACTCTGCTCCCCCAAAGCAGACAACCCTGGAAAGTGGATAACTCGTTCCTTTTAGACCAGAAACTCTGAAACTCAGTGCCTGGACAGCTCTCTGGCCATCCAGATAAAACCCAAGATAGGACACGAGAAAGTGTGAGATCTGTGGCTGATTCAGCAGCCACATCCCTGGCATCTAAAGGGGACTCAGGCAAGGCCTGAATGGAGAGGATATTGATTGTTGGTGCAGGGTCAGCCTCTATTACTGGCAGGGGTAATCTACTGAGGCCGTCAGCGTGGCCCATTTCTTTCCCAGGTTTGTGAAATAAGGAAAAATCATAGGCAGACAGAAAGATAGACCATCTCAGCATTCTGGGGGAGATGATTTGGGGATTTTGTTTATGCGTGGTAAACAGCCCCAACAAAGGCTTATGGTCAGTGAAGACCATGAAATGCCTGCCATATAGGAAATCATGGAACTTTTTGATTCCAGCAACAACAGCTAAAGCTTCCCTGTCAATTTGAGCATAATTCCGCTCTGCAGAAGACAAGGTTCTGGAGTAATATGCAACAGGAACCTGAGTTCCATCTGGTCTGAGGTGGCTTAGTACGGCTCCCACCCCATAAGGAGAAGCATCACAAGTGATGCACACAGGAAGGGATTCATTGAAATGTGCGAGCACACTGTTAGAAGTGAGTAAGGCCTTAACCTCATTGAAACTTGCTTCGTGTTTTTGTGACCACTGCCACACTGCCTGTTTGTCCAGGAGCCTATGAAGAGGCTCGGCTACACTAGCCTTGTTTGGAAGGAAGGAGTTGTAAAAGTTCAGAAGGCTCAGAAAGGCCTGTAGTTCGGCCTTGGACTTTGGCCTAGGAGCGTGCATAATAGCTTCCAATTTGGATTCAGCAGGGTGAATCCCGGTAGCATCAATTTTGAATCCCAGAAAATCTGTAGAAGGCACCCCAATTTTACATTTGTCCTTCTTAAGTTTGAGGCCCGTTTTCCTGAACCTCAGCAGGACAGCCCTTAATCTCTCAGCTAAGTTGTGTGTAGAGTCTCCAGCAATTAAGACATCATCAAAATAGGGGCAAACCCCTGGTATACCAGGTAGTGTGTTTTCCATTACGCTTTGGAAAATCCCAGGAGCGACATTTACTCCAAATTGAAGTCTCTTCACCTTGAAAGCCCCTCTCTGGGTCACAATAGTCTGAGCTATAGCAGCATCATCATCAACAGGCAGCTGTTGATATGCTTGAGCTAGGTGAAGCTTTGCAAAAACACACCCCCCCTTGAGGGAGGCCAGAATATGACTGACCACAGGAACAGGATAGGCATGTTGCTGCAATGCCTTATTAAGAGTGCATTTGTAATCAGCACAGATGCGAATGTCCCCATTTGCCTTGAGAGGCGTGACAATGGGGGTTTCCCAGGGACTGGAGTCAACAGGTTCCAGAATTCCTTGTTGGATCAGTTTATCCAACTCAGTGTCAATTTTAGTCTTTAAAGCAAAAGAGACCCTTCTTGCTTTAATTCTAATGGGAGTGACAGTGGGGTCTAGCTTTAAGGACACAGGGGGTCCTTTGAATGTGCCCAGCTGGGGGCTGAAAACATCTGCAAATTCTTTGCAGACTTCCTGTAGGTCGAGTGTTTGTAGGCTGTTGAGCCCTGTGATGTGTATTCCCAAGGCCTCAAACCAATAGAGTCCTATGAGACTCGTTCATTCACCCCGTATTACTAATAGGTCTAGTGGGCCTTCAAAATCCTTATACTGTACGTTAAGGGTGGCCTCCCCCTTAACACACACTCTGGAGTTTTGAAAGTCTGTTAACACAATGTCGGAAGGCCTCAGCTTGGCCTGAGTTCCACTACCGGAACAAATCTTCCTAAACGTTTGCATGGAAATGATTGAAAGGGCAGACCCCGTATCCAGTTCCATAGCTAATAGGACCCCTTGTAGCTTCAACTTAAGTGACAGCTTTTTCTTAATTGGCTTGTGTGTGCCTGTCCTATAGATGCTTCTTCGCGAAGCGCAAAACCCCACCCTATTCTGGCTGGGGACCCTGGTACCTTTCAGGCGCAATTCTTCCTGAGGTTGTACCTTCAGACGGCCCAGGCACACAGCTGCAATGTGTCCTTGTTTTCCGCACGCCCTGCAGATAGCGGAGCGGAACTTGCAGTCAATTCTCCTGTGGCGACCTCCACAGCCGATGCACTTGGGGAGAGCTGAAGAGCTTCCTTTTTGTTTCCCTTTCTTTTTGGGGTGAAGACAGTCGACTTCCTCGTCCGGATCCTCCTCAGAGTTTCTTTGGACTTCTTCCTGGTGCACGGCTGCAGCATCTGGACTGTTCCTGATCGGCCGCATGTTCTTGATGGCACCGCCCGCTGCTTCCTCTGCGGTGACCTCTCTCAAGGTATCTTGGAAAGACAAGTCCTCCTTAGCAAAAAGTCTCTGTTGTAACTCACGATGCCTTAGCCCGCATACGAATCTGTCCCTCAGTCGTTCTTCGAGGTCCTTTAACTCGCAATGTTTAGCGGCTTTCCTTAATGCGGCATTGTACTCCTTGGCCGATTCTCCAGGTCGTTGATCCCTCTGCTCGAAGGTGTGGCGCCACACGATGATGGACATCTTAGACTGGAAGTGCTCCTTCAGTAGTTTTTTTAGATCTGCGTAGCTGACAGAGTCTAAAGGAACAGGTGCTGCAAGGTTCTCAGCGATTTCGAATGCGTCTTGACCGCAAACGCACAGCAGGGTGGCAGCCTTCAAACTTTCTTCCCTCACTTGGTTCACTTTGAGGTAGTTTTCCACCCTGGCTGCGTAGGACTCCCACCTCTCTGGATGTGAGACGTCGAATTCCGAAAGCCTTCCAATCTTTGCCATTTTTGTATCAGGAAGGGTCTATCAGCCAGCCTACCCCCGAATGCACGCTGGATTGGCGGGTCGCTGCCGAGTCAACGCCGTTCCTGCCGCTCAGGACTCACTCGGGTAAGCTTACACCTTTTTGTTGAAGTAAGGCGATCCCACCTTCGTCGCCAGTGTTGAGTCCTTCGCGAAATGGCAAGACACGAGAAGCAGTTGTAGTTCTCAGGAAACTTCTTTATTCATGTGTTCAGCTTACAGTTAGAAGACGCTGACAACGCCCAAACTCCTGGCCTCTTATATAGGCCATCCCCGGGTAAATCTGCAACTTTTGGTGCGCCAGCACTTGCGCATGCGCACAAGTACTGGTGACAGCCTGTCTGGTCCCGGGCAGCCTGCACCTGCCGGAACCATTTGCAATGCTCCGAGCCCACTTGCACAGGCTCAGGACATAACAAGTATGCTTCAGTCCTCATCTGTGGTGTTTATAAGGCAATGATAAGGCTTTCCTGATGCAGTTCTGATCTGGAACAATAAAAAAACTTAACCTGTATTTCAAGGAACATACTATTTGTTCTCATAACATAAATAGGCTCAACTGTTGCAAATACCAATTTCCTCACAGCCCATCTTTCCTAGTAAAATATCTTATTCAGGCAATGTTCAGTACTGTTCAATTAATTTGTCCAGCATCTTGGTTACATGAAATACTTATAGTATTTAGATAACCTTCATCACCCTCAGTTGATGGGTTCTTCTAATTTTTCTGTTGTTAATTTTTTAAACTGTCTTCATTATACAACTGAGTTCATTCTCAGATGCAACTGGAAAAAAGTGCCTTCCACTCAGCTTTGCAATATCAGTTTGGCTTAAATACCCCAGTATTCTGAATGTTTTACACTTTCTTTTTGAAAAAGGAGGCATAGCTCTGTCATTGTGATAAGAATTTAGATATGCTTTCTATGAGTCTTTTGTTCAATAACGTTGAAGTAGGATGAATAACACTGTACCCTTTTCATGGGATGAAAGAAAAATCCTCATGTCTGAGACTTCTGTGTTAGATGTCATGGCATAACGAGTGCAGGAAAATGGGGCTCCATTTTCCATTTCAAATTTCGCTCTGCTGGGGACCCTAAAAAGGGTCTAAAGTCACCCCAGAGAGGCAACGAAGAAGAAGGGGACCCTCATCAATTGCGGAGTGGTGGTGACTTTTCTGTTTGATCTGAGGAAGCCCTTCAAACTGACAGAAGAAAGACTGGCCGCATTTATGTTTAAATAGGTTTAAACTATTTTTGCTGAGTTTTATAATTAGGCAAAAATGTATTCTTAGTCATAGATGGATAATTCCATTCAGCAAAACTCCTTAAATTGTGAACCTAAATGAGTTGTTCTTCTAGTCAAAGAAGCCTATACTACAGCTTGCAATGTTATAGGACACAGAAATGCCATTCTTCAAAGACACAACTGTGAATGGTTATGGTTATGAATTCTTTCTCCACCATTTCCAATTTCTTTTGAAATAATTGTTGACTAGCCACTTGTGATTCAGATCTCTCTGCAGTTCTACTGCTCCTCACTTGGATTGTTTTAGCTTGTTGTTGATAGTGTTCTCATTTTTCTTTCCATGTATTAGGACAGGCTGAGAGTGGAATTCCTCTGTGGGAACTTCTCTGAAATCATGTTATCTTGTCATGGACAAAATGAAGGGCCAGATACTCTGTCCTAAGATTACAGCTTGGCTTCAATTTGTTTACGAGGATTATGGCCTGTCCTGCTTTGTTAGTTGAAGGTCAACTTTCCTGTTTCCATTATGCAAAGAAAGAACAAAACCAATTATTTTCTGACTGCAGTTGAACATGAGTAGAAGTAGTGTATACCTTTTTTTAATGAAAATTATCAGCACTTTTGATCAGTGACGTCATCAAAGTAAACAAACCCACGTGCTGATTACGTCAACAGGGCACAGCCCTAAAAGGAAGTGACGTGCTCAGCCCCCACCCTCCGGATGTGACGTTTTGGCCTAATCCCATCAAGATTGGCAGTCAATCCTCTGGGTACATGATTAGGTTAACCCTAGACTAATTCTATGGACATTCAAAACCAAAAAGAGCTAAGTAAAGTGAATAATTAGCAGAGGCCTGTGTTTTTGGGGAACAAGCCCTACTTTGGGGAGCTGTTAACCCTAGACTATTTCTATGGACATTCAAAACCCAAAAGAGCTAAGTGAATAATTAGCAGAGGCCTGTGTTTTTGGGAAACAAGCCCTACTTTGGGGAGCTGTGAAATAAAAAATAAAAAAAGGCTTTTTATTTCTAATCATTCTAGCCTAACGATGCTTTTAATTTTTGTGGAGTTTTAAAAATCAGTGCCTCAAAAGCTGGGGAAAAAGAAGCCCCTGAAAGGCAGCCAGAGCCTGCATTTAACCCCTTTTTTCTAAAAGATATTTTTTTCTAAAAGGTATTTATGTCTAGGTGGTTTTAAAGGCATTTCCTCGAATGCAGGGGGAAAAACAAACAAACACAGCCCCTTTTAAAACCCACAGCTGGTTTTTACCTTTGTAAAAAATCTAAACACACATATTTTGCCATTTGTACCCCGAATAAAATTTATTCTGCCCGCCTTCCCACTATAGCAAAAGACAAGGAATATTAACAGGAATTAAAATGCTCACAAGAGGCAAGCAGCCAACCAGGCTCACAAGAGGCAAGCAGCAAGCAGCCATGTGTGTTTCTGTTTGTCTGCTAGTAAAAAAAGGGGGGTTAGGCCTTGTTTGGGACGTGCCCGGGCATGTCATGCTCCCCGTGATCTGGGCATGCGCAATGCTCAAGGGCGTGTCATTGCAAGGGGCAGGGGAGTTTGCTCCCCGTGATCTGGGCATGCGCAATGCTCAAGGCCGTGTCATTGCAAGGGGCAGGGGAGTTTGCGCGGGCAGGGACATGCCCGGGCATGTCATGCCCCCCCGTGATCTGGGCATGCGCAATGCTCAAGGGCGTGTCATTGCAAGGGGCAGGGGGAGTTTGCGCGGGCAGGGACATGCCCGGGCATGTCATGCTCCCCGTGATCTGGGCATGCGCAATGCTCAAGGGCGTGTCATTGCAAGGGGCAGGGGAGTTTGTGTGGGCAGGCCTGAACAGCTAGCGATTTAACCCCAGCAGTCTTTTGAAGATGGCAGCCTCTGATGGAGATTTGTTTGATGTAAATTTGACCCCCAAACCACCCAAGCGTGGGCGCAGAATAAGAAAAGGACCTGAGTTATACAGTTTCATTGAAGAGAACAAACTTATAAAACCTTGTTATTGCAGATTCTGCAAAACATCAAATGGTAAGTAAATATGTTTTTATTTATGATAATGTAAATGGTGCTGGAGCGGATACACCGCTAACAGGATGTGCTTTATATTTTGCAGACTCTGAATTAGTAATACCTAGACAGCAAACACTTCAAGACACCCCGCTTTTAGATTCCTGTGGTAATCGCCATGGTCAGAAAGCTTCTGCAGATTTCTCTGATCTAGACTGTAACAGGGATTATGAGCTATCCCAGAGACCACGCTATCTACCTTGTGAGTTAAAGAGCTGCAATTTGTATAAAGACTGGTTTGCTTGTGACTGCGGACGTGATTTGTGGGGCTCAGACGGGTCAGAGTATTATAAAATAGTATTATCTTCTGATTCTGATAGTGGTGATGAGGGATATTTTTCTGATGGCGGAGCCGTGCACCCTCTGAATTCTGTATAACCAATAAAAGACTGTGTTAATGTCAACACTTGAACATTTGTCAGTGGTCTTTCAGTATAACGATGCATGAAAAGCTTTTAAGTCGTATTTATTATACTCCGGGGTATGTAGGGAGTTATGGAGGTGTGAATGCCCTTTTTCAGGAAGCTAGAAAACATGATAAAAACCTGACCATGAAGCAAGTCAAGATGTGGCTGTCAGGGGAAGACGCTTATACGCTTCATAAGCCTGCAAGAATTAATTTTCCTAGAAATAAAACAGTAGTGTCTGGCTTAGATCATCAATGGCAGGCTGACCTCATAGATGTCTCCAAATTTTCTAAAGAGAATCATGGAAAAAAGTACATCTTAGCAGTTATCGATGTGTTATCTAAATATGCCTGGGCCTCCCCTTTATCTGATAAAACAGGGAGGGAAGTTACATCCGCTTTCCAGAATATCTTTCAAACAGGACGTGCACCCCGAAAATTACAGACAGATGCAGGTAAAGAGTTCTTGAATATTCCACTGAAGAAACTTTTAGCACGTTACGGCATTCATCATTTTGTCACTCATAGCGAAACTAAAGCAGCCGTTATAGAGAGGTTTAATAGAACCCTAAAAAACAAACTCTGGAGATATTTCACAGCTAGAAATACCCACCGGTATGTGGACATTTTAGCAGATACTATTCAGGGGTACAATAGCTCTTACCATCGTAGCATCGGTACTGCTCCTAACACCGTAAATTTGTCTAACGAAAGGGGTGTGTGGATGAGGCTTTATGGGGCAACTTTAAAAAGAAAAAGAAAGGAAAAATGTCTTAAGATGGGGGATCATGTCAGGGTATCCAGACTGAAGGGTAAGTTTGAAAAGGGCTATCAGCAAACCTATACGGATGAGATATTCATCGTCAAAGAACTGCAGACAAGGGGGGAAAGAGCGGTGTATAGATTAAATGATTACACTGGTGACCCTGTAAAGGGGGCTTTTTACTTTGAGGAGCTCCAAAAGGTTCCTGCTGACCAACAGCGCATATACAGAATAGAGAAAATTATCCAAAAAAGAGGGCGGGGGAGACACAGAGAATTTCTAGTCAAATGGACTGGATGGCCAGAGAAGTTCAACAGTTGGGTTAAGGAGACTGAAGTACAACATCTTTGATATGGCAGAGTTTTACATCACCCTTCCCAGCAATGCGTCAGCAGCAATTTTCCCCCAAAACAGAAATTCTAATTTTACTATACAATTAGCAAGATCATTGGATCTTCCAGGGTCATGGGAAGTAGGGCTAGCAGAGATACAGTATCCGCATAGTTGGCACACATTAACTTCTCCTGGATATTTTGAAATTGCTAATGAGAGAAAGAGATGGCATTTTTCTTTGAGAAGCGGATACTATACTAGCATCCGACAACTGTTAGAAAATATGAACAAGTTTATATCAAGTGCCAAGGACGGCCCTAAGACAACCCTACAGTATGATGCAGTGGGTCGAAAAATTAACCTTAAAGGTGATGAACCGCATACCATTCTAGTTATTGGGGTAGAGCAGTTGGGGATTGTTAGGGCTAAGAAAAATTGGACCCTAGAAACGCGGGTCCTCCGAAAAACTCTAAAAGTAGTGTATAATAAAAGGTTATTAAAGAGTGAGGATTACTGTACGCTGCCTTACGGTTATTAAGGATGGCAGAAAACATTGCACAATTTGTACATCCTTTCTCCTGTATTATAAGCGGCCCGTCCAATTCTGGCAAATCTTTTTTTATCAAACAAATGTTAGAACATGGTGATGTTGTGTTGTCTCAAATGCCTCAAAATATTGTATGGTTTTATAGTTGTTGGCAACCTCTGTACAAAGAACTGCTTAATAAAGTTCCTTAATATTAAGTTTATGGAGGGGCTTCCGTCTTCTTTTGAAGATGATGATTTGTTTCCGCCAAAACAAATCACTCTAGCTGTGATAGATGATCTCATGGCATCGGCTGGTGACAGCGATCAAATAGAGAAGGCTTTTACACAGCACGTCCGTCACAGAAACCTGAGCATTATTCTCATACTACAAAACCTGTTCTTTCAAGGTAAGAAAATGAGAACAATAGCTCTGAATTCCAAATATTTGGTTTTGTTCAGCAGCCCCCGTGATCAGATGCAAATTGTCACACTGGCCAGGCAAATGTATCCCACTAACACAAAGTATTTTTTAGAAGTATTCCAAGATGCCACTCACAAACCACATGGGTACCTTTTGGTAGATTTGGCAGCCACCACTCCAGAATCCTACAGGTTGAGAACAGGCCTCTTCCCGCCTGATTGGCCTACTGTTTACACGATGAAAAAGAAGTGTAAAAAGCAGTAGCTCAGTTACCCTAGCACTAGTTCATTTAAGATGTCAGAGAGGGTACGTAGAAATTGGGGGCTTTTAAAAATCTTAGTAAAGGCTGGACCAAGACAGAGAAAAGCCATCTTATGCAATGCTAACAATGACCTGGTGGGGGCAATAGCAGAAATAGCTCTGAACACCCTAAAAGGAAACCTTCCTCTGAAACCTTCACAATTCCGGTCTCTAAAGAGAAAGAAAGGGGTCATTAAAAAGTTGAGTGATAGAAAGGTCTCACTAAAAAAGAAGAAGAAGATCATACTTCAGTCGGGTGGTTTTATCGGGCCCTTACTAGGGACTGTTGACTAGCCTGTTAGCTGGATAAACCATGGATCATGCCGAGAAAATGTACCTGGTGTCGCGTCATCAGATGGAGCAACTACAGGGTAGGCCACCTACTATGGGGGCTATAGCCACTAACCGGTTGGATGATGAGATGCGTACCATTCTTCAGAGAGCTGATTTGTCTGAGGATGACAAGATTAAGCTCTACAATTCTACACTGCAGAGGTATCTAAGACTGACCAGGCAAAATGAATCTGAAAAGGACAGACTGAATCTCATTTATCCACCGGAAGAGCCTCGACCACTTCCAACTTTACCAGAACAGCCGCCACAGCCATCTCCGCAGGACACAGCGATGGATGAGATCCTAAGGGGTGTGAGCACCCGTTACAGGAAAAATGCAGAACTTTTACTGAACAAAATGAAGCAGCATCAGGACGTCTCAACCTGGGATGATCGTGGTACCTTTTTATACAAAGGGGTCCCTATTCCTGGTACTAATATTTTAGACTTGGTAAAAGGAGCCTCACAACACCGAGCTCCTACTGAGAAGCGGAAACCTAAAGGCTGGGATGACTTTATGAATGCTATGGCCGAGGTGAATGTTCCAACCTCTGTGTTGGGATCTACAACTGTTAAAGAGCAAATAGAAAAGTTGAAAGATTCTCTGGTTGTTAAGGATGAAGCTGCTACTAACCCCGTCTCTGTTATGACACCCCCTTTTGGAACTCAGAAGCCTCTGATTACCGGTACCCCCTCTAGCCCTTGGACATTAAATCCTAGAAGTAGGTTCAAGTTTGGTGACTGGCTCAATTTGTAAAATGAATAAAAACACAGTGAAACAAGTAAAAACGTTTAAGTCTTCTTCTTTATTTTACAATAAGGCATGCATGTCTGCATGCATTGGTGACGGTTACAGGTTCCAAGCCCCCTTCCCACCTTTATAGTTTTTACAAACAGCTTTACCATTTGATCATTTTTAATATCAGCTTTGGAGTACATCTTTAAAATATTTTCATAGTCCACTCCTTTAGTCCGATTCAGTAGAAAAAATGCACAGTGTTGCCCGCAGGTCACAGCGCTGGGGTGTTGCAGTTGACGTTGGTGAAATGTGTACTTCTCAGCTTGCTGCTCTAAAAACATCACTATAGAGCCAGGAAAGTCAGGGCTATCCGGCGGTCTTCCATAAGAATCAAAAAATTCCCCATATCCAGGAGATGGGAAGTAGAGGGCCAGCCAGTGTTCACCAGGCAGAGTGTGAGGGTGAGTATTTACAATTAATCCAAAAGGTCTTTTGGAGATATGTCTCTGGGGTAGCAGATCACAAGGGTAGACCCCTAGAAAGGCAGTATTTCCAGAGAACAATTGGAGGAGCTGCAGTGTGTCCATACTCACATATAATCAAAAAGCACATTCCTTGTGTGACTTATTTCAATAAGGTTTTCAAAAATTGCATAGAGAATCATGTTGACGGTGTTGGGGAGGGGTTGTGCAAATCTAATTTCGGCTCTGAGGTTACCATTCTTGATCAAAGAATAGTGCTCAGAACACCCCTGATCAGGACTCAAGTCAAAACAATACAAAGTATACCCTCGGTTAAACTCTTCCCGGCTGATTATCAGTGGCCTGTCTTTCATGCCTTTGCCCGTGGCTTGCACCATCTGCATGTACTCTCTCACAAAAAGACCGTGTTCATAATCAGGCTGGAGAGGCTTTGCAGGGATCTGCTCGCCATCACAATACAGGGCGCAAAAATTGACATTGCAGTGTTGAAAATTGAACGGGTTTCTTTCATAATCCCCACTAAAAGATGCATTGTCCACAAACCCAATCACTAATTGTTTAGGTAGCTGCCCCAGAAATAGATTTTCCTGATTACACACAAGGCTCCCTGCAGGAATGCTGTAAACCTTCATCCCCACTCGATCAATGGGGTATTTGGCATTGGAGGTGAGCAAAGCTTCTGCATGCCCAAGGCGCACTCCCGGGGCTATTTTTACACGTTTTACAAAGAGAGAAGCTGCCAGGAGTTGCACTTTATAATTCTCATTGCCGTCCTTCATCACACAAAATTCATTTCTGCTTCTTGTGAGTTTGACTTTCACATCAACGCCATTAATCAGCAGTCTGTCTTGAAAAAACAGATCGCTATGCAGAGGCCCTAGCAAATCCCATTTACGACTACCGGCCGTGTGTCTTGCTCTCGCTTTGAAACCGGAGTTCCCAGCAGCTGTCAGTAGAGTACTCTCCATGAGTTCTGAGTCATCTTTGTAAAAAACCCCAGCTGTAAATTGGGTACCCAGTGCATCACTACCAAAGTTCAGAATCAGTTCAATCATGGCCCGATAAGAATAGCAATGATGGCTCTGTGTAATGAGCCGATCTCCCAAAGTAACATCCAGCTGGTTAAATAGTGATGCTATAGGGTAGTTGGTCAGGCCCACCCTTGCCCCATCATCAATATCCGTCCCATCCGCCTTTACAATCTTGCAACTCACATACAGCAGAGTGTTGTTTAAATCCGTGTAATGCTCACCATGCCCCGTGATAAAAAATTCCAGGGGTGCGTTGGGTGTTAGCGCTGATAAAGGAGGGATCTCGACATAGGTACTGTTTTCAATACTGGTCTGTGTAGGCGCCAGTTGAAAAAGATCCAGTTCTGATTTAACACATTCCTCTGAAGCAGAATGAATAAATGACATATTGTATTAGAATATGTCTTCCTTGTCACAGAGCTTCCTCTTCTGCGCACGTCTCCTCTTGGTATGACGGGCCTTTTTCACAAGTCTTCTCTTTTTAAGCGGAATAGGCGGGCCCGATGCATAATTCTTCCTGGCTATGAACAACCCTGATCCAGCCTGCCCCCTATCAACAACTTGGGATACAAGATTCCCCGCAACATCTCTGACAATGTTTTTGGCAGCAGATTTCACATGCGGCTTAATGATTTCTAACCCACGCCTCAAAAAAGGCATTGCTTTTCGAAAAAGCCCACGGAACAGACCCCCTAACCCTGTCCCGTACATAATGGGGGCTCCTCGGAAGCCTGGAAGGCCTCCACCGGCTTGTGCCCTGTAGTAAGCCACGTAGTCTTGAGGGTTCCCGTGCTCCTTGATTACAACCATCCTTCACTTTTCCGAGGCCTAAAATGAAGCTTGACAATCACCTTCCCGTTATAAAAACGCACGTTTTTGTCCTGGTCGGTTTTGATTTCTATAGTAACGGTATCGATGTGATGTTTGCTGACTGGTACATAATGTGGACGGTCATAGGTTATTGTGATGAAATCATTGTCTTGCCCTTGCACAGGCACACAGCGCAGTAATGGCACATAGTAGTCACCCACTATCTGGAGCTCTACAATGTCTGTGTAAACATATAAGGTGTTGAATCCAGGGAACGTACTTAACAGATGTCCAAGTTCTCCGCTAACTAGAATGGTATGCGGTTCATCACCTTTAAGGTTAATTTTTCGACCCACTGCATCATACTGTAGGGTTGTCTTAGGGCCGTCCTTGGCACTTGATATAAGCTTGTTCATATTTTCTAACAGTTGTCGGATGCTAGTATAGTATCCGCTTCTCAAAGAAAAATGCCATCTCTTTCTCTCATTAGCAATTTCAAAATATCCAGGAGAAGTTAATGTGTGCCAACTATGCGGATACTGTATCTCTGCTAGCCCTACTTCCCATGACCCTGGAAGATCCAATGATCTTGCTAATTGTATAGTAAAATTAGAATTTCTGTTTTGGGGGAAAATTGCTGCTGACGCATTGCTGGGAAGGGTGATGTAAAACTCTGCCATATCAAAGATGTTGTACTTCAGTCTCCTTAACCCAACTGTTGAACTTCTCTGGCCATCCAGTCCATTTGACTAGAAATTCTCTGTGTCTCCCCCGCCCTCTTTTTTGGATAATTTTCTCTATTCTGTATATGCGCTGTTGGTCAGCAGGAACCTTTTGGAGCTCCTCAAAGTAAAAAGCCCCCTTTACAGGGTCACCAGTGTAATCATTTAATCTATACACCGCTCTTTCCCCCCTTGTCTGCAGTTCTTTGACGATGAATATCTCATCCGTATAGGTTTGCTGATAGCCCTTTTCAAACTTACCCTTCAGTCTGGATACCCTGACATGATCCCCCATCTTAAGACATTTTTCCTTTCTTTTTCTTTTTAAAGTTGCCCCATAAAGCCTCATCCACACACCCCTTTCGTTAGACAAATTTACGGTGTTAGGAGCAGTACCGATGCTACGATGGTAAGAGCTATTGTACCCCTGAATAGTATCTGCTAAAATGTCCACATACCGGTGGGTATTTCTAGCTGTGAAATATCTCCAGAGTTTGTTTTTTAGGGTTCTATTAAACCTCTCTATAACGGCTGCTTTAGTTTCGCTATGAGTGACAAAATGATGAATGCCGTAACGTGCTAAAAGTTTCTTCAGTGGAATATTCAAGAACTCTTTACCTGCATCTGTCTGTAATTTTCGGGGTGCACGTCCTGTTTGAAAGATATTCTGGAAAGCGGATGTAACTTCCCTCCCTGTTTTATCAGATAAAGGGGAGGCCCAGGCATATTTAGATAACACATCGATAACTGCTAAGATGTACTTTTTTCCATGATTCTCTTTAGAAAATTTGGAGACATCTATGAGGTCAGCCTGCCATTGATGATCTAAGCCAGACACTACTGTTTTATTTCTAGGAAAATTAATTCTTGCAGGCTTATGAAGCGTATAAGCGTCTTCCCCTGACAGCCACATCTTGACTTGCTTCATGGTCAGGTTTTTATCATGTTTTCTAGCTTCCTGAAAAAGGGCATTCACACCTCCATAACTCCCTACATACCCCGGAGTATAATAAATACGACTTAAAAGCTTTTCATGCATCGTTATACTGAAAGACCACTGACAAATGTTCAAGTGTTGACATTAACACAGTCTTTTATTGGTTATACAGAATTCAGAGGGTGCACGGCTCCGCCATCAGAAAAATATCCCTCATCACCACTATCAGAATCAGAAGATAATACTATTTTATAATACTCTGACCCGTCTGTGCCCCACAAATCACGTCCGCAGTCACAAGCAAACCAGTCTTTACACAAATTGCAGCTCTTTAACTCACAAGGTAGATAGCGTGGTCTCTGGGATAGCTCATAATCCCTGTTACAGTCTAGATCAGAGAAATCTGCAGAAGCTTTCTGACCATGGCGATTACCACAGGAATCTAAAAGCGGGGTGTCTTGAAGTGTTTGCTGTCTAGGTATTACTAATTCAGAGTCTGCAAAATATAAAGCACATCCTGTTAGCGGTGTATCCGCTCCAGCATCATTTACATTATCATAAATAAAAACATATTTACTTACCATTTGATGTTTTGCAGAATCTGCAATAACAAGGTTTTATAAGTTTGTTCTCTTCAATGAAACTGTATAACTCAGGTCCTTTTCTTATTCTGCGCCCACGCTTGGATGATTTGGGGGTCAAATTTACATCAAACAAATCTCCATCAGAGGCTGCCATCTTCAAAAGACTGCTGGGGTTAAATCGCTAGCTGTTCAGGCCTGCCCACACAAACTCCCCTGCCCCTTGCAATGACACGCCCTTGAGCATTGCGCATGCCCAGATCACAGGGAGCATGACATGCCCGGGCATGTCCCTGCCCGCGCAAACTCCCCCTGCCCCTTGCAATGACACGCCCTTGAGCATTGCGCATGCCCAGATCACGGGGAGCAAACTCCCCTGCCCCTTGCAATGACACGCCCTTGAGCATTGCGCATGCCCAGATCACGGGGGGCATGACATGCCCTGGCATGTCCCTGCCCGCGCAAACTCCCCTGCCCCTTGCAATGACACGCCCTTGAGCATTGCGCATGCCCAGATCACGGGGAGCAAACTCCCCTGCCCCTTGCAATGACACGCCCTTGAGCATTGCGCATGCCCAGATCACGGGGAGCATGACATGCCCGGGCACGTCCCAAACAAGGCCTAACCCCCCTTTTTTTACTAGCAGACAAACAGAAACACACATGGCTGCTTGCTGCTTGCCTCTTGTGAGCCTGGTTGGCTGCTTGCCTCTTGTGAGCATTTTAATTCCTGTTAATATTCCTTGTCTTTTGCTATAGTGGGAAGGCGGGCAGAATAAATTTTATTCAGGGTACAAATGGCAAAATATGTGTGTTTAGATTTTTTACAAAGGTAAAAACCAGCTGTGGGTTTTAAAAGGGGCTGTGTTTGTTTGTTTTTCCCCCTGCATTCGAGGAAATGCTTTTAAAACCACCTAGACATAAATACCTTTTAGAAAAAAATATCTTTTAGAAAAAAGGGGTTAAATGCAGGCTCTGGCTGCCTTTCAGGGGCTTCTTTTTCCCCAGCTTTTGAGGCACTGATTTTTAAAACTCCACAAAAATTAAAAGCATCATTAGGCTAGAATGATTAGAAATAAAAAGCCTTTTTTATTTTTTATTTCACAGCTCCCCAAAGTAGGGCTTGTTTCCCAAAAACACAGGCCTCTGCTAATTATTCACTTAGCTCTTTTGGGTTTTGAATGTCCATAGAAATAGTCTAGGGTTAACAGCTCCCCAAAGTAGGGCTTGTTCCCCAAAAACACAGGCCTCTGCTAATTATTCACTTTACTTAGCTCTTTTTGGTTTTGAATGTCCATAGACTTAGTCTAGGGTTAACCTAATCATGTACCCAGAGGATTGACTGCCAATCTTGATGGGATTAGGCCAAAACGTCACATCCGGAGGGTGGGGGCTGAGCACGTCACTTCCTTTTAGGGCTGTGCCCTGTTGACGTAATCAGCACGTGGGTTTGTTTACTTTGATGACGTCACTGATCAAAAGTGCTGATAATTTTCATTAAAAAAAGGTATACACTACTTCTACTAACATGCTCTCCTCAAATTGTTTTTCTGATCGATATTCTTCAGTGATATCACAGTGTCATAATTACTTATCAATGCATATAACAATATTTAATAGAACTCACACATGTGCAATCAATGTTTTGGTCAGTCAATGAGGTATCTAATTTACAGAAACTGAAGTAATATAATTATGTACCTAGGTTTAGGCTGTTATAGCCAAAGAATGATGATGGGCAGAACAGAAAGAGAATGAACCTGAGGATTAGAAAGAAAAGGTTGAAGTCACCTAGGAAGTTTCCCAGGTTGTCTAGATTCATTGCTTTTATGAATCTAGAATGTTGAACTTAGAACATGTCTTTGTGTACTACATGTACAGAAAGGCAAATCAGAAATAAAAGTGGGGAAGGGGAGGAAAGTGTAAAAATACAGAACAACCTGAATATGCTATAGATCAGTGTTTCTCAACCTTGACAATTTTAAGGCATGTGGACTTCAACTCCCAGAATTCCACAGCCAGCATTGCTGGCTGTGGAATTCTGGGAGTTGAAGTCCACATGCCTTAAAATTGTCAAGATTGAGAAACACTGCTATAGATGGAAATGCTTCTAGAATCCCGATCAATTTTATTTTTAAGGCTCTCAGATTGTTCTCTCAAATTGTCCTGGATAAATAGCTGTTCCTTCAGATTTTACTAGGGTTGCAGTAATGGACTTGGGTGAATGCTTCTTGTGTCATGAATATCATCCATCCTATTAAAACAGGAAATATGCAGTTTGGGAAAAGTACATTGAGCACCTCTATCTTAATTATCTTTTTTTAGAACTCTGTTTCTTCTTCTTGCCAAGCTGCTTTGGCAGCAGCACATTTCGTCTACTGCAGATCAGCCAAACAACATTCTTGAAGGCTGACTTAAAAAGACTTCAAAGTATTTTTTATGTAATGATATATCCTGTCTATCATCTGTCTACCTATCTATCATCTATTTCCCCACCTCTGTTTGTTCATTTTAAAAAATACTGCTCTGAGAATGCAAGTTTGGCCCTGCAGCTTCCTTCCTTTCTTCTCACTGGCATTCTGGCCACTGGAAAAGGTCTCCTGGGACAACACTGGAATGGGAGACAAAGGCTGGCTTTTCTAAATTAAGCCCCAAAGGAAAACTCTCCCACTCAGAGAGTACAGTAGGGCTGCTGCAGATTTGGGACCTAAGAATGTAGGTGCAACCTGCATTTCCATAGAAGAGATGCCTGCCTCTAAGAAACTAAGGGGCTCTCCGTGACATAGAGGGTATTTCTAAAAGAAAAAGAGAGTTAATGTGGAATGAAAAACTTCATTTCTTTAATTGTTGTAGGTCAGGCTGAAGTTCAGATTCAAGGAGCAAAGGCATTCTGAAAAAAATGAAAAAAAGGTGCTATCAAATATCAGGGAGTGTTAGTGCTCCAAACAAGGTTTCTTTTTGTATTAGCTTCTGTCTTAGACTATCAAGTTTGAACTGCAAAAATGTGGAGGATTGTTAGATGGCAATATCAAGTATTCCAGTATTCCAGCTGAGCTATTCAAAATCTTAAAAGACGATGCAGTAAAAGTGCTACACTCAATTTGCCAGCAAATTTGGAAAACTCAACAGTGGCCACAGGATTGGAAAAGGTCAGTTTACATTCCAATTCCAAAGAAAGGCAATGCCAAAGAATGTTCAAACTATCACACCATTGCTCTCATTTCACATGCTAGTAAAGTTATGCTTAAAATCCTACAAGCTAGACTCCAGCAGTATGTAGATCAAGAACTACCAGAAGTACAGGCAGGATTTCGAAGAGGCAGAGGAAATAGAGATCAAATTGCCAACATACGCTGGATCATGGAGAAAGCTAGGGAGTTCCAGAAAAACATCTACTTCTGCTTCATTGACTATGCAAAAGCCTTTGATTGTGTGGATCACAACAAATTGTGGCAAGTTCTTAAAGAGATAGGAGTACCAGACCATCTCATTTGTCTCTTGAGAAACCTATATGCAGGTCAAGAAGTAACAGTGAGAATTGGACACGGAACCACTGATTGGTTCAAAATTGGAAAAGGATCTGGCAAGGCTGTATACTGTCACCCTGCCTATTTAACTTATACGCGGAGCACATCATGAGAAAGGCAGGGCTAGATGAATCAAAAGTTGGAATTAAGATTGCCGGGAGAAATATCAACAACCTAAGATATGCAGATGATACCACTCTAATGGCAGAAAGTGAAGAGGAACTAAAGAGCCTCTTGATGCAGGTAAAGAAGGAGAGTGCAAAAGTTGGCTTGAAACTCAACATTAAGAAAACCAAAATCATAGCATCTGGCCCTCTCAATTCCTGGCAAATAGATGGGGAAGAAATTGAGGTAGTGACAGATTTTATTTTTCTGGGCTCAAAGATCACCTCAGATGGGGACTGCAGCCAAGAAATTAAAAGACGCTTGCTCCTGGGGAAGAAAGCTATGGCAAATCTAGACAGCAAAGCAGAGACATCACCCTGCCAACAAAAGTGCCCATAGTCCAGGCCATGGTTTTCCCAGTTGCAATGTATGGCTGTGAAAGTTGGATCATAAGAAAGGATGAGTGCCAAAGAATTGAGGCCTTTGAACTATGGTGCTGGAGAAGATTCCTGCGAGTCCCTTGGATTGCAAGGCATTCAAACCGGTCAGTCCTAGAGGAAATCAACCCTGACTGCTCTCTAGAAGGCCAGATCCTGAAGCTGAAACTCAAATACTTTGGCCACCTAATGAGAAGGAAGGACTCAATGGAGAAGGGCCTAATGCTGGGAAAGATTGAGGGCAATAGAAGAAGGGGACGACAGAGAATGAGATGGCTGGATGGAGTCACTGAAGCAGTAGGTGTGAACTTAAATGGACTCCAGAAGATGGTAGAGGACAGGAAGACCTGGAGGAACGTTGTCCATGGGGTCGCGATGGGTCGGACATGACTTCGCAATTAACAACAACAACAACAACAAATATCAAGTATTCTTCACTCCTTTACTGCCCTCTAGTCATTACTTGGAGTTTTGCAGTACAGATCAGATAGCCCTACATAACAACTTTGTGGAAGCATTTTGTTCTGATAATCGTTGAATTTTTGCAGAAGATGGAGTATGAGAAATCTACAAGGGAGATCTTTGAATTTTGGAAATTGTTTTTTTTTTTTCCAAAATATATTTGAGGTAGGCCAGGTTAGAAAATATATACTACAAGGAACCCAGGAATGCTACTTTATTAAACTGTCCTCCCAAAATAGAAAAATAGAATCATAAATCTCAATCAGAATAGTCCCAATGGACATTCAAAGAGAAATAGTTCGGAAATTAAGATGAAATGAGAACAGTAATAGGAGGAAAAACTTGAAAATTCAGTGCAGGTGGCTTTCATTGCTCATGCCAGTCATAAACTGAGAATGCTTAGAGAAGAGTATAAATTTCCTTATAGTAATTTCAGTTCCCGCGCAAGAACAGCTGCACAAGAAAATGGCTCTTTTGCCAGATTCTTGGTAATTAACAGCCAAGAATAATGTACTTCTGAGTTGGGATGGGGAATAAAAGAGTGCTGTAAAAAACACCACTGCCTCCCAAGCAAAGTGCCATCTTTGGAGGATTTTAAACAATAATACAGAACAAAGCATCCACTGTAAGAAAAACCAAAACAACCATAGTAAAACCTTCATAAAGAGGCATTCCCCCACATACACAATAAAACATTTACTCAACAATTGAAGAGAATATTTGTCTCTCAGGCTCGAACTGTGGAGTCCTTGATGCTCTCTGAGTTTGGTTTAGAATTTTTAGATGTATAAAACCATCATTTTGTATCTGAATTCAGCTATTCTTAAGATTTTAGTAAAAAATTTCAAGACAAGTTATGCAAACAATTGTCCTGTCTTACTATAGAAATGATCAGCCCTTTAATTTCCTATTCTTAATGTAGAGTTTCTCAAGCTTGGAAATTTTAAGATATGTGGGTTTTAACTCCCAGAATTCCCTAGCCACTTTCCTTAAAGGTGCTAAGATTGAGAAACATTGGTTTAATGTGACAGTATGTTACTAAGAGCCATTGTCTTTGAAAAATATTAAACACAGAAAAAGATAAGGAAAAAATAAGAAGAAATCCTAATTTAATCACTATGTTGTCCTTACTGATTTGGGGACTGTCCTGGAGCTGCAGGTTATTGCCTAGATCAGTGGTTCTTAACCTTTTTAAACAAATCGCCTCCTTGAGCCAATGAGGAAGTTGTCATCGCCCCCCTCCCCAACATAACCTCTCAACCACAACATAGGAAATATTTTTTCAATTTATGCAAACACTTTTTTTCTTTTCTTTAAAATTGTCATCAGGACATATCGATGCAAATAATTTATTTCCAGTCTTTTTCCCATATCTCCCATAGTCTGGCCAATGGTGCACCACTGTATGGGTAGAGGCTGCTGTGCAATGCGCATGAAGATAAGCGATGTGTATTCACATATGTATGACGTTCTGTACTGAAGCTAGCTGGAGGAACATTTGAAAACACAATTCAATCCACTAATAGCGATCATCTGATGTTTTTGTATGACAGATATACAGCTATTCACTGTAAGAAAAAATCTCAAAAGTGTCCCCCAAACCTCTCGCTCCATCGCCCCCATATCGCCCTCTTTTCGTTCCTTCGCCCCCATGTCGCCCCTTTTCGTTCCATCACCCCCTTGAAAAATGAAATCGCCCCCTAGAGGGCAATATCGCCCAGGTTAAGAACCACTGGCCTAGATAGTAACCAGCTCTATTCTGCCAGCTGGCTATTTTCTTCCTCTGCACTGGCCTATTCTGTGAACTAATTGTTTGAGAGTCTGATAGATCACTACTCCTCATCCATCTCTTCTGTGCTATTCATGTTTTATATACAATACTGATCTTCAGGGTAGCACTGAAGATCATATTTTGCATCTTGCTTGGGGGCTGGAGGGGAAAGTGCATGCCTTGAGGGTTCATACAGGCACCAGATATATTTGAAACTTAATTTAACCAAGTTAGGACTACATTGCACTCAGCTTTCAGGAGCCTTACCATTGCTGAGAGGGATGTCCAGCCCTTGATTCTGCTACCTTTACTCACTTTCCATCACAAATTTGATCTCTGGTTATGTCTTCCTGCTGCAGATTGAAGGTACAGATAGTCCCTACTTACCTACTGCAGTTGGGACTGGTAACTTAGTTGGACTTCAGTAAGGCATCTGACAAAGTAAAACACAACCTATTACCTGGTAAAATAGAAAAATGTGGGATAAACAGCATTACCACCAGAGGGATTCTTAATGGGTTAACTAACCACACTGAATTTGTAGTCCTCAACAGAACTACTTGTACATTAATGGAAATATGCAGTGGGGTACCCCAAGGTTCTGTCTTAGACTCAGTAGTGTTGAACAACTTAATAAACAATTTAAATGAGGGAATAGAAGGGGAACTCATCAAATTTGCAGATTACCCCAAACTGGTGGGAATAGCAGACATTCCAAAAGGATCTTGACAGACTTGAACACTGGGTGCTCTCCAACACAATGAAATTCACTGATGAAACAGGTGGTGCTTGGTTCAATAGTAGTGAAAGGGATCTAGAGACCGACTGCATAATGGACAACCACTTAAATATGAGTCAGTAGTATGCTGCATCCCCCCCAAAAGCCAATGCAGTCCTTGGCTGCATTAACAGAGGGATAGAATCAAGATCATGTGAAGTGTTATCACCACTCTATAATGCCTTGGTAAGAGCACACTTGGAATACTTCATCCAGTTTTGATCACCACAATACAAAAGAAATGTTGAGACTTTAGAAAGAGTGCAGAGAAGAGCAACAAAGATGATTGGGTGGCTGGTGGCTAAAACATGAAGAACAGTTGCAAGAATTGGGTATGTCTAGTCTAATGAAGAGAAGGACTAGGAGTGACATGATAGCAGTCTTCCAATATCTAAGGGACTGCTACAAAATGGGAGAGAGTCAACCTATTCTCCAAAGCACTTGAAGCAGGACAAAAAGCAACAGATGGAAACATATGAAGGAGCGATCCAATTTAGAATTAAGGAGAAATTTTCTGATAGAACAATTAATCAGTGGAATAGCTTGCCTTCAGAAGTTGTGGTGCTCCATCACTGGAGATTTTTAAGAAGACATGGGACAGTCATTTATCTGAAATGGTATAGGGTCTCATACTTGAGCAGAAGGTTGGACTAGCTCCAATGTCCCTTCCAACTCTGTTATTCTGTTACTCTGTTATTCTGCTCACTGGTATAATCATTAAGTGAAACATCACATGATCACACTGACTTATGACATCAGTCCTGGCTATGGTCATTAGATGAATTATGGAGATCATTAAGCATGATGTCATGTAAGCACAACTTGCAGCGTCCCATGGGCTTCCCCATTGACTTTGCTTGTTGGAAGCCAGTTCTGAAGGTCACAAATGACAATCACCTAGCTGACTGCTGTTCATGTGCACTGTTTGCCAAGTGCCCAAATCACAACCATGTGACCATGCCACATCTTCAAGAACCAGATGTAAATCTTTTTCAGCACTGTCATAACTTTGAATGGTCACTTTGAGTGGTCATTAATCAAGGACTATCTGTAGTCTTTTCCTCTTATGTTGCCTTGAATTTCCTTATTTGTTTCGGCTGGAACACTTTGCTTCTTTATAGGCTTGGTCCAGCTGGCTACTTTGTAGAGGAAAGAACATGACCGCTGCCACTTAGATCAGTTGCCCTAATCCACATGTTTTGCCTGGTATGTAAGGATTACTGGTTCAAAATCCACTTCAAAATATTTTAATCAAAATGTTCCATGACAAACTTTTTTAAAATCACAATTTTGTCCTCTGACAGCATTTTTTTAAAAAACAGTTTTATTCCCTGAGACCTTTTTTTAGTACAAGGCTGTACTACTTCATAATTTTACCAGCCACTTTCATACTTTGAAAATACTGGTGTTTCACTCATTTTTAAAGAAACTAATATTCCCCCAAGAACAATACGAAAAAGAAAAGAGACAAGAAGATGTCATTTTCAGTGGGTTTTTTTTTCCTAGAGTTCACAGAGAATAAGAGCTTTTAAACAACAACAAAAAAGGGGGGTTTGTGAGTCCTACTGTCTTTTTATTCAGGATATCCATGCAAAAGTAGATTTTTAGCATTTATGATAACCAAGATCATATACTGAAAGATGATGAATATGAGGCCAGTTTAAGAATTTCTTAAGCAAATCTCACTCCCAACAGAGGTGAAATGTGCTCCGTATGCATGCTCGTACAGTATATTCCATTAAGTTTTATGATGGATGTTTCAAATGTAGGAAAAATAAAGAGCCTTATTAAATCAGATTTATATTCTCTGTCTTTAACTTTCCCCATCTGTCCACTTTTTATAAATGAAATGGTCTTATGTGTTCTCCCTTAAAAAAAAAAGACAACCAAATCATTGGATGGTTATTCTTAAAAATTTTAAGAAACAGGGTGCTAAAATACAAAGTTACATTTTTTTCAGGACAGTACATGCAGACTGACCTTGAAACATTATTCAGATATTTTCATTTATAGGCAATGATTGACTTTATTATTAAAAATGAGTAAACAATAGTGCTCTTGCTTTGTAACTTCATCAAATATATGTAATAAGTCCACATTTGATACGCATTCAGTGCTGTACAGTATTTGGTTATTGTAGTTACAGTTTTTCATTAAATACCACCTTCCAAAATTTTGAGATCAAACAGCATTCCCACCAAAAATGAAAGAAAGTTCATTTTTATTATAAACCCTCCAGTACCCCAGGTAATATGTGAGCTATTTATAGTTTTTTTTTCCCTTCTATTCAGTTGTGTCTTATTCTCAGAGACTGCCTGGACAAGTCCCTGCGATTTTCTTGGTGAGGTTTTTCAGAAATGGTTTGCCATTGCCTAGGATTGAGTGCTCCTTCAAGAATTACTGCCTTGTCATGGCGAAGGGACTTGTGTAACTCAATGAAGCTATGAGCTATGCCAGTGGTGGCGAACCTATGGCACGGGTGCCAGAGGTGGCACTCAGAGCCCTCTCTGTGGGCACATGCGCCGTTGCCCCAGTCCTAGGCCTTTAGATGGGTTTTATAAAACCTTTTTGCTTTAGGCCTCTGCTGCCGTGTACAAAAAAAAAAGGTTCAATCAATTAGTCAATTTCAACTTCTCGTGGGAAAAAAAGATCTTGCAAAGTTGGAATTGATTGATTGAACTTTTTAGTCCCACCCAGTCTGCTGTTACCACCGCAGCCACGCCCACCCAATGGGCCACACCCACCTGGCACCCAATGATGCGTAAGTGGGTTTTGGGTTGCAGTTTGGGCATTCGGTTTCTAAAAGGTTCGCCATCACTGACCTAAACTCTTCACATTCAGGGAAACTAGCTTAAAACAATTCTTGGTCAGGGATTTACTGCAAAGGCTATTATCTAATTCCCAATCAATTGGAAACTGAAGTAGAGCTTTGTTCTCATTCTTTTTACCATATTTTGTACCCTTGGGTTGGGTGGATTATAGTGGGCTTTTGCAAAACTTCAGCAGGATGCTACAGTCTGAGGCTTGGATAGAGAGTCATTTAATGTGGCTCTACAAGCCATGTCCCACTTTTAATTTTTGTATTGGAACTGAAGACATTTTTCATGGGAGCAAATCAAAGTAGCTTGCCTCAATGCCTTTGACCAATGGTATTGAGGTGAAACACTTTCCTTTACCATTTCAAAGCACTCCCTCTACAAAATGAAGTGCTGGACCATACATGTATAATATTAGATTTATAGAGCTTTGATTGCCTTTTCAACTTCAAATGATAAGAACTTTGTTGTATTTAGTGATGGATGGGTATTGTCACTATCACTAAGCAATTCTTACTGACAGTTTTTTCAGTCTCTTGATACCACTCGTCCTCTCACTGTGATATCAATGATGTACATATATAAGGTTTCTCTCTTAAAGGCACATACATCAAATCAAATAACCCTTTTCCATGGCAATACAAGTACTAATGTTAGTCCTCAATGTGATATGGGACCCTTCATTGCTTCAGTAAACTTTTGAATTATACTGTTAGTATCAAAGAATTTAAATTACTTGGGTTCATCAAAGCCCTGCAAGCTAATGGAGGAACTTGTTTAGAAGTGGTCTACAAATGAAAGGGTCCTATTTTCTCTTCATAGATTTTTACACATCTCTTCATTCTTTTCATCTGATCCTGTGAGTCTGCCAGCGATGGCCTAGTATTGCTTTTATTGTTTCTATTACTGACAACTTTAACCAGCTTAAAGGGATGAACTATGTGCCCTCAAGAGTAAATTGAAACAATCACTTAGCCAACAATGAATTGCCCTCATTTTGATTAATAGGCTAAAGTTCAAAGCTGACCTTTCCAAAAACTAAATTACTAAATCCCAGGATAGACAGGAGGGGAAGTATATTATGTGCTAAGCGCAAGGTCACCTACAGTATAATCCAGCTTTCTAAATTAGGTTGCATATTCCTTGAGGAATGATTCCTATTTCTGTAAAAGTCTAACATGGTTCATATTTCTTTAGTATAATCTAAAGCTTTCTTCTGACTAACATGAGGATGGACAGCTGGCGTTCTGGAGTGGCAGGAAGAAGCCACTTGTATTAGGCATCCAAGTGTCTTAACATTAAAAAAAAATAACTGGCCTTAAGCTGTACATTGTAAGTGCATGTGTGCTTTGGTAATTCATTTATCTGTATTGATGTAGCTAACAATTTTACTGCAATCAACCAGAAGCTATATTGATAGTGGCTGTGATTGTGTGATTGAATCTCTGCCACTTTTGTATGTGCATCATTCATAGGCACTTACAAAGGCCGGATTGACTGCAGATTTACCATCACAATTTTTAGGTACTTCCCTCCCTTTGCAAATATTGCTGGTTTTATCTATGGTGAAGAGAGAATATTCTTATATCGGTCAGTTCAGAGGTGGAATCTGAGAGAAAAGATATTGTCTTATTTATTTATGTCTTTCTTCAGCACGTATTCTAATCTAAAGGAAGAGATCAAGTGAAACAAGGTATTCAAAACTGGAACTGAAATGGAATCACAAGTCGTAGTGGGAAGGCATCTTAGAGGTCAACTAATCTCATTCTTTGCTGAGTGCAGGATCCAGCAGAATCTCTTTAGTTGATGATCAAAGCCTTCTATCTGAAGCCTTGTAGCACTCATCATTTAGGTAGCAGCCTGCTCTATTGATATTCAATCTGCATGGATTCATTCATTCTGAATCTTGATATTCTGAGTTCTCATTCTCTGTCTGAGTTGTAAAGAAAATTCCATCTTGAATGAAACTGAAATCTAACGCTGATATTAAATTCCTTGGTTGTTTCTTTGTAGAAGAAGGAATCATAGAGGTTGACAGTAGGATTCAGGGATCAGAACTGAAAGCACTTTCTGCCAGAAAAATGGATATTAAAATTTCATGAAGGATAGGCAATTTGTCATAGGAACCATGAAGAGGGTTAACATGATCTGAAGATATATGTAGTTTATCTGTCTGTTTTGATAAAATGTCAACTCTCCAAAGGGAAAAAAGGCAAGATAACTGCTTAAACCACATTGGCTTATTAATAACAATCTGAATTCTGACAAAATAAGTATTGTGGAAGTGAAATGCTGTATTACAAGC
The DNA here is from genome assembly GCF_016545835.1 of Crotalus tigris. Lineage (NCBI taxonomy): Eukaryota > Metazoa > Chordata > Lepidosauria > Squamata > Viperidae > Crotalus > Crotalus tigris. Next base: position 4,059,149 of record NW_024100510.1, read on the forward strand.
TTGTTATTTGCAAATCTGCCTATCCTCTGAGATCATTATTTCAGTTCTAGGCTGATATAGGGATTTACAATAAACCACAAGTAGCAAAGAAAAGGAGAAAACCCACAACACATAATATTTTAGAATCAGTAGTGCTTTGTGTCCAGGAATTTATTGTCATTTTTATTGCTACTGGATCCAGATCAGGTGTTTAGTCTTGCCTCCTCTGTATCACTTTCCTCTTGAGCTGCTTCACTATAGGTTGTAGTTCATAGAGTGAATTAAATGTGGTTGTTCTGGAGCTTAGATTTTGTTGAGTATGGATCACTTCTGACCGGTACAGCAGAATGGTCAAGTCACAACTTTGGATCACTCATAAGTTAAGTAATGATCTTGTCTGTTAATATCTGTTAATTAACAGAGTTGCATTAGATTTATTATCTGAATTGGCCAATCCAGTATGTTCTTCCTGGGAGATGTTCTTGCTTATATTCCATTTCCATGAAGCGAGAAGAATGAGAGCCATTGTTCTTCCCCAGCCCTATAGATTAGTTTCTCCTTAGAACCAAGGCTTGCTCCTATCTTTAATGCTCCCAAAATTATTTAAGATGGAATTTTCTGAAGAGCTTTGATGCATAGTTTGACTTTCCATTCCTATCCTAAGTGCTAAGACCATTACTTGGTTCTGATACCTGTACATCTATCTGAAATCTAAATGTATCTATCTAAAATTTATCTAAATGTATTTTGGATGATTCTAAATCTATAGTATATTTAAATAAAAAGTTAAAGAATATTATTAAGGTGGATATTAGTTATCTCCAAGAATTCTGGAATAAACAACTGGGATATTCTACATTAAAAAAAAAATAACTAGGGGCATTTCTTACCATTTTAGATAAGACTGTTCAGCAAAATATTTTTTTTTAATTGGACATCCAAGAGAATCCTTTGGAGAAAAAATTGGCAATGAATTTTATGTTGCAAATATAAAATGGTATGGGGACATTTACCCATATGATATGGGGTTTCCTACTATTGCCTTGTTTTGGTTTAATATTCATTTTTGGATATTTTGGATATTATGGTATTACAGTACAAAGATCAATATGGCTTAGAAATATGAATCATATATCAAAACTTGGAGCTTATCACTCGCTATATGAAGGAGTATGGATTTGCTGAGCATGGGTAAGCAGTAAAAAAGATTACTTTCCACTGGTCTTATCAGTCTTCTGCAGAAAAGCTCTTGGCAGCCAGCTATGCAAATGCAACATGCTCATTTGTTCTCCAGCTGCCAACACCAAGAAGTGCAAGCAGAAATATTGCTGCACTCGATCCCATTCAGTATTTTTAGTCAGCTTGCAGTCTGTCAAGTACTCCTGGCAGAAGCATTGACTTTCCCCACTGCAGTTCAAGGTAGGCTTGGAGATGGAAAAGTTTCCAGCTCTCTTCCAGATTCTCCAAAAGAATCTGAACTAGGAAAGAGTAACTTCTCTATCTCAAATACTGCTTCCAATAAGCATCTGTTAAACAAACAGATGTATTTACTATTTTTACCTAGTAAAAAAAGTAGACATAAAATATTAGTGAATTCAACATAATCAAGTTCCTTGTATTACATTCTTTTTGATGTCTGTAGATATTCAGAAGCTGAGAACAAATGGTGAAGGGCGGTTGAATAAAGTGTTATCTGAGTTAAAAGAAAAGTAGCTAAGGAGAACAGAGTTTAAAAGCATGCACAAGAAGTCATCTATATAAATCTGAGCTTGAAATAAGAGCAAATGGAACTCATATTTTTCCATTGCATTTCCAAACTAGACAAAATTATCTATTTATACAGCAAAGATTATTAAATGGGCCATTTGTTTTTAACTAAATGAAGTGATGCACTAAGCCAAAAACTTTTTTAAAAAATTGAAGCCTAATTCCAATTGTTTCTCAAATGCCAGTAATAAGCTTCGCCAAGTTCCGCTTCCTACCATATGAGACTTTCTTTTTATGTTGGTTTCACTAAAGAAAGCAAATTGTGTATTTCCATTCCACAAATTCACATTTGATCTTCAAAAATCTTATATGCAATTGTGATTTTGTTACTAAACTGACTGAAATACTGGACTTGTTCTTTATAAATCCATTCATAATCACATGGCTGAGTCATGACTATCTATGCTATGGTTCTGCAGTAAAGCAAATAAAGGTGCAAAGAATTAATTCAACTTCCCAATAAACTTCTGGCCAATTTAAAAATTGTACTAGGCAACCTATACTCCATTGGCTCATTGTCAATAATAAATCAATACTTACATAAACAGAGAGGCGGGATGATTTTGGGGAGGCAAAAAAAAAAAAAAACAGTGGGAGCAGGAGCAACTTCCAACTTCCCCATTAATTTTGCTTGTAGGAAGCTGCACTGACCACAGCAGTGAGGTGGCATGGAGGCATTGAAGCAGCTACAACTATGCCAAATTCCAGTCCCATAGGAGGCACAGATCCTTGATTTTGCATGCATTCTGTAAGCTTACCCACCATCGAGGTAAGTTGATTCAAAACATGTTGCCCTATGATATCCTGTTTCACCAAATTGAAGGTTACAAGCAGATAAACAGACTGGAGGATTTTAGTAGTGTATAGATTAAAAAAAAAATATCTTTAAAAAATATTCAGTAGGATAGATTTCCAAACAAATCATAAAGAAACTAATGATTTCACACAGTTTGCTTCCTTTGCTACATGTTTAATTCCCCTGATACGGTGTTCCCACTGCTAGTCTTACTATCTTTTTCTTTATTTCGTGTGGTTTTCCTTTTGTACTGTTTTCTTGGTTGCTTTTATCTTTCTGACACAGATAATCTTCCTTGTACTTTTTCTATCTAAGTCACTAACATTATCTTTGACTGTGATAGCAGAGAAATATATTAAAAAAATAATAATTATCAGAAAGACCTTGAGATGCTTTGTGTGTTGTGTTTGTGTGTCTTCTCTCCTACCTCTTTTATTCTCCCAAGAACTAGGGAAGTAGATTAGACTTTTTGGTCTTCGTGAAGCTTTTCCTGATAATTCTTTTTAATTTCAGCCAATGATCTGCTGGCTATATTGGCCCATTAAAGCACCTGTGCACCTGTAGCTGAATTTGAACCCCACCATATTCCCCCTGAAACTCAGGAGAGAGAGAGAGAGAGAGAGAGAGAGAGAGAGATTTGCCCCATGAAGTAGCAGGGAGAAGCCTTAGAAGGCTTAGAAGTTCATGGCTATTAAATCATGTTAATGATATTGCAATGAGGAATGCAAATGCAGAGGTGATGCTCCTAATACTGATATAAATAACCTATCAATCACATCAGTGTATTGTCAGTGTCAGTTTCTGGAATCCAATTTTCATTTTACAGTATTGAAATTTCTATCTGTTCCTGAAACCATCTCTTTATGCCCTCAAGAAATTTGAATTGCATCCAGGGTTTTTATACTCCTAGCAAGAGCATATCTGAGTGAAGTACAGTTGAAGGCATGCTTAAACCATGATTTTATGCCTTTAATTGCTTCTTTAATAACACATTGACAACAATTATGAGTCTTTCACCACAATAAATTTATATTAGAATCATATTAATGAGTGTTCTGATGATGACATATTGGAAAAAGAGGGACCGTTTCCATACTTACTGGAAATGTCAGGGAAAAATTACTGACTGATACCAATAATTCTATTCTGCAGAAAAAGTACACATAAGCATTGTAGTGACACATGCTTACAGCATTCTCTAATCTTTTTTAATCACCTACTTTACTTCTAAATACATATATTTCCTTTATCTTTCGTGTTCATATCCATAATATTTAATTCAATAGTTAATTGTAGGAGCTGGTTTGATGTAATGGTTAAAGGCACCAGGCTAGAAACTGGGTGACCATGAATTCTAGTGCTACGTTGGGCACAAAGCTAGCTGGGTGACCTTAGGCTAGTCACTGTCTTTCTGTCCTAGGAAGAAGGCAATAGACACAATAAGAACTCCATTCTATACATTTTCTGGCTGTTTTCTTTGTTCCAGAATGGATCAATAAGAAAAGCTATTGCTTGGTTGGATATGCCCCAGGAGTCCCCTCCATCCTACTCTGAATGTGTGTTCCAGGAAGCAAAATACTGATCATAATGACAGAAGGAAGTATGAACCATCACCACATGCCCTCTGTTCTAATTTTGCTAAACACCCGTCACCTGCCTGAGCTTGATTATTATTCCTGATACTTGGTCATAAGTGAAAAGCGCTTACTCCTCCTGATTTCTCTCTAGGATGTTGTAGCCTTGAAATCCAGGGTATGCCCATCTCACTCCTAGATTATTTTGGAAGCAGGTCTTGTGTTTTTGTATGTGCTTACAGATTCCATCTGTAAAAGGTGACTGTCATGGTTCCGATAGATGAAACAGTTTAAAGAACTTCAAGGCAAGAATTCTTCCTTAAAGAACATTTTATTAGGAAACAAAGTATCGGCACTTACATAGCTGAACCCAAAACTGAGATTCCCTCCTCCCAGATACAAAGTAACAAGTTGCAATTCCCACCCCACACATACTGTCATAAATCATATTCCCCAATTAACACAAGCCATGGGCTTTTCTTACCAGCCCCTCAGCCTGCCAAAACCTTATCAGACCATGTCCTTGAGTTCCCACACTTCTACATTGTTATAGCTAGCTAAAGCCTCAAGGGTTTACCCCCTCCCCTCTCTACATCTGAACCCTAAAAGAATAGGAAAGGCACGTTAGAAGCAAAAGTAAAAATGGCTGCTGATTCTCAGTTGTCAGAGTGACGACATCCATTGTCACAGCGTTGATATCTGCCCCCCCTTAACAGAAAGGTGTAATCCTGCAATTTAAACAGAAGCAAAGGTTAAGGGTTGCCCCTTCGCTTGTTGGGGTCTTTCTCATAGAATTTATGGATGAGCCTATTAGCTTTAACATCATTGGATTTCACCCATGTGGCCTCTGATAATGGATATCCCTTTCACTGTACTAAATATTGCAATTTTCCTTTAAAAATCCTAGAATCAAGAAAACGTTTTACTTCATAAAATGTTTGTCCAGCTATCACTAGGGGATCAAGTGCTTTCTTGGGAGGAGGTCATAAAGTAGAACCCCTGAATGGTTTTAATAAACTGCAATGAAATACAGGATGAATCTTCCTTAAAGGTTGTGGGAGTTTCAACTCCACCGTAACTGGATTTATGATTCTGACAATAGGAAAGGGACCTAGGTATTTTGGTCCCAACTTCTTACTAGGCAACTTAAATTTTGTGGATAAATAAACCTTTTCCCCAACATGGAAAGATCTCTGAGGAGATGGCTTTTTATCGGCTTGTTTTTTATATGTGTCTGAGGCTTTTTTCAGCACTGCTTTTGTTTTGTACCAAACCTCCTCCCATTTTGACACCCATTGGTCAAAAGTCTGGGAGGTAGAGGGTCCTTGAGGATACTCAGGTATTGGGTTGAATTCTTTTCCTGTGGCAACCTTAAAAGGCATGAAACCAGTGCTGCTATGAATGGTATTGTTGTAAGCCACCTCAGCAAAAGGGAGGAGGTCAGTCCAGTTTGTTTGTTGGTAGTCCACGTAGCAGCTAAAGTACTGCTCCACCATTGAGTTTGCTTTTTCAGCTGCCCCATTCGTAGATGGATGAAAAGCCAATGACAACCCTTGCATTGAGCCAAATTTTCAGAAAACCCCTCCAAAACATGGCTGTGAACTGCACCCCCCTATCAGAGATTATCCGTTTTGGAGCACTGTGCAGTCTGTAAATGTGTTTAAGAAACATCTTGGCTTGTTTCTGGGATGACGGAAGTCCCTTGCAGGCGATAAAATGAGCCTACTTTGAAAAAAGGTCAACCACAGTCCATATTATCGTATTTCCTCTGCTTTCGGGTAACTCTACTATAAAATCCATAGTGATCTCTTCCCATGGCTAGCAAGGGTCTGCAACTGGCTGTAATAGTCCAAGGGACTTCCCTGGAATTCTTTTCATGGTGGCACACACCACACAGCTTTTGACATAATTTTCTACATCCTTCTTCAAACACATCCTTCTTCAAACCAAAACTGCCAGTGAATTAAATGTAGCATTTTCAAATTGCCAAAGCATCCAGCTTGTTTTACATCATGGCTGCATTGAAGTGCATGAAGGTGGAGGGTTTCAGGCAAATACAATTTTCCCCCCTTGTAAGCTAGTCCACCTTTACAGTTTAGGGTGGTTTGATGGTCTTTAAACCATTGATCATGGAGGAGTTCGTGTTTCAGCTTTCTCGTCACAGGGTCATCTGGGTTCAGATCTGTCATAGATGGGGTTTTCTGTGGTGTTAACTGAGAAACAACCTGTGCCGTAGGCATGATCGAATCATTGACTTGTTCACACTGGCTTTTATATTGAGGCAACCTGGACAAGTTTTTCCCTCCTGGTATATACTTCAGGGTGAAATTAAATCGGTTGAAGTATTGCGCCCATCATACTTGTTTGGGGGAAAGTTTGTGAGCTTCTAGGTTTTTGTGATCAGTCCATACTTCAATAGGCACTTTGCTCCCTTCCAGGTAGTGTCGCCAGGTTAATACAGCCCAGCAAATTGCAAAAGCTTCTTTCTCCCAAACTGCCCCCCTCCTCTTGCAATCAGTGAATTTTTTTGAAGTGTAGGTGCAGGGCTGTAAGACTCCATTATTATTCTTTTGCAAAAGTACTGCTCCAACTCCTACATCACTAGCATCAGCTTGAATCACAAATGGCAGGGGTGCTTTAAGATCGGCTCAATTGCAAAAAGTCTTTTTAAATTCTCAAAAGCGGTTTGATAGTTCAAAGTCCATGTTAGCAGCTGGCTCGATTGTGGTTTCCCCCCATCTTTATCTGTTTTTAATAAGTCTGTTAGAGGTAAAGCAATTTCAGCAAATGAAAGAATGAATTGACGATAGAAGTTTGCAAATCCCAGAAAACTTTGAAGCTGTTTTCAAGTCGTTGGGGGTTGCCATTCAATTATGGCTTTCACTTTGTCAGGATCCATTTCTATGCCCTCACTGGAGATCTGGTAGCCTAAATAATCTAGTCAGGCTTGATGGAATTCGCATTTCAATAATTTAACATATAATTTAGCATTTAGTAGTTTCTTTAGTATATCTTGCACTAAATTCACATGGTCAGCCATATTCTTGCTATAGATTAAGATGTCATCAGGATACACCAAAACCCCTTTGTATAGATGGTCATGCGGCTCCTGGTTAATCAGCTGTATGAAAACAGTTGGAGCTCCTTACAGTCCAAATGGCACAGCTTTGAATTGATAGCTGGCCGTAGGAGAGTTAAAAGCAGTTTTCCATTCATCTCCTTTTTTATTCTTACTCGGTAGTACACTTCCCTTAGATCTAACTTGGTGAAGATATGGCCCTGTGCTAGATGGGTTAGTAGTTCCTTCAAGGGGTGGAGCGGGTACTTATTCTCCACACTCACAGCATTTAACCCCTTATAGTCTACACAGAGCTTCAGCAACCCTTCCTTTTTTTCCTTGAATAACACCGGAACCCCCACTTGGGATTTAGCTGGTTCAATGAAGCCTCTAGCTAAGTTTCTGTTCACATACTGCTGTAGTTCCTCCATTTTGAGGGGGAACATAACGTACATTTTTGGTTTAGGCAGCTTGGATCCTGGTAATATGTCAATGGTGCAATCATTTGGCTGGTGCGATTGTAGGATTTCATATTCCTTCTCACTAAATGCCTCCACTAAATCTGTGTATTTCCTGGGGATGAGTGGCTCCCCTGGCAGGAGAATGGTGGCTACTTTCACTGTTTCTGCCAGTGGACCAGGCTCTCTGCTAATATCAGAACAGTCACAAAGGGGTTAGGTCCTATCGGCAATTTCACAGTCCTCATCCCCTTTTCCCACCAAATGAAAGGTTTCCACTTATCTAGCCATGCTAGACCTAAAATCACAGCTTCAGGCATTTTAGGGGCCACCACAAAACGGATGAGCTCCCAATGTTTCTAAACATACCGGTTCAGTTAAGTGGGTGACTAAAGTTCCTCCCATTAAAGATCCATCTGCTTGTTCAAATCTCATGGGTTTGGAGAGTAACCTTGCTCGTACACCCAGTTTAAGGGCAATTGGCATGCTGATAATGCATCGGAGCACCCTGACTCCACTAGCACCTTCAAATCCATTTGTACCCTGTCTTAGGGACTATAGGCTTTGCAGTGAGTGAAAAGGGTGGAATGGGTCGACTCACCTTTGGGTCGTTTTCCCCCTCATTGTAGCTGTTGTATGAAGCCAGAGTGGTGGTTGATCTGGCTGGAATTTCCACTCTCTCCTGCGCAGGCAATGTGACTTGGGTGACGGGGTCCTGGGCAACCCAACTTGTCTTTTCTTTGTCTTCTGAGTGGGTTTCTTTCTTTCTGGCGGTCCCGATTTACCTCTCTGCTGGGGATATGGGACCGGACAATTCACCACTCAATGCCCCTACTGGCCACACCTGAAGCACGTGATCAGTGGTGTTGGCAGGGGCCTGGGAGATTCAGCTGCTTTTATCGCTGGAAGCTGGCAGAGAGGCAGTTGTCTGACAGATTATGGTCTTGGAGCCAGTCCAGGAGCTGGTGACTTTTTTTGATGGGTAAGCTTGATGTCTATCTGGTACCATTCTTGTAAGTGGTCAGGAACCCCCTGGTAGATGCAGGCCTGGAATATGTTGTCGTCCAATCCGTCTTTAAAATGTTGCACCAGGGATTGTTCTGGCCACCGTTCAATAAGGCCTTTGACTTTTCTGAACTTGCGCACATAATCCATTGCTGGTCTGCCAGCTTGCTTTACTTCATGAATGTCTTTCTTTGCTCTTAGGGCTATGGAGTTGTCTTCAAATTGTCTTCTCAACCCTTGGATGAATAGATTGAAATTCCATAGCTCAGGTGCTTGTTCGTTGTACAGACTATTTAGCCACTCGGAGGCCTCTCCTTCTAGGTTAACTGCAACAACATCGCCGCCAGGTCTGGGTAGGCATTGACATTGCGATTCATATAAGAATGCACTTGATTCAAAAAGAAAGTCAACTTTTCAGGATCCCCATCAAATGTGGCTTTCAGGCGGGGAACAGCCATGCATTGTTGTCGGTCTAACAGATCATGCATTTGCCCATAATGCTGCATCAGGTCATGCTGGAGGTCTCTCTCTCTCTCTCTCATTCAGCCCTGGGAAGGGGCCCAGGACTGGCATGATGACGAGGTATGGATCAGGGCTGTGACATCGGCGATGAGGCTCAGGGCTCCGTCAATATCAGTGAAGGTCAGGGCTGCCCCGGTCTCTGTAAAGACCAGGACTCTCCCTGCGCTTGGGATATTTTGGGCTTGGTGATGTGGGTAGCGATCGGGGCTCATAGAGGGGCGATGCTGCTCAGGGCTAACATTTTGTTCATGGAGCCCAAGGCTGTCACATCAATGGTAATAGGCTGGACTCGATGACTGTTGGCAACGATCGGGACTGGCTCACTGTCGCTGACAGTCTGGACTTCTCTCCTGCATGGGGCTTGAGGCTAATGCCAGTGATCGCGAAAGCGGGGAGGAAGCCCTGGCCCCTAACATGGGACAAGAACTTCTTTTTGTCGAGGAAATGCCCCTGCCTCAATCATCCTCTTTTTTGCTGGTGGGCACTGGATGGGTGGTGTACCCATTGGCTCCCATCTCCAGCCCTTCAAATATCTCCCTAAGGTGCTCAACTGACTGGCTCTGGACTGCAATCAGGTACTTCCAATCACCTGAGTCGTCTGACGGTGTTGTTCTCTTTGCCCCTCATCTATTAGGAGAGCATGTTTTTTGGGGAGATGGCAGCGAGTATTTGGTCTCAGTTGCTTTCGAAAAATCCCTCTTTGACTGGCTTGTTTCTGATCACTTAGGGTCTCCACTAGGCAGGGTCAACTCAGATTACCAGATGAGTTCTTTAGTCTTTGGTCTTGTCCCCATCGGCAAAGCATCTGAGATTGTGCTTTCAACCAGTGCAATGGCCTGTGCTCCATCTGCTGATGTACCAGTTGTGGCTTCGGTGCTGGTGACAGGGTTCTCCTTCTTCTCCATATTGGGATCTTCCCTGAGTCTTTGTCAGCCTCCCCTCTAGCTTGGGTAGGTGACTGCAGCTCAGGATCCCATAATTTGAAAGAAAAAGTGAGTTTTGGGTTAATGTCATGGTTCAATAGATGAAACCGTTTAAAGAACTTCAAGGCAAGAATTCTTTCTTAAAGAACATTTTATTAGGAAACAAAGTATCCGCATTTACATAGTTGAACCCCAAACTGAGATTCCCTCCTCCCAGATACAAAGTAACAAGTTGCAATTCCCACCCCACACATTCCCCAATAAACACAAGCCACAGGCTTTTCTCACAGCCCCTCAGTCTGCCAAAACCTTATCAGACCATGCCCTTGAGTTCCCACACTTCTACATTGTTATGGGTAGCTAAAGCCTCAAGGATTTACCACCTCCCTTTTCTACATCTGAACTCTAAAAGAATAGAAAAGGCACATTAGAAGCAAAAGTAAAAATGGCTGCTGATTCTCAGTTGTCAGAGTGACGACATCCATTGTCACAGCGTTGACCGTGACATGATGTCAGTCAGGATGAACAAAAACATATTCAGTACAGTGAAAGAAATTTCTCATTATCTAAGTATTCTTACTGTTTTTATTTACATGTAAAAAAAGAACGTTCCTTCAAAATGTATTCAATTTCCTTTTGAGGGGGTCATGTGACAGAAGCTCATATGATAATTAAGAGTCAACCCCAGTCAATTTAAAGCATGTCACAGGATTGTAATGGGAAAAACATGAAGAGGGAACCCTGTGTACTGTATGCTGCCTACGGTGAGCTTGTAGGAAGTCAGCACCCCCCCACACACACCCCACCCTGCAGAATGAAATATTTTGGGGAATATTAAAAGACGCAGGATAGAATATTTCCCCCAAAGGAGAAATGGAGAAAAATCTTAAAGGCAGCCCCAGTTTCCCTGCCATGGGAAAAACAGCTTTAAACTAAGAAAGCTGAAGAGACTGGCCTTTAGGAATGCAGATTTTTTTTTTAATCCATTCAGAAAGACTGGGGCCACACTATTCATAAGAAAAATATTTTCAGCCACAGCTCCCACAGAAGGCTAAAACTGATGGGACTAAAAAAACAAAGACTCCTAAAATCTACTTTCCCCAACCAGCTCCAAGGACAGGGCATGACCTCCCAGCCACAAAGGGAGTCAGGCAACAATAATTAGAATACCAAAAGGGCACACTCAAGCACAGGTCAAAGTACATTTCACAACAGGCATCTCAAATACAAAGCCCAAAGAAGGTATAAAAACCCACCCACTCTCCATTTTGTCAGCTGTCCCAGAACTACATGCTGTTGTTGGTTCTTCTCATCAATAAACAGGAACATTCTTTCCTAAGCAGCCTCCATTTTATTTCCAGTGCCTTAGCCTCTATTTTATTTACTCCCGGCTTGGAACTGTACCTTTTTTTTCTTTCAACAAGCTCCTGAAGGAAAGAATATACAAATCTACATAATAATAAAAATAACAATAAGCTAAATGTTATGTCTTTCCATATTTAAAACAATAATAATAATTATTGATACAATTGCTAAGCATGAACACAGATGTTTGAGTGACAACTGGTGAAGGCAAAGTTATACATCAAAGTTAATTTACTTGTTATTGAACCAGAAACTTAACTGTGACACAGAAGGACTCTACATGGATCAACTTCTTTGGTGCATTTTTCTATGCCCTACTATATAGTCAAATCAAACCTTTATTATGGTCATACACCAGCATAGTGCTATATAATCAATGTATAGATACAAAGGAAATAGAAGAAGCTTTTTTTTTACTTTAGGTATCTAAATCATTTAAAATACTTCAGTAAAATTCCTTTTGCAACCTTCTGACAAACAATGTCAATGGAGAAACCAGATTCACTCCTCCTTTTATATCCCCTCTTCTCTCCTCCCTCTTTTATATCCTCTCTTCTCTCCCCCCTCCTTCTTTTATATCCTATCTTCTCCCCTCTTTATATCCTCTCTTCTCTCTTCCCTTCTTTTATATCCTTTCTCTCCCCTCCTTCTTATATCCTCTCTTCTCTCTCTCCCTTCTTTTATATCCTCTCTTATCTCCCCTTTTATATCCCCTTTTCTCTTCCTTTATATCCTCCCTCCTCCTTTTTTATCCTCTCTTCTCTTCCCTTTCTTATATCATCTCTTCTCTCCCCCCTTCTTTTCTCTTCTGTGCACCTCCACTGATTCCTCTCAAGGCTGCGCTTTTCCATCTCTCTTTTGCAGTCCTCTTTTCTTTCCCTCCCATTGTCTTTTTTCCCTCTCCCTCTCCCGTCAAAACCTTCTCCTTTTATAGCCTCTCCTCTCCCCCCCCCCCTTTTCTCTTCCATGTGCACCAGAGGTGCTGATCCTGGGGCTTCTGTCTCGCCCCTACAGCCCTGCAGAAGCAGGCGCTGATCCTGGGTGCCTGCCCAGCCCCCATAGTCTTGCAGAAGCTTGTGCTGATCTGGGCTTCTGCCCAGACCCCATAGCCCTGCAGAAATGTCGCTCAGCTATAGCTGTGCACCGATCCTGGGCCTTCTGCCAAGCCCCAACAGCCCTGCAGCTCCAGCTGTCTCTCCCTCAAGCTTGTGCAGTGCTGCCGCCACTTTAGCTCATTCCCCTTCCCTACTACACTTGTCTAGGTTGGTCATGTACCACCTGCCAGGTGCCAAAGTATCACAGGTAGTACGTGTACCACTGGTTGAAAAGCCCTGCTCTAAATCTAAAATCCATAAAATGATAATGCTTAAATGTTTTATTTGATGTTTTAGCACATACAGTGTAGCATTACAAAAAGTATTAATATAAAGAAGAGGGGGAAACCTATTCTCCAAAGCACCCGAGGGCAAGAAAAGAAATAATGGATGGAAACTAATTAAGGAGAGAACCAACCTAGATCTAAGGAGAAACTTCTTGAAGTTAGAACAATTAACCAATGGAACAACCTGCCTCCAGAAGTTGTCGATGCTCCTTCACTGGATGTTTTTAAGAAGAGACTGGACAGCAGTTTGTCCAGAATGGTACAAGGTCTCCTGCTTGAGCTGGGGGTTGCACAAAAAGACCCTCAAGGTCCCTTCCAACTCTGTTATTCTGTATTCTTTAAACCAATTATGTTAAATATTATGATGGCCTGCAAAAATGGAATAAATATTGTCAGGATGAACTGACCCCTTTACATGGCCTCTTATCTATATATTTTTTTGACTATTCCATGTAATGGCAAATTAATCAGTCACTATTGTATGTAGACAAATTTTTGCGTAAGATTTTTTTCATTGCAGATTGAATAGAGCAGCATATTGTTTCGGTTTCTGTTTTCATCTACCAGAATCCCAGTCTAATTTTGGTTCAACTTCTCTAAATCGCTTCTTGAAATAATATTTTATTATTGTCATGAAAAAGAAGATTTTTTTTCTGATAAGTTAAGTAAGGTATTTTTTTTCCAGATCTATCTTCTCAGGCAGTCAAGCTATATCATCTATTTAGTAGAGTATGTTTTCCAGTAAGTCAAAAAGGAATTACATTTTTTATGCATCCAGATATATTTTTTGTTCTTTTTCCTTAGATTATGGGATCAAAAACATTTGCTAAAATAGAACTGCAATGATGTTTGTGCAGTTAGGAGCAGAAGGAGAAATAAAATACAGTCTATTTTCTTTTGCAAATAATATGTTTTATTTTTTCTTTTTTAAACTGGAGATACTATAGGTCTCTTAGTTGCTGGGAGTGTTTTTGTACTGTAGCTTCTAACATACCTCTTTTTCTAGTCTATATATTTAGAGGGCTTTTTCTTCTTCTGGTATTCTCCTCTTCTATTATGTGCTGGGCTTTGTTTGTTTTTCCTGTTTTTATTTTTTATTGGTTTTATTTTGTTTTATTTTTGCATTTAATTATCCTATGGAGTTTATAATTGGTTTGACAATGACTGTTATTTAAAGTGTCTTTAGCAAGACTATTAGAAGCAAGGGGATGAATCCAGTAAATTTTTGGTTTCCAGATTAAAAAATTGTCAACAAATTAATATGATTTTTATATAACAATTAAGGATTTTCACATGGTTAACATAAGAACCTTTATAATATTGACTTCTAACTACCCATTTTACAGAGTACTGTAGTATTTTCTGGATAAAATATTTTTTCTCACGATAACTCAAGATAAAGCAATTCAGTAAGCTGTCCCTTTATCTCTGCAAGTATAGTAATTATGGATACAATTAAATTAATGAAATTAGGTAAGACTCTGGGCCCTTAGAATTTTTCTATTGACTGGCATAAGCTATATATTCTTATTTTTTATTTTTGTTTCTATACTGTTAAAGGTTCTATAAGTTTTGAAAAATACTTTTCACTTTTATATATGAATTCAAGGCAGTTGTCTCATCCAGAGTGAAGAGATTTTATTTTTTACAGATTAAAGTTCTACAGGAAAAAAGGCATTAATACTTTTGACAAAATGTATTGATATTTGTTTTTTTAAAAAACATTTGATATTTTAAAAAAATGATTTGGACTGTATTGACTGCTCAATGGCAATACTGTATATGTAAGGTATTTTTTTTTTTTAAAAAAAAATCTTGTTTGGGTCAAAAGCATTGCCTGTGTCTGTAGTAGCATTAAACTCTGGAACACCATTCCTCCTGGCCCCAATTCTCTTGCCCTTTTGTAAAGCCCTTACTATCTGGTTGTTCTCTGAACGTCAGGAGCTCATGAGTTGAATGTATTTGTGGTTGTGTTTGGTGGCCATTTTTCTTTGGTTTATGTGTTTTATGTGTTTCGTTTATTGTATCTTATTGTATAATTATTTTTTATTGTGTTAGCCATCCAAAGTACCTTATGTGAGATTGGTAGTCTTATAATTCTAAACAATAAATTTCTTCACTGTTAATAAATTTAAAAGAGTTTATAAAGCTTCTAAACATAGAATTCATTTTATTCAGACTTGAAAAATTGGAATAACAACAACAATTGGTGTGTGGCTAACTGGTGCTGTAGCCGATGCAGTCCAACAGTATCTAATTGAAAACAATCTCTTTCCACGTGAGCAGAAAGGATACCACCCCAATAACAGAGGAACAAAAGATCAATTCCTAATTGACAAAATGATTTTGGAAAACTGCAAGAGAAGGAAGACCAACCTGAATGTAGCATGGATTGACTACAAAAGCACATTTAATTCTCTACCACATGACTGAATAATCAAGTGCCTGGAAACAACAGGAGTCAGTAGAAACATCAGAAACTTTGTGCAAAGATCGATGGCACAATGAAAGGCACAGTTGCAGGTTAATGGTGAAAGACTGGGAGAGGTTAACATCAAGAGAAGAATATTTCAAGGAGATTCACTAGCACCACTACTATTTGTCATTGTACTGTTTCCTCTGTCAACAATACTGAATAACGCAGGCCATGGCTATCAAACATCAAAAACATCTGCCAGACTATCCCACTTCTTTCACAAGGATGACCTGAAGTTGCATGAAAAACATCATCTGAAATAGAATCGCTGCTCAACACTGTCTGTATATATAACCAAGGTATTGCAATGGAGTTTGGATTGAACAAATGTGCCATACTCACAAGGAAAAATAGTGAAAACTGAAGGAATCAAGATGCCCCACAAAAATAACATTAAGAGTCTGGATGAGGATGATTACTACAAATACCTGGGAATCCTTCAAGCTGACAACATCAAGCACACAAGTCAAGAAAAAAATTAGAGGTGAATACATCAAGAGAGTGAAGAAGATCTTAAAGTCCAAACTCAATGGAGGAAATGCCATCAAGGCAATCAACACCTGGGCAATTCCAATCATTAAATACACAGCTGGAATAGTGGACTGGAGTCAAGCAGAGCTAAAAGCAATGAATAAGAAGACCAGAAAAATAATGACAATGAATCATGCCCTTCATCCACACAGTGACATTGACAGACTCTACTTACCAAGGTAAATAGGTGGGCTTGAATTGTTGCAAGTACATCAAATAGTCAAAGAAGCAAAAAGAGCTTTGGAAGAACATTTGAAGAATAATGAAGAAGATGCACTGAAGTTAGTATGCCAGGAAGGCTTACTGACTACTGGAGAGACCAAACTGGCCTACAAGAAAGACCAAATCCAGAACAGAATGGAGGCCTGGGAAAAAAGCACTACATGGCCAGTACACTTTTTTAAAAAATAGCAGGGAAAGCAGATAATTACAAGATCTGGCAATGGCTAAGATCAGGAAAGTTGAAAAAAGAGAGCATTGGACTAATTCTGGCTGCGCAAGACCAAGCCTTAAGGACAAATGCATACAAAGCCAGAATTGAGAAGACAGCAACAGACAGTAAGTGCCGCCTATACAAAGAAGCTGAAGAAAAAGTGGACCAACTGATAAGCTGCTACAAGAAGATAGCACAGACTGACTACAAGCAGCAGCATGACAAAGTAGCAACAATGGTGCATTGGAAGATCTGTAAGCAATATCATTTGCTTGCAGGTAAGAACTAGTGAGACTATAAAATAGAGAAAGTCATAGAAAAAGAAGAAGTTATGGTAAATTGCTCTCAGACTTTAGAATTCAAACAAACAAACACCTGCCTCATAACACCCCAGACTTCGATCAGAAAGACAAAGTCTGGATAGTGGCAGTGCCTGGAGATAGTAGAACAGAAGAGAAAGAACAGGAGAGGATTACAAAATACAAAGACCTACAAACAGAAATAGAATGACTGTGGCAAAGACAAGTAAGGGCAGTACCAATAGTAATAGGGTCTTTGGGTGTAATCCCAAAACAACTGGACCACCACTTGAACACCACTGGCATTGACACATCAGTCAATTGCAAAAGGCAGCTTTATTGAGAACAGCTTCCATCCTGTGACAATATCTGTAATACCATCAAACATCCA
The DNA here is from genome assembly GCF_016545835.1 of Crotalus tigris. NCBI lineage: Eukaryota > Metazoa > Chordata > Lepidosauria > Squamata > Viperidae > Crotalus > Crotalus tigris. The sequence goes on from NW_024100510.1 coordinate 4,076,107, forward strand.
GATCTGCCTATCCCAGGTCCTTGGTAAGGACTCGATAGGTAGACAAAAATGCCAAATCCAGTCTGAACATCTGGCTGACTATGCAATGAATAACAATAACAACAACAGTAGTAGTAGTAGTAATAGTAATTGCTCAATTAGTAATAGTAATATTAATTGCCTTTCAATTGTGATAAGAAAGTCAAAATGTTTGGATAGTGGATGTGGCAGTACCCAGAGACAGAATAGAAGAGAAAGAACTGGAGAAAATACAGTAAGAAAATATAAAAACCTGCAAATAGAAATAGAATGATTATTCTAAAGCAAAGATAGTACCAACAGTATAGGCACCTTGGATGCACACCCAAAACAACTGAAATACCACTTGAACATCTTCAGCATCACTATCAGTTAATTATCAATTATCAGTCAAAGATCAACCAGATGGATCTCAACGAGTAGTCCTCAATGGCACTACATCCACATGGAGAGAAGTAAGCAGTGGGGTTCCACAAGGTTCCGTATAAGGCCCAATACTCTTCAATATCTTCATCAATGACTTAGATGATGGAATTGAAGGGGAACTCATTAAATTTGCAGACAATACCAAACTGGCAGGAGTAGCCAACACCCCAGAAAACAAACTCAGGATCCAAAAAGATCTTGAGAAATTTGAACAATGGGCCCTGTCCAACAAAATGAGTTTCAATGTGGAGAAAAGCAAAGTTTTAGGCAGGAAAAATCAAAGGTACAAGTACAAACTGGGCGAGACATGGCTTCAAAACAGTAACTGTGAGAGGGACCTTGGAGTCCTAATGGATAATCACTTGACCATGAGCCAGCAGTGTGCAGAGCAGCAACCAAAAAAGCTAATACAATCCTGGGTTGTATAAATAGATGCATAGAATCAAAATCACGCAAAATATTAATACCGCTTTATAAAACTCTAGTAAGACCATACCTGGAATACTGCAGCCAATTTTGGTCACCATATCACAAAAAACATGTTGAGAGTTTGGAAAAAATTCAGAGAAGAGCAACTAAGATGATCAAAGGCTTGGAGACTAAAACATATGAAGAACGGCTACAGGACTTGGGTCTGGCTAGTCTAAAGAAAAGAAGAAATAGGGGAGACATGATAGCAGTATTCCAGTACTTGAGGGGCTGCCACAAAGAAGAGGGGGTCACGTTGTTCACCAGAGCATCAGAGTGCAGGACAAGAATCAATGGTTGGAAACTGAACAAAGAGAGAAGCAACCTGGAATTAAGGAGAAACTTCCTGACAGTGAGGACAATTAACCAGTGGAATAGCTTCCCTTCAGAAGTTGTAGATGCTTCATCACTGGAGGTTTTTAAGAAAAGACTGGACAGCCATCTATCTGAAATGGAATAGGGTCTCCTGCTTGAGCAGGGGATTGGACTAAAAGACCTCCAAGGTTCCTTCCAGCTCTATTCTATTCTATTCTATTCTATTCTATTCTATTCTATTCTATTCTATTCTATTCTATTCTATTCTATTCTATTCTATTCTATTCTATTATAAAACACAGCTTAACTTGGAACAACTTCCATTTTCTGATGATATATTTAATACCATCAATCAGTACCATCTACCTATTCCAGATCTTTGGGAAGGACTAGACAGGTATATAAAAATGCTAAATTCAGTCTGATCATCTGGCTGACTGTGCAACAAAGCATAATAATTGGAATAAACAGTAATAAAATACTTTTTAAAAGGAGATGGAATTGAATCTGAAAATGGATTTGTACTATTAAGCACTATCATCTTGCCAATTGAAGAGTTCTGGAAAACTCTTGAAAGCTTGTGTTGAAGGAAAAGTCTTCCTCAGGGTCCAGTCCAAGCCAGGAATAAACAACATGATGACTGCTTTAGAAAGAAGGTTGTAGTTTATTGAAGAGGAGAGCCAGACAAAAAGATGGCTCTGGAAGAAAAGAGAGAGCATATGTAGTAGGGAGGGGCTTTTGTTTGGAGTTGTTCCTATGTCCTGAACTTTGACCTGAGTCTGAGTGTGCCTTTCTAATATTCTGATGGTGGTAGATTAATCCTGTTATGTCCTGCCTTAGAGTTTGGATGGGGTATGTAGATTTTAAGGGTCTTTGTCTTCCTGATCTCTTCAGCTTCTAGCTGGAGGGCTCCAACCTTCCTGAATGGATTATTACATCTGCATTTCTAAAAGCTGGTTTCTACTGAGTTGTCTGGCTGGGGGTGGGTGGAGAAGTTTTTGCCTTTAAAATCCTTTGGGGAAATATATTCTGCCTTTTTAATATTCCCAAAAATATTTCTTTCTTTGGATTGTTCCCACACATGCATTCCATTCAGAGATTTTGTGTTAGCTAGATATTACACTAAGAGGTCTTTTAATAAGAAACTACAAGATTCTCTTAGAAGTTTATTTTCTGCCCAGACATATTAGTCTAAGTCTTCCATCTTGAAACTATGCACACTTCAGCGCACTAATGCTGTTTCACCAATGCAAATAATCATTTATTGTTGCCATAATCAAATGATGAACATTTAATTTGTAAACTTGGTCTCAAATCTTATTTGAAATCCTTTCTCAGTTGTTACTGACAGAGCAAACTGCCTGATTTCTCAGCCTCCATTTCCATATGTGAAAAATAAAAATAGCTAGTTATCTTCCTACTAAGCTTGTTATCTGTGGAAATGAAAGGAATAAAGTACATTTGGCATTCTGATGCAATTCATCTCACAGCACTAACATTCTATAAACAGCAGATTTTCTAGCTGCGTCATGGTGACTTAGGAAGTTGCTACTTCCTAAGTATTTGATACTACAGTTGCTCATTTATAATTGTAATAATTAATCACATTAATAATTTGGATTAAATAGAACCAGTACAATTTCCATGCTGGTTGTTTTGTGTATCTCTGCAAACACATGTTCTACCATCCTGGGCAATTCTTCACAGGGGTATATGCATGCTTTGTGTAACAAGTAAATCCTGAAGGCCAAACTAAATACAAAGTTTGATAGATAGTTTTCATGTTGACTTGAAAGTGATGGCCACAGCAGGTCACCACAATTGAAATTGCGATCCCAAAAATAGGAAATATGGAGAGCCAGTTTGGTGGAGTGGTGAAGCTGCTGTCCTAGAAACCACAAGACTGTGAGTTCTAGTCCCACTATAGGCATGAAAGCCAACAGGGTAATGTTGGGCCAGTCACTCTGTCTCAGCCCACCTCACAGGGCTGCTGCTGTGGGGAAAGTAGGAGGAAGAAGGAATATTATGTCCACCACCTTGAGTTAGGATAAAAATCTAATAAATAAATAGAATGCTCCCATACACAGTTCTACTCAAAAATGATAAACAGTAAAACCAATGGATGTTAATTCCACTACAGTTTCTTTGTATTTGTTAGTCTCAAAAAATTACTTTTAAGATATTCAATCACAGTGCTAAAATAGTTTCCCAGAGGTTTCTGAATATAGTCCCTTTTTTTATTAAAAGTTTTAAAGATTTTATACAATATATATCCCAAATCCCTCCCACCCCTCCCCCCTCCCCCACTTCCCAGAGCTGATTACAGGGTTACAAATAAACGATCATAATCTAACTAATATTACCTAACTATACAAACAGTCAAATCCATAACATGCTTTAACTCCTTTTCAAAGTAAATATTAACAAATTAAATACGAAAATAATATAATTAAACCATAAAACTAAGAGTAATATAAATTCTACCATATTAAACTATTAGTAATAATCTGAAATTTACTCATAAACTAGATAATACTTTTTAGTCTCATATTTATTCTGAATATAATCTATCCATCTTCTCCAAACTGAAATATATCTTTCTTGTGAGTAGTCCTTCAAATAGCGGAAATTTTTGCCATTTCTGCTAAATTAGACACCTTGAGTATCCATTCTTCCATAGTAGGCAAAGAATCTTTCTTCCAATATTGCCCCACCAATAATCTTGCAGCTGTTATAAGATTCAACATCAAATTAATTTCTTTAACATCAAAATCTACAATAACACCTAACAAAAATAATTGTGGCGTAAACTTTATCTTTCTCTTAAAAATCTTTTGAATGTTCCACCAAATCTTAATCCAAAAAGCTTTTATATTTCTACACGTCCACCAAATATGAAAATAAGTTGCATCTAAGCTTCCACATCTCCAACATTTGGGCTGTAAATTAGGATACATACAGGATAGCTTTTGAGGATCCAAATGCCACCTATAAAACATTTTATAAAAATTTTCTCTTAAATTTTGAGCTTGAGTAAATTTTACATTTCTAACCCAAATTGTCTCCCATTTGTCCAATAGAATCGGCTCTTGAATATTTTGTGCCCATTTTACCATACAATCTTTAACTAACTCCGTTTCAGAATCTAATTCTATTAAAACATTATAAATTCTCTTTATATGGGCTCGAGTTTGATCTTTAATCCGTTATACCAAATTCACGTCATCTAAAGTAATACCAACCTTTTGATCTAAAATCCACCTGACTAGCAATTGATTATACTGAAACCAAGAGTGTACAATATTTTCTTGCTTCAACTCAGCTAAAGATTTTAATTGCCAATCCTTCCCTACCAACTAAGTAATTCTTTATAAGAAATCCTATCCATATTCACACCCCTAGATACCCTCTCTATCACGTGTCCAGGAATCTCCCAAATTGGAATTTTATAGTTTAACTTATAATAATACTTCTTCCAGACACGTAATAAAGAGGTTCTTAAAATATGGGATTTAAAAACCTGATCTACTTTTTTATTATAAATTAAATATGCATGCCATCCATATAATAAATCCCATCCTTCAAGAAGGAGTATATTTTTATATGTTAAGTTAAGCCAATTACTAATCAATGTTAAAGCCACCGCATCATAATACAATTTTAAATTAGGTGCCTTAAGTCCTCCTCTTTCCAATGCATCTTGTATAATCTTAAACTTAACTCTTGGTTTTTTCTCTGCCCAAATAAACTTGTTGATACCCTTCTGCCATTCTCCAGGTTGGCATAATATAGTCCCTTTTCATGTACTATTTGTTTTAATTCTTCCATAATTTGATATGCCTTTGCTATGTAAAACATAGATCATGGTTAAATAAAGCTGACATTTTTATTTATTTTGTTATGTATAATGTATAGGCCAGTGGTGGCAAACCTATGGCACGGGTGCCAGAGGCGGCACTTGGAGCCCTCTCTGTGGGCACACGTGCTGTTGCCCCAGTCTTGCCTACCCCTGTGACCCCATCTCTCCAGCAGCCCCCCTGAAGGAGAGTCGCCCCTGAGCATGGCCCACCCGGAGCAGTGCAGCCAAGGACATGGCAGCCAGGCAGCATAGACAAGACTCTGCCCTCACACCCCATTGTGCACAGTTGATGCTGCAGGGCGCGGGCAGAGGGCATGACCGCCATAGCGCTGCTGGGCTGCCTGGGCAATCTGCAGCGGGCCCTGGAGACGGTGAGTGGCCCTGCGGGCAGGCGGGATGGGGAATGGGGGGGTGGAGCGGGGGTGGGGCAGGGGTGGGGCCAGTTTTGGGGCGCTCGGTCTCTAAAAGGTTTGCCATCACTGCTTTAGGGCTTCGCCATGTGCCAAAAAAAAGGTTCAATAATCAATTTCAACTTCTCGCGGGGGAAAAAAGATCTTGCAAAGTTGGAATTGATTGATTGAACTTTTTAGTCCCAGTCTGCCATTACCACTGCAGCCACGCCCACCCAATGGACCATGCCCACCCAGTGGGCCACACCCACCCAATTGGCCACATCCACTCAATGAGCCACGCCCTCCCACCATCCGATGATACATAAGTGGGTTTGGGGTTGCAGTTTGGGCACTCTGTCTCTAAAAGATTCGCCATCACTGGTATAGGTTGCTCAACTCCCAATGACTGAACGGTTCTAATGCATAGCTGTCATTAGATTTTTGTAACATTACTTCTATAGGAAAAGATTTAGCAATTGAATTTGATGCAGAATGCAATGTTATGCCTTTATCTATTATTGCTAATGATAGCTATTTTAGATTAAGAAGCTGTCATATGGCTACCATATCTGGATTACAAAATTTCAGACAGCTATTGAGTGGAAGCAACATTTTCTATATCTTTATTGCCATCTAATCCAGATTGCAAAATCCAGGTTTTTGCAATCAAGATCTCTGATTATTCTCTGTAAACCAAGATAGGCTTACCTAATGCCTAAGGCTTGACCAACATCTTGGTCAAAACATCTTTTAATGTAACCTTAGTGTAAAACTTGGTTCTGCTGGTTGGCCTGGGGACCCAATGAGAGTACTCCATGCTGGAGATATCTGGTAGAATGATAAAGATTCCGTGCCATACCAATCACAGATAGATTTTTTTTCTTTGAGTTCTTTTATTTTAATGGTGGTATATTTATAATTTATGGTATGCTGCTCAGAGTTGCTTTGGAAAGGAAGATGGGTGGCATATACATTTAATAAATAAATAAAGTATGATAAATATTGTGATTTAAATTCTTTCCTAAATATTTAAATCCAACAATATCAGGTTTTAGAAAGTTAGGAATTTAAATACAGCTCGAGCTAGAATTTGCTCGAGAATTCCCTTTTTTTCAAACATCAACTCTAATACCTGTGACATCTGGGAGTGCAATGGATAGCAATGGGTTACTCTGAAGATATTTCTTGTCGAAAGGAAAGCTCATACTAAAACTAAAGGGTATTGAAACTAATTATGAACACAGACATCTGGCGGATGGAGAATCTCTGATATGCTGTATAGCAATTTGGATTATAAATTATTTTTAAAAGGTATTAAGCTTGTGAAATGTAAATGTATTGGTAAACAGCATGACAGGTTTTTGACCTAGACCTGATATGATGGTAGGAATGTGTGAATGTATCTAATTCTGACTTACTCAGGATGTTACTGCTATAAAAAGTTCTTTATTAGCTGTCTTGAAATTTTTGAAATAGCCTATAGTAAAAAATTAGAAAACAATGTTCCAAACTGAAACATCCAAAGAATAGAATGGCAGCCCAAAAAAAAAAAAAAAAATCAAACAAAATTGCAGTCCCAGAAAAAAAAGATGTACTTTGCATTCTAGTGTCTGATTATGTGCATGTTTTTGTTGTGTGTGGAATGTCCATCTCGGGGCTTTGGTGCAAAGCTGCTTTTTAAAAAAAGCCTTCGAAGATGGATTCCTGAGCAGATCTTTTGATGGACCAGCAGCTGGCACGAGGTGGGCAGGTAGCTGAGACAGGAGAGCTCTTGGCTGAGTCAGTAAGGAGCACTCTGCCTTGAACCTGGAAGCCTCAGGGCAGCCAGTTCTCCTGGAAGATCGTCGGCCACGTACCCGGCGCCTGAATGCAAGAAGCAAGAGCATTTCAGCACGGGATCAAGGGCAGTCCCACCCTCAGCTCCTTACAGTAGTCAAGCCCGAAGCTTAGGCGAGGGCGGCTGAACCTTCTTACCGTTTCCTTCTTCTCTTCCCCGGCTCCGTCGCCTAAACCTCTTTCCGGAGCCAAAAGGCGCAGCTGGAAGGGGACACCCACTCAGCTATCCACAGGCCTGATCCTGGCGGGAAAGCAGGAGAGAAAGGAAGGCGGCGGCACCTTCCCGAAGCCGAGCCGCAGCTCTTGGGCGCTGCATGGCTCCTGCCAGAGGAAGGGCGGGCGCGAGAAACAATGAGCCGGCGGGGTTACGCCGCAGCCTCATCTTTCTTTCCCGTTCCCGCCTTTCTGGCCGGTTGCTTCGCGTCCGCCCGACAGCCAAAGAGGCCGGGCTACCCTCAGGTAGGCAGGGGGTTCCCGCGCCTCCTCTTTAAGGGAAAGGCAGGGTCAGGCGCAGCCCAAGCCCTCCTCCTCCTCCTCCTCCTTCCAGGAGCCTCGCCGGCTCGCTCGGCGCTTAAACTTCAAAGCAGCCGAGAGCTCCGCGGCAGTCCTGAAATGCCGCCGCCCACCTCGCTTCGGAGGGCTTTGCACGAGCGCGCCAGGAAGGAGCAGGGGGCGAGGACAAGGGGGCCTTGGCGCCGCCGCCGCCGCCGCAGCAGCCCGGAGCTTCCTCCGGAGGACCGCGAGTGAAGCGGGACTGAAAGGCTGAGAAGGGAGGGGGGAGAGGGAAGCCCGAGGGAACCCCCTCGTCTGCTCCCCTTCACCCCGTAGCCCCGCACGCGCGCACCCCCCCCTCCATTGATCAATATTTGGTCATCTTGCTGCAACTTGCTGCAGTGTTTTAACCGGGTAGTAGAGGGAGAGGAACGAAGAGCCAGCGGGCGAGCAAGCGAGCGAGCGCGAAAGTCCGAGGCAGGCAGCGGGGCTCGTCAGGCCACTTAGCTCCCGATGTCCCCCGTGCTTTCGAAGAAGACGGCCGGGAGCATCCGCAAGCTGGCTCGGGCGGAGGAGGAGGAGGAGGAGGAGGATGCTGCGGCAGGTGATCCACAGAGGGCTCCGGTCGTTCTGCCATCAGCTGGGCTTGTTCGTCAGCCGGCACCCTGTCTTCTTCCTCACCGTGCCCGCAGTCCTGACCATCATCTTCGGCTTCAGTGTCCTCAACCGCTTCCAGCCTGAAATGGACCTGGAGCTCCTAGTGGCCCCGAGTCACAGCTTGGCCAAGATCGAGAGGAGCTTGGCCAACAGCCTTTTCCCCCTCGACCGCTCCAAAAGCCATCTCTATTCGGACTTGCACACTCCGGGGAGGTATGGCCGGGTGATCCTCCTCGCCAAGCCCGGGGGCAATATTTTGCACCAGGCTGAAGGGCTGCTGCAGATCCACCGAGCCGTGCTGGAAATGAAGGTGAACCACAAAGGCTATAATTATACTTTTTCCCATCTGTGTGTGTTGACAAATCAGGATAAGAAATGCGTGCTGGATGATATAATTTCAGTTCTAGAGGATCTGAGGCAGGCTGCCCTCTCCAATAAGACAACTGCCAGGGTGCAAGTGAGCTATCCCAACACTAAATTAAAGGTATGCTCTTAATTGCATGCTTTTGCCGATTAAAGAAACAGCACTTCATTTCTTGTCCTCAGCAGCAAAGAGAAGCATTGATATTGTATTTGTTGTTGTTGTTTAAACGATAAGAGACAGCAAGGGCAGGATTTTAACTGGGGATTCTGTGGGAGAGAAGGGGGATTGGAAGGGGAAAATGGAGCAGTTCAGAAGTCCTCAGTTCAAGCAAGAGCAGCAGGCTGTGCTAGGAGTGCAGAAGTTGTGTAGAAAAATGCAACCTCTTGCTCCCAGCTCAAACTGTTTTCTTTGGCACTGGAGCATCTTTAGCATAGACTGGAAGGGAGACTTTTGACAGGTGCCGGATAGCAAGCCGATCCTATGTAATGAGTTAATTGCAGTGATTCTGGGAGCTCCCTGCTCAAGGCTGAGGAGCAAGTCCAGAGTGAGAATTAGGAGAGTCTTACAATGGCGCTGAAACTTGGATTGGGCCACCAGTGCAGCCTAGTTGGAGGAAAGCAAAATAAAGAGGGTGAAATTAATTCTGTCCAGTTAGCAAGTTAGTTGATGTTATTTCTTTTAATATTAAAAAAAATGCTTCATGGCTATTTCCTCCTGGCGCAGTAGAATTTCTCTGGAGTGGATTGCCTCCTGAAAGACATTTCAAAGGCCGATACATTGCGCAGCAAACAGAATTTCGGTATAACCCAAGATGTTGACTATTGTTAGATGCTTTATCATCAATATTGGTGATGTAGTGTTGTGGCCTTACCTTGATTACTAGTAAAGAATGAAAACTTTTAATCATCTTCAATATTGATAATGTGTGTCCTAATTTACAAATAATTTAGGTAACAGCACAATCATTGATTGTATCAAAACCCCAAAAATATAATTTTCTACCACTACAGTTTTAGTTTTATCTACAGCTCAAACTTTGTTTTCTTGTGTGTTTTATGGCAGTCCTCTCTTAAGACTAGTGAAGATCTTAATCCACTAGTTGAAGATCAGACATGTCTCTGGAATCTCTGGCCATTTGATGAGCACAGCCCAATGAAAATTGGTTCTATTGCATTGACATTAATGACACTATTTGGTCATAGATGTTCTGATCTTATTCATATTTTCCTTGGATATAAACATCATTAAACTTGCCTTGGATTTACTTCCAAGTAATGCGTATAGGATTGTGCAGTGTAACTCTCTCCACTATTGCCCTTGGGAATTCTCAGTATTGACCTTGTCTGGACAATGCCATTTCATTTACTATTTTTTCCAAGTAGAAAATTGTCTTATGGTAGGAAATAAAGTTCACTCAGGAAGTGGATACGTATTGTAAATAGTAGGAAAGTGTCACATTTTAGTTGTGGCAATATTTGTGCATTTTATTTCACATAAATTAGTTCCATTGAGAGGAACAATTAACATGTGAATTGGCTTTTGCTCTTTATGCTAAAATTGAGGATTCTAGAATATTATATACTTATTTCTAACTGTTAATTACTCTTTGCTAAGCAGAAAAATGTTAACTTAAAAGCTAATAGATAACTACTGCAGTTGTTTTTTTATCATTGGGGAATCTTTTTTTTTTTTTTGCAGATCATAGTTATAAAATGGTCAGGGCTCATGATCCCTCATGGTCCCTCATGATCCCTCTGAGGGCTTTGGTAAAAGTTTAACCGATGTTGGTGTCATCTCTGATGAAGTCTAGGAGTTTGGATTACAGACATTACTTGAGCAGTTAACCCACACGATCACAAGCATCCATTCTGGCTGGATAACACAGATACCTTGTTCTTCCAGCAAACTGTGTCACTGAAGAATAGTGACATTTGGTGAAATGTGGCCTCACAGAAATGCTTTGGTGCCTAATCTATAGTAATGATAGCAAATCAGTATCTCAGTTACCATTGGATCCTTAGAGAATCATCCATGTCCGTTTGGCAAATAGGAAGAAGTTTAAGAACTTTCAGAAGCACATTAAATATTTGTAAAACATCTAGAACATTAAATCACGACTCTTTTACACGAAATAGAAAGACAGCAATAGAAATAGAATCTTTGAAATGAAACCATTAGGGTTGCAAATAATTCTTGCCCATAAGTGTGGACAAGAAACTTTGAAATATTTGGATTATCCCACCACACACACCATTATCCTTGTAATAGTTAGAAGTATCCCGTTGGGTAGAGGTACTGTACATTGTTTGTTATGAGAGAGGGGAATTCTGAGTGACTGGAAAAGGGATTGTGAAACTAGAAATAAGACTTTACTTGTAGATTGGAATAAGCAATAGTTACAAGCAGTGCTTTTTTTGTTTAAAAAAAAAAAAGGTGCTGGAACTCACACACTTCATACAACCCGTCTTGCCTACCCTACAAGGTTCCATCCAAAAAAGGTGTCGGAACTCCGTTCTGGGCGTTCTATGAGAAAAAAAGCCCTGGTTACAAGCAATTATCCATACTTGGAACTGAGTAATGGCTGAACTATGATAGGCTTTCTTTCTTTTTTTCTGGGTAGGCGGGTATTCTTTCAAAGACATTCTCAGAAATAAAGACTATACTGGAGAGCTGCTCTGTGTTATACAGCATGCCAACTTCTCATTTTAAAATTAAATAGATTTTTAAAAATCAGACAGGGTTAAGAGCCTTCTGAGCCCCAAGAAACATTGGCACTTTGGAGCATCATGTTATAGATTGTAGAACCAAGGTATTTTTCTCACTTGATTCTTTAAATTGAGAAAAGCAAAGCATGATGCTCTGATGTTTCTGTTTCTACTTAATCGCCTGATTCCACAAGTTAATGTTATACTTGTGTTTTGATCAGTTTTGGATCTATACCTAATAAGTAACAGAATAACAGAGTTGGAAGGAATTTTGGAGGTCTTCTAGGCAACTCCTTGCTCAAGCATGAGATCCTATATCATTTTAATCACTTAGTCATTTTAATCGAATGGTTGTCCAATCTCTTCTTAAAAGCCTCCAGTGAGGGAGCACCCACAACCCATTTTACAGATAGACTGATTGTTCTCACTGTCAGGAAATTTCTCCTTAATTCTAAGTTGGGTCTTTCCTTGATAAGTTTCTATGTTACTTCTTGTCCTGCTTTCAGGTGCTTTGGACAAGAAGTCTAAAGCACCTGAAGATTATGTATTCCCTGCTCTCACTAACTGGTCTATTTAGGTAGGGAGATTGTTTATATATGGAGGTTATAGACTCCTAAATGATTGGATTCATACTTTGGATGCTTTTGGAAAATGTTATTAGAAACTTAGGTAGCTTTTTTGAAATAGAGCTGATATGCAGTTGTGGCTTTTCCTGAACAGAAATGCCCTGGACAATTGATGACATTTAGGATTACTGCTATAATAGCTACATGTATTTATAACTATATAGCAATTGCCTCTCAAAAGCATATTAAATAGAGTTATATTATAAATTTTCTATGTTATATGTCTTTGAAGAGTGATTGAAAGCTTGGTTTCAGTTGAAACACAACCACTAGGTGGAAACATTTTACTCCAATTCTGCAAGAGCTGTGTCTGTTCTCAGAGACTCAGTTTGTACATCATACTTAACTAGAGTCACTTGTTGAAATGGGCGGCTATAGAAATCAAATAAACAGAATAAATAGTTTTAACTATGTTTTGATAAAATCACTGTTGGCTGTTTACATCATATACTAAGCCATAGTTTGTTTGCTTCTGATTTACATATTGTGTGAATTCAGGCACAGTGTTGTAATTATAAAGCTTAAGAGTGCTTGAGATCTAGTTATCTTTATAATTATAACATTGTGTCTGAATTCACACAATACGTAAATCAGAAACCATGGCTTAGTATGTGATGCAGATTCAGCCAACAGTGGTTTTATCAAAACATGGTTAAATTATTTTGTCTATTTGATTTATTTATTTGATTTCTATCTCAACAAATGATTCTAGCTAAGTATGATGTACAACCCCACCCCCCATATCTCCAGCATGCTGCAATCATTGGTGGAAGATCCCTTTCAGATGTTCCTGGCAAGGTACATGATATATGTCAGTGATGGCGAACCTTTTAGAGACCGAGTGCCCAAACTGCAACCCAAAACCCACTTATGTATCGTCGGGTGCCGGGTGGGCATGGCCCAGTGGGTGGGTGTGGCCCATTGGATGAGTGTGGCCCATTAGGTGGGCGTGGCCCATTGGGTGGGCATGCCTGCGGTGGTAATAGCAAATTGGATGGGACTAAAAAGTTCAATCAATCAATTCCAACTTTGCAAGATCTTTTTTTTCCCTGCAAGAAGTTGAAATTGATTGATTGATTGAGCCTTTTTTTTTTGCACACAGCGGTGAGGCCTAAAGCGAAAAGTTTTTATAAAACCCAGCTGAAAGCCTAGGACTGGGGCAACGGTGCACGTGCCCACAGAGAGGGCTCTGCATGCCACCTGTGGCACCCGTGCCATAGGTTCGCCACCACGGATATATGTGGTGAATGGAAGTGAAATGTTTTCATTAATGCTGACATTTCATATATGCGAAATTCTCACAGAATTTTCGCTCATATTTTGGGCATATTTTGGGGGGGTTCTCTCCAGTTTTATCACTTCTGAGTTTTAAATTGAAATCTGCTACTAAAATTCTAGTCATAAAGTACAGTATTGTGGAAACTGGATAAAGAATGATATATGTGTGTAGAATGAGTAAATAAATGAAACACATACCCTGTCCCCCAGTAATCGCAGGCAATTGTGCTCTGAGTGTCTCAGCTATACTCTTTACATGGCTAAGTAGAGTGTGAGCTTTCAGAATGGCTGTACTTTCTTATACTATTGAAAATAATAGTATATTAGTATGTTATTTTCAATAGCTTTAAATTCTAAGGTAATATGCTCTATGAGGTTTGGATAATATATACATTTTACCAGAGATATGTTCATTTAACAGATCAAGGACCATATTATCATTTTAGTCAGTGAAATAATCATTTTATCTATTCTACCTGTATTTCTTAAGGAAACAACTCTATTTCAAAATAATTTGTATATCTTTCTTGTGATTAAACCACTTTAGTAGTGAATAAAAGAAACATAGTATATGAACAAAAATGGTATCAAGAACTTCTCAATTTATATTATAAAACCTTGTGCAATTCCTCAAGTCTCTGTAACATCTCTGAGGGTACATGTTAGAATATGAAATGTTTAGATCTTCTCTAGGTGCTTTTACACATGCTGAAGATAACTAATGCTTTCGTGGGATAGTGCCACACATTGGCTGATTGATCTTTCCCAGCTGAGGGTAAAGTTATTGGGGTATGGGCAAGGTAGTCTCTGTTGTTCTCTTTCTGACTAGAAGACAGACAGGTAATAAAAGGTTGGTTCACTCATCTTCACTTCCAAAGCAATGTTCCTTGATACACTCCCTGACCTTCACAGTCAGCTCTGCTATTTTGTGCAAGGGAATTGCCTTCAGGATACAAAGGTTGTGTTGCCAAAAGGATTTTCTTCCAAAGAGAATGTCTTATGTAGCTACACTGGACTGCTCTGAAAGACTACTTGGAAGCTACAGCTTATCTGGACTGCAGTGATGTGTGCAGTAATGGGCATATGGTACCACAATATGTCAGTATGGTATCTATCCAGGACTTTTTTGTGAAAGAGAGGAGAGGAGAGGCGAGGAATCAGTAGAGGAACATACAAGACAGCAGATACAAAAACAGAGGAAAATAATAGAAAAGGAAAAAGTACAAAAAAAGTTGATGGTGGCAAGAAAATTGGTGGTAACTTGCAAAGAATGTGGGATTAAGTTGGCAGTCTGTTAATAAAAAAATCATTCCATAATTAAGACCATAAGCATGAAAAATGGATTGAATAATTCCCTCCCACCTGAGTGGGGATCATTGCGGTGGTCAGACTTTGCAGTCACTGCAATGAGTGCAAAATAGTTTAATGCCCCTAGAATGGTTAATACTATTTATGTTTATTATTGTTTTAGAAAAGCTAATACATTCCTCAGAAAATGCAAAATGTGTTTGTCTTTATCCCATTACCCAGAATAAGCTCCAACATATGGATATTAATATTAATATATCTAACTGTCCTTCAGTTTTTTCTGGAGCCTGTGTGCCTATCTATCTAAAATTTGTAAAGTTTTGCAGTCTGTTGGGCTTGAATGAGATTTTACCTCAGGACTCTTTTTGAAATTTTGTCTATATTAAAACTTTTTTTTGAAAATGTAGATAAGTCATACAAATCTTCTCCAATGGCATTCATAGATAGAGATGCCACTGGGTCTTCTCCAGTATATCCAGTTTAATAGATATATCATTCTGCCTGCTGGAAACAAGAGATGAACTTGATATATCTTCATGTATTGCAGTTCTGCAGTTCTTGAATCTAGCTGACTGAATCTTGTCTCTTTTTTTTTTTTTTTATGAAACGTTGGCAATGCCTCAGAATTCCAGATACATTTTCTCAGAACTTGATTTCATCATTCTATAAGGTGGGGGAATTAAACTTTGTTTCCTAACTGGATTTTTCCATTCAGAAGAAATATTGGCACCCCAAAATCAGAATACCTGGATTAATTAGGGTTTAGTCAAGAGACAGCTAAATTTAAAATGAAAACTTAGAACTATACACACTGTACAAGTAATCAATCTTTTTCTGATTTTAGCTTGCTTCTGAAACTTGGGAACTTCCTTAAAATATTTCTATTTTTATCATATTAGCATTCTGTAAAGTGCTTTGGGCCAAAACATTGGATCTACCATTATGTAAATGGCTTAGTCCAACAATCTAATCACTGCCATATTGGAAAACAGTGAATGACTAAAGAAACATAGATTCACTGAACCTCACAATAATTTGAAATGCTCCTTACAGAAATCTAGTCATGATTTGATGAGTCTTCCTAAAGATATGTGCCTTTCTGGATGCTGTCTGTCTGTCTGCAAATTAAAGCAAGAGTAAAAACACATACATCTACAAAAACATAAGACCCAAAGCACCCAAAACATTGATTAGTACAACCATGAAACGGACTTCTTTACATATGTGAGGCCTCAGGCTTGAATCCAGAACTAAATCTCTAGAACCCAAAACCAATCACAAATCCCAAGAAAACAAAGCGAACAATGAGGTAGGCAGTGATGAAAAATAAAAGAAAAACTGAAACAACAACCAGGAGATACAGGAAACACTCCCATGGTGGGATGAACCCATGAATGGAATGGATTGATTGATGGATGGATACAAATTGTTCAAAAAAAAAAACAGGTCTACAAAAAGAGGAGGGGAAGTTGCACTATATGTAAGAGAACACTACATATCTTCAGAAATGCACATGATCAAAGGTAAAATCTCTCCAGAATGTATATGGGTCAATATAAAAGAAAAAAAAGTGACATTGCCATAAATGTATATTACAGGCCATCCAACCAATCAGAAGAAATAGTTGAACTCTTTACCAACTAGTTAACAAATGCATGTAGGAAGCATACCACAGTAGTAATGGGAAACTTCAACTATGCAGATATCAACTGGGAGACAAACTATGCAGTGAGCGGAAGATCAAACAGATTCCTAACCAACCTAACCAACAACTTTGTCATCCAAAAGGTGGAGGAGGGAACTAGACGTAAAGCCATACTGGATTTAATCCTTACAAACAGAGAAGAAGTCATAGAGGGAATTGAAATTACTGGAACCTTGGGCGAAAGTGACCACATCATACTGTAATTTATTATAATGCAAACACTAGCAATATAAAACAATCCAACCAATGTCCTAAACTTCAAAAGAGCTGACTTTAACAAACTCAGAGAGAACCTAGGAAAAATCCAATGGATGAAAATCCTAAAGGGGAAAACAACCCAGGAAGTGTGGGAAACCCTGAAAAATGTGATCACAAAAGCCCAGACCAGCACAATACCACTGAGAAAGAAAAACAAGAAATCCAAGAAAAAACCAGCATGGTTGCACAAAGATCTCTCTAACAAACTAAAAGACAAAAAGGACAAATACAAAAAATGGAAAGAGGGGCACATAACTAAAGTCCATTATCAGCAGACAGCCAGAACATGCAAAGATGAAGTCAGGAAAGCAAAGGCTCAAAATGAACAAAGACTTGCAACAGAAATCAAGGACAATAAAAAAGTTTCTTCCACCATATTAACAAGAAAAAAATCAATGAAAATGTAGGCCCACTAAAGAGAGAAAATGGCAAGGAAATTATAGGCAACAGGGAGAAAGCAGAGCTATTTAACTCACACTTTGTGTCAGTCTTCATGCACAAAAAAAACCTATAGCCGAACACAAAGAAAAAAAACCACTGCAAAAGACATACTAAAAACAAAAATTAAAATAAGTAAGAAAATGGTAAGGGAACACCTATCCAACCTTGGCGAATACAAATGACCTGGACCAGACAGCCTACATCCCAGAGTTCTGAAGGAACTGGCAAATGTTATCTCAGAACCGCTGTAACACATCTTTCATAAATTCTGGATCATTGGGGAAGTACCTGAAGATTGGAAAAGGGCTGATGTAGTCCCCATCTTCAAGAAAGGAAAAAAAAATGGACCCAGGAAACTACAGACCAGTCAGTTTAACATCAATACCTGGGATGATCCTAGAAATGATAATCAAAAAACAAATCTGCAAACAACTAGAAACAAACAAAGTCATAACTAGTAGCACAGGTTTGTTAAAAACAGATCATGCCAAACCAATCTCATCTCATTCTTTGATAAAGTGACTAAACTAGTAGATCAGCAAAACAAAAGTGGACGTAGTATACTTAGATTTCTGTAAGGCATTTGACAAGGTAGACCACAACCTACTCTTGGTAAGCTAGAAAAAGGTGAAATAGACAACATCACCTCCAGATGGATCTGTAGCTGGCTGACAAACCGTACTCAACGAGTAGTCCTCAATGGCACTACATCCACATGGAGAGAAGTAAGCAGTGGAGTACTACAAGGTTCCATCTTAGGCCCAGTACTCTTCAATATCTTTATCAATTACTTAGATGAGGGAACTGAAGGGGAACTCATCAAATTTGCAGATGACACCAAACTGACAGGAGTAGCCAACACCCCAGAAGACAAACTCAGGATCCAAAAAGATCTTGACAAACTGGAACAATGGGCCCTGTCCAACAAAATGAGTTTCAATGTGGAGAAAAGCAAAGTTTTAGGCAGGAAAAATCAAAGGTATAAGTACAAACTGGGTGAGACCTGGCTTAAAAACAGTAACTGTGAGAGGGACCTTGGAGTCCTAGTGGATGATCTATGAGCCAGCAGTGTGCAGCAGCAACCGAAAAAGCTAATACAATCCTTGGTTGTATAAATAGAGGCATAGAATTAAAATCATGCAAAGTATTAGTACCGCTTTATAAAACCCTAGTAAGACCACACTTGGAATACTGCAGCCAATTTTGGTCACCTTATCACAAAAAAGATGTTGAGAGTTTGGAAGAAATTCAGAGAAGAATAACTAAGATGATGAAAGGCCTGGAGACTAAAACATACGAAGAACGGCTACGGGACTTGAGTTTGGCTAGTCTAAAGAAAAGAAGAAATAGGGGAGAGATGATAGCAGTGTCCCAGTATCTCAGGGGCTGCCACATGGCAGAGGGGACCAGGTTGTTCACCAAAGCACCAGAGTGCAGGACGAGAAATAATGGTTGGAAACTGATCAAAGAGAGAAGCAACCTGGAACTAAGGAGAAACTTCCTGACAGTGAGGACAATCAACCAGTGGAACAGCTTACCCCCAGAAATTGTGGGTGCTCCATCACTGGAGATTTTTAAGAAGAGACTGGACATTTACCTGTCTGAGATGGTATAGGTCAGTGGTGGCAAACCTATGGCATGGGTGCCAGAGGCGGCACTCAGAGCCCTCTTTGTGGGCACGCATGCCGTCGCCCCAGTCCTAGGCCTTCAGCTGGGTTTTATAAAACCTTTTCACTTTAGGCGTCCACCGCCATGTGCAAAAAAAAAAAAAAAGATTCAATTAGTCAGTCAATTTCAACTTCTCGCAGGAAAAAAAAAGATCTTGTAAAGTTGGAATTGATTGATTGAACTTTTTAGTCCCACCCAGGCTGCCGTTATCACTGTAGCCACACCCACCCAATGGGCCACACTCATCCGGCACCCGACAATGCATAAGTGGGTTTTGGGTTGCAGTTTGGGCACTCGGTCTCTAAAAGGTTCGCCATCACTGGTATAGGTTCTCCTGCTCAAGCAGGGGGCTGGACTAGAGCCCTACAAGGTCCCTTCCAGCTCTATTCTATTCAAGTAAATCTCCTAAGCCTTACTGAAAAGCCCACAGAATCAGGGCCAATCTGATCTCTGGAGCCACCAGAATCAGTGTTTTATTGATGGATAACCACAGGAAAAAGAAATTATAGAAGCATAAGCTGTAATATGGAGGCATTTTCAGTTTCCTCAAAAGTAGTCATGAAAGGGCTTTAGAAACTAAACACCCATGCCTATAAAGGCCTCTGCCATTTTTGTGCCTCATGAAAAGCCAATTTGCAAAAAAGACTGTAAAACAAATCAAGTTTATTGCTTCTGATGTTATGTGCAGGTAGTTCAGAATATTAATGCAACAAGCTGAAATTGGAGGCATTTTCTTCCTCCTAAATTCTTGAAAATCACATGAAGCATGATGTGAGATTAAGAATCAGTAGGATATACATAATTGATGGACCTGAGCCAGAAAATCCTTAGTTATACTTTTCTCTCAACCATGAAGTCATTTTCACTAAATTGTCTCAGAAGTTAGATATATAGAGAAAATAGGATGACATTAGATATGGGCTAAGAGAGATTGGTGCCTGAGGCAGGAAATCCAATAAAAATCACAATAATATTGACATAAAACCAGTAACTGACCATTTAATTTCTTGCAAGGTCTTACAAACATGGTTGCACAAAATAGGCTGTTTCTTTCTTCTCTGCCAAGTCAGAGTGTGGACCTACTAACTCCTATCTGGCAACAGGCAATGTAATCTTTAGCAGGACCACTGAGTGAGTTGAGTGGTTGGGGATATTTCACTTTTGTTCACTGACAAGGATCCTATTGCAAACAAGTTCATGAGCAGTGGAGGACCAACAATTTTGATCAGGATCTTGGGGCTTTCTTCCCAAACCTAATCATCTGAGGGAGAAGGGGGGGGAAGAGTCTATACAAGTGTTCATGAAAGAGCAACAACGAGGAAAATGGATGTTCACATCCACACTTACAATCCAATGTTACATTCACAATGGTGAAGTCTGACTAAGAACAGGAGGGAGAGACAACTTATATGACAACTTAACAGGATACTCCAGTATTCTTGTGGGAAATGTACTTGGAGAAGATTCCTAGGTAATGCAGCAATAAAGAAGCTGATTAAGAGCTTTTTCATCTTCAAATGAAAAATAAACCTTGCCAATTTCTATTGGTAGGGCAAAACTAGCTGTCAAACAGTCCAAAGATAAAGCATAAATCACCCTGTCCCGATGCAAGTAATCTCTTAGTCTTCTTGCTAGATTTTCATTTTGTTATGAAAACATAACAGACCCAAATTCAATCGTTCCAGTATTTTCATTTGCAGTTTGTTTTTCTAAAAGAATGCTGCCAAACACTTCAAGTTAAAGACAAGAATATCTATTTCGGTTTCTCTCTAAACATCAATACTCAGTGCAAACCTCGGAGCGAGGGCAGTTTCAGATAGGTACATAACACTGGGGGGAAGGCCTCTCCTTCCTTTTGATCACAGTGATTTCCAGAGCTCTAGTCTAGAACATGGGAACAACATATTTGCCCAAACCACGGTCCGTGCCTTTGTGGACACAGGGTTCATACATTTCCTTTTCTAATCACTTTGGGAAAATTCTTTCCAAATGTTCTTCAGCCATTAAGAACCTTTAAGAATGACATTATTTTTACAATATCTGGTGAGTTTTCTTCAATCATTTACAGAAGAAAATTTAAATGTAAGCTTAAGGACAAAAATTATTTTTTGGAAATATGCAGCAAAAGGATGATCAGAATATTATTTGAAAAGTTACAAATGGACTAAGGATACTGATGGATTTGAAATGAGATTGTGGTATTAATTATTTCCTATGGGAAAATGCTGTTGCACTTTGAAGATTAAACATTAGTGGGAATCAGAAGACATTAAAGATCACAGTGAAAAGAAGAACTCTTAATTTTGATTTACTAATACAGAGTGGAGTAAAATATTTTAACATTGGATGTATTGAGGGGTAACTGTGAATAATAGACCTAGAAGGTAATTTTAAGGGGGCCTGCCATTATACATAGTCTGTTTAAAAGATGTTATGGAAGAGGAATAAGTTTTACACAAATAACACTAGCTGATGTCTTAATAATTAAATTAATAATTAAAAGGGATGCACAATTAAAAAAATCAAGTTCTAGGACATTAATTGGAGAGATTATAGATCAGTGGTTCTCAATCTTTTTATACTGGCGACCCCGGTCATAAGGAGGTGGCGCATATGCGCGGCACCGCCCCCTGCGCAGCACGCATGCGCGGCGCCACCCCCTGCGTGGTGCACATGCGCAGCGCCGCCCCCTGCGTCGCCCCCTGCACAGCGCACATGTGCGGCGGCGCCCCCTGCGCCGGCTGAAGAAAAAAATGGCGGATCGCGTTGTTTGGCGACCCCCGTGAAATGGTCGATCGACCCCAAATGGAGTCGCGACCCATAGGTTGAGAACCGCTGTTATAGATCAAGATTGCTAAAAGTAAAAGGAAGGAATCTAAAGTTGGTTTATTTGTTGAAAATTAAAATAGATACGTTGTTATCTGTGGTAACTCTTAATGGATTTCTACTGACTAGGACTACGAGGTTTTAAGGATTTGTTTATAGATATAAGATATGGAGAAAAGATTCATTTGTTCATCACTTAAGAGAAGGTGATAAGGTACTAAAATTGCATATATTTGTTGTGATGAAGGGAAAAATCATTTTATATATTTATTTACATTTTCCCTTTACTCTATTATTTGTTTCTTTACCATTTTGCTTTCTATTTTTTATTTTCTATACTTTCCATTTTTTTCTTTTTTTTTTCTAGTTTGTATATTGTAGTGTTTTATTTTTTCATTATAATGTTGAATAAAGAAGCCACCTTTGATTCAGAGGATTTAGAAAGTGAAAGCACTGCTAGTGCCAGTTGTTTGAAGGTGATGAGCTGAAATTTGTTTGAAGATTTAACAAGCTTGTTCATAGATTAAAATATTGATCAGAGCTTCTTCATATATTATTGTTAACTTATCGTGCAGTGCCTTTGGCTGGGGAGAAGGGTAAGTGATGAAACATACATCCATGTTTTACAGCACTTCTTCTTTGTAAATCACATCTATGAATGGACTTGCATTGTGACACAAGGCATATCTCATCAATTAAGTTCTGTTATGTTTAGAAACAGAGAATTTTGTTCCCTGCAAGAATGTCAATGCCAACTGCTCTTTAGGGATATATCTAGTCATTTGCAAAGCAACATTATATTTTAATTTTTATTCATTATTTTTCTCTTGCAAACAGCTGAGTTGGTGCTTTGGGTTTTTTTTGTTTTTTGTTTGAAAAAGCATATTGCTTTTTTTTTTTTAATAAGAAAACTCATACGAAATGGATTAACTGGCCTTTGAGGTAATATAGGACTCTGTAGTGTTTCTGCTAATATCTGACAGGGACACCTCTCTAGACAGAAGACTCTTTGTTCTTGCTGCTACTTGTGATTAACATCTAAAGCACTTCTGTGTATTTGCACTGGGAAAACTCCATTGGCTGCTCTGCCTTTCATGGAATTAGCATTGAGCAACTTCAGTAAATTTGGGAGGAGAAAGAAGATAATGGAAACTTGGCTAGTTCCATCAAACTTCTGAGCAACCATATTTAATATGGGCTAGAAGCTTTAAAAAAAACATTCAGAAAAGTCTATTTCCAGCATAGTTATTCAGTTGGTAGAGGCAATTTTAGGGATGGCTGGAGCTCATAATCTATGTTTCTGTTGGAGGCAGCCAAACAGCTGGAGCCCATGAGGTCACTGAAATGGTAGGCTGAAGTTTCTATATGTAAGCCTTATTTTGGATGGGCTTGCTATCCAAATTCCGTGGGCCTCAAAATGTAGCCTGTGAGTTGCAGGTTTCCCACATCTGGCCTATATAGCCAGAACTGCACTGTTTGTGATGGAGCTGGCACGTTCAGCTTTAATTCTGACTCTCAAATGTCATTTAATTCTACTTCATGGGATCCAGTCTTTTTTTTTTTGCTTGATCATTGAACTGACATATTGCAGCATGAATTTGTAATAGCATGAATTTGTTTGATATTTTTTCTTCAACTGCTCTGGGACAATTTTATCATATCTAACTTAACATATATATCAGAAGCTGGAATTTACAAAAGGAAGAGAAATTAAAAGTCAGCTTATTGTAAAACATATTCTTGCCAACCTGCAAATTGGGATACCTTTGCCATGAGGAAGTGACTTTCATTGAATCCAAGGCAGAGATCTCAAAATTTACTAAATACTATTATTTCATGATGGGTATAGTAAGCAATTTTTAAATGACTTCTCTTTCTTTTTCCTATCCTGTAAAACTTGTTAAAATGGAACAATTTAAACATACATTGTAGAATCTGTGCCTTCAGACACCTCCTTTGCTGCTTGGCAAACTCTGCTACACCAAGAAAAGAAACTTAATAAATTTAAAGTTTGTTAATTTTAAACATTATTAAATGGGAAGCTGTAATGTTGCAAAGCAGTGGGCTCTAAACATGACATTTATTTTTGAGCACAGCACTGAGCTTGACATAAGCGCCAGAAGCATTTTAAAAACTGACATTTGGTGATTGCCATGCAGTGCTTTATTGGGAAATACGCCTATGTAGTCAGAAAGATGTTGATCCTGCCTCTGGAGCAGGCATTAGAAAACATCTAGAGGGACTAGAGCTAATCGTGCGATACTCTTTATGAGCTTACTTGCCTGATTTGCTTATTATTACTTGTATGTTTTCTTGCCTGCTTTCTAAAAACATAGATGGATGTATTGGTTATCTAGTTTGTTTGTGGGCTACATGTGTTTTCTAGACCAGGGCATTTCAACCTATTCACAGATTGTACCACTTTTAGGATATAGCAATATTCGAGTACCACCAGTCACCTATCAAGGTGTCAAAAACTTGATGACCAAAAAAAGGGGGAAAAGTGATAAAGTACAGGTAGTTCTCAACTTACAACAATTTGCTTAGTGACTGTTCAAAGTTACTAAGGCACTGAAAAAAGTGACTTATGACCATTTTTCACACTTCTGACCATTGCAGCATCCTCAGGGTCAATCTACATTTGGATACTTGGCAATTGATTCATATTTATGATGGTCACAATGTCCCAGGATCATGTGATCCCCTTTTGCAACCTTCTGACAAACAATGTCAGTGGAGAAACCAGATTCACTCCTCCTTTTATATCCTCTCTTCTCTCCTCTCTCTTTTATATCTTCTCTTCTCTTCCCCTCCTTCTTTTATATCCTCTCCTCTCCCCTCTTTATATCCTCTCTTCTCTCCCCCTTCTTTTATATTCTTTCTCTTCCCTCCTTATATCCTCTTATCTCTCTCCCCTTCTTTTATATCCTCTCTTCTCTCCCCCCTTTATATCCTTTTTTCTCTTCCTTTATATCGTCTTCTCTCCCCTCCTTTTTATCCTCTCTTCTCTTCCCTTCTTATATCATCTCTTCTCTTCCCTTTTATATCCTCTCTTCTCTCCCCCCTTCTTTACTCTTCCGTGCACTTCCACTGATTCCTCTCAAAGCTGCGCTTTTTCATCTCTCTTTTGCAGTCCCTTCTCTTTCCTCCCATTGTCTTTTTTCCCTCTCCCTCTCCCGTCAAAACCTTCTCCTTTTATTAGCCTCTCCTCTCCCCCCTTTTTCTCTTCCATGTGCACCAGAAGTGTCAATCCTGAGGCTTCTGTCTCGCCCCTGCAGCCCTGCAGAAGCGGGTGCTGATCCTGGGCTCCAGCCCAGCCCCCATAGCCCTGCAGAAGTGCCACTCAGCTATAGCTGTGCAACGATCCTGGGCCTTCTGCCAAGCCCCGACAGCCCTGCAGCTCCAGCTGTCTCTCCTTCAGGCTTGTGCAGTGCTGCTGTCACTTTAGCTCATTCCCCTTCCCTACTACACTTGTCTAGGATAGTCACGTATCACCTGCCAGGTGCCAAAGTACCACAGGTTGAAAAGCCCTGTTCTAGGCTACCAGATATGACTGCAAACTGCTAGAAGGCAGCCACTAGAGGGCAGCAAAGAAAAATTGCTGCCCCTTTGTGACTGTCCAGATAGCTAAGTGTTTTCTGTTTCTTTTCATTAAAAACAATTTTATTAATTTACAATACAAATCCAAACTATAGAACCATCATTCGTTATATTGCATGAAGCTAGGTTTTGGGCGGCAACATGTAAGATCTGCTGGACCTTGTCAGGGATCCTTCTATATAGATGTATTTTATATAATTTTAGATATGACCCAGTTTTATGTAACATTAGATATAATATCACATTTTTGTAATTTTAGATGATTTTATGTCATTTATATAATGTTATCACATAACGTAGACGTAGATTGATCCTGGTCTTGGCAGGTTGTTTTATAGATGTATTCAGTGGTGGGATTCAAATATGTGAACAACCGGTTCTCTGTGTGTATGCTGCTTCTAGAAGTCTATTCTGGGCCTGGTCAACAAAAAATTAGCTACCAGTTCTGCTGAAGTGGTGCGAACCGGCTGAATCCCACCACTGGATGTATTTTAATTTTGTATCAAATATTATTTATTGAAATCTTAGATTTATAGGTGCTCACACATCACTCGTAGACACACTAAGATTGTAATAAACTGGCTGACTGACTGACAAAACAAACCACATTACAATCAGTAAACAATAAGCAAAGTTATGAAAAAGGAAGGAAAGTATGGTTTTTCCCATACAGGGCATAAATACATACACATATATAGAAATTCTACTCATGAATTTTAATGGTAGTCATATATTTCATTATAATATTCTACTGCTAATTTAAGTCTAAGAAAGTAGAACTCATGGAAGCAGTTTCTTCCAAAAGGAACTTTTATTAGGAGAAGCTGATAGCAGACATAATAGACAGGATCTGAGGGTTTCCCGCTCAGATTAATAGGATAAAAGAGTCCCCAGCAAACCCCACCCCAATAGTTCATCTGGTCAGTCCAAACGGGCCAATCCTCAGGTGTTAAGTCTGTTGTGGGAAAGTTGCTGATAACACCGGGTCTTTCCTAGGCTCGTAGTCAGAGGCTCATTTCTTTCTCCCCCAAGGTGACATCAAGGGAGAAACAGTTCAAAGAGCAAGTATGCAGAGAAAGTGAAAGAGATACATTGTAGTGATAGAGAAAACAAAGAGACAGCCCGCAGCAGTCCCCCCTCCCCTCCAGGAGTATGACAGAACCCAGAGCAATAGAAGAAATAGAATGAGAGAGCGTTCCCCTTAATAATATATGGGTTCTGACAGTCTATAAATAATTTGTTCAAAATATGGTAATAACACCAACTCTGCAGATCAGTAGGTATTTAGGGCCATAAATCTATTTTTATAATGCTGAAAAATAAATTTTCTAGTTATAAGTATGCATGAAGGATCCACTTTCTTTTTCCAGGTGTCAGTTTCCATACAATGGGGATATAATTTAAAGTAAAATGAACATCTGAAAATATTATACTTTATTTCAAAGTTGAATTAATGCCTATAATAACTTTCTTTTAAATAGCACAAACACAAAACACTGTAAAAACACATTTCAGTGAAGCATCAAACTTACTGCATCTCTAAAAAAATTCTGTATAATGATAGTCTCAAGTCTTTTCTATATAAACACAGTGGAATCCAGTAAGTTCAAAGTTATTCAAAGTTTGTTGAATAAAATTTAATCAATAATTTTTGGTATTAACCATTCTTTGGGCAAAATAAGAATCTCTCATTCTTTATTCCACTGAACCTTCAAAAATAGTCCTTGACTCCAACCATTTATTTAGTGACCGTTTTATCCATTTTTTAAAAACTTATTCTGAAGTCTGGATTATCTGATAGAAAAAGAATCAAAATACCCTTTCTTGTAAATAGTGTATCACAATCTTCAAAGTGATGTAACCATTGGATTTTTGATCGCATGACAGCCTAACTAAAGATGTTCTATATAAACATTAAAAATTGAACAGGGGCCCAGGTGAGAAATTGTCCAAAGTTTGCTACTCATAGCAATACGCCAAATGATATTGTTCAGGTTTGGAAAATTATTATGCCTTTTAAATAGAGAGTTGCTACTAAAAAACAATTAAAGCATCCTTTAGCTTGAAAATCCCTGTACTAATAAGAAATATTACATTACATTTTATAAATTTATTTTGTAGGTATGTATATAAGAATTCTATGTAAGATGTATAGTGTTCTAGGACAGGGGTCCCCAGCTCCCGGTCCGTGGACTGGAACCGGGTCACGGCATGCCATAGGTTCGCCACCACTATTGTAAGGTCTCCTGACGTAGGTAGGGGGTTGGACTAGAAGACCTCCAGGGTCTCTTCCAGCCCTATGATTCTGTTTCTAACTGAATATCCTGTCATTTTCCCAAACACATTTAGAAAATTAAAGTTGGAATTGAGATATGGACATGGACTGTAGACATAAATAATAATGGCAACATATAATATTGCTACACTTAATGAATTATTATGATATAGATCATGAATATTATAAGTTATAGCAGCACAAACTATTAAAAATCAAACTGTGCGTTCCTAGCTTAGTGCCTTAATGGAAAAGTGTATGAAAAGTTAGCACTACCTTTCACTTTGGATACAAGAACTACATTAAGTGTAACTGTTTCTTTGAGCATCATCTTTTGAGCTTTCCTGTGAAATAGGTATTTTATTACTTGTTAGGATTTGGCTCTTGAAACTTAGTTCCTTGGGAATATTGCTCTTGATAAATAGACTTTTTGCATTTGTCCACACTTACTATGGAAGTTAAGAGCTACCAGATATATGAGGACCCCTAAATGGAAACTAGAAATTAGGTTAATTGTTACCATCTAGTGGTTGTCCAGATTTTTGAAGTTAAGAACTAGTAGCCCTACATTTTTTGAGAGAGAGAACCTACAACATCCCTTCAACATTCCAAAAACATATTTTCAACATTCTCCACTGCTCTGCCCCCCAGAAATGATTGGGGACACTGCTTTAATCCAGAGAAACACCATATTTGCCCGCTAAAACAGGGCAAAATCTAAATTCGATTACATTTTATTTACATGTTGTTTGAATATAAACTAATTACACTTCATATGACTGTGTACTGTAGGTAGGGATGGAGTTTTGTGATTCCTGCTGCTTTAAATGTTATAATTTAATCATGGATTTTTTTAAAGTTTCCGAGAGTGACATCCAAGTCTTTTTGGGTTTTCCTGTGATCCTGGGACTCAGACTATATATCATTTATTCAGCATGCCCATTTGAATTTGGGCTGTATTGGTTCAGCGCTCTTCAAGATCTGCTGATTTTATCCTACCTAGTCAAACAGAGCCAGTACCTTATCATCATCTCCAAAATGCTGGAGTGAGAGTTTTTATCCAATCTTATTGTCATGCAGAGAATATATAACCCACTATAACCAATGTATTATACAGTAATCAAGGCTGTTAAAGTGGGTAATATCATTGCAGTTGATGATATACTGTAGCTTCCACCTGATAATTCTGTCTCAAGGACTTACATAGTTCCAGGAAAACAAAAAACAAAAGAAATACAAGGGTAAATCTAATTAAACTGTCACATTTATCACTTTCTCACAGCTAAAGTCAACTGAATGCAGACACCACTGTATTCTGCTTATTTTTTTATTATGCAGTTATACTTGTAAACCTCTTAAATTTTAAATCTAATGGAAAATAATTAGTCATGACTTCAGTTCACACTAGTGTGTCTTATATAATCCTAGTATTTCTATCTCTGCTTTTTAAACTTAGGAAATCTTTTCATAAGATCATGTCCTGAATACATATCCACCATCTAGCATTGTCTGTAGGAGCTATGAAGGGGTCTGATACAAATAATCTTTCTGAGGCATTTAATTTTTCTTTTTGTGTTTGTGCCTTTGAGTCATTCTTGACTCCTGATGACTGCCTGGACATCCCTGCAATTTTCTTGGAAATGGTTTGCCCTTGCCTCCTTCTCAGGGCTGAGAGAAAGTGATGGCCATAAAGTCACACAAATGGCTCCAGGCCTAAGGTGGGACTAGAACTCACAGCCTCCTGGTTTCTAGTCTAGTGCCTCAACATCAACCACTATACTAAACCCAAATCATTTTTCCTATTACTTGCATAATATATCTGAGATTTATTGTGAGATTTTCTGCATGTCACATATGTGTTCTTGATAGGGTCTCTCTCTCTCTCTCTTCATGCTGAGTTTTTCTCTCAGAGGCTAAGAAAATGTCCCTGTTTTAAAGTCTTAGTGTTTAACGTTCTAAGACTGCTGCAGGAGGCACCCCAGCCTATAAAGGGTTCCCATTATTAAGCCCCTATGGGCATAAATGTGGAAACCCTGGTTATGGTTCTCTGTTCATGTCACAACAGATGTGAGCTTGCTATCCTTCTGCCTGGAGACAGAGAGCATTTGAAAGCCGTGGAGGACAATTCAGAGGGGAGGGGAGGGGAGGGAAAGAGAGCACGGACTACACTGTAGTTTGTTCTTTATCTGAGCTGAGTTGGAACAGCATAGCAAGCAATGGCCAGGAGAAAAAGAACGTTTTTTTCTTAGCAAAGTCAGCTCTAATTTCAGTTCCGGTTGTCTCTACTGCTGCTGGAAACGACACCTTGGCTCACTTTTTCTGAAGAGATTAAGCAAAACAAAATACAATTGAAATTCCTCCTCTTGAAATGGACTGTGAACTACTATACTCTAGTGTGTGATACACTGACATCATTAAACACTCAATTGAACACCTGTTTCAATTTAATCAGAACCTATTAATTGGCTATGAAGATCCATGAGATTTTGAATGTCCTTATGAGTAGCACCTTAATGTTTTTCTAGTTGCCCTTCTTTTCTGTAGGGATTGTTTTTTGGCGCTCCTAAAGCTCTTCCTTTCATGGCTCTCTTGACTCTTTGCAATATTATTAATCCGAGGTTATGATTGGCTTAGGTCCTAGGACACTATTGGAAAATACGAATGAGTCTTTTGTGGCTATTCAAATGTTATGAGATTGTAACTTCAATTGTCCCTCACCTTATAGTCCAGGAGTGATAGGAGTTGGAGGGGGTGCAGAAAAAAATATGATTCCAGAAGCAGCATTACTAGTAAACACTTTGCCTAAGTCAGAAATGGCCAGACTCTTGCAGTCCTGTTGCAACCCAGAACAAGTAAACTCTAGGAGACTGCAGGAGAAGTCCTTCTGGAACAAACAGGCTTAGCAGAGTCTGGCATGCCAAGGCTGACTCATCCCAAGAAAGTCTTCTTCAGGTCAGCATAAGTTTGTTGTTTTTCCCTCACTCTGATGTTTTAAAGCCTGTTTTAGAATTAAACAGGAAATGAGGAATCTGCCATTTCTTTCCTGCATTCTGAAACAGTATATGAAAAGAAAGAGTTAATTTCTTCCACTTCTTTCTTTTTCATCTTTCCCCTTTGCTGCTTGCAACATTATTTATCCTTTTTTGTCTCTGTTTCTTCTGCCTGCAGATAAGCTTCAGTAGTTAACCACTAATACCCTATTTCATTAACTTTCCTCTTTAAAAAACACTACTGATACTCTAAATAACTTACCAAAGGGGTCTTCTGTCAAATTATTCACATCGTGCTTCTTAAATGTGGAAAACATGCTAATTTCTAGGCAAGTCTTCTGAACCAACTGTATATCCTCTATCATCTAATAGCTATAGAACTGTGATGGAAAGTTCCTTTAACTCATCTGGGCTATATTTCTACACACACACACACATACGCACGCACGCACGCGCACACACACACACACACACACATGCACACACACACACCTCACACACATCAATTTTGCATTCTGGAAGGGTTTATTCTGTAACTGAAAGAAATACTTTATTGACAGGAAGAAATATAGGTAACCTAAGCAAGTCCAGGCAACATTTTTTTCCCCGGAGCTGCAGGAATATATTACAAAAGTGATTGCATTTGATGTAGTAGCTATCTATTTGCATTCAGTTTTGCTTTGTTCCGTGGCCTTCTATACATTACTGGCTTGTAATTCACCCAGAGCCTTCTGTTTTGGGCAAAGCAGAGAAACTGTAAATAAATACATAGCATATGAGTTTCAACTTGCATATTTTTTTTCTTCTTCCCAAGGTCATTGCAGGGGCTAGGATATACCTGGAAAGTGCTTTATATATACATGTACACACAGAGAATGAATACCATAAATAGGCTTCTTTGAGGCTACTTTGAAGGGGTTTAAATATGGAATAAAACTCAGCCAACTAGAAACCCACCCTTGATTCCAGTTTAAGAAGAGAGTAGAACTTCTCAAATGTAAGCTAAGGTATGTTCTGAGATGTTTTCCTAGTAAAATATTTTAAAAGTTATATTGTTTCCCTGTCAGTGGGGGACAGGGAAACAATATATAGCCCAATAGAATTTTTCTGGATTCTATTTTAAAATAAATCTATGCTCAGCTTTCCGTAGAGGAAATACTGGGAGTGTAGTGACATGCTTTGCTAAGTCTAAAACTTTGGCTCAGCAAATTGGTCCATTACAAACATTACATGTGTCTGGGCAAACATTTCATGCAAGGGATATGATCAACAGCAAGAGCTGTGCAGCACTATTACCATAGTCACAATTGCTCTGCATTTCCTTATTTCTATAGCTCCAAAACAAAGGTGTTCAAAATATAATCCCACTATGTCCTTTAGGATTACTGATCCTTTTAAAAAATGGAAGTTTTTGAGGTTTTGTCCATGTTTGTGTATGTATATGTGTGTGATTTTCAGTGTGTGTGATTTAAATACTAAATATATGAAATGTTTACATTTCTTCTCCTTCCATTCCAACCTGTCCCCCTCTGGAACACTGCTATCATGTCTCCCCTATTTCTTTTCTTTAGACTAGCCAAACCCAAGTCCCATAGCCGTTCTTCATACATTTTAGTCTCCAAGCCTTTGATCATCTTAGTTGCTCTTCTCTGAATTTTTTCCAAACTCTCAACATCTGTTTTGTGATATGGTGACCAAAATTGGCTGCAGTATTCCAGGTATGGTCTTACTAGGGTTTTATAAAGCAGTACTAATACTTTGCATGATTTTAATTCTGTGCCTCTATTTATACAACCATGGATTGTATTAGCTTTTTTGGCTGCTGCTGCTGCACACTGCTGGCTCATGGTTAAGTGATCTAAGATAGTATGCTTTTGGTGGTATCAGTAGAATCTTACAGAGAACCTAAGAAATATTATTGCATTTTTCTTCAAACACTTAAAGCTGGTAATGAGGATTACAACATTCAATTCCAGCCATTGACTTCCCATGAATATTAGCAGAATAATATACTCCCAGTATAATTTGGCCACCATATCTGGTAAGAATCAAACTGGGGGAAATGGTTCCACTCTAAGATTTATTTCTCAGTTTTCATTTACATAACTGAGAAACTAAATGATTTAGAGAATAATTGACTCCCTTCAGTGATTTAAAAAAAACAGTACCGACCACAAACTGAGCAAAATAACAGGGTTATTGTGTAAATTTTAGGTTTCACTACAGACCTCAGTAATCCTTGAATGTGTGGCCATGCACAGCTTTTGGACCTCATAATTTGTGATTTTCTGAATGGTAATTGGTCAGCTAGGAGCTAAGGCTGTAGATAATGGCTGCTGTTTTCTGCTTTTACCAGATTATTAAAAGTTTATACCTGGCAGTTCTAGCTCTCCACAAGCAGGGATATTCACATCATTCTTGTGCCACATTTGGGATTATTATCATTCAGTAAAAAATGTTTGAAATAATATTAAATCAATTTTAACAGCAAATCCAAGTAAATTCAGAAGGAGAGAGAGCCTAAAATTGTAATATTTCATGAGTGCAACTCTGTAGGGAACCTTGTGGTACATGCCTGCTACCTGCTTCCCCCCCCCCCATCATCAGGCCCCTGTTCTGAGTTGAGCCACCAAGCCAACTGGTGCCCTTAAACTCCTGATGGAGTACCATAATAATTTCAGGATTAGAAGACATACCCTGCAGTCCAGATTTTTGAGCTTTCTGTGCCAGCACAGGTGGCTGCCTTGAAGCAAATTAGTAATCTATAAATCAGCCACAGGTCAGAGGTGAGCAAGCTCAGGCTCTATCACAGCTAGATGGAGTAAAATAGCCTTTGAA
Organism: Crotalus tigris; assembly: GCF_016545835.1. Lineage (NCBI taxonomy): Eukaryota > Metazoa > Chordata > Lepidosauria > Squamata > Viperidae > Crotalus > Crotalus tigris. The sequence goes on from NW_024100510.1 coordinate 4,109,452, forward strand.
AAAATCCTTCTGCAGTATCTTTGAAGATAGACTGCACTCATCCATCCAATAGGCCAGCAGGGATCAAGACTAGTAAACTATCAATCAGGCAATATATTCAAGGGAGAAACAAAGGATGCCAGAGGAAATCCAAAGTCCAACACACAATCATGTAGAATATTCACCAGCAGCTTTTTTTTTTAGCACTGTTCAAAGAGAAAGAATGCAATAAACAAATTTATAAGTGCATTGCTGAGATCCATCAAATTGGAGCTGCAGAGTCTGCTGTCCCATTAGCACTTGCATGCCTTTTGGGTAGCCTCTCAGATCTGTTAAATTTACCCCTCTGGTCTTAGATGTTCATTAAATGCCTCTGCTCAGTTCCTGAACTTTTGAGTTACTGTCAGTGGGAGTGGATAAGAGAGCCTGTGAATCTGCTGGCTTTGGCCAAGTCAGAGTGAACTCACTGGTTCCAATACTGCTGAAATCCCCAACCTCTACAAGACTGTGGTCACTTGTTGATACTAGCTCCATTTCCTCTCCATCCTTTTCATCTAAAATCATCTCATCTGGCAGGATCATAATAGTGAAGCGATAGCAACTCCTGCTCCTAGCCTCTCTAACCCCGAACACCCTGTAGTCAAATCAGCCATATCACCAGGAGACATGAGAGAAGGTGAAGAAGTTCTGCTGCTCCTATTTCTGTCTCCACACTCCAGAATGGTGGCCTGAGAAAACCAACATTTTCTCACTATAGAAGAGATAAAAAAAGTCAAAGGGCATCCTGGGATGGAATAGTGCAAGGGGTATGCTCAACTGGTGATGAATAAAGAAAGAAAATATGACAAAGTGAAGCAGAAGTCAGGATAACATAGGTTGGTTCCTTTCTACTTGGAAGTGAGTACATCAGTAGCTCCACTAGGACTTAAATATGGGCCAAAGACATTGCGACCTCTCTCCCAAACACCTCAAGAGATGAGGAGGCCTATGAAGTTTTTGTTCAGACTGGCTTCCAACGAGAAGGAAGTGCTAAGAGGACTTTAGCAGCCTCAGCATTCTCAATGCTGAAGTGCGCTTCAGTTTTTAAAAAGCAAACGCAAGACACAAGCAGGTTCAGTATAGTTGGGACACCCTAGATTTTTTTCCAGTGTTGCATACCAACTCTCCACATAGCACTAAAATATCTAAGGCTTCCACTTCTGCATTTGTACATTTTCATCTGCTTCCTGAAGATGTGATAGACAGCTCTTCCTTGTCTGAAGGCTGCCCCTCCTTTCTGCCAAGTTCATGCTCATGTGTGGCACATTTAGAAATTAATTTCAAACAAATATCAAAAGTTAAAGCGATTGACATATATTATCAGTGGTATCATGAATTGTTTCTTCTTGTTTCATTACTGAATGCAGTATAACCCTTCCTTGAATTGTTTTGGAACAGACATGAGATTATATAATGATACAATTGCTATTTGTTATCAACTATGGCTAAACAGTCAGTGGCATATTAGCCATTATGAAAATATCCAGTCAGCAGTTGTGTGAAACAAAGGCAAGCAGGCAAGCCGGCTGATTTACTGATAGACATGTGATTTACAATCCATAGTTTTTGCATTCCTTGGTTACTCAGCATCTCTTAGGAATGGAAGGTACCTCTCACTATTGTAGTATTAGTGTATTACATTTGTATCTGGAAGGGATAGCTTGGATGAGAGGATCATGAACAGAATGGGTGTGTATTGCCTATCAGAAATTTCAGCTTCCTTACATATTGAAAGGATCACATCCAATACTAGTATGAGCCATGTGTTGACCAATCCACAGGAACTGGAAGTGAATCCAAAAATGAACTTACAAGTTCCTTCCTATAAATACCATGTACGTAATTGTGCAGGAAGAAATTGTTGACTAACTTTTTAGGCAAGGATTTCTACTTAGGGATGGGGCCAAGTTTCTGTTTTTCAAAAAGTATCTGAGATCAATGGCTAATAATTGCAATGCTGTATTTGGCAGTATCTTCATGGATTTCTCTATGTGGACAATACATGCATGACTGTTTTGTAAGGAGCAGTTGCCTCTCCCTTCCAACTTTCCTGTTGCCTGTCTTGAAGGGCTGACAGTTTGCCTATCCAAATACGACAGGAGAGTCAATGACATAGTTTCATGCCTTGTAGATTCACAGATGCTAACGGTACTAGCTTATTGTTATAAACAGTATGATGGAACAGATAAAGCATAATTCAACTCAGCAAAGTAATTGTCAAAGAAGGTTGTTGTATTGTTTTGTATTCTTAAAAAAATCCAAAAGTCAACACTGTGCATGGCGCCTTGTTTATTAGAAAAACAATTTAATTAGTTTGGTTTTTAAAAAAGTTATGAATTCCTTAAATTAGGAAATTTTAGTATTCTGATTTAAAACCAGTGTTTTTGCCAACAGCAAGAAGTGTAATGTTTTGTACCTGTTTGTCATAGCGAAATTCCTCATTATAATTGTTTTCCAAATCTGAAAATAAGATTTGATTTAGCAAGATTTGAATGTCTTATTTAACTTTGACCAAATACAGTTACAATGAGATTTTGTGTGGCAACTTCATCTTAATAGAGAAGCCTATGCACACATTTGGGAATGAAACCAATATCTATTCTACACATTATTATGTCCCATTGAAATCCATATGGCTTCCTTCCAAATAACTGAGTGTAGGATTGTAATTTTCCTGTTAGATCCATATGTAAATCATGGGTTATTAGGGTTAAAAAGAATTATTTCACTGTATTACTCAACAGTATCCTAATGAACGTGACCATAGAACAATGGTGGTAATTATTTCAGATCAATTTATTTATTAAATTTATATACCACGCATCTCCCTGATAAGGTGAGAAATATATAGTTAGGGAATAATTCTTCCTGTTATGATTTCAAATTGTTATTGATGGATTAATAGTAATTGGTCATGGGCTCTGTCCATAATTTCAGTTTAGAGAAATAACCATTGTAAATGTTGTCTCACGCATAAAGGATCCTAATTGGTTCCAATTTTGTTTGTACTTTTCTTTAAAACTGTTTGTTCTTATGGAATTTTTTTTTTCAAAGATAATTTTTATTAAATTTTTAACATTTTACAAAAACAAAACAATCTTCCCCCCATCCTCCCCAACCCTCCCATTCCCTCCCCCGACCTTCCCAGAGCTGGATATAGGCTTAATTAAAATTTCATCAAAAAATCTTAAAAAGAGATATAAACCATAAATAAATCTAACAGTTAAAAATCTAAATACATTAATTAGAAAAATTATAAAATAATTAACAATAGTATATATATATAAAAGAAACATGAATACAAAAGATAAATGTTTAAAAAAGAAAAGAATAAAAAAAAGGAAAAAAGAAGAACAAAAAAAACCAAAATATTCCATTTTAAATATAAATTATTAAAAAACTAAATAATATTTTTTATATCTAACTTATATTGTATAAAATCTATCCATTTTTTCCATACCACAACATACTTCTCTTGCAATTGATCCTTCAAAAAAGCCGAAATCTTTGCCATTTCCGCCAAATAAGAAACTTTAAGAAACCACTCTTGCAAAGTAGGCAAAGATTCCTTCTTCCAATATTGCCCTACTAACAACCTTGCGGCTGTAATTAAATTTAACATCAGTGTAGTCTCCTTAGTATCACAATCAATAACAATACCTAACAAAAACAATTGTGGGGTAAATTTTACCCTCCTTCTAAAAATTCTTTGAATATTCCACCATATCTTAATCCAAAAGGCTTTTATATTTTTACACGACCACCAAATATGATAATAAGTAGCATCCAAACGTCCACATCTCCAACATTTAGGCTGTAAGTCAGGATACATACGAGACATTTTTTGTGGATCAAGGTGCCATCTGTAAAACATTTTATAAAAATTCTCCTTTAAATTCTGGGCTTGTGTAAATTTAACATTTCTCACCCAAATAGTTTCCCAAGTATCTAATAAAACTGGTTCACCAAAATTTTGTGCCCATTTAATCATACATTCTTTAACTAATTCTGCTTCTGAATCCAATTCTATTAACACCCCATAAATTCTCTTAATGTGAGTTCGTCTTTGATCTTTTACTTGTTTAAAAAAATTCTCATCTTCTCTAAGCAAACCCACATTACAATTTACCTTCCACCTATCCACAATTTGTCTATATTGAAACCATGAATATATAATATTTTCTTGTGCTAGGTCTTCCAAAGATTTTAACTGCCAATTTTTACCATCCCATCTAAGTAATTGTGCATAAGAAACACTATCCATCTTAACTCCTCTCCTTATCCCCTCTATCGCATGCCATGGTATGGCCCATAATGGAATTTTAGAATCAGTTCTATAATATTTCCTCCAAACCCGAAGTAAAGAAATCCTTATAATATGAGATTTAAAAACCCTATCAACCTTTTTATTAAAAATTAAATAGGCATGCCATCCAAAAAGTAAATCCCAACCCTCCAAGAGGAGTATTTCTGCATTTGTTAAATTAACCCAATCACTAATTAATGTTAAAACCACAGCATCATAATACAATTTCAAGTTCGGTACCTTGAGTCCACCTCTCTCACGAGTATCTTGCATAATTTTAAGTTTTACTCTTGACTTTTTCCCTGCCCAAATAAATTTGTTGATACCTTTCTGCCATTCATTTAAATTAACCTCATTCTTTAAAATAGGTATCATTTGAAATAGAAAAAGAAACTTTGGCAGAACATTCATTTTAATCACCGCAATTCTTCCCAGAAGAGATAATTGCAACTTCTCCCAATTTTTCAAATCTGTTTGTATCTTGACCCACAGCTTTTCATAATTATTTTTATACAATTTTGCATTAGAGACAGATAAAGTGTTCTTATGGAATTAACATTAATTTTTAATGTGACTGAAAAGCAAAACAAATGTATTCTCATTCACTGTTTGTATGTGGAATAACCCAAAATATAAGTGGAAGAAAAAACAAATTCCAATCCTTTAATTTCTGCTGTTCATTTGTCTGTCAGGCTGCTCTGTTGCCCTCCTTCTCATTGATAAGGTATTTTTATAAAGAAAAGGAGGAAAACCTTTGTATGTTATAGCTTTTTTAGCCCCCCCCCCCGCTAGTTTGCAACAATATGTAGTTACATTAATATACACAACACATTACTGATTGAATTGGGGTGTCTTGCCATCCTTGCAATTCCTCCAGTTGACCATGTTCTTCCCTGAAGTTTCCTTCATCCCCAAGGACCCTTCTCCTTTTGCTTTATGGTCTTCAAAACCTAATTCAAATTGCTTATAATTTTTATCATCCCAGAAAAGCAGGATAACTGGATTTGTCTTCTAGGAAGCTCTTTGTAGGAGAAATTCTAGAGGTGCTGTTATTTGTACCTTAAGAAAAAGCTTCATCCTAACATATGTATCCCTTGGTTTTTCTCCTCAGGATGGGAGAAGCAGCTTTATTGGCCATCAGCTTGGCGGAGTCATGGAGCTGCCAAACAGCAAGGACCCAAGGGTCAAGTCAGCCAGAGCTGTCCAAATCACTTACTACCTCCAGACTTACCCTTCTGCAGCCCAGGACCTCATCAGTGAGAAGTGGGAGAATGAATTCTGCAAACTGATACGCGAGCTGCAGCTCCATCACAAGGATCTACAGCTGCATTCTCTGGCCTCCTTTAGTTTGTGGAGGGACTTTCACAAGACCAGCATCCTAGCCAGGGGCAAGATCTTAGTGAGCCTCATGCTTATCCTGTTGGTGGCCATCCTCTCCAGCTCCATGAAAGATTGCCTGCGCAGCAAGCCATTTCTTGGGCTCTTGGGAGTGCTCACAATCTGTATCTCCAGTATTACTGCTGCAGGGATATTTTTCATTACTGATGGAAAATATAATTCAACTCTGTTGGGAATCCCTTTCTTCGCAATGGGTAATTATTTATCTTTTTAATAACAGGATTAGTGTTGCTGAATGACAGAATTGTAAATAGCTCCTGTCCTATGTTGTATAAGTACAGCTATCTCTCGATTGATTTGCCTGCAGCTTATAAATCACCCTAAGCAATTGCCCCATCTCTTTGTTAAAAGAGAAAACACTGAGAGGGTAAAATGATTGGAACCAAATCTCAACCAAGAGGCAGATCTTTTATGGATCCCAGTTATAAAATGAAGAAAAAATGTGTTTTTTTTTTAATTAGAGAGTTGCTGAACTGCTTTTGAAAAAAAAACTCAATCAGAACATCAAAGAAGAGGGCAGGGAGGAGATTAAAACAACTCTAGAAGGCAAAGTGTCAAATATGGGGACAAAAAGAGTATAATTTGCAAAGGAAGTTAACATTCTGACTACATGCATGTTTATTGATATAAAGTCTCTTTCTATGAAGTACGATTTATGCTTTTGCAATGTGTTTAGTCATAAATAATGTACAGGTAGTCCTCGACTTACAATAGTTCATTTAGTGACCGTTCAAAGTTACAAGAGCACTGAAAAAAGTGATTTATTACCATTTTTCACACTTACAACCGTTGCAGCATCCCCATGATCACGGGATCAAAATGGAGACTGTTGGCAATTTACTCCTACTTTTGACGGTTGCAGGGTCTCCGGGCTCCCCTGATTCCCTTTTGTGACCTTCAGACAAGCCAAGTCAATGGGGGAGCCAGATTCACTTAACAGCTGTGGCAAGAAAAGTCATAAAATGGGCAAAACTCACTTAAGAACTGTCTCACTTAGAAATGTGGGGTTTAATTGTGCTTGTAAGTTGAGGGCTATCTGTATAAAGCACCCCAAATAAATTACATTTAGGACTACTCTACAACTGTTGATCTCTCTCTCTCTCTCATTCTCTCTCTCTCTCACACACACACACACACACACGCACACACGCACACACACAGAAAACCACAAACACACACATGGAAGCTAATCCTTTGACCATAATGAGATTTTGCTTTTAATTAAATATTCTCAACATAATTAAACATCATATATTTTCCAGGTTTTTTTAAAATTATGACATTATACATCTTCTATAATCTCTAGCTCTCTGAAGTTAAGGCAATTGCCAAGATGTTTGCAATAAGTTATTATGATGCCATTTATTTCAATTAAATAACAAATATCATGAAACCATCCTAGTTTTGAAGCAAATAACATGTATTTGGGCAGGCTTAATTTAAATGAATGGACTGACATGATCAGCAAATCAAAACTGAAGCGATAAGCAAAGGATGAGTTTTCTGTCAGTCAGTCTTTAGATTGAAATAACTGATCTTGTTCTGTAGAGATAGAGCATATGTTTGGCCTTTAGATATTTTCAATGGGAATACACTTTCCATTTGATTTCCAGGTCCTTCTCATTTAATTATACATGGTACTTTTATAGATCACCATGGGCAAAGAAGACTATTTTTAGAGAGTTATTTAGAGGTGGAATCTACTGCTAGAGTCAATGGGGACCAAATACTCTTATTTTAATTTCGAGACAGGTATCTTTCTCTTCAAAATCGTTAACAGAATTTCCATGTAACTAGAGAAAGAAAGAGAGCCACTTTGGTGAGCTAGTGAAGGTGCTGGCCTAGAAACCAGGAGAGTGTGCATTCTAATTCTGCCTTAGGCATGAAAGCCAGCTGGGTGACCTTGAGCCTGACACTTTCTCTTAGCCCTAGGAATTAGGCAAGGGCAAACACCTCCAAAAATCTTGCTAAGAAAACTGCAGGCAACTGCCATAATTCCGAACTGACACAAAGACACTCATTCATTCACAAACACACAAACAAATGAAATAAAACTACAGAGCAAATGTTTCTGAATTCTTGTAAGATAAATTTGCACAGCAGTCAAAACAATAGTTAAGAGCTTTTCACTGAGGATATATAGACTGTTTCATTGTTTAGGATATTCAGAGATATGGATACATTCAGCTTTTTATATTTAAGGAACTGTAAGATGGTTTAATTTAAGAAAACTTTCACTGCTTGTATCTGGAAATATAGCAATGCATACCACATCAAGGATCAGCTCATTAAGGTTGAAAGGACCATGCTTCATGGCAGAGATAAGCTGGCGTGGTGTATACATCATCCTTAATAGGACAGTGCCAAACTGAACTCTGAATACTTTCAAATGCTAGCAGTACTAGGTGAATTGTGATCAGTTCTTTCACCGTGGGAATAATGGCTCCCATTCCAGAAAAACAAAGTACATTAATTTATTGTTTACTCCTTTTAAACAGTTTTTTTAAGACTGTATTTTAAGTTTATAAAATTGGTGATGCATAATTTAAAAAATCAAACATCTAAAACAATCACTCAATCTGTCTGTCAAATCTTAATTGCTTTGGGTCTAATTTGTGTTGTCTTAAACCAGGGGTAGGCAAACATGGCTCTTTTATGGTTCATGGACCTCAACTCCCAGAATTCCTGAGCCATCCATGCTGGCTCAGGAATTCTGGGAGTTGAAGTCCACAAGTCATAAAAGAGCCAAGATTGCCTACCCCTGTCTTAAACCAATAGGTCTTATTGGATTTGAAGACTTCAATAGACATCTGGATCTAGCCTTTTTTCAATTCTTTCTCCCTTTCTCTTCCTTTCCTTGTACTTCTCATGGAAGTACAGTTAGGTCAGAAATTCAGATCATATCAGAAGTTGTTTGTGACTTGTAACTTATTAAGAGCAAGGCAGAAAAACCCTAATCTCTCTGGCATTTTCCCAGCCTCATATTTATATTTCTCCTATACATGGTGAATATTATACACCAGTGGTAGCGAACCTATGGCACATGTACCAGAGGTGGCACTCAGTGCCCTCTCTGTGGGCACGTGCGCCGTTGCCCCAGCCCTGTCTCCCCCCCACAGCCTCCTCCTCACCAGCAGCCCCTCCAGAGGAGAGTCGCCCCCGGGCGTGGAGCAGCGCAGCCAAGCACATGGCAGGTGGGCAGCAGGGACAACTCTGCCCTTGTGCTGTGTTGTGCAGATGATGTTGCGGGGCACGAGCGGAGGGTGTGGCCACTGTGGCACTACAGAGCCACTTGGGCGATCTGGGTCGTGGAGGTGGTAGGTGGTCTGGCAGGTGGGGCAGGCCGGGGCTGGGGGTGGAGCGGGCGGGGTGGTGGTTTTTGGGCACTCGATCTCTAAAAGGTTCACCATCACTGTTATACACTGTATAACCAATCAATTAAAATGATTCTTCACAAACAATGCAAGATTTCAATGAGGAAACCATATAGTATAAAATAAGTGTTTGTTTGTGTGAGTCCTGGCTATAAATCCTACCTTTAATCAGCTGGGTATCCCAGCAAAATTGCTAAGATGGGTGGGAGATCTCTCTCTTTTTCTCTGTTTCACACAAACCCTGCTGCTTTATTTTGGCTCTTGGTCTAAAATCATCTAGTGAATTATAGATATGCAGTTCTGAACATGTCAGAAGAAAATTCTTCCCTTGTACAAAGCTATTTTGGCCAGAGGTCCACATGATATCTTGTGCTACTTGGAGATAAACTTTCAGCAAGGATATAAAAGGTGAGCTTCTGATGTGGCTACTCTCCATGTGCCCATAGCATGCAGTGATATTTGAAGAGTCTAGTTGTTTCTGGATCAGTGAAATTATTATAATCACATAGAAGAAATCACATAGAAGAATCACACCCATGTGATTCTGTAGGCTAGGAAAGAAGTAGTTTCTTTTGAGATTTAGGGGCATCTGAAAAAAAATCTCTTTTGAAATAGTTGAATTACTTTCTATGTGTAAGTCAGTAATACAGATTGAAATGATATTAAGGAGCTTTCTGTGTGATACCTTCAGTTAAAAAATATCCTCCATGAAACACTATGCTAGATAATATCATTCATAGTGATCATATAATTATCTATAGCAGACATGTCAAACTGCTGGCCCGTGGGCCGGATGCATCATACTGAAATCGCGCCCATCCTATTGTCGGCAATGGGGAAAAAGTCACGATACATCGCGTGACATCACATGACATCGCAAGTTTGACATGCCTGATCTATAGCATTCCAAAAAATGCCTTCCTTTTTTTAAAAAAAAAATTGTAGAAGAGCCAAAATGTCACTTACCTTGCTTTTAGGTTAGTGCACAAAACAATCAACTTGTGCGTTTCTAGATTTGAGGTTATGCATGAGCCACAGCAGATCTAGAACAAGAATGCCCTGAGTAATTAAGGCTTATAAAACCTCTTTAGTTCCAAATGGTTTATGCAACTTAAGAGGTTGGATAACATACTAGAAATGTTTTCAGCTCCTCAGCAGAACATTACTTTCCACTGAGCATAATAGCATTCCTAGTCCAAGCAAGTCTGTCTGACGGAAACAAAATAGCAATAGCTTCATGCTCCAGAAGAGATGCTGGAATCTGCAATCTAGTTGATTGCTTCTGGAGAAAAGACGTTCTGTGGGAAATGCAAGCAAGTGCTTTGAGCCCCTGTATTTTGCATCTATTTCCCTGTTATCTCAAAACAATTATCTTGCTGCGTATTTTCATATACTCTGAAAGCTATGTTTCCTCCCACCCTCCAAAGTGCATTCCCAATAACTAACATTATTTAGACTGTATAATAGCACAGAACTCCCAAAAGTGCTGTTTCTCCCAAAAAGGCAACTAGACTTTGTTTTTTCCCTTTTCCTTCTCATCCATGAGGCTTCTTCATGAGTTGAAGGAGCTTCTTGGATGAAAATCAAAACATCTTCAAGGAAAAAACAAAGTCCAGTTGCCTTTTGGAAAAAAAGCACTTTGGGAACTATAACCTGGATGACTGAGAATCTCCATAGACAACAGCACGGAACTGCATGATGAGGATATAATGGTGGCCATGACTTTACTTAAATTGACAGGTTAATTTTAAATGCCTACCAAATCTGTGAACAAAATATTTTTATTTTGCTTTTTAAAATGCTATACAGCCATTAAAATGCTTTACAAACATTTGTTTAGTCACTGTTCAAAGTTACATCACTGAAAAAAGTGACTTATGACCATTTTCACACTTACAACCATTACAGCATTTCTATGGTCACATGATCAAAATTCGGATGCTTGGCAATTAATTCATATTTATGACAGCTGCAATGTTCTGGGGGGGCATGTGATCATCTTTTGCAATGGGGGCAGCCAGATTCACTTAACAACATGTTACTAACTAGTCAAGAAGTGTTACTAATTAAACAACTGCAATGAATTTTGGACTCACTTGTGGTTGTAAGTGGAGGACTACCTGTTATCTGGTTCTTGCTGTTACCTGTTGTCAGGGGCCAGAACCTCATGGCTGAACTTCTATATTTCTTTTCGTTGAAGGGCAAAATCATTGTTTTGTGGTCCTAGACCAAACCTTGGGTTCAAAATGAACCAGGAAGTCTCTTCCACCAACAAATAACCATTCTCATTGCTCCTTTTTATACTAATAAAGGAGAATATTTGTAACTCAGGATTGATATGAGGGGTCCTTAGTGATCTCTGAGCTTGCTTGTTTTCTTACAGACGTTTCATTACCCAAACTAGGTAACATCATCAGTGCTAGTCAGGACTAGCACTGGTTGTTATTATTGAAAAATAATAGCAGGTTTCTTTCTCACAAATGACCAAGCTTTTTTTTTTTTTTTTTTTGGTCAGTTTACACACAACCATGATGCTGGTATCTGGAAAAGTATTAATTAATCGTTAAGCACTGAAAATGCATGCATTGTGCAGGGAGGATGCTTTGGCTATTAAAAGCAATGTGGTTTTGGGAGGAGCAGGTCATCCTAGTCAAGAAATGCATCTGGAGAATGAAAGGGATATAGTACAGTATATAGTAATTTCATTATGATTTTCAACAAAGACCACATTTTTTTCTTGTAAACTGTTAAAATATGGTCCAGATAAATGTTTAATGGATCAGCAATTCATCAAGCCTGATTAATAAATAGTTAATAAAATCTTATTGAAATTTCTCTGAGCCCAGTTTGGTTTAATATTTTTACAACTGGACAGAGAAATAGTCAGTCTTGCAGATGGTATGAGATTGGATGGGATAACTAAGAATGAAACAATATTCAGTATGATACTGACTGACATAAAGGGGAAGTACAGGTAATGAAGTAAATTCCAACATAGAAAAATGCAATTTTGCATTTAAGCAGAAATAGTATAGAGAGTGTGTATCTCCCTTGACCTTGCTATAAAGAAAACATTTATGGAGTTTTCATTTGGTTATCAGCTCTATACAGATTACTGTGAGATACATGACTAAAAGAGCTAATACTGTACAATGATTCCAAGTTGTGTCATTAGAAAGATGGTGGCTAGACACCAAGCAGTAACGGTGCTACTCTAATATGCTTTGTATGACCTCACGTCATACTGTGTTCACTTCTGGGCATTGCAATTTAAAAATTGATAAGGTAGAATATAGCTGGAAGATGAAGATTCTAGCAACAGATCTGAAAAGCTGGCTGATAGAACCCAAATGAACCTGTCCAGACCTTCCTATATATTAGGAAGTATGAACTGGGAGGAGGTTTTTTTTATCATTGGAGATGGTAAATTCAACAAAAAAAATAAATAAATCCTCATTACAGATAAATGCTATGATTGCAATTCTTAACATATTGAAAATGATAATAGTGTAGATATTTGTATCTATACAGATTTCCTTTGTTTATTCTTTTTACTGCAATGAACACTTTTAAAATGTAACTTTTATATACTGTATATTATATATTTTGGTTATATACCAGGTTATAAACCCTTCCTATGACATCACTGTCCTTTTGATAACAGAATTCTTTTTATTCAATTCAGCTGATTGGAGGGGTGAATTGTGGCCCCCAACACTGGGATAGCTGTAGAGGTAGACTGTCAGAATCCAATTATACTTCATCTCCAATTATCAATTATAGAAAACCCCATTTCTGCCCTCTCTGGATTCTGTCATACAAGAAAGAGAAGGGGGGGAACAAAGGGGCTTTATGGCCCTCACTTCCTTCGGTACAACTTCAAAGGGATTGAATGTGGATAGCACCAAAAGGCATCATAACAAAGGAGGCTATTTACCTTTCATGTAGTTTTCTCTGAAGTCTCCATCCAGCTGGCAGAAAGGAAAAGGGGGTGGGATTGTGATGCCTGAAACTGTCACTGGAAGAGGGGGGTGATTGGGTGGGACTACTGGGGAACCCCTTATAACCTCGAATGGGAGAGCTTGGACCCCAAGTCCTGTCTAGAACGCCTGCAACCATTTTCTCTTAATAAAGGATTCCTGTTGGAAGAATTATTCCAAGAGTTCTGTCTTCTTAAGATGCAAAGTGGGGTGGGTCCTTACATAGACATTACATTCAGTCCTAGCTAACGGTCTAAACCATAAGAGACGGTATACTTTATGAATGCAGTGATGACTGCCCTCTTCATGTTGTGCTCTACAGCAACACATTGAGTATCTGCATTTCAGTATCAAGCTCCTGCTTCTTCAGGGACATTTAAATACCTCAGGCCACATCTGCTCAATGTCACTTTGGATCAGCTCAGGACCTGTCTGATGTCACAGTGTCAGTTGTTTTGGAGCTCTGGGTCAATTTATTTCTGACAGTTCTGCTGTATTTAAAACTGTAATAAAGGTGATCTTTTCTTTTGGATTGCTGTGGCTCTACAAACTTTGTGGGAAGCCTAGTTTTTGTTTTGTTTTTTACTGATGGGAACACTTGCCTCCTCTTCTTTCCCAGCTTTTGCAGTTATTGCCCTTCTTCTCCCAAAGAGATTTAATGTCTTGTTTTCAGAGTCTGCCTGTGTAGGGTTTTTTAATTGGATGTATATATGTGTTGCACTTAGGTATCCCTCTTTCCTCCTCCAACCACCATAGCAAAATGAAACCATAGCTAGAAATACTGGGAAAAGTACTTGATTGCAAACTTGCTGGTGTGTGATATCACAGGAGCTTTTAGATACAATACAGAAAAATGGCATTTTGACAGATAGGAAAGTTTCCTTCATAACAACTGCTTAGCTTTTTATTTTTTCCAGTGATCAAATACATGCAACTATGAGACAGTCATTGCTCATTCTCCAATTGATTAACATGAGAATAACAAAACATGTCATCCTTCAGTGTCTTTACTTCTCATGGTTCAAGGAACAGGACACTAATTGAATAAGATTTTTGTATTCTCATATTAGACAACTAGAGGGTGAGCATAATGGGCTAATCATTTTTGTTGCTGTTATACATTTTGAGATTGGCAGAGAATTATCTTGGATTATTTCAGATTATTTTGTAACAGTTTAAGAGAAAAAATTGAGGCACAGAAGTAGGCACAGATAATAGGGAATATTTCTACTTCATAATAAAATATATCAAATACAGTTTATAAAAAAAGTATTAGAGTAGTTTGCAAGACTAGATGCTTCTTTCAATCATATGCATATATGTTAGAACTTTAGATCATATTACAGCTGCTACTGATTATTAATACAGAGAATAAAGAATACTCATTTAAAGATTAAGTGCTAAGTAGAATAAATTGCAATTATTGAATGAATGACTTTTGCTACATTAAATGTAAGAGACTGTTTTCTTGTTCTTTAGTTTCTGAAAAGTGTTTTTTTAGAGAGTATTATAAAATAAAAGCCATTGGGAGAGTCAGCAAAGGATTTAGAAAAGCAAAGGATTTAGAAAAGTAAAAATGAAGAGGGTAAAAATGGAGGAAAAATGCTAAAAGAAAACCTTGGGTGGGGGAATGTATGAAAAAGCCAAATGTGGCAGAAGCCTGCAATCTGATAAGAAATTATTAGAATATTTCCAAAATTTTCCTCATTTGAATTTTCTTTGGATTTTGAAGCTCTGAATCCTCCTTTGGAGACAAGGTCATATTTCATTTACTGTTACCTGGAATCAATACATCAGATGAATTGCCCATCAGCAAAAATGTAATGGTGTTTGGGAATGACCTTGGGAGATGGAACAAAGAGATGCTCCCTAGGGAACAACCAGATCAGGGACAGCATGGCCCACAGCTGCATTGTGGTCAGACCAAAAGACTTGAGGGGGGACCCTCCCTAGGTTTTTGGGCTGTAAAAGTGATGGTGGGAGAACTGCATTTTGAGACTTGCAAGATTGATATCAGCCTTACCTTACCAGGTAGAAGATGCAGGATGCATGGCCAGATAAGCTAATTCTACTTTATTTTAAAGCTACATTAACAGAATCTTGCAAGTCTGAAAGTACAATTTCCATGTACCATTACAATTGTAGCAAAGTCATTGTTTTTTTTAATGGCACTGAATTTTAGATACTTCCTCAAAAATCAAAGAAAGTAACAGAACCCCCCTAAATTTAGAACAGAACAGAACAGAATAGAACTGGAAGGGACCTTGGAGGTCTTCTAGTTCAGCCCACTGCTCAAGCAGGAGAACTTACACCATCTCAGACAGGTGATTGTCTAGTCCAGCGGTTCTCAACCTATGGGTCGCGACTCCATTTGGGGTCGATTTACCATTTCACGGGGGTCGCCAAGCAAGGCTTTCCGCCATTTTTTCCCCTTTTTAGACAGGTACCTTACCTCCCTTGGACTGGCCCAGCCGGTGGTCGGCCTGCTCCGTCTCTGCCGCTTGCCAGCTATGCCTCGGCCAGCGCAGGGTGCGGCACCATGCATGCACAGTGCTCCCATGCAGGGAAAGTCCTCAACTTACGACCGGTTGGGTAGTCCTCGACTTATGACCAGTTTAGTCCTCGACTTACGACCGGTTTAGTCCTCGACTTACGACCGATTGGGGGTTGCGGCATTAAAAAGGTTGAGAACCACTGGTCTAGTCTCTTCTTAAAAAATCTCCAGTGATGGGGCGCCCATGAATTCTGGGAGCAAGTTGTTCCACTGGTTAATTGTCCTCACAGTCAAGAAGTTTCTCCTTAATTCCAGGTTGCTTCTCTCTTTGATCAGTTTCCAACCATTGTTTCTTGTCCTGCCCTCTGGTGCTCTGGTGAACAACCTGTCCCCCTCTGCCTTGTGGCAGCCCCTCAGATACTGGAATACTGCTATCATGTCGCCCCTATCAACCACTAGGACTCCAAGGTCCCTCTCACAGTTACTGTTTTAAGCCAGGTCTCTCCCAATCTGTATTTGTGCCTTTGGTTTTTCCTGCCTAAATGTAAGACTTTGCTTTTCTCCACATTGAAACTCATTTTGTTGGATAGGGCTCATTGTTCAAGTTTGTCAAGATCTTTTTGGATCCTGGTTTTATATTCTGGGGTGTTGGCTATTCCTGACAGTTTGGTGTTATCTGCAAATTTGATGAGTTCCCCTTCAATTCTCTCATCTAAGTCATTGATGAAGATATTGAAGAGTACTGGGCCTAAGACGGAACCTTGTGGTACCCTACTGCTTACTTCTATCCATGTGGATGTAGTGCCACTGAGGACTACTTGTTGAGTACGGTTTGTCAGCCAGCTACAGATCCATCTGGTGGTGATGTTGTCTATTCCACCTTTTCCTAGCTTACCAAGGAGTAGATTGTGGTCTACCTTGTCAAATGCCTTACTGAAATCTAAGTATATTACGTCCACTGCGTTTCGCTGATTTACTAGTTTAGTCATTTTATCGAAGAAATGAGATGAGATTGGTTGGGCGTGATCTGTTTTTAACAAACCCATGCTGGCTACTAGTTATGACTTTGTTTGCTTCTAGTTGTTCACAGATCTGTTTTTTTATTATCTTTTCTAGAATCTTCCCCAATATTAATGTTAAACTGGTTGGTCTGTAGTTTCCTGGGTCTGTTTTTTTTTCCTCCTTTCTTGAAGATGGGGACAATCACAAATTTCTGTTGTTGTTTTTTCCCAAAAATTACTCTGTTTTTGATAATTGCCTCCAGAGTGTTTTTGTGAAAAATTACCCATATCTCTGTCCTGGACTATGAATAAGCAACTGCATGTATTACACATAATGCTTTCTGTTGATATGTATTTCAAATATATTTAGTTTATATATTTTCAATAAAATTATTTAATTTTAGTAATTGGAATTTCCCTTACCTTTTGCAAGTGAATAGGACATTTTGATTCAGTTGCCATTTTACAATGATAGTGGCTGATAATTTGTGACCCATTGTTAATAGTATGTCCAAAACCTGTTCCTATTTACCTTCAGAATTTTCTGAATATGCAGAAAGGGTTCCTTTGTGTGTTTTTCCAGACTGCTTTCTTTTACAGGCCATCTGCAAATGTTGTGGTATGTCTGTCAAGGCAACTCAACCAGGACATTGTAAAACATGCAAGCAGGGATACTTATAAGATGAACATTCTCAAGAGTAGGACTCTTCCTTCTCTGCATTTGTCTTCATTTTGCAAGCAGCATTCACCATTCCCACACCTAGTGAGAGCATCAGTGCCTTCCCCAATATGAATGATATTCTAATTTTACTATCTTCTAATGAAATAAAAGCCTAGTGCTTAAAATTCATACTCATTTCTGAACTATTAAATACTGCCAACTAAAATAAACTTACCGTATTTCAGTCAATGCTGTTGCAAAGAACCATTTAGAAATTGATACAACTTTAAGAATATGTTGATAATAATGGTTAATTCACTTTTGTCACTAATAATGATAATGAGGGTCATTGATAAACCGTTAGAGATAACATATCAACAAAATAAGTGTGTAAGTATTTCTGAGATTTCACATTTTTCTAATCACGGTTAAAAAGAAATTCTGTTAAATCATATCTACTGTATTTCTTGCAATTTAACCTTGACTATATTCTGGAAGAGAATATAAATTTAAGGAACTTATAGATTTATGTATAAAATGTATTTTGGTGGACTTTTTGCAAGGCATAATTCATATCTTTTCAAGGTTTTAAGCTGTTAATTCTAAATCTTGTAATAACAAGTCTATTGGGATTCCTTGCATTCTGCAGCATTGTAGATATGATCGGTACCTATATAATGAGTTAGACGTCATCAGGTTGGGCTGAACAATTACTGACTATATGGACAGATACCTCCCATCTTGAGCTCCATATAGTAAGGATAGTTCATTAATTTTATTCATGCTTTCATCAACCATATCTTTTTTTTCTCATTTTTTCTACCTCTCCCAAACTTGTTATGCATAATATTTTTTCCTGATCCATTATCTGCTCAAATGATATACCCAACTATGCGCGTTTGTGCTGGCTGATCCTTACCTTAAGCAGTTGGTCTTCATTTTACCCAGAGCCAAACGATTAGTTCCTGCAGTTCGTGGTACTTTTAGCAATACTTCAGATTCGCACTACAAAAATATTTTATTTCTTTCATTTTTGGTGTTCGGCTTTCAAAGGCACATAGATGACCACAGGGGAAACCATTGCTTTAATTATTTAGCTCTTTGTTGTTGAAGTATTTTTATTTTTCATTATTTTATTGCTTTTCCTCAAAAGTAATCTCTTCTTTAGCTGTTCAGCAAACTGCCTGACTCTATTCTTGAGCTCAAGAAAAAAAAACTGTTTTCCACCATTAGTTCTTGAGCATCTGCTATGCATATTAGTTGGTTGACATTATCTTTATCCTGTTTAATATTTAGTACTTTTAATTTTACTTTTTATATTGAGAAGATGCTTATTTACTTCCAGTAAAGTGAAGCTGTCTAAATATTGCCAGTTATTAATCTTGTTACTTCCTATTTTGATTCTAATTATTATGTCTTCCAAATCTGCCATTCTTATAATGTATTTGGTGCATAAGGTAAACAAAATTATGGGGGAAATATTCATCTTAGCTTCAGTCTCCTTCCCATGTAGAATCTCTTTGCTTCTCCAACTTCAGTTGTAAGAGTAGCTTTACCTTCATTGTAAAGATTCTTCTGATGAATAATCTGATGTTGTGGCAGACCCATTAGCTTAAATAGATTCCACATTCTAGCATAATCTATATTGGATGTTCACAAATTTTGAAAGAGGAAAGAGGGAAAAAAACAATGCAAGAAAAATTATTTACATAATTATTTACATCTCAGGTAAATATAGATGTATGTAATTTGAAATTTTTACATAGCAGTTTCAATAAAAATAACCCTTTTTATTATCCATGCCAAATTTATTTATTCAATTCATTTATAAGATATAAAAAAATATCAGCTCTTCAATCCAGTGGGTAATTGAGGCCATATATTCTCTTTGTAATGTTGAAGAATCAGTTTCCATGGTCCAGCTCTCAATTTCCACATAGTATATAAGTGGTTCAAAAGAATGTGTTGCACTAGAAAATATTAAATATTAAACATTATAGCGTACTTCTTCCCAAAATGTAACATCTTTAGGACATTGCAAAAACACATA
Source organism: Crotalus tigris (assembly GCF_016545835.1). Lineage (NCBI taxonomy): Eukaryota > Metazoa > Chordata > Lepidosauria > Squamata > Viperidae > Crotalus > Crotalus tigris. The sequence continues at coordinate 4,128,734 of NW_024100510.1, forward strand.
TTTTAATGAAGAGTTTAGCAGGTTGCATCTCCAACAACAGAATAAATTACTTTTTTTTTCTATAGAAACTCAGTGGAGTCCAATAAACCTAGTTCTTTTTGTTTTCTTTTATTTTGGTAGAAGCCATAATCTATCAGGGAGGTTTCTGGTTCTTTTTGTTTTGTTTGTTTTGTTTTGTTTTGATATGAGCCATAATCTATCATGGGGATAGATAAGTTGCTTATTTGATTCAATCTTTATATATTTTGTCAGCTTTATTGATTTATTGATATCAGATCTTTATAAAAACCAATTGTGGTCTTTTGTTCTGAAAGGAGTTAATGATCCCTTATAATAAATTAGATATCTCTGAGGCTGAAAACATTAAAGTCCAAATTGAGATGTCAACAAATGTTGTAATTATAAATATTGCCAGTGAATGGCAGATGACAAAGAACATTTATCTTTAAACACAGAAAATGATAAAAATTCATAATTTTTATCCACTAGTTGACCTAAAATCTTAACATCCATCCAGATCTTCTATAAAAGTGTTTTTAAAATAAATTTTGAGTTCTGAATTATCCCACAACATCAACTGCCAGACCTTTTAGGCAGTCCAGATGGGACACTAAAACCATGAATACTAAGACAACCTGTGTGGTAGGTGTTGTGTCCTGGGCCTGCTGAGGAAACTGGTTGGCGCCGGTCTTGCGCGCAGGCGCAAGGTGCGAAGAAAGGGGATTTATGATTGGATGTTGGGAAAACTATAAAAGGCCTGCGAGCCTGTTGGGTTATTGAGTGGTAACGTGGAACGAATAAAGAAAAACTTGGTTAACAACTTGTGTGTCCCTTTAATGCCGCGAACCCCAATACATAAAAGTAGGGTTCAGCCACAGCATCTTGCAAATCTGAAAGAGCTTTTTCCTTCCCCTACCTTTATGTTTTGGAGAACCAGGGAGAGTCAGTTCTGAGATACTTTCTCAAATTATTTTTCTGTTTTGAGCTTAGATTTTGTCTATTAGACCATGGTCTAGGCTGTGGCTCTTTGACTTGTCTCCCAAAGTTATTCTCACAGTCCATCACATCTATTATATTTGGACTAAGAGATGCTACCAAGGAAATAGTCAAATAAGAGACAGCATAACCCACAGCTGGATAGGGGGTGGGACAGGAGACTCAAAAGAGTTGCTCCCTAATTTCTTGGGTTGTAGAGGAGACAGTTGGAGAAATGTTCGGTCAGACTTGCAAAATTTTGTTAGTGTACCTTTACAATCAAGTAGAATTAGCTCATCTGACTTTGGGCAAGGAATTGGACAAGGAGACCTCCAAAATCCCTTCCAGCCCTATGACTCTATGATTCTGTATTTTGTATCTGATTTGATCCACAAAGTCAACACACACTTGCATGTACACACACACATGCACAATGCATATAGGGGTTCCACACAAAGTATTAAGTATGTTGGAAATTATATTCCTTTTAAGAATGTTAAAATGACCTTGTTGGCCTTCTAGAAGAGCCTGAAGACTTGGCTTTGCCATGTGGTCAGGGGATATGGTATTGTTGGTAAAGACCCTGCTAAATGACTGTGCCTTTAGTAAAATGAATGGTACTTCTACAACATTATGTTTTTAATTGTTTTATTGTTTTTAATGATATACCGTATATGCCGGCGTACAAGGCGACCCGGCGTATAAGACGACCCCCGTCTTTATCGCCGAGCCGCATTCCTAGAACGTCGTCTTATATGCCGGAAACTACCAGTATTTCTGGCGTATAAGACGACTCGGCGTATAAGGCAACCCCCGTCTTTGGCGCCGATTTTAGCGCTTGCGGAAGTCACCTTATACGCCGGCATATACGGTAAATGATTTTATTTGTGGATTGTGTATTGTTTTGCGGGATTTCTAATTTTGTAAGTTTCCCAGAGTCACAGCAATGAGATTGGTGGTTATATAAATACACACAAACACACACACACAAACAGAGACGTACATACATACATACATACATACATATCTACATACCTGTACATAAAAATGTTAGCTATCCTATCTTATGCCCCATTCTTTTTTCTGTATTGGGCTTATGTGACATGTATCTTATCAAGTTTGGATTTATTATTCTTTGAAAGACTTATGGCTTATGCTAGGAATTATAACAATTGGTCTAGTAGTTTGCACCTTCTTTTTCATCTCTCTTTTTTAATACAGCTTCATTCACTTATCTTTTCCAGTCTCGAGGCCACAGTCTTGTTCCATATTTATTAATAAAGAATACTTTAAGAGCTTTGTCTTTGAACAATTCAGTGGTTATTTCATCTGTATCTGCCTTGAGCCTTCCTATTGAACAGCTGGTGCATTGCCTCTTGCATCTTACTTGTTCCTCATCATATTCCCCTCCTAGATATGTATCTGCCACCCTACTTGCCTTTGCACAGTCTATTTTTCTTACACATCATTTGCCTCTTTTGGATCCTTTTTATGATCAGTTTTGAGCAGTCCCCTATGTTTTCTCTGAACTTTTAAAAACACGTTTTCCTATTATTTCCATTCTTGTTGACATAATTGATTGAGATATCTTTCCTCATCTTTTCTTGTTTGACCCTGAAAATCTAAATTAAATTGCCATACATCTTTTTCTTGCCCAAGGCTTTCATCTTCCATCTGCCTCTAGCTACCTCTAGCTGTTTTTCTGAAAGCAACTTGGAGCTTTCCCTCTTTGAATTTGGGGAATATTTTTTCTTTTTTTCAGTATTACATAAACCTTTGGTTCCGCAGACTTGGTTTGCCTGAATGGAATATACTGATTCTGTGCCTTGATTTGATCTTGTATGTTCTCCTAATTTATTTCATTTAATGTTTATTCATGTAAGTTTTAAAATATATATAATGTTTTATTTCATTATGTAATACATCTGATGCCAATTATTCAGTATGTGTACCACAATTTGGTCAAATGTTTTCCATCTACTGTATGCATCTTTAGTAAATGCATGTACTGTTGTAGCATATTCATTATTTCTACAATATTTCTTTTCTTTTTAAAATTATAGCCAAGCACATCCTTAGCAACATCTTTTTTGAGCATCACTACCATCCCATTTCTTTGTATGATTTCATGTTAAGAAATATCCAGTTTAGTGTGATTCATTGCCAGGATGATTCCTATATATAGAAATTTTAATTATTTAGTTTTGAAAAACGTTTCCTGACTGGCAATAGTCCTGGCACCTGCAAAGGCCAGCTGTTTCCATGATTGCCGCAGATGTAAAAACACCCTTGTGAGCATGGAAGAAGCTGAAGATTGCTTTAGGTTGTATTTATATCTGTGCCCAAATGACACAGTAGGCAGACATTTCACTATGCTTCTACCGGTATGTGTATTTGTGAGGGTTTCCTATGATTGACCCAGAAAAGATTTTCCTATCGTGGAAAAGCAGTGGGCAATTCAGCTTTTATGAACCTATGTCAACTGCAGTATTTTCTCATTGCAAACATGAGCATTCAAAATAGAAACATATGATATATTTAAAAAGTTGCAGAAAATTATGAGCATTTTCTTCAAAATGGAAAAACAATACTTTGATTTTAAAAAACTAAACAGTGGATAATTTTTCATGAAGTTATTTCATCTTACAAACAAGATCCCCTAATTTGGGATGTCAGAATTTGGCTGAGCACAGTTTTGCACAGCATCAACTGGCAAATAATGATGAACCTAGTAAATGATTTTTAATTAAAACACTTGTGAACAAGTCTTCTAATAATGTTGCAAATTATCTGAAATATTTTGCTTAAAGACACACAGTTCATTCCAAGTCTGAGGGTGCAGTACTAAAACTGGAGTCAGAGGTAGCTACTATGGCATTTAAGGAATAAGGAACAGAATCCAGGTCACTTGAACCACGAAAATTTACTTTGTCTTTGAGTATGTAATGCTGTAGCCTCTAACTCAGTGGTTCTCAACCTGTGGGTCGGGACCCCATTTGGGGTCGAATGACCATTTCACGGGGGTCACCAAACCATGCTGTCTGCCATTTTTTTCCCTTTTCCCTAGCTGTCCTACTCCCTCTTATTGGTGGCCACACCCACTTGGGGGTCACCACAACATGGGGAACTGTATTATGGGGTCACGGCATTAGAAAGGTTGAGAATCACTGCTCTAACTTTAAGATACCACCAAACAATGTGGGATTTTTTAAAGTCCAGTGGGTTTATCAATGGCATGTGTCCTAAGTATACTATTTGCTTGGGTTTGTTCTGATTCTTAGTGTCTGCTTGGTTGGCTAAACTAAACCATTCCAATGTTCTATGGCAGATTTCCCCAGAGATTTCTTTCACTAAGGATGTGTACTTTTTCTGGTTGTGATTTTACTGCATCTCATTTAATGTTCCTGTGCTAAAAGTAAACCTTTGAAATTAGTCATTTTGCTACGACATCAATTTGTAACTGAAAAAACTAATTCTGCTTCACTGCATCTTAAAGATAAATACAGCAGGAACCAAAACACTTTTAAAGATCCAATTTCAATAAATGAGAATGCGATGTATTTTAGCACAGAGTATCATTAAGAAAGGGATGCATTTCAAAGCATCTCATTATTTGGGCAAGATCCAGCCAACATGACATAGTTTGAACAGCAAGATCTTATAATTTCTTTCTTAAAATGGGGCTTGTAGCCTATAAATATGATTTCCATTGGCTTCATTTGGGCTCTGTAAGTAGACATGTAGCTTCCAAAGTAAATTTTACAGGGACAAGGGAACATATTTCTAACCCCCTCCCTTTCCCCCTCTCAGCAGGGTGTTGTATCAGAATTCCAGAACCAAAACTGCAAGATCAGACATGTACAGTCTTTTTGTTTACTAGAATCCTGAGATCCAACAATGGTGCATAAGACAGAGCAGCAATTAAAGAACTTTGAATCTAAGAATTTATTTGGAGAAAGGACTGGAAGAGTTCAAGATCCTTTAAAGTTCTAGGTGTTTTAAGCAGTCAAAATTACAATGAGATGAAAATTTACTTTTTTTCCTTTTGTTAAGCAACTACAAACTATAAATTTTCCAGTCTTCTGTGGTTTGGTTTGAGGTCTGTCGGAAGGTCCAGATCTATCTTCTGGTTCCTCCTTTCCAAGCTTTTAATGTCATATCTGCAGAAGCCTCATAAACTGTTGAAACAATTGCAGGCTAATACTGTATTTTTAATGAGAAACTCCACTGACGAGATCAGTGCAAGAATCTAGCTCTATCTCCCTCTGTATCGTCCCAGATTTTCATTCTCCTATGCAGTTGCTGTTCTCTTAGACCCAAAGTGCTTGCCTATCTCAGTTATTTAGCACATCTGACATCTGCTTTTTAATTAAAACCACATGCTTTGGGTGAGGGAAGGAAGCAATTTTGGACCCAAAGCTAGGACATAAGAAGTGGTGAGTTAGCAATAGGAAACACTGCAAGGAGGCACAATCACTGCTGGCATATTTTGATAGACACCTATATGCACACACATGGCTTACTGCAGATTCAACATCTCTGCTGACCCATAGAGAAAATTTCCACCTTCCAGTGTTGCATTTTTGTCCCATAATATTGGAATAGCAAAGTGAGTTTATGTCTGATTTGCTACATGTTTGAAATAAGGTCTCTTCTCACTCTGAGAAAGAGAGTTTTATTCCTCACAGTTCTGGAGAAGGAAGAAATGCTGACCTCCAAATTACCTAAAATGAAAATTTAAGCTCTTTCCCTAGCCCCAACACTGAAAGGTGGGAAGATTTTATTCCTGATCACCTGCAAATAGGTCTTTTCCACTCTTATGCACTGAGGCAGAAGAAAAGATGGTCCTTGGGAGATGGAGGAAGGTACGTGGAATAGGTCTAATCCCTGGTAGAGAGTGGCCTGTTGTGCTCAGGGTTCCTACAATCTTATAATAAGTCATTTTACTCTGACCCACCTGACGAATGATTTGCTTTCTGCTGACATAGAGTCTCCTGCATGCCATTTGTATGTAGATGCAACCTCAATCCATAAGGGAGTATATAAGAAGTAGTCTGCCAAAGAATATTGCTATGATTCATCATTAATTCTTAGCCTTTGGTGATGAATAGATACCACTCCTGGTATGTGGGCCTACCTATTTAAAATTCAAAACATTCTTAATCTCATATATGATACTTAAGTTCAGCTAAAACATTTACCACAGAACTGTATTTCCAGTGCTTTAAAGTTTTTATGTGCAGTTACTACTTGATTTATGACCAGAACTGGGAGCAAAGCTTCCATTGCTAAGCAATAAGGTAATTAAGTCAATTGCATCTGATTTTACAAACTTTTTTGCTGCAGTCATTGAGTAAATCCAGCTTCCTCCACTTTGATTGTCAGAAGCCCCCTGGGAAGATTGCAAATAACAATCATATAACCCTGGGATACTGGTACCATTATAAATGCATGCCAGTTTCCAAGCACCCAAATTGTAATCACATAACCATAGGGATGCTATATTGGTCATAAGTACAAAAATCAATCGTTAAGTCATTTTTTTCAATGCTGTCATAACTTTGAATGGTCATTAAGTAAATGGCCATAAGTCAAGGCCTACCTGTAATTTCTGATGCATCGTGGGTTTTTTTATACCTTATACAGCAATCTGAGAGGTGTTTAATGGATGGTATACTGTACATTTTTCTATAGTTAAAATAGTAATGTTTAAAAATATAGAGATAATAATTCTCTATACATATTCCATTATGCAGTAATTGGAACTTAAGATCCTTCAGAGAAAGATGAAGCCTATATTGGACAGATCCCTGTGAAGTAAATCGGGTCAAGCAAATAAATCAGGTTGAGTCATTTGGGTTGTTCTGAGTCATGTCTAATCAACTAAATCAGGTTAAGATTAGTCTGTCCAAAATGAATAGGTCAAAATAAATTAGGTCATGACTTAATCTTGGATGGTACAAGAAGCAATATGGTTAGCTGTGCTGGGAAAATGGTGATTCAGGAAAAAAAAGCTGCAAGTAACAAAAGATTTAGAAAGTTTGGCAGATTCTCATCTGAATCTGAGCCACCTCAAGGTGATACTAGGAGCTTGGCTTCATGTCCTGCTTATTGCAAACACAAAGGCAATACACTAAGCATTTTTGAGGGATAAGTGCCAAAACCTTACCTTCACCTCATCCTTTGGATAGTCCTTAGTTGTTCCAGTTTGGAAGTGGTGTTTTTCTTCTCCTAACAAAAAACTTCCCATGTAGACAATCTAGAGTAACCAAGACAAGCCTGGAGATGACACAATTGGAAATAGTGATGTTCCCAGTTCCATTAGGCCAATCAGTCTGTGCAAAAACACCCCCTCTGCCAGTAAGTCCACGAGAGGGGCTGGTGGGGGTGTCAGAAAAGACAAGATGGTGATTGCAGCAGCACAATCAAAATTCTGTTTCGATCTTGCTGCTGTGATAGTGTCTTGCCTTTTTGAGCCCTCTCATAGATACCAGTGACTCATCCTCCTCTGGATATTCTTCTTCTTTGGCTTTGTCTGCAGAAGAGAATGGACATTGGTTCTTTTTCTCTTTAAACTGAAACATTGAATAGTCAAGAGATCAATAGAACTACCAAACAAGAATCCTGTTGTTTGGTCTGTATATAATTTACATACAGTGTTTGTGCTGAGGAGATCATAATTTCGGAAAAGTCACTCTCTCTCTCTCTCTCTCTCTCTCTCACACACACACACACACACACACACACACACAGAGAGAGAGAGAGAGAGAGAGAGAGAGAGAGAGAGAGAGAGAGAGAGAGAGAGAGAGAAGGAGGCTGACAGAAGAGAATAGGTCATGATAGTTTCAAAATAGAAAATTATGCAGAGTCTACCATTTCATTCAGAAAATTGTCCCAGGCCAAATTAACTAAGAGCTTTATCCTATATTACACTTCCCTGTAATCAACTAAGAATAAGATAAACAGCATTTTAACGATGAAGACGCAGTCAAGTCTGGACCTGTGTGCTAGGCTATCAACTTGCTATTTCTATTTATTCATTTTGTATACTGCTAGTAAACTACAAGAGAAAATAACTGAGAAAATTAGCCTGAAATCCTAATTGCAAGATGCCCAAATAAAAATGTGTACATAATTCCAAATTGGAATAATACCTCTACTAGTCCAGCATACATATCATATCCTGTTATTATATTGCAAACAATACCCTTTCCACAGAAAATGGCTTTTTAAAATATTTCAGAATTCACTTGTTCCTGTCCCTTGCAGCTTCATCCAGACCTGGCTATGAAGACCTAGTTTTCCCCCAGACATCAGGCAGGGATGAGGATGGAGCTGTGAGGATGATTGGAGGAAGGGGACTTTTGTTTTTAATTGTATTTTTATGGATAGTTGTGAGCTCCCTAGAGCCACTGAGATAGGTAGCCTTAAAACTCCTGTAAATAAATAAATACTATATAAATAATATGCAGTTTGGAAGTCCATGGGAATAGATTCATGGTGCATTTCCTATGATAGTTGTGCTGCAGTTTCCAGGAAGAGTATAGGCCATAGGATAGGTGAAATTTTTATTCCCTTTGCTTTTGATAAGACTTTACTAAAATTCATAAATATCTTCAAAATAGAAATAACAACTGATCTTTTTCAAGTGTGAATAAGAGAAACTGACAGACCTATTCATCCAGGCTTGAGCTCTTAGATCTTAAAAAAAACTGATGGAATTTCTGTGTATTCAACCATGTTGATGATGATGAATTGGATTTTCCATTTCTTCTTTTTTATGACAGTGTCATTCACTGTAGAAGCTTATGGCAGGCAGCCACATTAGACTTTTTGCTGAGACAGCTGTTGACTTTGCTAGCGCAGAAGGTAGAGAAAATCAGTTCATTTTTCTGATGATACGTAGAGTAATATTAGAATAAATGAGAAAAGTTTTTTTAATGAAACAGGGGCGTTGTCTTACCTGAACGCCTTTTCTCAGCATGATGATGGAGAATCCACGGATGGGTTGTCTTAATCTATCTGCTCCAATTAGACTAAGTCTGAAATTTAGTAATGCCCCCTCTGTGCCAATTGCACCCCAGTTTTAGGCTAAGGCGATACTCAGACTTTAGTCCGACGCGTCTGAACAATATGGGAACCAGGCCAACTGACCTAATGGGAGGGAGTGGATTCTCCATCATCATGCGTTCAGGTAAGACAACACCCCTTTCTCCAGCATGATTGGATGGAGAACCCACGGATGGGACATACCAAAGCCCAGTGTCCCTAGGGTGGGGAATTAGATTGGGCCTGGGTCCCATCCAACGTTAATGCGTGCTCTAGAAACTTGCAGCCAAATGAAGCCATAGAAGAGGCATAAATATCCATCTTGTAGTGATGGACAAAGGAAGAGGGTGATGCCCATGTTGCTGCTCTACAAATTTCCTCTACGGAGGCCTGAGTAGACCAGGCAGCTGTAGTAGCTGCGCCCTGGGTGGAATGGGCCGTGATATGCCTGGGAGCTTGCAGTGACTGAGTCTGGTATGCCAGAGAAATACAAGCTCTAATCCACCTGCCTATAGTGGGTGAAGAAACCTTTTGTCCTAATGACGAAGGGTGAAATGACACAAACAGAGCCTCTGTCTTGTGGAAGGATGAGGTTCTCTGTATATAACAATATAAGGCCCTGCGCACATCCAATTTGTTCCACTGAACCTCTATGTCATTAGATGGGTTAGGACAGAAGTCCGGCAAAACTATCTCCTGAGATCTATGATACAAGGAATTAACCTTGGGCACGAAGGAGGGGTCTAACCTGAGGGTTACCCTGTCCTTATGGAAGATACACAGGTCCTTCCTCACTGACAGAGCAGCCAGCTCAGAGATCCTTCTGGCTGAAGTTACAGCAACTAGAAATGCCACCTTCATTGATAACTGTTTGAACAAACAAGTGTCAATAGGTTCAAAGGGTGGCAAAACAAGAGCCTGTAAAACCTGATGAAAGTCCCAGGAGGGGTATCTATGTACAGTTGGTGGTCTGGCGTTGTTAGCTCCTTTTAGGAAGGAGCGTATCATAGGGTGCTGTGTTAAGGATTCATTGCCGCAGGAAATAACTGTGGCAAGTGCTGCTACCTACCTACGGATGGTGCTTGTGGAAAGCCCTTTGTCCAGACCATCCATCAGGAACTCCAAGATGACTGGCACTGAAACCGCCAATAGGTCAATTTTGTGAGCTAAACACCAATTACAGAAGCTTTTCCATGTGGCATCGTATATTCTATTCGTCGAGGGTCGCCTGGATTGCTGGATCATGGCTATGACCCTTGACAAATATGAGTCTCGGCCTAATGCCTGCCTCTCAAGTGCCAGACGGTTAACTGGAGCCATTGAGGGTCCGGATGGCGTAGCTCCCCCTGAATGAGGGAGATTCGATTGGCTGGAATCCTCCATGGAGGGGATGCGGAGAGCTCCATCAGGTCAGCGAACCATGATCGTCTCGGCCAATGCAGCGCAACCAGGAGGACCTCTGCTCGTTCGCGAAGGATCTTCCTGATCGTGGCAGGTAGAAGCGGTAGGGGAGGAAAGGCATAGAGCAGTTCCTTGGGCCAGGGACTGCGGAGTGCATCTGTTCCCTCCGCTGATAGAGACGGGAACCTGGAAAGGAATCTGGGAAGCTGTGAGTTGGTTGGGGAGGCAAAAAGGTCTAAGGTTGGGGAACCAAACCTGTCCACGATCTCTCTGAAGACCTTCGGATCCAGCTGCCATTCGGAATGGTCCATGGTGGCTCTGCTCAGTGAGTCCGCCTGCTGGTTGGCCACTCCGGATATGTGCTCCGCCCTGATGGAGGCAAGATTCAGTTCCGCCCAAGACCCCAGCAATTTGGCCTCCTGCATGAGAGGCTTGGACCTTGTTCCCCCCTGTCTGTTGACATGGGCCTTGGCTGTGATGTTGTCGGTTAAAATCAGGACATGCTGGCCCTGTACTAAGCTGCTGAATCTCTTTAGGGCCATGTGTATGGCTCTGAGTTCCAGCCAGTTTATATTGTTCTTTAGATCCTGGCTGGACCACTGACCCTGGGCCCAGTGTGTGTGGAGGTGTGCCCCCCACCCAAACAGGCTTGCGTCTGTGGTGATGGTGATCCTGTCTGGTTCTTTGAATTCTGTTCCCCGTGACAGTGCCGGAGAGTCCCACCATCGAAGGGAGTTCAACACTGACCGTGGAACTCGGACCTTCTGGTGGGATGTGCTGGTGTGAAGTCTCTGAAATGGAAGGAGAAGTCACTGTAATTCTCTGGCATGGAGACATGCCCATGGCACAATTTGCACGCAGGACACCATCTTCCCCAGTAGTTGTGATAAGGATGCCAATGTGACTACTCTGTCCTTGCGGATTCGATGTACAGGGGTCTGAATAGAGTTCCGTCGGTCTTGAGATAGGTAGACCGTACAATTGTCTGTGTCTATAACAGCGCCCAAATGGAGGAGCTGAGTTGTTGGTACGGTATGACTTTTCTGGAAATTAACAGAAAAACCGTGCTCCTGAAAAACCTTGATGGCTAGGGCGAGGTCTGACTGAGCATTTTGGAATGATGATGACTGAATTAGTATGTCATTTAAATAGCATTGAACTCTGATGGGAACTTGTCTAAGGTGGGCTGCGAGCACTGCCAGTACCTTTGTAAATACTCTCGGTGCAGATGAGAGGCCAAATGGTAGGGCTCTGTACTTGTAGTGGCGTCGGGCATAACTGAATCTGAGGAATTTGCGGTGGTCAGGAAAAATAGGAATGTGCAAATATGCCTCAGTCAGGTCTATCAAGGTAAGAAAGTCACCTTGTCTGATGCTAGCCAAGATTGATTGAAGTGATTGCATCTTAAATTTCTTATACCTCAAGTAAAGGTTTAGACCTTTTAAGTCTAAAATTGCCCTCCAGCCCCCCGAAGTCTTGGGAATGACGAAGAGGTTTGAGTAAAACCCTCGTCCTTCTTGGTCTTGTGGTACTGGTTCAATTGCTTGTATTTGTAATAAATGAGCTATGGCTTCTGACATAAGATTAGTCTGGTCCTGCTCGTAGGAATAGGGCAAGAGCGGAATTTGTCAGGTGGTTGGGAACAAAATTCTAGTCTCAGACCTTGGGTGACGGTGTCTAACACCCATGCATCTGTAGTGGTGGCTGCCCAAGTGCTGGAATAAAGGGCCAGCCGACCTCCTATGGGAGGTGAGACTGTGAGATCACTTGCCTCGTTTAAAGGAACGGCCCCCTGTGCCTCGAAAGGGCCGCTTGGTCTGGAACTGTGATCTGCCTCTGTATGCTGAACGATCTTGCTGTCGTTCCTGTCTCTGAAAGGAGGAACGAGAAGCCTGGCCCCAGTTCCAGGATGGCCGAAAGGGCTGCCTTCTGTAATTACTCTGCGACATGCTGTTCCCCGAACGCCTGTCTCCTTTCTTTGTTGTGTTAACCAAAGTTTTACGTTTGTCCTTACCTTTGGTTAGGTATGGCTCTAGTGCCTTACTAAAGAGATGTCCACCTGTGTAAGGTTTAAAGGCCAGACACCACTTGGCCTTGGTGTCTGCTCGCCAGTTCCTGAGCCAAAGGAGCCTTCATGCTGAGATGTCTGCCGCTATGGTCCGGGCAGTGTATCTGGCCGTGTGCAGGGAAGCGTCGGCTAGGTACTGAGACATGGCCACTAGCTTACCCAGATTCTGGTGAGCTCTGAGCTGGTCTGGAGGGATCATATCCTGGAGCTCCCGTAACCATAGGACCGAAGCCCTGGCAAAGAAGGCCATGGATGTTGCCACCTTTGTTGCCCAGGCTGATGCCAGGTGGGACCTGCGTAGTGCTGACTCAATCTTTTTATCTTCTGCCCTAAGTGTTTCATTTATATCCCCAGGGATGTTAGCATTGGGAAACAATGAGTTCAAGGGCTCATCAATCTCAGGAGTCTCCAATAGGGAGGCCAGAGAGGGGGCAACATTGAATAATGTTCTCTCTACTGCACTAGGACCTGAGAGGGATCCTAAATTCTCCCATTGTTTTTGAACTATATTCAGAAAAAGGGGAGGGCAGGGAATATAGTTCTGCGAGACTGAGGGCTCAGTGTATATGGTGTGGGGACCCTTGGATGTTGTAGGTGGGATCTCCTGCTCTTGAGGGAGGTTTGCAGTGGTGCAGGCCTTGAGTAGCAGGGAATTAAAGAATGGATGGTCAAAGAGACAGACAGGAGGGGGTGGGGTCAGATGGAGTGATGCCCTCATCCTCTGACATAATCAGGCCAGATGGTTCAGCCCCTGTTGATTCCAGATCTGATGAGGGATCATCCATCATCTCTGGAGATTGGGAATGATACATGGATTGGGGGGGTGGCTGTGGGCTGTTGGAGGCCATAAATTGAGCCACAGCCTGGGCTATCATGGACTGAAGATAGTCTGGATTCAAAGCCTGGTTCTCAGGAGGGCGAAGCCCTGCTGCAGTGGGGGTGAATGTGGCCTCGGGCCCCAAGTTAAGTGTGCCCAGGCCAGTTGTGGCCATCCCTGAAGCCACTCTTGTGGCTGATTCTGATTGGGAAATTCCCCTGGGGGGAGACCAGGCCCCTGGGGTTGAGGCACAATGTGAGGAAAGGGGTTCAAAAATGGACCTTCCCGTTGTGTCTGTCTGACCTGGGGAGGCCGCTCTCAGTCTTTGGGACTCCTCCTCCCTCATCTGTGGATTATTGGTTTCCTTGCTTGACCTGGCTCGCTTGGTGGTATTCTTTCCACCTGCCTCTGTTGGATATTTCCTCTTGGCCGGCTCTTTCTCTGCCATGCTGAATCTGCTTTGGGCTCAACCTTAGCAAAAACGCCCCCCCTCGGCATTGTAAACTTACTAAGGGAGCCCGCAGGGATGATCCGGCCCGGTGAGGGGGGGTGGGCAATGGGGGTTGGTGGGCACTGCGTCCTTCCGGAGCGAGTTGGCCCTCCCTATCCAATCCGTCTGTGGAGATGATGTTAGTCAATTTTAGAGGTCTCTGCCTCAGGTGGTGATAAACTTCCCTCATGAGTCAGCTACAGGCAGTCTAGGCCTCAGCCAGTCATAAAATGGCCACCATGAGTCAATTCAAAATGGCGGCCGCAAAGTTCGCGCCAAAAAAAACAGCCATTAGAAGAAGGCCTTGAGGCCTGAGGCCTAAGCTGCGATGAGCCCTCGTTCCGAGGAATCGCCTGGGCTCCTAACGCAGCGGATGGATGATAATTAGGTCAGCTGAGAGACGCTGAGGCAGGTCGAGGACTAGTAAGACCTCCAGGCTCCGAAAATTGGATCGATGCCAAAAACTTTCTCCTGCTGATTGGGGTGGTCTGCTGAGGCCGAGGGACCTAGAAAAGGCTCCCTCCAGGCCTGACGAGCCTCGTCGTCACTTGCGGAGCCCCCCAGTCAAATGGCAAGCTTACCCCTGCTTCCGGAGTCGCAGGCAGTCAGCGGGCGAAATTCGTGTCTTCCGACGATCAGCTGGCAGCAGGGAGCTCGTCGGGGCGGTGGTTAGTAAAACGGAGCCTCTGATGCAGAGGAACGGCCCCTGGTAGGAGATTTATCTTGCTTCTGGGAATCCAATTTTTGAGCTTGATTCTGAAGGTGAAAAGCTCTCAAAGGGAGAAAGGGAAAAGGGAAAGTTTTTCCCCCAAGGGGAAGGTTTGTCAGCCTGTCAGCCTGCTAGGCTACAGGTTGGGATGGATGATCACTGGAAAAAAATTAATCTTGTCAAATCTATTAATACAAATGGTTAGCACTAAGCTAAAAGGAATAAAATAGGAATACACAGTCTTCTGCTCCAGGAGCGAAGAAAAAACGCATCTTAGAGCAAAGAGACTAAGTCTAAAACTGGGGTGCAATTGGCACAGAGGGGGCGTTACTAAATTTCAGACTTAGTCTAATTGGAGCAGATAGATTAAGGCAACCCATCCGTGGATTCTCCATCCAATCATGCTGGAGAATGACAAATTCATCCTCCTTTTGTTAACCTACATTTTGTGAAGTCTTTCCATAAAATAAGTTTTTCCAATGGAAGTGCTCAGCAGTGCATACTACTAAACAAGCCTGGATAATTTGTTGCTGGTGAAATTAAACTACCTTTTTATTTCCTTCATTTTGCTACATATTTATTCCAAATACAAAACCTAATAAAAGAGGACTTCATGGTTAGAGAGTCTACAAACACATTTTAAACTAAAAATGAAGATCTGTCTCTTAGGCAGAATATCCTTGAGTGATGTTAATCAAGAGATAAAACTTAAATATTGATACCTTTTCATGTAAAACAAGGATGCTGTTAATCTGTTACTCAATAAAGCATTTTACAATAAGTAGGATGAAGGAGTATATAATTCTCATATTACTTAATTTTTATTAGTTTTAAAAATTATAGCTAATACCCATTTTAAATTAAGCTATAAAAACAGTAGAATGGCAACAGTGAAATCTTGTGCACAAGAGAAATTCATTTATATTTTATTAAACCAAATTTAAAATTGTTGCATAGTTTCCTATAACAGAGCAGTATAGAGACCAGTATTCTAGATTTTTTTTTTGCAGACCAGTATTCTAGACTTTTTTAGCAGTTTATAAACAAGCTTTCAGTTGCTTTTTCTATGCCATGATAATAATTTCACGAAATGTGTTATTTGTGGTTCTCCATTTTTGGTTTCCTCACTGTTATTATTTTTCCTTTTTTTCTTTATATCTATAATTAAGTTAGTAACTTGGCATATTTTTCCCTTTTTATTTCTCTTTTTTATGATAAAACCTCATGGCAATGTTCTTGGAGAAAAATCTTTGCTTCAGAGAAGGTCAAGATGTTAATTCATTGACAGAATTTTATGCCATAGATTTAGTGGAATTGCTTCTCCTATCATCTTTATGCTCTCTTAAAAGCAGGTCCTTACATGACTACCAGAGATCAGAGATTTCTCACTTCAAGTTTAAGTAAAGCTTTGATACTAATTAGTTTCAAATTTGACTCAAATCCAAATGCTTGGTTGGCTCTCAGGAAGCACAATAAGTCCAGCGTGAGATGATGCCTGTCCTTACACCAAAATCTTTAGCCTGATTTCCAAATATAACTAGTTCCTATGTTGGAACTGAACAGCTTTACATATCATTGACTCCTGCTCTCTGCTCGCATCTACTGTAGAAAGTGAAGACAAAGTTGGCTGGAGATTGATAGGAGTGTAAATGTCATAAGAATGAATTCTCTATAGAATTCTCTGTTCTGGTAATAGGAAAGCTGACTGCAGCACATCTACTTTTTATATCTCATGCTAAGGAATTCTCTCTTCCAGAAGTCATGAATAGGTCATTGATTTTATAACAAATAAACGGGAAAGCAAAGTAACCTATTCTAGTACAGGTAATCCTTGACTTTCTAAATGATCTTTCATTTAGTTACTGTTCAAAGTTGCAATGGAACTGAAAAAAGTACCTTGCAACAATCAAGTAATCCTAGATAAGAAGTTTCCATGCGGAGACTGACCCATGGTAATTTGACCATGATAGAGTCAGCAAAGCTGGTTACTGAAGAGAGCGAAAACCCCAGAAATTAAGAGACAAAAGTACTTCCAGAAAACATTGACAGACTTAAAGTAGGAATGAGATCTAGCTCTTAAGTTGGGCTATTAATCTGGGTTGAAGTTTATGGTGGGGAGGTCTGTGGAAAGATTTAGATTTAGGTGGCAAGTATGTGTTCTGTTTCATCAGGATGATTCATTACTGGAAAATCAAAGTATTCTGTTATATAATCACCATACATTTAATTGCATTATTCAGGTTCTCCATGAAAAAACAGATTGTTCATCATGCAAAACTATTCCAGAAGATCTTTAGCTTCCGTCAGCCAGCTGATACTAAAGCATCTAATAGTCCAAAGGCCTACATGGTATTCCAGGTCCTCTTGGCTCATCAGAGTGATATAGATTGTGTAAGACTGGGGTGACAAACTGCTGGCCCATAGGCCAGATGCGTCACGCAGAAGCTGCACCCACCCCATTGCCGGCAACAGCAAAACACTCCTGATACATTACGCAACATCACATGACGTCACGATTTTGACATGTCTGGTGTAAAAGGAGAGCTGTGTTAATGTAGGATAGCCTTTTTTCTCGCTAACAAATATATTAAAAGGCATTAGCTTTAGTGAACTACATTTCACTTCATTAGATGCATGGAATAGCTAAAATGATGTACCAATAGGAGTTAAATTAGGATGACGTGTGTCATGGTTCCGACAAATGAAACTCTTTTCAATGCCTTTTCAAGGCATTGTTTACCTTAAAGAATCTTTATTCGAGTAGGATAGCTTCGGCACATACATGGTCGAAGCCGAAATCTGAATTCCCCTCCCCTAAACACATAGTATCAAAGCACAAAGGATGAGTGGTTTTCTTTGTTTTTTGTTTTCCTTTTAGAGAAAGATTGGGTATGTCTTCTTTTTACCTTTAAATAGCCTTGTTGTTCTCCTAAACAATATATAGGCAATTGGGGGCTACATCTTTCCTTTTTTTCTTGGTTAAAGAGTGTTCTAAAATGGGATGTAGGTTTGAATTGTGCAAAATTCAAAGTGCACTGAAAATGTCTCCTCAAATGGAGACAAAACATTTGCAGACAAATTGCCAAACTTGGAGATCAGACCTACAGCCCAACTACTAACCCAAGCTACTAATATTCAAACATATGTTCTAAAATGTTGGGCTACTGATAGGGTAGCCTGTCAGCATGATTCAGAAATAATCATGGAAATAATGACATACAAGAAACCCACTGTGATATAAATTGCGGATGAGTTAGTTGCTGGTATTAATGATAACTGTTTTCTAAGTCAAGTCATTCCCACAAAATGTATACTCTCCTTAACATTTCTGCATATTAGTCCGATTTTATCCACTGTTAGTTATTTTTTATTGATAGAGCATTAATCCACATTTTCTTTGTTACTTGGATTTCAAAGATGAAATTTTGTGTCTGTTTCTATTAAGGAAGCTATTGCTATATAGACCTGGTTTAGCATTTTTAGAAATTTATTCCATGGTAACTTTTACTGCTTCAGGTTTAACATGTGTATATTTAAATGAATTATGTATGTACTCTTGATGTTTATATTACAACTAGTGTATGAGAGAAACAATCCTGAGACACTTTTATCATATTTATTTATTTATTTATTTTTAAAATTTATATGCCGCCCAATCCCTAGGGACTCAGGGTGGTGTACAAAATTAAAACAATAAATATAACAATAAAACAGTAAAATAAGTGCATTCATACAGCATGTCCCAATCGTATCCCGGCCCCCCCGGGGACATCAACCCCAGGCCTGCTGGAACAGGAGAGTTTTAATGGCTTTCTTAAAGGCCGGCAAGGTGGGAGCAGTTCGAATCTCGGGGGGAAGTTGATTCCACCAGGTCAGAGCCACCACAGAAAAGGCCCTTCCCCAAGGGCCCGCCAGCCGACATTGTCTGGCTGACGGGACCTGAAGGAGGCCCAATCTGTGGGACCTCACCGGTCTCTGGGAACTATGCGGCAGTATGCGGTCCTGTAAGTAACCTGGTCCTAAGCCATGAAGGGCTTTAAAGATGATAACCAACACCTTGAATTGCGTCCGAAGACCCACAGGAAGCCAGTGCAGCTCACGGAGGATAGGTGACACGTGGGTATACCTTGGTGCACCCACAATCACTCTCGCGGCTGCATTCTGAACCAACTTCAGCCTCCGAACGCTCTTCAAGGGTAGCCCCATGTAGAGCGCATTACAGTAATCCAGTCTTGAGGTGACAAGGGCATGAGTGACCATGAGTAGAGCCTCCCGGTCCAAATAAGGCCGCAACTGGTGCACCAGGCGAACCTGGGCAAAGGTCCCCCTGGCCACAGCCGATAGATGTTGTTCCAAATTTAGCTGTGAGTTCAGGAGGACACCCAAGTTGCATGCCTGCACTGAGGGAGGTAAATTTACCCCCCCAGGACTAATGATGGACCATCAGGATGACCCTTGGGGGACAAGACCCAGAGCCACTCGGTCTTATCAGGGTTGAGTCTAAGCCTGTTCACCCCTATCCAGATCCTCACCTCTTCCAGGCACCGGCACATCACGTCGACGGCTTCACTGAAAGGACACGGGGTGGAGATATACAATTGGGTATCATCCGCATACTGATGATACCTCACCCCGTGTCACCGAATGATCTCACCCAGCAGTTTCATGTATATGTTAAAAAGGAGGGGGGAACAGGACTGAGCCCTGAGGCACCCCATAATCGAGGCGCCTAGGGGTCGATCTCTGTCCGCCCGCCAACACCGACTGCGACCTGTCAGAGAGGTAGGAGGAGAACCACCGCAATACGGTGCCGCCCATCCCCACCTCTCTGAGACGATGCAGAAGGATACCATGGTCGATGGTATCGAAAGCCGCTGAGAGGTCAAGAAGCACCAAGATAGAGGAATGACCCCTATCCCGGGCTCGCCAGAGGTCATCGGTCAGTGCGACCAAAGCAGTCTCAGTGCTGTAGCCAGGCCTGAAACCAGATTGAAAAGGGTCCAGATAATTTGTTTCATCCAAGGATCGCAAGAGTTGGGACGCCACCACCTTCTCTACAACCTTCCCCACAAAAGGGAGGTTGGAGACAGGACGAAAGTTCTTCAAAAGAGCTGGGTCCAGGGAAGGCTTCTTGAGGAAGGGCCTCACCACCGCTTCCTTCAAAGGTTGCAGGAAAGACCCCTCCATCAAGAAGGCGTTGATTATCGCCTGGAGCCAGCCTCATGTCACCTCCCTACTGGCAGAAACCAGCCAGGAGGGGCACTGATCCAATAAGCAGGTGGCGGCATTCATTGCCCTCACGGCCTTGTCCACTTCATCAGGGGTCACAGGCTCAAACTCGCTCCAGATAACATCACTAAGACCAGCCCCCGGCATCTCGGCTGGCACTGCCCAGTCGGAGTCCAGGTCTCTCTGAATCTGAGCGATTTTGTCCGAGAGAAACTGAAAAAACTCCTCAGCTCTCCCCTGCAAGGGTTCCTCCGCTTCCTCCACTTTAAAAAGGGAGCGGGTCACCCTAAACAAGGCGGCCGGGCGAGATTCTGCGGACGCAATAAGTGCGGAAAAGTGAACACGCTTTGCCGCCCTTATCACCACTAAATAAGTCCTAAGATAGGCACTTAATAGTGATCGGTCAGATTCAGAGTTACTGGCCCTCCAACGTCACTCTAGACGTCTCTTGTGGTGCTTCATCTCCCGGAGCTCCTCAGTATACCAAGGTGCCCTCCGGGGACCACTACCACAGAGAGTTCGCAAAGGCGCAATTCGATCCAGGGCCCCGGATGCCGCCTCATTCCAGGCCGCAAGCAGGGACCCGGATGAGTTGTGGACAAGGGAGTCAGGTATTTCCCCAAGCTCCTCCTGGAACCGATCTGGGTCCATTAGGCGCCTGGGGCGGAACCACCTAATCGGCTCCACCTCCCTGTGGTGGGGGAGTGATGCTCTGAAGTCCAGCCTCAATAGGAAATGATCTGTCCATGACAAGGGAGAGGTCTCTATTCCCCTTAATTCCAGATCATGTCTCCATTGCCCCGAGAGAAACACAAGGTCGAGCGTGTGACCACCCCTATGAGTCAGATCCTGGATTACCTGGGTCAGGTCCATGGTTGCCATGGAAGCCATGAACTCTTGCGCTGCCTCTGAGTGTTCATCGAGTGATGGCAGGTTAAAGTCCCCCAGTACTATAAGTCTGGGGAACTCCACCGCCAACCCGGCTACTGACTCCAGCAGTGCAGGCAGGGCTGTTGCAACGCAGCTGGGAGGTAGGTACGTCAGCAACAAACCCAACTGAACCTGTGAACCCAACTTCAATAGGAGGGACTCACACCCAACAATCTCCGGGGCAGGAATCCCACGAGGACTCAGGGACCTCTGAGTGATGACTGCCACTCCCCCACCCCTGCCCTGATGTCGAGGCTGATGAAGCACCACAAACCCATCCGGGCACATCTCCGAGAGGGAAACACCCCCCTCAGGGCCCAGCCAGGTTTCGGTTATACATGCCAGGTTCGCCCCCCTGTCCAATATTAGATCACGGACAAGGGGGGCTTTGTTGACAATGGACCTGGCATTAAGCAACAGCAGCCTACAACTAGGGCCCTGTACTCCCCTGTCACCAGTACTACAGGATGGGCCTTTTGAGGGGCCGGAACAAGGAATCGCTCTAATATAGCGAGTCCTCGTTCCCCGAAAATGGCCTGTCCCTCGGCTCCCGCCATATCTGCCCATCCCAGTCATAACCGGGATGCTCCGACCTTCTCCCATCCCCAGAGTACCCCCACCCTCACCAACCTTCTCCCTTCCCAACCGGACTAGCATTCCATGCACACCAAGCCCAAGGGTAAGTCCTGCCCCCCCCCCCCGCTTTTGCTATTGCACTCAGCAGAGGGGGCACCAGGCTCTGCCCTGACTCTACCATTCTCCTACCACAGACACTCAATACACATTCACACTCAATTAATGTACATAAAAGATAATTCACATTCATACGCCCTAAATACAATAATAAAATTTATACCTAACAGGTATAGTAATATCTTCAGGAAGCTAGGCATCTATTTTTATACTTAGGTTTGAGAATCTTTATGTTGGCTATTGTTAATGCTTAATCTTCAGTATCTTCAGTTTAATTTTTTAAGTGTTGCAATGCAGCAACAAGGTTTCAGTATACTGAGTTTTTATTCTTCTTTCATCCAATGTTAAATTATTTTGGGTAAGACAACTTTTAACAAGTTTGTGATAAATGATATTTAATTGAAATTAAGTTTTCTAAACCAAGAAATCTATTACTTTTCTGATTAAATAACCTTGCACTTATTTAGATAATTTATTTTTATACTTTTCTTGGACACTCAAAATAAACTCATTTTACTTTCCAGCTGGTTTGGGTTTTTTTTTTTTTTTTTGCACCATCCAGCTGTGCCTAATAACCTGGTTAAAAAAATCTAAAGTTAATTAATCTACTTCCCAAAGAACAAACTATTTAACAAACAACAAGCTAACAAGTAGGAAGACAGAACTGTCTTGTAGTGCTACCTATTTTGTTTGGCTCCCATTGATTTAAATAGGCAGTGCCCTACCTTACACTAGTGCAGGGGTAGGCAACCTTGTCTCTTTTATGACTCGAGGACTTCAACTCCCAGAATTCCTGAGCCAGCCATGCTGAGGGGAAAGGGAGAGGTTTCCAAGCTGAGCCATGCTGTTGACAATAAAATGAGCTGTGTGTATGGTGGACGGGATTAATAGTGAATTAAATATAACTAATTGATCTAGCATCTAGGCTGGATATTTAATTTACTTTATACAGAAATCAGTTATAAATAAATTTTAAAAGTTAACAATTTAATTTTAAAGGTTAACAAAAAGTTAAAAGTTATAAAAGTTATAAATTGGACATATATATATATATATGAGAAATGGTACAGGGTCTCCTGCTTGAGCCGGGTTGGATTAGAAGACCTCCACGCTCCCTTCAACTCAGTTATTCTGTTAAATAGAATTTAAAAAGGAAATGTGATACTCAAAGAAAACTAATATATTTCCTCATTGTCCTTGTTTAGGTCATGGAACCAAAGGTGTATTTGAGCTTCTGTCGGGATGGCGTCGAACCAGAGAAAATTTGCCATTTAAAGACAGGGTTGCAGATGCCTATTCAGATGTAATGGTTTCCTATACCATGACAAGCTCCTTGTACTTCATAGCCTTTGGCATGGGTGCCAGCCCTTTCACCAACATGGAGGCTGTGAAAGTCTTCTGCCAGAACATGTGCATCTCCATCCTGTTGAATTACTTCTATATCTTCTCTTTCTTTGGCTCCTGCCTGGTGTTTGCTGGGCAGCTGGAGCAGAATCGTTACCACAGTATCTTCTGTTGTAAAATCCCCTCTGCAGAGTATCTGGAAAGGAAACCCGTTTGGTTCCAAACCATGATGAGTGATGGGCACCAGCAGTCTTCTCATCATGAGACTGACCCATACCAGAACCACTTTATCCAGCATTTTGTAAGGGAGCATTACAATGAATGGATTACTAATATCTATGTTAAGCCATTTGTGGTGATACTGTATCTCATTTATGCTTCTTTCTCCTTTATGGGCTGTCTGCAAATCAGTGATGGTGTCAATATTATCAATTTGCTTTCTAGTGATTCTCCGAGTGTGTCCTATGCTGTTATTCAACAGAAGTACTTCAGCAATTATAGCCCAGTGATAGGATTTTATATCTATGAACCTCTTGAGTACTGGAATGGCACTGTCCAAGATGACCTAAAGAAACTGACTGAAGGCTTCAACACACTGTCCTGGCTTCAACAATATTACCAGTATCTGAGAGTTGGGAATATTAGTGCAACCAATAAAAGTGACTTCCTTAGCATCCTCCAAAACTCCTTTTTAAGAAAGTCTGAGTTTCAGCACTTTAAAAACGATATCATTTTCTCCAAGTCTGGGAATGGGAATAACATTATTGCTTCCCGCATGTATCTTGTAGCTAGGACTAGTGAAAAAACACAAAGCGAAGTTATAGAATTATTGGACAAACTCAGACCATTGTCCCTGAAACAGAGCATCAAGTTCATTGTCTTTAATCCTACTTTTGTCTTTATGGACCAGTATAGCCTGTCAATAATTATGCCTGTCTTGATCTCAAGTTTTGGCATCTTGCTGGTCCTGTTACTTACATTCTTCCTTGTTATTCACCCTCTGGGGAACTTCTGGTTAATTCTCACTGTCACCTCAATAGAGTTAGGTGTCCTGGGCTTGATGACTTTATGGAATGTAGACATGGATTGCATTTCTATATTGTGCCTTATTTACACTTTGAATTTTTCCATAGATCACTGTGCACCCTTGCTTTACACATTTGTACTAGCAACTGAGCATACCAGAACTCAGTGTATAAAAAATTCACTCCAAGAACACGGGACAGCAATTTTGCAAAATGTTACATCTTTTCTTATTGGGTTGGTTCCCCTCCTTTTTGTGCCTTCAAACTTGACCTTCACACTGTTTAAATGCTTGCTGCTCACTGGCAGTTGCACACTTCTGCACTGTTTTGTTATTTTACCTGTCTTCCTAACATTCTTTCCACCATCCAAAAAACACCACAAGAAAAAGAAACGAGCCAAACGGAAGGAGCGAGAAGAAATTGAATGTATAGAAATTCAAGAAAATCCTGACCATGTGACAGCAGTTTGAAAGTCAAATAAAAATATGTGGGTTTTTTAGTACTGAAAATAATGTTACACGGAGCTGCAAGGAAAGTAAAGATCTCCACTGCTTGTGCTGGCCCCTGTGAAGCAAGACAAAGGAAGCCCAAGGAAGGAGCATATATGATCCATGGAGGTGGACATGTTGTTAAAGTAATAACCATTTTTTAAAAAAGAAAAGAAATAAGAGAGGGGGTAAAAATTCCTCCAAAAAGTTTCTCCTTTTAATCCTATGACTTCACCGAGGGGGATGCTTATTAGCAGTTTTAGCAAAAAAAGATGGCCTTTTACAAATGAAAGTATTAAGATTGTCCTAAGTTACTGATTTTAATAGGCCACATAGTTTTGAAACAGGAAGAAAAGAAAAAGTTTTAGGAAAACATAGGTATGGCCATGATAGTGATCATATATTTTAAAAATTGGCCCAAATGAAACCTATGCAATTGGGAAGTAGATATTCGTTCCATCTGAAGCCAAAGTACTTCCTTATTTTCATATATCTTTATCTGTCTGCAAGTCACAGATGAAAATTATTTTACTACTTCTGAGAGTCAATATATCCTCTCCTAAAATATAAGTTCTTTATGAACAATATGGGAAAGAAATTATTTAAAGAAAGTTAGCTTCTACAGAGGTGGCATTTGACTATGCTCCCTTTTATGAATAGAAGGTCCCTCAGAACTACAGTAAGTAAAGTCACAGCAGACTCTCCTTGAATTCTGTCAAGCATCCCAGGGCTGAAATACTGCAGTGCTACCTATAATTACTGCAGTGCTGTCCTTTTGCTTTCTACACATACTCTGTACCAACATTAGGCACAGCATACTAATCAGACCAATGTGTCAGCTATAATGATAGATCACATCCATTGTGCCTGGATCACTCTGGATACATAGCAATGTAAGCATCACTGAGGAGGCTCAGTGTGATGTGATGCAAGATTTTCCTTTGAAATATTTTCCATATGATAAGTATTTCAAATCTCCTTTGGCAAGCCAATAAGTTGACTATGTCTTTTGCCACAAGAAATTGAGAAAACATACATGTTGTAGTGAGAGATAACAAACACAAGAGATGAGGCTACTTGGGAAATGGTTCTTTATAAAACATTACTATTAAATATCCGATAGAATAGCTATGATAAAATAAAGCTTTGTGGCTGTTGAGAATTATAGATGAAAGCAGTAAATGTGTCTCTTACTGCATGACTTTAGAATTAAACTATAACAAAATGATACTACCTGTTCTACGAGTAATGTCTCTGCTTAGAACTACAAGTGCAAGAGAAGGAATGGAAAAAGAATGAACCAAAAAAATATAGATTGGATGAAATTTTACTCTGAATTAAGCCACGTATTTCTCTCCCAAATGCATTTTGGAAAGGGCTTGCTTCATGCATTGTTGCCTTGCATAAATGAGCAATGTCTTCCTGAAGAAAAAATATATTTTGTATATTATTACCACTGTTGACAACCAATGTCAAGGGGAGGGATGGAAATTGCTAATTCTTTTCAAAAGAAGCCGATTCATTTAACAGACTCTAATCTTCTATACTGTACCAGTTGGCTGTGCATTGAAGATTTATGGATTTATACAGAGCTACAGCTACTATATCTGGGCTGCAAATATCTGGACAATCATTAGATGGAAACAGAGAAAACTCTTTTTGCCGCCTCACCTTCCTCCTCACCTTAGTTCCCCTCACCTTCCCCAATTGGCATGTAAATGACTAGCAATGAGTAAACTGTAAGCAATACCACGGAAAGGAAAGAATGGATAAATGTGAGGGGTGCTCATAATCCTCCCGCTGAAAATGTAATGTCCATTTGCCCATTCCTAAGTCAGGGAGGGAAGAGGCTTTCACAGAACTCAGTGCTGGCCCTTCTTCCACACTCTATGTTCTTTCTTGTACTTGGTGAACTGTTTCGAGGTATTAATGCTGTAAAGAAATTCTGATTTGCTAATTATTTGACCTAAAGCCATATTCTCCAGTAATATGTAATGCCATAGTGAATCAAAGCCAAACCATTTGAATTATTTCTGTAGTTGTGCCATCGTTAAGATAAACCTAGAAATATTGAAGATTTTAATCTGGGATATTCTATATAGAAAGTATATGCTATGTTACAAAGTAATTGTTCTTCTCTCTAATGTGTTTTGGGGAACTAAACATGTAACTGGATTTAAATCCCCATGAATCCATTACCTGCCATAAGAATTTTGTCCTTACAATATTCCATTGTAAGACAATCATTATTGATGACAATTTCTATTTGGTCACATAGAAGATACAATTGGAATGTAAAAAATATAGTATGAGCACATTGGCATACTTCTAGAAGACATTTTCCAAAATGGCTGCCAGACAGCCTTTTATAACATCACCCTCATGAACATATGTCACATTCATAAAATACGGGTCATGCTACAATATAGGTTTTTGTATATAATGAAACAAATGATAACATTCCCAAAGTTTTATCTGTTTGCATCCTGAAATTAAACAATACTTAGAAAATAAATACAAAATAAAAAAATACTAATATTTTTCCCAGCAAATTCACAAATGAGTTTATGATGCACTCTATAGGATTACAAATATGTATAACTCATATACAATTACATTATTAAGCCTTTGGCTTTCCAAGATGGAATTCTTGTAAGGTACACTATTCCTCAAATCAGGCACTTAGTTGAGTATAAGAAGCAACATGACGATATTTTGTCAGCCTAAAACCTATTCTGATTGATCAGCATACATTAAACAGAGGACGATTTGCTTTGCCTAAAAGTTAACAGGTACCAAACCTGTGTTGCATCAAAGGACAACGGGTTGAAATGATGACTGTATCATCATGAATTAGATTTTGGACAGTCAATCTACATACCAGTGTTCCAACAATATATGTTGTACTGTATCTTATGTTCCTTATCTAATTTTATGCCTAACCTCTTTTGTCATATCCTAGTCTGTATTTTCTTTCTGCTGTGATTTTTTTGCCTTTTAAAAATGTTATTTTAAGTCATCTAGAAAAAAATGAGATGGCTTAACTCTTGTGACAGATAACTTTTAAAGCAATCAAGATTCTGCAGCACTGTATAAAAAGATATTCCTGTGTGGGGGGGGGGGAAATTAAGAAGCTTTTGTCATATTTAACAGTAGATCTATAGATTACAGAATGCTAATCCTAGCTGGAGAAACCCAAGAAATGGCTACATTTTGATCAGGGACAAACATGTTCTCCATACAATTAGGTATTCAATGAAGGAAAGCAGTTCTACATAGTATTAGCCACAGTATGATGTAATCTTGTTATAGTTTGTGAACTAAATCATAACTTCCAAGAATGCTTGAATAACTGTGAAAAGAAATAAAAAAGACATGCTCATTAAAATACATTTCCTGATCTTCAACTGATACGGAATTCCTTGCTGCTAGAAAACAGTTGGAATAGTTCCTTCTAACAATGCAGATGTTATTACAGTATATAGTAAAACCAAGAACTTTTCAATGCAATTCCTCCTGACATGAAAATGAATTAAAGGGAGTGCAGCTGCCTATAAAATGTTTTGACAAGTCATAGTTGCTGAAGAAATATGAGAAAAGAAAGGAGATCCAGCAGCATTAAAGTGCTTAGATTTTATGAAAAGTGGCACAGCAGATTATATTAAATTCTAAAATGGCAGGCTCATCAACAAAACGAAGCATGAAGCTCTCACCCATTCAAGAAATTGAAATTGCCTCTTTCAGGTCATATATTTCTTCCATCACACAATGAGCTTGATTAGAAGATTTCAAACAAGAATAATTGACATTGCAATAAGAGGGGATTCTGTTGCAGACATTCTTAATATGATATATTGCCATTCAACTAGCAATTGATTGCTGATTTATTTGTAATGACTTAAAATCCTTTCTGTGAGAACTATTTCCTTGCACGTATGCCTCTACTTCCAATATACATTGTTGATTGCCCAAACTAGGAGACTAAAGGGCAGATATGCCTTCCACATTTAAAACTTTCGAAGTGTATGGCAGAATTATACTCAGATTTGAGCAGACTTCATTTTTAGAGATACACTAAAAAATTCATCAAGAACATGAAAGACGAAGACTTTATCTAATTCCTTACATTTAATGACCTTTGAATGTGATACCACCATTCCTGTGTAGTTTCAGATATTTTGAAGATAAATGTGGTTTGGAGACTAATACTAATTTTGACAAGATGAAAAAATAATAATATTCTACCCCTAAATGGGAAGGATGTCAGCTGAAATGAATAACAATAAAAACTAAACTACAAATGTTTATTTAGCATTGGGGGAAGAGTAGGTGGATGCAGCTGAAGTGTGAAAGAATACAAAGGGAAGTGTTGTAGAAGCTAACATGAGGAATTAAAGCAAAGGTTTGCCGTGTGTGTCTAGGACTCCATCTGCCAGGAATGTGGTTCAGGGATATGATAGAACAATTCCCAATATGCATCAAGTCAATTGGAAATTATCCCACAAGTGAAAGCAAAAGATACATAGAGGTTGTCTAAAATACATCACTGTAGAATTAGGAAAGTAGCTTCGGAAACTGGAAACTCATGTGGTCTCATTGATCTTTCACTCAGAATAGGGCCAAAAAGAGGACGAACATTATGAATGAATGACTGGCCACATAAATGCTGTAGACAGGAGAGATAAAAAAGACTTTTGAATGAGGGGTTGTTGTTTTTTTGTAAACAAAGCAACATACTTCAAAAGCTTCAATTTCCAACAATATAGGCCCCACAATAAATTCTCTTATATATTGCTTACTTGTGTTATGATACTATACAACCCTGCTGGATGGAATTTTTCAGTTGGCTCAGTCATGCATTCCTAAATATGAATCCATGCACCCACAAAAATCCTATTGTGTTTTTCCCATTCAATTGCTTAAAATTTGTGACTAGATAGATGTACGTGTGGTAGAATAGATGTCAGTTGTTCAATGTTGCATGTGCATAGATTGCAGATGACTGTAAGTTACATGTTTTGAATGATTTGCAGTTACATAATAACTTTAACAATGATTTTTGCATGCTTTGTGTGTTTTGTTTTTGCATTTCCTAATAAACAAATATTGTAGTATTTTTAAAAATGATGCCTTGTTTTATATTACCAAAAAGCCAACAGACTTTTTAAAAATATTATCAGTGGTTTTGTTTTACCTCTAAACTGTAGTTTAATATATGCTGTAAGGGTACAAATGTCTTGGTTTATGAGATACATACTATAAGAGAATGGTCAGCTACGATTTCCAAAAATGATGTTCATAGACTTATGTCAAACTGCTCATGTCTATTCATTTTTTTCCATTCCGTAATGTGTCCTTTAAGACCAAGTATAACCACTGTGTGTCATAAGCTTCTTATAAAACTGTATTACAGGGGCAGAACTAGGTTAACACTCATCTGCAATGATATTCATATTCAAATAAAAAATTTAATTTAGAGGAGGGTTTGGTTGATTTGTATCTGAAATTTTTTTGTAGTATTTTAAGTCTTACAAATCGCTATATCTTGCAGATCAGTCTTCCGTTTGACCTTATGGTCATGTTAAGAGAAACATTAAATCTTCAAATCTTAAGTAGAACTATTGTTGTTAATGTTTTGCATGCTAAAGTTAGGGTTTAAAAAAAAGGTTTTTGTGATGCACCCAAACTTAAAATATCATATATTCATTAAAGAACTCTCTGGTTTTGCTTTCTCAATAAAATTAGCATCTTGGGACTTGAAGAAAATTTTTATTGAACCAGTAACAGGGAAGAAAAGAGTTCATTTCCTTTCTTTATATCTTACTGTCCTGATTTTGGCTTTTTTTAAAAAAGTTTTTTATTTATAATACAGTTAAAACAAAAATGGACATAACGTAACATTCCAGTATACGTATTTCTAACAATTTCTTCATACATATATATACATACATATAGTTCTTAATCTCTATATATACATACATATTTTTCTATACAATACAATATCTAATTAATTTTTCTATATACTAACATACAATTTTTGTTTTCTGAGGTTTTCGCGGGTGTTTGTATGTAGGTCTTTGATTATTCGGGTTTTCTCCCGCGTAACATTTTACGCGGGAGAAAACCCGAATAACCAAAGACCTACATAACATACAATTATATATATTCCTATCTTAACACTAGCTTATAACCTGAACAGTCCCCCTTGATTCACACCAATAATAAAATTTGTCCCAGATTTCAAAATAATCTGACTCTGTCTTATCCTTCATTGCCATTGTGAGCCTGTCTATATCAGCACACGATAAAATTTTGTATAAGATCTCTTCTTCTGTTGGAGTTTCTTTATTCCTCCAGTTTTGTGCATACGCCAATCTAGCAGCTGTGAAAATGTATAACATCAGATAAAATATCCCTTTATCGTATTTCTGTGTAGTTATGCCTAATAGGAAGAGTTCTGGTTTTAGTTCTATCTCTATCATTAATATTTCTTCCAGCCATTTTTTTATCTTTTTCCAAAAATCACAAGCTTTTGAGCACTCCCACCACATGTGATAATAGGTCCCTATTGATTTTGGCTTTTTTCTTAATTTGTCAATGTCTGTGCAATTTAAAATGATGTGTTTGCTGCTACACCTAGTCTGGCCTTGAGTTCAGAGATATTTGGAATGAACCACAGTTATTGATTGGTCCATCAAAGATGTCTGAGCAAATGAAATAGACCTCCAGTTACTTGAGTGCATGCAATAATAGGTGTTTCTCAGTATATTCATGTTCAGCTAAGATATGTATATGCATGCTATTAACAAATATACATCAGGCAACTAGAAATTTAAGAAACTTAAGGAGGACAGAGTCTCAACAATGGGCTAGTGTTTCCAAACAAATTAAGTCTTTCCTGTAGGGGGGACATGGAAAAGAGAGAGAAGAAATGTTCCATCTTTGTATGAACCCCAAGAACTCAAACTAGGCACTTCCTAAAGATATAAAGGTAGTTTCTCATTTCTCAATCTTATCATTCAATCTATTTAAACTTAACTCTGTTGTAAAACCAGTTACAATGGTAAATTAAGCCAGTTTTAACTAAAAATAATTATTTAAAAATAATGACTAAATATATCAAAAACCAGGACATGTATTTTTGAGGTGAAAATACAATATGAAAGTTCTACTGAAATGTGATTCAATATTCTACTTTGGCAAATACATAAAAACAACAAGTGTTAATACAACAAGTGTATTAACAAAACATGTATTTTTTTTCACCTTCTGTGTAACAAAGAATCTAAAAGATAGTTGATAAATTCTACACTTATATGGACTCTAAGAAATTTACAGAATCTGACTGATGGTCTACCTATCCTCAGTTTTGTATACACTCATTGGCTGGCAGTCTTCAGTAACCCTAGTTGTAGTTGTCTAAGAAACTTTTTGTGCAAAGCAAATATACACTGTTGCCACAGAACATGCAATAATTCACATGTTTGGAAAATCATAGGTATTAATAGCTTCTTACCATAAATCTGGCATGCACATGAAAATAGCACTGTTATTGAATGTCAATAAATTAAGAAGTAACAGGCTTCTTCTACACTACACTATTTTCTACCAAGTGATTGCATTCCGCTTATGAGACAGGGATTGGGCATCATAATGTTCATTTCCTTCGGAATAGGTGTTTGTAGTAGACATCTTAGAAAAAAAAAACAGTTAAATAGAGCGAATTTCATCTTTTTTTTTATTACTGCATCATGTGATGGGATGATCAAATCATTGGAAATGACCTGCTAGAAGAGCTCTTACTATCAATATTGCCAATATGAATGCTTAAGGATATTATGTATGAGAGCTCAATTCAGTTTTATTGAAAGAAACTAAATATTGCAACAGAATCTCAAAATTAACATATCATTAAAATTATCATCAAATCTATAATAGAACTCAATTGTATTTTAAAAATGCCATCAATTACTTCTTAATAAGTATTGCAGTATTTGGGGCAATTGTAGAAGCAGAAATATTTTATATGATGATGGTTACAATACAGACAATTCTCGACTTACATCCATTTGTTTAGCAATAGTTCGAAGTTCTGACAGTGCTAAAAAACTGACTTACAACCAGCCCTCACATCCTCACAACTGTTGCAGCATCCCCATAGTTACATGAATGCAATCCATGCACATGGCAATCAGCTTGCATTTAAAACAAATGCAGCATCCTGGGTTCACTTCATTGTGATTTGCGATTTTCTTAGCTGGCTTCTGACAAGCAAAGTCAATGGGGAAGCCAAATCGTGATCATGTGTTGTCTTGCTTAATGATCACAGCAAAAAAAGATTGTAAGATTAGGTGCCGTCACATGTTGCGTCGTTTAACAACCGTATCACTTAACAACAAATTTTCCAGTCCCAAGAGTGATTGTAATTCTAGGACTTCTTGTATTAATTCCAGATATGAACTGCATAATAAAGATATCTGGCACAGAGGCACTATCCACAATTGCTGCTTTCATAACCTGGTGGTCTCTAAATATTTCTAAATATTGAGTGGTCTCCCAGCATTCTCAGCCTGCAGATAACAGACTGCAATAAAGAATTAATACCACAAAGAAATGATGACTACCGTATACAGATACATACTCAAGAATTGGAGTCTTTACTTCAAATCCATACAAGATATATTGCCATATTTTATGGCAGCTATCCTCAACCTAAATTCAAGCCAAAATATTTCTAATTTTAATAATTCTTTATCCTGGAAAAAATAAACCCTCAAGGATTATGAAATTGTACATAAAGAGATAGTGTTACTTGCAGGATAGTTTGGGACTGGATAAGGCTTTCTGGATATTAAAGACCTTACATATATCTGAGACATGAGACACCGGAAAACGGCTCTGTCCATGCTGGACTATGCAAAGCACAGGATTGTATTTGATAATACTTTTTATTATGGTCATAAAGTAAAAAAAAAAACAAAACAAAAAGCAAAGTGAAAATAACATTTTGCTCATGGCAGGGCAGACTTTACCTTCTTAACAAGTTTAGAAACACCTAAGTTCTCAAAATTGTCCTTTTGTTGAATAAGTAATTTAAAATAAAATATAAAAAATAAGAAAAAAGAGTCAGTGTGGTCCAGTAGTTAAGGCACCAGGTTAGAAGCAGGAGATTGTGAGTTCTAGTCCCATCTTAGCCATGAAAGCCAACTGGGTGATTTTGGGTCAGTCACATTCTCTCTCAGCCCAACCCACCTCACAGGGTTTTTGTTGTTGTGGGGAAAACAGGAGGAAGGAGATGCATTGGATATGTTCACTGCCTTGGGTTGTTTGTGAAAATAATAAAAGTAGGATCCAAATAAATAAAAATTAAATAAATAAATACAAATAAAGCAAAGCAGACTGCCCTCAGAATTTAGAAAGAAGAGTCGCTTTAGAACTGAGCTGTACTGCAGTTACTACCACTGCACCATAGAAACAATGTCATTTAGCATGGGAGATTTGTCCTACACTTCTCTTCCAATTGTGGGAAAGCACCAAAATGGTCCAAGAATAAGGGTCCTCTAACTTTTAGAACAGTAATCCTGTTTGGAAAATGGTTGATTTCAAATTTGGGAACTCATTAATAAATAAATACATCTCATAATCCAACTGGTGTTCTACATCTAGAATGCTTTGTTTCAAATTTACGCTGGCCTGTTCTAACTTCAATGGCAGAAGAATATCCCAGAAAAAGCCATAAAAGTGTAATTTCCTAAAAATGATTCCAAGAGGAATCAAAATTGTCTTCTATGGGCCCAGTCTACCTCAGTTATGTAATAATGTCAACCAGAAATAATCCAGAAGCTTTATTTGACCTTAATGGTCCCTGCTTGTCACTGAAGCATCATAGCCAGGACCCAATGAGGGAGCAGGAAAATATTTGTCAGGACTTTAGATTGGATTTTTTCTAAGATTGCCATCTCAGGATATGAATATCCTAATTCCACCCTATATAATAACTGGGCATGAGTCTTAGCTGCAAATAATATAATTCCACAGCAGACAGAATTAATTTTATATAGTTTAGGATGATCTCTGTGCCCTTTGGCACACATATTAGCAATAGGCATTTGGAATTCCAGAACCATTCCTAAATATTTGCCAGTTCTGTAGATTGGGAAGTTTGGAAAATATGAGAATCTTAGAGTATCTATGATTATGTCCTTGTTACTGCAGAGAAATAAAACAGCATGCAAAGCCTTTTTAAAGCCAATAGGAGTCAAGAACAAAGGAACTATATTGTCAGCTATAAGAATGAACTGATATGCTGATGGATTAGTTTAGGGGTGGTATTTCTTTGGTTAGATGTCCTTGAGCATTACACCTACTGTTATTCATATTTTCATGTACTTAAATATTGGTAGAAGCAGAAGCTTATCAATTGTGCAATCATTAGATCACACCCTAGAAATTTATCCTAGAAATTTAATTGAATGCAAATTTAAAGTTAGTGAAAACTGCAAATAGGAATAAACATGCCTAAAGGAATATTTTTTAAACAGATGTTGCAGCACTATATAACAATGTAATGTAATTGGGCATGCTTCAGCTTCCTCCTGGAAGGCAATCTAGCAATTTAACCTCCAGATTTTTAATATACATTTCATTGACTTGGCTCAATGGACCGATAGGCCAGAAATTGGCAGCATCATCCCTTTTGCTTCTCTTATAGATTGGAGTTATTAGAGCCAAGTCCCAATCCTTTGATGGAATTATCGATGGCCATAAATGAGGATGCTAGCACAAGTGCCCACCCGTTCAATTTACTGTTACAGTTTCATAAATCATATAGTTTGGATCAGGAGTCTTCCTTAGTCTGGACTGTTTAGCTATGTCTTTGATTTCAGAACAGAAAAATGAGGGCCATGTGATTGAAGAGGTCATGCCAAACTCCAGAGCTAGAAAGAGCTTCCCAGTCTGGCATATAGGGCAGCAAAATGTTCTTCTGAATGTCAGCTGATACAGAAGTGGAGGAATATGAAACATTATTCAAAAGAAGCAAAGCTAGCAGTCTCCAGAAGGGTTCTTTAAATAAGCAACACTCTCTCTCTCTCTCTCTCCCTCCCTCCCTCTCATCACAACCTGGAATACTATTGTTTTTAAACTATTTTAGCCAACACATTTTAAAACACTGGTTACTTTCTTGGTGCCAGATTTTAGTTGCAAAGACCATAACTCAAAACAATGCAATCCACCATAGTTTTTGACAGTCTCGATTCCTGAAAAGCAACAAGCTCAGATCTATTGAACCTTTGTGGGTCATTCTGTCATCATCAGCCTAGTGTTGCCACTAAAATTGCCACTGGAAGGACATTCCTTGTAAGGTCCTACTGTGCCTCCAACTATAGTAGTTGCCAAATACCCACCATGTGCATGATCACACAGAGTGCTGGATAGGGCAACAATACTGAAGATTTTCAATAATGGATTTCAGCACTAGAGACCATGTCCTGTAATAGCAGACATAGTGTCAACCTTAGAATTCAAATATTGAGAGAAAAAAATGCAGTAAAAGAAAAACCTGGAGAACAATGTAAAGTATAAAATTAAATACTGCCATTAGTCTGAGCTTTGCCAACAAGCTATCCAATTCTACCAAAGCATCAGCCTCACTGATTAGATGCAATACAAATTAAGTATCTTTGTGTTATGTCCCAAGCCTTGCAAACGGGCTCGGGGCGTTTGCAGGCAGTCCCGGGCAGGTGCAAGCTGCCCGGGACCAGACAGGCTGTCGCCAGCGCCTGTGCGCATGCGCGGGTGCTGGCGCGGGAAAAGTAACACATTGACCCGGGAATTGCCTATATAAGAGGCTGGGAGCTTTTGGGCGTTGCTGAAGCCTTCACCTGTAAGTTGAACACAGAATAAAAGGAAACCTGAGAACTACAACTGCTTCTCGTGTCTGCTTTTCGCCAAGGACTCAATACTGGCGACGAAGGTGGGATGCCTTACATCGCCTGGAAAGGAAGAGGTGTAAGCTTACCCAAGTGAGTCCTGAGCGGCGGAACGGTGTTGACTCGGCAGCTACCCGCCAATCCAGTGCGCATTCGGGGGTAGGCTGGCTGATAGACCCATCTCCTGAAAATGGCAAAAGTTGGAAGGCTTTCGGAATTCGACGTCTCACATCCAGAGCGGTGGGAGTCCTACGTAGCCAGGGTGGAAAATTACCTCAAGGTAAACCAAGTGAGGGAAGATAGCTTGAAGGCTGCCACCCTGCTTTGTGTCTGCGGTGAAGACGCCTTCGAAATCGCAGAGAACCTTGCAGCACCTGTCCCATTAGAGTCTGTCAGCTATGCAGATCTAAAGAAGCTATTGAAGGAGCACTTCCAGCCCAAGATGTCCGTCATCGCATGGCACCACACCTTCGAGCAGAGGGATCAACGATCCGGAGAGTCGGCCAAAGAATACATCACTGCATTGAGGAAGGCCGCCAAGCACTGCGAGTTCAAGGACCTCGAAGAACGACTGAGGGACCGATTCGTGTGCGGCTTAAGGCATCGAGATCTACAACAGAGGCTTTTCGCCAAAGAAGACTTGTCCTTCCAAGATGCCTTAAGAGAGGTCACCGCAGAAGAAGCAGCAGGCGGCGCCATCAAAAACATGCGGCCGATCAGGAACAGTCCAGATGTTGCATCCGTGCACCAAGAGGACGTCCAAGGGAACTCCGAGGAGGATCCGGACGAGGAAGCCGACTGTCTCCACCCCACGAAGGAAGGGAATCAGAAAGGAAGCTCTGCAGCTCCCCTCAAGTGCATCGGCTGTGGAGGTCGCCACAGGAGAACCGACTGCAAGTTCCGCTCCGCTATCTGCCGGGCGTGTGGGAAACAAGGACATATTGCAGCTGTGTGTCTGGGCCGACGAAAGGTACAACCTCAGGAAGAACTGCGCCTGAAAGGTACCAGGGTCCCCAGCCAGAATAGGGTAGGTTTTTGCGCTTCGCGAAGAAGCATCTTCAGGACAGGCACACACAAGCCCATCAAGAAAAAGCTGTCACTCAAGGTGAAGCTACAAGGGGTTCCATTAACTATGGAACTAGACACGGGGTCTGCCCTTTCAATCATATCCTTACATACATTTAGGAAGATTTGTTCCGGCAGTGGAACTCAGGCTAAATTAAGGCCTTCTGACATTGTGTTAACAGACTTTCAAAATTCGAGAGTGTGTGTTAAGGGGGAGGCCACCCTTAACGTACAGTATAAGAATTTTGAAGGTCCACTAGACCTATTAGTAGTAGGGGGTGAACGAACGAGTCTCATAGGACTCGATTGGTTTGAAGCCTTGGGGATACACGTCACGGGGCTCAACAGCTTACAAACACTCGACCTACAGGAAGTCTGCAAAGAATTTGCAGATGTCTTCAGCCCCCAGCTGGGCACATTCAAGGGACCCCCTGTGTCCTTAAAACTAGACCCCACTGTCACTCCCATTAGAATTAAAGCAAGAAGGGTCCCTTTTGCTTTAAAGAGTAAAATTGACACTGAGTTAGACAAACTGATCCAACAGGGAATTCTAGAACCTGTTGATTCCAGCCCTTGGGAGACCCCCATTGTCACGCCTCTAAAGGCAAATGGGGACATTCGCATTTGTGCTGACTACAAATGCACTCTTAATAAGGCATTGCAGCAACATTCCTATCCTGTTCCTGTGGTCAGTCATATTCTGGCCTCCCTCAAGGGGAGGCGCGTTTTTGCAAAGCTTGACCTAGCTCAAGCGTATCAACAGCTGCCTGTTGATGATGATGTTGCTATAGCTCAGACTATTGTGACCCACAGGGGAGACTTTAAGGTAAAAAGGCTACAGTTTGGAGTGAATGTCGCTCCTGGGATTTTCCAAAGCGTAATGGAAAACACACTACGGGGCATACCGGGGGTTTGCCCCTACTTTGATGATGTCTTAATTGCAGGAGACTCCACACACATTCTAGCTGAAAGGCTAAGGGCTGTTCTGTTAAGGTTCAGGAAAACAGGCCTCAAGCTCAAAAAAGACAAATGCAAAATTGGGGTGCCTTCTACTGAATGTCTGGGATTCAAAATTGATGCTGCTGGGATTCACCCTGCTGAATCCAAACTAACTACCATTTTAGAAGCACCTAGGCCAAAGTCTAAGGCCGAACTTCAGGCCTTTCTGGGCCTCCTGAATTTCTACAATTCCTTTCTTCCACATAAAGCTAGTGTAGCTGAGCCTCTTCACAGGCTATTAGACAAACAAGCAGTGTGGCAATGGTCACAAACACATGAGGCTAGTTTCAATGAGGTCAAGGCCTTACTCACTTCTAACAGTGTACTTGCACACTTCAATGAGTCCCTTCCTGTGTGCATCGCTTGTGATGCTTCCCCTTACGGGGTAGGAGCCGTCCTGAGCCACCTCAGGTCTGATGGAACTCAGGTTCCTGTTGCATATTACTCCAGAACACTGTCTTCTGCTGAGCGCAACTACGCTCAGATAGACAGGGAGGCTCTGGCTGTTGTTGCTGGAATTAAAAAATTCCATGATTTCTTGTATGGCAGGCATTTCACGGTCTTCACTGACCATAAGCCTCTGCTGGGACTGTTTACCACACGTAAACAAACTCCCCAAATCATTTCCCCTAGAATGCTTAGGTGGTCTATTTTTCTGTCTGCATATGATTTTTCCTTACTCCACAAGCCTGGGAAAGAAATGGGCCATGCTGATGGCCTCAGTAGATTGCCCCTGCCAGTAGTAGAAGCTGACCCTGCGCCAGCTGTCAACATTCTATCCATCCAAGCCTTGCCTGAGTCCCCTCTGAATGCCAGGGATGTCGCCGCTGAAACAGGCACAGATCACACACTTTCACGTGTCCTTTCTTGGGTTTTGTCTGGATGGCCTGAGCACTGCCCTAGTCCTGAGTTTCAGAGTTTCTGGTCCAAAAGGAACGAGTTGTCCACTTCTCAGGGTTGTCTGCTTTGGGGAAACAGAGTTGTCATTCCCACCTCAATGAGGACTAGGATCTTAGAGTCCCTCCACGAGGGTCATCCTGGCATTGTTCGCATGAAGGCCCTTGCGCGCAGCCACTTGTGGTGGCCTGGTTTAGATAAGGACATTGAGGCTAAGGTGCATGCATGCCACCTGTGCCAGCGCTCTCGCCCAGAGATGCCCCAAGCTCCTGTGCATAGATGGGAGAATACACAGTCCCCATGGTCTAGGGTGCACATTGACTACGCTGGGCCCTTTCAGGGCCAGTTCTTCTTGGTCCTCGTTGACAGTCATTCAAAATGGCTTGAGGTTGTACCTGTCTCATCCACCACCACTGCAAAGACTATTCAGGTACTGAGGGGGATTTTTGCTGCACACGGGCTCCCAGATGTCATCGTGTCTGACAACGGCCCTCAATTTACTTCCTCCGAATTCCAAGCTTTCTTACAGGCTAACATGATTCGTCATGCCACGTCTGCACCCTTCCACCCATCCACCAACGGTATGGCTGAACGCATGGTCCGCATCACAAAGGACGCCTTGAAAAGACTCACCTATGGGGACTGGCATCACAGGTTGGCTGACTTTCTCCTTTCTTACCGCACCACACCGTCCACTTCTACAGGGAGAAGCCCAGCTGAACTTCGCTGGGGGTGCAAACTTACTACGAAGCTTGACCGGTTGCATCCGGACAGACTGCCTTCATCTACCTCACATCCTAGGGCACCTAGACAACTACTTGTGGGTGCCCCGGTTTGGACTCGCAATTACGGGCCTGGTCATACATGGGTCCCCGCTTCTATTTCCAGGGTCACAGGTCCTCTATCCTACGAGGTAGCCCTGGACAACGGTCGTGTCCTGCGTCGGCACATCGACCAACTCCGCCCTAGGCGGGATCTTTCAGATGAGACTCCTGGGTCTTTTCCGGGGGGGAGGGGGACCCTTTAGAGCAAAGGGAGGGGCACGAGCTGCTGCCCACCTCCAATGATGGAGCCACAAACGGCCCATTCCAAGATTCCGCGAG
Organism: Crotalus tigris; assembly: GCF_016545835.1. NCBI lineage: Eukaryota > Metazoa > Chordata > Lepidosauria > Squamata > Viperidae > Crotalus > Crotalus tigris. The sequence goes on from NW_024100510.1 coordinate 4,168,946, forward strand.
TGCCCCAAACAGGAATTCTAAGAGCCTATCCAACTACCAGGCATTCACGCCTACTCCAGCCAGGGAGTCACCCCGGGGGTACAATCACTATTCACCTGCACAGCACAGTACTCCAGTCAGGGAGGATACCCGGGAGCATCCCAATAAATCATACCCCGCAAGAGAGCTGGCACATAATCCCCAGAGTTGGCCTGACCTTACCCCAAGTCCTACAGGGGGTCAAACATACAGGGAGGTGGTTGAGGAACCAAGTCCCGACCGCAACACCTCTAGCCCAAATCAGGGAGTAACTGAGTTTTGGGAAGGTACAGAAACCCACACGAGCCCGGACACAGAACGGGGTTTAGGGAATGGACAGCCTCCTGACAGGTCTTGGACGGACCTAGGAGGTTCTACAGAGACGCCCAGCAGTGGCTATCACTTCAAGGGGCCCGAGGGCCTACAGCTAGGCAGGTCAACCAGGTCACAAAGTGACAGAAGCCCTGGCCTGACGAGCCCGGTGGGCGAGCAAGCAGGCCAGGCATTGGGGCACAGTCCTTGGAAGGCACCAAGGCATGATAAGGAGAACAGGCTCACGTCTCCCCTCAGTCAGGGAACACCTGTCAGAAACCCAGAGCTGAGAAGGTCACAGAGAGCAAGGAAATCTCCTAAATTCTTAGAGGATTACATAACATTGCTGGCCAAACAAAAGCCAGTAAACAGTAGAAGCACTGGGGAATAGAACATTGCATCAAGAAATAATTGTATGTTGGTAGTAGTCTTAGCCCGGGGGAAAGGGGTGTTATGTCCTGAGCCTTGCAAACGGGCTCGGGGCGTTTGCAGGCAGTCCCGGGCAGATGCAAGCTGCCCGGGACCAGACAGGCTGTCGCCAGCGCCTGTGCGCATGCGTGGGTGCTGGCGCGGGAAAAGTAACACATTGACCCGGGAATTGCCTATATAAGAGGCTGGGAGCTTTTGGGCGTTGCTGAAGCCTTCACCTGTAAGTTGAACACAGAATAAAAGGAAATCTGAGAACTACAACTGCTTCTCGTGTCTGCTTTTCTCCAAGGACTCAACACTTTGTATGCATTGTTGTCATTTTATATTATTCTTCTGGTTTGATAAATGTACCTAGTCCTGATTTACTGGGGGGGGGGAATTATCAATGTAGCTAAATTTATTGCTGATGTCCTTGAAAGAGTTTTTAAAAACCTAATTACAACTCTTATGTCACTGGAATACTAAAATTATCCAAGATAAAAAGCAACAGATGCATTTAATTAGGGCAAATTATGTTTTGTATGCATTTGCCAAATTTCAGTATTTCATGAATGTTGCTGTCTTTGATGCCTCCAGTTTTAAAAGTTTCTCTAATTACAATTGTTCATATTTTGTAATAATTAAAAATTCAGGTTTGACTTTTTTGCATTTAACTTGCTAAAACATATTATGACTGACTTATTACAGTGGTGTATACAAATACACAGGCCTAATATAGCATATGTGTCTGAGCCTACACACATATACAAAAACATACATATATACATTGCACTGACATAATTGCAAGATACTGTTAGAAGTAAAGTCTTCATCCTGGTTCATCCAAGCCGGGAATAAATAAGCAAACATGGCGACTGCTTTGGGAAGAAGGTTACAGTTTATTGCAGAAAGATGGTTCTTCAGGGTTGAGCACATGGTGTTGTAAGTTTTTATATCCCCTCTAGCCTTTTGTTTGGAAGTTTCCTGTTCCTGTGGCATGAACTTTGAGGCTATTTCCTGTGTCACGTATTCTGACCTGAATTTTAGGTGTGCCTCTATGGTATACTTGATGGTAATGGGTTAGTCCTATTATATCCCAAAAGTCATCTCCTGCTTCCCTGGGGCTGGGCTAATGACTCTTAAGAGTTTCTTTGTCTTGAGTTCCCTGGCTCCAACCTTCCTGATGGTTTTACATTTGCATTTGTATGAAGCTAGCTCTTGCTTGGGACAAAGAAATTTGGGGCCAGGTTTGGTTTCTGCTTTTCAAAAAATCCTTTTGGTGAAAAATATATTTTCCTTTTTAATATTTCTTTCTGGGGGGCTAACTTCCCTCAATCTCCGCTTTGTGCCTTAAGTGTGTGTATGACACTCTTAAATGGCACAAGATTAAAATTGATCTGGTCAGGGAAACTTGGTAAATAATCTTTTAAACTGTTAAGCCAAAAAAATAAGACACTAATAGAGGCAGCAGAAAAAGATTGCTGCTCCCAAAAGGAGAGCTTGCAACCCATAAGGTTCTAAAAGTCAAGGCAAAAATTGTTAGGTGTAAAAGAAATTTATAGTGTCCAATATTCTATGCCGATCATTTTCAAATATTGATGTCACCTTTAGCTTCCAGTCAGGTTTGCTTACCTCCCAAAATTCTTCACAGCCATGGTTTTCCTTAGTACATGGCTGCCCATTTTCAGGGGTTGTTTCCTGCCTTAGCTCTTAGTTCAGTGCATCCAGATTAGTAATGTCCAATTGAGGTTAGCCAAAATGTCAGGCTATTAATTTTTTCTTTAGATTGCACATACTGAGCTCTAGGAATCCCAATCTGGGCTCATCAGTGCAAGATATTCAGGGCTGAGGTTTGGGGATCTTTCCTGTTGCTTCCTTAGTCAGGGCATATGAATTGCAAATCACCTGACAGGGGCTGGTTCCCTCCCCCTTGGAATTTGTTGGAAGTTGTTCCTTCAAAGCTTTGGTGCAATACAGCAAAAATCAGCCTGGGGAACTTTACTAAAGGTAGGTGGAGGGGATAGACTCAAGTGTGATTCTGAATGGTGTGTGTGTGTGTGCATGTATGTGCAGCTACTTTTACAAAATAGTCAATACAAATATTCTGGATAAAATTTCCCTCCCACCAGATAGAAGTCCAAGGTGTTCAGTACTTGTTCTGCCACCTATTCCCAAATGCCATCTCTCCATTAATACATTCAACTGGCTTGTTACAATACAAATGGGCCAAGAAAGAAAAGTTTACAATGACTTTCCACCCTCCCCCCCCCCATAGTCTAATTTTCTCTTCTGAGGCTTCACATGGCACCAGGAATCCTTCCTTCTTCAGCTCTCACAGGCATCTGGGGAATGGTAGAACTTGGGAAGATTTTCCACTCAGATTGCATGGTGGCTTTTTAGTGGATGGCTGGATTCAAAACCCAATTCCATGGCTCAAATGGATGGAGGCAGCATCTGGGTCTGTGTGTTCTACTTCCAAAGGCTTGGGAGAGGGTTTCAGGGCTGAAAGATACAAGAACAAGGTCTCCCCCCTTTCTGGGTGAACTCTCCCAGGAGAGGCAGACAAAAGGTATGGAGAACAAAGGGCAGGAAAAAAATGGAAGGGAAGTAGCTTGCAGGCAGTTTGAAAAGGGCATTAATACTGCAGTTATTAAACAGATAGACAAATGGGGAACAACAAAATGAAATGTTTCACCTTTGAACTTGACCATTTGCAACATATTAAGGATAAGAACTTGCAATTTGAAAGGAAGAGGGAAAGAAAAAAAATACTAGGCAGCTTGAGAATGCTGAAAACTCCTAATAATTTTAAAAGCCTAGTATTTTAAGATGTGCAACTTGCCAAGGGTAGGAGAATATTTATTCTAAAATAGACCACATCGTTTTAGAGATTGAGAAATGCTTATATATTTGAGATAAGAAAAGTTTCATAGTAGCTTCACCAATTAGTGATAGGATAAGAAAAGTAACTTAAGAAAATTGTTTCCCCACACAAGCAGACTTGAATTTCAAAAGGCTCTTGTAGATACACATTTTTCAGGAAAAGGATAGACAGATAAAACCCATTTAGGACACAAACTCATTTATAACACATTGCAGAATGATTTTCCAGAGCTTGGGGCAGGCACCCAACAGGCAGGACACTCCCTCCTCCCCCAAAGTGGAAACATCTTGGTAAACACAAGGAGGACCCAATACAAACTAGTCTGACTCACAAACACTTAACACACACTGGCTATAAGGAATGCACACACTGGGTAACAGCAATTAAGATTGACAGGATTGGAATAAAACACCAAAAGGTACACAACAATAAAATAATTTAACACTGGATTCCCCCTGGAACAAAAATTAATACCTTTTAGACAGAATTGAGAAGGAAATTAACCCAACAACAGACACTGACCCAAAAAATCAGAAATGACAATTTTGGAAACCATGAAAGGCTTTCCAATGAAACAAATGTACAAAAAATGGTTTGCATTCATCAAAGAAAGGGACTGAGTTACTTGGCAATAAACTCACAGATTTTCTGGAGGAATATTTAAACAAGGGACAGTGAGTTAGCAGTGCAAGTAACATAGATGTGTGTGGACAAGAATATCAACCTTGCTATCAAGCGAAATCAAGCTTTTAATAGCGAGTGTCACACAAAGTGGATTAACACATAGGTGTCAGTCATAAAGAATGAGGGCAAATATAATATAGTTGTCATTATAGAAACATGGTGGGATAAAACCCACAAATGAAAACTCAACTAGAGGGATTTCAATTGTTTAAAAGGAACAGACCAAATAAAAGAGGAGGCAGAGTTTCTCTATATATAAGAAATAACTACATATCTACAGAAATAGGACACAACAGTGTGGAAACTGTCTTGAATGCATTTGGATCAATATAAAAGGAGAAATAGATGAACTTTTTGCTAGTCAGCTAACTAAGTTACATAGTCAACACATGAAAATAGAACACAGTCAAACTAGAGTCTTGGACTTTAAGAGAGCTAATTTCAATAAACTTAAAAAGTGGAAAGAGGAACACATAACTAAAGCAGAATATTAGCAAATAGTCTGAGCCTGCAAAGATGAGGTGAAGAAAGCTAAGGCTCAAAATGAACTAAGGTTTGTGACCACAGTCAAAAAGAATAAAAAAGCAAATAGTCCAACTTATCAAAAACAGTACTATATAAGAAAAATAGATTAGAAACACAAGTTAAGATAGGCAAGAAAAAATGGTAAGTGAGCACTTATCCAGCCTAGCAGAGTTCAAATCACCAGGACCAGATGGATTACAACCCAAGGTTCTCAGGGAACTGGCAGATGTGATCTCAGAACCACTGAACTATATTTATCAAAGACCCTGGAGCACTAGGGACTGGAAAAGAGCTGATGTAGTTCCCCTCTTCAAAAAAAGAAAAAAGAATAGATCTAGGAAACAGACCTATCAACCTGACCTCAATACCTGGGAAGATCCTGGAAAAGATAATCAGAGGCAAAGAAAGTCATTATTAAAAGCCAACCTGGGTTTGTTAAACAGACCATGCTAGACAAATTTTACTGCATTCTTTGGCCCAGTTACAAAATTAGTGGACTAGAGGAATGCTGTGGATATAATTTTCTTGGACTTCAGTAAGGCATTTGATAAAGTTCGTATAGGGTTTCCTGCCTGAGCAAGGGGTTGGACTAGATGACCTCCAAGATCCCTTCCAACTTTATTATATATTATTAAATGCAAGAGTGAAATCTTTCTAGCAGATGAACTTAAAACATTCCCTTCTGCTAACTTTGGGCTGTTCTTAAGAGTACACAGAGAGAAAGAGGAGAATAAACAAACAAACAAACACATTTTTCTTCACTCTGTTTGTTGGCCAGACAAACAGAGTGAGGTGTTTCCTTTTTTGTGGCTTATTTTAAGCAAATTTTCTAGCAGAATTTTAAAATTCTTTTTTCTTTGGATCTGAAACAGTTAGCAGTCACATTTACCTCACACACAAAGACTTTGACAAACATATACACAAAGACAAGGAAAACAGAAAGAAACAGAAGTCTTAGTTTTACACATTCTAGTCGTTCCCACCATAGATTTCAGATAACTCAACTTAGGGAAGGCACACATTTTAAACATACCACGTGGTTGCATAGAGAAGAGAGAGAGAGAGAGAGAGAGAGAGAGAGAGAGAGAGAGAATCACTATCTTATTTTCCCTTTTAAGTACCTTTATTTAGCCAAATTGGTTTCCCAGTTTCATCCTTCAGCAAAGCCCTAAGCAAAGCTCATCCTCACAAATTTGTCTTGCTTGCTTTTTCTTTTTCTTACCATCCAGGACAGGCATTCAGCCTCTCATCCCACACCTCGGGCACATCTCCAATAAGTGTCCTAATTCCAACCCTCGAACTGCAGCTACCCATGCTCCCCTTCCGATGTGGGGTTTAAATTGGCTCAGTTGGGTTTTTCTCCTTAGCAGCACTTCTTAGCCGCTCTCAGCGACAACAACCCTGCCACCCCGCCTCAGTTTTTGGGCACTAAAAAAAATTGCCCAGGAAGGACTCTGGTCCCTACACACGGAGTAAGTGGCCCTTCCAATTTAGGGACTCTCGTGGTTTTGCGGACCTCAAAAATACGTTGTCCGAGAAAAATATATTTTTCTTTTTAATATTTCTTTCTGGGGGGATAACTTCCCTCAATATTTAATAGACTCCTGAAAGAAAATGTAAGGTGCTTATCCATTACAAGAAATTAAATCAGCTTACTATTTCTGAAGTTTATTTTTATATTTACAATGTAAATCTGTTATCTGCCTTCTGAGTGCAGTAAAAGCTGTCACAAAGTACTGAAATAAAATTGCTTATAAATGGTTTCTTTTCTCCCCAAGCAAATAACAAGCATATGCATGAAGAAATCTAGAGCGGATCCCTTCAGAATCTTAATCTGGGTCAGCCTCCCCTGTTGGCTATTCACGTTTTTTAAAAAAATCATAATTGTTAACTATATAAATCACTCATTAAAACTGGTAATGGGTTTATCAGTTCAGCAGCAGATGCTATCTCTTCCTTTTCATAACTGGTGCATCTCAATCATTTTGGATTCTTAAGGATTTTGAGGAAGAAGGAATAAATGCCCTCTGCCTTTTTTTTTTTTTTTAAATTTCCTTGGCATCAGTCCTGCATTTCCACTAACATGATGCTTACCAGGGAGCTAGCTGAAGAAAGGAGAAAAGGATAAAACAAAATAATTAAACCACTAGTGAAAACACAATTAAGTTGATAGCAGGCATAATAGACAGGATATGAGGGATTCCCTTACAGATGGATATTTTAAAGTATCCCTAAGCAAACCCCATTCCCCAGTTCATCCGGGCGGTTCAGACCGGCAAATCCCCAGGTGTTAAATCCATTGATGGGAAAGGAAAGATAACATCTGTCCAGCTCCGTTTGTGCACGATCATTCCACCGCTCTTCAAAACTCATTTTGAGGACCGAGAAATAAACCAGGTCCCAGAGGTTTGTATCTCTCCTCCCCCCCCTTTTCCTAGCTGCCTGGTAGGGAGGTGAAGTTCAGAGGGATGCATAGTACAGGAGGCTATTTGTTACATTATAATGGTTAGCAGACATAAACAAAAGGTTACATTGTAATGAACAGAGGTAGTGAAAGCAATAACCCTGCAGACATATCCCCCCCTCCCCCTTGGGAGTATGGCAGAATCCAGGGAAAGGTGAGAATTGGTTTTAGATCAGAGGAGATAAATAGAAAGGAAATATAACTGGATTCTGACAATTAGCACACATGAAAGATAGCTATAAAAGCTACACAAAGCATTAACATGCCAAAGTTCATCAATCAAAACTTACTTATGTATCAAAAGCCTGTCTAAGGGAAAATATTTTGGACAGTTGATAAATGAATAACACAGCAGTAGCTGGCAAAAAGACACACACACACACACACACACACACACAGAGGGAGATGGAATATATGTACTTTTACTTTCTAAATTAAAATTGTAATACTGGTATCAGTTTTATGGAATTACATTGCTACTTCCACATGTACATGGAATGACCTCTGCTTTATTGTAGAAAACAATACATTTGAAATAAAAATAGTAGAGAAAGGATTATGCCACTAACAGTCATAGCCCTAATCTGCTTGATGGGAAATCTTTTGCCCATGGTCTCTTTCTTTTTTTTTTTTAATTAAAGAGTTTTATAAATTTTACAAAAAATAAGAAACAATACAAAAACAAAAAACAACATATACAAATAAAAAACAAACATTACCCAACAAAACCCCCCTTCCCCCCCCAGGACCTCCCAGAGCAGAATATAGGCTTAATTAAAGAAAAAGTTAAAAAAAATAATATAAAATAGAAAATATATATATATATATAAAGTTAAAAATTATGAAAAAACTATATAATATTTTTATATCAAATTTAAATTGTATGAATTTTATCCATTTATCCCAAACAGCAAGAAATTTCTCTTGCGTTTGTCCCTTTAAGAAAGCCGAAATCTTTGCCATTTCCGCCAAATGAGACACTTTAAGAAACCATTCCTGCAATGTAGGCAAAGATTCCTTCTTCCAATATTGTCCTACTAACAGCCTCGCAGCTGTTATCAAGTTTAACATCAATATAACCTCCTTTGTGTCACAATCAGTAACTATACCTAACAAAAATAATTGTGGAGTAAATTTTACCCTCCTTTTAAAAATTCTCTGGATATTCCACCATATCTTAATCCAGAATGCTTTTATCTCTCTGCACGACCACCAAATATGATAATAAGTAGCATCCATACAACCACATCTCCAACATTTAGGTTGTAAGTCAGGGTACATAAAAGACATTTTTTGTGGATCAAGGTGCCATCTATAAAACATTTTATAAAAATTCTCCCTTAAGTTCTGTGCTTGTGTAAATTTGACATTTCTCACCCAAATAATTTCCCAGGTGTCCAATGGAACTGGCTCACCAAAATTCTGCGCCCATCTAATCATACAATCTTTAATTAGTTCCGTTTCTGAATCCAATTCAACTAAAACCCCATAGATCCTCTTAATGTGGGTTTGTCTTTGATCCTTCACTTGCTTAATAAGATTTTCATCTTCTCTGTGAAAACCCACCTTACAGTCCATCTTCCATCTATCTAATAATTGCCTATATTGGAACCAAGAATAAATAATATTTTCTTGTGCTAACTCTTCCCGTAATTTTAACTGCCAGTTTTGTCCATCCCATTTAAGTAACTGTCTATAGGACACCATATCCATTTTAACCCCTCTTTTTATTCCTTCTATTGCATGCCAAGGTACGGCCCATAATGGTACTTTAAAATCACTTTTGTAATATTTTCTCCAAACCCTAAGTAAAGAAATTCTTAAGATATGAGATTTAAAAGCCCAATCCATTTTTTTATTAAATATTAAATAGGCATGCCACCCAAAAAGTAAATTCCATCCCTCTAAGTGAAGTATATCAGAATTTGTCAAATTTACCCAGTCACTAACTAATGTTAAAACCACCGCATCATAATATAATTTCAAATTCGGCACCTTGAGTCCTCCCCTCTCACGGAAATCTTGCATAATTTTAAATTTAACCCTTGGCTTTTTCCCTGCCCAAATAAATTTATTAAGGCCTTTCTGCCACTCAGTTAAATTGATCTCATTCTTCAAAATCGGTATCATTTGGAACAAAAAGAGAAACTTGGGTAGAATATTCATTTTTATCACTGCAATTCTTCCCATGAGGGATAATTGCAACTTTTCCCAATTCTTCAAGTCTCTCTGTACCCTAACCCACAACCTTTCATAATTATTTTTAAATAATTTTGCATTAGAAACAGATAGCATCACCCCCAAATATTTTACCTTATTAACAATTTCAAAACCCGTCAAGTTAACCAAAGTCTGCTTCTCCCGACTAGTCATATTTTTAGGTAAAATTTTTGTCTTATTAACATTAATCTTAAAACCCGAAACCAAACCATAATTATGAATCAGCTGTAATAATTTTACTACAGAATAAGTAGGTTGCGACAAAGTAATAACCAAGTCATCCGCAAAAGCTCTTAACTTATACTCTTTTTTATTAACTCTTATACTCTTTTTTATTAACCATGGTCTCTTTCTTATTGAGTTTGTTTCACCAGCGGTCCCCAAAGTTTAGTCCTAGCTGTACAAATTCTCAACACAAGGATCCTCAATTCTTTTTGCTTCTTCTGCCACTGTTGCCATTATTAAAAATTATCTTGCCCATACAGCCTTCTTAAAGTTGGTGTCAGAGTATTTGCTAACTTCCAGGGCTGAGCTGCCTATTAACAATTCTATTTTCACATTGTAAACAAAAGCAGAAATGGAGGTAAATAGAAGAAGGAATACTGCATGGAAAATTGCTAGTTAACCAAGGGGAAACAACCCAGATTCTGATTGGAAAGGGCAAGAGTGTCTTTTGCGCTTTTCAGCATTATGTGTGAAAAATTTAGGAATAATGTGCATATGTGTAGCGTATGTGTGGATGGGAGATTAAAAGGATGGCTACTCAAAATAAGTGAGAACTGGTCTTGTCCTCATAATTAGTCCTTCCTTACCTTGCAGGCAAAGTACACTGCATGGAGGTCAGTGAATTTGGAACACACTTAAAATACTGTATCTTTTCCCTAAAATGCATTTATAACTCAGCCACTATGTGCAATGCAAAGGATAAGACTATCCTTTAACACTGTATACAGTATAGCAGCACAAAAACTAAACCAAACTGTAACCTTAAAATGTATTTAGTGGTGGTGTCTAACCTCTCTTGGGGTATTAAAAAATTCAATTAACTAAGCAAAACCTCTGCTTTGTCAGATTGCCCCCCTGACTATATCCAGTTTGGCAATCAATAACAGATTAAAAAAAATCTACTTTTAAGAAAAAAACACTTGGTGGGTTGGGCTTGCTGTTTAAGTGGTACTAAGACTGGGATCCTTTGTTTCTTTGCGTCATTATGCTCAGTTTAACCTATGTGCCTTTCAGAGGCCACTTTCACTTCTCCGTACTCTTACTAACAACAGTGGCAGTTTGACTCGCTTAATCTTGTTAATCCAGATTCAGTCCAAATAGCTGTCTCATTCCAATTAACTAGGAGAATGTATCTGATACGGAATTAAATCAGAATATAATAGGAATCTAGAATCTACCAGCAAATAATTCACCACATATTGATCAGAATTTGGTTGTATGGCTGGCAATCTTGAATGCCAATGAAAAAACCAAGAGAGGACTAGGGAATTGAAGTAAAAATAAAAAATGAGGACCATGATATCTCTGATTTAAAATTGTTCATATGGGAGGGGGAGTTTGAATATAAGCTCTGAACAAACCAATGTAATATCAAAATGGCAACATGTGTGATGTAATTATGTAATGAAAATCTGATCTCTGACACAAGTACATGAGGCATACCACTTACAAATCGTAGAATCTAGCCCAGCTCCTGCCTATTTTCCAGTTCTCCAAAGGGATTGTTTCAATTAATGCTTGGGAAGTAGAAAGGGATGGTGACTCTAATCCTCCAAAGTAACAGGAAAGAAGGAAGTTTGCATGTTTTGATTATTGGAATAAATAATAATGGGGGGGGGAGAAACGGCAGAAACATTTTCTCCCTTTCTTGTTTGTATCAGAAATGATAATCTGCAAAGTTTTTTTCTGTTAGTTGGTAGGGAAATAATAGCTGCATAGAAGATTGTATGAGTTCTGTCTTGCTACATCCATCCCTTCACAAGACAAGAAAGGAGAATGAAAATAAGAAACTGCCTTATCTCTTTCATCACATTACTAAACTTGCTGGCTGACTTTGATGTATATACTATTGCATTTTATGCTGTCTTTCCTCTAATATAAGGGGGGGCAAACTTGGGAAGCTGCCTTTGTTTGATCCTGAGTCATGTTATGATAACAACATTTAGGGAGCTGTCTAACTTGAAAAAATGGAATAAATATTTTAACAATATACTATAGTAAGACAATGCAGAGAATCTGATCTGAAGTGCAAAATTTTTCTTGTTATGGGTTATGATTAAAAAAAAACTAAGTATACGCTAAACAATTGGATCATTCTCTCCTGCCAGGAATGTGTGTCATGAGTGTTACGTTTACCTTATATTCATCTCTATTGTATTTGTTTCCTATGTTATATTGCTACTCTATGATTCATCTCTATTGTTCCTGTGGTGCATTTCCTGTTCCTGTAGCTGTATTCCCTCTCTCTGAAAAAGATGGCTTTGGCACAGTGCGGCCTTGTATTGTATTTACTGACTCCACATGAAACAATGTGTGTTGAATAGTCAAACTTCTTTCTTTTGATCAGCAACATATTTAAATCAAATATCTGTTCCCAAACACTGAAGACCACTAACATCAGTACATTTCAATGTCCTCCCAACAGCTGGTCTGGACAGCATATCCCAAAAAGTTCCATGTGAGCTAAGATTGTGCCTTTGTGGTAAAGACCCAGTGAATCTACATCCCATTTGTTGTTATAGTGTGCCTTCTATAGGCTTGCAAAAGCCCATTTTATATCTTCCTATTTGGTGAAGTGCCCAGGCAATTCTCTTTATTTCATACACAGCTACCCCAGCAGTAGAAAAGCAACATTTTATCATCCTGTCTGTAAAACCCATCATGCATTAATGTATAATTTTATTTCATTTGACATAGATGTTATTTCTCTTCTTTCTGGATCTCCAGAATTCTGGTCAAGTGACCATAATAAAGAACAGTCAGGATGTTCAGGATTAGCAATATATAATACCTGGAATCTTAGTATATTGTAATCACAGGGCACTATGCCTTCTCCGGTGGAAAAATCCCACTTAGGGTGAAGGTTTGTTCTCTGAGCTTGTGGGTTTGTTTCCGAATATTTCATTACCAGGCTAGGTAACATCTTCAGCGGAGTTTAGGGGATGTCGGTGTCAGTGTTCTTCTGCTTATAAGGGCTTCAGGTGTGGTCAGTGGGTCTTGGGATGGGTCAGGTGTGGGTGTGTCAAGTGAGGGTCTTCTGGTAGGTCAGGTGTGGATGTGTCAAGTGAGAGTCTTGTGATGAGTCTTGTGATGGGGAGGTTACATCAGATCAGGGTCACTGGGAAGTGAAGTGCTGCCAGGGGAGGGGGCTTGTGTGGGTTGTTTGAGGGTCTGTGCTGCCTCTGGTTGGCTAAGCAGTTGATTTGGATTTTGAGGGGGTTCATAGGCTGGTTGTAGGTCAACCCTGTCTGTTGATGGAATTGCTTGTGGAGTGCCAGGCTTCAATGAACTCATGAGCATGGCGGGTGGTAGCGTGGCCAATGGTTTTTGTGTTGCTTCAATCGAACTGTGCTGTTTGGTGTCGATGTGGGTAGAGATTAAGGATTTGGGATCTTGGCATTTGATTGCCAGCCGGTGTTCGTGGATCCTGGTTTTTAATTGATGTGATGTTTGTCCTATGTAGAATTGGCTGCAAGTGTTACACTTGATTTTGTAGATTACATTGTTTCTTTCATCCTTCGGTATCTTGTCTTTGGTTCTGGATAATTCCTGGTGGAGTGTCACTGTTTGTGGGTTTATGGGTTTGTGGACTATTTCTATTTCTAGGGGTTGGAGAATTCTGGCTGTCATTTCCAACACCCTTTTTGTGTATGGTAGGGTTAATTTTTGTGTGGTAGTTGGCTGTGTGATGTGTTGTGGTTTGGGTGATGTGTGTCGGAATACGAAGTTTTTGGGATAGCCATTATGGAGAAAGACGTCAAGCAGTCATTTCTCTTCCACTTTTCTTAGTATTGTGGTGCTGTAATGTGTCCTGGCCCTTCTGAAGAGTGTCTGGACACAGGTTCTTTTGTGTGCAGTGGGGTGGTTGCTTGCGAAACTGAGAATATGGTCTGTGAGAAAAGAAATGGATCTTCATAGTTTCTGTCTGAAGACCTGCAGAAGAATGCAGTGATGCTTTGCAAAAACAAACAAAAAAACCCTTTCTCTTTCATCTCTAACTATTCCTTAAAGACAAACAAATGAGAAGCACCTCATTGATATGAGTAAAAGAAGCCCTTCGAGTAGTTTGCTTCCAATCAGGTTAAGTTCTATAATTTGGGACTCTGAAAAACTTTAAACAGTTTGACTTGAATGGGCCTATTTTGCTGCTTCAGTTCTGATAGCTGTTGTGATTGGTACAGCCCTAGGCCCTTGAAAGAATTGCTTTGCTGCTGTAAACATTTATGTGGAAGTAATCTCACCAGTGCTGATAGAATAGATATAGGCAATTAAATGTACTGAGTTTTCCATCATTTTTTCCCTTTTTACTAGGAACCATAGTAAAGTAAATAGCAAAAACAATGTTTTCCTAGCCTCACTTGGCAAGCATAACTAACTGCATCCCATTACTTTGTGGGTTTCTCCCATCCCAGCCATTTGACTTTTAAATTAGCAGAGAAGACATCATTTCCCTTTCCTTAAAACTTCAGCCAAGCCAACTCTGAGCATCTGTAAATCTACATCATTTGTATCCATACATATGTAGATTACAATCTCAGCTTAATATACAGTATATGCCCTATTCTATTCATTTCCCAATTTAAACTATTTCCTAGTTCATAGTTAAGAGTTTATCTAAATTGGTGTAATTCTCTCTCCCTTTCACACCATCCTACCCAATCTTTTTTTTTCTAGATAGTAAAATCTTCTTCTGTCCTCTTCAGCTCCATAGCAGCCCAATGCTGGTGACTAGCTCAGGGTCACCAAATGCATGTTGCATTTGAGTGGAGACTTGAACTTGGTTCAAGATTTCTTCTAATTCCATGTCAGCACTGCTACACTGCACCAGCTGAAAAAGGTTCAAAAACTGAGTTCTGACTTCCTGTTTACTAGCTAAAATTCCAACATAGTTCTAGTTTAAATGTTTGGGATGCGGTTTCTGGATTCAATTCAAGTTATGCTACATGTGCTTAGGTGGGTAATCTAAAATATTCCCTGTCATGGGTTATGCTCAACAGCTAGGGTTCTGCTCTTTACCCCCTTACTTTAAGATATGAAGCTCCTGGTTCGGAAAAAGCCCTTAAGGAAGGATTATCCCTGGCTTCGTTTTTCATCTTACATTTTCCTTCAGAGAGTAGAAAGCTGGATCCTGCTTGGATGCTAATATTTGTTGTTGTTGTTAATTGCGAAGTCGTTTCCGACCCATCGCGACCCCATGGACAACGTTCCTCCAGGTCTTCCTGTCCTCTACCATCTTCTGGAGTCCATTTAAGTTCACACCTACTGCTTCAGTGACTCCATCCAGACATCTCATTCTCTGTCGTCCCATTCTTCTATTGCCCGGATGCTAATATACAATATTGCATATAATGACATTCTCTCACTTGTATTCTATTTTTTGCCTCGGCAGCTCCTAGATTTTAAAAAAATGCAAGAATCAAATGCTGTTCTTCATCACAATTTCTAGGCCAGTGCCAAAAAAACTATATTATCCAGAAGGTATGGTTAGACTAATATTAAACAACATTAAGAGGGAAATACATCAGAAAAGACAAATACTTTATATGGGAAGCAAGTCACATCATCTCTAAATGTATTACTCATTTCCTAGAGGCAGCAATTGTTATTTTCAGCTAAACTCAGTTGAATTCAGGATGAAAGGCCATCTGTTCATAGTAACTGGGATAGAAGGGAACTGTAAGGATGAAGCAAGTAGAAGCAAAAGTCTAACTATATGCTTTGAGTACCTGATAATATGAAAGCTACTGCAACCTAGTTTGGTAGCAAGAAATCCGTACCTTTTCACTTGCTGTCACTTTTGCTTATTTTCACTCATCCATTTTTGGCACTAATTCCTTTTTTTTTCTTTTAAAATGTGCACTAATATGATATTTAAATGCACATTTTCTCAAAACATACATTTTGAAGCCTTTTTTAAAAAAAATCATTTTGGAAGCGAGTTCAAAACCCAACAAATAACTAAGTTCCAATCCTTATATGAGTCTGCTTCTTCAGAGTAATCAGTTCTTATTGAAATTCTTTAGACATCTTTGTGCAGCTCCTTAATGTATCTTCCATCTGCCAGATGTCTGCAATTAACTGATGCAATTCATTAAAAATATATTTATTAAATCTTCACTCAGTTGTTCTTCTCAAAAGTGCTATGCAAAATAACATCTGTATAAATTAGATGCTATTGTTTATTTGAATGAAATAAAAATGTGTTAGATTTTTTTTTATACAGATGATAAACAGACAGATGGATTCTTGTCTGAGATATAGAAACTATAACCAATACCGTTATTAGGCTATACTTGAGGAAGCACTGCATAATATACAATTAACAAATTCTTCTGTCTTCTATAATCTACCATCAATTTGTCACTTGTAATTTTGAGAATCTAAACCATAGAGATTATTCAGGAATTCTAGCAAGATGGGGGACATTAAGGTTAATATCTAAGTTAATATAATATTTAAGGGTATTCCTAAAAGAAATTTATTTTTTTCAAATCACTACTGTGATTCTTCAGAGACATCATTTCCATGTAATTTATAGAAGAACTCTATCCATTTTATCAGAGAATGGAATCTCTGAACCAGCATTCATTTTTTTTAAGGATCATTTTGTGAATAGAAAGGAAGATAGAGACACTTAGGTTTAACTTTATTTTTCATAACATAATGTGCTCCTCAGCCGTAGCCCAGCCCAGAACCAGGAGACACTTCAGTGCAAGACTCCCATTTGAAAAATATTGATTTTCATTGACTTTAATCCTATTTGACACATATGTCTTTACATTATTTTACGTGGGTCATAACAACATTATTGCTTTTACTAGTGCTATTGGGTTTTTGTAATCATTAGTTGTCTGATTCATTGAAAATGATTAGTAAATGTAAAGTATGACCACTGACTATTGAAATATTAACATAAGCATACATAAGCTAATATTAGCAGTAGGTATGGTGACCAATATGTATTTTATATTAGAAATAATAGGTTCGGGAGAAATAAGCAGATGAATATTGTTCATTATTTTAATTTTTATTATATTGTGTTATTAAAAAATAAAAATTATTCTCTATATCTTGCCAGGATAATGAAGTTTGTGTAATTTTGTATGAAAATAATAAACTTTTTTTTTAAATAGCAAAATATCTTTGTATTATTTCTTCTAGCATTCTGAAGTATTAAGCCAATGTTTTGTATTGTTTTATGTTGGGAAATTCTACTTCTCTCATCTTGGATTAGTAATCTCCTCAAATTATTCTCAGAAAAATAGTGTTGGTTCCCACATCTTGAAATATGGAAAAAATAACTGAACTGTAAATGCTACATTAGTCTTTTTTGTTCACTATTGCTATCATGGCCAGTTGAAAATGTTTCATCTAGCTTCCAAATGTAATAGAAGAAAAACAAAAACAAATAAATAGTAGAATATATCAAGAGTTTATATTTTACAGATGGAGTGTTTATTCAATGCTTTGGGTACTTCTGATTCTGCTTAATTTCTTTTCTCTGTCTTCTCTGTGTCAATGCTGAGAACATTCTGAGCAGATATTAATTATTTAGCTATATGGGAGCTGACTACTCCAGCCCTAACCATATGATGAAGTTAGAAAGTTATGGGAAGAGAGAGAAATGTCCCTTAAATATTTCAATTATTATATCACATTCAAATAACATTTCATTATCTGTCTTCACTCAGGAGAACTTTGAATACTTGCTTATTCCTTGAACTTTGTATAGATTACAATCTATAGAAGATTTAATTATATTATTACCACCGTACATGGGGAAAGAAATATTTTTATGCAGTACTAGGGTAAAAAAATGCCTACGAGCTTTCAAAGAGCTTGAAGTTGTAAATTACCTTTTGTGATGAACTCCTAAGAATGCAATCTTTTATGATTTATCTTTGGCAAGTATTATATCTTCATTGTTTGGAAAACTAATGAGCAAGCTATTTACATTAGTTTAACTTAACAAGAGCTCTACATCTGAACCTTTGCAAGCAAAAAAAAATACATTCTGACATAATGCCTTTCTTTAGAGAAGCAGAGAGAGATGAGTAGGAATAAAACATGTTCTTGTGTAATTTATAGTAATTTTTACTATATGGATTGTCCTATGGTTTTTAAAAAACAATTAAAATCAAGGCTGTAATTTGCAGAAACTGCATTTCTTAGTGCCATTTTTCAATAACCAAATGTGGGCAAGGGTAAGAATCTGTTCTGATTCTATCTGCAATGCTCACAATAGGGCTATAATAGTCAACTGCTGGTTTTCACAATATGTCATCTGCAGATGTAATATTTGCACATGCAGCAGGGACAAGGTTTTCAGATCTTTAATTAAGTGTATCAGGAAGATATGACATACCAAGAGGGCATTACATTTATATAAGAAGAAAAATCACTCTCAGCAGATCAGGGGTCTAAGACTGTATAACTTTGGTACAAAATAGCAATAGCATTTAAACTTATATACCACTTCATAGTACTTTACAGCCCTCTCTAAGTGGTTTACAGAGTCAGCATTTTGCCCCCAGCAATTTGGGTTCCTCATTTTACCAACCTCAGAAGGATGGAAGGTTGAGTCAATTTTGAGCTGGTCAGGATCAAACTGGCAGTGGACAGAGTCAGCCTGCAATATGCATTCTAAACACTGCACCACCAGGGCTCCTGACAAGAAACAAGAAACCTGATTAATATATGAAGTTATTACAGAAAGAAAAGATTAATTACATAAAGAACAGCCAGATCACTCTTCTATCAGCCCAGGACCGCTGATTTCAGGGACTGGTTTCAGAGGTCTGCTTGGTCTCAACTCTACATTAACCTTTTTTTTATTATTCTGTGAGAACCACATATGCAAATATTAGTTTAGTAGGTATGTATCTTTAATTTTTCACAAAGTACATCTTTCTAAATATATTCAGACTTAGGCTGTTTGCTCTGGGGGAAAAGAACAAGCAAATAAGGATCTATCTATAGAAGATTTTGATACATTTTAGCATATACATAGTACATAGTACTTTAGTATATACATAGCACATCAATATCACAGCTTTTCCAATTTAGTCCTCTCAATATTTTGGAATTACAATTCCCAGAATGCCAGTCAATATGATACCATTGAGCAAACCCTGAGCCCTTCTGGTTGAGAATCACATAGAGCTTTTCTACTAGTCTGTAAATACATCATACATTTCATAAAGGATCAAAATGTAAACAACAATAAGCGAATAACAATGAGTTAAGCCTGAGCTGGTAAAACAGATCATCAGTACTATGATGTCCTTACACTATCCCAGGGGAATTATGACAGTGATTCAGAGCTTCATTGTGTTCATAACAGAATTTAATCAACAGTTCTATGCTTTAAAGTGCTTGAATGAAATGTAATAGTTTGTAAAATAGTATTTTGTAATGTATTCCCTATAATCATGGATAATGAAATGAGGGACTATAAATAGAGACAGAAAATAGGTGATGTTATCAGCCCCAGCTTTTGCTTTTAAATAAATAAATTTGATCAATCAATTTTTATTATGGTCACAGACAGTAAAAGATAGAATAATATATTGCAATTGGTGTGGATTGGCAGTGGGCAGTTAAAGTGTGCCTAGTTTTACAGACAGAATAGCAAAATTTGGCCACATTCAGAGAAACTACTCCATACTCATCTGTTAATAGTAGTTGCATGTAAAAAAGATCAGTATTTTCTGGACATTTTATTAGGTAAGGTGTTATAAATTGAGTTGGTGAGTCCTTATATAGCAGGATATGAAGCCCTCCAAAACTGCTGTGGGAAGTGTGTTGCAGCATGCTAAGGTTAATGCCCTTTGGATTTGGTGGACAGTTATTTGACGTAAATATCTTGCTGCTTTAAAAGGGGGAGTTATATACATTAATATATAATGGGGATATATGCATCATCATTATCATATCATCATCATCATTTTAACCATTGTCTATCCACTGCAGGATGAGGCCTCTTCTGCATAGTATATTTATATATGCATAAAGACATGCATAGAAGTACATGCTCCACCTCCTGTCTACTGGGGAATATGGTCTGGTGGCTCCCAGAGGGCAATCTTTGCTGTTGTAACATCTGCCCCCTGGACCATCATTCTGGGCTCATCCCACATCCTCCTTATTTTCTGTAAGCCCTTAAAAACTGGCTCTGTTGCTGAGCCTGGGGCCTTGGTTGTATAGTTTAGTCTGTGTCTTGCTGTACGGACCCACCCCAATTGTTAAGTCCTCAGCGAAATGGCAATGACGCGAGAAGCAGTTGTAGTTCTCAGGAACCTCTTTATTTCTGTTCAGCATACTGGTTACAAGACGCCGACAACGCCCAAGTCTCCCTGCCCCTTTTATAGGCGATCCCCGGGCCAAATTGCAACATTTGGTGCGCTTGCACTCTGCGCATGTGCGCGAGTGTTGGCGACAGCCAGTCTGGTCCCGGGCAGCTTGCACCTGCCCGGGACCGTTGCAATGCCCCGAGCCTGCCTTCACAGGCTCAGGACATAACACCCGTTCCCCCCCGGCTAAGACTATAATCATACAAATAATAATATGCAACCCAATACGAGTGTGATACCCAAACTAGCTTTCGTACCAGTTATCTCTTTGCTTCTATTGTTCCCCAGTGTCCCATTCTTTTCCTACATGTACAGGAATACTCTCTGTTAACTCTGTTTTGCCAGTAGGGTTACAAAATCTTCTAAATACTTAGGAGATCTTTTAACTCTCTGTGACCTCCTGATTTCTGGGTACCTTCCAAGTACCCCTTGACTGAGGGGTGCTGTATGCTTGTTCCCCTTGGTTGGCCCTGGTGATTCCCAAGGACTGTGCTCCAATGCCTGGCCTGCTTGCTTGCCCACCAGGCTCGTCAGGCCAGGGCTTCTTTCTCTGTTTGACCTGGTTGTCCTGCCTGGTTGCAGGCTCTCTGGCCCTCCTAAGTGACTGCCACTGTTGGGCAACTCTGTAGAACCTCCCAGGTCTGTCCTAGACCTATCCAGAGGCTGTCTTCCCTCATGTTCCCATTCTGTAACTGGGCTTACTAGGGTTTCAGTACTGTCCCAAAACTCAGTTGTCCCCTGAGTGATGCCAGAGGTGTTGTAATCGGGATTCGGTTCCTCGACCACCTCCCTGTGTGCTTGCCCCCTTCTAGGAGCAGTGGCAGTGTTGGGCCAACTAGACGGAATGTGTGCCAGCTCTCTTGCAGGGTGTGGGTTGTTTGGATGCTCCCGGATATCCTCCCTGACTGGAGTACTGAATGATGCTGGTGTGTAGTGATTATGCCCCCGGGGTGACTCCCTGGCTGGAGTAGGCACTGGTGCCTGAATTCTAGTTGGACTCCATGAATTCCTGTTTGGAGCACTCGCGGAATTTTGAAATGAGCTGTCTGTGGTTCCCTCGTTAATGATAGGCTGCAGCCCACACCCTTCCCTTTGCCCATAGGTGTCCCCCTCCCCCCCTGGAAAAGAACCAGGAGTCTCAGTGGGAAGGTCCCGTCTTGTGTGTAGCTGATCGATGTGTCATCGCAGGACACGACCGTCGTCCAGGGAAACCTCGTAGGACAAAAGACCTGTGACCCTGGACACAGTGGCAGGGACCCATGAATGACCAGGCCCGTAGTTACGAGTCCAAACCGGGGCACCCACTAGCAGTTGTCTAGGTGCCCTGGGGTGTGTGATTGTAGAAGGTAGTCTGTCCGGGTGCAACCGGTCAAGCTTGGTAGTCAGTTTGCGCCCCCAACGAAGTTCAGCTGGGCTCCTCCCAGTAGAAGTGGAAGGTGTAGTGCGATAAGAAAGGAGGAAGTCAGCCAACCTGTGTTGCCAGTCTCCATAGGTTAATTTCTTCAAAACATCCTTGGCGATGCCAACCATGCGTTCAGGCATACCATTGGTGGATGGGTGGAAGGGCGCAGAGGTGGCATGACGAATCATGTTGGCCTGTAAGAAAGCTTGGAATTCGGAAGAAGTGAATTGTGGGCCATTGTCAGATACGAGGACA
Source organism: Crotalus tigris (assembly GCF_016545835.1). NCBI lineage: Eukaryota > Metazoa > Chordata > Lepidosauria > Squamata > Viperidae > Crotalus > Crotalus tigris. The sequence goes on from NW_024100510.1 coordinate 4,190,695, forward strand.
TCAGGAAGCCCGTGTGCAGCAAAAATCCCCCTCAGTACTTGAATAGTCTTTGCAGTGGTGGTGGAAGAGACAGGTACAACCTCAAGCCATTTTGAATGGCTATCAACCAAGACCAAAAAGAATTGACCCTGAAAGGGCCCAGCGTAGTCAATGTGCACCCTAGACCATGGAGACTGTGTTTCCTCCCATCTATGTACAGGAGCTTGGGGCATTTCAGGGCGGTGAGCGTTGACAAAGGTGGCATGCATGCACCTTAGCTTCAATGTCTCTGTCTAACCCAGGCCACCACAAGTGGCTGCGCACAAGCGCCTTCATACGTACAATGCCAGGATGACCCTCGTGGAGGGAACCTAAGACCCTAGTCCTCATTGAGGTAGGAATGACAACTCTGCTCCCCCAAAGCAGACAACCCTGGAAAGTGGATAACTCGTTCCTTTTTTACCAGAAACTCTGAAACTCAGTGCCTGGACAGCTCTCTGGCCATCCAGATAAAACCCAAGATAGGACACAAGAAAGTGTGAGATCTGTGGCTGATTTAGCAGCCACATCCCTGGCATCTAAAGGGGACTCAGGCAAGGCTTGAATTGAGAGGATATTGATTGTTGGTGCAGGGTCAGCCTCTACTACTGGCAGGGGTAATCTACTGAGGCCATCAGCATGGCCCATTTGTTTCCCAGGTTTGTGAATTAAGGAAAAATCATAGGCAGACAGAAAGATAGACCATCTCAGCATTCTGGGGGAGATGATTTGGGGTGTTTGTTTATGTGTGGTAAACAGCCCCAACAAAGGCTTATGGTCAGTGAAGACCGTGAAATGCCTGCCATATAAAAAATCATGGAATTTTTTGATTCCAGCAACAACAGCTAAAGCCTCCCTGTCAATTTGAGCATAGTTTCGCTCTGCAGAAGACAAGGTCCTGGAGTAATATGCAACAGGAACCTGAGTTCCATCAGGTCTGAGGTGGCTTAGTACGGCTCCCACCCCATAAGGAGAAGCATCACAAGCGATGCACACAGGAAGGGATTCATTGAAATGTGCAAGCACACTGTTAGAAGTGAGTAAGGTCTTAACTTCATTGAAACTTGCTTCATGTTTTTGTGACCACTGCCACACTGCCTGTTTGTCCAGGAGCCTATGAAGAGGTTCAGCTACACTAGCCTTGTTTGGAAAGAAGGAGTTGTAAAAGTTCAAAAGGCCCAGGAAGGCCTGTAGTTCGGTCTTGGACTTTGGCCTAGGAGCATGCATAATAGCGTTTAATTTGGACTCAGCAGGGTGAATCCCAGTAGCATCAATTTTGAATCCCAGAAAATCTGTAGAAGGCACCCCAATTTTACATTTGTCCTTCTTAAGTTTGAGGCCCATTTCCCTGAACCTGAGCAGGACAGCCCTTAGTCTCTCAGCTAAGTTGTGTGTAGAGTCTCCAGCAATTAAGACATCATCAAAATAGGGGCAAACCCCTGGTATACCCCGTAGTGTGTTTTCCATTATGCTTTGGAAAATTCCAGGAGCAACATTTACTCCAAATTGTAACCTCTTTACCTTGAATGCCCCCCTGTGGGTCACAATGGTTTGAGCTACAGCAGCAGCATCATCAACAGGCAACTGTTGATACGCCTGAGCTAGGTCAAGCTTTGCAAAAACACGCCCCCCCTTGAGGGAGGCCAGAATATGACTGACCACGGGGACAGGATAGGCATGTTGCTGCAATGCCTTATTCAGAGTGCATTTGTAATCTGCACAGATGCGAATGTCCCCATTTGCCTTAAGAGGCGTGACAATGGGGGTCTCCCAAGGACTGGAGTCAACAGGTTCTAAGACTCCTTGCTGAATCAATTTGTCCAATTTGGTGTCAATTTTACCTTTTAAAGCAAAAGGAACCCTTCTTGCTTTAATTCTAATAGGGGTGACAGTGGGGTCTAGTTTTAATGACACAGGGGGTCCTTTGTACATGCCCAGCTGAGGGCTGAAAACATCTGCAAATTCTTTGCAGACTTCCCTGTAAATCTACTGTTTGCAAGCTATTGAGCCCTGTGACGTGTATTCCCAAGGCCTCAAACCAATCGAGTCCTATGAGACTTGTTCGCTCACCCCCTACTACTATTACATCTAATGGACCTTCAAAATCCTTGTACTGCACGTTAAGGGTGGCCTCCCCCTTAACACACACTCTGGAGTTTTGAAAGTCTGTTAACACAATGTCGGCCTTAGTTTGGCCTGAAATCCGTTGCCAGAACAAATCTTCCTGAACGTGTGCATGGAAATGATTGAAGGTACAGACCCCGTATCCAGTTCCATAGCTAATGGAATCCCTTGTAACTTCACTTTAAGTGACAGCTTTTTCTTAATGGGCTTGTGTGTGCCTGTCCTATAAGTGCTTCTTCGCGAAGCACAGAAACCCACCCTGTTTTGGCTGGGGACCCTGGTACCTTTCAGGTGCAATTCTTCTCAAGTTTGTACCTTCTGACGGCCCAGACACACAGCTGCAATGTGGCCCTGTTTTCCGCATGCTCTACAGATAGCGGAGCGAAATCTGCAGTCGGTCCTCTTGTGACGACCTCCACAACCGAGGCACTTGGGGACAGCTGAAGAGCTTTCCTTCTGCTTCCCTTCTTTTGTGGGGTAGAGACGGTCTACTTCATCGTCAGGATCCTCCTCTGGGTTCCTTTGGACTCCTTCCTGGTGCACGGACACAGCTTCTGGAGTACTTCTGATCGGCCTCATGTTCTTGATGGCGCCACCTGCTGCCTCTTCTGCAGTAACCTCTCTCAAGGCATCTTGGAATGATAAGTCTTCTTTAGCGAAAAGTCTCTGCTGCAATTCTCTATGTCTCAGTCCGCATACAAATCTGTCTCTCAGCCGTTCTTCTAGATCTTTGAACTCGCAGTGTTAAGCGGCTTTTCTCAGCACAGCAATGTACTCTTTGGCTGATTCTCCGAGCCACTGATCCCTCTGTTCGAAGGTGTGGCGCCAAGTGATGACGGACAACTTGGGCTGGAAGTGTTCCTTTAGTAGTTTTTTGAGATCTGTGTAGTTAACAGATTCTAGAGGTGCAGGTGCTGCTATGTTTTCAGCGATTTCAAATGCGTCTTGACCGCAAACGCACAGCAGGGTGGCGGCTTTTAGACTATCTTCTCTTACTTGATTGACTTTAAGATAGTTTTCAACCCTGGCTACGTAGGACTCCCATCTTTCCGGATGCGAGACGTCGAATTCTGAAAGTCTTCCAACTTTTGCCATTTTTGTAGTACAGGAAGGGTCTATCAGCCAGCTTACCCCCAATGTTTGCTGAATTGGCGGGCAGCTGCTGAGTTTAACGGCATTTCCTACTGCTCAGGACTCTAGGGTAAGCTTACAACTTGTCTGCAGCCGTTGTAAGGCATCCCACCTTCGTCGCCAGTGTTAAGTCCTCAGCGAAATGGCAATGACGCGAGAAGCAGTTGTAGTTCTCAGGAACCTCTTTATTTCTGTTCAGCATACTGGTTACAAGACGCCGACAACGCCCAAGTCTCCCTGCCCCTTTTATAGGCGATCCCCGGGCCAAATTGCAACATTTGGTGCGCTTGCACTGCGCATGCGCGCGAGTGCTGGCGACAGCCAGTCTGGTCCCGGGCAGCTTGCACCTGCCCGGGACCGTTGCAATGCCCCGAGCCTGCCTTCACAGGCTCAGGACATAACACCAATCTTACTTCTTAAGAAGACAGAACTCTTGGAATATCTCTTCCAACAGGGATCTTTATTAAGAGAAGCTGATTGTAGGCATGTTAGACAGGATCTGGGGAATCCTTTCCCACCCTTCAATGTTTTAAAGTGTTCCCAAACAGCCCCCACCCCACAGTTCTTCCGGGCGATTCGATCCGTCAATCCGCTCTGTTGGCACGATCACTCATCCTCTCTTTCCCAGATCCCAGGCATTGGATTTCCCCCCACCCCTTTTTCCTCACTGCCAGCAAAGAGGAGAACTTCAGAGGGACTAAGATGAAAGGCAGATGGCCGCATTGTTTGTTTAGTCCTCTCAAAGAGAATCCACAAACGGTCACTTTACTGTTAATGAAGGAAGTGAGAGTCATAAAAAAAACCCTGCTTCCCCTCCCCTTTTGTAGTATGATAGAATCCAGAATAGAGTGAGAATTGGGTTTTATCAGAGTAGGTAGATGGAAATGAAATATAATTGGATTCTGACACTTGCTTAGGTTGATGGTGTTCTTTTTTCCTAGGCTCTTATATTTGTTATTCATTTATTTTAATTTCTTTTAATCTTATTTTTATTTTTTGTTAGCTACCCAGAGTTATGTGTTTGAGATGGGCAGCTATATAAGTTGAATAAATGAATAAAATCAATAGAAAACATACGTATACATACAGTGTGGTTGCATTATAGATTAAAAGGCTTAAACTGGCTTCATATTCAATATTTTTTAATATTTACACAATATTTATGTAAGTTCTAACACTTTCAGCTGTCTTCAAAATGCAAGCCCATGCAGTTTTTGAAGATATCATGATAATTAAAACATTTATTTGCTTATTTAAATGACTATATATCACTTTTTATTTTACCAAGAATTGAACATGTTTTATATTATGAAACAATGCTCTGAGTTTAACGTTAGAAATTGTTAAAGCTTTAGCTTTACATGGAGCCATAAGAAAAATATTCAAGCCAGAAAGCCCAAAGAGAAAATGCCTTTAATGGGTCACCCACAGTTTTATAATAATTACATGATCTCTGGTATATTAGAAAATATCAATAGGCATTAGGGTAAAAAGCCAGTAAAAAAGGAGAAGAGATATTTTTCCTAATGATAGAATTATTCCCATATCAGTTATATTCCTCCAATATTATATAACGTTTAATAATAAACCAGATGTTATTTAGTAGACTGCAAAGAGAATTTTCTCTGGTGAGATCAGATGACAAAAACAATTGCATTTAATTTTCCTTTTTCTTGTAAATACAAATATTTGACATATTATATAAATATAAAACAGTTTACAAATATTTCGTGGTGACTTTTTTGGGAATTAAAAATTCCTGCATCTCAAGGCATGTCATCTAGGGCTGAACCTTCATTTACAACTGAGAATCTCCTGAAATGAGCATCTATAACAAATTAAAAATAATAATTATAATAGGAAAAGCATCTTGCAGGATTCCTCATGATTATTCTTATTATTTGCCATTGCCATGATCCCCCATTTGTTGAAGTAAACAAATCTTGATTATCAAACTGCAAAAAAAGCTAATAAAACCTCATGTTTGCTTTATGTGGATCATCTGAAGCTTTATGAAAAATGAGAAATCGAAATTCAATCATTGACAAACATTAAGAATTTTTAGCACAGATATAACAATATAATTAGACTTAGATAAATGTACTATGGTGACAATAAAACTGCATAAAATCACAAACAGTAAGTATCTGAGCATTTTACAGTCAGATAACATCAAACATGGACACATTACATATGTGATTAGTAAAGAATATATCCAATGACTGAGAAAATTGTTAAAGACAAAACTGAACTGTGGAAACATGTCAAAGCCATCAATACATGGGCCATACTTGTGGTAAGATACACTGCTGGCATTATTAACTGGACACAGGTTGAACTGGACAATTTGAGTCAATTGTAAAAGGCAGCTTTACTTGGAAAAGCTTCCATCCTACAGCTGTACCTTTAACACCATCAAACAACAACATCTGCCTATGCCAGGTCCTTGGGAAGGACTTTGTAGGTGAATAAAATTGCCAGCTCCAGTCTAAACATCTCGTTGTGTAACGAATCATAACATTAAGAACCAAATAAAAAACAGAAATAGAAATAAATAGAAAAGGAATGTTTCATACAGGAGTGGAACAGTAACAGTCCTTTGAGGAGCTGAAAGCTCAGCTGTGGGGACACCCAAGGTCAGAGGAGGAAGCGGAGGAGCAAGCTGATGGAGAGGAGCCAGTGAGACCGAGGCTCCAGCGGTAGCTGCCCCGCCTGCAGCAGCCCCACAGAGAGCACACCCTCCCCAAAGACCCAGAGAGGGGCCGCCCCAGCCCACAGAGGTGAAACTGATACCATTGGGTGTGAAGTTCAATGGAAATCCCAAGCGATTGGAGTTTTTCCAGATATAGTATAGGGGATACCTTGCTCAATAGTAGTAACTGTGAGAGGGATCTTGGAGTCCTAGTGGACAATCACTTAAATATGAGTCAGCAGTGTGCTGCAGCTGCCAAAAAGGCCAACACAGTGCTGGGCTACATTAACAGAGGGATAGAATCAAGATCACGTGAAGTATTAATATCACTTTACAATGCCTTGGTAAGGCCACACTTGGAATACTGCATCAGTTTTGGTCACCACGATGTAAAAAGGATGCTGAGATTCTAGAAAGAATACAAAGAGCAACAAAGATGATTAGGGGACTGGAGGCTAAAACATGAGGAACGGTTGCTGGAATTGGGTATGTCTAGTTTAACGAAGAGAAGGATGAGGGGGGACATGATAGCAGTGTTCCAATATCTCAGGGGCTGCCATAAAAAGAAGAGGGAGTCAAGCTATTCTCCAAAGCACCTGAAGGCAGGACAAGAAGCAATGGATGGAAACTAATCAAGGAGAGAAGCAACATAGAACTAAGGAGAAACTTCCTGACAGTTAGAACAATTAACCAATGGAACAACCTGCCTCCAGAAGTGGTAAATGCTCCAACACTGGAAGTTTTTAAGAAGATCTGTCCGAAATAGTGTAGGGTTTCCTGCCTGAGCAGAGGGTTGGACTTGATGACCTCCAAGGTCCCTTCCAACTTTATTATGGATCATTGCACAATCAGCCAGATGTTCAGACTGGATTTGGCATTTTGTCTACCTATCGAGTCCTTACCCAGGACCTGGGATAGGCAGATGTGGATGTTTGATGGTATTACAGGTATCATCGCAGGATGGAAGCAGTTCCTAGTAAGGCTGCCTTTTGCAATTGACTAATAGCGAATTTGTCAATGCCAATGGTGTTCAAGTGGTGCTCCAGTTGTTTTGGGATTGCACCCAAGGAGCCTATTACTATTGGTACTACCCTTGCTTGCTTTTGCCACAGTCTTTCTATTTCTATTTGTAGGTCTTTGTATTTTGTTATCTTCTCCAGTTCTTTCTCGTCTATTCTGCTGTCTCCAGGCACTGCCACGTCCACTATCCAGACTTTTTTGTCTTTCTTATCGACAATTGTTAAGTCTGGGGTGTTATGTTGCAGGTGCTTGTCTGTTTGAATTCTGAAGTCCCAGAGCAGTTTAATTTTATCATTTTCTATGACTTTCTCTATTTTATGATCCCACCAGTTTTTGCTTACAGGCAAATGATATTTTTTGCAGATCTTCCAATGCACCATTGTTGCTACTTTGTCATGCCACTGCTTGTAGTCAGTCTGTGCAATCTTCTTGCAACAGCTTACCAGGTGGTCCACTGTTTCTTCAGTTTCTTTGCATAGGCAGCACTTACTGTCTGTTGCTGTCTTCTCAATTTTGACTTTATATGCATTTGTCCTTAAGGCTTGGTCTTGTGCAGCCAGAATTAGTCCCTCGGTTTCTTCTTCAATTTTCCTGCTCTTAGACAGTGCCAGGTTTTATTATTATCTGCTTTCCCAGCTATTTTTTAATGTATTGTCCATGTAGTGCTTTGTCTTCCCATGCCTCTATTCTGTTCATATTATATTCATATTAGTAAAGTTAGAAGGGACCTTGGAGGTCATCTAGTCCAACCCCCTGCTCGGGCAGGAAACCCTACACCATTTCGGACAAGTGGCTGTCCAGTCTCTTCTTAAAAACTTCCAGTGTTGGAGCATTTACTGCTTCTGGAGGCAAGCTGTTCCACTGATTAATTGTTCTCACTGTCAGGAAGTTTCTCCTTAGTTCTAGGTTGCTTCTCTCCTTGATTAGTTTCCACCCGTTGCTTCTTGTCCTGCCTTCAGGTGCTTTGGAAAATAGCTTGATTCTCTCTTCTTTATGGCAGCCCCTGAGATATTGGAATACTGCTATCATGTCCCCCCTTGTCCTTCTCTTCGTTAAACTAGACATACCCAATTCTAGCAACCGTTCCTTATATGTTTTAGCCTCCAGTCCCCTAATCATCTTTGTTGCTCTTCTCTGTACTCTTTCTAGAGTCTCAACATCTTTTTTGCATCGTGGTGACCAAAACTGGATGCAGTATTCCAAGTGTGGCCTTACCAAGGCATTGAAGAGTGGTATTAATACTTCACGTGATCTTGATTCTATCCCTCTGTTAATGCAGCCTAGCACTGTGTTGGCCTTTTTGGCAGCTGCAGCACACTGCTGGCTCATATTTAGGTGATTGTCTACTAGGACTCCGAGGTCCCTCTCACAGTTACTACTATTGAGCATGGTGCCACCTATGCTGTACTTGTGCATTTGGTTTTTCTTGCCTAAATGTAGAACCTTGCTTTTTTCACCATTGAATTTCATTTTGTTAGTTAGTGCCCAGTGTTCAAGTCTGTCCAGATCCTTCTGTATCTTAAGCCTGTCTTCTGGAGTGTTGGCTATTCCTGTTCTTCATTTGGTCTTTCTTGTAGGCCAGTTTGGTCTCTCCAGTAGTCAGTAAGCCTTCCTGATATACTAATTTCAGTGCATCTTCATCATTGTTCTTCAGATATGCTTCCAAAGCCATTTTTTCTTCTTCAACCATCTGATGTACTTGTAGCAGTCCAAAATAGTCCTAAATAGTGGAGGGTTTCCTGCCTGAGCAGAGGGTTGGACTCGATGACCTCCAAGGTCCCTTCCAACTTTATTATTATTATTATTATTATTATTATTATTATTATTATTATTATTATTATTATTATTATTATTATTATTATTATTACTATGGATCATTGCACAGTCAGCCAGATGTTCAGACTGGATTTAGCATTTTGTCTACCTATCGAGTCCTTACCTAGGACCTGGGATAGGCAGATGTGGATGTTTAATGGTATTACAGGTATTATTTTTATTATTATTATTATTATTATTAGCTGAATATTCAGAGGAATTCCGAGAGCTGGCCAGTCGTCTAAACTTTTCAAGGGCAACTCCACATAGAGCACATTACAGTAGGCCAATCTGAAGGTGACTAGGGCATAAGTGACTGTGAGCAGAGCCTGCCAATCCAGGAATGGGCACAACTGGTGACAACACAAGACTGTGCAAAGGCCCTCCTAGCCACAATTGTCACTGCTTTTCAAGCAGGAGCCATGTGTTCAAGAGAAACCCAGATTTCACCCCAGTTCTCTCTGGAACAATGCAATCTCACAGTTACGAAGAGTTCTTCTGAGGCACCTATCATAATCTGTCCGATCTTGTGGTGTAATAAAATTAAAGGTAGATTCATCCCATGTTCGTACAGAGCAAAGGACCTTTGTGGCTGTACTACACAAAACTTTTCATACTGGCCCGTAGCCAGGAAATCCTGTCATAAACATTGATGTCCCTCCCAATGGCTAATTAAGACATAGAACTGACCAATTAGAATACAGATATAACCATTCAACAACTAAACTACATTTCCCAAAAGCCATCTCTTAAGGAGACAGCATTTAATCCCTTAAAATACTACTTGCTCTACACACAGTTTTCTAAGCTACATATATGCTCTGGCCAGAGTTACCTACTGGTCCAGCACATTACCTATTTTCCCCAAGTCTTTAAATGTGAAATTATAAGTAAATCTAAATCTATATCAATTCCCCAAAGTGTGGGTATATAACTCAATTTATAGATAAAATTCTAATTTTCCAGAAAAAAACCAAGCAGAAACACAGAATAGATGTTCCTTTATTGTTACATTTACATTTTGATAAAACCCTTCATGACTATGGACATGGCTAATTATCTCATCAGTTTCTGCCCAGCTAAGACATTTCAGCAACCAAAGTTTCATTAGAAGGAGCTGAACTTTTTCTCAGTGTCCCATGTATAATTTCTCACTGTATTCACAATGATCATCATGTATTATGCCTATAAACTGGGTGCTTTTTATAGATTTTACCCCATTAAAGAAAAATTTAAAAGGTTTAAGACAGTTATATCAGCTACAGTGGGTAATATCTGAAGTAAATGTAGATAAATTTGGGGAAACTGATACTCTTCCTGCATTAGTATCTTTCTGTTCTGGGCATCTCACACTGGCAGAAGGGAAAAATGATTTATTGCATCTTTTCTGTGGGTGTCCCAAAGGTGTTTTTTCATGAGGCAACTGGATTTTCTTTTTTCTCTTTGAAGACGTTTCACTTCTTATCCAAGAAGCTTCTTCAGAGCTCAGAGCTGAAGACGTTTCTTGGATGAGAAGTGAAACGTCTTCAAAGAAAAAAAAGAATGTCCATTTGCCTCATGAAAAAGCATCTTTGGACCTTGCACAGCATGTTTTTTTTTGGGGGGGGGTGGCATCTTAGAGTAGATGGCCTTAGATAATGGGGACTGGCTATGAGTGGCCAGGTTTCCATTTTTGCATCTTTTTTATATTGTGGTAACCAAAACTGGATGCAGTATTCCAAGTGTGGTCTTACCAAAGCATTATAAAGTGTGATCTTGATTCTATTCTGCTATTGATGCAGCCTAGGACTGCATTGTTTTTTTTCTGGCAGCTGTAGTGCACCACCGGCTCATATTTAAGTGATTGCTCACTAGGACTCCAAGATTCCTCTCACAGTTTCTGGTACTAAGTCAGGTTCCATCTATTCTACACTTGTACATTTGGTTTTTCTTGCCTAAGTGTAAAACTTCCCTTTTCTCACTATTGAATTTCATTTTGTTAGATAGGGCCCGTGTTCAAGTCTGTTGATATCTTTCTGGATTTTGAGTCTATCTATTTTCTGGGGGCGGGAGAGAAGAAGTATTGTACACAATGAAGGAGATTAAAAGTGTGCATAAATCAGAAAATGTGCTTGTTTGCAAGTTTGAAGCAAAACATTGCCTCTTGGAAATTATGCAGAACTGTTGCAGTGCGACTGTGGTTTCATGGAACACAGTTTGAATCAATTTTGGGTAGAAATAAAAAACAAAACTTGAAATAGTTTTGAGTATGTTAGCAATAAGAAACTCTTGGATGTCTTGGCCAGCATTTCCCTGGCTAACCCTTGGGCAGCAGCAAAGGGAGATGGGAAACTCCAATCTCCTGCTGCCATTTAGCACACTGCAATCATTCACCCTACAGGTTACAGGAAGGTTATAGGAAGGAATGTGGGATTGCCAATAGGATAGCTCTTTGGTTTTGATCTCTCACACAAGACACAATCCTTTCCATCAATTACAATCTCCGTGGCAGCACTTCCAATCAATCTCATGGGGAAAAATGTTTCAAAGGAGATGACAATAAAATGAATGAAATGGACAAGAGGAAACTGACAAAAGGGTAAGAGAGATTCTTTGGCAGAGCGTATACTGCCCCAGACAGAACAGGTTGCCTTCAGTTCAATCCAAGACAGATAGATAACTCAGAAGAACAAACAGAAAATATATTGCTTTATTCTGGGAATCCTAAACAATGACTTACAGTTATGTAGAGATGCGTCCAAAAGTATATTTAGCAATATGGGTTCCACAGGTAAATTGATGATGGATTTTCCCCTCTTCTTCTGCATAAGCATCACATGTTGGTATAGAATCTCCAAGCCATTCCAAACTGGGCACATAGCCAATATGTCCTGAGAGGAACTCAGAAATGCCTCCCACTGACCCATTAACATGAGATGACTGACTAACTAAACTGCATTTCCCATAATCCATCTCTGAAGAAAACAGCACTTAACTCAATAAATGCCAGATATTCTAACATACTGATACATGCTCTCTAGTTAGGGTTACATAGAGTTATATGATCCAGAACAGAGCGGCTGGCACTTGGTGACAGAGGAGGAAGAGATAGTGAGGGCTGAACTTTATATATTAGTGACTTGTTCCACTGTTGGCCCAAGTGGCAAAGACCCTAACAAACTGGAAGAGTTTTTCTGCTTTTTGGAAATGTAGGCTGCCAAGCAACGCTATTAATCCCTGGATCTGGTAAACCTCCAGAACTGAGCCTATAGGAAATGAGAGGGGAGATTCTCTCTCTCAATTCTAGCTTGAGTTGCCTTGAAAAGTTCAGACCAGCTAAATAAACATTCTGTACTTTTCTGCTCTTTCCAACGTTGTCCCTGCCTGACTTTTATCTCCACTCCTCCCCTCTTCCTCATATATTTTTTTAGACTGATGTTTGATGCAAGACTGGTATCAATTTGGAAAAGGGACAACTTGGAAGTTCTCAGCATGGGCAACTTCCTTTCCCACCAGGTTTCAGTACAGTTTCTGTGAATTGATTCACTTTTAGCAGGAGTCCCAGACAGGTGGAAGAAGAAAAGTTGGCAGGCATCCTGCTAGTCCACTGAGATTGTGCCTCCAGCTGCAGTAGCATATTAAGAACTCAATACAGGACTAAGAGTTCATGAGAAATAAAATACACTAAGATATTGACAGAGATATGGCATCTCTTTTATTTAAAATTATACAGAAACAATACATTGGAGACAAAAAAAACCCAAAACCTATCAATGAAGCTGCAGAAGTACATATGTGTTTAAGATGGGGGGAGGGAGGGAAAGCCAAGAAGAAAGGAAAGTAACCCTCTTATTCAATACAACAACGAGATGAATTCACTGCAATTCATTACTGTAAGTCAGATATATTATCTAACTGAATCTAAAATTTGCTTTATATATTTTGAAATTGCATATTTTTATTTAAGAGGAGCAGGAAATGTGATAAGTATGACTTGGACCATTCTACCACAGAAAACACTCGTGCAAAGTTTACTCACTATCCTGGACATTCCTATTGTCCTGGAATTACAGGATGCTAGAGACATTCTCCTCTGTGGGGGGGGGGGTTGAGGGGAGGAGGCTGCTCTAGAAATCATTAGTTTCCCAGTGGCAGAAAACTCTGCTAGTGGGCCTGCCCTTCAACTTGGAAATGAAGCACTCAAGGTGGATGAGCTCTAGCCAACTCAGGCAATATTTAGATCTACCAGATTCGATGTTTGGTCTTCAAACATGAACTCAAAATGAGAGAGAGAGAGAGGGAGAGAGAGAGAGAGGGAGGGAGGGAGGGAGGGAGGGAGGGAGAGGGGGGGATATGAAGGAATAAAATTACAGCCTTCTCCCCTGGCCAACTTGAGCACAAAGGAGAGTAATAAATAGATTTTTTCCTACAGTATGTTGTAATATTCTTGGGGCAGTATTGTTGTTCTGTTCTTTCTTGACCTGTAAATGAACAAAACTGTTCACTACAGCCATATTACTATAAAGGTGACTCTTCACTAATATAATTGAATATTGAGCATAACTTGGCAACATATTCATGCTATATGCACTTACCACAGATTAAATTTTTGCCCGAGATATGCTTCCAAATCCTCATTATTTTTAAAGTAATATTCTATACTTATCTTGTTTTCCAAAAATGTTTACATTAGAGATCCTCTGTTGCTTCGTTTAAAAAATTATTTTGAAATTATTCTGCCTGCAACTGATTAGTTTACAGCTCTCTTCTCTTTCCCTCAAAACTTTTTAATAAACAAAACAACAAAAGGAACAAACAAAAACCTACTGCAAACCAAAACCACACCTTGATGTAAATTGTCCATGGTTTGTATCAACGTTTTTTCTCCTCCATATTTTATTAATTTAGCATTTATTATTTATTATATTGATTTATACAGCTACCTATCTCACTGTGGCAAGTCTGAGTGATGAATATTGGAATAAAGCCAACAAAGAACAAAATCAATCAATAACAATAAGTTATTACACTTAGTAAGTGTACAGTAAGTAAATAACAACAACAGCAGCACAAGTCACCCAAGGACACTCCAACCTAATCCCCACAACCACAATGTTAAGAAAAATCACATTCAGAGACTCCCCGATATCCAGATACCACATCCGAAGCAATCTAGCTTTTCAAGGATGGCGAGTAGTCCAGCAAATGCTAAAACTAATATGCAGGAGTTGTGTAAATACTAATATTAGGTCACTGCAGATATGCAGTATTATGTAAATACTAATATTAGATCACTGCAGTGGTGCATCAGAACCTATATGATGCTTCTCTTTGTAAATCAATGAAGCAGCTGCATCTTTCCCAAAACCTATGCAGATTTTGTTAGCTTCTTCCATCAGTCACTTCCTGCGTATGCCTGCACATCCACTTCCCTTCACCAGGTGAATTAATCTAAAGGTAAGTGTAACTAAACTTTTATTAAATACATGGCGATTCCTTGTGCATTTCATTCCCCCAGGCACAGGCAAGACAAGTGCAGTCTAAAAACATTAGAGTAGGATGCCCATCTTGGCCAATGTCCAGCTACTCCTGTTCCTCACAAATTACAAACCAAATTAGAGGAAGGGGAACATACACAGTATAACTATGTTAGGAGAAATATATTGACAATTGACATGACAATACTAATTCCACAGGTGAAAATATTTTACAAGATTGCTCTGGCCAGATCTTTTGTTTGCATTATAACATAATTTAAACAAATGAAAAAAGTACAGGAAGATTTGAAGCCAAGATTTTCACTTTTCTAATGAGCAATTTTCCATAAAATAATGAACCACTTCCTGAACCAGCCTTTCCCAACATGGCATGATAATGCTTAGAAAGCCCATCATACATCAGATCTAATATTTGTGTAGATTCTTGCATAAAGGCAGCTAAAAGCCCTTAGCGCTGGGCAATTTTGCACAGTAGCCCTGAGCTGCTTGTTCCCCATGCTGCTGCTGGCTGTTTCTTCAAGAACTACAAAAATGGGATTTGCAATTTCCCACCCATAAGGCTAGCCAAAATGGGTCCAAACATCTCACCCCTATGCTGGAAATGTAAAACAGCAATAGGATCATACTACCATATGTGGTGGGAATGCCCAAAAACTCATGAGTATTGGAACAGGACACGAAACTGGTTGAGAGATATATTAACACTGGACTTAGAGTTAAAACCTGAACTCTTCTTGTTGGGAATAATGACAGAAAAATACGACAAGGGAACAATCTACCTGCTGCTACACATCCTGACTGCAGCTAGGCTTGCCTTTGCGCAAAAATGGAAGAGCAAGGAAATTCCCACAGAGGAAGAGTTAATACATAAAATATTAGCATGTGCGGAAATGGACAGGCTCACAATGATATTAAAAGACAAATGTGGATCAGTTTATTATGAAACCTGGGATAAATTTTACCGCTGGAGGAATTCAAAGAGGACGGTTGGGATTAAAGATGAATGTTAAGATAGAAATATATGTTATTTTAGAATAAGTATTGTATATAAAACTTAGATGTATATGTAGAGATGAAGAATTGATTGTAAAAAGTGGAATAATATGATAAGAATGTATATACTGGAATGTCACATTAAATCCAATGTTTGTTTGTTTTTAACTGTATTATAAATAAAATTTGCAAAAAAAAAAATGGGATTTGCAAGAGCTGGGATGACGCTTAGTCCAGATCAAGCCCTGCACAACCAGGCATTCCCCTGCTTCTTCCCCTTTCATCCACACAAGGAAGGGAAGGCTTGCCCTCTGGCTCCTATATGGAGCAGTCTGTCATGGGTATGTACCCCATTATCTTACCTGACACTAACGCAGCACTTTTCTGTACTATTTTTCTCCTTAAAGTACTATCATAGCACAATAAAATACAATAAAAACAATAGGGAATAGATTGGGGTGGGTGGATTGATCCTATGTAGGCCTATGCTAATGTGATAAGCAAGGAAGAACTGATAGTTCAGTTTCATAGAAACAAAACGCAACAATATTTTCTTTGTTGTAAATTAAAGAAGTTAAAAACATAAGGGGAAGGAAAACTGTGGACAGAGGATGGGAAAGCAAGAGAAGCATGATTCACCCAGCCTGGCAGAAACCAAAAGTGCTCACCAGGAAATATAAAAGTTGTAAGCTTCTAGGCTTGAGGATAGTTCATTGACTTAAGGGGCCCTCAATGAATTAATGAAAATATATTTAAAATGCTGAGAAAGTAGCAGCCGAGGACAACATGTCTGCGTGAGGCAGTGATCGGCTGCTGGAGGAGAGGGCACATGCCAGGCATGGCAGCCAAGAAGAACTGGGACCACAAGTAGAATGGAAGAAAGCACTGGAGAACATCTGCTCTGAAGAGCTGAAAACTACCCTGGTTGAAAACAACAGTCTTGAATTGAAGGTGGACAATATGGGAGCAGGCCACATGGAGGATGTCCTCCATTCCTGCCCTAGGGAAGCAGTAAATGGTCCATTCCAGTGGAAGGCCAAGCAGAAAGTATGGAACTGCCTCTCTCTTTGCTCTGCAGCTCTTGGTCAAAGGCATCCTTTGCTTCTCTGTGTCATGTGACTGTTGCTGACAAGCAGCATTTCATTGAGAGGAAAGACAAGGGATCAACAGGGTAAAGTATATCTAAGCACCAATTTACTATGTTGTTTACTATACTATTACTATGTACTGTACACCTATTTATTTGTATTCATTGTAATCACTTTAAGATATGTAAAATAAGAATGATGCAGGGAGCCTCTTTAGCTAATTAAACTACAAACAAAATGGTTAATTTTTTAAAAAAAATATCTTTGATTAGAATAGAGAAAACTAACATTAGGACTCTGTGAGAAAATACAAGCCAGGAAAATAACTCTAAGCTGGCGTACTTTTAAAGTGGTTAGGAGCGGAAGCAGCTGAGAGAGAGTCCTGCTTGTCAGCTGGAGAGGTATGGATTCCCAGCTCTTAGGCAACATCCAGTTGAGTTTCAGTCATCATGTCAGACTTTTCTGTAGAGACTACGTAGAGTCTACAAGAAAAAGCAAAAAAGAAAGAAAAGATGGAATTCTTCTGGAGATGTTTGACAACAGATGCGTCATTTCTGATACATATACCTAATATTAAAGGACAACACTTGAGTGTCCCGTCCATTCCTCTTACTTGAGGATTCCTCATTCTTTAAAGACCCACCTTAGGATCAGACCCTGGGGCCATTCAGCAGAGGTCACTCTGGCTGAGCTACATCTTACTCCAAAAATTCTCACTGAAATCTCTCCACTGCAGGGAAAGACTTTTAAAGGAAACAAGCTCAGGGGGACTTCTCCATAGCTACTTCCCTTCTTATATCTTGTCTCCTTGGGCACTTTTCACAATCAACATCCAGAACAGAAACCCCCTTAAAGTGAAGAAAAGAAGAAGGAATATAAGAGTTTCCTTGTTTGTCTCTTGAGGATGGACTGCTTTTTTCTTTTCTTTTTGCCTCACACTCCTGCACGTGTCCATTGCATGAAATCTCTAGTGCCTTTCAAATATTTCAGGCCACTTCTGAAAACCCCTACCTGGATTTCTTCAAGTTTTTCTTCTGCAGCGGCCGAAGAGCCTCCGGCTTACAACAGGCTGATTTGCAATTGATGACCTGGTAAATAATAGGGTTGTACATGGCAGCTGATTTTGCAAGCAAAGTAGGCACTACCGAAACTCTTATGGGAACCGAATCTGGTTTTCCAAAAGCTGACCATACTGATACAACTGCATACGGGATCCAAGCAATTAGAAATCCTGCACAGATCAACATTGCCACCTAGTGAGAAGAAGTGCATAACAGAGGATAAGACAACCAGAATAAGAGAATAACAGAGTTGGAAGAGACCTTGGAGATCTTCTGGTCCAACCCCTTGCTCAAGCAAACCATGTCAATATAACAAAAAAATAATTCAATTATCATATAGAAGGCACTGTATTATTGGAGATTGTTCTCACTCAGGGGAGGAAATTACCACAGAATTAGTGACTAAGTTTGTGAAAATCTATTTCCATTCGGCATAACAAAGAGGTGCATATGGCCTTTTAAAACCAGGGCAATCATTGGAAAACAACAGGATATATTCCTCTAGGACATATTCCCTCAGAAATAAATCCTATTTGATTCAGTAGGAGTTATTCCTAAGCACACATATGGCTTCAGCCTAAAAGATTATGAAACAAGGCAGAGAAATAAATTCAATCAATGCAACGAGAATGAAACCACCTCAAATGAGATTAAAGCTGCAAGAGATCTTTGTGGTTTCTTATGTTGCTCTTGAAAGAGATGAAATAAAGAACTCACTGTTTTTCCTACCACATTTGTCCTGAATGAGAAAGAACAACATCAATCACTTTACCCGTGCGTAGTTTATGTGGCCTATCTAAAGTTTGGGGGTAGAGATGTGTTAAGAAATTATGCTTGCCATTTCTGGGAGCCTGGCCATCATATAAAAACATACCAATAGATACAATATAATGAAGAGTATCATTGACAGACTAGATCAGGTTGTAATTCGTGGTAGCAATTCATTTTAAAGATTTTTTTTTCTAAAATAAAATGAGGAAGAATAAGAGAAATAATAGATTTTAACTGGGTAAGCCTACAATCACTTGAAGATAATTAGGATTCTCTATCTCACTGGATATTTTTGTGTGTGCGTGCGGGGTGTAATTTGTCCTGAAATATTTGCTTCTGTATACACTAAAGGGCTATAAGATTCCTATTGAATTAGTGTTTGAAGAAGCTGGTAAGTTCAAAGAGAGCTATATCTAAAGCACAGGATCTGGTTAGTTGGCTTCTTAGTAAATCATCCCACTAAAGATTAAAGTGGAATGAAAAATTGCCAGTTTGAAATGCTCCAGTTCAGTGGTGGGATTCAAATATGTGAACATCTGGTTCTCTGTGTGGATGCTGCTTCTGGAAGTCCACTCTGGGCCTGGGCAACAAAAAATTAGCTACCGGTTCTGCCAAAGTGGTGTGAACTGGCTGAATCCCACCACTGCTCCAGTTGAATAATAAATGTCATAAATGTTATTTTTACTCAAAATGTGTACATAAATTAATATGTTAAAAACAGAACTAATGGGAATAGACTTTCCTGTCACTTCCATGCTGGAGGCCTCCCTTCTCACTACACAAAGTGCCTTTGACTCATTTTCAGGCATGCCTCCTCTGCCCTTGGCCTACCATCAACCCTGGCCACGGACTGCCACAGCCACCAGCTTTCAGTGAAGCCTTTGAGCGATAGTCTCATGGGAAGAAGAGATGGGCAGTTCCACTGTCATTGTCCTGTCACACATGCAGTATTACCAGTGCAGCTGAGCTGCACTTTTAATTCAGTTGTATTCAGTCCAAGTTCAGGAGACTATCTTTGCTAATGTTTTATCCCAGTTTTGTTTCTCTGCCTTCTGGTTTATTTGTGCTGAATGTGACTCCCTCTGTACATCTTCCCCCTTAAATTACTTGGATAACTTGTATTTTGCACTTTCTTCCTTCGATGAACTTGTGTGTTACCTTTTACAGTATTACAACTTTATTTTTTCAGGGAGAGAGATTTGGAAATAATGTTTTGCCTTATTTCTCCATTTTTCTCTGTTACTCTGTGGAGGTTGGAAAGAATCTCCCTGCCACCTCTGTCCTCCACGTCTTCTGTCTCTTCCTTCCCTGCTCTTGCTCTTTCCCCATCTTCTCCCTTCCTTGGATTCCGGGCTCTTTTGTGACCCTTGGAAGATGGAGCAACAGAGGCTGCCTCTGAGCAAGAAGCAGGATGGCTACATCTCCTGCTAGGGGAGCATGGCTGAGGCTGAACCAGGGAAGGGAAGGGTAGGGAAGGGAAGGGAAGGGAAGGGAAGGGAAGGAAGGAAGAAAGGACTTTTGCCAGGAGCATTGAGGCCTGCTAGAGTTTCGTTTCTGAATTCGGGGGAGGAGGAAGCCCGACTCTGTCTGAGCTGACTGGAGGGAAATAGCATTGCAGACAGGGAATTGGTGGTTTTTGTTTGTTTGGCAGTTGTGCTCCAATGTGTATTTATAGAGCTGTGTGCAAATCTCCTTCAATAGCATTCCTGAGAAAATGAAATATAAATATATTTATAACTGTTCTTAGGACAGTTGGAAGCCAGTCCTGTATATTTCATGTTATGTCATTTTAATTTTCTCTTTTCTTTGTATTTACTTATTATTTTTCTTTAATTTTCTTTTACTTTTTTTTTAAAAAATGTTATTGATTTTATTCTGTAAAAAAAATCTCTTCAATTAGAATTATTTTTTTAAAAAAACTGCATTCAGGTGTGATGCCAAAACTATGCATGTAACTATCAAACTTTTTAAAATGTAATTTCAAATAAAAGCACACACCCCATTTCACACTTCATCTCCTCTCTCACCACTATACCCTATATGCTACTGTGTGATATTACATGGTGTTGTAAATGTGATGTATTTATACCACTTCAAATCGGCTTGGAGAAGATTTAGTTTTATATCACCAGTAACTGGTGATGGCGCATTGGGACTGAGGAGACTCTCAGGCTAATTTAAAATTATGCAATCAACTTTAGGGTTTAAAACACTAAGAAGGAATCGACTTGGTTTTCCCCAGAGAAAAACTCTGGCAGAAAAAAAAAATCTCCAATTAATCTTCCTTTCAAAATTTAATTTTAAGCCAGATTCTAGGTGAAAAGGCACAGAAACCTGATGTGAAAGGCTAGTAACAGGCAGGGGAATGGGGTGGGGGGATTTGCCAAGTTCAGTTTATTTTCCCACTTGTCCAAATTTCCCTTTATTTCTCACACATGGTTTTTTGTTCATGCTGCTGAATTTTGTTCATGCCTCTCTATTCAGCCCATTCTTAAACAAGTAAAATAAAATTAGGGATTGTATGGACCTACCTTAGTTAGCTTTATTTCTAGTTCATGGCTATTCTGAATCCTGCTGTCATAATGAGCTACATCCTTGCTGGATGACTTGACCTTTGCTATTATTTTAATATAGGAAAACACGATCACAGCAGTTGGGAATACAAGGCAGAAGAAAAAGATATTGAGAATGAATGTCTGCCCTGCCAATGAGCCTTGAGCCAGCCACCAGTCCAAGGTGCAGGAGGTGCCGAAGGGTTCAGGAGCATAGTTCCCCAAGCCAGCAAAGGGAATGGTGGCCCAGAAGGCAGCATAAGACCAGATAATGCCTAGGCAGATAAAAGCATGGTGTCTCTTCAACCAGATTCCTAGGAGAGAAAATTGAAGCTGTAATTGATTAAGTATGGGCATACAGGTGGTCCTCAACTTATGACCGGTTGCTTCATGGCAGTTCAAAGATATGGCAAACCCTCTAAAGCTACTGACGACACAGTCCCAAATTACAGCTGCTGCACTGCCCCTGTGGTTGTTCGCCCTGAGGCACCCCATGCTCCATCTATGCATTTATTTGATGATTCATTGGGGAGATCAGGGATGGGGGGGGGAATCATAAGGTGAGATGCTTTACTTAATGGCCATTGTGACATGCAACCATAATGGGTAGGCTCCATTATACTCACATCTCAAGGACTATTGTACTACAGACACCCACATCTGTAATTGTGTCTGTACACGCATATATATGCAGACACACAGAACAGAAGAGAAGCAGTGAGTCAAAGAATCAACTCACCCAGGAATTCAAGGATGGGCAATTTGTAATTGGAATCTAAATGAAAAGTAGCAATTAAGACCTGATAAATCACTCAAGTATGGACGTATTTCAGAATTTATCTCACAGAGCTGACTGGGAACCCTGAAGTGCAAACTTCAACACATCTAGGGAAAAGTTGTATATAATGTTCTACTTACCATAAGCTAAATAGCAGATTTTGAAATACCGGTCCAGGCTGACTATAGTCATGGTAATAAGACTTCCGACTCCAAAGAAGAAGCCAGTCCATCCATACCAGCGGCAGCCACTCCAACCAAAGATCCAACGGTGGGAGAAGAAGGCAATGATGCTAAATGGCTTTCCTGTCACTGTAAAAGAAAGAACAAATGAGAGGCAGGTAAAGGTCCAAAAGAAAAATGAATGTAATCCCCTTCAAGCAACATAAAAATTAAGAAAGAGTCAAGTCAAGAAAAGGAAAGGAAAGGAAAGGAAAGGGGGAAAGGAAAGGAGGAAAGGAAAGAAGGAGAGGAGAGGAGAGGAAGCGGCAGGGGGAGGGATAGGGAGAGGGAGAGGGAGAGGGGAAAGACAGGGAGGGGGGAAGAAAGGAGGAAGGAAGGAAGGAAGAAGGAAAAGAGGGGGCGGGGAGGGGAAAGGGTACAGGGAAGAGAAGGAAGGAAGGAAGAACCTATTTCAGGTTCTTCTAATTAGTTTATCTCAATTCATAACTGAAAGGTGGGAAAATATTACTTTTGACCTTCACATATGGAAATGAAAGTAAAGGCTGTCTTACAAAGTAATGAATATTATGACAGATGACAGTGGAATGACAGATTTGCCTCAGCCAATGTTTTGCCGGCCATAAACGATCTATGGTTATTACTGATCTATTGAGTTCAACAATGCTACCTAAGTGTTGTTTCTTCTAAGATATATCTGACATTTATATATCCAACAGAGCCATGCTAGAATGTATGACTTAACAGAAGTAAAACAATAACAATATGCTATATAGATTTGAATTCAACATTTGAAAATTCATTGGCTTGGATTGGATCAGATCAGATTGAGATAAGCAACAATGAGCAAAACTGGTATTATTTCCACTCAAGGGTACTATTATCATCTTCCACCATATACCCTCAAACCTGCTCCTGAAAGCAGGGATTTCCAGAGCAAACAACTGGAATGTTATGAGGGAGAACAGCCATGGAAAATCTAATTCCATCAACAGAAGTGCTTTTGCTAAACACTGAACATACCTTTGCATAGATCTGTTTTTCCTTGAATTTTTCTTTTCCAATAATATTTCAGTAACATTCCAACATCTCTAAGCAAAGACTTTTTGCATGCTTCATAACTTTCAAGCTAATTCCTCATAGATCATTTAATATACAAAATGGAGGGACTACATATTTAATCATTTTTATTGAAATTAAAGAAAGCTAAGATTTTTCTTTTACTATATAAAAGCCATACATGACTACATGAATAAATTTGGTACTGGCTCCAAATAATTGAGTTTAGAAAATAATTCCTATAATTAACTATTTCTCTCACTTCCTTTTTTTACTTTTTTAAAAAGAAATTATAAATAATTGCATGATCTGTGGTAGGGTTCTTTGAATTGAACAACACAGAAGCCACAAATTTAAACATACTTTTATTCCATTTTTTTATTAAAAGCCATTGGTATAGTATGTTATGAATGAATTATAGAATGCAATGTTTATTTTATTGAATTTTTACTATTAAATGAGCAAAACATTCCAATTTTTTAATTGATCACATTTTATTTATCATTAATTTATTAAATGTAAAGTTCAGTTGATCAATACATCTGAAGAAAGAATAAAGATAAATTTTATTGTACAGCATTATTTAGATTTTTAAAAAAATATCATTCACATATTGTTATATTTTGTAACAGCATTCCCCATTCTGGTGCCAGCTGTGTTGGACCATAGTTTCTAAAATTCCTAGCTAAGCCTTGAGATCTGGAGGACACCAGTTTGATGAAAACTGTTTGATATAACTGCATTCAACTGCAATACTGCCTTTACTAAATTCCAGATAATTATTTAAAATATGCATTGTTTCAACGATTATTTTCCATGCTGGTTGGCATTAATCATTTGTAAACACAGAAATTAAAAAAACATTGGTGGTGATGCCAAGAAGACATCACTATAGGCCTAGCTGCTTCTTACAGGGCCCCAAATTTTCATTTTCAGTTGAGCTAAAGTGGAATTACCTGAAATCCCCAAGTCACAGACTGCTAGATTTATTGTCATGATCTCTGCTGGCTTGAGCTTCTTTTTCCGTTGTATAGCCATATAAATAACATATCCGTTGCCTAAAGTGGACAGGATCCCTACAGAAAATTAAAATACAACCACAAGAGTGCTATCGGAGTGGACAGAGAAGACATCTTCCCAGAAATGAGTGTTCAGTTTCAAACATGGAGATCTTAAAAGAGATAAATAGGATTAAAAGATCTGAAGAATGAGAATTCTCTATAGCAAATCCAGGATCCCTTTTCTCCCTCTGAAAAGCTATATTTCTCTGTAACCAAAGTTTTGGAAGTAAAATATTATATCACTCTCTTTCATGTATACCTCCTCTGTACATTCATTTTCTTTCTCTCACACACACTAAATAACACTCTCTCTCTCTCTCTCTCTCTCTCTCTCTCTCTCTCTCTCTCTCTCTCTCTCTCTCTCTCTCCTCAGTATTCCAATGTAGGGAGGGGAAATCATATTTTTAGTGGTAAAGATACAGTGATAAGAATCTGTCAGGGAAGGTCACATTTTTTGAGGAGAAAGTAACCCTTTTAAAGTCTTCTAAAAAGCTTCCAATTGAACCTTTATTTAAAAGCATAACAGGTACCGTCTTTTTCGAATTGCATCCAAAATACTACAAAGCCCTAACAACTACATTATTAAAGATACACTTGCTTTTTAAAAAAGCTCCATTTCTCCTCTTTTTCAAATTCTTGCTCATTTGTAAAGTAGGCTACCCCAGCATGCAACTGCTGGCATAAATAATGTTGACATGTTCTTTGTTATATTTTATTTATAATTTTTGTACCTCTCTTTTCCTCCAGAAGCAGAATACAGTTAGGGTCACATTATTCTTCCTCTTGACTAGTCTCTATTCCCATGAAATAGGTACACAAATAGTTTTAAAGGCAGGCAATAAATAGAAGGAGAACAGCTTTATGGAGGGGAACAGATTTCTGAACTAGGGAAAGATGCATGATAATTGTAGGGAAAGAGTAACAACTTTATCAAAGAAGCAAATGCTTTGATCCCACAAGAATTTGTTTTTACTATGCTAGAATGAGCTCAGAGGAGAGAACTGTAGATTTGTACAATATTTAAAACCTTATTTAGTTCAATTTCAAGGATGCCTGACTTCTTAATGATTCCAATTGAAAGAGGAAAAAAAAAAGATCAATTGGAAAACTACACACAACCGAAGAAAAAAAACCTAAGAAACTGTGGGGACTTCACAAGCATCCTATTCCAAGATTTGGAAGAACAACCATGTTTTTAATAATGTTCTGAATGATGGGAATTATTTGAAGCTTTAGGGATGCCATTCTAGAGGGCTGATGAGACATACTTCCTGGGTCTTGCAAGGTGAGCCTCTTTCATTGATGAGACTTGGAAAGCCTACCCACTCTGCCTGACCAGGCAACTGGCATGTACTTATAACAGCTGCATTGTCCCAGGGTCATATGATCACCATCTGTAACCTTCCCCAGCTGGCCTCTAACAAACAAAGTCAGTGGAGGAATCCAGATTCATTTAATGACTACACAACTCATTTAACAACTGCCTTGCTTAGCCAAAGAAATTTTGAGTTCAACTGTAGTCATAACTTGAGGACTACCTGTACAACAGAATAGCTAGACATTGCTCCTCTTTGGAGCCTCTACTTTGGCTGCTGGAATGTATTGGGACTAGTTGGTGGGAAAAGCACATTGGAACCCAGCAAACATAATTTCTCTCTCAATCTTTCTTTCAGTCTGTCTCAGTGTTCTGCTTTTTTGAGAAATTTCTACCCTATGGATTCCACAGAAGGGAAAATCCTTATCATAGCATCAGGATGAAAGAAAAAACTATAGCTAGCCAAATTTTCTTTTTTTTTTTTTTGAATAAAAGAAAGATGAGTAAAGATGTAGAAAAATTCTGCCATAAGTTCCTCTGATAGCTTTGCTCCTAGAAGAATCTATCACAGGATAAATGCTTGCTAACAAGCCAAATTTGATTAAATTCACCCTCTCCTAAAAACATCCCTAGACTTGAAGTTATGTGAGGAAGATGGAACTCACTCTGTCTGTCTGTCTGTCTGTCTGTCTGTCTGTCTGTCTCTCTCTCTCTCTCTCTCTCTCTCTCTCTCTCTCTCTCTCTGTGTGTGTGTGTGTGTGTGTGTGTGTGTGTGTGTGTGTGTGTGTGCCTTTAGCCTTAGCAAGATTTCTAACTTTGGCCAATAGTTTCTAAGAGGATGAAATAATCCAAGATGACACATCACATAACTCTTTTAAAAGGCAATTCTATCCTCCCTGAAGACTGAGTACAATTCAAACAGTACTGTTTTATGGTGTACTGCTTTATGGTCATGGTGTACAAGGAATCTACCAAACAGTACTGTATAAAATTCAAAATTAAATCAACAGTAGCAGAGTCTTATCACAAAACAGATCAACATACATTTCAACATCTCCTACCAGAACAATTGATAAAACAGAACAATTTTACCTATTATTAATAAATAAATTCCAGCTGTTATGTCAGCTTCCTTTGAGAGTTTTGAAACAAAGGGGTCTCCATCTGGCTGGTAGTGAGGAAGATTAATATCTTGGGATGAAGCATTTTGCCTTGAGTACATTCCAGTCATATTGAAACTGATATCAGAGAAATAAAAGGCTACTGAATCACATTTATCTAAATAGGAAAAGAGAAAACAACAAATGAATCAAATAATGTACAATATTGGAATAAAGTAAAAAAAAAATCTGGTTCAGCCATGCTTCCATTATGATTTTGCAATGCATGGAAAGTAATATAATTTACTTTATGGCCATGAATCTATGATCCACCTCTGCATTATAGCAAAGAGACTATTTGCATTAAAAAATTGGATATAGATTACTAATTAAACATTACATGTTATACTGAAAGTCCCTGGTTCCACATTACCTTTACACCATATTATATTCCTAAGTTTGCTGATAGTATGATACCAAGAAAAAAATTGACATATTAACTTTAAAATAAAAAAATTGATTTAAATTAGCACTTCTGAGGTATACTTATGATTTTGGGGGACTAAAAATCGGGCATTACTATTACTGTAGTGTAACATTAAGTAAAAATCAATAACAAAATCACAAGTCCCTCTCCATACAGTCTACATTGACATAACTCTGGACAATTCTGCAAAAGGAGGAAGTATGGAAAAGGCATTCCTGCTGAACAGTGGATATGAGGAAGACAAGGTGGTCTTTTTAATGTACCCAGCTTTTGTTGATATTTAGATATTTTAAATATTTAGAAATTGCTATCATATTTCAAGAACTATAGTTAATATAGCTAATAGTGCTTATTTTCCTGATCTGAACTGGATCCAGCAATTAATATGTATTTAGTAATTTTCAATATTTCCACAGTTATGATTTACTTTTAGTCCTATCTGTCAAATTCTGTACCAAACTGCATTCTGGAGTAATGCAGCATGTTTGTAAAAAATCTTCATTCAATAAAGAATTCATATAACAAGCTGAATATTCCCCAAATAATAAGGCTTAAAAAGAATTCAGTCACACAGTAGCCAAAATCCATATATACTTTCCCAGAAACTCCATGTATTTATAATCTTCCAACATTTTCTTACTGATAAAAGCAAGAATCTAAATGTACCTTAGATCTTTTGCTCTGCACGGCACTTTCCAACTACACTCTGCCCCTGATCCTCAGGTTAGAATTAATTCTTCCAGTCTTGATTATATCCAGGAAAGAATTCTTGGCCATTGGATGAGCTGACAGGTCCAGCAGTTGAAATATCTGATCTTAAGGCTTCTTCAAATACATCCTGCCATGTCACTCTGTGTATTGCTTCATCTTTCTCCCTCACTCTCTACTTCTTCTAGAGTTGCTTGAGATCCTGGTAGTTGACTTATGGAGTTGATTATCTCTGAGAGCAGCTTAAAACCAGATCTGCCAGATCTCCGAAGAGCCAATTACGTCTTCCAGAAGGGACAGTAGGAGTGCACCTGCTGGGCGTGAAGCACATTCAGGCAAGACTAACTTCAGTTTGCCAGCTACAAGTCCTTTTATAAGGGTTGAATGTATAGCTTTCAAAAAAAAAAAAACCAATGGTACATTAGTTTTATAGAATAGAAAACTCCATATACAAAGGCCAGTGGCCACTTGTGCAGCTAGCTTCTAATCATCTGAACAACTGATGCAACTTCAGCAAAACTACATGGCTGTTAAATCAAATCCAATTGCCAGTTTAATCCATCATCTGCTTGGAATATTAACTTTTATTTCCCGGGGACGAAACTACTATTCCCACAGGGACGTACTGGCAACTGGCGCGCAAAGGTTCTGGTCAGAGATGAAAAAGGCTAAATGCTTGTAGCGGATGAATGAATCCTCTCACCTTTTAAAGCCAGAGGCAATGCTTAGAAGCAGCACTGATACAGTATTAGATGCTGATTTGCAGGAGGAAGATCTTGCCTTCTTTGGCATTTTCTGGGCCTCACTGGTAACAGACTGCGAAATGCTAGTGGTTTCCCTGGCCTCTGAATGGTGGATGGATTCTTTGGGGTGACTTAATGCTTGGGAGGGAGATTTTCTTTTCCAGGTCGTAAAAATAGCTCAATAGACCAATTTTATTCCCAAAACAAAGAGCAAACTTTAAAAGCAGAGGAGATAAGTGTGCTTTTCTTCGATTTTGTTCATCTTTCTGGCACAAGGTCTCTTGAATGCACTTACTGAATTGTACTAGTCTTGTAAAATAATCCTGTTTCAAAGCTTTGTGCTAATTGTGGAATGAATGCTTGGTCCTGATTTGCATACTCTGAAGCAAAGATATCCAGGGAGTTGAGGTAAGGTAAGGTGGGAAAAGGTAGAAAGAGTATCGGCAGGATTTTTTAAATTGAAGTGAGTGGTAGAACAGGAGGAGGAAAAATTGCCTTCTGGAAGGCTAGCAGGGTCAGGGAGAAAGGCTATTCCACAAGGCAGGCACCATGACAGAGAAGGGATGCTTCCTAAGGCCCATCAAATGGTATGGCTTCACCAATGGGATCTGCACCTGATTTGTTATCTATAGGGAGAGGAAACTCCTCCAAGAGTAGAGGATTTCACAGAGCTGTTACAGAGTATCTTATAAGAATATCATTGAGCCAGAAAATCAAATGTTGCTCCTCAGACCAATGCAGATTTATTCAAGGTCAAGCAGTATGGAAGTGTTGTTAAAGAAAAGGTAGAACAACTGAATTATGACATAGAGTTCCAAGGATCCAGACTGAAATCTGGCTTGTGAATACCCTGAAGCCCTAGTATTCTGTAGTGCTTAACACCAGGAGTAGACTACCCATTGGGGATTTTGCCATGGGTTGGAATAGAAAACATGTCATTGGTTCTTGCCTTGATGCTCAAACAGAAGGAGGGTATCTAGCAGTTGTGCAAGTATGTTAAGCTATTCATAGAACATAATCTTGTCTTAGGATCTGGCTATCATTGAGACTGCTGGCTCCCAGCAATATCTCTGCCTGTCCAGAGATTGAAGTGGAGATGATCACCTAGCAAGCAGTTTGTATGTGAGATTACCTTCATGTCACATTCAAATGAGATTATTAAAACTGTTCTTAAGTATTTTTTAACCACTATTATAAAAGTGGAGTTCTCAGCATCAGCTACAACTGAAGTGGCCTGTATGCCCAAGAAATAAATAAACCTGGCCATCACCACGATAAACATGGAGGATTACTCAGCAGCCCCAGAGCTACACATGTGTTTAAAAAAAAAACCTGAGGAAATGCACTGACCCTCTAGGAATGCATGGGTCTACCCAGGCACCCTGGTTGCTATGCTGGACAAATGGAACGAGCTGGGCTGCTACCATCTTCGTTGGTCTAGCTTGCCATAGGAAAGGGAGGGGGGATGAGGTATTTCTGCTAAACATGAATGGTTCCCGTGGGAACCAAGGTCATTGCCACACCGTGGTGGAGAAGGGGGACATTCTATTAGAAAGTCCGCCAAGCAGTTCTATTGGAGAATGTGATTTATAGTTAAGTAGATGGGTCGGAACTATTACATTGAATTACTCTTTTGGGGGGGGATTTTAGATTTGGTTTCACGTTTGATCATGCTGAATTATGTATCCAATAAACATGTTCTTTGAGGAAATCTCATACCTTAGAATTCTGATTTATTTGGTTCCATCAGTCCGAACATTGACAATGGAGCAGCTAAAACAGCCAGATATTGTATTTCCACCTGGACTCCACAAAAATGTAATGGAAAGGGCTCTTGATAGAAAAAAGAAAAAAAGAGATCAGCTGCTGTCATACAACACAAGTTGCCTTCATCTTCAGAATGTTCTCACAACTTTAAAAGACTGGCAAATGGATTTTAATGACTTTCCTATGGCATATTAATAAGACATGGTTATCTTTTCAACTATCAGAGTATCTGGAACACTTAATGCTGGTGTTCCAATGCATTAGGGAAACCAAACTCATGATTAAGGCCAGGAAATGACAAACTGGCCTAAATCAAATAGTTTAGCTGGGACACAGGCTGGGCTGGGGGGGGGGGGTGTATTTTATCTCTGGAAGCCAAAATGTAGGCTACCCAGGAGTGCCCCATTTCTATTTTTTTAAAAAACCAACAACCAACATGTACTATTTGGGGGGGATTATCCAGCTACTCCCAGAGGTTTGTGCTCAAGTAGAGTCAAATTGTAACATCCCTGTCACACCTAATCCACATGAACAAACCCAAGTGGGTGATGTGGTAGCTTTTCTCTGTGTTTTGCCATAGACATTATTGTTTTGTGGTATGGAGAACAGTCCACATGTCTGAAAAGGGTACAAATCCATATAGTGGTGCAAAGGAGATAAACTGACAAAACCAGAATTATTCCTACCATGTTTTATGGATAGGGATTTCATATACAATTTCTTATTGTATATGGTAATGATGACAAGATTATTGTATGCAAAAAAGTTGAAAAAGGAATGAAATGCTTACAGTAGAAGATTGGGTTATAAAATTAACTAGATTTGCAGAAATGTTGGAGCTGACAAGTTTCAGCAGAGAAAAAAATGACAGATTTTTTTTGAAAGGCTGGAAAGCCTATAAATACTTTTTGTTGAAAGAATTAAAAAATGGATGATTTTGGGATTTGTCAATTAGATATGAAGAGATTTGGGAAAAGTTTTAAGACAATAATTATTCAACAGAAAGAAGGGCAGAAGGAATAATTGAATGCTTTAAAAAGATTCTCTATTGTTCATTTCTTTATAGTTCTTCATATACAAGTTCAAGTGTTTAAAAAATTGTTCAGAATTACATGTAAACTTCAAATATTATAATTCTTCTCTCTGTAATATGAAAGCTATTCATGTATATTAAACAATACAAGCCATATTATGTTCTCTCTGTTGTGGAAATAAAATTCTTCAGGTCCAGTCCAAGTCAGGAATAAACAAAATGGAGACTGCTTAGGAAAGAAAGTTCTGTTTATTGAAGAACATAACCAACAGTATGTAGTTCTGAGAAAACTTGACAAAAAGGAGCTGGGAGTGGTGGGTTTTTATTCTTTCTTTGGGCTTTGTATTTGAGGTTCTTCCTGTTCCTGTGGCATTTGGACCTGAACTTGAGTGTGCCCTTTTGGTATTTCAATGGTGGTGGCTTAATCCTATTGTGTCCTAAAGGTCATGTCTTTAGATTTTGGATGGGGGATGTAGATTTTAGGGGTCTTTGTCTTTCTAATCCCATCAGCTCCAAGCTTCCTGGCCCCAATCTTCCTGAATGAATCACCAAATCTGCATTTCTAAAAGCTGGTTTCTTTCTGGGGCAGAGAGACTTGGGGGAGGGGGGGTGCTGACTTCCAACACTATCATTTTATATTTTCATCATAATGAACACAACTAACATTTTTAAAACATTTTCTAGGCATCTGGTAAACATGAAACAATTTTTGGCTGAGTTAGTCTCATTTTAAGATTATCAGAAGCACACTTAGAATCTTTAAGCTCTTCATCATTATTTCGTTAATGACTCGATTTTTGTGATTAAAGCACAATACCTCAATTTCAGTAATGTTCAGAGCAAGATATTAATTTTGATATGCTTATTAAGGCAATGAATTAATCAACAAATAAGATTATCAAAGTGATTATATCTTAGAAGCACACTTAGTAAATTAAGACCAAATGTATAGACATTTTTAATCTATCCAGTAGACACTGAATTCTCCTTTTTTCTTTCTCTTAGAGCTCTATTTCTTTTTTAAAAGTTAAGGCATGTGACAAATGAAATTTAGGAAAGTTATAGTAAAAAAAATAGGAACTATTTTTTTTCTTATCTGCAAACTGAGAATTACAGTTTTTTAAAATGTACAATATGCAAGGATAGGATTTTCTGTTGAACTGGTATTATATTTTCTAACCAGAAAGCATCTATTATATACCATTTTCTAGCCCAAAGATATCAGTTAGAAAGGATGCATATTTTCCTATTGCCTCTTGCAAAACAAAAAGTACTTCACACAAAATCCTCCAGTCAGGTTTTCAAATTCTCTGGGGCCAATTCATACTGTCATGAGAGGAAAAAGTGCATTGAAGTGAAACGACAGTTTGCATTACATTTGCACCTTCCAAAGCAATCTGGAATAAATAAAGAATGTGAGAATGCAAAGAGACTGTTGACTTTCCAACTGCTTTATCAAGGTCAGAGTGCAACTCAAACTTTTAACTGAGCGCCATTAATTTTGCATGTATTTTACCTGTACAGTATTTAAAGAGAAACTGTAAGGACCCAACCCACTTTGCATCTTAAGAAGACAGAACTCTTGAAATATTTCTTCCAACAGGCATCCTTTATTAAGAAATGGTTGCAGGCATTCTAGACAGGACCTGGGCACAAGCCCTACAGTTCAAGGTTTTAAGGGGTCCCCAGAAGCCCCACCCCACCCCACCATCTTTCCAGCGACAATCCCAGGCGTTACATTTCCACCCCCTTTTTCCTCACTGCCGGTGGAAGGGAGACTTCAGAGAGGAGTAGATGAAAGCTGATGGCCCCATTGTTATGATTTAGTTCTTTCAATCCCTTTAAAGTTGTACGGAAGGGCCATAAAACCCCTTTGTTCACCCCCCTTCCCCTTCATCGTATGACAGAATCCAGAGAGGGCAGAAATGGGGTTTTCCATAGTCAATAACTAGAGATGAAATATAATTGGATTCTGACATCCTGCCCCTTAAAAATAAGATAGATCCACCTGAAAGAAAACAAAACAGGTATAAAAGTTAGTCAGGCTTTTTAGGATACTTTGTGTGAAACTTCTTTAATAGCTTCGGGGCTCTGACATGACGTTTATGGACCCACTCGTGTTGTAAGGCAGGGAGGTGTTTCCATGCAACTAGGTACTGAGTCGCTCCATGATATCTCCTAGAGTCTAGGATTTCCTTTATTTCAAAGTGTTGTTCGCCCTTCACCATGATTGGAGGTGGTGGTGGGGGATTTTTGACCGTAACAATGACTGATGCTCTCTTTTCAGCAAGCTGCAATGAAAAATTGGGTGTATTTACCTGAGATTTTTGGGTAATTCTAATTCTACTGTTACTGGGTTTATAATTCTTTTAATTGGAAAAGGCCCTATATATTTTGGTCCAAGTTTTTTACAGGGTTGTAGGGACTTTAGGTATTTTGTAGATAAGTACACCATTTCTCCTATAATGAATGGTGTAGGCTCAACCCTTTTTTTATCGGCTTGTGCTTTGTATGCCTGCCTAGCTTCATCTAGTGCTTTTCTAACTGTTGGCCAGGTGTTTTGTAATTGTTGCATCCATTCTTTCAGTGATGGGATCATTGGTTCGTTTGGGGTTAATTCTGGCATGGGGTTGAAACTTTGATTGGTGGCTATTTGAAAAGGAGTGTAACCTGTGCTGGAGTGGACTGCATTATTATAGGCAACTTCTGTGAAAGGGAGTAGGTCCGTCCAATTTGTTTGCTGAAAATTAATAAAACATCTTAAATATTGCTCAAGTACTGAGTGACAGCGTTCTGTTTGTTCATCCGACTGAGGGTGATGGCTAGATGTCAGTCCCTGAGTGGTCCCTAAGAGGGATAAAAATTCCTTCCAAAATGTAGACATAAATTGCACTCTCCTATCAGAGATGATGCGTTGGGGTGCACCACGCAATCTGTAAATGTGCTGGACAAAAAGTTTCGCTAAGGCTTTTGCGGTGGGAATCTTTTGGCAAGGGATAAAGTGCACCTGTTTGGAAAACAAGTCCGTGACCATCCAGACAACAGTATTCCCATTGCTTTCTGGTAATTCCACTATAAAATCCATGGCTATTTCCCTCCATGGGGCTGTAGGATTTGCCACTGTTTGTAACAGTCTGGGCGATTTCCCTTGCAACCTCTTTGCAGTTGCACACTTTGGGCAGCTGGCCACATAACTTTCTATGTCCTTTTTTATGGAGGGCCACCAAAATTGCCGTTTAATTAAGTGTAATGTTTTTACAAATCCAAAATGCCCTGCTGATTTTGTGTCGTGGCAAAGCTGCATGAATGTGACTCTTTGGGTTGTTGGTATATATAACTTTTCCCCTACCCAAGGCAACCCTCATTGTGCACACATTTTTGTTTTTCTGGAACCATTCATCTGTTTCCAAACTTTTCCGGAATTCAATTCCGGTTTGGCTGCCCAGCTGTGGTTTTAATTTAGCTTGGGCTCTGGTGGTTACTGACGCTGCCAGTTGTGATTCTACCATCATCGGTTTAGAGTCAGTTGCTCATATGCTGTTATATTGGGGCATGCGAGAAGTTCTTTCCCCCCAGCAAATGCTTGAGAGTAAATTGGAACTGGTGAAAATGCTGGGATCAATGGGCGTGCTTGGGGTTGAGCTTCCTTGGTGTTTTCAGGGCTTCCAAATTTTTGTGGTCAGTCCACACCTGGAAGGGGATTTTGTTGCCTTCAAGGAACTGGCGCCACATGAGTAATGACCAACGTATCCCGTATGCCTCTTTCTCCCATACAGGCCAGCGCTGTTCCGTTTCTGTGAGTTTCTTGGATGTATATGCACAGGGTTGCAATACCCCTTCATCGTTTTCTTGTAATAGTACAGCCCCCACTGCCACATCACTTGCATCTGCCTGTATTATGAAGGGCTTATCCATGTCTGGGTGCCTCAGTACTGGTTCGGCAGAGAAAAGTCTCTTTAATCTCTCAAACGCTGCTTGGCATCCATTGTCCATGTTAGTGGCTTGCTAGGTTTTACTGAGGATGCTCCCTTCATTTTTAGTAAGTTTGTGAGGGGCAGGGCTATCTGGGCAAATGAGGGGATGAATTGACGGTAATAGTTTGCGAAGCCCAGGAAACTTTGCAGTTGCTTTCTTGTGGGGGTGGTGCCCATTCTAATACTGCTCTGACCTTCTCTGGGTCCATTTCAATGCCCTGGGGGGATATGTGATAACCTAGGTAGTCTATCCTTTCCTGGTGGAATTCACATTTCGAGAGTTTGGCATATAGGTGGGCGGCTCGCAGTTTCTTTAAAACCATTCTGACAAAGTTGACATGTTTCTTTTTTGATTTGGTGAAGATAAGAATGTCGTCTAAGTAAACCAGGACCCCATTAAACAGGTGCTCCCTTAGAACGTCATTGATTAATTGCATAAATACTGCGGGGCTCCCTTGTAATCCAAATGGCAAGACTTTGAATTGGCAGCACCCCATGGGGCAGTTAAATGCGGTCTTCCATTCATCCCCTTCCTTAATTCTCACACGATAGTAAGGTTCCCTTAGGCCTAGTTTAGAAAATATTTTCCCTTTTGAGAGGTGTGACAGCATGTCTTTCATGAGGGGTAGAGGGTATAGGTTGCTTTCACTGATTGTATTCAGGGCCCTATAATCCACACATAAGCGTAACGAGCCGTCCTTCTTCTCTCTAAAGAGGACTGGGGCAGCCACTTTAGGCTTGGCTGGCTCAATGAAACCTCTCTCTAGGGTTTTTCTTTATGAATCGTTCCATTTCCTCCTTCTCCTTTGGGCTCATGGAATATAATCTGGGCTTCGGGAGTTTTGCCCCAGGCTTGAATTCAATGGCACAGTCTGTGGGTCGGTGGGGGGGGGGAGCTCATCCACCCTCTCCTCACTGAAAACCTCAGCAAGGTCTCTGTATTCCTCTGGTATTTCTGGTAGTCCCT
Source organism: Crotalus tigris (assembly GCF_016545835.1). Taxonomy (NCBI): domain Eukaryota; kingdom Metazoa; phylum Chordata; class Lepidosauria; order Squamata; family Viperidae; genus Crotalus; species Crotalus tigris. The sequence continues at coordinate 4,226,608 of NW_024100510.1, forward strand.
TTTCCTTTCCCATGGATGCTTTTTCTGTTCTTGATTCTGGTAGCCCCCTTGGGATTTTAAGTCCATAGGGTCCCCCTTCAGGAATTTGATTTCTGCCATCCTCCAATTCACCCAGGGGTTCCATTTTTTTTAACCATTCCATCCCTAGGATCATTGGGCATTCCATGCTTGGGGTCACCACAAATGTTATGTCTTCCTCATGTTTGCCCAGGGAGAGGTGTATTGGTAAAGTGGCTAGGGTAGCTAGCACCCCCCCCCCTGCATGGACCCATGTAACTGGCCAAATGAGATTGGTTGTTCCAGTCTCAACGGAATGCTCAGATTCCCCACTAGCATCGGGCTAATGAGGCAGCGGGTGCAGCCAGAGTCTATTAAGGCTTTCACCTTCACAGCTTCGGGCATGGGGGGAATTAATATAGTCACTGTCTTGAGGATGGGTGCGATGCATCCACTTACCAGGGGTTCGCCCTCTGAACTGTCGTCTGAGGCATCCACCGGCTCTGCAGTGTAGGCTGGAGTTCTTTCCCCCTGATGAGCAGAGGTGGGGGATTCCACAGTCTCCATCATTCTCATGGCAGGTTCTTTTGGCTTAGCTGGAGACTTTCCGATTTGCTGGCCGGTGATCTGTCTGCGTTGTGCTGGGGGGTTTTGAGCAGCATTCTACAGCCCGATGCCCTTCTCTCCCACACTTGAAACACCCCATTTGCTTCTTGGCCATAGCCTATGGTTTCACTGGTTCGTGTGTCAACTCAGGCGGTGAGCGGCTCCATTGTTTTTCTCGGTAGTGCCTCTTCAATATGTCAATCTCTGCTTCCTCTGCCAAGATGTACCATTCCTCAAGTTGGTGTGGGTCCCAAGTGTCATATAGTTCATAATTTAGTCTGTCTTTGAAATGGCTAAGGAGGATGTCTTCCGGCCAGTTCAGTTTGCTGGCAATAGCCCGGAATTCTTGAGTATATTCGGCTACCAGGTGTCTGCCTTGCCTCATCGTTTTTATCCTTTCACGGGCTTTGCGATCATCCAGGGGGTCCTCAAATCGCCTTCTCAGAGAGGACATGAAATGGTTGAAGTTGTTGAGCTCTGGGGCATTGGAGTCGTGCAAGTTCACCACCCAATCTGCGGCTGGCCCATCCAGGGCAGATTGCATGATCCGGATATGGGCTTTGTTGCTGGGGATGTCCCGTCCGTATTCCTCCATGTAGCTGAGGACTTGGGTTAGGAAAAACTCCAAGCGTATTGGCTCCCCCTTGAATTTCACATCCAGTGGCGGGAGTCTTTGAATGGAACGGTGCTTTCGTTGTCGGTGGTAGTGTCTTCCATCCAGATCGCCATCTGTGGGTTGGTGGGGAATGCGGACTACTGGATCAGCAGATGTCCCCGGGGCTGCAGGTTCCATTTCCCCCTCAGTGTCTCTCCCTTTGCAGCTCCAGGAGCTGGGGCGGCCATAGGGCTCAGAATTCTCCTCTCCTAGGGAGCTGAGAGTTCTCTTCATCAGGTCGATAGCTTTCTCTAGGATCCAGCCCGAGTATGGTGCCCAGCTCCCTTCCTCTTCACTTGCGTGCAGGGATTTCTCCATCTCCTGCTTCCATTCTGGTTGGTTGCCCCCCCCTGTCTCAGGGTCACCTTTCTTGATTTCTTTTCCCACTCGCCTTTCTTTCCAATGCCCATTGACCACTGAGGTTTGTGGTCCCGTGTCTCCACCATCTCTTCTCCTGAGGAATCTGACCTCTCAGATCTCGACATCTGGCAGGGTTTCAGTTAGGGCAGCGGCTCCCCTTCTGGGGAGTTTTCTCCCTTCCTTGCTCCACCGTCTGACATGGTAATTTTTGCAAAGTCCCCCGGCAAGATTCTCCCTTCCAGGTGGACTAATTCTGCAGGTCCTGTCTAATGTAAGGACCCACCCCACTTTGCATCTTAAGAAGATAGAACTCTTGGAATATTTCTTCCAACAGGCATCCTTTATTAAGAGAAAATGGTTGCAGGCATTCTAGACAGGACCTGGGGCCCAAGCCTACAGTTCAAGGTTTTAAGGGGTCCCCAGAAGCCCCACCCCACCACACCATCTTTCCAGCGACAATCCCAGGCATTACATTTTCACCCCCTTTTCACTCACTGCTGGTGGAAGGGAGACTTCAGAGAGGAGTAGATGAAAGCTGATGGCCCCATTGTTATGATTTAGTCCTTTTGATGGTATCCACATTCAATCCCTTTGAAGTTGTACTGAAGGAAGTGAGGGCCATAAAACCCCTTTGTTCACCCCCCTTCCCCTTCATCGTATGACAGAATCCAGAGAGGGCAGAAATGGGATTTTCCATTATATTTCATCTCTAGTTATTTTCGATAACTAGAGATGAAATATAATTGGATTCTGACAGAAACACTTGTTCATATTTTTAGCTTTAAGAGAATTGTCTTTGTATACTGAGACACTTCACATTTTAACACCTATTACTTGCATTGGTAAAGTGCAAACTAAATTTACACAAGAAGAAATCTGTGAAGAATTATATTAATCATTTAACCTTCTCTCTAAATAGCCCATCTCTCCTTTGCTTCTGTAATTCTGATTCTTGTTGCTTAATTCTCAAAAGCTGCTAACATGTAACAGCTTAGATAATGTATTTGATTATTAAAACTGCTGACTGGGAATATAGACCCATAAAATTGAATCCCTAACAGATAAATGTGCTCCTTTAACATACAGAGAAATCTGGAAGTACATCATAAGCCATATGCTGTATTTGCAGGAGACAATTGTTCCTGAGTCATCACTAAAGCAGATGGATGGGACTGCTTTAGTTTGCAGAATGAAACACTGTTTAAAAAGAGCAGCTATTGAAACATTGCTTTATTGTGGAAAGGAAAAAAATCTTTGGAACCTATGCATTAAATTTTGCTTCTTCAAGTTTAAATTCTTTACTGTTAGAAAGGCTAATTTTATTTACTTATTTCTAATAATTTCTGCACTGTTCAATTGTAGACTAGTTCTGAGAAGCATAGTAGCAGCTACTCTCTGCTTCTCCTACCCCATTATAGACCATCGGTCTCTCCCCCAAGGAAGGCAACTTCTCTTTTTTTCCCCTAACTTTTTCCTCCTCATCTCATTCTTGCTTCATTCCTCTCTTCTGTTTAGGTTAACCCGCCCCCTTCTTTTTTCTTCTTTTGCAGTTTCTGCGGGAAGGAGATGAGGGAGGGGGTGAGTCCTCCTGTAACTCGTGCAACCCCTTGCTTTGAGGGGAGAAGGAAAAGGCCACTGTGGCAAAGGCATGCTGGATAAATGCCCAGGTCTACAGCTGCAGCATCCTCGTAAGCAAGCAGAGGTGCAGACCTTGGAGAGAGAAAAAGACAAGATTTCCTGCAAAAGGTGGCTGCTGGGTTAAGGTTAATTAACTCCCATAGGCCAGGCAATGGGATAGATGGTGGAAGGAGAACCACTTTGGAAGAAAGCAGAGAGAGCACGCCCTATCTTGGAAACGTGTAAAAGAACCTGATTCTGGGTGGGGCAGAGTCCAGAGACAGAGTTGAGATAGGAGAGAAAGAAGAGTGCTTGCAACTAAGCTGCCCTTCCTGCACTGCGCAGCATAAAAGGTGCTCTGGGGCAGCCATGAAGGAGGCCCGGTGGGAAGTGTTGGCTGAGGAAAAGCAGGGCGAGGATAGGCAGTTGCTTCCTCTTGGTGGGAAGGGCTAGGATACAGGTCGGCAACCTGCGGCTCTGGAGCCGCATGCGGCTCTTTGAGCCTTCCCCTGTGACTCCCAGCCTCCTCTGCCTTTGCAGAGAGAGACAGAGACAGAGAGAGGCAATTGCGCTTCCCTGCTTCTCCCGCCCTCCCTCTCTCTCTCTTTGTGTTTGTGTGTGTGTGTGTGTGTGTGTGTGTGTGTTTGTGTAAAAGAGAGTGCACTCACAGTGTTCTCCGAGGAGCTGAAAAGCTTATTGGGCGGAGCTCCTCCCTTTGCTGTGTCTCTGCAGGAAGCAGGAAGGGCAGGAGAGAGCTAGCTAGCCCAGCTAGGCTGACTCAGGAATTCTGGGAGTTGAAGTCCATGAGTCATAAAAGAGACAAGGTTGCTTGAAGCTTGCCAGGTGAGCAGCAGATAGGAGGGGGGGGAGAAAGAGGGAGAGAGAAAGAGAGAGAGGGGGGAGGGAGGGAGGGAGAGAGAGAGAGAGAGAGAGAGAGAGGAAAGAGAGAGAGAAAGAAAGAGAGTGGGGGAAGAGGAGTGGCAGACCAAGGGCAGATAGAGAGGGAGGGAGAGAGAGAGAGACAGAGAGAGAGAGAGAGACCCTTTTGACATCTAAAATGAAGATAACACTGCACATATATATGTTTTCTGAGGTTTTCGCGGGTGTTTGTATGTAGGTCTTTGGTTGTTCGGGTTTTCTCCCGTGTAAAATTGGAAGTGTCTTGGCGACGTGTCGACGAAGTCCCATTCGTCATCTTCAGGCTGATGTTTTCAACTTCGTGCTTCAAGGAGCAAGCATTGCTCCTAGAAGCACGAAGCCGAAAACACCAGCCTGAAGATGACGAATGGGACTTTGTCGAAACGTCGCCAAGACACTTCCAATTTTACACGGGAGAAAACTCGAACAACCAAAGATATATATATATATATATATATATATATATATATATATATATATATATGTGTGTGTGTGTGTGTGTGTGTGTGTGTGTGTGTGTGTGTGTGTGTAGGTGTTTGGTTATTCGGGTTTTCTCCCACGTAAAATTGGAAGTGTCTTGGCGATGTTTCGACGAAGTCTCATTCGTCATCTTCAGGCTGGTATTTCGGCTTCGTGTTTCTAGGAGCAATGCTCCTAGAAGCACGAAGCCGAAAGCACCACCCTGAAGATGATGAATGAGACTTCGTCGAAACGTCACCAAGACACTTCCAATTTTACGTGGGAGAAAACCCGAATAACCAAAGACCTACATACAAACACCCACGAAAACCTCAGAATATATATATATACATACATACACACACACACACACACACATACATACACACACAAACACACACACACACAAACACACACACACACCTATAATAAAGGTAAAAAAGGATATATGCAGCGTTATCTTCATTTTAGATATCAAAAGGGTTTTGCGGCTCCCGGTGTTTTGTTTTTGGTGGGAAACGGGTCCAAGGGGCTCTTTGAGTGTTTTGGGTTGCCTACCCCTGGGCTAGGAGGAGACGCTGGGCAGCAGTTTGGAGAGGAAGCTTTTGGAACCAGAGACAGAAGCTGACAGAAGCCCTGCAGCCAAGGAGCAGCTACAGGAAGCTATAGCAGAAGCCAGGAGAGCCCATTTGGAGAGTGGACCGGAAAGTTGAGTGTTCCCCAGGCTGCCCCTCGAATACCTTACCATATAGTTCCTGCTGTACCTCTTGTGGTACCTGCACGTCCTGTCTAAGGAGAAAAATAAACACTGTAATAAATCCACAATTAGGGATGAGATATTCCTTTTCTTACTAGATGGCCCACGGGAAAGAGAAATCACCTGGAAGAGAGGCAGGATTCATGAGAATAAGGCCATTAGTCCCAAAGGTCTGTTAAATCTAAATATGTTAATATGCATGCATAAAATGTCAACGTGCCTGTGTATTTTATACATTTTATATAACAGTCTCCAAGATGATACAACATTGCTGCAGAAAGCAAGGATGGCTAATCCCAAGAGTCAAAGATGAAAGTGAAAAAATTGGACTTGCACCTTAACATCAAGAAAACAAAGATAATGACTGCTGCAGAGAAGATACAGGGCAGAGTGCAGCTGGACAATAAGAAATAGTAAAGGACTTCATCTTCCTGGGCTCTAAAATTGATGGACGTGGTAACTGCATCCCTGAGATGAGAAAGTGTATGGCACTCGGAAGAATTCTAACGTCTGCATGAATAACATCAGGAAGATAAAGAACAAGTGTATTATTTTGCTGCCTCCTTAAAACTCTAAGAGGAAGGCTTCCACGAACCTCAATTTCTTATTCCCCCCCCCCAACTTGATCCCTTTGGGGCAGGGATGATATCCACTTCAAGCTTCTGAGGAAGACAGGAAATTATGGGGGACTCCAAATGGGAAAAGGTAATTTTTCAACCATCCTAGCTGCAGATGGTTTGGAATTTTATAATTAAAATGTGTGGTCTTTAAGAGACATCACAAACCACAGCTTGTAGCTTTTCAGGAGTAATTTGACCATTTTACTCAACCCAGCTGATTCCCCGTATGCAGAGAAGTACCGTATGTAGTTGGCCAATTTGGGAAGTGGTAAAGGCCCTTTACGTTAGGGCAGAGGTGTCAAACTGGCGGCCCACGGGCCGGATGCGTCATGTGCAGGCCATGCCCACCCCCAGCTCTGCAATGGCAAAAAGCATTGCGATGTCATGATACGTCATGTGACATGATCGAATTTGACACCCATGTGCTAGGGGAACCTCCGTAGTCACTAGGATCCTCTTCAAAAGAGTGGTCATTGGGCCTGACTACATTGCCTGTAGTCAGACTTTTTAACTTTTAACAGAAGTACTTGAACTGGGATAGGATCTTTAGGGCCTGTCCTGGGTGGTAATGCAGCAATTTGCAATTGCTTGCTTGTAAGCTGGGAATTCAGTTAAGGACTCCTGTTGCTGAGATAACTGTGCAAAACAGCATTCCCTCTCTCTTTGTATGGATAGTGTTAATGATATTATTCAAGACTGAGGAAAGTGGTAATTGGGTCAAGCATTTTCAAAATCCCTGCTTTAACCTATCTTCTCACCCAGAAACAGTTATACAACTAATCAGTGTCACCATTTTTCCTAGTTTGGTATTTACTCTCTAAGAATAAGATATGGAAGTAATCCATCTCTAGCTACACTCTTTTTGATAATCAGCAGGAAGAGCATTAAAAAAATTCTTTCCTTCCCACTCAATAGAGGATTTGAAAGTATTTTTTTCTCCTTCAAAGTGAGTAAGAAAAATTGTAAAAATGGTAATTGAGCACAAATGGGTTGGATCAAACCCTGAAATCCCATTTCACTACAAATACACTGTAGGGAAATGCCATTCAATACTGTACAGAGTTTGCATCTAAAAGGTGCTCCAGACAAGTTCTTAGTCTATAGATAAGGTGAATCACTAGAATTCTACTTGATATAAAAATAGGATTGCTGGTGTCTGGTAGGAATTTTTTTGATACCTGAATAGTTTTATATTTGAAATAGCTTTTTAATGTGGCTTAGTTGATTTTGGAGTTTTGCCCTTATCAAAATGCTTCCACTCCTACATAGCAGTTAAACCATTCTTGCAAAACTACAAATGTTCTCTGGGAATCTATGCTTATTTTTCTGAGAAGTTGACTTTCCATAACTGGACTGCTAATGCAGAATTCCAATCCATATATTTACATTCTGATATCTCAATAGGAAAAGGAAAGATTAAAATTTGGCAGGGGTTCAAGTTTAAGTTGGGACTATGAGAGGAGAAGGTAAGGGCAAAAGTGTAAAAAATAGACTATAAAGCCACTAAGGGCAAAAATATATAAAAAAATCTTCTATATAGGAAGAGGAGATAGGAGGCCAAACTGAGAGGAGAGTTTTAACAGCTCTGAAAATACAGTAGGTTGGAGAAGGTAGGGTTTGGGGGCTAAAATGTGAAGTAATGTGTCTTCAGATTTGATCCAATATTGGAGTTTAACTTCCTGATTCCAGTTGAATTGTCGGCTCACTAAAAATGGTAACAGACACAGCTGTTACATTTTAAGGCTCTGTTCCTAGTATCTATCAGAGAAAAGGCCTGTATAAAAGGTTAAATGGAGACATACTATAATGTAGGAAGTGTTGTTCATCCATCGATTTCGATGAAGACCTTGACATCTTGTGGGTTATGGGCCATCAACGATGTGTCCGTAGGTGGCTAATAAGACCGATGTTAGCACTGAATGTTCTGCCACATACTGAACAAAGAAATGTAGACACTGTTACTTCTGCATTTACAGCTCTGGGTTTGCGGAGTGCTCACTTCTCTTGTGCCAAGATTGTCCTTCTGTGTTCATATGTCTGGCAACCCTGGTACACCAAGGTGCGCCATGTCAGTCGATCATGCGCCAGAAGTTCCCAAGAGATGGTGTTAATATCCAGGGACTTAAGAGAGGCTTTCAACATGTCTTTGTATCGCTTCTTTTGTCCCCCGTGCTATCACTTTCCTTGAGACAGCTCACTATAGAAGAGCTGTTTAGGGATACAATGATCTGACATCCTTACAACATGGCCTGCCCATCGCATCTGGGCTTTCATCAACAGAGTGTAATCTGATGATAGGCCTGCTCTGGAGAGGACATCTGTGTCTGGTATCTTATCCTGCCACCAGATCCTCAGAATTCTATGAAGGCAAGTCATATGGAAGTAGTTCAGTTGCCTAACGTGCCTCCTGTACACTGTCCAGGTCTCACTAGCATACAATAGGGTAGTTAGCACTGCTGCCTGGTAAACTTTAAGCTTGGTAGCAAGGCTTATTCCATGGCGGTCCCATACGTTAGTCCGCAATCTGCCAAATTCAGAACTTGCCTTGGCAATTCTACAGTTGACCTCGATGTCAATTGTCACTGCACAGGAGAGGGTACTACCTAGATATAGGAAGTACACAATTTTAGAATCCCTAATATAAGAAGAGGAAAGATATTTGTAACTGGAAACTGTTACAATGTTTCAATATATTGGTATGATTTAATAGCAAGTTTTGGTTTGAGCAAATGTATGAAAACAACAATGTACTGTGGCGTTTATTGCATTGGTAACCTCCAGATTAAATGGAAAGGGACGCAAGGACAACGTTTCTGGGTGTTGTTAGGGAATATGACAGACTAAAAAGCATTCATAATGCATTAATAATGTTTTGAGCATTTTACAATTTACAACCCATTCTTTTTGTTAAAATTATCTCCAGCTTCCTGACTGATGGGATCTTGAGATTTGTGTGATGCTGCGTAACATGTTCCTAATATTGCCTGGAAAGTGATATACAGTATATATAGACATTTAGAATAGAATAGAATAGAATAGAATAGAATAGAATAGAATAGAATAGAATAGAATAGAATAGAATAGAAGCTGGAAGGGACCTTGGAGGCCTTCTAGTCCAGCCCCCTGCTCAAACATCGATACCATCTCAGACAAGTGAATGTTTAGCCTCTTTTTAAAAATCTCCAGTGATGGAGCGCCCACAGTTTCTAGAGGCAAGCTATTCCACTGGTTAATTGTCCTCACTGTCAGGAAGTTTCTTCTTAATTCCAGGTTTCTTCTCTCTTTGATCAGTTTCCAACCACTGTTTCTTGTCCTGTCCTCTGGTGCTTTGGTGAATAATGTGACCCCCCTCTTCTTTGTGGCAGCCCTTCAAATATTGGAATACTGCTATCATGTCTCCCTTATCTCTTCTTTCCTTTAGACTAGCCAAACTCAAGTCCTGCAGTCATTCTTTGTATGTTTTAGTCTCCAGGCCTTTGATCATCTTAGTTGCTCTTCTCTGAATTTTTTCCAGACTCTCAACATCTTTTTTGTGATATGGTGACCAAAATTGGCTGCAGTATTCCAGGTGTGGTCTTACTAGTGGGATTTTATAAAACAGTACTAATACTTTGTGTGATCTTGATTTTATGCCTCTATTTATACAACCCAGGATTATATTAGCTTTTTTGGCTGCTGCTGCATGCTGCTGGCTCATGGTTAAATGATCGTCCATTAGGACTCCAAGATCCCTCTCACAGTTACTGTTTTTGATCCAGGTCTTGCCCAATCTGTACTTGTACCTTTAATTTTTCCTGCCTAAATGACATATGTGATCATTTTACTAGACTTTCTTCCCCATGTATAACTGTTAGGTTTTGTTGCAGGGAAGAAAAAAAATAATTCTTTTTTAGCTGAATCCGAGAAGACCATTGCAACAGTCACATTTTAAATGATATCTTGAGACCAGTTTGTCCCTCTAAGTATCTCACTATAGGTAATCCTCAACTTAACAACCATACATTTAGTGACCATTCAAAGTTAAATTGGCCTTGAAAAAAGTGACTTATGACCAGTCCTCGCACTTATAACCATCGCAGCAGCTCCATGCTCATGTGATCAGAAGTTGGGAGCTCGGCAGCCAGCATTTACAATGGTTGCAGCATCCCTGGGTCACATGAAACCATTTGCAACCTTCCCAGTCAGTTTCTGCCAAGCAAAGTCAATGGGGAAGCTGAATTTGTTTAGCAATTGTGTGATTCATTTAACATCTGCAGTAATTCGCTTAACAACTGTGGCAAAGTTGAAGAGTACCTGTAGTGAAAAATCACAAAACATATCTGGAATTAAGTAGCAGTGGTTTTGCCAAAGTTGGCCAAGGATAAAGTCTAGATCATGAACATAGGTGGTATGTTCCGGCCTCCATGAGGTCAGATCTGTCCCTGGATTCTGCCCCATAGTTGCTAAGGCTGATGTATATCACAGATTGCTCTATTTCAGGAATTTCCAACTATTTTGCTGGGGAGACATATCTCAAAGCAAAATATCAAATGGGGTATAGCAGTTGGAGGGTGCCAAGGGATAGATTGGTCCCAGTAAGATCACACTGTGGACTCCAGCATTAAGCACTATTGAAATTTGTTTGATTTAGCTTACCGTATATGCTGGCGTATAAGGCGACTTCCGCAAGCGTTAAAATCGGCGCCAAAGACAGGGGTCGTCTTATATGCCGAGTCGTCTTATACGCCGGAAATACTGGTAGTTTCCGGCGTATAAGACGACGTTCTAGGCATGCAACTCAGCGCCAAAGACGGGGGTCATCTTATACGCCGGGTCACCTTAAACGCCGGCATATACGGTATACTATTATGTGGACTCAGCAACTATAGACTGTAAACCTGGTTTATGATTCAAAATTATTGTAAAACACAACCATTTTAGTTTATTCAACAGAACCTAGATAAAACAAACCATGGCTTCATGCAGTGCATGAATTACTGTCAGATGGAGTGGCATAGCATCAGAATAATGAAGTTGGAAAGGACCTTGGAGATCTTCTAGTCCTCCATTATAATGACCTGCTATTCTGCTAATTAATTTGCAATAATCCTAGAAAATTTTACACTTGCAATTAGATGCAGCAAAAGGTAGAAGATGTAGGCATAACACCAGAATGCCTTCTGCCACTCCTTTAGCTCCTCTTCTGCCCCTGTAGGATGCTTCCTACTACCCCTACTTACCTTTGTTCATTTTCTGGGCAAATAAACCCCATGTCCAGGACTAGGCTACAGCACCTCATCATTATTTTCTGTGGGCACCATTTGGGACTCAGAGGCATTCTTGAAAATGCCTACCATCAACATTTAACAGACAAGGAATGGAAATGATGGTGGTGGCCAGTATATTCTCTGCCCCAGTATTTGATATATTGGGAACTCTATATCCAGTGAGATGTGATTCTTAATTGAGCATGTTTTAAATGTAATGTGTATTTGCACTTGAAAAGCATTCCAGTGATTTAGGGAAAATTATCGTTAACACCCTGGCATTCTGGCTTTCAACCAGATTTGACATGATTAGACACTCATAACGTGTACTTTTTCTGCAAAGCTAGAAGTTAAATAGACAAAATTAGAAAAGTTATGTTTATGCCTTAAGCACAGCATTTTGGAAGTGCTAAGAAAATTGCAGAATATTTTTTTCTTATCAGCACTCTTCATAGTTAAGTTAGGCTCTTGCTTTATGGTGTGCTTATTCAATTGGATGTATTGATGCCTGAGGATCTTCACAGCCAGCTGAAACTATGGTAACTTTTTATGGAAGAGATAACATCCTTTGTGCTTTTGTCCTCAGAGAGCCAATCTTAATCAACCTCAAATGATAAAGGAGGATTGCAAAGAGGAATTATGTGAAAGTTGCTATTTCCAAAAATAGATAACTGACAGATTTATTTAAGATTATAATTTGGGGTAAGTTTCCAGTGCTTGACTAAAGAACATCAGAATGAGGCTGAAGATTGATTTCAATTTCCTCAAAACAGATAAAGGAAAGATGTAATTGGTCTGTTCCAAGTAAGTAATACTGAGATGCCATTCATCCACAGTTTGTACCACAGGACCCAATTTCCCATTGATTATCATTGATTTGTAGAAAACATTGTCACAAACAATTTTATTTGCATTGCACTACTTAATATCCATATAGAAATAGGATTATTGTATTCACATGTAAGATTACATTATGAAGTTAACTGAACTGGGTAAAAAATAAATCTAGAAATCTTTTTTTTTAATGTTCTATACATTAAAGTTCCATACAGCTACACAGATTGGTTTTTGATGCTCTGAAGAAGAAATGTGGGACAGTGATAGAATCTAGATTAAAGTCTAGATCAAATGAACCAAAGAAGCTCCAGTGTGCTATGAAAGGAGGATCAGATATAATAGAAGATGAAAACCAGAATCAAATTAAGCCTGAATTCTCTAAATTTAAATCTAGGCAAGACTGCTTAGAGACATAGTTTGTATAAAATATTATTTAAATAAGCCTGAAAGTCTTGCTTGGAGGAAATATGATCTGGTAGATCATAGGATGTAATCAACAGTTAATGAAAATCCAAAGAAATTGTGTCTTGTGAAATTTGGGTGTGACATCAGAAACATAGTGGCTAGATGACTTCTGAAGAATGGAGGACTGAAGACAGATCCATGTAAGTGGAATTGACAATTGCAACTAAAAACAGGCAGGTGAATGAACAGATCGCGTTCTTCGACCCACTCTGGGTGAAGAGAGGATGCAGGTTCACACAAGCTGTGTTCCCCATAGTGGCTTTTCATGAAACTTCAAGGCAGCAGACCAGGAACCAAGGGAATATAAATTGACACTTCCTCTGCCTATTAAAAATTGGTTATTAGCTACTTTAAAAAGATTAAAGACCTTCAAAATAACAAGGCTGGAAAGACCAAACGAGTGCTTTCATTCCTTAATTTTTCTTAAATTACTTCAAAAGCTTTAAGAATATAAACAGCAAAAAACAAGATGTTTAGAAAGTTTTAAACATATTAAGAGTTCTGAAAAGTTGGAATATTTGATTTTGAATATTAATATTTTGAAATAAATTCTAAAGAATAATTGTATTTTTGTGGGAAAGGGAAGCTATTTTCAATATTGGAGACACTACAAGAGAAATAACAAGATAAGCAACTTGGTGTTCAGAGACATTTTTGAGGAATTGCACTGGGACCCTGAATCATTGATGTCAGCTATGTTGTTTGTTCTTAGCAATATTCTATTCCCAGATGAAACTGTTACAGAAAAGGAGTTGCAACAAAATCTATCTGAGAATGTGAACAAGAATTTGTCATTAGACATAAAAAAATATCAGATGAGGCTTAAAAAAAGGAAATAAGAATGCCAATCTGAGAGAGTAATTGGTATATTTTTTTGCTGAACTTAGAAAAGAGGCTTTTTAAATTTTTGAAGAAAGTTGAGATAAGAAACAACAATAATCTGAATGGATTAAAGAGCAAGATTGTTTTATGCAAAAAGTAAGAACACAAAGTTAGTTTATTCAATCAGGGTTAAATTAATTGGGGCATATTATTTTGGGTGGTTCTTTTGGGACTTGCTGACATCTGAACTGGAAACATGTTGGGTATTGGATTTGCTTATGGTTAATATGGTACTTGGAGAGCCAGTTTTGTGTAGTGGTTAAGGCATTAGGCTAGAAACAGGGAGGTCATGAGCTAAAGTCCTGCACAAAGCCAACTGGGCAATTGTGAAATTCTGAAAAACTGCCCCTAAAATTGCAGTTAACTTGTTCAAGCAGACCCTGAGAATTAGGCACAATTGAATGGAAGCAAAAAAAAATGTTTTAAGCCTTTAAACATGTTCATGTTATGTATCCTAACTTGACAGCATCTAAATTGGCTTGTTTTTTTCATTTAAATTAAGAAACTTTTATGAGGTTGCTCTCTTTAAAGGAGATATTGTCCCCCTTGTCACGTTCAATTTCAGCATTCGGTTTACACTAGGACAGTGATGGCAAACCTTTTAGAGACCGAGTGCCCAAACTGCAATCCAAAACCCACTTATTTATCGCTGGGTGCTGGGTGGGTGTGGCCCACTGGATGGGCGTGGCTGTGATCATGGCAGATTGGGTGGGTGTGGACAAGGTGGGCGTGATCACCTCAATGTTGCTCATGGGGAGGGACGCCTGTGGGGGCCAGGCAGGGTTGGGGGAGATCCAGGGGGTCTCTGGCAGGTGAGCAGGAGGTTCGTCCTGCAGGGTGAGGCGAAGCAAGGCAAGGCAGGGCGGGGGTGCCATTGTCACAGGGCAAGGTGAGGCAGGGGCTGGGGCAGCTGCTGCCTGACACCATCGGCCCCTGCACACAGAGGCCAGCGAGCGAAGGGTGCTGGGATGCATCCAGCCATGTGGGACCTCAGCGAGTTAGTGGGCGGCTGGTTGAAGAGGGATGGTTGCCATCTCCGGGGCATGGTGAGCGTGCCCACAGAGATGGCTCTGAGTGCCGCCTCTGGCACGTGTGCCATAGGTTCGCCACCACTGTACTGAGATTGGGACTACTTTATACCTTTTAAATGTGGATATTCTTAGTTAAGTGTTGAGATATAAAATTATGATTATTTTAGGTTTGTTAGGTAATGTTATTATTTTAGAGCTCTGTTTGGATTTTTTGCTGACAGCTGGATTGGAAAAGATATTTCCTGAATTATAGTTGAATTATGGGATGAAGAGTTTTGTATGTGTTAATTAAGAGGTGAAAAGAGAGAGTAATTGTTTACACTTATGAGAATGGAAAGTTGCTTTCTTACAAGAGTTTTTTCTTTCTTTTGCATCTTTTATTTGCTCTATTTTTTCTTTTCTTTTTTAGTTTGTATTACCTTTTACTATTGTAGTACTATTTCTTCATTTACTATTTTCATTCAGAAAAAGGTTTAGGAAGTAATGGAAGTAATGGAATATTTTTCCTTGCAAAAAGCAGCCTCTAAAGGAAAACTAAGAAATTGTATTTGGCTAAATTGGGATTGGGGATATACTAACCACAAATTTGCTTTTTCAACTGTGATCAATAACCAGCCCATAAAATATATTACATGCGTGTAGTTAATGCTAATTAGTTCACTAGGTAGAGTGCCAACCAGACTGCTGGCATCTTACATGGTGAAATTTAGCCACACTTAAGGATACAGAATTGTTTGAATATCAAAAAATGTTTTAAATAAAACTGATCAGAGTAACCAGGATATTTAACTTGGTGTAGAGTTAACAGAACTGAAAATGAATGTAATTGCTAATTTTGATGGCTCCTTCGGATTGATGTTATCTTTTAAGTGAAAATAAGGGCAACGAGAAAGGCATTGTGAACATTGTGAATTATTAGCAATTCTGAAACTTTTTTGTCATAACTTTTAATTATTCCTAATTGGATTTTAAGCTTGATCAGAGAGACAGACTTAGCCAAACTCTCAAGGCTAAGAGAATTACAGTTTGTTTAGTACCTCATTATATGTTGATCAGGCTAAACTGATTTAGAGTATCAGTTAATATACTTTCTGTATCACCCTTCTACTTATTTACTATAATTAATGAAGTTTTCTCTTAAAACTTTACATATTCCATTGAAGAAAAAAAAAAAGGCCCAAACACTGTTTTGGGCACAGGCTGCCAACTCCTATGCCACTTGGTTCTAGAGAGGAAGTGCTTTCATTAACTGGATCATTTAGTGTTTTGGAAGGAAATAATTCTATCTTCCAAGTTGTCTAATTCCTATTTTGTTTCACAATGAACAAGAACATCCAAGTATTCACCTTTTGTCTCATCAATTTTATATGAATCAGATTTCCAGATTTCACTAATATTTCCATTCATCTCCCCAAAGATGGTTTTGAATTGAAGAACATGTTATCATTAAATAATGTTATCTTAATCCACCCAATTAAAAATTGATTGTGCTATATTGTATTGGCATCTTAAAAATACTGAAAATCAGTGGTGACAATAGACATTTTTTCTCACCTCTCACATGTAAGTTGAATTATTTTTTGTAATCACACGAAAGTCCTTTTCTCTTTACACAAATAACAAATGAATCACATAAAATGAATGCTTTTGAACAAAAATACGTTTCATATTAACAGCATATAATTTTATTTGTGGCATTTTGATAGCATATATAATTTTGCAGCACCTGTAAACAAGTCAGTAAATATACCTGCTTGAAATAAATTTTATTCTTTGGAATGTCTGTATCCAGTCCCATTTCCCATTACAGAGCGTAAAGAAGACATTAGAAAAAATAGCCATCATTTAAAAAAAAAAACCCTTCATAGTGGCAATCTCTAGGATTTGTTATTACATTAGTCATTGCACTTGTTTCTTTATTGCTACAGGAAAAAAGACAATTTAATAATTAACACTTCTGAGTTCCATGATTGTCCTATTTATCTGCTATAAGCTTCAAGGTAGAAAAAAACTGTTTTACAGCGATCTATTCTGCCTCACATTCAGGATCTCAGTAAGGAGCATATAAATGACTTTTCTTTAATTAAAATCAATTCTTGTTTGCATAATCACTGTAGAGTGTAAAAGAATTGGATTCAGCAAAAAAATAAAAAAAATAAAACCCCTCTCGAATTTCAACACTCAAAGCCATTGTTTAATTTGGGATGGATCTGATCAATTAAGAGATGTCAGTACGTACATCTGTCTCCTCTTATTGAGTGTGCCGTTCCACTCTGTCCAGTTCTGGTACTGCACCAAAACCTCGACTTGTGGAACAATACAATACAGCTCTAGGGAGGAATGGAAATGTATTTTGACTAGTGCAAGTAAGGCTTTTCTTTTTAAGGCACCATTTCTACTTATTATTTTTGCTTCTGCAAAAATATGAAGGGAAGAGGAAACCCATTCCCTTTCCTTTCCTAGGAAGAATAAAGAAGTAATTTCCCCTTCAAGTTCAGTTACCAGAAGGAAGAGGTGGATCTTTGGTGAAAAAAATCCTTGCAGCTTTTAAAAAAAAATCCCCTTGCAAGAGGAAAAAAAATATTTTCCTTCTGTGGAGGTATGGAATAAAGAAAAGATGGCTTTGCTCTATGCTGGAATGTTCCCAAGAAAGTATGAACTCTCTCTCATTGCTGGTGCTTGTTTGTTGTTGTTTTTTGGGGGAGGGAGGGAAACCCAAAGTCACATTTTAAAATTCCCCATGCTTTCTCAATTTTGTAATGTGAAGTGAGGGGTGGAGGTTAAAGATAATAGAAAGTCAGGGCTGTAGCTGCTTTCAAAAAGCTATCGTGTACTGAAAAAAAGAATACTTTAATGAGCATTGGGAGAGAAAAGGCAGATGGCTTCTAAGCTTCTATTCTGCAAAATTATGGTTTTGAAAGGACACCTAGAATTTGTAACTGCTGCTATTCAAGGAAATAAAAAAGCTTGTTTTTCCTATGACAAAGAAAAAGGGTGGAAGCTTTTCTGACTACTTTTTAGATAGGACAGTAGCAACAAAATAAAATGGTACTTTAGGTACCTTGGAGGATGGGCAAATTTTTTGTCTGTCAGTCCACCATGCTTGTTGAAGAAGGTGGCTAGTTTCTCTTTCTCCCAACTGAGTTTTGCAGGGGATTACTTGCAAAAGATCTGTTCAAGACAAAACATCCCTCCCAGCTTTGAATTCTCTGCAAAATGAGGAGCCCAATAAACACACAAATGAATATTTTATCTATTAAGCCAAGAATTATTAAATCTCTTTATAAATTAGTATAAAACAAATCTTGAGCTAGAAGTTAATAATCTGAGAACATTATTTATTACTATGATTATTAAGGAAAACTGGCAACAGAGGATGATCATTAAGTGATATATTAGATATGTTATTAGCTCTGTATCCATATAGTAAGCAAACAGTCATCATGATTTTATATACCTATGTTTTCATTTCCAATTTTCATCCACTGATTTATATTTGGAATTAGAAATCTTATTCTTTTATGTTAAGAACACCAACATGGTTTGCTCACATCCAAATAAGATGAAATATTAATGCCATATAAAACAGGACATAGGCATTAAAACTTTCCACTCTCTTAAAACAAAGCTAAAATCATTCACTAAACAGTTCCCCCTTTCTATAAAATTTTAGGATAGCAATGCTAGAAGAAAAAAGGGCTGAATTATATTTTTATCTTTGGCTTGAACAGAGCACTGAAGAAGTTCACTTTTTCTTTACAGAAAAAAACCTGGATTTTAGGCTGTAGAAATAACTTAAAACAAGATGACTCAAAGAAATATTGTTCAACATATACAATAATTCAATTTGAATTCTAAAGCATAAGCCAAATATTGATTTAAAAATTCATTATTGATTTACTGAATACTTTAACAAATATGTAGATGATATACCCTTATTTTAAGACTGCATTTAGAAAACTGGCAGCTTTAAACATTTTGTTATAAGTTTTAGGTTATAGATTTTTAATATGTTACAATTATTAGTGCAAAGCATTTTAAAGCTGATAAAATTGTAGTGTTAAGATTATAATTTGTAAAAAGAAATGAAACACTCAAGAGAATATTTAACATGTCACATTCCGTAATTAGAAAAAATGTCATACTATAGGATTGTCTCAATTTTATGCCTTGATTTTTTTATTTTAAGTATCCATGTGTTTGTATGTGTCCATGTGTCCTAATTATAGATCCCTTCCACAAATTCTATAGTGCAAGAATCACAGTACTGTACTCTGAATTCTCAGGTAAGGAAATATTACAATATCATAGTGCTAGGGTTTGGTAATCCTTCTGCTTCATAGTGAGAACAAACTCAAAAGACCTGAACAATAAAACAGCATATGATTAACATCATAGTCCCTTTAGCATGGTGAAAAGAGTAGTAACTGTACAAAACTATACCATTTTCCTCTCTCCTATACTATATATTTTACAGTTTATTTTCAAAGTTATATTGCCTTATTTATAATACAGATCTCTTAAAATTAGGGTATATTCAATAAAAATATACTAAGAACCCCTCTTTTATACAGATTCAGTAGTATTCTCAAGCAAACCCTGCCATACTGCACAGTAAGAAATAAGGCCTCTCCTATATTGGCAAGAAACAAATGAAAAAGCTATCCATTTTTTTCTCATAGCTCACAAAATATAAATAAGATTATATTCAGATTTTTTTAATGGAATGCTATCATCCGTTGGCTTGAGGTTTAAAAAAGTCAATTTCATTTCTGATTCTGAAATCCTGGCACATTAAGGATCCACAGTATGCGTCTTTCATGTAGTCATGACAACTTTCTTGAGCTTTTCTATTTCCATCTGTGAATGATATAACAGTAAACATTAATCAAATAAGGAATGTTTCATATTTCATACACATTTACAACCCATCAAATATATTTTAAATTTAGGACTACTCTTCCTTCTATTATATTCTAGAAATCTATCACTGGGATAAGTCATTTTCTGCCATGACAGTCTCATGCCACAACAGCTTCTACCATTTAACTTATTTATGGCTGCCCATCTCACATAAAACAACTCTGGCCAGTTAATGCAATAAAAGCATAAATACAATATAAGGATGAAATAAATAAAACACAACAGAAAACAAGCAAAAATGGATACCAAGAACAAATACATTCAAGGAATTTCAAGAAACTGAATCCCAGTTTGTATGGTTATGAAGTGATTCAAGGCTTTGCTGCTAATCTCACCGGCTCAAGGTTGACTCAGCCTTCCATCCTTCCGAGGTAGGTAAAATGAGGATCCAGATTGTTGGGGGCAATGTAATATATATATATATATATATATATATATATATATATATATATATATATATATATATATATATATACACACACACACACACACACACACACACACACACACACACACACACACACACATTGCTTACTGGTGTACACCGCTTAGAAAGTGCTTGCACTTAAAGCAGTATATAAGTCTCATAAATAAATAAATAAATGAGTGTTTTGCAAAGTGTCTCATGACTCTACTCTCTCCCTCCCCCTTTTAATATCTACATGATTATACATTGGTACAGAATAAAGTATCAATAAGTGATAATACTCAGGTGTATATTCTTGTATACTCAACTGCATAACGTGCACCAGTTGTACCTGTTCCTACATCAACAGGCTTTGCTTATAGTCACTGATGCCTTACTAATCTCTTAACTGCAACGAGAATGCCTCTGAAGACTATCTGAAGTCTTAATTAAGTCCAAATAGTACAGCCCAGAAAGTTAGGGTGGAGCTCATTATGCCCATGTGATACCACCACATTGTTAGCTCTGATATGCAGGTTCTGAGGTTTTGCTGGTTAAAGAAATACAAGAAACCAGAAAGTGCCTTTTAAGTTTTACATGTTTATTCAGCTGAACAGAGATGGACTCCTCTAAATGAGGGGAGCAACAAATGACAAGAAATCCTTGTATTTATTCTGTATAATTACATAAGCAACCCATCCAGAAAAGTTGACACACATAAGATAAAGATTGCACCCAGTAAGTCTGGCATACTGTCAACTGTCAACTTTTCCTAATAAAAGTTCCTTTTGGAATGAAGCTGTTCCAGGAGTTCTGCTTTCTTGGGAAGAGGGATTGAGGCACGTCCTTACACTACCTGTAGATCATTGTTTCACAGAGCCACTCAGTTCAGTTCACTGTGCCTCTGATTTTGTGTTTACCAGCTACTTTTCATAATACTTCAGAGGAGCTCCCATCCCATGGCTGAAATCTCCCCAGAAAATCTCAGGGAATAGGAGGAAAATTAGCAAAAATACATCCTTTCCCTGAAATTAGAAGCTTAAAGAAGTCAAAATGCAGTACTTGACTATGGCTGTTTTGTTATGTTCTTGCTAAGAATTTGCATCACTTTATTGAAAGTAATGGGGACTATAGAAAATAAAGTTTCCTTGGGCTTCTATTTAAATATTTTACCTCTAGGTTGCTTCGCATCTGCTTTTCTTCTTCCAAGTCTTTTTTCAGTTTTTCCAGTTGTTTCCTTTAAAATTTGCACACACAAAAAATTGCAGTGAAAAAACATCCTTGCATAGCTAGCTAGGTTTTGATTTAAAGGATAAGCAGCTTCCAAATAGAATAGGTATGATCTATACTGAGAGCAGAAGTATGAGCGAGTGTTAACCACCTTAAACTTCCTCTATGAACCAAAAGGACCATATTTATCTGAGTGCAGAATCTCCTCATCCAATGAGGAGATTGAAATGAGTATCTGAGTATCTTATCAAATTCTGGCATATACTCATATATTACCAATAAAACATGAAACTAGCAATCAAAAATAAAGTCTCAGCTATTCCTGTTGCAGTACTTATATATATAGTTTTCAGCTAGTTGTTTCAGCTAGCCCTTTATCAAGAAACATATTATAAAGTACTTCGGAACTAATCCTGGAAATGTATAAAAACATTGAATTAATATGACAACTATAGTAGGTTTTTTTCTATCCATCTATATAGTAGGAATTGAAATACATGATTCTCCAGCTATTGAATTCCTGTCAACCCTAGCCAACAAGACCAGTGGTATGTGATGATGGGAACTATAGTACAACAATACCAGAAGAACTTCATGGTGCCTACATCACTTTAAAAAGCTGTTGTGAAAAAAAAAAAAATGAAAAGCTCTTACCCATGTTCTTTTCTCAAGTTTTCTACAGCCAACAAGAGATCAAAGATCTGAGACCTTAGCTCTTCCAGTGAATGTTTTTCCCGTTCATCTGTTTCCTGGCTGAGCTTCACTTCTCCAGCATTTATTACAATAGAACCTGGTCGTGGTAATGAAGTCAGAACTGGCGAAATAAGTTTTGATGGCTGAAACAGAAGAACAGTGGTCTAAATGAGGATGGCGAGAATACAGTCAAATCTATTCACTGAAGCAACAGTAATAGCACATTTAAAATCGCTTCACAGTGCTTTACAGCCCTCTCTAAGTGGTTTACAAGTCAGCATATTGTCCCCTGGGTCCTCATTTCACCAATCTCAGAAGAATGGAAGGCTGAGTCAACCTTGAACCAGTCAGGATCAAACTCCTGGCTGTGAACAGAGTCAATCTGCTATAATGCATTCTAACCACTGTGCCACCACAGCTATTTACTGAAGAACAAGCAAAGTCTATATTCTTAGAATAATGGCTTAAAACATTGGCTGGTGATACTTGACTGATACTTTGATGATTAATAAAACTAGGGATAGACTATCAGAGGAAGCCAAAATTATTTTGCAATATGCTGCATGAATAAAGGATTCTAATAAAAATGTGGCCTCTTTTATTCTAGAAAAAGTGATATATTATAATCAGAAGAGAGGCATATGGCAATCTGTGGGCTGTGTATCTCAAGGAGTACCCAAGTACCTCATTTATACTGCCCAGCATCCTGAGACCATATCCCGAAATTCAGCAGCAAAATTTGTGCAGTGTATTTTTCATAACTTTGATAAAGATGTGAAATTTGAAGAAAGATGTTCTCGTTTTCTTCTTTCATTTCTTTCCCTTCAAATGGCATGAAACTGTACTGCAGTTTTGCATCATTTACTCCTAAATTTTAGTAATATCATCATCACATAATCAAAAAGTGGTTGTTCCAACATTACTCACAACTGAACTAGATAATAGGTAATATTTTATTTATTCAATAACAAAATTTGTGCATTTTTGTTTCATCAGGCTGACATAAAAATATCTAACTTTAATCTCCCATCCCATAATTACTCAAGCTAAATCTGTACCAATGCATTAGAACAGTGGTTCTCAACCTGTGTCTGCAGACCCCTGGGGGAGCCTGATGTCATCAAAGGGGGTCCGCAAAAGTTTGAAGAAATGTTATGATTTAAACCTTGAGCTAAGTCTTGGTGATCTGTGGTCCTGTTCGGTGGCCACCCAAGGTATTTAAAGGGGGTCCAGGGTGAAGAAAAAGTTGAGAACTACTGCATTAGTATATTATTTTTCTAAATGATTAGGATACTCTAATCATTTTGATTTCTTAGTACATATAAACACAAGCAATGTCAACATACCTTTTTACCCTCAGATAATTTTAATTTGGCACTTTCTTCTTCCTCTTTATGCACCTTCACATTTTTTTCTATGTTTTGAGTCTGAGCAGGCTTCAACCAAGAAAGGAAATATAAAATAGAAATCAGCCTTTTTTGTGTATTTACTCTAAAAGCTTTTTAGTATATCCATTTATAAAATCATCTAGTAGATTTTATTTTATTCCTAAATAAAATTCAGGATGCTAGTTAGCAATTGTTTCTTTACAAAATGGCTAGCTATGCTTTAGTAACCATCTTTTTCATTTTGGGATTCATGATCTGAGATCAAATGAGGGTTGCTGCTTCAGGGAACTTACAATCTGCGATGATCACTAAAATTTATGCTATTACTGTTTTACCCAAGTGAAAACTACTAGGCATTGTGTCCTGGAATGTGGTGAGTGAAGTCCCCAGCCCATTAGTGTTTTGGAAGGCAGAAGACACTATCTTATTTCAGCAGGCATTTGGTGGATAATATTCTCTTTTCACTGGATTTGATTTGATGCAATGATTAGGAGAGGGAGGATTTTCATGTGGGAGTTCTTTAATATGTTTTGGCTATTTATTGCAAACTGACTTAAGTTTCACAAGCAAAACTTGTATATAGATGACTGTTTCTCTGCCTATCTATTTATATGACTTCTAAACACGTTACTTATGGAGTTTTTATTTCTTAATGTCTTAAGTAGCTATTGAATAATTTAAATCATTTTAGTATAAATTGCATATCTGTCAACTGGTTTAGCAATTGAAGGTTGCAACTTGTATTTTTTATTCCATTAGGGGGTGCCATTCCTTAGATACAGACCAAAAGATGCATTCAGAAGCAAACCTATCACTATTATTAGGTCTCTTAGGGACACTTTTATAACAACATCTTCAAACAGGAACAAATATGTAAGCAATAAGTGGCAAAGGTCTTTATTTAGGATTACCCATGGCCCATGATTTGATTTTTCTGCACTGTGCAGAAAATAAATTAATTGAAACTGATGAAACAACTGAACAGTGCAACATTAAAACCAGCTGAACTGTGAAAAATCAATATATATTTTTTAAAAAGATAATGAATTGACAGTACATGAATATCAAACAACCTGCCAGAGTTCTAAGGCATTATATTTTAAATTGCCACTGGTAAATATGTTTGGTCTTTACAAGAAAATGATATTCAGTGCAAACAGAAATACCACTCTGGATATTTTTTATTTTACAGTTGCCAGCCCAATCGCCAGCCTTCTGTGCCAAAAGGTTCTTACCTGTCCAATCCAGTCAGGCAGAATGGGGCCTGTCAACTAAGGAATGCCAATTGGTGGGGCCTAGAGGACACGCCTTTTCTGCCATAGCACTCACCTTCTAGAACATTCTCTCTTTGGAGATCAGAATGGTCCCAATGCTGCTAGCTTTGGGCTGGGCTTGGGCTCCAAAGTGTGCAGAGACCTGTTTTGTGGTTAGTTCAATCATTATGATGGGTAATTCACATATAAGTGATTCATGTACTCACAGGATTCTTGCCATTGAAGCGAGTAGGAAGTCTTCTGCCGGGCATCTTTGGTCTATTTGCAGTGGGATGTGATAAATTATCTGAGGTAGGTGTTAGATCATCAAAACTTAAAAGTTCTAGAAAAAATTAAAAGCAGAGAACATAATGAAAAGTTAGGAGATTTCAACATCTCATATCTATTTTGAGATGTTGCTACAAAGAATACTCCACACTCTAGCATGGAAAAGAAATGGAGAGAGTATTAAATGGGTTAAAAAATATTCCATCTTTAAAATGTTGAAGAGGCAAGGCACAGGAGAGAAACTCACAAATTTGTATTGCAAGGATAGATCTTTCTTAAAATGCTAAAACAGCATGCCATTCAAATGGAGAAGTTACTGAACCAGCTTCCATGCTCCAGGTTTGTGACATGTCTCCCACAGGACATGACCCTGAAATATCTTTTTTATGCCAATTGATCTCATGCACATACCCTGCTTATACATCTCTATCAAGCATATCAAAATTACGCCCACCCAAGTCAATTATACACATTCTTTATTTCACATTACAGGTAGTCTTTGGCTTATGACAGCAATTGGGCCAAAAGTGCCATTGCTAAGGAATGCAGTTGTATTGCAAAGTGTGATGTCACATGACTGTGTCACTTCACAGTGGCATTTCCAGCAATCTTGGTTGGTCTAATTAAGTGAAGATCTCACATGATTGCTATTTCTGACTTTCTGCTGGCTTCTCCTCTGAATTTGTTTGTGGGCAGCTGGCAGAGAACTTCGGAAATTGTGATCATGTGACTGCAGCTTGCTTCAACAATCACGAGGCAGGTGGAGCACCCAGATCACAATCATGTGACCATGTGAACTCTTGTTGAATGAATGGATGTAACCTAAGTACCACCTACAATATCTCCTCTTACTCTCAGATAAAGAGTATACATTCATACAGAATTTATAGATAGTTTTCCATCTAACAGATTTTTCATAGTACTACTTCCCTCATACATTCTTTCCTAGCAGCAGCAAGAAAACAGTAGAGATATCCTAGAGTACAGATAATCCTCATTTAGCAACTGGGATAAATAACTCAGTTGTTAAGCAAAGTGGTTCCTAAGTGAAAAATCATGTGACCACAACTGTACTTACAATTTTGTACAGGACAATGCATACTAACTGAATGGCAAACAGATGATGGAAAGAGAGGAAGTTGTAACGGTTAGAAATGCAGGTATTGATTGCTAATTATTTCCTTAGTACCAGTGTAACTGTGAACAGTCACTGTCCAGGGCAGGCACTAGTGTACTTCCTGTACTGATTATTTCTTTAAATGTCTATTTCACGGTTGTACAAATGGCTAACAGGGCTCAAGCTAAATTCTCATTTCGTGATACTTGATTTATCAAAAGTGGTTTTCATTAATTGAAATGAGGATACTCATAATTATGGAAAAGGAAATGAAACACCTACTAAAAGATCATCTTTCTTTGCACAAATACAATGAAGGCTATTTACTAAGATCATTAACCATATAAAACAAAATCCCATGAGAGATTAATATAGATCTCATATCAAGACTACCAGAACAAAGCAGGAAATGAGTTCTAGAATCTTAAAAGAGCCAGAAAAAAGTATCTAACAAGGCAGATCATTAGGATGCTCCAATAAGGAAATTCCAATAAGGAAATTCCACAAGAAAAGCATCAGCACCTCCTCCTTAAATAACATTCATCAGAAATCTTCATGCACAGGAATGTTTGAAGGAAGGCTTAAAACAAAGAGTTTATAGTTCAAGTAAATTCAGTCTACTGCAGGCACAGAAATAAACCGGCAGCCAGCCACAATATTCTTTTAAATACAGGAGAGATATTCCCAGAAAACTACTCAGGTTAATTTTGCATTTGTATTCTACAATAATTTCAAGAATATTTTTAAATGGAGCCCCATGTTCAACATTCTGCAAAAATCTAAACAAAAGGTTACAAAAGTGTGGATAATTAAGGCAGGGCTAGAGTTGGAAGATTATGTTTAGCTGATAAACAGTCCTGATATCTAACGGTCTTCAGTTAATGTACCCATCAACAGCAGTAGAAAAGGGAGGCAAGGACCACAGTAATCAGCAATAATCTATCTTCAAGACTGGTTGTGATTCAAGGCACCAAATCAAGTTCCATTGCTACTTAATTTATTGAGGATATGGAGATGCTGAGAGGATATTAAGTACTCTATGTCAGGAAGTGAAACCCTTTGGAGTACTAGGTAAAAACCCTTACTCTTGCTGTTTGGAGTACTAGGCAGTCTAAGCCAGAGGTAGAAGGATCTGGCTATGGTTGCCTGGGAACATCTGTTGAGATGGTATTCAGGAGGACAATTAATATTCAACAGCCGATCACATATTGGCACCAAAATTGGTTCAGGAATTACTCTTAAAATTATTTTTTTTAAACTGGACATGTAAGACAATATTTTGTGCAGACTGTGATTGGCACTGAGCATGCTTCAACTTCATTCAACTTTCTTAATTTGGATATAATGTTTAACCTAATTAAGCAGTTTTATGCCAATGTTATTCTTTCTGGCCAGTTCAATACTTTCTGCCCTCTGAATATGAACTCAAAGTTCAACAGTATAGTTTTTTTCTGTGTTATTTTTGCTTGGAGCATGTTTTAATCACCATACTGAGTAAATAGGCATAAAACTAAGAACAGAGCTGGCCCTGACTTTAAGAACAGCAAGGCTAACAGTTTAACAAATGTTAATAAACATTTATTGTCTTTAAGTTAAGAAAGCGCTTTAGCTTATAAATTTTAGAGGTCTGCCACCCAGATGAGTTTTACTTACTATCTAATAATGCATATGCATGGATCATTTACAGTTCCTCCTTTGCATGTCAGTCTACTGTACAACTGCTTCACTTGAACAGTTCTATAATAATATAAGCCTGCTATCAAACCAATTTTCTCTGCCTGGTTTAATCACTTAACTGGGATTACTACAGCAGGGCTTTTCAACCAGTGGTACGGGTACCACCTGTGGTACATTGGCACCTGGCAGGTGGTACATGACCATCCTAGAAAAGTGGTAGCAGGGGAGGGGAATGAGCTGAACCAGTGGCAGCACCGCAAAAGCCTGAGCGAGAGATGGCTGCAGCTGCAAGGCTGTCAGGGCTCAGCAGAAGCACCAGGATCAGTGCCGCTTTTCAACTGATCGGTGCTTTTTCGGGGCTGTTAGGGCTCAGTGGAAGCGCCAGGATTAGAAACAGGCTGAAGCTGGAAAGCAGCACTGATCCTGATGCTTCTGCTGAGCCCAGAAGAAGCACCGATCAGCTGGAATGTTGCAGCATCTCCAGGGTCTTGTGATTTACATTCAGATGCTTGGCAACTGATTCATATTTATGACAGTCACAGTGTCCCAGGGTCATGTGAAGTGACCAAAACCTGCTGCAACCACCCAGCAGATGGGAGGAATAAAAACCAAACACCCCCCACCCCACCTCCACTGCCAATCCTCAACAGAAATGCTCACAACAATGAAAACCTCAGACAGGAGGAAGAGTGCCGCCGGGTGGGCAGGCAGGTGTCTTGCTCGGCTGTGCCTTGGGGGGCACTTTTTTCAGTGCCATTGTAACTTCGAACAGTCACTAAGCAAACTGTTGTAAGTCAAATACTATCTGTACTTTACCACTTTTTTCCTTTTTGGGGGGAGGGGTCATCAAATTTTTGACACCTGGCTAGGCGACTGGTGGTATCAGATGTTGCCATATCCTAAAAGTGGTACAATGGGTGAAAAGGTTGAAAAGCCCTGTACTACAGGACTACACCTGCTAGCCTACCATCACCGGCATCTGCTTCTTCTACTAAAACAGCCATTTAACTTTGAGAGCCCCATTTTTCCTGATGCCAGCCTGCTTCTGTGCTACTCTAGTGCCAAGGCCTGCCACTCTGACACCGAATAATGCACTACTTGGGCTTCCTTTATACTTCTTTGTACTCAGCAGTCTTTTTTATATTTCAGATGACCCAACTACACTACCTACAATGGTGCAATAAAAGGCTGAGTGTTTTGCTCCTGGGTATACCAGCCTGCTCTTCCAAAGCCTGCCTCCTCCATCTGTTGCAGTCACTCAACTCTGAGAGCTTCTGAAATCACACACTAACCATTTTGTTAGCAATTCTGATCTCGTGCTATAATAAAGTTAGGTAGGATTAAGCCATCTCCAAAAGGCAATCCATCTCATCCAGTGATAGTAAACCTGTGATATGCCACAACATTTTGAGTGACATGCCACTTTTCATCAACGCCTGAAAACAACAATTCTCAAAAGCACGCCCCATTTCTGCACAATTTTTGGAGGTTGCACGAGATTAGAATGTGCTTTTGCTTAGCCTCCAGAAATCACATGGCCTCTGGAGCCTCTGAACGTTGTGCAAGAATGGGGTGTGCTTTCACACGGTTTCAGAGATTGCATGGAAGAGCATTCTTCAAAGCCACTTCAAGAACAAACAGTTTGTATGACCTGAGCTATCTCGGGTAGCCTGCAGGGGCCTGTCAAGAGAAAATTAACATTGCCTCAAGGTAAGTCATGTGTGGCAGATACTGTGAATCACACACATGACTGGACTGTATTTTTTTAAAAAAATAAATGAATGTGGAAAGAATTATTTCTCTTTTGTTTCGATGTGTGTGTGCATGATACACCAGCAGTCAAGTTAGGCATTTTTAGAATTTTTGACAAGCCAAGCCCAAAAGGTTCACCATCACTGGTCTAATCTCTAGCATAGCGTACTGACAGAAAGTTACAGCTGGAATTTGTGCCACACTAAGATTATTGACCTTCCTACATCATTCCTCAAAATTAGTATACTTGCCAAGTCAAAAGAAGGCACCCCATGCCTGATGGTAAAGGAAACCTGGAAGTTACAACATGCACAAACTTGCAAAATACTATTTATCAAGATAATGAATTCTGCTAAAAAAAAAAAAAAAAAGCATGTCCCATCTGCTAGTCCAGAAAGTTTGTATTTTTAAAATAGAATTTTTTTTCAGTACAATCTTGTACAAGCTTACGACCACAAAGACTCGAGGCCGCTGAGCTGTCCTTTCCATATCTTCACTACCTGTGTCTTAAAGCAAACACAAGAAGAACATTAAAAATATATATTGCAGTGAAACTCTTGAGTCAGAGTGAGCTGTCATTTTAAGAATATTATCTCTGCTAGTTTCATCTCATTCTGCCATTTTAATATTTTCCAAATATAGCCTAATAAAAAATGTCTTTAAAACAGAATCTAGAATTAGGTTGAATTCAATTGTCCTTGAATCTGGAAGCCAGAAAATCAAATCAGATTGTGACAAAAGCTGAATTTCCAACCTGGGGTAGACTGGTGGGGTTTAAATTGTGGATTTTACAACTGTTATTTTTAATGATTTATGCCACCCGGAGTCACTGTGTGAGCTGGGCAGCTATATACATTTGTTTAATAAAATAAATAAATACATTCAAATCAACTCAAGTGCCAGGTTTCAAACCAGCGTTCAGTAGTATATTTCAGCTTTCCAGTCATTTTAGTCCCTTATTAGAAAACCCATGTTCCCTTGGATGATCCTTTTAGAGAATTTTTTTTATCAGATTCCTTAATGCTTTTAACAATGACAGAACTCCTAATGTACTGCCTTCCAAGATACATGCTTTCAGAGATGCATCTGCCTTGAACATCGCCCATTGTCAAACATCACACAGGAAATGTTTCTGACATTTTATATTATGTCATAAACTGTTTTATGATAGTTTTTATGTCATAAGTTGTTTTATAAAATTTTCTGAATATCAATTCCATGGGAGTTATGGGTCCAGGAATTTGGACACATTCTGTAAGTTAACTCATTTGAGGTATCTTGGTTCAAACAAACACACCATTTTGCTTAGTGAAAGGTTACGGGAACAAGATTTGGCATTAACTGATTGAAGATTGTCAAATACGATTAGATTATACTATTACCTCATCTATACTATTAAAATATATTATTAGTATTAGAGAAAGATAAAATAATACAATAGTTTATTTGTCTACTATAGAGTAAAACCATCAAAGCCTTTACCTGTGTCTACGTTCCATAATTTAAACTCTAGGCCTTTTTCTTGTTGCTTTTCCAAATTAATGGATCTTGATGGCCTTGGGAAGCAACTGAATCATATATTATTTTCTTTAGCTTGGGCTTCACTGGTTTCTGCCATCTAGTCACAAACACATCCTTTATGTATTTTTTCTTTATCACACAACCAAATGAATAGTTGCACAATAAATTCTATATAGCTAGTCCTCCACTTACAACCTCAGCTGAAATCTTGGTCATTGAGCGAAGTAGTTAACTGAACTACCACAATCCCAGCTCTCCCAGTTGTGGTAGTTAAGTGACCAAATGGGTTGTTAAATGGAGTGCCCGGGCAGAGGGCATAGGCCTTCCACCATGTCCTGGAGGCCCAGGCTCTCTCCCTGGCCTATCAGGGAGATAAATAACAAAAAAGCTGGCATTTGCTAGCACTTTTGCCAGATTAAATTGTGATCCATTCTTCCAGCATGCCAAGGGATTTCCTCTCTAGAAGGGAAATTCCTCAGCATGCTAGAAGAATGGAACTCAAATCTGGTAAAACACTAGAAAATGTCAGCATTCTGAAAGGCTCAGAATAGTATTTGTCTGATAGTACTTCCCTTCTCTAAGGGCGGAAACATTGGCATTCACTAGCATTTTCCCTTCCAGAGGTGAAAAACACTAGCAAAAGCTGACATACTCACTTGTATTTTCCCCTCCAGAGGGGTGGAAACACTGGTGTTTTCTAGCTTTTTCCCCTCTGGAGGAGCAGAAATAATGATGTCCCTTCCAGAGGAGAAAACGCAAGTGAAAGCAAGCATTCTGAGAGGCTCAGAATGCTTGCGATCATAGTTTTTCACCAGATTTGAGGTCTGTTCCTCTACCGCATGGAAGGATTTCCTCTTCCTGTGTGAAGGGGAGGGGAAATACCTCAGCATTCTGGGGGAATAGATCTCAAATCCAAAGTCCCTTCTGTTTGCACTGATTTTCTGGACTTTCTTCCCCAATGACTTTCTGAGTAAACTGGCAGAGAAGGTTTCAAATGGCGATCACATGATCACCGGGCATTTGGTAACTGGCCATAAATGCAACAGGCTGCAAACACCCAAAATGCGGTCATGTGACTGTGAGGGGCGCACATGGCAGGATATTTTACAACAGTCAAAAAATGCTTTGTGTCTGTAAAGCATTTGCTCCAAGGCCATCGTGAGTGTGAACAGTCATTGAACAGCTAGTTATAAGTCAACAACTACCTTTATCTTACCTTGACACAATACAAATTTATTTAATGGGGCAAGTTATATTACGAAATAACAGATGCAAAAAACTGAACCATTAATAGCAATTACACAGTAGGCAGATGTTCACAAACTTACTGTATGAATTTGCCCCAATAACAGTATAACTTATCTCCTCTTCCTGCTAGAACTTGTGGTCCTTTGCCAGTTACCCATTTTCAAAATCAGAGCACTTACATATCTTATTTTGCACTTTCATGAAGTAATTGCCTAGCAACTATACCAAGTAACCATATGCTGGAGAGCTAAAGAATGCCTTACTCACAATGGCCCTCTTTGGCTCTTAACCATGCAAAGAAACTCAAAACAGGAAAAGAGAGGGATTCTACTATTACCAAAATTTATTTTTTATATAGTAATGTTACAAAACCATCAAAATATAACATTTTTCACTTGATATAGTTCAGCGTAAATTTTTGAAAACATAAACACATTTTTAATTTTTTTTAATAATATCCAAGAATAGAAATTTTGGTTCAAGAATTGATATGGAACAAAAGATGTGGATTGCTATATAGAAAGTTTCTTACCAAAATGAAGAAGGGGAGGGTAATTTCCTGACACGTAAGAAGGGAAACATGGCAAACAGGATAGGAAACAAAATCTGGAAAGAAAAGTCAAGGAGACGAATAGCTAGAAAAGATTTTGAACAAAAAAAAGTATTTTGCAGGAAAAATATGGCAGCATTATCTTCAATACATAATCAGGACATTTTTATTTTAGCCACATCCATTCAATTTCATTCAGGGGAAGAATCTATGCTATCTTTTAAAATATGCAAAATTGGTTCTGGGTGCATTTCTAACCACAATAGCTGTCTGGATCCATGACACTCTTTTTTCAGAAGTATTGAAATTCAGTTATCTCTGAATAAAGAGGTAGATGACAGGGATTCTTGATTTCTACTTATTAAAGTATTACATATATCTTCTAAAAACATATCAAAGCTTTTCTGCTAGCATATGGATCCTTGATTCCTCACAAATAGAAAATTTCATTATGCAAATTGAAGTCCTGTCCCATAGTGCTGAACAAATCTCCATGCATATACACAACATCAAAAGTTTACAGAAATAAAGAACTAAAGTATAAGTATTTTTTACATTTATCTCAACTCAAAGTTGGAGTTAACTAAAATGAATGCAACAGTACTCTAGCATGGCTCATTTATAATTTATTAATTGGAATGCCTTGAAGACTGAATTAGTAGGGGTTAAAAACAGTTAAAATGTTAACAATACCAACAAAATGTTTACAAAAGTTACAAAGATATATTGTAGACTACAGAGCAAGATTATATAACAGTTTAAGAATGAAAAGGAAATAGCATATTGTAATACACAATGGGAAAATAGCAGGAAAGAAACTACTGAATGACGTTTGATAGCAATCCATTATTAAAAACTATTCTATTGCATGACCCAAGTACTGATACCTCTACCCTGAGAATAATTAAAGTATTTAAATGTGGTATCTATATACTACTAATATTCTCATGTCTGTTTGCAACTTTGTAACCTTCAATTGGACAAAATTGGAGAATATACGGCAACAATTATTGAACCAAGGAACTGACATGGTATAACTTACAGAATGCTGAGAGCCATAACTCCTATGGAAATGAAATCTGGGAAAGTTGGGGCCGCTTCAGTGCCACAATATCAACGACAGTTCCCCAGAAACCCATAGGTTGTGTGGCACAAGGAAAGATTGTATTCCAACCCTTTTTCCTGTGTTCCTCTGGCCCCTATGCCCAATTGGCTGGTAGGAAGGCCCAATGAGTAAGTGGCTATTTGGCTATGTTAAAAGTAAGCCCAAAATCTGAAATCTCTTAACAGCGGTGGCAGAAAGGGAAGAATGAAGGATTGACTCTTGAATGGCTGCTGACAAGGTAGGACCGGCTGGAGATTTCCCCAAGCCTATATTCTGGAAAGAGGAAGGACGAGGGAGGGACTGATGTGCCTGCTGGTAAGGTAGGACTGGCTGGGGGGGGGGCACTGGCATTGATGTATGAGCCCTCTTCCTCCCTGTAGGGAGGGGATCCTTGGGCACGCACCAGAATGGGGAGCAGGGGTTCAGTTTACCTTGTGGTCTGCAACTTTCTTGGTTTCCCCTTCCCTCAGCAGTGGCAAGCAATTCATTGGATCAGCTGAGGAGGAGGAGGCGGCTTAACCGGAGCTCTCCTAAGGGTTGTGAGATGAAGGGAAACTGTGCAAGCCTATATTATACTGTGTGTGGAAAGACTGACCCAATGGATCATGGGTTGTCTAGTATTCTTTACATATAGATGTTGTATGGGAATGAGGCCTGTTGCTGTATTCCTCTGAAGGAGGAATCTCTCTCCAAAAAACATGCCCACTACAGGTGCCGTGGCACATCTACAGGTAGTCCTCGACTTATGACCATGATTGAGCCCCAAATTTATGTTGCTAAGCATCTTTGTCCCATTTTACAACCCTTCTTTCCACTTGTTAAGTGAATCACTGCAGTTGTTAACTTAGTAACATGGTTGTTAAGTGAATCTGGTTTCCCCATTGACTTTGCTTGTCAGAAAGTCACAAAAGATGATCACGTGACCCCGGGACGCTGCAACCATCATAAATACGAGTCAGTTGCCAAGCATTTTAATTCTGATTGTGTGACTATGAAGATGCTGCAATGGTCATAAGTTTGAAAAATGGTTATAAGTCACTTCTTTCAGTGCTACTGTAACTTTGAATGGTCACTAAATCAACTGTTATAAGTTGAGGACTACCTGTACATTTCACCTTAAGATCAGTTGGAAAGGACATTATTGGGGTTCAGAATGGAAGAGAACAATCCAGTCGGGTGTAGAGAAAGTCAGAAACCAGAAATATTTAGTGGAAAAAATTAATAAATATTTACACTACCGCTCTATCATGTCCTTTGTACATATTCAAATTCAATTAATAAATGCATATATCAATATAAATATACCATATAAAATATAATATAAAAATGGGTATATATACCAAAATTATTTATTTTTTCCAAATATTAAATCAGATTAAAAATATACTGCAAATATGTACAAATCAAAAGGTATCAGCTCTATTGCTAAAGTAGTAAAGGATGTGTGCCACTGACACCACAGAATGCATGCACATAATCTAAGTTAAATGGCAGTTTTATAGGATTGTCTTGTAGAAAAATTGTTTCACTAGGATAAACTATATATGCAGTACATGGGAGAGGGGGAAAGGAGGTTAAAAAGGCAAATCAATGTCGGTTTATAAACTGAGCAAAAAAATTTATATCCCTATATCCCATTTAGAAATATAAATGCAGAGATATATAGAGAGATATATTATGTACCACATCTCTTTAAGATAACAGATGATTTATGGCCCTGTAATTACTGGAAGCTCTGTCTCATGAAGTGATGAAAGAAGTTGTTCGCATGATTCTCTACAAACCCTTTTTATGCTTGCCTAGGCGAATAGGGTTTTTTGAATCCAACGATATACAGAGACAAAACTGTTGCTTACATCTCCCTGGATCGCTCTGGGAGATTCAGGTGACCTCTCTAAACAAGCATCCCCAACCAGGCTGACAGTCACTTGAACTGCAATGGTCAGAAATATCCCATAATTTCAACCCTGAATGAAATCCTCTATGCTCTGGAAGTTCGGAGATTTTCAGTCCCTGTTCTTTACCCAACCAAGCATAAAAGGGATAGCTTAGCTTTGATACATCAAGAACATTTGCATGCCCAAATAACAAATTTATCTTTTTTATACTGGACAGTTCCCTTTTGTAATTTTAAAATTTCAACTATTAAAATACCACAATCTTAGAGTTGTATAAAAAACACCTTTTCATTGCTTTCGGCTCAGTGCTACAAAATATTTTTATTTTTATCTGGTATTAAAATTTACTGCACTTTTAGTAATAGTATCCTATATCCAAAAAGAAGAGTAATTATGCTTTTCTATTTGATTAAGTTGCTATAAATACTTACATTTTTCTTTATTTGGTTTAAGGCATAAACTCTGATGGAATTTACGACTGATGGCTAGCTGTGAATGTCCCTCCAACCTTTAGAGTCATTTGTTATGTTCAAATAAGTAAAGGCCTCTAAAAGAGCTCATTTCTTCCTGTTCTATTTTCTGAATGTACAGATAGTCCTCAACTTATACTAGTCACTTAGTGACCTTTCAAAGTTCTAATGTCCCTATCGGGGGGGGGGGTACTCATGGCCCAGATTTGAAATTCTGACAGTTGGGGCCCCTTCACAGTCATAGCTAAAACCTGGTGTTTACTTCCAGTTTTCAGCAAAACTGTGCCCAAAGCAAACCACTGGTTCATTTAATGACATTATTTGCTTAACAACTGCAGCATTCACTTTACAACTGCCACAAAAAAGGTCATAAAATTGGGTTGATTATATGACCAATTTGCTTTACAACCACCCCAAAGTTACAACCATGATGGGCAGGTTCAAAGACTAACTGTAACTCAAAGGCTAACTATTGAACATGAAATATGGACCTCTACATTAAAGTGGATTATGCCATTTCTGACTGTTTGAAGGGAGAACATCTGAAACCGAAAACCCTTTTCTACTGGCCCATGGTAAAGCAAGAGTCTCCAGAATTTGAAAGGAAATTGTATACGGTCTTTCCAGTTGTGCATGCCAGAATTCTAAAAGCTCTTCCTATTAATATGCAAGAATATAAATAAAAAAGGGAGAAGAGTATATTTGTGTGTGATGTACTTGTATGACCTCCTTGACCAAATTTGGGTGCATTCTGTTCTTGCAAAAAAATCAGTATGTTGCTTGTTTAATGATTTTAGAGACCTGCCTGATTTACAATTACAAATAAAATGCTGAAGTATAACAGAAATTATCTTTAAAAATAAGACATGTTAATTGTAATTGAAGAACATACATGCCTCATCTTGATCACTAAGGCTCAAAAGCTATTTCCTCAGATATCATAGACAAATGAAAATATCAAAAGGCCCTAAGGGAAAAAGAACTTACAACAGTGATGATAAAGAAATCAGGCTTACACTAGTATATAGTAACTATGAAAGAAGCTTTGTGATTTGCTTCGGTATTCTGATTTTGCTGTCCTAATACGAATGAGACCTCAGTTTGCTTCTCAGATACCAATTTATTCTGCTCATTTCTGCAGACCCTGATACTAGCACAAATTATTGTAATACAAAACCTTTGAATTATTTAAAAAAAACCATAAGATATTGTAAATTGATACATTTTATATGTACTGAACTTTAACAAAATAGATGCTTGAGACCTTCTTTTGAAGCATAATAAAATAACAGGAGAATGAGTTCTATACTGTGAAAGAGCTTATGTTAAGGATTCTCTCTTTTTAAAAAAATGCATTATAAGTAAACATTATTTTTCCCATTATCAGTTTGAAACTTGTAATGGGCATAAGCATTCTCAACAGTATACAGTGCACCTCATTTCAGCTTTCCAAGTATTGGAATAATTCCAAAATAAATTAATAAACAAACAAACAAATTCCAGAAACCTGTAGAATCTAGCTGAATAATTATTTTTAAATAGTTCCAGAAGTCTGAGATAGGGAAAATCTTCCAGTATTTAAAAAAATGAATATTTATTATGCCGTAAGCAAGACACAGACTACATTTGGAGATGGTGGACATATCTAGAATTTTGAATGGTCAGAAATATCTGCATCGAGAACGGAAGGAATGGTGGATAGAAGATACCATTTATCAGAAGGCAAACTTCAGGGTACTCTCTTCAAAGCAAGAGAGCATGTCTCCAAGTAGTATGTCTTCCATTTTCTAACAATGCCTAAAGGATCCTAAAAGGTACTCACAAGCATTCTTAGGATTAAAGAATAATGCTAAAGGTAAGTACTCTGCTTTGCTGCAAGACAGCTTTCTCTTTGAATTTCCCACTAAAAGTAGAGGAAAAAAGTATGAAGGGATTCTGAGGGCCATCAAGGACAGTAGTTTCAGATAACTGATACCTATAGGTCCTCTGCTACCAACCCTTACCACAGAGCTTTCCTACCACAGAATCCACTGATAATAAAGTATTCCCTGCTGAAGATGTTGTTTATTCTTTGTTGTGGCTTATTCTAATACTGTGGAGCGGAAAATTGAGATTCATTATGTACACTTTTCAAACTTACCTGTTTCTTTCAAGTTCCGTAGTGCGGCTGAGTCTACCTCTACTGATTTTGATTTCAATGGTAACTGTTCAGAGTCTGTCTTTGGTTTCACT
The DNA here is from genome assembly GCF_016545835.1 of Crotalus tigris. Taxonomy (NCBI): domain Eukaryota; kingdom Metazoa; phylum Chordata; class Lepidosauria; order Squamata; family Viperidae; genus Crotalus; species Crotalus tigris. Next base: position 4,264,809 of record NW_024100510.1, read on the forward strand.
GCTGGCTCAATTTCAGACTTTGGCCTCCAGGATGCAATTTCCCCATTTATCCTATGTTCAAAAGTTAAGTGATTTTATCAGCAATTAAGGTAAAATGAAACATGTAACAAAAACTTTATATATACTTTTACAAAAATTACAAGCGTTCTTCAAGAATCCAATTCCTCAAATTGTGGGTTAGAAGCTGAGATATAGGCAGAGATGCACAGAATTTTTGCTCCCTTCTTCAATGCAGGTTGCCTCCTTCAGTTCTCTTTTATCTGTTACTACAACTCATGACTTGCATAGTTTCAACATAAACTTGGGAAGCGAAGTAAGGACATTATCTGTCACTGCTCTGCGTGTCTGAGCAAATAATAAGGAAAACAAATTGAGATGGGAGAAACATGTGTGAATGTAAAAACCTACAGCATGTTCTCCCAATTTCAAAAGCATCCTTTGGAAGGACGGGGTTATAAAAGGTAAATAAGGATGTAATAATACTTTGCAATATAGTTACAAAGAATTTCAAGCACAAAATAAGATACTTACTTAGAAACGGGTGGTTGCAAAACTGTCTTATCTGGCCATTTTGAAAGCAATATCCCGGCTTTTAATAGGCTGTTAGTCTTGTTTGGAGGGACAGGCTTTTTTGGTGGTACTCGGGGAGCCACTGGTTTAGATGTCTTCTGATCCAACACTGGTTTTTCATCTGGCAACAGAGTGAGTAAATAACATTTACCATAAAAATAATGCAGAAATAATTTATGAAAGTTTCTTGCATGGACATAGGCAGTTCTGGACAAATACCCCAATTTGCATTTTGGAAGCAATTTCAAATAAAACTAAGACAAAAACAGTGCATAGTTGAATCAAAACCAAGAAATCTTCCTTCCTTCCTTCCTTCCTTCCTTTACTTTAGTTTCTCAGGTTCCGACATTTGCAACGGACTCTTTTTAAATGGATACAAGTGGAATCCAGCATATTATTCATAAATTCTGTAAAATGTTGAATTCCCTGGGCCACAGGATTCATTAGCAAAGTTTTTTGCAGAAAACATGAATTTTGTATTCTTTAAAATGTATGAGAGCCAGTCTGATCTAATGGTTAAGGCACCAGGAAACTGTGAGTTCTAATCCTATCTTTGGCATGAAAGCTGGCTGAGTGGCTCTGGGCCAGTCACTTTCTCCCAGCTCAACCAACATCATAGGCTTGTTATGGGGGACAATAGGAGGAACAGGGAATATTAGGTATATTCACCATCTTCAGTTATTTATAATAATAATAAAAATAGGGAAAAAAACCTAACAAGTCTATTTTGGATGGAGTTTAATTTTTTTTACCGCCAACAAAATAAATTTTACATAGCATCTATATCTCTTGTCTGCTTTAAAAAACTAGTTATTTTTAATCTACATATGCCTGTAATATTACACTGAATGATATTTATAGTTAGTGCTTGCTACTTCAGGGATACACACTGTAGAATTTGTAAAAATCCAAAAAATATTATTTAGCTCTTTTCTAATCACCTGAATCATATGCGTATATTCATACTAAAGCTGCTCTGTTTTAAACTACAGTCCTGAAAATTTATGTTTTTAGTATCATTTTACCTTTTTCTGATCTTACCTTTTTCTTCGTTCCTGAGATGAGGAAACTTCTTCTCCACAGGTAGAAGATCAGCCTTAGAACCTGCAGATAGAGCCAAAATTTAAAAATCACACTGCTTTAGTAGAGAAATTACTGTATGATAATTAATAACTAAAATGTATTTTACATCTATCAAATATGTGGCAGAAATAGAAATCTATTTAGAAGTGCTGACCAGCATAAGAATTTTAAAAACAAGAATTGTTTCATGGCGTAGCTTTTTAAAACTTGTACAACTGAATATATCGTTAAAAAGATATAGAAAAAAAAATAGTTACACACTATTACATGGAAGTATGCTTAGGATTATCTCATCTGTATTCGTAGAAGTCATGAATTTATAAATAAATAATATAAATAAATAATAAAAACAATAAATAAATAATTATAAATAAATAAATAAATAATAGGTCATAATTAATACGAGTCTGAATACTGCACAATTTGATTGTGATTCATAAAATACTAGGCTACATTTAGTGTGAACCAAATTTAGCTAGTATAAGGCTAGCGCACATACAGTTGTGACTGGCATGTGAGCAGTTACCATCGAGATTATAGGTGTGAATCTTTGTGTGTGAAAAACAGAGAAAAGAAAATGCTCATTGTGAAGAACTACAGCAGAATACAACAGATACCATATATACTTTGGGTATGGGTTTATCCTCTTTTAGTGTTATATGGTTTTTCATTAATAAACATATAAAAATATATTTAGAATTTTTAATTGTCAATTTCTGTTGAACTGGAACCAACTATCTTATTTTCCATGCAACTATTACTTTGAATACTATAGTGGAATCCCATTTCATGGGCTTTGTTAAGTGCACTAATCGAGACCTAAGTATCTATATGTATAGCAGAAAGTGATGGCTCACAAGATGCCACATCATTGTTTCCAATAATAAAAACTGTCCATATTTCAAGACACTTTGCGTACGAATGGATTTCATCTCATAGGCAACATGTTAAAAAGGAATAATTCTGATTGAGATTTTTTTTTCACTCAGAATATATTAATAATTTCCAATCAACTACACTCTCTTTTGCAATTATGGTCTAATAAAAGCCTATCAGACATACCTTGACCTTTTGCAGGAGGTGGTGGTTTCTTTGGCTTCTGCAAAGAGGACAAAATATAAATGAATAATATTCATGCCAAGTATTTTCCTGAATTAAGACCCAGAAGACCACAGGTATTCTCAATAGCTCCATTGTACTGTCTATAGCAGTGGTTCTCAACCTGTGGGTCGGGACCCCATTTGGGGTCGAACGACGATTTCACGGGGGTCGCCAAACAAGGCTGTCCGCCATTTTTTCCCCCTTTTCTTTGGCCACGCCCCTGGCACCCAGTGATGTATAAGTGGTTGGGGGTCACCACAACATGGGGAACTGTATTATGGGGTCGCGGCATTAGAAAGGTTGAAAACCACTGGTCTATAGGGTTACTGGTGCAAGGATTACAAATAGCTCCTTAGGCAGAACCAAGGTTTTTGAAAATGATCAGGAAAATGATTGCCGAGAAAGCAGAGGAGGCAGAGAATAAACAACTAGTTCTCTTTCTCCTCTATTTTATTTGCTTATCTATCAAAATTGTGTGCTATCCATCTTGCCAAAGGAGACTCTTCTTTCTCAGAAATCTCTCATTCTCCATAAGCAGAAGTTTTATTACTAACCACTTAGAAATAAGAGAGCAGGGCTTTTTTTGTCACAGAATGCCGAGAATGGAGTTCCGGCACCTTTTTTGGATGGAACCTTGTAGGGTAGGCAAGTCCGGGTTGTATGATGTGTGTGAGTTCGGGCACCTTTTTTTTTTTTAACAAAAAAAGCACTGTAAGAGAGTATCTGTGAAGGTAAGATTAACGTACAGGTGACTATTGTTAGCTACACTTCTTCAGAAAAAGGTGCAACTGACATAGAAAGTTAATTGAAAAAATTTGTAGCCATCCAGGAACAAAACAACAATGAACCCAATTTTTCAGGTTCATTGAATTGTATCTACAATAACAACTAGAGACCTGACTGAATTTAAAAAAACAAAACTTGTAATACAACATTCAGAACATTTCCTGGGCCTTGTCTACAATTTGCTGGTGAAATACAATTAAGAAATTAAGTAAATTAGACTGATCAAAAGAGCAAGAATTTGAAGACAACATTTTGCCCTTAGCAATTTTTTTTTACTACCATTCGATATTATTAAGGCCATTTCACCTCTAACTTCAAATTGCTTTTAAACCCTTAATTAGTATTATTCTTGATACCAGATCCTGGACGAGATTACCCTGAACTTCTCTGATTTAATTATTTTTCATTTATTTTTTTATTCCTACTCTACCACCTGTCTCTGGGGTACCTGTCAAAATTTGCTCAGGAATCTGTTCTGTAAGTTTGTTAAAGTCATTTATAGAATTCCAAGTATACAATGTGTTTTGTAACACCTTTCTCAAATGCTCCTTGTCACTACTGCAAGTTGCATTTACTTATTCTTTACATATATACATTATTCTGTATGCTTTAGAAAGATTTCCGTAATCCCCAGTCACCACACCTTCTGATAACCCAAACACACAGTTCAAGAGTAACTCATGGTCAGGAAGAAAAATTAGATTATTATGAGTTTAATTTTGCTGAGGGTTTTAAGGATTTTAAAGATCCAAGCCAGGATCTTTTTTTGAATTAAAAATATTTCAGAGCCAAAAACGAAAGTGCTAACATTATTATAGGCACGCATCACTTTGGGTTCACATTTCCAAAAGAAGCTTCAGAGTGATGGCGGTGCAAATGAGGCATTTGTCTGCATGACCTTAAAGCAGTGCAGAGCATTTGTTTTAAGATGCTGAAGACAGGGGTTGCATCCATGGCCCTGCATATTTTGAAGCACTTTTTGGAGACTGAACTTGGAAGTGCTGAACAGGGCTAGTGTTTGTCTCAATCCCATCTTCCAAGATCACTTCATTGCTCTTCATAGCAGATCTATGAGAAAGGTTAGGTCACATGATAATGACTGGACCAATGTCACCCAGATAAGATTTCTCCAAAAAGCTCATTTTTATGGCAATGTTATATTAACAGAACAATTGCAAGGCCCAAAAAATTAAATGAGGAAAATGGAATTGAATTATGAAAAAAAAATCTGAACAGCATATTTATGGATCTACAAAACACACCACTTGGTTATTAAATCAGCTTTTTAAAGAAGAGCTATAACTTTTTAAAAACTGCAATAAGTACTTACAGGGAAATCTTTATCAGATTCATGAATCTGAACTGCAAAGTTATCTGGAAAAACTCCTTCTTTACCATTAAGAAAGCCTCTCCACCATCCTTCCTCCCCAGTGTCCTAAAAAAAAATTACTAAATGTATATTCGTTTTACACCACACATAAATTTTCAGACTTCATCATCTAACCACCCAGCTTACATTAAATTGCAGTTTTTTAGAAATTGAGCCACATATTGCACTAAGCCATTACATATGTGCTAGTTTTTAAGACTTAATATGGGGCATGCACATGATCACTGAATAAACAAGAATTTACTCTTGGACCATAAACCAGCTTGGAACACGGTTTGATGTCAACTTATTGGCTGCAAATGTTACTTTGCAAGAAGTACAAATGATTATGCAAACTTTGTACTTCCTGGTTTCATTTTTTTCCCATGAGTATATCCTTGCAGAAATTCATCTAAAACATATGCATAGAATGAAGGGATAAACAAGGAATAGGTGAAATATACAATGAATACTTTTGCCTGCCTACAAATCTAAGGCCTGATATGTGTTGGTTTCTTTGCTTTTGACTTGAGTGATGTGTGAATCAGCCCATCATGGCTTGATCAAAAACCATGATTTAAAACTATCCCCTTTGTATTGGTATGTTTAGCTATAAAATGTTCATCACCGATGTGGCAAATATTATGTCGGAAGGCATCCCATGATAATTAATGCCAAGCCAATGCTTTACTTCCTTGTTACTTGATCCTTTCCTTCTCAAATGTTAAAATGAAACAGCTGACCAAAAGTTTCCTTTGATAACCATTTCTAATTCAATAAAGTATTGTGCTGGAACTCTTTCACTACGTGTGGAATCATAAGTTAGAAGAGATCTCAAAGGTCATGTAGTCAAATCTCCTGCTCAGCATAGAACTGCTAAAACAATTTGTTTTAGCCTGTATGAAGACTCCATTGAACATATCATACCACTTCATGAGGTAATGATATGTGTACACATGCTGAATAACTACATAAGTTTATTTGCACATATAGATAGCCCTTGTTTAAGAACTGTTCACAGTTATGACAACAATGAAAAGGTATTAATGTTCACATTTATGACCTCTGTAAAGCAAAGGAAAGTGCACTTGCACTTAGTGACTGCTTTGATTAACTGCCTTGTCAGTCCCAGTTGTGATCACTAAACAAGGACTACCTGTAATGCCCTAGCTCACTGATGGCAAACCTTTTAGAGACTGAGTGCCCAAAAATCACCCCGTCCGCCCCTGCCTGCTCCGCCCCTGCCCTGCCCACTCTGCCCCTGCTCCACCCACCCCTTGCCCACCCACAGGGCCACCCACCGCCTCCACGGCCTGCCGCAAATCGCCCAGGTGGCCCAGCAGCCCCATGGTAGCCACGCCCTCTGCCCGTGCCCCGCAGCATCAACTGAGTGCGACAGGGCATAAGGGTGAAATCTTGTCCTGGCTGCCATGTCCTTGGCTGCACTACTCTGCATGGGTCACGCTCCGGGGTGACTCTCCTCTGGAGGGGTTGCTGGTGAGGAGGGGGCTGCGGTGGGAGGTGGGGTTGGAGTGACAGCATGCGTGCCCACAGAGAGGGCTCTGAGTGCCGCCTGTGGCACGCCTGCCATAGGTTCGCCACCACTGCCCTAGCTTTTTAAACATTTTTTCAACTCAACTCTTGTTATTGAGAGTATAACTATATTACCAGTGTGGGATATAATGGAAACTTTCTAGAGAAGCTGACATATGAGAAGGAATGAAATGTGTATAAGTAATAAACAATATTGGTGTGAGGATTGAGCCTTGCTTTGCTCCTTATTTTGTTGATATTGCTTAAGAGAGCAATCTACATAAATCTATTTCATTCTGGTAAATATAATCGAAGAGAACTGCTGCAAAAGATTCAGTAGATTGTTATCTGTGCTAGTGTTAACTAATTTCATCAATAACCTACTTCTATTGAGTCAAAGTATGCAGACAAATTTGTAGTTGCTACATTCAAATGTTTTGTAGTACTGCTCTCATATGTAGAAGATAAAAAGAAAACCTGACAATTGTCAAACATGCTCTGACCCTTCCTGAAATCTACTTGTTCATTATAAATAATTTTGTTAGTCTCCATTCCGTCTTCCAGTCTGTCTAATACTATCTTGACATAAAATTTAACAGGAATATTTAAAAGGCTGATTGGTCACTAATTCTTGGGATTTTCCTTGCCTCTTTTTTATGATATAGGTATTAATATATCTAGGCTACAGTCCTCTAGATAGGTTCTGGCCACAGAAAACGTGCTTCATGACCTGTACTTGAAATTACGACCCTTGCACTACTTCTATGGTCACGTGATCACAATGCTGGCACTTACCACCAGTTGCAACATCATGCAGTCATGTGATTATGATCTGTGACCTTTTTTGCTAGTTTCTGGCAAAAAACAGCAAAAATCCATTAGGGAAGCTGGATTCACTTAATGACCATAGTAAACATGGACATAAAATTGGATCCAATCATGCCATAACTCATTTTTATGACCACCATGACTTACAAGAGAAATTCTGGACCCAACTGTGGTTGTAGGTCGAGGACTGATATTTAAATATAAATAACTTACCTTATTTATTATTTGGATAATATCCCCTTCTTTAAAATTAAGTTCATCCTCATGGGTACCTTCATAGGGAAACAAGGCTTTGCAGTATTCTTTAGCTTAAAGGAAGGAATGAAAGTTGTGAACACTGAGCACATTCCAATGGTTGTTGTTTGAATACAAATATTTAAATTTTATAATAAGTAATTAATGGGGAGATCAGATGTCACTTAAAGTGGAATGTTTATTAAATCTGAATGGGATCTTGCACATGCATATGGGAATTGAATGTTGTGCATATGTATTTTATGCATGCATATTTTACACATGCACAAAATCACTGATAGAATTATGGTAATACATATACAGATATGAATCACAGAAAGATTCTGCTCATTGTATTCACAGTCCACTAAACCAATATTACTTCAGTCCAAGGTTTACTATATTTTATGTATTTAATCTGTATTGGTTTACCATGAAGTATGGCACATTGCTATTAATAATTTAAAAGCTATGCTAGTAAAGGATACAAAATCACTCCACAAAATCATTAGGATGGAATAGGAGGATATTTGACCTTCCCCTTGTTTATGAGCAATTGAAATAAGACAAGGAATCGGCTGAGAAATAATAGCAACTAAGTTATTGAAATTATTTACTGAAGTCCTCAGTTCAGAAAAGATAAAGGAGAGCAAAGTCAAGGGAAAATCTAACATTCTACTAGATAAACCAAGATTTATAATGGAAAATTATGATCACGTTTTTGCTACACAAACTATCTGACAAGTTGCTTTGATGCCTTGTCATGCTTAAGATATTCTAGCTGTGAAGGTAAGATTCTAGCTGTGTGGCAGGATTACACTACTCAAACACACTGAACTCAAATGAAAATTACTATTAGGATATATATTCCTCGCCCAGGTTGTGAGAATATTTTCTTCAAAAAGCCAGGAATAAATTATCTGCCTTTTGACAAATAGTTTTTTTTATCATACAGTTTATATTTAAAGATTTTAAAATTAAAATAAAGTAGATATAAAACCATACGTTTTTGTTTGCTTTCCATTTCTACTTTTGCTATTTCTGTTGCCATTTCTGATTTTGTTGTGCCAGGGAGTGAGGTTACTTTTGGTCCAGATGGAAGATTAGGTAATGGCTACACAAGAACATGGAGATAAAAACAAGAATTAGGCAATTGCCAAATGTATTTTAATATGTGATCTCTGAATCAGCTCAGAAGAATAAACTGTAAGTTATAAATCTTACAGAACAAGAAGTTAATAGAAGATTTTTTTCAATGCATTTAAATGCAATGAAATAAATACTGCTTCTAAATGAAAATATTATCAATCTATTAGAAAGACTAATAATAGGCTGCAAGTCAAAGCATATTTTATTAAGATATAATCTATTTTCTGAGCCAGCCTTCTGATTTCTGTCGATATCAGCTCATCTTCTCCAAATTTAGCACTTTGACGTGTTTCATCTTTATTAGCATTCCATGTTTTGTCATTAGAAGTTATTAATGGCTATTAAAGTTTCAACACTACTGGAATAACAACAGCTTCATCTAATGACAGATGGCAACATTAAATATAAGAAATCATATAAAATACACAAGGCAGGACAAACCTTTGAATAACTGGAAGGAAATTACACACGACAATAAAACAAAGCTCTACTACCTGCAAAAGACTTCTAAAGTCTGTTTTGCAAATGTTTTTATATTAGAAACTACAATTACTCCTGCCAAAATATATATACACAAACATGTAGGTGTAAAGTGTTTATATATAATAAATCCCAATAATACACATGAAGACTTAACATATTTTTTAAAAATAAAGAGATTGCATAAAAGAAGAAAGTATAGATCAAATGTCTATACATGGTTGGCCATAAAGTTTAAAAAGGTCAAGTATCCTTTAAAAATTTGCTTGGCTTGTGGTAAAAGGTACAACTACAACATAAACTATAACTTTTTCCCAAATGGATTTTGAGCAATGGAAGCACAACTACACAAGGGTTATTTTTCCTGGGACTTAAAAGCAAAAAGCCTTGACATACTTTTATCATCAGCTGACCCAATGATGCAATTAAGTCCATCATTTACAGAACAGCAATCTGCACTGCTTGATGTACCCAACAAATAGTCAGACTAAGTGAGTGTTTTCATATTTTTCCTTCAAATTTTCAAAAATCTAGTCATCCTATGGAAGATTCCCACCCATCCCCTGCCATTTCTACTGACATCTCATGTACTATTTTACTGGTATAAACATGAAAAGGCATTTGGAAGCTTTTGTTTCCTTTTAGTGACTTATCCATTCAATTTGCCTGACTCCCAATGAGTTCTTTGCTGCAGTTTGCCCTACTCCTGAAACCCCATAATCTCTTTTCAAGTATGATAGTTTTCAAATGATAGTTTATGCAGGATTTTTTTTACTGTAGCCCACCTTTAACTCAGGGGGAAAAGTAGGCATCCACAGCGATCTCTCACTTTATTCCATAACAACTTGAAAGGCGGTTTGGGCTAAGAGTGATTGTGACAAAATTAGTGAGCTTTTGTGGCTAAGGATGGACTAGAACATACATTTTCCAACTCCTTGTCAAACAGACCATACTGGCTTTCAAAGTTTCCCAAATTATACCTAAGAATAGAATTTTAAACATCTGGAGAATACAATAAACTGCTTAAGGTAAAAAGGTATCAATGAGATGGTGCATTGCACCCATTACTGAAGAATAATGTTACTGTGAAACTTAAGAAGAGGCAGAATAACCTTCGTCAAAAAGTAAACAACTTTGTTTTTACAAGTGCACAAGGTACCAAGCTTTTTATCACAACATATACAATTGCTCCATTTTGAAATGTGTATCATTTAGGCCCATTACCTTATCTTGTTTTTTTTCTTCTGAATCATTACTAGACAATCTCGGCTTAAGTTTTACTGAGCCTTCTTTGAAAATATCTCCAAACCCAACTCCTCTGATTTTCTTTGGTTGTGCTATTTGTGGAGACTCACTACCATTCCCTGGTGAGGTTGCAGGAGACTGTGGTCCATGAAAAACAGATTCTAAAAATGGAAAAACTAGGTTAGCACTTAATTTAAACTGGACCCCCCTAAGTATGTGTTAACATTGGGATTTTCAATGCAGGATCTCTTGAACTGTAAATTCTATAGGAATATTAGGTCCACTTACACTCTGTCCTTAATAATATGTACATTCCAAAAAGAGTCAGAGGATTTAATAATAATAATAAAGTTGGAAGGGACCTTGGAGGTCATCTAGTCCAGTGGTTCTTAACCTTTTTGAATGAATCGCCCCCTCGAGCCAATGAGGAAGTTGTCATCACCCCCCTCCCCCAACATAAGCTCTCAATCACAACATGGGAAATAATTTTTCGATTTATGCAAACATTTTGTTTTGTTTTCTTTAAAATTGTCATCAGGACATATCGATGCAAATAATTTATTTCCAGTCTTTTCCCCATATCTCCCATATTCTGGCTAATAGTGCGCCACTGTATGAGTAGAGGCTGCTGCGCAACGTGCATGAAGATAAGCGATGCGTATTCACATTTCAGAAGGGTTTGCCATTGTCTCTTTCCTAGGGCTCAAAGTTAGTGACTGGCCCACGGTCATCCAGATTGCTTCATGCCTAAAACAGGACTAGAACTCACAGTCTCCCAGTTTCTAGCCCACCGCATTAACCACTGTGGGTCTCATTTTGGTAGTTTATGTTATACTTTTTATTATAGAGACTCTTTGTTATGTTGATGTTTTAGCTCAACCATTTGTGTTGTATATAGTAGTCACGTTACGATGGCAATACGGACTGGGATTTTGTTAAATGATGTGGTTGTAAAGCACCTCAGGTGACAGCATCACTTAGTAGCAATCCTGGCAGTGCCAATTGTCATTGTAAGCCCAAGAAGTGCAGGTTGTTAAATGGGGAGCAGGTATGGAGGCAAGGAAGACCCAGTGCAGGCCATGCACAACCACAAGGAGGCAAGAAAGTGCAGCACTGTGCGAATGCAGGGTGGCCAAAGAAAGCAGGGTGTGCCACCATTCGAGTGTAAGGAGGCTGAGAGAAATGCAGGGAGGCTGGGGGAATGATTGGTGAGGATGATTGGTGAGGGCACAGAGGCCAGGGGAATCTAGCAGAATGACATGTGACCTTCTCTACCAGCTGTTCCATTGACTTTGCTTGTGGGAAGCGAGTTGGTAGGTGGTGTAATGGCCGGAAGGTGGTACAATGGCTAGAACTTCAAGGACCAGTTGTAGGTAGCACTCATTCAGCTTCATTGCAATTTCAAATGGTCACTGATGTGATCAGCAAGTGAGGACTGCCTGGATTTTTAAATTTGGCTGGGTCACTGACCCAAATAAACATTGGGTCATGTGGATAAAATGTGCTTTAGGAAACATCTCTTGTTTTCTGCCAGGGTCCCAGATTATTGTAACATTATTGAACCTCGCAGGGGAACCAGCCTCCAGAAGTTTGAAGCCAAAGCTTCCACAAGGCATAAATATGAAAAATCATCTATTCTGAGACAATCAAGGGTGTTTTCACAAGGATGCCCTTGATTTCAACTCTGTCTCAGATCTAATGATCAGGTTCCATTACATGGTGATTTTATGTTACCCCAGTGCAAGGGAGGGAGGGAGGGAGGGAGGAAGGAAGGAATCGAGAAAACTTAAAAATTAAGTTTTTAATTTATTTTAAAAATCACAGTATAAAGCCATAACATTGTTATCAACAGGAACCATTCTCCCTATTACTTGTGAACAGATAAAGAGGACAGGAAGAGAAAACTTCACCATAACTTATATTTTTCTACTCTTTGGTTGAAGATACTTTCAATCTGAGTATTAATAGTTTACATCTATTAAGACAAATTTAGGGATACAATTCAAATATCATAAGATTACAGATGTGGAAGCACTAAAATTGTTTCTATAAATGTATAAGTAAATTCTTAACATTCAAAATTTTACAAGACACAAAAATACTTATTTGACAATAACTGTAATACATCATGCGTGTACTTTTCATTAGGGCCACTTAATCAGAGATATATAATTTAATTAAAATTTCATTATCATGGTTAAATCTGATGGCAGACCATATTTTTATATGTGGGTACAGCGCCCAAAGTGAATGAAGTGATAGCCCTAACTTCAATGTGATTCTCTTCTCCAAGTGTGATTCTCCTCCCTTCTCAAGGCTGTACGTGATATGAAAGAAGCAAGTATTAATAACTGGAATTAACCTATTCAGGAATATGGCTTGAAGACAATTCAGGTATAGGCTAACCACAGATGAGTCTATCCTTGGCATATGCAATCAAATGTAGCAATACTTAATGACAATCACACTGTCATGACTGGGCTGCTGGTCAAAACAAATTTGGATCTCACTAAAACTATACAGTAACATGTAATGAGGAACCTCATATCAATTCGAATTCTTCAAATACTTCCACACTTTTAGCTTTGAGCAAACAGTATCTCTAAATAGACTTATAAGAGTGCTTGAGGTTAAGCATTGCATACAATTAACTAAAATTAATCTTCAATTGCACTCCATAGAAATGATACTATTACTAATTTAGAGTAATAGCAATTTAGAACTGCCAATTCCAGAATGATTGTGAAGCATACACTTAAAAATAGAAAACAATTTTTAAAATTATATGCTTCTGAACAAGCCATATTCTATATCTATAACTATGAAATACAACTAGCAGGAGCTCCACAAACACCCTGCTCCAAGGCCATGCTTTTAAAGACATCCAGAACATCATCCAAATGGAAACTATGTGGATCACTGGGGGAACAGTATTTCAGAAGGCAGGTGTTGCAACAAAGAAGGTCTGAGTCCTAATAGATGGAGTTGAGTGAGGAGATCAATCCAACCAGGCAGAGAAAACAAGGGAAGATAGGTAGCCTCTCAAATAACTTGGTCCTATGCCATGGAGATATAGGTGATCACTAGCCTCTTGGCTCTTTGAGCAAAAGATGTGAGTCCAAGACGACCCCAAGTTGTTCACTAGTGCAAGTCTATTTAAGACTAAGGAGGAAAGTCTCCAGGTTTGGGAAAATAAAAAAATCCACAACTACTCAGTCTTGAGATGAGTGAGCCTGGATATCTTCCTCCCCATCCAGACCTGCATAAGGAATTCAGACACAGACACGGGGACAGGACACTGAAGCCAAGCATCACTTGGCTGGCTAGAAATGTACACCTGAATATCATTCACATATTGATGATGGGTGTGATTGCGGTAAATTGTAGGGGTGCACAGAAAAATGCAGCTCATAAAGCAATAAAACCCCATAATCATAAAATATAACCATAAGTCCAAAAAATAGTCAAACAAAAATAACAACCTTAAGCAGGCTTCTGGTTTTGCGCAGTAGTGCAGCAGCCAATGGATCTACACCCTATGGCTTCGCACCCTACGGCTGATTTTCTGCCTGTTAGGGGACGCTAAATGAGCCAGAAGTCGCCCCGAAGAGGCGGCAAAGAAGGAAGTCCTGTGGACCATGGAGAGACGCATTCGACCCGATCATAAAATGAACAGAAAAACTTTGGAGATAAATGTATATTAGTTTAAGAGGGATATGTATTTTAAGTAGTATATTATTTTCTTATTCTTTTCTCTATTTTTTTCTCTCTTTTTTGTCTTTTTTTTTTTTTTTTTACTTTTTAAGACATGAGAAATGTAAAAGTGTGGAATGGCCTGTACGAGGAAAATAGATTTAAATACTTAGATGTAATTAACCTTGAGAAAATCTTAACCAGTAAGAATGTTTGAACATTGTAGGGAAAACAAATTTAAATAAGAATTGTAAGCAGGATTTATGACGAAGCAACCAAGATGACCAGATAAAAAAGAAGCATGATATTGATGCGATTATTATTTGTAGAAATTTTAGAAAAATCTTTATTTAATTGTTACCTATCAAACTAATAAGGATTGTATCAATTCAACGTTGGCAAAGAGAATACTACTGGAAGAAGAGAAAATCAAGCAAAGCTATTATGTGGACTCTGGAATATAGAAACTGATTGTTAGTGATTACTTTGCAAATATAAGCCCAGACAACACACTGTCTACCAAATATTAAGGTTTATGTTAAAACATCAGTAAAATATTTTTTTTTAAAAAATAACAACCTTAACCTAACAATCCCTTAGGATGCTCTGCAGCCAGTTCCAATTACTCTTATTCTATTCTATGTACTCCATTCCAAGGGTCCCCACCTCCCGGTCCGTGGACTAGTACTGGGCTGCAGCATGCCAGCAACCGGTCCGCACAAACAAGGAAAGCCCCATCCACAGAATGCAGGCAGCACACAAAACCACACCCCCTCCACTCTGCGGAAAAATCTCTCTCCACGTAACCGGTTCCTGGTGCCCAAAAGGTTGGGGGCCTCTGCTCTATTCTATTCTAATTTAGCACCTGGGTAAAAGGCCATATTTTGATAAGTCTTCCAAAAATTTAAAAGGGTGGGGGCTGTCAAATCATCAGGGGAGAGTGTTCCATAAGGTCAGGGCAGCCATGGAAAAGGCACATTTCTGAGAAACCACTAAGTGGCAGGATTTCAGAGAAGGAATCTGGAGCGTACCTATCCTACCTAATCTGGAGATATAGGCAGATATTCTTAAGGGGAGACTGTCCTGCAAACAATCAGATCCCATGCCATTTAAAAGTGAAATCCAACATGCTGAATTGAAATGCAATACAGATGCAATGTGGGCAAATCTACCAACACCCAATTCTATGTGCACCTCTGCATTTGGGACCAATTGTAATTTTTGAGTGATCTTCAAGGGCAGAAACACATTGCAGTACTTATGTCTTTTATTCTATTTTTTAAACACATGATCTTATTACTATTCTGTATCTTGTATTGCCTAATGGCCTATTGGCTAACCAGTAAAGTATTACACATACCAGACTCCAAAACTGATGGATGACGTCTCCCTGCAGCTTCATATAAATGGTAAACAAAAGGAGAAAGCATCGATTCTTAAGGTATCCCACAGTTAAGGGGCAGAGGGCACAATCTTGGTTGGACTAGAAAGCCACCAAGGTCCCTTTCAGCCCTATGATTCTATGATTCCAGTCAATGCCACCTGGAACTGACTGCTGAGAAAAGGTGGAGAATCACCACATTACAGAGCCTTCACCTTTTAAGCCCTACAGTTGGTCCAGAAGGACACCATGATCAACAGAATCAAAAGATACTAATAGACCAGGGAGAGCAAAGATGCATACAGCACTCCATCCTGGCTCCACCAAATCATCAGCAAGCATGACCAAAGCTGTCCTTGTTTTGAATCCCAGCCTGAAACCGACAGAAAGAAATCCAGATAATTAGTCTATCTTCTGATTGCCTGCCTTTATTACCTGTGTCTTCTAAGCTTTCTTGTATTTCTCCATCATCTGTTATCTCTAGTTCTTTTACAAAGTTAGAAGGAAAAAGGCCTGTCTTGCCATTTAAAGTCCCACTCCACCAGCCTTCTTCCACCTGTGGAGAAAAATGTGGTTGGATTACCTCTAACCTGAAAAGAAAAGATGCTCACTGTTCTTACCATTGGAGCAAAAATACTATCAGAGATATACAGGAATTCAGGAGTACATTAAATATGCAGGACTAGTACATATACTTAAACGGTTAGAGCAGGGGTGTCAAACTGGCAGCCCAAGGGCCGGTTGCATCATGCAGAGGCCGTGCCTATCCCTGCTCCAGCAATGTGAAAAAAAGTCATAATAGGTTGCAACACATCACGTGACAGTGAGTTGGACACCCATGGGTTAGAGCATGTGAGGCAAGGAATAGTGATGTTGGACAAGGGATAAGTCACTCACAAATGGATAGAAATTGCTCTACATAACCGTATCTTAGTATCATAAAGAAAACAGAGCAGTGGGTAATACCACTCTATTCAACTTTATACTGAACATAAAGTATAACCAAACTCCTTTTTTACAAATAACAAAGCAAAGACATTCTGGACCAATGTCTTGCAATCAGTTTTTTATGAAGAGAGAAAATACGATGGCAGCATAAATTGGAGGAAAAAAGAACAACCTTTAGGTTTCTTTTCCCTTAGTCACTGACTGTTAAGTTCTAAGGAGTCTGAAAACTACTGTAAGCAGGCAGTTTAGAAGGTAAGCTTGATGAAAATTCTAAGAAGGCTGAGAAAAGAACTGTTTCAATGGCTTGTAAGATCTGTAGCATATTTCTTTTTCCTGAGGATGTACAAGTGGAGTTTTTGAAAAATCTGCAATACAAGTACTCCTCATTTAGTGAACATAATTGGCACTGACAACTCAGTGGCTAAGTAATGCGGTCACTAAGAAGAAAATTACATGACTGCTTTTATGCTTACAATTTTACTTCAGTGTGCCTTTAGCATTACT
Source organism: Crotalus tigris (assembly GCF_016545835.1). Lineage (NCBI taxonomy): Eukaryota > Metazoa > Chordata > Lepidosauria > Squamata > Viperidae > Crotalus > Crotalus tigris. Next base: position 4,281,713 of record NW_024100510.1, read on the forward strand.
TCCCTGCCTTCGGAATGTTCAAACCAGCACTGGGATAATTACCAAGATGAGATTTAATGTTGGTATTTACATTCACTGGAGAGGAAGGGATTACAAGAGAGTAAACAGGCACACAATGGGGAATACACATGGAAAGGAATGTGCTAGCAGCAGCTGTCTGCCTAATGCATCTGTGACTCTAAGTACCCATGGTTAGGAGGCAAACAAAAGCCCAAGGTGTGAAAATGTATTGTCAGTTGTAGGCAGCAGCTGGGAGCAAGATAATTAAGATAACAAAACTGAGCTTGTTAACTTGCAGTTAGCATCTTTTCGGGAAGCACTGCAGAGAAAAACAGCTCAGGAAGAGATCACTTGTTTAAGCAATCTCTTCACTCTGTCAGAGGGGAAAAAAGAAAAAAAAATGGGTCAGGCACAGGACAATGTGTACCAATTATAATAGCAAACATGTGACCAAGACAAACACATTGAAGATCGTCAGTGCATGCCTTGGTCACAGAGTTATTTTTTCAGCACCATTGTAACTTTGAAGTCACACAAGGCAGTTGGTAAACAAGATATTTATAGAGTCAATTGTAGTCTTTATCTTTTTCACAGTGAAAACAATACAGAAATGAAAATATCTAAAATAATTTTCTATTCCATTTATACTAATGCATGAACTAGAATTGGTTTATATGGTTCTTATTTGCCCTCAGTTTTATTCTTAGAACAAACCTGCAAGGTTAATTAAATTGGAGATACTTCTAGATCAGAATAGATTTTTGGGTCTCCCTAGTCTTAACAGACATTGTAGAAGGAGAACTATATTAGTCAACGGCAGACAAAAATCAGAAGCGTGATTAGCATCTTTTGAGACTAACATATTTTTATTAAAATTTTTTAATGAGCTTCTCATTTCTACTATTTTAATTACTACAGTAAATCTCTATATAATAACATTATCAGACCTAACTTTCCTATTTCAATTTTTCAGTCCTTCAAGCATATATCATAAATAAGAACTATAATAACTGTCTAGTTAATTGTAAGATAGAAATCTTCAGTCATTGTCTTTTTGATAGTTTGGAATTATAATAGCAAAACAGAAGTTTCTAGAGTTCAATTCAATTATGACTTTCAGATTTAATTTTTCACAAAAAATATTTAAAAAACCTTACCTCTTCATTCATGTCTATAATGTCGCCTACTTTCAGTTCTAATTCATCCTCATTCTGAGGAGTATATTCAAATAGAACTTTACATGGACGCTTTTTTGACCCTGTTGATAATAAGAAAACTTATTCAAAATAAAGTTTCATTAAAGCATGAAGATTATATCGGTATGAAAGATATTTAATGATAAGAGTAAATGTAGAACGTTCATTGCTCTATAAGAGAAATAAACTGATTTGTAATTCCTTTAAAATTATACATTTATTTTGGCATAAAATTTGTAGCACACTATCCTTCCAAATTGAACACAGGAATTTAGAATCTTTGGCAGAAAGCTGGATATGAAGTACTGTAAAAAGGCTTCTGCTCCTGGCCTAAAGAAGTATCACTCTCTCTCCTGTGGAAGAATATTTTGGGAAATATTAAAAAGGCAGAATATATTTCCACAAAGAGATAATGGAGACGATCTTAAAAAAAGACAGAAAACAGCTCTCAGAAATCAGCCCAGCCCCTAGGCAGAAGCCAGCTTTTAGAAATGCAAATTCAATAATCCTTTCAGCAAGGTTGGAGCCTTCAGGATAGAAACTGAAGAAATTAGGAAGACAAAGACCCTTAAAATCTACATACCCCACCCAAACTCTAAAATAGGACTTAATAGGATTAACCCACCAATACCAAAAGGGCACACTCAGACTCAGGTCAAAGTACATGACACAGGAAATGCAACGCCTCAAACAGGAACAGGAAACAATCTCAAGAGCTCCAGAACGTATAAAAGCCCACCGCTCTGTTCCACGTGGTCAGTTTTTTCCAGAGCCATCTTTCTGTCTGGCTCTCCTCTTCAATAAACTACAACCTTCTTTCTGAAGCAATCTCCATTTTGATTATTCCCGCCTTGGACTGGACCCTGATGAAGAGTTTTCTTTCAACACTCCCCAACACCATGCTCTGTGTTTGTTGACAGAATTGTGGGTGATTATTTCCTTTTCCTTCAGAGAAGTAACTCCATGCATGATATATTCAGGAGCTTATCACTCCCAAATATTCAGTTATGAAGAAAGGCGCAATATACAGAATGAAGGGAGGAACAACCTCATGCACATGGAAAGAATTCCTTTTTCATTCTGCAAGGAAAAAAGACTGAAGTAGAGTAGTACTTTAGGGAATCGCTTTCCCTTTTTGAAATCCCATCAGAGATATCAGCTAGTTAATCGGAAATGAATGGAGAGAATTTGGACTCTGGATCATATTCAATTTACCTCAGCAGCATTGAATCAGCTGGAAGGATGACCAACTTGCTGCAAGTCACCGCTTTCTTATTTTTCATCTGTAAACAACCTCACACAAAAGGTCTGTATGCATTCAAAAATACTTAACACTGTATCATGCAAAGATTGTGTTAGCATCATTTCACTTAGGGGATTCATCGAAATCTACAATTTGAAGGCCAAATACCTAAAGTTTTACATGCTGGAAAATAAACTCTGGGAAATGGGGTTTCCTTCTTTAAAAAAAAAATGTTAGGACATGAACACAAATTTTGAAAAGGGTCATGATTAATTAATTTGAATTATTAAAGCTAATTTTCTTTCATATCTTAAAGAGAGCTGCCAATTGCCACTCAGGGAATGAATTTTGGAATGTTTTTCCTCTTATATATGTGTTCCTTTCTCAGAAAGTAGCCTAAGAAGAAAAACCAGGAATCATCTACAACATACAGTGGAAGGATTGTAGGAGCTACTATAATTAGTCCTTACATAGTTCAGAGTTATAACAGCTTTTGGAAAAAGTGACTTGCAACCCATCCTCAAAGCTACAATTCTTACATCATCCCTGAGATGATGTGATTGCAATTTGGGTGCACGGCAACCAGTGTGCATTTCTGACACTTGCAGTGTCTGGAGGGGTATCACGTGACTGGAATTTGCAACCTGCCCAGCCGACTTCCAACAAGACAAGTCAAATGAGAAGGGGCGTTGTCTTACCTGAACGCCTTTTCTCAGCAGGATGATGTAGAGTCCAAATGGATGGGTTCTATGACGGCCTTCCTGCCTGGCAGACTGGGTAAAAACTTCGGCCACACCCCTTCCTTTGGGCGTGACCCCAGTTTTGACTTAGGCGAGAAACTTTGTTGGAATTAACATTGCAGCTCTTTATTATATCATTATTATCTCCCTGCCTAGACCTATCCTCTGGGTGGGCTTGGACTCTACATCATCCTGCTGAGAAAAGGCGTTCAGGTAAGACAACGCCCCTTCTCCAGCAGGATGGCTGTAGAGTCCAAATGGATGGGACATACCAAAGCCCTCATGTCCCCCTGGGAGGGAATGTCTAGGCTACCGAACTCTGAGCAGATACGACTTGTTGAAGAACTCTTCTGCCAAAAGCCGCGTCTGCTGCTGCTAGGGAGTCTAAACGGTAATGTCGAATGAAAACCGAAGGTGAGGACCAGGTTGCGGCCCTGCAAATCTCTTCCACCGGAGCTTGCGTTAGCCACGCCGCAGATGTGGCTGCGCTCCGAGTTGAGTGGGCAGTCACCTGAGTGGGTGCTGGCAAATCCTGTGAGACGTATGCCTGTGCTATGCAGGCTCTGATCCACCTGCCTATGGTGGAAGGAGATACCTTCTTTCCCATAGTTGATGGTTGAAAGGACACAAATAATGCTTCAGTCTTTCGGAACGCCGAGGTGCGTTTCACGTAGAAACACAGCGCTCTCCGCACGTCTAGCTTGTGCCATCTGTGTTCTAGCCTATGTTTGGGTCTTGGACAGAAATCAGGAAGCGTAAGTTCCTGAGATCTGTGAAAGATGCTATTTACCTTCGGGATGAAGGTCGGGTCTGGTCTAAGAACGACCCTGTCTTTGAAAAAGGTACACAGATCCTTCCTTACTGACAGTGCTGCTAGTTCTGAGATTCTCCTTGCTGAAGTAATTGCCACAAGGAAAGCTACCTTCAGTGATAGGTGATGGAGTGAGCATGTTTCAAGAGGTTCGAAGGGTGCTGATGTCAAGGCTAGAAGGACCTTAGGCAGGTTCCAGGACGGGTACCTGTGTATGACTGGGGGCTTTGTGTTAGATGCCCCTTTTAAAAAGGCACTAATCGCTGGATGTTGTGCTAGGGAAGTTAAGTTGTCGCAGGAGAGTACAGTTGAGAGGGCCGATATCTGTCTGCGGATAGTATTGACTGACAGGCCCTTATTAAGACCCTCCAATAGGTAATCTAGGATGTTAGGGATAGATACTGCGGTCGGGTCTAGGTGAAGCGAAGCGCACCACCTACAAAATCCCTTCCATGTAGCATCGTAAATTCTATTAGTGGACGCTCTTCGTGATGCCTGTATGATCGATATCACCCCTGCCGAATAAGATTGTTTAGTTAAGCTTTGCCGCTCAAATGCCAAGCGGCTAGATGTAGCCACTGGGGATCTGGGTGTACAAGCTTGCCCTGACTGAGTTTTACTCTGTCCGGGGGGATCCTCCACGGAGGTGATATCGACAGGTCCATGAGGTCGGCAAACCACGGGCGCCGTGGCCAGTGAGGGGCAATGCAGACCATCTCTGCGCCCTCCAGGATCATCTTGCGTATGGTCGCCGGTATTAATGGCAGCGGTGGGAAGGCGTACAGGAGTTGCGCCGGCCACCGGCACCTGAGAGCATCCGTTCCCTCCGATCCCGGGGACGGGAATCTGGAGAAGAACCTGGGGAGTTGTGTGTTCTTGTGGTTGGCAAACAGATCTAGTTGCGGTTGTCCGAAACTCCGGGAGATCTCCTCGAAGAGAACCGGGTCCAGACGCCGATCCGACTGGTCCACCTTGGCTCTGCTCAGGGAGTCTGCCTGGGTGTTTGTCTCCCCTGAGATGTGTTCCGCTCTGATGGAACTCACATTGGTTTCTGCCCACCGAGCCAGAGCCAATGCTTCCTTCATTAGTTCCACTGATCTCGTTCCTCCCTCCTTGTTTACATGTGCCTTGGCTGCTACATTGTCTGTTAGCACGAGGACGTGCCTCCTCGTTACTAGGTGAGAGAAATGACGGAGGGCCAGGTGTATGGCCCGGAGCTCTAGCCAGTTGATGCTGTGTGACAGGTCCTCCTGTCCCCACTGGCCCTGTGCTATCTGGGTTCCCAGGTGGGCTCCCCATCCGAACAGGCTCGCGTCTGTCGTGAGTGTGACCCTGTTCGGTTCCCTGAATATGCTCCCCTTGAGTGTCGTGGGGGATAGCCACCATTTTAGTGATTTCATCACCTGTGCTGGTACCAGCACACTCCTGTTGGAGGTGCTGAGGTTCCTCCTCTGGTAGGGTAGGAGGAACCACTGCAACTCCCTCGAGTGGAGCCTTGCCCATGGGATGATGCCCATGCAAGATATCATCTTCCCCAGGAGCTTCGAGAGTTGTAGCAAGGGCACTCTCCTGATCTTTGAATTTGGTGAATTAGCTTGGATATGCTGATCAGTCGCTCCTGGGAAAGGTATACCCTGCACTGTGACGTGTCTATCACCGCGCCCAGGTGTTGCAGTCTCCTTGAGGGAATGAGGTGGCTCTTGTTTAGATTGACCGAGAATCTGTGCCCCTGTAGGGTTCGGATTGTGGTTTCGAGATCTGCCCTTGCTTGTTCCCAAGATCTGGACTGAATCAAGATGTCGTCCAGATAAAACTGAACGCGCACCGGGATCAACCTGAGATGGGCCGCTATTACAGCTAGGATCTTGGTGAATACCCTTGGTGCTGATGATAGTCCGAAGGGTAATGCCCTGTATTGGTAATGCCGACCCGCGTAGGTAAATCTGAGGAATTTCCGGTAGCTGGGATGTATGGGGATGTGTAGGTACGCCTCTGTGAGATCTATTGAGGATAATAGATCGTCTTCCCTGACGCTGGCTAGGATGGATTTCAAGGAGTGCATCTTGAACCTCCTGTACTTTATGAAATAGTTCAGGCCCTTCAGGTCCAAGATTGCTCTCCACCCTCCTGATGTCTTTGGGATAACGAAGAGGATAGAATAAAATCCTCTTCCCTCCTCTTCCTTTGGTACCCTCTCTATGGCCTGAATTGACAGGAGGTGGGCTATGGCCGAAGTTATCAGCCTTGTCTTGTGTACTCTTCTGGAGATGGGACATCTGATTAACCGGTTTGGTGGGGGAGAACAGAAGTCTAAGGTCAGGCCATGCCTGATCGTTTCCAGAACCCAGGCGTCGGTCATGGTCTGCTCCCAGACCTCGATGAAATCTCCTAACCGACCCCCAATGGGAGTATCCTGTTTGGCGTCACTTGGTACGCTTAAAGGATCTGCCTCCCGCTCCCCTATATGGGCGTCTGGACTGGAACTGGCCCCTGGCTCCCGGGCTTTGGCGATCCTGGGTTCGATCCTGTCTCGGGTAGAAGGATCGTGAGCCTCTGGGCCAGTCCCAGGACTGCCCTGATCGAAAGGGCTGTCTCCATTCCCAGGGGCTCCCTGGGCGGGAGCCCTGTCTCCGGAAGTCCTGACTGCCTCTCCTGTCTAACTTCTTTGATGGATGTACTAGGATTTTTTTCTTGTCTCTGCCTTCGCTGACATGTGGGTCCAGAATGGGACCAAATAGGGCTACTCCACTGTATTTGGACGTCGAAAGACGCCATTTAGACCTCAGATCTGTCTTCCAATTTTTGAGCCACAGTAGCCTACGCGAGGCCACTGTGGCCGCAATGGATTTTGCCGCATACTTTGTTGCGTACAGTGAAGCGTCAGACACGAATTGAGAGGCCGCGAGGAGCTTGGCCAATGTTTGGTGTACTCTGACCTGGTCTGGAGGCACCGTGCCTTGCAGTTCCCTCAGCCACATGATACTGGCCCTCGCGAAGAATGATGATGAAGTGGCTGCTCTGGCCGCCCAGGCTGCAGCCATATGGGAACGCCGGAGGGAGTGTTCAAATTTCTTCTCCTCAGGTCTCAAGACCTCCGCCATGTCTCCTGGAATCGCGGAGGTAGAAAATAATGAAATCAAGGGGTTATCTACAGTAGGAACCTCTAACATGTTAGAGAAGGAGGGAGATAGGTTGAAAAGCTTTCTTTCCGCGCTGTTAGGTGCCGGTGGGCTTGCAAGTGAGGACCATTGTTCCTCCAGCGTGGTCATAAAGACCTCCGCACATGGAATGTACTTATCTTGTGGAACCTTTTTGGCAAATAGAGGATTGGCCTCCTTGCTTGTTGAGGGCTTCTCATCCTGTACTGATGTTAGGTTGACTGTGGAAACTGCCTTTATCAGGAGTGATTTTAGGAGCGCTGGGTTAAAGAGGCCAGAGCTCATCGCCTGCTCAGGTGCAGTCTCCTCGTCCTCCGAGAGGGGCATGTCTGACATGTCAAGGTCTACTGAGTCACCCTCTCCCAGTTGAGAGGAAGTTTCAGAGATGCTGGTAGGGGGTGGCCTAGCCCATCCCTTACGGAGTGTGTGAAAGGCCACTTGCCCCTTAGAAGCCATGAACTGGGAGAATGCATCCTGCATGAATGCATGAAATTGTGCCGACCATATGTTCTCCTGCGCCTTGTCGTTGGGGTGAGGCGCTGGAGTGTGGTCAGGTGAAGAAGCTGGTGAGGAGGGATTGGAGGAATCTAACTGTTCTGTTTCCCCAGGAGGAGACCAAGTCTTGAGCACTTCCTCGGCAGTAGGTTCTGTGCTGGGTGCCACCACTGGGACAGGGGAAACCAAATTTGTCCCATTGGCATTGGTTCTCTGTGCCCTGCTAATTTGCCTTTCTAAAGCCAAATGTCTCCTCAAAGCCTCTCGCTCAGCCGTTTTAGACTGTCCCTTCTGAGAAAGGTGCTTTGTTTTAGCTTTCTTCTTCCCCCCCACCTCTGATTCAGAAGATCTGCGTTTTTGTTGTTGCTGTGGGGGGGACAGTTGAGGGACCTGTGTGACTGAATACGAGACATTGTCTGCCATTGTGCCAGACACCCCGAGTAGGCAATGCCTGGAATGGGGGAATGAGATACGCAGATCAGATGCAGATGCTTGGGGCTGAGCCCTCCTCTGCCTATACAAACAATGGCCGGACAGACAGGAGTCTTTGGACAGAAGATCCTGCAAGGCAGTGACTAAAGGCCACTATAGGAACAGTCAGGGAAAAATGCTCTTCCTCACCTCCTCACCTAGTCCAGACAAAGTGCAGTTTATATCTCTCTCTCCCCCAGTCTGTGGCTGTGGCAACAGACCACGATCAGAACGGTTCTCTTTCTTTTCCCTCTTCCTTCCTCCTGTCTCAATTTCTTGAGATAACCTCAGATCATAGCATAAGGGGTCCCCCTTTGTCTGCAGGGAAATGGAATCCGGGTGGTGGCCCCACCCCCAAGGGAAGAAACGGCGGGTAGATCCGCTCGTTCAAAATGGCGAATGGGGAAGAAGCCACGCCTCCCAATGGTAGCCCGGGAATCCACGAGGTTCAAAACAATGGCGGATCTTTGAATTTAGCAATCAGTAAGACTCCTTTAGTCTTAAGGGCGCTGCACCTCTCCTCTGAGGAGAAAGAAATTTTAGCGCTAGTTCTGCTCTTGTCGGGCTGCTTCTCGCGCCGCTCAGCTGATCTATGCCGAGCGGCGCCGCGGTTTGCCGCTTCCCGCGCGGCTCAGCTGTTTCGCGCTGAGCGGCGCCTCGTTCTGTCGGCCAAACCACTCAGCTGTTGGGCGGACCCGGAGGGCGACGAGCAACCCGGTGTGAGGTCCCCGCGCCAAACAGCTGCTCGGCGGGCCGGAAATCGGCGAGCGATCCGTTCCCGCTCCAAGCCTCCCGTTAGTCCCTGACGCCCCACTCACGAGTCCGCCGATCCTGGCTGCATCTCTCAAGTCTTATCAGCTGCCAGGAAACTTTTCTTTCAACTGGAGGAAGAGGGGATTCCTTTTCTCTCTCTTTTTTTTTTTTTTGAGTTAAATTAGTTTTGTTCTGAGAGCTGCCTCTCGCACTTCTACCAGGCTTCGAGACTGAGTCAAAACTGGGGTCACGCCCAAAGGAAGGGGTGTGGCCGAAGTTTTTACCCAGTCTGCCAGGCAGGAAGGCCGTCATAGAACCCATCCATTTGGACTCTACAGCCATCCTGCTGGAGAAAGCCGGAATCACATAACTATGTGATTTATTTAAAGACCACATAATTCATGTAATGACCATAGTGTTTTGCTTAACAACTGTAGTAAAAATTGGTCATAAAATCGGGTTTTGTCATGTAATGATTATATTGTTTAGTGACCAAAATTCTGATCCCAACTGTAATAGTAAATCAAGGACTGTGTGTAGAACAGATAGGCAGAGTGCTTCCATGAATACAAAGTAGCAAAAAGAAGACACAATGAAAACTCCTGAATCTCACAACACATAGACAGGCACAACCACAATTTAGTAACTACAGGCATCTTAGACCAAGCCAAATCTCCAAATGCTACGGAATTACTGGAAGCTTGGCATTCAGACAAATGAGCCATCAATAGACATCTACTACTGTAGAGATAAACCATATTTATACACTATTCAAAAGAGCAATTAAAAAAATCAAAAAGAAAACAAACAAAAAAACAGAACATATCCTCTCGAGCAGCCAACACCCAGATAAACAAGCAGGGATTAACAACAGACAAGCAATACTTGAAGAAAGGAATTACCAAGAAGAAAGGCATACTCCCACCAAAACTGGCAAGGTGTGATGGAGAGAATCAGTAGATAAGAGTTTTAGTAAACAAAGCCTTCCCAGGGAGAGGCCCAGATTACAAGAGTGCTGGATGAGGTGGGGGTGGGGGAGGGAATAGGGTACCCATATCTTAGAACAGTGGTTCTCAACCTGTGGGTCGGAACCCCATTTGGGGTCGAACGACTATTTCACGGGGGTCGCCAAACAATGCAGTCCACCATTTTTTCCCCCTTTGCCTTAGCTGTGCTACTCCCTTTTATTCGATTGGCTTTTGAAAGCCAATAGAATAGACTCTCTTGAATAAAGTCTAATTGTATTGGCTTTCAAAAGCCAATAGGAATTCTCCAGGCTGTCTCTGCCCTGCTGAGCCCGCCAAAAGTCCCATTCTGCAAACGGTGCTGCACCAGTTGAGTAGTCCTCGACTTACGACCGGTTGAGTAGTCCTCAACTTATGACCGGTTGGGGGTCGCGGCATTAAAAAGGTTGAGAACCACTGTCTTAGAATCTCTCTCAAGATATGTCTATATTAAAAGATTGTAGTTTTAGTTTAGCAAGATTCTGCCCATTAGATCTAAGCAAATAAAGGTTTAGACTCAACTAGATCTCACTGCATAATCTTTGGGCTTGGGCTTTAGGCAAGTTACTGTAGTTAACAGGGGAGCAAACTCCACACTCACTCGTACTGATGATGTTACCTAGCTGGATAATAAAAATTCTGCAAGCAAACAACTGCACATTTCTTAGAATAATCTGAAAAATCATTTCAATGGATTGGCAGACACACAGACTGACTGGAATGTTTAATATTACACTGCTATAGCTACCTCAGAACCCTTAACAAAGGATAGTGCAAGTTCAGAATACTATGAAAGAAGGGACATCCCTTTTTGTTTTGGTTAGAAGGCTTGAAAGAAACAGATAGGTCACTCTGGCTTGTTTATTTTTCAACTTCTGGATACTTAAAGGGTTTCTGTAAATAGAGCTTTCAAATTTCCTACTTTATGAATAAAGAGATCAATTCAAAAATACTATAGTACTTTCTCTAACCTAATAAAGATCAAAGTCCTTTGTGTCTTCAGGAATGTGTGTGTGTGTGTGTGTATGTGTACACATACATATATACATACATATATAAAAGTACCATATGGCAGAAATCAAATACCATACATACGTCTTCTGAAGCCTTTGCCCTGAGGCTGGAATGCTCCAGTTGGAAAACCATAAGTACTCATACGCTGAACAAGGTTGGCCACATTTCCATGCCTTTCTCTTTTGACTGGCAAACCATCTTCTTTAGATTCAGTTTCTCTCTTAACTTCCTGGTAAATACAAAATGGGAAATGAATTGCCCATGTTAACAACCATTGGGTTCACAGTAAAATATATGTAATATGGTTAGTGGCTAGGCACAACTTTCCTGCCATGCAAATATAAATTGCAAAAATGAGCCCATTTAATAGACACAGATCTAGAAAGCAGGTTGAGCAGAAGCAACTTAGCCAAGGATTTTAAGTTCACATGCCTCTACTCTCCAAAATCAGTTTCAGATTCCTTTATATAATACTTATACATAATACAGACAATCCCCTTTGAAAGGAGTATTTTTGCATGACATACTTTAGAATATTATTTCCCCCCAAAAAGATATTAATATTTTGTTTATGGATATATTTTATTTTATTTGTTTAAAACACTATTATAGCTTAACTTTTATACAACAATGCCGGGCAATTCACAACAACAATAAAGCAGAAAAAGAGGCAATATGTTTTTTCTTTTTATGACTCTATAATCCTTTTTATCAGGGTGGAGTCAGGACAACTGAATGAAGCTGAGCATTTACTGGCCAGATGCCCTTCCTGACGCCTACACGGAGTCCATAGTAGATATTTTCTCTTTGCGCCCCGATAGGGAAACATCTGTTGCTGCCTAGGATTGAATTTGCAACCTTCCGGGTGGGACAGAAATGTCTTCACCTCTAGGCCACCACACCACTCAAAAAAAGGGGCAATAATATTAGCAGCAAAAAAACAACACCTTGCCTTCCCCAAAGCATTCTGCCATATATTTGCTGGGCTCCAACTTTACCTTAGCAAATAGTGTTGCTGAGAGATCCAACAAGGCCAGGATGGATGTACCAGCCCTAGTCTGAGCTTTCCAGAAGTCATCTACAAACACCAACAATACTATCTCAACTTGGCCTGAATTGTGATTACAGATAGTCCTCAACTTAAGACATTGGCACTGGAATTTCCATCATTAAGTGATGCAATCATAAAGTGTGACCACATCGCTTAGTGATGGCAATCCCTGCCATCATTAATTGAATCCCAGTTGTTAGGCAAGGAAACTTCCTGCTGGTTTCCCAGAAAATAGAACACTGGAGACTTGACAAAGATTTCTATTGATCTAGGTTCTAGGATGGTGTCTTAAGAAAGGGGTGCACCATTACCCTTATCCAAATATGAGGCATTAACTACTTCCTGGACCCATTCCCATGCCATCTCCTTGGAATCCTTAACCAGCCAGGAGGAGCATGGATCTAGAACACAGCTGGCAGAGCAAGGACCCTGTCTACTTCCTCAGGATTCCCTGGCTCAAACTCTTTCCAAATAATCAAAATAAGATATATCCCTATCACTTCCACAAGATATGTTATCTGGAGCGAGTTTGAGCCTGTGACCCCTGATGAAGTGGACAAGGCCGTGAGGGCAATGAATGCTGCCACCTGTTTATTGGACCCGTGCCCCTCCTGGCTGGTTTCTGCCAGTAGGGAGGTGACACGAGGCTGGCTCCAGGCGATAATCAACGCCTCCTTGATGGTGGGGTCTTTCCCGCAACTTTTGAAGGAAGCGGTGGTGAGGCCCCTCCTCAAGAAGCCTTCCCTGGACCAGCTGTTTTGAAGAACTTTCATCCGGTCTCCAACCTCCCCTTTGTGGGGAAGGTTGTAGAGAAGGTGGTGGTGTCCCAACTCTTGCGATCCTTGGATGAAACTAATTATCTGGACCCTTTTCAATCTGGTTTCAGGCCCGGCTACAGCACTGAGACTGCTTTGGTCACACTGACCGATGACCTCTGGCGAGCCCGGGATAGGGGTCATTCCTCTATCCTGGTGCTTCTTGACCTCTCAGCGGCTTTCAATACCATCGACCATGGTATCCTTCTGCGTCATCTCGGAGAGGTAGGGGTGGGCGGCACCGTATTGTGGTGGTTCTCCTCCTACCTCTCTGACAGGTCGCAGTCGGTGTTGGCGGGCGGACAGAGATCGACCCCTAGGCGCCTCGATCATGGGGTGCCTCAGGGCTCGGTCCTGTCCCCCCTCCTTTTTAATATCTACATGAAACCGCTGGGTGAGATCATTCGGCGACACGGGGTGAGGTAACATCAGTACGCGGATGATACCCAATTATATATCTCCACCCCGTGTCCTTTCAGTGAAGCAGTCGATGTGATGTGCCAGTGCCTGGAAGATGTGAGGGTCTGGATGGGGGTGAGCAGGCTTAGACTCAACCCTGACAAGACCGAGTGGCTCTGGGTCTTGCCTCCCAAAGGCCAACTGGATGGTCCATCTTTAGTCCTGGGGGGGCAAATTTACCTCCCTCAGTGCAGGCACGCAACTTGGGTGTCCTCCTGGACTCACAGCTAAATCTGGAACAACATCTATCAGCTGTGGCCAGGGGGACCTTTGCACAGGTTCGCCTAGTGCACCAGTTGCGGCCTTATTTGGACCGAGAGGCTTTACTCACAGTCACTCATGCCGTTGTCACCTCAAGACTGGATTACTGCAATGCACTCTACATGGGGCTACCCTTGAAGAGCGTTCGGAGGCTGCAGTTGGTTCAGAACGCAGCCGCGAGAGCGATTGTGGGCGTGCCAAGGTACGCCACATGTCACCTATCCTCCGCGAGCTGCACTGGCTTCCTGTGGGTCTCCGGACGCAATTCAAGGTGTTGGTTATCACCTTTAAAGCCCTTCATGGCATAGGGCCAGGTTACTTACAGGACCGCATACTGCCGCACAGTTCTCAGAGACCGGTGAGGTCCCATAGATTGGGCCTCCTTCAGGTCCCGTCGGCCAGACAATGTCGGCTGGCGGGCCCTCGGGGAAGAGCCTTTTCTGTGGTGGCTCCGACCTGGTGGAATCAACTTCCCCCCGAGGTTCGAACTACTCCCACCCTGCCGGCCTTTAAGAAAGCCGTTAAAACTCTCCTGTTCCGGCAGGCCTGGGGCTGATGTCCCCGGGGGGGGGGCGGGATATGATCACTCGCGGTATGATTGTATTATTTTATTGTTTTATTGTTGATGATTGTTTTAATTTTGTACGCCGCCCTGAGTCCTTTGGGATTGGGCAGCATATAAATAAAATTAAATAAATAAATAAGCCTATCATGGCCCATGACTCACTCTGCTCTAGCTAAATCCTTGAAATGTCAGCCTTAGGAGATTCCAAGCCAGAATTAAGACTGATCAAATACAGGCACCATCAGAACAGCTGGATCAGATGATAATGTACAGTCTCCAAGTTCTCAGATTTGCAAAGTAAAGTAGAAGCAGAGCAAAGATGCTCAATGAGACTCCTTGCCAAGCAAGGAAGTAACTGTCTTGACCAAAAATAGGTGATTACATCCTAATTTATGAGGCAGCTTTGACCTATATTATTTGTTGGAAAAAACTGTCTGATTTCCTGCTTTGGCATGTTATTCTTGTGAATCTTGCTCATGAAACTCTGACCTTGCATTGTCTGACAAACCTGCATGATTCTGAACTTTAGAATGGATTTTGACTATTCTTCTGCATGTTCCTGTTGTGAAATCACTCAGGCAAGCTTTCTTTTCCAGAAACTATGTTTTGATTTATATTCCTTTTCTTGACTGTTATTATCTATTCAGTCTCGAGTAAATTGCTATTTTCACCTGTAACTGAGCATTTGTGAGTTTAAAACCTGAAACTCCTAGGACACTGCCTAACTACAGTCCAATCCAGAGTAAAGTCAAGCGATTTTATCCACCAGATGATAAGAATTGTCCTTACAGCGAACCTACAAGGACTCCTCCTGTCCCACTTTACCCAGAAAGGACCAGATCGCCCAAAACAGGGCAACTGGGTGACCTATATTAACATCTCTCAACTCAGATCATAATGCTGTTGCTCCAAGACAAAAAGCAGACCTAATGTGTGACCTCTATTGTGAGTTGTGAGCAATAGTTTCAAATAATTTCTAAGGCCAATTTCACAAACAGAATCTCACATCCAATTATGGCTGAAGCAGTGCTCCTAAAAGCCACTCTTGGATGACAATAGCCACACCTTTATCTCTGCCCTGGAATTATAGGTAGTGCCACACACCGAAAGAGCACATTTCTAGGGGAGATCTCCTCCCTCTGTGCCCAATCAGGCTTCAGGAATATATGCCATACGACTCAGTGTACCTTTAAAAATGGGAATATAATATTCTGATGAATTCTTTAAAATAATTTTAAAAATTGAGCTATATTGCAGTGCTTTTAGGAAGCAGTGCAATACTTTGATTATTCTGACTGAGAAATACAATATTAGCACATGATTTGTTGAATTATATTCTGATAAATTTGATTTATTTGGGAAAACCTCAGGAGACAGTGGAGAGCAACTGAACCAAAAAAAATATGGTTTCATTTCCATTTTTCATTCTTTAGGGCTGTCTTGTTTGCTTTCACTGTGCTATGGCAGGATATAACGGGTGTTGAAAATATGCTAAGGGGATCAACAGTCACCTTTGCTACATCTTTGGGAGGACAGAACTGATAGGAGCAGATGGTAGCAGAGTTTGGGAGGACAACCAGAGCTTCTTCAATCCCAATATTCTGGTAAAAACTGCAGTAGTATGGTATGCCACAATTTATACAGAGCTCCTTTTTCCGTTTTTATGCTACAAGCCTGTGAGATGGCCTGGGCTAATGTAAATCAGTGTGATTGAAGGTAGACTAGAATTGTAAGTATCCCAATATCAATCGTTTGTCTTCATCACAATACCCTTCTGCATGATGTAGAATGGGTAAATTGCAAGGCATTAAAAAAAAAACTCTTCAATAGTCCCAGGAAAGAGTAGAACTCAGAGAAATAATTTCCAGGTGAATGTTGGTTTCAGCTCTCTATATAAAGAAAAGGTGGGGGGGGGGTTGATACTCATGCAACTATAGTAGCTTATGTGCTTTTCTGCAGTATACTTTTTTGCATTAGTTGACATAATCATCATAGTTTACTTAAAAAGTAGGTAAAATATTAATTAAGCTCTTAAAAATTAATTAATTTTATATTAACTATATTTAAGCATATTAAGAAAATAATCCAGAGTTCTTGATTTCTATTTGACCAAAACTTTTACTCTGCCCCCAAATATGGAAACCTTGCAGCAGGCTGAATAACATTTGACCTCTGGAGGAAAGTAATTTCTATGCCAGCAGGAAAAAAAATATGATTCCTAGAATTTCTCTCATTTCCATTCTCCAACAAATGTAGGTAAGGAATCCTTGTGGTTTTATTTCAAAGACTGTCTTGAAATACCTTTCAATACATATAACTATACCAGGGGTAGGCAACCCAAAACACTCAACGAGCCACTTGGACCCGTTTCCCACCAAAAACAAAACACCGGGAGCCACAAAACCCTTTTGATATATAAAATGAAGATAACACTGCATATATCCTTTTTTACCTTTATTATAGGTGTGTGTGTGTGTGTGTGTGTGTGTGTGTGTGTACACACACACACACACACACACACATTAAAAATAAAAGTAAAAATATGACTCTTGGGAATATCCATACTATTAAAACAATGATCACCAAAAGAATGCTTTAAGAGAATAAAATTACATACACACATAGGTAAAAAAAGGATATATGCAGTGTTATCTTCATTTTAGATGTCAAAAGGGTCTCTCTCTCTCTGTCTCTCTCCCTCCCTCCTTCTCTATCTGCCCTTGGTCTACCACTCCTCTTCCCCCCCCCCACACACACTCTCTCTCTCTCCCTCCCTCCCTCTCTCTCTCCCTCCCTCTCTCTTTCTCTCTCTTTCTCCCCCCTCTCCTATCTGCTGCTCACCTGGCAAGCTTCAAGCTGTTGTCCAACAAGCTCAGGGGTAGAAAACCTTGTCTCTTTTATGACTCATGGACTTCAACTCCCAGAATTCCTGAGTCAGCCTAGCTGGGCTAGCTAGCTCTCTCCTGCCCCTTCCTGCCTCCTGCTTCCTGCAGAGAGGCAGCAAAGGGAGGAGCTCCGCCCAGTAAGCTTTTCAGCTCCTCATAGAACACTGTGAGTGCACTCTCTTTCACACACACACAGAGAGAGAGAGAGAGAGAGAGAGAGAGAGAGAGAGAGAGAGAGAGAGAGAGAGAGAGAGAAGCAGGGAAATTGCCTCTCTCTGTCTCTGTCTCTCTCTGCAAAGGCAGAGGAGGCTGGGAACCACAGGGGAAGGCTCAAAGAGCCGCATGCGGCTCCGGAGCCGCAGGTTGCCGACCTGTGAACTATACCATCAGGAGTTGCCAATTCTTGCCACATAAAAAGAATACCACACATGTATATATAAAGCTACGCAATAACAGCCTACTACAATAAATATGTTGAAATACTGTCAAAGCACAAATCACAATGCACTCTTTTAATTTCTTTATGCTATTGTCTCTTAGCAAGAGTAAGGCCAAGTTATCTCCCATCGCTAAGTGGAGAGAGGTGACTTGAGCCAGGGAAGGGGCGTTGGTCTTACCTGAACGCCTTTTCTCAGTACGGAGATGGATAATCCACGGATGGGTTTTCTCTGTCTGCCTGCTCTTGAGACCAAGTAGCCAAAGCTTGACACGCCCCCACTTCCTGTGGAGTCCATTCTTAACGAGGGCGAATTGGCTGATGATTGACGAGGTATTGGCTCTCAGCTCCCTACTAGCGGCCTGCTGGCCTTGGGGTGGGTGTGGATTATCCATCTCCGTACTGAGAAAAGGCGTTCAGGTAAGACCAACGCCCCTTCTCCAGTACAGGAGATGGATAATCCACGGATGGGACGTACCAAAGCCTCACTGTCCCAAGGGGTGGGAAACAGATAAGGCCGGTAGATTGATCTCTGAGACAACTTGCTGGAGGACCCTCCTACCAAAGGAGGCGTCCGCCGATGCAAAGCGGTCTATCTTGTAGTGTCGTATAAACGGGGAAGGCGAGGACCATGTCGCGGCCCTGCAAACTTCGATTGACGCCTGGGTAGCCCATGCTGCCGAAGTTGCAGCGCTTCGGGTGGAATGGGCTGTGAGATGACTTGGGGGCGGCAGGGATGATACATTGTAAGCTTCTGCGATACAGCTTCGGATCCACCTTCCAATGGTGCCCGCGGAAACTTTCCGCCCCAAGGTGCCCGCTTGGAAGGACACAAATAGGGCCTCCGATTTGCGGAAGGGTTCTGTACGCTTTATATAACGCCGCAAGGCTCTGCGGACGTCCAATGTATGCCACTGCCGCTCCCGGTCATGTGTTGGATTTGGACAGAAGTTTGGGAGAATTACTTCCTGTGTCCTGTGAAAGAGTGAATTCACCTTCGGTATGAAGGCAGGATCTAACCTAAGGACCACCCTGTCCTTGTGGAAAATGCATAGGTCGTTTCTGACTGACAGTGCGGCCAGTTCCGAAATTCGTCTGGCCGATGTGATGGCAATCAGGAACGCCACCTTTAGCGACAGGTGTCGCAAGGAAACGGTCGCCAATGGTTCAAATGGTGACCGAGTGAGTGCGTGAAGGACTCGCGGTAGTTCCCAGGACGGGTACCTGTGAATTACTGGAGGTCTGGTGTTATAGGCGCCCTTGATAAAGGCGCGGATCCTGGGGTGGTGAGCTAAGGGAACCGAATCCGTGCAGGTGAGGAGGGTGGACAAGGCCGCCACTTGCCTGCGGATGGTCGCGGGGGCGAGGCCTCTGTCTAGTCCCTCCAAGAGGTAATCTACTATCTGAGGGATGTAGAGTTTGTGTAAGTCAAACTGCCGTTCCCTGCACCAAAGGCAAAAATTTTTCCAAGTGGAGTCATAAATGCGGTTTGTTGCCGGACGGCGTGAAGCTTGAATTATGGTAATGGCCCCGGGAGAGAATAGTTCCTGTGCCATTATCTGGCGCTCAAGTGCCAGGCGGTCAGTTGTAACCATTGGGGTTCCGGGTGACTGATGGTTCCCTGGTGTAGGGACACTTGATGAGGGGGAATGTTCCATGGGGGCGACTGAGACAGGTTCATCAGGTCGGCGAACCACGGTCTCTGTGGCCAATATGGTGCTACTAGGATCACTTCTGCCCGCTCCTGAATCAGCTTTCGGATGACCGCCGGTATGAGTGGTAGTGGGGGAAAGGCATAAAGCAGACCCTGAGGCCACTGAGTTCTCAGAGCGTCCGTCCCCTCTGCTCGCGGGTTGAAGTAACGAGAGTAAAATCTGGGGAGCTGGGCATTGTCTGATGATGCGAACAGATCGAGGATCGGGTACCCGAACTTGCGGGAGATGTCTAGGAACAAGTTCGGGTGTAGCCCCCACTCCGAAGGGTCCACTGTGGTGTGGCTTAGGAAGTCCGCTTGCTGGTTGTTGACCCCCGATATGTGTTCCGCTTTTAGTGACTTCAGATTGGGCTCTACCCAGCTGAATAGGAGTCGTGACTCTGTCATCAGGGTTTTTGATCTGGTCCCCCCCTGCCGATTGATGTGCGCCTTGGCTGCTACGTTGTCTGTTAGGACTAGAACGTGGTGGCCTCTGATTCTGTCTTTGAATTGTTGCAAGGCTAGGTGGATAGCCCTGAGTTCTAGCCAGTTGATGTTGTTTCTCAGATCCGTGGCGGACCAACGTCCCTGTACAAACCGGGAGTCCAGATGGGCTCCCCAACCATACAGACTGGCGTCTGTAGTGATGGTAACTCTGACTGGTTCCTTGAAGGGTGACCCCTTGGTCACGGCCCGAGAGCACCACCAGCGTAGCGCCCTGCGGATTTGTGCCGTGACCCTGACTAGGTGGTTGGATGCGCTGGTGTTCTGCCGTTGGTACGGGAGCAGAAACCACTGTAGTTCCCGTAGGTGGAGCCTGGCCCAGGGTACAATGGCTATGGCCGATACCATCTTGCCCAATAATTGGGAAAGTGTTAGTATCGGAACTGAACGTTGCCTGTGAACCCAGCGAGCCAGTTCCCTGATGCCGGCCACCCGGTCTTGGGAGAGATAGACCATACAGTTGGTTGTGTCTATCATGGCCCCCAGATGCAGCAGCCTGGACGAGGGAACTGTCTGGCTCTTCTGAAAGTTTACTGAGAATCCGTGTAATTGGAGGACGCGAATGACGGTCCTTACGTCCGCCTGAGCTGTCTGTAGGGATGTTGCTTGGATTAGTATGTCGTCTAGGTAACATTGGACGCGTATTGGGATTTTTCTCAGTTTGGCGGCTACCGCTGCTAGTATCTTGGTAAATACCCTGGGTGCCGAAGATAGACCGAAGGGGAGAGCTCTGTATTGGAAGTGTTTTCCCCCGTAACAGAAACGTAGGAACCGGCGGTGGTTTGGGTGGATGGGGATGTGAAGGTAGGCTTCCGTGAGGTCTATCGATGCCAGGAAGTCTCCTTCTCTGATGCTTCCCAGGATGGACTGAAGGGATTGCATCTTGAATTTTTTGTATGTGATGTAGCGGTTGAGGTTTTTTAGGTCCAGGATTGCCCTCCATCCTCCTGAAGTCTTTGGAACCACGAAGAGGATGGAGTAAAATCCTCTGCCTCTGTATTCCGCTGGGACCGGTTCTATTGCTTGAATGTCCAACAGGTGTTGGATGGCCTCCTGCATGAGTTTGCATTTGGTGGGGTTCCTGGAGACCGAGCAGTTGATGAGTCGGTCTGGGGGTGTGACCAGGAACTCCAGGGACAGCCCGGACTGGATGGTTTGTAGTACCCAGTTGTCCGTGGAGGTCTGCTCCCACTGGTGGAAGAAGTGAGCTAGTCTTCCTCCAATGGGTAGGTCTATGTAGGAGTCATTTTGTCTTCCGGTACGGACGACCCGTTCCACGAAAGGGTCGTCTCGACTGGTTTTGTTGTCTGGGCTGGAACCCCGGTCTGTCGTAGGGGCGGCCGTACGGTTTGTTCTGCCTGGGAGTGAATGGCTTGGGTGCCTGACTGATAGGCGTGGTTGTCGGTTGACGAAAGGACTGCCTACGAAAGTAAGGTGTGGTACGTTTGTCTGACCTTTTGTTCAAGTGTGCCATGACCTTCCGCTTGTCTTTGTTCTCTACAAGATAGGGGTCCAAGGCCTCCCCAAACAGACCGTTGCTTGAGTAAGGGGCGGTCGCTAGCCGCCACTTAGCCTTGGTGTCAGCTTGCCAGTGTTTTAGCCATAGCATTCTCCTGGCAATTATGTTGGATGCTATGGATCTGGATGAAAAAATGGCCGATTGGAACGTTGCGTCTGCAGCGTATTCCGTGGCTGCTACCATCTTAGCCAGGTCCTGGTGTGTTCGTATGTCCTCCATAGGAACTATGGTTTGTAGTTGTTGCAACCAGATGAGGGTGGCCCGGACAAAAAAGGAGGCCGAGGTGGCTGCTTTGATGGCCCATGCCGCTGTCTGGTGGGTTTTGCGAAAGGCTTGTTCCCACTTTTTGTCATCTGCCTTAAGGGCCTCCACTAGGTCCCCAGCCATGGCTGTCTGGGAGACCAAGGGGGTCCAGGCTTCATCTACTTTAGGAATTTCTAAGGCCTCATTGAGGTCTGTGGCAGTGCTGTATAATTTTTTGTCCGTACCACTCACTGATGGGAAGGAAGCGGGAGAGTCCCATGGCTTCTTGATCCCTTTCAGGAAAATGGCGGGGCAAGGTATATGGTGTTGCGTTGTCACCTTTTCTACGAATACGGGTCTGGATGTGGTGGCCGGTGTCGCTTGCGGCTGAGAAAACTGATCCGTCCCCATGTCCGCAATGGCTGTGGCCTTGCGTAGTATCGTGAGGAAGCGGTTGGGATTAAATAATCCCCCTGAGGGGGGCTCAGGGGGAAGTTCCTCATCCTCTGACATAGAGATCCCAGGTTGATCCTCCTCTTGTGGTGAAGAATAACCACTCATGGAGGACTGGGCCGGGGAGACGGGTTCCTGAATGCCTGAGGACTCTGAGGGGAGTTCCGAGTGTGGCATGGCTGAGATGGAGGGCCCCTGGTCGTGGTGGGCGGAGCGCTGTGCTAGGGCTCGGTCCACCACTTTGGTTAATAGGGCCTCTAGCCGTCCATCTGCCCAGATGTCCCCTATGTCATTACCTTTGGGTGTGGTGACCGCAGGTGGAGAGTTGGACTCAGTGGTTGTGCCTGCCGCCGTGGTTGTTTGTTGGGCTGATGTAGATGGCGGATCCAGTGGTTGCGGTGTTCCTGGAATGGACCACGCGCTCTGGGTTGATGTGGATGGACCCAATGGTAATTCCATCTCGGTGGCCGCTATTTGAACCAATTCCAATTGGGCCTGCCTCTGCGCTCTGGAGAACTCCTTCTCCAGGGCCTGGTGCCTACGGCTGGCTTGCTTTTCCGCCAACTTGGAGGGCCTCTTGAGCGAGTGTTTTGTCTTCGCTTTGCACTTGCCTGCCGCCTTCTGGTCAGAAGGTGTGTTGCAGCCGTAATTGGGAGGTGGAGGGGTCGTGCTCATGGATTGAGGCAACGAGGGTCCCTCCATTCCGCTTGAGCAGTCCCAGAAAAACTGAGAAGACGCTCAGGCAGGCAAGTATTGGCGGGAGCGAAATTGGAACAAGTACCAGGACTGTTCCCCTGATCACCCGACCACAACAAAAATATTCTCTCTGGGCTAAGGTCACGGTAGCTGAGGGAGGTACCGAAGGCACGTTTGGAACCACTCTTTGGGTTCCGCCCGGAGGCCTTAGGTGACCAGGCAACGTGCACCAGTAGAAAAAGGAAAAGGGAGGCAAAAAATATCAGTGGCGACCTCAAAAGGGTCTGTAGGCCTGACTTAATACACAGCAGGTATCAAATGGTGGTCACCTAGAGCGGAATTTATTCTTATTAATACTATTACTATTATACTAATAATAGGAACAACAATAATAATAAAATAATAATAATAATAACAACAACAATAATGGTGATGATGATAATATTGTGTGTTCTGTCTTTAGGCCTGTTGGCCCTGCAGTCGCTTAATTTTTAGCTTTAAAAAAAAATTTTTTTTTAATTATTATTATTATTATTATTTTTAAAATTTATGTATCTATTTTTATTATTATTATATTTTGTCCTATTATTATATGTGTGTATCGGGGGTGGAGCGCTGGTTGTGTGCTCCTATTCCGCCTCTATCAGTGATTCCAGATATGATGTAGAGCTTCCTTAAGCTCGGTTTGCCTTTCTCTGGCAAGAGATGGCAGCCACAGCTCGTTTCTCCCTGAAAAAGGGCTTTGCAGATCCCAGGAGGGTTCTCTAGCCTCCGTTTCTTGGTTGGGGCTTACTCCCTTCCTGTGCTTCGTTTCCCTCTGAAGATAAGCTCCGCAGCCTCCCAGAAGCTGCTTGTGCCCGGGGATTTAAATTTGGCGCGCTGTGACGTTTTAAGGGAATCCCAGCCAGGGATTGCCTTTGTTGTCTGAAAACGGCAACTAAAATGGCACCCGCGGTTGCCCTGGGCTGCTAGGGAATCTCCGGACCTGGAGATTGTTATTTTTTCCCCCAATTTGAGGAAAAAATCCCTTGGAAGGTTGGGGAGAAAAGCTCAGCAAGTGGTCTCTGCTGATGCCTTTGTTCCCCCCCCCTTTTTCACCTCCAGAGCCCTGGGGCTGACTGGGATCCGTGGGGAGTTTTCCCCCCCCCACACCCTCTTTTTCAATTTTAATATAGGATCAGGGATGATCCCAAGGAAAACTTAGTGGCTGGGGAAAAGGTTCAGCAAGTAGTCTCTGCTGATGCCTTCTTCCCCCCCTTTTCACCCCCCAGAGCCCTGGGGCTGGCTGATATCTGTGGGGAAATTTCCCTCCCCACCAATCCCCTTTTTAATTTTAGGTTTGAGATCAGGACTGATCCCCAGAAAATTTTGTGGTTAAATTCCTATAGGTGGAAATTTTTTGGGAAGGGGAAGCCAATTATCAAGGGATAATCAATCAATGGATTTCTTGTCTAACCTGATAAGCTGAGAGCCACGCCAAAACGAGTCTTCTCCGAGCAGAGACCAAGTTAAGAATGGACTCCACAGGAAGTGGGGGCGTGTCAAGCTTTGGCTACTTGGTCTCAAGAGCAGGCAGACAGAGAAAACCCATCCGTGGATTATCCATCTCCTATACTGGAGAAGCCCAAGCTCTCACCCACAATGTGTAGATAACAAATAAAAGACTAACAGAATTGCAAGGGATCTTGAAGGTCTTCTAGTCCAACCCTCTGCTCAAGCCGGGGACCCTGTACCATTCTGGACAACGGCTGTCCAATCTCTTCTTAGAAACCTCCAGTGATGGAGCACTCACAACTTCTGAAGACAAGCAGTTCCACTGGTAAATTGTTCTCACTGTTAGGAAATTTCTCTTTAGTTCTAGGTGGCTTCTCTCCTTGGTTATTTTCCATTTTTCTTGTCCTGCCTTCTGGTGCTTTGGAAAATAAGCTGACACCCTCTTCTTTGTGGCAGCCTTTCAACTACTACAACACTCCTATCATGTCACCCCTACTACTCCTTTTCATTAGACTACACATATCCAATTCCTGCAACCATCTTCATATGTTGTAGCCTCCAGCCCCTAATCATCTTTGTTGCTCTTCTCTGCACTCTTTCTAAAGTCTCAACATCTTTTTTATATTGTGACCAAAACTGGATGCAGTATTCCAGGTGTGGTCTTATCATGGCAATTATGAAGTGATTCTAACACTTCATATGATCTTGATTCTATCCATCTGTTAATGTATTGTAGCATTGGCTTTTTTGGCAGCTGTAGCATACTACTGGCTCATATTTAAGTGGCTGTCTCCTAGGACTCCTAGATCCCTCTCACAAATGATGCTATTAAGCCAGGTTCCACCGAATCTATACCTGTACATTTGGTTTTTCTTGCCTAAGTGTAAAACCTTATTTTTCTCACCACAGAATTTCATTTTGCTAGATAAGGCCCAGTATTCAAATCTGTCAAGATCCTTCTGGATCTTGAGTCTATCTTCTGGGGTGTTGGCCATTCCTGTCAGCTTGGTTTCATCTGCAAATTTGATGAGCTCCCCATCTATCCCCTCATCCAAATCATTTATGAAGATTTTTTTTTTCATGTCAATCCTTTTTATTAGTTTAGAATATAAAGTACAAAAAACCAAAAACAAAGAATAAAAATATGGGAGGGAAAAGAGAAGAGAAAAGTATAGAAATAAGAGAAAAAGAAAGAAAAGGCATCAACTTCCAACTCCCTTTGGTGCAGTAGAATACGAAGTAACATTGAACCTCAACTTTTTACTTTTATATAATAGTATAAACTAGCCTTTTTTTTTAACAACAGATCTATTTAATCCGTAAAACCCAAAATCAAAGTTTCATTTTTTTTCACCTCAAGCACAAACTCCAGAAGCGATTTCCAAGTAGAAACAAAAGTACTTGTATTTTTTTTCTTTTATCAAAGCAGCCAATTTAGTCATCTCTGCTAACTCCATCAACTTTTGCAACCATTCATTGAAATGTTCTTCCATTTTTGTGTATAAAGTAATCTTGCTGCTGTCAACCTATACAACATCAAAGTTCCAATTTTTTCCCCCAAGTCTTTTCCCATTAAACCCAAAAGAAAAGTTTCTGGTTTTATCTTTATATTCGCTTTAAGAATCTTCTGTATTAGAATATGAATTCTGTTCCAATATTTCTTTGCTTTATCAAATGTCCACCATAAAAGTTAAAAAGTCCCTTCTTTACATTTGGATTTCCAACATTCATTTGAAATACCTTTATACTTTCTTGATAACTTATCTGGTGTTAAATACCAACAATACATCATCTTATAAATTTTTTCTTTTAAACTGTAATTTAATGTAAATTTTAAACCTTTTCTCTACATATTCTCCCATTGTTCAAGCTTCACATTATATCCAAAGTTCCTTGCCCACTGAATATACAATGCTTTACATATTCACTTTCCAAATTCAAATTCTATGTTTTATAGACCTTAGCAATGATATGTTCATCACTACCACGCAGTAGGATTTCCAATTCATTTTTAACAGAGTCAAACCTATGGCTCTTTTTGTCTAATTTAAACTTTCTTTCAGCTGAAAGCATGTAAACCAGCGGCAAACATGTCCTTCTGATTCTAGTTCTTCCTTAAGACTTGAGGATAGGATCACCAAAATTAAAAGATATTATTTTACCATAAGTCCACCAGTCTGGCTTCACCACCATTTATTTTCTAAAGAAAGCTTCCTGGGGGGGACACCTAAGAGGCATCCTTGTAGAAAATCTTATTTTATATTCCAAACTCTAATCTGTTTATGAAGATATTGATGAGTACTGAGCCTAAGACAAAACCTTGGGGAACCACACTGCTTATTTCCCTCCATGTAGATGTAGTTCTATTAAGGACTACATGTTGCGTGCGGTTTGTCAGCCAGTCACGAATCCATCTGGTGGTAATGTCTGTGTATTTTATGGCAACCTCAAAGGCCTATTCAGAGAGTACAGGTAGTCCTCGACTTACAACCACAATTGAGTCCAAAATTTCAGCTGCTAGGCAAGAACGTTGTTCAGTAACTTTTGCCCCATTTTATGACCTGTCTTGTCACAATTGTTAAGTGAATCACTGAGGGTGTTAAGTTAATAACACGGTTCTTAAGTGATTATGGATTCCCCGTTGACTTGCTTGTCAGAAGGTTGCAAAAATCACATGACTCCAGGATACTGCAGCCATCATAAATATGAACCAGTTGCCAAGCAGCTGAATTTTGATCATGCTGACCATGATCAATAGTCATAAGTTGAAAAACGGTCATAAGTCACTTTTTTCAAATACAAATAACTTCATTAGTTTTTAAAAGTTCAGAACTTTCAGTAATAAATAAGAAGGAGTGATCGGTTCTCATCTTTTTGGCTCAGATCAAGTTAGCATCACTTTTTTCAGTACTGTTGTGACACTGAATGGTCACTAAACAAATGGTTGTAAGTTGAGGATTACCTGTAAAATCAGAGGGGGGGGGAACCCTCTCCTCTTTTCATTTCTTTTTTTACAGTATTATTTTTTTTCAGATCAATAACAACCTAACTCCAGCAAAACAACACAATCCCTGTTTGAACACAAAGTTAAATCTGCAGCCTCTGGAGTGCTTCTTCTTAGAATTCCAGGTACTATATTCCAATCTACTCCATTCCTTTCCATTGCATTCTGTTCTACTTCCTACTAATTTACCATTTTTTTGCCCCATCATTCAATATTCCTTAGTCACTGAACATGCTCAGTTCTGATTGTAGCATTTGCAGGTACTTTCCGAAATGTTTTTGCATTATTCTTTTGGCTGCATAAACAATCTGGGTTTCCTGATAGGAAATGCTTCCTCCCATTTCAAGTTATACTCTATGCACAATTATTAGGCAACTGAGTATTTTGACCATATCATCATTTTTATGTATATTTTCTACCTCCAAGCTGTAGAAACTTGAATGCTTAGTGGATATAAGCATATCAGGTGATGTGTATTTGTGTAATGAGGGAGGGTGTGGCCTAAGTAGATCAACACCCTATATCAAGGTATGCATAATTATTAAGCAGCTTCTTTTCCTCAGGCAAAATGGGCCAAAAAGAGATTTACTGACTCTGAAAAGTCAAAAATTGCAAAAGTCTTTCAGAGGGATGCAGCACTCTTGAAATTGCTAAGATATTGGGGCGTCATCATAGAACCATCAAACATTTTGTTGCAAATAGTCAAAAGGGTCACAAGAAACATGTTGAGAAAAAAAGATGCACATTAACTGCCAGTGATTTGAGAAGAATCAGACATGAAGCTATCAGGAACCCATTATCCTCCAGTGTTGTTACAGTATATTCCAGAACTGCACCTCCCTGGAGTGCCCAGAAGAACAAGGTGTTCAGTGCTCAGAGACATGGCAAAGGTAAGGAAGGCTGAAACCCGACCATCACTGAACAAGACTCATAAGTTGAAATGGCAAGACTGGGCCAATAAAGGCCTTAAAGATGAAACAATAAATGACATGGCCCCCTTCCTCACCTGACCTAAACCCTATTGAGAACTTGTAGGTCCTTCTTAAAATGGAGATTTCCAATGAAGGAAAACAGTACACCTCTCTGAACAGTGTCTGGGATGCTGTGGTTGTTGCTGTACAAAACCTTGATCGTCAACAAATCAAGAAACTGACAGACTCCATGAATAGAAGGCTTATAAGTGTTATTGAAAAGAAGGATAGCTATATTGGTCATTGATTTTTTTTGGGGGGAGGGAAATATCAGAAATGTTTATTAGTACATTTTGAGTTGTTTATTATTTTCATTTTAACAGATGCAAATAAATGAGTGAGGTGGGCAAATTTTCATTTTTCATTTAGTTGCATGATAATTCTGCACACTAATAGTTTCCCCTATAATTGTGCACACATATTCTCCTAATAAAGCCAAAATCTCACTTTTACTTTCCTAAATATTCAGGTTTGAGGTTTATTAGCATTTTGGATTGACCGAGAACACTATAGTTGTTCAGTAAGAAAATTAATCCTCCAATATACAACTTACCTAATAATTGTGCCCAGTGTACACATTTCTGTGTATTATTTATATTGTTACATGACATCTAAGTCAGATTATAAAAATTAGCAATGTAACAAATAACAAACAGCAGGTTATCCTGTGCAAGCATGTAAGCAGAGAACGTTTGAGCTCTTCCTCTGTATTATTTAAAGTAATATTGGTACCTACAGACTGCATCACACTTGCCAGTATCACCTACATAAAATGCTGATTCACAGTATGGATTCTATTACTTTGTGTATTAGATACCAGCAAACCCATCATCAATGCCTTTATCCATTAGAACTCAGGAGGAGATAAAAAAAATCTCTAATATAAGAATAAAAATAATTTAGAAATTCCAACATTAATTATTGTTTGAGTTACCAACAATACAATTATAAATTCCTTACCAAAAATAACAGTTTCCCAGCATACCGCAAGGAAGCTGATTTAAATAACTGGATGCAAAAGAAAATAAAGCATTCCAAGTTCAACAACAGTTAGAACTGGTCAGGTTTTTTTTCAAAAGAGCTTTTATTTGAAAACATTTTAAAAATTGCCTTTGCGTTTAATTCAAACCAAATTTAAAAATTTTAAATGGGTGGGAGGATTACTCCGTATACAATACAGTAAGTACAGTTCTGTAGGGGCACAAGAGCTGAGAAAACTACAAATAGGCATGCTCTATTTTGTTTTCTCCTTTCAGCAAGGCTAAAAAAGAAGTAAATACACAGTATAATCAATAAGTCAATTCTGCAGCTTAATTTTACCTTGCCAAATTCATTAAAGCCCATAAAAAATGAAGCAATATCTAAATCCATATCCCAATTGAAATATTATCTAAATCCAAATAAATAAAGTTTATGAAAAATAAACAGCTGTCTGAGCCTGAAAAAATATATTATTTGCAAATGGTCTTTCAGACAATGCCATGATACATAATTACCTAAATTATTTTAAAAATCAAAACATCATGATTTAATTATTTAACTCAGTTTAGGTAGTAACTTCTAAGCAAGGAAATTTTTTAAAAGAACTTACTGGCTCTAAAGACATATTTGCTTCAACACACCCAGGTGTATGTGTTGCAGAAATTTTTACCTACTTGTTGCAGTGGCCAAAGTTCAACTATTAACTAGAGCAAACGTTTCCTGGTTTGCCTAGGCTTGTAGCAATACCTACTTATATCTGTGAAGGCAGATCAACAATTCTCCACCCCACATGTTATTACCCCTTTGTACTCAGTGGTACAGTTCTCCTAAGAGAGGATCAGTCTGCAGCTTTATGGTACTGGCCATTACTCTTTTCCCAAAATATTTTTTTACATAATTTCTTTTACAGAAGTTGGAACGCCATATAAGAACTTTAACAACGAAATAAAAATTTTATTTATCCAGTAAAGCCTTAAGTCAAAATTAATAACGTCGATCATCAGGGAGGAACCTCTATTTATATTTCTCAGATCTTTTCCCATCTCTTTTCATGTAATGCAAAGATATGCTTTGTATTTCTTGCTTTTTATGTCTGTGAATTTAGGATCTGTGAATATAAAAGGATTATTAAAAATATTTTTTTTAAAAAAAAAGTTAATTTAAACAAAACGCTTGCCTAGTTTTTTTTGGTCCTGCTATTTAACCTGTACTAGTATAAAAGGAATTATATATGCTGTCCTTCCTATGGGTGCTGTGTGAGCCAGTCACTGCAGTTGCTAAATCATGGCTCCTCTTATATGCAAACACAGGCAAAGTTGTGGCCTGCAGAGTATGCTAAAGGCACCTTCCTATACAGCACGATCAAGTGCTCCAGAGTTTTGCCATGTGCTACAAATGCACTCTATTGCCTCAAGGGTGGAAAAGGACAAAAAACAGTTTCTGTGCAGCCCTGAGGATTTGCCTCCACAGTTAATAGAGGTTGCACTGCAATAACATAAATACAGATTCACAAATGCATGCTAACTTCAAATTGGACAGATAGAAATTTGGAAGGAGTTGCAATGCTCTATTTTGGTTAAATTACTTGGTTTCATCAAGGATGTATTAGGTACAAAACGGCGACAAGGCTCATGCTTTGTCCAAAGCATCTTTCAAAACCCAATAGAGACTGCAGACATCATCTGCTAAAGACTTTATGTCCTGGCCATGAATATCATTTGATCTAACAATGGAATATTTCATGGGGAAAATACTGGAATACTGAATTATTCACCTGTTTTATATTGCTGCTAACCACCCAGAGTCATTGGGAGTTGGATGGCATATACATTTAATAAATTATTATTTTTAATAATGTGCTCTTGATTCCCCCAAGTTTCCCTCATCTAATTAAATCCAGATTAGAATAGTCTGAGGATTTTTTGGGGAAAAAAGATATAATTACTATTAATTTAGTAATTAATAGTAATTAATTTTATTTTAAAACCAGTAATAAAAGCAGAATGTTGAATTTAAATGCAGTTTTATTTTATGGTTCTTCCTGTTAGAATTTGGAAGATAGGGAGGATTCTTTGGCTAGATAAGATTGATAAATTCTGGACTGTACAGGGAAGAAGCATAGTTTTGCTTGTGAAACTTAATATTGTAATATGAAGAATTTATTTGATGTGAATTAACACCTCTAACTCAAAAGCTGCACTATTATTGGTTGGTTTCTGGGTATATTAAATGTATTGTTTATCACTTTTAAAGCTACCTGGACATTTTTGGGTTGACCTGATCTTAGTGGTGTCTGCCCATCTAATAAGTGTCAATGCTGCTAACGTTGGATGTTCTTGCTTTGACAAAATATGCAGACCTGTGTGGTATTTTTAGAGTTAACTTAGATGATGCTGGGAGGGGAGGAGAAAGAATGTGTGGGGATTAGTTAAGATAAGAAACCCCTGCTACAGAAATGGAAGGGAACCTTCTCGACTGGAGAACGTGATTTATGACAGCAAATTAAGGGAGGGAAAAATGCTGGCAAAATATGTGCTCAGGGGAGGGGAATTCAGATCTTGGCATCCTTCAGTGCCATGCTGACACTTTGTTACATGATTAAAGAGTTTTTAGGATAAACAATGCCTGGAAGTTCTTTGAAGTGTTCCATTAGTCGGAACCATGACAATAAGATTAGGAACTGAGGGCTCAGTTTTGGTCCCCCCACTCTGGAAAAAGGGCCTTTTCTGCTTCCACTTTTCTACTATGGAACAGCATTCCTCCTGGAATCAGGTCAGTGCCAAAACTGTTGGCAGTTAGAAAGGATATTACGACATGGTTTTCTTCAAAAGCTGTAAATGATCATTATTTTGCATGAGTTTTCCTTGCTGTGATATTACTGATTTTTAAATTATACATTACATTACTTTTAGGTAATGTAATGAATAATTACATTGTTACGCAGTAGGTTGCTCCTGGTTTCTCTTATTTCAATATTTTCAATATTTATGTGAACAGGGTAACTGTATCCATATTTTGAATGCTGTATATGCATCTAAGCCTGAATCATAAGCCACGTTTCCTAGCTTAAAACTGTGGAAGCACTAGACTTTTGAATGTTTATGAAAAGATAAATAACATTTGGAGTTATATTTCCAGTTATATTTCTGGAACTGCATCTACGTGGAGGGAAGTGTATAGTGGGGTGCCCCTGGGCTCGGTTCTGGGCCCAATGCTCTTCAACATCTTCAACAATGATTTGGATGAGGGGATAGATGGGGAACTCATCAAATTTGCAGATGACACCAAGCTGGCAGGAATAGCCAAGACACCAGAAGATAGGCTTAAGATACAGAAGGATCTTGACAGACTTGAACATTGGGCGCTATCTAACAAAATGAAATTCAATGGTGAAAAAAGTAAGGTTCTACATTTAGGCAAGAAAACTCAAATGCACAGGTATGGTATAGATGGTACCTTGCTCAATAGTAGCACCTGTGAGAGGGATCTTGTAGTCCTAGTGGACAATCACTCAACTATGAGCCAGCAATATGCTGCAGCTGCCAAAAAAGCCAACTCAGTGCTAGGCTGCATTAACAGAGGGACAGAATCAAGATCATGTGAAGTGTTAATACCACTTTACAATGCCTTAGTAAGGCCACACTTGGAATATCTGCATCCAGTTTTGGTCACCATGATGTAAAAAAGATGTTGAGACTCTAGAAAGAGTACAAAGAAGAGCAAAAAAGATGATTATACCCTGGAATTGGGTATGTCTAGTTTAATGAAAAGAAGGACGAGGGGTGACATGATAGCAGTGTTCCAATATCTCAGGGGCTGCCACAGAGAAGACGGAGTCAAGCTATTCTCCAAAGCACCTGAAGGCAGGACAAAAAGCAATGGATGGAAACTAACCAAAGAATGAAGCAACCTAGAACTAAGGAGAAATTTCCTGACAGTTAGAACAATTAAAATCAGTGGAACAACCTCCAGAAGCTGTGAATGCTCCAACACTGGAAGCTTTTAAGAAGAGTCTGGACAGCCATTTTCTGAAATGATATAGGGCAGTGATGGAGAACCTTTTAGAGACCGAGTGCCCAAACTGCAACCCAAAACCCACTTATTTATTGCCAGGTGCCAGGTGGGCGTGGCTGTGGTGGTCATGGCAGACTGGGTGGGTGTGGCCAAGGTGAGCGTGGACACCTCGATGTTGCTCATGGGGAGGGACGCCTGTGGGGGCTGGGCAGGGGGAGATCCAGGGGGTCTCTGGCAGGTGGAGTGGTGGGTAGGAGGCTCATCCTGTGGGGTGAGGCAAGGCAGGGTGGGGGTGCCATTATCTCAGGGCTAGGCAAGGCAGAGGCCGGGGCAGCTGCTGCCTGACATCATTGGCCCCCGCACACAGAGGCCAGCAAATGCATGGGGGCTGACAGTGTCCGTCAGCAGCCACAGCCTGCCGGCCCATCGACCGGTGCACTCTGGGGCTCCGCAGACTGCCACCAGCAATTCAGAGAAGTGCCCACAGAGAGGGCTCTGAGTGCCACCTCTGGCACACGTGCCATAGGTTCGCCACTACTGATATAGTTTCCTGCCTGAGCAGATGACCTCCAAGGTCCCTTCCAACTTTTTTACTACTACTACTACTACTACTACTACTACTACTACTACTACTACTATTCCAGAAAATCAATTTTAAAAAAGATGTTTGCCTATCAGTGAACTAATATCTACTAGTAAAACATATTACTTTTTTTTAATACCTATCAGGGCATACTGATGTCACAAATTCCTGTTAACTCTATTATACTCTATTGTTTGCAATAGGAAGGACATGACTAGACGTGTAAGACCACTGAAGGCAAGCACATATTTTTATCATGACCAAGCTGGCATGAATTGAATAACTATTATTCTACTTGTAGTTCAACACAACACACAACTAGCATCTACATATAGAAGGGATGAAGTCATTATTCACTAAAGAAACATTAACAAAAGGAAATGCCACCAGTCCCACATTAGGCATGAAAGCCGGCTAGGTGACTTTGAGTTCGTTACTCAGTCTCAGTCCAGCCTACCTGACAAGGCTTTGCTCCAGGAAAAATAGGAGGAGAAAGGAATATTAGTTATGTTCAGCATTGAGTTATTTATAAAAATAATAAAGGCAGGATAAAAAGTACACTGAAATATCTTATGTAAATATGCTATGTCACATCACTCTTCAAATACAGTTTTTTGATTCTTTCTGATCTCTAAGCTAAATTCCCACCAATATAGATATAATAAATAAAGGTATTCAACAGCTTTAATGAAAAATGAATGCTTACCTTAACAAAGTTATCAGGGAACATGCCCCTTTTTCCATTTAGTTCTCCTTCTAGCCATCCTTCTTCTTCAAGCTTTTTCACATTCCTTATGATTTCACCAACTCGAATGGTTAGCTCATCATCATGTACAGCATCATAATTATATTCCACAACATATTCAACTGGGATAAGAAAAGAAAAAGAATCAGTTTAGTTCAATAAAACCTATAAAAATGATTTTTTAAAAAATGTAAGCTATAAAGTGAAAATGAACACAGGGCTTTTACATAGAGCATTCAATAAGGTTGCTTTGCAAAGCATATTAGCACAAGCAAAACACTCCTTGAAGTTAAAGCAACCTTATCTTCTGGGAGTCAACTGACTGCTTCAAAAACTGAATATGCATATACAGGCACCAGATATAAAGATCATCCATAAAATGAAGTGGCTGTGTGTACACACAGAGCAACCTGGGGAAAGCTGCAAACTTCCCAAAGAACTTGGTTACCCTAACATTTCAAGATGGGACTGTTTAAGTTATGCTACTGTACTTTGTGAAATCCCTCTTACAAATTACCCTGCTCTTAGATTATGGTTGCAACTGTAAATTTAGTTCTTAAGAAACAAATAAAAGTATGATTTCCTGGTTAGAATCAGACTACAACTTATTTCTAAATAAATTACCCAACACAACACACATTCAGTTGCATCTTTTTGGAACTTCAATCTATTCAAGAGGGAAAGGCCACATACTCATCTTTTCTGTTCTAAGGGATTTACTCCACAATCATAAAACTAAATCACAATGAAGGCAGTAATTCTTCTCTTCTCGGATATCTCAAATTTTAAAAGAGCATCAGGAGACAACATAACCACTGTTGCAAAGATTGCAATGAAGCATATATAAGCAAAAGAAGTTTTCCAAATCCTTTCAATTTTGGGGGGGATGACTGAAAATTTTCATCTCAGCCCTATCATAGCTTTTTAAAATTAAAAATATAAAAAGAAATGTTACTGTATTAATTCCTTAATGTATCCCCATATAAACTGCTTGTTAATTTGCTGGCAAACCAACTGAAGTTAGGTACAATCTGAAAATATTTTCTGGCTGTCTTGAACAAGTTACTATTATTGTTATGGTTTGTCACGCAGTCAGTCAGGTGGATTTGGCATTTTTATCCCACCTATCAAGTCTTTCCCAAGGACCTAAGGTAGATAGATGTTGTTGCCTGATGGTGTTAAAGGTATTATTGCAGGATGGAAGTTGTTCCAAGTAAAGCTACTTTTTACAATTAAGTGATCGTGGTTTTGCTAATACCGCAACAGTGTTTATATGGTGCTCCAGTTATTTTGGAACCGGACACTACTTATATGGACAAGCTTGGATCAAGTATGTAATTGGAAGTAAAAGATGGAAAAATGTGATCAAGTCAGCCAGGGTGTTGTCCAGTGTAGATTGCAGAACAGACCACAAATTATTGGTGTCAGATAACTTAGAAAATTGAAAAAGTAGATATGCCAGGAAGATTTGACTTAGAAGGGTCAGACCATAAGATCAACACAAGGAACAGATTTGGTACTTTTAATTTACATGAAAGAGAACATGAGGAAGAAGGGAAGACACAAGAAACACTATGAAGGCTGGAGACAAAAAAAAAAAAATCCCAAAATCGAAAAAAGATTAATGTGTTTTTTATACCAAGTTATTATAACAGCACAGGAAAGATGGAGGATAAATGATTTCAACAGCAAAATGGATGTACAATGATGGAACATAATTTTCAAAATTATGTAAGAAATAGGGAAAACTATCTCAATCAAGAATGTACTGTACTTATACTGTAACACCTTATAATGTAAATAACAGACCATTTATCAAATATCAAAGCACCAGGTGCAGATAAAATGTCCCTTCATCAACTTAAATCTGCAGAAGGGAATACAGATATTAACAGTTCTGGGCAAACAAATATGGAACAAAACTATGAGATCTAGAGATTGAGAACGAGGCAAAAATGAATATTGTCCTTATATTATGTAGCAAATATAAATTATGTAGCAAATATAAAAATTGCAGGATTGAATAATAAACAAAACTGGAGGTTGAAAATTTTATAGACAACTCTTTGTTAGCTAAAATAGAAAAGTCTTAGAAGAGTTCATTATGGAAATAAAAATAAAAGTGAAAAAACAAAGTTAATATTTCAATTAAAAATTAAAATGAACATTTAACATTATTAAAATTAACACTGGTATATTAAAATTAATGTGTTAAATATTAAGTTGAAGATGAAGAAATGAATATAGTTTTGTTTTCTTAGACTCAAGTATAAAAATGGGCAATATGCTGTTACAGGAATATAAAAGAGATTGAAATGGAATTATAGAAATACAGAAATACTTCTCTTTCATTGAAAGGATACTTCAATAACAACAAAGTTCAGGATAATTAATGCAATGGTTTACCTGTGCTAAGGTACATCTGTGAAAAGTAGCATTGAAAAAAAAAATGAGAGAAAGGATATAGAAGACTAATAGATTTGCTGAAACCATCAGTCCTTGACCAAGGTTGACTATGCCACTTGAGTGATGAGCAGAAACCCATATAATTTTACAAAGTGCTGAGAAAATATGACAGATTGAAAAAAATGACTATGATTGTCAATGTTGTTGGGAGTAAGGGAAGGGGAAGACAATAAATATGCTTTTGGCCACGAATATTCTTGGAAGAGCTATAAACTGACAGTGGAATTTTCTTATATAATCATCAGGGATCACAAGCAACTCAACAGCCCCAACTATTCACCAAATTTTCATACTGAATATATTAAAAAGGGGAGTTTTTCTGTCATCTATTTTAAGAAATTTTAATTTTAGGGAAAGGTATATATTTTAAAGTAAATATTGGCTTATCTTCTTTTAAGCATTTGTTTATCAAGATAGCCACTGCCAAAACCCAACACACCTTTCCAAGATGCTTCATCAGAAAACACTTGTATTAAGGAGCATCTAATGTTGCTATTTCTGGGTGAAAAAACACCAATCATGATGTTTACAGTGTAGGCATGTCTTCCTGATACGAATGAATGAGGTAATAACTCATTAAACCTTCTTTGAGCCTATTAATTACATTTCTAACAGAATAATTCAAGTTCAAACCAAGGGAGATTACAGGAAACCAAACTGATCACTTTACAAAAGAATGAATACTGTAAGATAGCTTTATAAGGATACCCTCAAGACAGACTATATAAAAGGCAAATCTTGACTTTCTTAAAGAATATATCCTGGCAACTTTGAAAGGAAAACCAGAATCACGTTATGTGAGATGGGGGCCCTATAAATTTACTAAATAAATAAATTCAATTTCAGTTTTAACTATTTAAGACTTCTAAACTTATTGAGAAGGTTTACACATCAGAAATGAGAGATTAGGAAAACAATTCAGCAATGTTTGTATTACTTTCCTCAATTATTTGGATAATCTAAAGTCGTGGTAGCGAACCTATGGCACGTGTGCCACAGGCGTCATGCGGAGCTGTATCTGCTGGCACGTGAGCCATTGCTGGGCTGAGCTGTTCCCTCCTCCTCTCCGTGCATGCGCAGTCTGGGAATAGGTGAGAGGCTATAAAAGGAGCAACTTTCTGTGGAAGCAGCATTTGCTGCAGACAGCTTGAGAGTGAGCACGAGTCAAGTGGACAGCGAGCGAGTGAGCGAGCAGGAGCCGACAGCTTGGTGGCCACACCCAGCCGGCACCCGGCGATGCATAAGTGGGTTTTGAGTTGCAGTTTGGGCACTCGGTCTCTAAAAGGTTCGCCACCACTGCTCTAAAGGATGAATTATAACTGTTTAAATAGAGCTAATTTGGTGTTGTAGTTAAAGCATCAAACTAAAAACCCAGAGACCATCAGTTCTAATCTCATTTTGGGCACATCAAAGTGACATCAGACCCAGTCACTCTCTCTCTCATCCCTAGGACAGAGGCAATGGCAAACTCCTTCCAAAAACTTTGCCAAGAAAACTGCAGGGACTTCTCCAGGCAGTTTCCAGGAGCCAACAAAGACTCGAAGGTGCACACTCACAGATACATACCAGCAAAACTCCTCTGCAACAGTATTTATATTTCAATTTAAAACATAAAATTCCTATTTCAAATAGCTGAATAAATTTAATGTATCTCATAGATTAAAGCTAATCACTGAATTGAGTGAAGTTTCCTCCTTGGGGTTGTATGCATAGAATTGCACTATTAGAATAATTGAAATCAGAAATAATTAACAGTAAGAAAAGAAACAGTCTTTTATAATTAGAACATAGATAGCAACTGTTTGAAGTTATGACAATACTGATAGGGGAGACTTACAACCAGTCCTCAAATCTGCGGTCATTGCAGCATCCTTGTGGTCACATCCCTGCAATTTAGGTACTCTGCATCCAGAGTACATTTACAATTATAAATATCTAGTGATTGGCTATTGTAACCTTCAGAGCCTGCTTCCAACAAGCATAGTCAATAGGGAAGTTGGCAGGAAGTTTTAGTCACATCATTTAATCCTTAACACCATGGGCAATTGGCTTCATGACTGCAGCTGGAACTGATGGAATACCTTAGGTGTGCTCAGGTGATTTTTACTTTATGGCTGCATTGCCTAGGAATTGCTGTTGTGATTGGTAAGTCGAAAACTACCTGTATATGGTACAGATAGTGCTCAACTTACAGCAGTTTATTTAGTGACTGTTCAAAATTACAGCGGCAAAAAAAGTGACTTATGACCATTTTTCACACTTAACGACCATTGTAACATCCCCATGATCACACAATTAAAATTCAGATGTTTGTCAACTGACTCATGTTTATGCCAGTTGCAGTGTTCTGGGGTCGTGTCAGTGGTGGGATTCAAATATGTGAACAACCGGTTCTCTGTGTGGATGCCGCTTCCGGAAGTCCATTCTGGGCCTGGGCAACAAAAAATGAGCTACCGGTTCTGCTGAAGTGGTGCGAACCGGCTGAATCCCACCAATGGGTCATGTGATTCCCTTTTGTGACTTTCAGAAAAGCAAAGTCAATAAGGAAGCCAGATTCGCTTAACAACCGGGTTACTAACAACTGTGGCAAGAAAGGTCATAAAAAATGGAGCAAAACTCACTTTAAAAATGTCTCACTTGGCAACATAAATTTTGGGCTCAATTGTGGTGATAAGTTGAGGACTACCTATATAGTGAAATGGACTGAAAATGAAAGAAAAATATCTAAAGTCCTGATTTATCATAAGAATTTAAATAGGCAATTTTTAAATTGATAAATGCATATAACAATGTAGCACAATCATGGTGGGTTTCAATGATATCACTAGCAAAAATAATCACTTTGCTATCAAATTGAATTATAACTTGTAGATCCCTGATTATAGTAATGGTGGAGACCTAGTTAAGCTTGTTATTTTCACCAATGGAATCTTTCATACAAATCAACTTTTTTTCATTGTGAATATGCCAAGCTAAATTGTGGGGCAATTCTCTTCAAGAACTTATATCACAGGTCTAAACTCTTTGGGCCAAGCTGGAAGCTGAGATTCTACTTTTTGGAATGCATCTCTGACAGCATGCATTTTTTTTCTTGATAATTAAGATCCCAGCACTGCAATAGCATTGTCCTGCAAATATCCAGAGAAAATAATTTCTTGTTAAATGAAGATAAACAGGGGAATAGGAAAAAAATATTTCTCCTATACAACGGAAGATGCCACTTTGAATAATAACTTAATTGTATCTTTTCTCCCAACTTTCTTTCCAAAATTCTCCTGTCAGTGGAAAAAGTCCAAATGTTCTCTTTTGAGTTGGGCATCCCTAATAGCAATTATATTTCAATTGCTTCAAGTTTATCAACAAACCAATATCAGCTAGAATTTACAAATTCTATGAGCAAATTTTGTAACTCTATTTCTACAGCCATAAACATTCACCAGAAATACCACTAGATGGCACTAAGTACTTGTGGGAAGTCATCCCCCCCACACAAACAGAAGGAAATATTAAAAGGGCAGAATATATTTTCTCATAGGATCTTAAAGAGGCAGAAAAGCATGCCCAGTTTTTCTTAATAGCCCCAAATCTCCCTCCCCCAAGCAGAAACCAGCTCTGTAGAAATGCAGATGTAATAATCTATTCAGAAAGGTTGGAGCCCTCCAGCTAGAAGCTTAGAAAGACAAAGACACCTAAAATCTACATACACCCAAACTCTAGGACAGGACATAATAGGATTAACCCACAGATGCCAAAGGGGCACACTCAGACTCAGGTCAAAGTACATGACACAGGAAATACAAAGCCTCAAACACGAACAGGAGCCTCAAACAGGAACAAAAGCCCAAGAGGATATAAAACCCACTCCCTACTACATGTACACTCTCTTTTCTTCCAGAGCCATCTTTCTGTCTGGCTCTTCTCTTCAATAAACTACAACCTTCTTTCTAAAGCAGTCTCCATGTTGTTTATTCCCGGCTTGGACTGGACCTTGATGAAGACTTTTCCTTCAACATTCTCATTTACCTAATTTTTGAAAACAGATTTTTAAGTACCAAATTTTTGCAATATTTCTGTTGTGTGAATTCTTGTAAGATTTCAGCCAAATTAATTCTTTGTCTAAAATAATATTTTTTAAAAAAATAGTATTTCAGACGAAAGTATTTTGGGCTATTTCTCCTATTCAAAATTATCAAAGGTACCTGTTTGAAAAGCTTGCTAATCCCTGCTAAAAATCCCTCAAATATTAACAAGTACTTGAAAAGTCAAGCCTCTCTCTCCACTCTTCACTCACTATCTGCTATTGAAGAAGACATGCAAAGAAGAATTAGTTGTTAATAATTTTTGCACATTCCTACCTTTATGGAAATCTGTTAAGTGTAAATTATTGTACAAAACTGATCCCTTCTTCTCCTTCATAGGCAAAGGCTTCTTATTTCTGAACTGCTCTGGGAAACTATTTTAAACTGAAAAACTGAGGAAAAAGGTGTACTATTGTAATATATTTAATTGCATTAAAATATATCTAGAGGGAATTTACCAAAATATTTTAAAAGACATATTTGAATGTTGGAAAGGTTCTGAGAGTCACGATATGACTACTTCCTTTATATGATACTGGTGCTGAATATCACATCACAAAGTATCTTTTAGGTTAACTCCTGTGCTGTTAACACATCCAAATGATCTTAAAGTTATCTATTCTAGCTGCTGATCTCTGTGTTTCTAGTACTGCTTTTCTACTGTGCTCAAAATTGATCAGTGCATAGAAAAACTGCTATTTTTTTCAGTTATGAGATATACTGGATATAATTTCTTAGGAAAGGAAGAAACCACAGCACTGGTATAAGCTTATTGACTGATATAACTTTTGCCACTAGGAAAATATTGCCCTGTGGAAGTTTGTAGCCCAACACTGTGCTTGCAGAGAGAGCCTAAGACGAAAGCTACAACTCTTATCATATAAACATGAGATTTCACTTCTCAATTCTATAGATTGGTAGATCAGTAAAATAAAAGTTATCATTGGTAGCTACTTCTGTTCCAAATCATATTCTTAGAACTATCCTGTTTATGTCCCAAAGGTGCTTTTTCAAGAGGCAACTAGACTTTCTTGTTTTTCTTTGAAGATGTTTTGCATCAGAGCTGAAGAAGCTGAAGAAGCTTCTTGAATGAGAAGCAAAACATCTTTAAAGAAAAACAAGAAAGTCCAGTTGCCTCTTGAAAAATCATCTTTGGGACACCATGGCCTGGATGACTGATGACTGCGAATATTCCTAGACATTTCCTGTCTATGGAAGTCAATAATCAAAGAGTTAATTTTAGTTGTCTTTGAGCATCTGCTATTTTTTCTACCACATAAAAGGCCACAAACATTTATGCATAGGCCACTGTTTCCTGTTCAAGTAACAAGCAATGTTTAAAAAGAAAAAAGGAGGTGTCCAAGAATTTTATATAAATATGGATTTTTCCTACTTAAAAGACAGAAACACAATTTTTAAAAAAGCAACCAAAGTTTATTCCTAAAACGTGCATGGTAATACAGAACACTAATCCTATCGTAGTCAACATCTGGCATAAGGATGATCAAGCAGAAATACTGGTATTCAAGTGTTCTTATTTATTTAATATGCACTATGTTATACTATTTTGCAAAATGTTGTCAGAATAAAACTAACTCTACTTGAGTTATCTAATAGAAAAGCCATCAATAGAGCTAAAATCCCTCTACACTGAATTTGAATTATTCATAAAAGTATGCCATTGGAACAATCTAGAATAAACCAAAGTTTGGGATATCATGGATAGGAAGCAGCAGCAAATAATCATTTAAAAGGGGCGTTGTCTTACCTGAACGCCTTTTCTCAGCATGATGATGGAGAATCCACGAATGGGTTTAGACTGTCTTCCTGCCCAATTAGACTAAGTCTGACAAAGTAGCCATGCCTCCTACTTGGCCCTGGTGCCCCCCAGACACAACAAAGGCGAAGCTATTGACGATAGTCTGATGTGTTGGCTCCCCTACCCCTAACACAGGCCTGACAGACCAAAAGGGATGGGTGTGGATTCTCCATCATCGTGCTGAGAAAAGGCATTCAGGTAAGACAACGCCCCTTCTCTAGCATGAGGATGGAGAATCCACGAATGGGACATACCAAAGTTACCCTGTCCCTATGGGAGGGATTCGGTCTGGGCCTGTGTCCCACTTGATGGCACCACCTGCTGGAGTACTCTCCGGCCAAATGAAGCATCCGCAGAGGCAAATCTATCCATCCTGTAATGCCTCACGAATGGGGAAGGCGAGGACCAGGTCACTGCCCTACAGATATCCCCAATGAATGCTTGTGATGCCCATGCTGCTGATGTTGCAGCGCTGCGGGTGGAGTGAGCAGTGATATGGCTTGGAACTGACAGGAATGCGACTGGTATGCTCTTGCGATGCACGCCTTGATCCACCTGCCAATTATTGAAGACAAGACCTTCTGTCCCATGGAAGAAGGTTGAAAGAAAATTAAGAGTGCTTGCAACTTGTGAAAGGCTGAAGTTCGCTTGAGTAATGGCGCAACACCCTTCGAACGTCCAAGGTGTGCCATTGGCGCTCTAACGCGTGAGATGGTCGAGGGCAAAAATTTGGGAGAATCACCTCCTGTGATCTGTGGAACAAAGAATTTACTTTCAGTATTAAGGATGGATCCAGTCTGAGGACCACCCTATCATTGTGAAAAACGGCACATGCGCCCCTTTGTTAGTGGCAGCAAATCACCCTAGTGATAAGTGCCTGCATACTTTGATGTTGTGAAGTTTAGCTATGGCTAAAGGCCTAACTGCAGTGATCTGTGGGATCACTGGCTAAGATCCTCTTGATCCCCTGATAGCTATCTCAAAGGAAGATAAATAGGAAGATTCAGGGATAGATACTACCTGCAGGAACTCTGCACTGATTAAGCTTTTATTGCTAGTGGAGGAGGGCCCCTGGCCTAATTCATGGCCAGGCCAGCCTGAGGCTGATCAAAAAATGGCGGCCACCGGGAAGGGAGCTCCCT
Source organism: Crotalus tigris (assembly GCF_016545835.1). NCBI lineage: Eukaryota > Metazoa > Chordata > Lepidosauria > Squamata > Viperidae > Crotalus > Crotalus tigris. The sequence goes on from NW_024100510.1 coordinate 4,325,476, forward strand.
GAGTCTGCTGGGTTTGAGCACCAGATCAGGGCCGAACTTAATATTCCCACTGCCTGGAGTCTCGCCGATCAGCTGGCCTCCAGCTGAAGCAACAATTTTTTAAAAGGCAAGGTTGTGCTGGCCACGTGGTCCCCAAAATGGCGGACACGCGCCAAAGGCGAGAGCGCAGAGGAAGCCTTGGGACCGAGGCTCAGCTGGTTGGCCCTCTGCTGGCCTAGCAATGTTGCCGCTTCTCCTCGCTGATCCCCTGCGCGTTGGGCGCGAAGGAGGCTGACCGCGCGGTCCAAAAATGGTAGCCGCAATTGGCGCGCCAAAAAGGGGACCGCAGTGGCGGCTTGAGGCCGGCATTCAGCTGACCGACTCTCAGCTGGCTTGAGACCGGCATTCAGCTGTCCGGCCCTCAGCTGGCCTAGTGAAGGCCCTCCATTCCCTGCTGGGAACACTGAGCCCACCGCTTTAATTTAAATTTAAAATTAAATCAGATGGGAAGGAATAAGGTCGCTGGGCATTTGGGGCAGTGCTGATCCCAGCGCTGTAAATTAAGGAAGAGAATCCATAAAGGGGGAAAAGGAAAATTATAACCTGTCCAGAAGTCTGATAAGGGAGCCAACCACAATTGTGTCCTGCAGGGCTGAAGACTAAGTCGTGTCTGGGAGGCACCAGGGCCCAGCAGGAGGCGTGGCTACTTTGTCAGACTTATCTAATTGGGCAGGAAGACAGTCTAAACCCATTCGTGGATTCTCCATCATCATACTGGAGAACCAAGAGCCAGAATGAATCCATGATCCTTGAAAGAGAGAAAAATATACAAATAAAAGTTTGATGGATGAAAATTCCTCCCACTTACATTAATTGAAGTAATTATTTATTCACTGGCAGTAGTACAACAGTGTAAGGTATTTCTGCCATGGAGTTAGTGCCACATCTTGAGATTACATGAAATAATATTGCCCAAGAAACTTGACAAAGTGCCTGACAATCTGTAGATCTCTTTTTCAAGCTCCACTCTACTCTATTCCAAAATTACTGTTAATACTGCAATGCATGCTATTTGTATTTACTCAGAAGCAATTTCCACTGTTCCCTATGTGAACTGCCCTGTAGATAATATGTGAGCCTTTTACATTTCTAATGTGTATCCCAAGGCTGAAATGTTTATTTAATTGTGAATTAGCTAGTAAATTTCCACAATATGAATTGAAGTGTATAATTTGCTTGTTGAAAGTATTACCGATAATAGCCTGAAATATGCATTGTAAGATAGCCAAGTAACATTCCTGGTTGGAATGTGCTTACCTACTACTCCCAAAAGGATTCCAGACTCCCTGCTACTTCAACACATCAACATTTATAGCACCCAGACAGACAATAACACAATTTGGCTATCTTTGGCCAGAGAGACTGGCCCTGCTTAGAATGACAACAGCATTCATTATAAGGAGAATTATCATCAATTTTTCAAAACCTTACCTACAATATAGCATGTCAGATTTCTCCAGAAAAAGAATTAAGACATGAATTCAAATATCAATATTAGGAGGACGAGGAAATGGCTTTTGCTACATCCAGTGTACAAACTGTACTTAGTTTTTCTGCAGTAAATTAGTAATTTCAAAAAACACAGCTTCAAATTTTTCATTTTTAAGATTTATCACTGTACAAAAACATCAATATTATAAATAAGAGATTTAGTAATATATAAGACGTAGCAGTGTATTGGAAAAGCAGATATAGTTTATAGTTTGAAACAACGGTCAATCAGTTGACCGCAGACAGGACTGTATATGATTTGTTCTGTTGGGTATAAAATTTATGTGAGAACTGTAACATTCTACCTCTTGAGGAAGCAAAAGATGTGCTTGAAAATGTGCAGCCAATGCTTCAAATACAACAGAATCTAGCAGGACTTCAATGCATCATAATCACTCTTCTTCGATATCCAAATAAATAATAAAATGAAATAGCATGAGATCTTGCGCAAGAGTATGAAAATATTATGGTTTCTTCATCCTTATATATAAACTATAGACTTCTTCTGAGATTTCTGCCATTAAAAAATTTAATGTTCATATATTTAATGTTGGAATGCCATGGATACCATCTAGGATTTTATATTGCTGACCCTTGCAGTAACATAAATGTCAAGTAAGTTGTTATATTCTATTCATTCAGTAATTGAAGCCATACATTTTCTATTTTGAAGAATTAGTTTCATAACAATAAGAAGAGAACACAGAACCCATTTCCATTGTCCAGTCATGTAACAGGTACATAGTTAAAAAAAATCTGTACATCTGTAAGTATTTAACCTTGTCAATATCATATATTATTGTGCATATATATCCTTAGAACAAAATTCCTTAGGACACAGCAAGAACTTATGCTTTAATAAAGCATTATTCTCATTGTATCTCCAAAGACATGATTTATTCTTCTTTTATATAAATATAATGGCCCAATAAATGTGAAATTTTTGTTATGATATTAAGTTTCCTACTATGTAAAATAAATGGCATCTCCTGTTCTATTCCATTCTTTAAAATTTGCTTATCAAATTTATGTAAATTGCCTGTCAGTCAGTCAAAAAATTATTTTGGGCAGTGTACAACAATAAATAAAAACAAGAAATATAAACTCTGCTCTTTTTTATCTCAAGAGAATCTAGTGATCACTTCTAATAAATTAGGTGTCTTTAAAATTTAAAATGCTACTGGTCCAAACTGTAACGTTACAGTACAATGTTAAAATGCAGTAGAGTATTATCATTGGGTTGTAACAAAAGTTATTTTTTCATTAACACAGAAAATGGTACCATTAGCATCCAACAGTTCTCCTAAAGTAAAACCCACATCTACATTTGAACAAAAATGCTATCTATTTTATGCTACATCACATAAAGAGACAGGAATAATTGTGGTAGTAATTACTGGACAATTTAAACCTAACATTCTATTGATTTGTTTGAAAGTATCAAGGACTAAGACTGATACAGCCCATATTAATGTTTCCAGAAACCAATTGTCCAGACTTTATTACATCCAATTTATGGATTTTTTATACCTTTATATAGGTAGTCCTTGACTTAGAATAGTTCATTTAGAGATCGTTCAAAGTTACAACAGCACTGAAAAAAGTGACTTATGACCATTTTTCAAAGTTACGACCTTAGCAGCATCCCCATGAATATGGGATCAAAATTCAGATGCTTGGTAGCTGGTTCATATTTATGACCGTTGCTGTACTCTAAGGTCATGTGACCTCCTTTTGCAACCTTCTGACAAGCAAAGTCAATGAGGAAGCCAGATTCACTTAACAACCGGGTTACTAACTTACCAACTATAGTGATTCACTTAACAACTATGGCAAGAAAGGTTGTAAAATGGGGCAAAACTCATAACAAATGTCTCACTTAACAACAGAAATTTTGGGCTCAATTGTGGCCATAAGTTGAGAACTACCTGTATAATAAACATCTAAGCGTCTATTAAGAAAGGTTCTGGTTTCAAGTCAATAATTTTCCATTTGGATATCTCCTGGATAAGCCTGATTTAATACTAAATATGGCCAAATCCAACTCACACACCTTCCTCTTTCCTCTGTTCTCCTACTGAAATCAATGAATCCATTCATTTTTATACTAATTTCCTCCACACAAAATACAGTTATTAAGTACTTGCAAATGTATTTCTATTAAAACCAGTTAATATTACCAACCCACCCAAAGGTTTTGTATCAACTATCTAGAAACTCCAGAAACTAAATAAAGAGTAATTTTTGATATTATTTTTGTGATGCTATTTAATTTTTTTTAAAAATTCAAACCTTCAATCTTTGAAAGAGAATATTCAAAATAAGGTTCTAAAATTCTGGCATCTCACTATTCTATTCTTATTTTCATTATTACTAATGTATATTATTATATTTTGCATTTCCTGATGAAAATAGCACACCACTGAATGTTTAACTCAGTAGCTTTAAAAGGGAGCTTAACCCTGATAAAGAAACAAGGGAACGTAGATAAAAGCATGCACAGAAACAGGAAAAGCAGGAAATGAACGTAGATAGGGAAGAGATGTAAAAAGGTTTTTAAAACTTCCCTCTAAACTATAAGATGGCAGGGGAAAATGTGACAAGATTGCAACAAGTCTAGACTATAGGAAAAATCCTGATATCTGATTATTGGCCAAATATTGAAGCTCTTACATTTACTTCTGATCCTTTTGCTGTTTCTGAGCTGCAATATAGTTCACCCTCTTGATTCAGGCAGTGGAAACTGGATCTCACTTATGCCCAACACCAAATATTGTCCAGACGGGGAAGGAAAATAACTGCACAGTAGCAATATGAATTTTATATTCCTCTAGTACAGACTTTTTATTATTCTGGTTTTTAGTATCTATTATGGCTATAGTCTTGATTCCTCCCTCTTCATTATGTGAAGTTTTTTAAAATACGTTCTATGCTATATTTGGATATAATAAAGTTAAGTTTCAAATTTCACTGCCAATGAATATGAAACGGGTGACTGATGTTATCCAATATAAGCGCATCTCTGAAATCTAAAACTGGCATGGCCTTATACCTTTTGTTTCTATACTGTGTTCTATGAAATACTAAGAATCCATGAAAACTTGAAAGATTAGGGACAAAATAAATAATTAAAATGTAAACAATTTTCTATCATCAGAACTTTATAATATTGTATAAACATGGTCAACATGGTTGCAGAACTTGCTAGATTAAAAAAATCTCAGAACTCTTGATGATTACTCATATTTGAGGACTGGAATTGTTCAATGCTAATGATGATATAAGTAGTCCTCGACTTACAACAGTTCATTCAGTGACCAAAGTGACAACAGCACTGAAAAAAGTGACGTATGATCATTTTTCACACTTATGACTATTGCAGCATCCCCATGGTCACATGATCAAAATTCAAATGCCTGGCAACTGATTCATATTTATGACAGTTGCAATGTCCTAGGGTCATGTGATCACCTTCTGCAACCTTCTTACAAGCAAAATAAATGGGAAAAGCAGATTCACTGAACAACTAGGCTATTAATTGAACAACTGTAATGATTCACTTAACAACTGTGGCAAAAAAAGTAGTAGAATGGGGCAAAAGTCACCTAACAACTATCTCGCTTAACAATAGAAATTTGGAGTTCAATTGTGATTGTAAGTCAAGGACTATCTGTACATGAAACTGATTATAAAAATAATTCAGGAACTGCAGTTAACATTTTAGTGACCTACACTGCATTGGGACTGCCTATAATGTCCTATTAAGCCAATGTCTATATACACTTGTCTGTATTTTGGGGATTAGAAACCCATTCTGATATTCTCTGTATAGATAGCAAAAAACAAGTCTAAACACTGGTGGTGATACAACAGTTCTTGAACATTCTCCTGTATACCTTTCTTCAGGCATTCCTTTTGGCATATTTATAGAGGAGGTTAACCTATTTTGCAAATCCAGTGTTTTCTCTCTTAATGTTCTAAATCTAAACTTTAAAAATTTTATTTCATTATCACTGTATCTTCTGTTTATTCTAAATATATATCCCTTGATTTATTAGCTGCTTTTAGCTTATTACTGTATTTGTACAGTAGAAAACTTTACTGTAAACCAACCTGAAACCTTGACTGAACTTTGGTATACATGTTAATAAAGATAGTTATTAGCATTGATAATGTAGACTGCTAGCCAGACTCTCATGACTGGATTCCCAATCCATATCCCCACAAGGGAGGGATACTATTGGTCATTTACAACAGTAAAATATTTAAGTCCGTCCTTCTGACAGAAATAAAACAAGGTTTGATCCCTTTCAAATATGAAAGGCATAGGACTACTATTGCTTCCCATATCCTCTAATTAAAGTTCAGAATTTCAAGGAATCTGGAGGACATCCAGGTAAATAAAGGAGAGGAACGTTTTCTTCAGAAAATCACTAGCTGCTACCACAAAGAAGGTGTTGGCTACAATGTGAAAGGCCCAAAAGCTTCTGGAAGAGAATGTTTGAGACCTCCATCCTTCTACCTTGTGGGCAAAACCATTTGGAACAATGGGGGACCAATTTCTTTTGTAACTGAAAGTTTCCCACAGAAACTCATTTATCAAATGTCAATGGTTTTATTAAAAAGTAAAAATCAGCATTATTACTTAGCATAGATTTAGAGGTCTGAATTAATATCAATGCATTAAAAAAGCCCAACACATTCATTAAAAATTCTAAAAAATTAACATGCTTTTAAACTACTCCCAAACAAAAACTGGCAGGGGGGAGGGGCTAATACCTTAGAGAAGAGAGAAAAAACATCCAAAAAGATTTAAACAGGCTTAAGTAGTAGGTTGGATTCAGTAGAATGGAATTTATCATTATTTGATCGACATTAAGGATAAGCAAGGGGGTTTTAGCAGTGGAAGAAAGAGTGAACTGAATGGCCATCTGAAAGGTTCCAGTTAAAATTCATGAAAATAGTAGACATGTATCCCACTAGGGTTAATTTTCTAGGAGTGGTTTTGCATAAGAACTGTGACATAGAGCAATCTTATGGTAGTAAACATATCTTGCTTCCTTAAAATCAGTAACAGAGAATTGTAAAAATGTATATACACATAACACTTGAAAGAAGAAAGATCACCACTATCCCTCACTACCTATCCTATCCTTTGTCCCAGAAGGCAAAGGATTTACCTTGTTATTTCCTCAACTTTTACGTTAAGTGTACTGATAACTTTCTTATCAAATTTATCAATTCATGCTGCTAAGAGTAAGCAGGAGCCCTTTCAAGATATTATAGTCTATGTAAAGTGAACAGTGTTTTTCATTTTATGTTCTATCAAAATAATGATCATGTTCAAGATACTGAAGAAGGTGTAATAGCAAGTTGTTACTCAGTTTCAATTAAGACAGGATAAGTTAATTTTCAGACCCAATAAGCTTACATGCATTTTGAAAGCACTTCCACATCAGTATATATTTACAGAATGTTTTCCTTTGGATGTACGCAAGCATATGTATTGAATTCCATCTAATTATATAGAATATTATCACAAGAATGATCTCAATGGAGGATTTGGCTTGTCTGAACCAGGTTTCTTAGCTATAAATGGATTGTAATGCCAGACAGTCCTACAGTAGTGGCCAAAATTGTGGAAACCTCTTGGGAAAAGTGTACAGTAGAAATGCCACTTTTGGTTAAATTTCCACCAATTTTTCTTCTAATTTCTTTATAACTGTAGCCTTGTTCACTTAATAATACTATTTTACATCGCTTTCTGGGCAACCAGTCAACTCTTGCACCATTACTTTAATTTTATTACGTTTTACAAGTCCACTAAATGAAAGAGAAAAAAAACCCAACCAACTTGATAGCAATCACATAACACATTGACAAATGTCCTCCTCTCAGCTTCAATACATGACATCAATAACTGAATCCTACTGTGATCTGGCTGGCTCATTGCCAAAACAAGATGACATCTGATTGGCTCTCCAAACACTCATGCTCATTGGCTACAATCAGATGAAGGAAAGCTACGTGATATCAACCTAAGCAAGCTGTGCTTCCTTTTTCTGGTTATTTGGCTATAACTTTTCATAGAATACAGTACAGATAATTGAACAAACTATGTTGCATTACATTCTTGATAAAATTATATATCAATGGAAAGATAATTTAATAGTACTACTTCAAAAAAGTGGTGTTATTAGCCATCAAACCTCAAAAATACACTTTTCCCAAAAGGTTTCCATAATTTTGGCCACTACTGTATGTATGAATACTTTTGGATTAGAACTTCTCTGTCTTTGCAAGCAATGCATACAATAGGCATCAAGAAGTACACTGAATATTTATATGAGAAACTAGCTAAAATATATGTGTGCACTATTAAATAGAGAATATATCTGCATGCAAAGAAAAAACTTCAAGAAACAGCATATACACATTTAACAGTACATTTGTTGCACCAAACAAATATCTATAGCATTTATAATAAAAAAATTGGTTTTGCTTCACCAATAACAATTTATAAGCAGTCACATTTAAAGTAAAATCTATAGGAAACCTCATGTCATTCCTAACTGGGAATTAAAAAAAGCCTTATTAAAAAAAAAAAAAAAAAAAGAAATATTATCAAGCAACATTACATAATTTTTCCAGAGAAAACTTTTGAAGTAGACCTGAAGCAATTACTAATTAATAACCAAAGCAGGATTTAGGTTTTAGCAGCCACTACCACTTCCTCCAATTATAACACTGTCAGTTTTTGTTATATAGCAATAAACCAAGTACTTTGTTTTCAAAAAATATTCAGATTCTCCTTTAAATGTACTGTATCTTCCATTCTTCATTAAGTAAAAATATCTACATAGAATTTTATTTGCTACAAATAAAAATCAAGTTACAAATCCATTTGGTCCGATACAGATCTACCTAGAGATCCAACATTCTTGTTTCAGACGTGTATCCTTTTTGTTTTTATCAACTTTGAAATGCATGCACTACGGTACTTAGCAACTATAGTGTATATTCCTCACCATGGAGAGGGGAGGTGCTATATTTCTTGCAATGGATTTATTTATTTCCACAACTAATACACCAAATACTCAGGAATAGTCACACTGGATAAATTAGATTTATTGTAGAGTATTTCTGAAGAAGCATATATATTTTCAGGCTTTATATGCCTTGCAGAAAAAAATTAGCAATCTCTTTTCACTTTATTTTAAAGAAACTGACACAAAAAAAACCAATACATAAAAGCATTATCAGACTTTTAATATACTCAGCCATACAACCTATCATAACACTTACCTGCGTAGCACAGAAGTAAGGCAAATGTACATAATGTCTCAACTGTAATCCAACAAAAATCTACAGCGACTCTCAATCATAGTGCCTTGCAAACAGCAACAGATTTTCACTAGTCCAAACATGCTTCCACATGAAACAAAAAGCAGGCCATAATATTACAGCACGTTCATCTGAATAAATGAGAGTTCCTTCCTCATCACTTTCCAAGGTAAAAAAAAAAAAGTCAATAGCAATCAGTAGGATACAAAAGTTCCTACTTATTTTCTAAATATAGGACAAAGTTTAGAAGAACCAGTAAGTCAACTACATTTTCAAGCCTTAAATTGGGAGGAAGCCCATTCAAGCTTCCTGTCCGGTATCCTACCTGTTCGCGTAATCATGACTAATTGGATACTCTGGAGTCTTCTAGGATGAAAAATATGCGACTGAGCCAGCCTTAGCGCCCAAGGACTAGTTGCAACCTTTGATGCCGGAGAAGGGGTGAACCGCAAAAAAATCTACTTTCCCCCATCCTATTTGGGTCTGGCTCGGGGGAAGAGAGCGAAACCAGCCAAGAATGCCCAACCGAGAGAGGGAGGGGGGAGACCACCCTAAGATTTTACGGAGCGCCGGGAGGGGTTCCTGCCCCCCCCCCCTCCGCCGCCAGTCCTGAGTGAGGGCTGCGGAGATAGAGGAGCGGAGGGACGAACCGTCTTGCGAGACGTTTGTTCTCCGCTCCCAGCAGGAAACGAGGCAGAGTTCTGGGGCGGCCCCCGCCCCAAAGGCCAGGAAGGAAAGGTCATTCCATCGGAGTAATTCGGGTGAAGGCTCCCTCCTCTCCCGCCTTACCCATGCTGTGCGAGCCCGGCTGGGCTGCAGCCCCGCCACCGCCGCCGCTCCTTCCTCAGCCTCCCGGGCCTCACGCTCTAGCAGCCGCCACGCTCAGGCCGGACTCGGCAGCTCCCCATCGGCGCTCGCACGACGCGACTTGGGCAGGAGGAGTCGGGCTCGCTCCGTGGTGGTGGCGGCGGCAGCAGCAGTAGCCCGCCAAATCTGCGCCGTCCTCAGAGCTCACTGGCGGTCTGGTCCGGGTCTGCTCGTGCTTCCTCTTCCTTGCGTCCCGCCCGCCAGACACGGGAATGGGGGCCGGCCTGGGGGCGACAAATCCCGCGAGACCTCGGCTGGCCCGCTCCCCGTCCCTCCCGTAGCGCCGGGCAGCGCTGCCAGCCGCCTGCGGTTGCCAGGTGCGGGCGGTTCCGGCTGTTCCTCCAGCTCTGGTGAAGCCGTGCCGCCTCCGCGAGGAGGGACCAGGAGGCAGTTCTTGGCGCACTTCGTGTGTCCCGGCCTTTCCATTGGAATCTATTCAGTATTAAATGGAAAACAACACGAGGAAGCGGACGCGCAAGGGTGAATCGCCGCTAATCCTGGGCCCGGGGTCAACTTTGTACCCAGACTTTCAGCACATTAAGCTCAACATAACTTTATAAAGAGTAGCCCTGACAGGCAGAAGGAGTCTGGTGTGAGGAATGTTTTTGAGAGGCTACAGACATCCTCCGGTGAAACGGTCAGCGTGGAAAAAAACGTGGAGCTCCCATACGGGTTTTATGAGACAGCCCCATGTGCGTGGGAGGATTCCTGTTAAAAGGAAGATGTAGCCCACGATGGAAAAAAAGTGAGTCTCTGGAGACCATGGTGGGTTGGGTTGGAACTAAAACTCCGACCTGTTACCAGCCGTTTCCTACTTGCTTAGAAAACAGCACTTAAGCTTGCTTAGTAGACAAAATGGAACAACCCTTTTATGAGGTCCTTTAGTGTGGATTGATAGATAGAGGAAGTTAATGTTTTGGGCAGGCATGATAAATAACAGGATCCCTGCCTACTCTGTCATTCTTCACTTTGTGATTTTCGAGGCCATCCATTTTAAGACTTAACAAGGAGGGTAGGTAGGGCCTATCATTACACAAAGTAAGGCAGGAGCAAGCTTAGAGCAGGAAGTGACAGACAGCCATTCAAGAAGAAAACATATACTGCACACCAGATCCTCTATTCTAAACCCTTCAAGATAGCTAAGAGGAATAAAGAAGCTCAACCTACTGCTAAGGCGTTGAACTGAAATGCATCTGCCAATCCACGTACCTTTTCTAAATTGAATATAAGGAAGCCTTTGTCCTTTGCTGTAGGGACCAAAACGTCCTGGGACTGTGACTCCCCCCATTTGCCCCCAAATGAAAATTTTGAACAGAAATATTTACTAAATCCAAACTATAACTTGATAGGGCAATTTCATTCATTTTGCTCAGGAGATCCAATTATTTTCTAATAGTCTTATAGAACCAAGCATTAGGCCAGTCTTTTCTGTAATTTTAAAAACAACCTATAGAGGAACTGAGACTGAAAGCAGACAGTGAACCGCCTTTACAGCAAATATTATGAGGTTAATGGTTTAAAAAAGGAGATGCAGAACCAGAAACTATTGGAATATTAAAATTGCCAATCCTCAGACTGTTTGAGCTATATGATTACATACGTACGGTTTATATTATAGAATTGCCATCAAATGTTGGTGACTTCTTTACAAGGAAACACAAGCTCAATAATTTCTGATGCCCCTCACATTTTCACTTAATAAAAGTTGGATTTGCATATAATATTTATTTGGATGAAAGTGAGAGATCAGAATTTTTTCTGTAAGTTTTCAAAATATAAAATTTAACTGTTTTATGCTCCAATATATACTACATGCAGAGCCCTGGTTCATGCCATAAAGAGATATTTTGTGACAGTCATTTTGGACTGTAAACTATGATTTATAGTTTAGTGTGAAAATCTGATCCATAAATCATCTTTAGCATGGTGTACAAACCATGGCACTGACCAAATAAACAATATGTAAAATAATGGGGATGGTGGTTAAACCAAATCCCTGGAGTGCCTTTAGCAAAGTTATTTTCTTTTAATCAGCAAAAGGTGTCTTTGTTCTAATCCTTGATTGATGAGCATCACTGATCCCACTATTTCTCTCTACAGTTAAACTGGCAATTATTTAGTTATTTAAATATGCATAAATGAGCTTGGTCATTGTACTCTTCCCCCAAGTGGTGAACTCTCCAATTTGCAAAGGATCAAGAGGGCTGTGGAGAGGGCAGAGAGAGGGCAGCCATGCTCTCTTCATCACTAATTCACTCTCTTAGCCTTATCCGCCCACCCTTCCACCCATATTTGTAACTATGGAACTGCTCTCTCTCCCACATACATCTCAAGGAATAAGCAGAGAAACACTAGGTCCAGCTCATGGCTCTCCAGGTGTTTTTCTTCACAGTCTTCAGGTGGTCATGAAATTGCAGATGCAGAGCAATTCGTGGGGCCTGGAGCAAGATCTTACCAGCAACATGACATGGTTCACTAGCTCTTTCAGTGAAGGAAAAACAACCATCATGAGAACAGTAGAGGAGCCATGCCAGCATGAGGATACAACCATAGGAAAAGCAATCAGTAAATCAAATGACTTGATTTGCAGATAAAGCCTGCAAAAACCAGTTTCACTAGTTCTAAGGCAGTCCTAGTTTTTTCTGAGGGCTCCCCAAACCAACTGAATGAGGCATGTTTGGTTTTGAATCAGGAGAGGATAAGGTGTTTATTCTCCTCCAGAGAGTTTATATCAAATACAAATTAAGAACCATTTATTTTCCCAAAATGAATAGATAACAAGCTGGCTTTTTGTAAATCCCTAAGCTTTGCTTGCTCAGCCAATCTCTCCCTTGCTCACTTTTCAAGCTAAATGAAAAGGCTGGAGCTCAGGTACAAAGGAAACAGTAAGGACATGCCCAGCTTTGTCTGTGTTGTCCTGCCATTGTCAGATATGTACCTGACCAAAAATAGGTCCTTCCGAGAAGCAGCAATTGAGATGTTCCCTTTCTCTGGGAACCTTTATAGATCCATGCTGTAGGTCTTTCTTGATTAATAAGCTTAATTAGTTGGCCCTTGCTTTAATGTTATTAATACTTTCCCTCATTACTGTATTGTACATATTTTTAAAAAAATGCTCATTAGACTTTAAAAATGTGTACTATATTATATGTGGATGGATGGATGGATGGATGGATAGATACTCTGAAGACTTTTCTGGGGGAAAAGTCCTCATGGCTAAATATTTAAATATAAAGTATAAAGCCTGGGGTTTTTTGTACTATATTTGATATTTTGGGAGTACAATCATTATTTATAATAGTTTCTTAGAATATTGGAGTGTATGGTGTATCCAGGGAAAGATAGTGCCTCTGGTGGAGTGGGCCTGCCATCTCCATCTGCTATCTTTAGTGTTGCTTGTTCAACTTTGGTCCCCCATCTGCCGTTCAGCTCTCACCTGTGGCCACACCCCAGTAAACCATCTCACAGACAGGCCAAACCAGGTGAGGACAGTTGACAGGACTTTGACCCTTAGTGAGGTACGGGACTTGTCTATCCCAGAATGTGTAATTTATCCTAATAGATTGAGCAGAAGAGACCAATCAACAGTCCAATGATCAAGAAGGCAAGCTGAGCAGATGTAAAGTGCTAAAAACACAAGATGGTTAGACATCCTGGTCACCTACTCTAAGAGAAGAGGTCTCTAGCCATAACATCTTTTCATGCCACTGAAGTAAGGTCTCTTCTGCCAAGAGAGTGGGATTATGCAATGGCTATTCCACTTAAAACTCCATTACTCAACGGTTTTTGTTGTGTGATTCATCTCAGCTCAAACTTAATTCAACAGGTGCAGATGACCACTGGCAGTTGTAATAACAAACTTTCAGGCAGGTGGTTTTTTGACCAAAGGTCATTTACTGTATCTCTGTACCTAGGGTCAATAGAGATGTCTATCTCCAGGGAGATTGGGCAGTTCTTTGTAGGATGGTACTGCCGACGTATGAGAGAGCAGGTTAGAAAGGTACATTAAACATTTCCTGTCCGACATCATCTGGCTAACTACCAAATGGCGGATCATCTTCCTAGAATACTACCAACCAAGCCATACAGGTAATTTTTGACATATGACCATAATGGAGCCTGACCATTACGGTCACGTGTCATGACAGCTGTTAAATGAAATGGCCTAGCTTAACTATCTCTACTTTTTGCTCTCACTGATGTGGCCATTAAATGAATGTGTGGGCCATTAAGTGGAACAAGGGATGCCTTGGATGGGAGAGGCCCTGGGAGGCCTAGTGTATGCCCGCTCTTCAAAAGGTGAGGAAGGTATGGGCCCTGGTGGGGTGGGAATCAGGCCTAAGGCCTGTGTGGGCATAGTGGGGGGTGGGGAAGAAGGGTCTATTGGGACTCAGTGTGAAGGGGAAACACCTGTGGGGAACCCAATGAAGGAGTGAAAGGCCTGCAGGAACCTAGTGGGGGGAGATGGGGGGGAGATAGACTAGTGTCCCTGCAATCATTCATAATGTGCTGCACTGGTTGTACCTTCGATATTATGTCATTAGTAGTTTTTGGAGGGAGATATACCATAACTTTGAATGATGTTAAGAAACTGGTCATAAGTTGAGGAATACCGATATTGTGGAAGACACTGGAATTCTTTTTGTGAAATTTGATGATAACACTGCACTCTTATCTCAAGAGATGCTCATTTAGAGAATTCTAGTCACAAAAATGAAAGAGAAGGAAATTCTGGCGCATTACTTAGTGCACCAGTTATGTTATGTTATAGTGCCATGAGGGAATTGCTCAAAAGTCACAGATCAGGCAAATTTTCAATGTAGTTATTACTTCTGAAATATTTCCAGCCCACATTTGTGATGTCATTTTTTTTTTTTTACTAAAGTTTCAAGTCTCCTGAAACTTATTATCTAGTAGACAATCCGTGACCCCCTTGGGTCATCCTCTATCAATTCCTCAGTGCCTTCAACAGTGTCAGAGTTTCTAATATACTGCTTCACAGGAAAAACTGGGATACTTTCAGAGATGTATCTGTTTTGAAAAACTATAGCACAGTTGAACGTCTGCATGGGAAATATTTTTATCACATTTTGGATTATGTGATTCACTATTTTATAATAATTTGATGTCATAAAATATTTTATAAAATTTGCCAAATTTCAAGTCCATGGGAATCATGGGTCCTGGATTTTGGATACATTTATTGTTTCTCTAATTTTGTTATTCTTTATAAATTATTGTTGATTATTATTATTTAGTTAATCTGTAATTAAATTACTATTTGTTAGCTGCCCCATCAAATATTTATGATAAAAGAATAAAGAATAAAAAGTTAGTGGTTGTGGGAAATAACTATATATAGCCATAAATCTCAGAAAATAGGGGCATAACTTTCAGATCAGAAAGTTTAGCATAATTTATTCTTAAAATTAAATTCCACTGTTATACAAAACCTATGGTAGCTATGAGAACTGTTTACCAGCTTGAATTAAAATAGTGATAAATAAATCTTCATTAAAAGTTATTTTTCTTCTAAATGAAGAAAAATATTCTAAATGAATATTTTCATTTTAAATGTAATAATTCAAAACAGCTGGATATTTTGTGTGCAAACAAAAGGCACATTCAAGTACAGGTTTATAGAATAAAATTCTGAAGCTTCTGTGATGCAAGGCATTTCAATTAACAGAGTGTTTTTCTAGACTTTAAAAATAAATCGTTTGTGAGTTTACAGTGAAACATTTCCAAACTGTAATTATAGAATCTTTTATTAGAAGGGAGAAAAATGTGACTGTCCCAACAGGAAGACAAGAGAAGGCAAAGTCTTACTCTGTAATTATGCTTCAGGAATGCCAAGTATCTACCTTTCTTTCTCTGTTTTAATATTGACATCAACCAGCACTAGGCTTTGCTAAATACATTCAAAAGCATGAGCAGATTTTCTGAAAGATGAATTTCTGATAGCAAAAATAGGTACTGTTTTACTACAAACATTCTGGCTATTACTGCTGATAACAAGTAACCACAAAGATAGTGACTGGATTGTTTGTTTAATTTTTTGTGCCATGTTTAGTGCACATGGGATTCAGTCAAGCTTTGGTTATAGATTCTTGCAACATTCAATGTTCTCTACTTTGTGTCCAGGAAAAAAAAATACTACAGAAAATGTATTTCAAACTTATTGGAGAGGATTTTTTAAGATGACTGGAAGATTTCCAGGAACTTATTAAGAATGACCACTGCCTCTGATGAGCAAATCTTTTCCCCCTTCAGACTGGTCATCCATTTTGAACAAACAGGTTTTTCAGAGAAATCTACCAGTTCAAAAGCTTGTGAAACTGCTTTGATCAAACTATAGTTGAAGAAAAGATGCCTGCATATCAAAAGCTCTTATATAGCTGCTATGATGTATTCAATTACCTTTTGTTTTTGCATCTGATATATTATGCATTATATAATGCATAGATTCCCAGAGAGAGAATGAAGACAATGTCTTACATTGAAATACAACTCAGCATTATTTCCATTAAAAATATTGTTCAACACAACGATTCATCTATTTCTTACTAAAATATTTGTATTGCAAGCAGTACTCCAGCATAAAACTTATTCTAGATATCAAGCAAGAAGAGCATCAGATAAAATGCTTTTGACAGCAGAAAGATAATTGAGAGCTGACCATAAGGCATTCCAGGGCCCGAGACCTGTGCCGGGAAAGCCTCTCTTGCATTTCCTCTGAAGGTGTGACAAGACAAGAAGGGATTTTCCCAAGATCTTAAAACGAATGGGAGAACAGACATTTACAAATTGCCTAGTTCCAAACCACATGGAATTTGAAAAGCCATAGCTACAACTTTACATTATTTCCAGATACTGAGTGATAACAGTGAAGTGGCTATAACGAGAGAGAAGAAGGCTGTTGGAAGATTCAAGCTTGTATTCACAGATTCATGAGCCATCTAGGTCAATTGATGGAGAGATTATTAGAAAAGGTAATCTGCTCTTTGTCTAGGAATGCTTACTTTACATGTTTTTATATAATATGTCTCCAATTGATGTCTCACGTTCTCACCAATTACAGTCCCTGGTTCTTCTTGATACACTCTGCCCACTTTCTTTGCAGATACTCCTTGCTACTTTTAACCGAGTACTTTTTTTGTAAAAAAAAAAAAAAAAAAAAGCTGCTGGAACTCATATGTTATACAACCCGCCTTGCCTACCCTACAAGGTTCCAGCCAAAAAAGGTGCCAGAACTCTGTTCTGGGCGTTCTATGACAAAAAAAGCCCTGCTTTAACCTATAGGTAGGCTAGGTAACTTAGGCT
This sequence comes from Crotalus tigris, assembly GCF_016545835.1. Classification (NCBI taxonomy): domain Eukaryota; kingdom Metazoa; phylum Chordata; class Lepidosauria; order Squamata; family Viperidae; genus Crotalus; species Crotalus tigris. The sequence goes on from NW_024100510.1 coordinate 4,342,540, forward strand.
TTCTTATCCCAATGTTACTTTCAGAACTTTTTTGTCCAGAGGTTTCTACAAATATAATACTCATAACTTTGTTTCTATACATTTTTCTTATTGTACAAAGCTATCTGCCCCAACAATTAAATGTTTCTTGTGATACCTGAATAGTAACTGGAATAGTATTGCCCCCTAGTGGTGCAGTGGGGAATAAAACAAGAATTCCAAAATTTAGCCTTGAGTGAATTTCCACATACAGTATCATTTTCCCTAGTGACAACTATATTAACCTTTTTAGTATGATTTGTGTGTTTAAATTGCTTACAAAAATACACAAAAATATTTAAAAATCTAAACTTCCTAAAAACACTATCAAATTAAAAACTAGGGTCACACTAAACAAGGTATTTGCAGGATGTTTGCTACACTTTTCAGGGGTACTGCCTGTGTGATCAACAAGAAAATGCAGGAATCTGATTATAACTGATTTCGGTAGAAAATAATACAATACTTTTCTGAAGCTTTACAAAGAAAAATCATAAAAATCAGATCCACATGAATTTTTACTGAGTAAACAAGCTCATCCTCAGGAAGGCAAAAAAGCTGAAACAGCTGTCTATTCAGCCACCAAGAAGTCCCTTGTTTTTAAAATAAAACAAAATGTAGAATTAGCTATCCTGTGTCTTTTTCTTAGATTTTTTTTTAAAGACAGATTCCAGATTAAGTTGTAACCTATAATCTTTTATTACATAAAATGTTTCATGCTGTTCTCTATTTTCTCCATCTCTCAACCTTCATCTTGCTTTTTCTCTGTGCTGCAATGGCTCCTGGAACTTAAAACACTATGCTGCATGATTATCATCAGGTTTCAGGGTGTTTCAGCTGAACATGCTAAACTAAAGGTGGGGCTTTCTGCAAGTGATGTCAATACTTTCCCACTAAGCTACCAGCTATCTTTGACAGTTGTGAGATGGCCTGATTTAGATACCACCAATGATCCCTGTTCCTAATCAAATAAAAGGCTGGTTCATAATGGGGAAATGGCCATAGATGTGTCCCAAAATGTTATCTGAATGAACAGATATTTTTGTCAGGAACGGAGAAACTAGACTCTGCAAAACAATTTATAACCCAAATGGTACTACATCCCCACTAAAGCTAAAACAGGAACAGATATGTTAAGCATGCAAAATGCAAAGTATAATACAAAGTGTACAAGTTTGGGTATGTTGCTGAAAGCTATGTAGTCTTATCTTTTCCAAAACAAAATGTTACAATTGAATTTCTTCCTCACAAACTTCCAGAAGTATGCTGCCAAGATGACTTCTTGTCAATGAAAGGATATTGACTTAAGAAATTTAAATGTGGTTTACTTCAGACAAGTGCTAAGGATATTATTTAGATGTTTGACCAGCACTGTAAACTAGTTTCTTTATGCTCTTTTTTTTCCTTCAGGGGATGCCATATGTGTGTTGTCCAGCTAAACATAATAGATGGGAAGCAATAAATGGACAGCTTCGTATTAAAAACACTGTCTCTGTTTTTGTTCCCATGAGGACCAGTATTCTATTCATAAATCTATTTGTCAACTTCTTAGTTTTCTCATTACTGCTCACTCAGTAATAATCCTCCACATTCAGGAGAACCCCAGATCATCACTATGCAGGGCAACACTACCACGAGGAAATTATGACTCTGGTCTATCCTTTGCTGTGTTGGAAGAAAAATCTTCATCGTGGTTCAGTCCAAGCCAGGGATAAACAATATGGCAACTGCTTTAGAAAGATGGTTGCAGTTTATTGAAGACAAGAGCCAGACAGAAAGATGGTTCTGGCAGAAAAGAGGAAAAAAGGGCCCAGCACATGTGGGGAGTGGGTTTTTATACCCTCTGGAGCCCTTTGTTTGAAGGTTATTTCCTGTTTCTGTTTGAGGCTTTGTATTTCCTGTGTCATGTATTCTGACCTGTGTCCCTTTGTCATCTGTGAGTTAATCGTATTATGTCCTGTCTTAGACTTTGGGTGGGCTATGTAGACTTCAGGTGTCTTTGTCTTCCTAAACTTTTAGCTACACTTTCCTGGATGGTCTGCTTCTACATTTCTAGAGCTGGTTTCTGCTTGGGGGAGGCAGACTTTGGGCTATTAAGTAAAACTGGGCATACTTTCCTGCCTTTCAGGAAATATATTTTCCTGTCCTTTTAATATTTCCTTCTCTGGGGGGGTTGACTTCCCACAGCTGCAAGCTTAAGCTGCTGGAGTGTCAGGTATAAACCAGTTAAGAAATTCTTTTCTGCATATCATCCCCTTTGTCTGCTTTTCAAACAAATGTGTAGACCTCTGTCTTCAAAGTGGAGCAGTTTGAAACATATCTAGCAAAGTACATTGTGTAACTATAAAATTATGAACATGGGAAATCTTGAAATATTAAATATGTAAGACTTCTTATGGATTCTATAGATTAATATTCTAAAATCCTGGACATCAAGTTTTAATTATCAGCTACTTGGCAGGGTAGTTTATAAGTATATTCTTTCATTAGTAAAAACAGCAGTAACAACTCCAGTGAAAATGCATTGTTAATAAATACTTAAGAATAATTTATGACTATGAAGAAGAAATATGAACAATTACAATTACAAGGAGACTGCATCTAGGTATAATTTTACAAATCAACAGCTTTCATGTGAAGAGTACATCTTGTGAATCTTTGCTAATTGCAGAAAATAATTATGCTGATAGCTGATGATTCCATTTTTAGGCATATCGTTGGTTAATGGTGTATGACGATTGCTGCTTTTTCCTAAATGGTACCAACTGTAAGGAGACCCATTAGTGCTTTGAAAGCCAGCCATCAGAGTTTGGAGAAGGTAAGACAGCTCCAGCTGATTGGAGGAAACTATATAACCTTAGGAGTCTATAGACGATACAGAAGTGGCATCATAATTTTGGTAATAATTTTAACCCTTTCCCTCCATGTTTTTTTTTCAATTCCTTGCTTCAAAGACCACGTTGACCAAAGCCTGTATGTGTTAATGCAAGGGACCAAATAGCTGCTCCAGGAGAGTGGTGTGCCATGGTTGGCTTTGGGACAACATGGTAGGCAGACACATTAGTTTAAGATGTGTATGTCAAATGTTCTTTGCTGCTGCCGACAAACTCCAGACACAAAAGGAACAGGTGACTAGCAAACTTTAATGCAAAGAAAAAGTCAGCACTGAGAGTGAACTGCTCTCAGTGCTTTACATTGACGTGCCCCTCCGACCAACCCCACCCCAATCAGCAAGCCAGCATCCGGTTCGTACAGATAAAAGACGCAGTTCAATGTCCGCATTCCCCCCCCCTCCAGATGCACCCATGGAGCCTCTGCCATTCCAGCTGCTCTCTCAGGCAACAAAGCAGCGCTCTGCCTCCTCCCCCCACATCCAGCTGGAGGGGAAGGCAGCCAAGTCCATATGTCCAGCCAGCGGTGGGAATGCCTCTTGTGTCCAGCTCATTGGAGGGAGGCACCTTCATCGTCAAGTGGCCAAGCCGACTCCCAGTTGCTGGCAGGGAGCCAGGCCGACTCCCAGCTGTCTCCCAGGAGCCAAGCCAACACATGGAAGCTGGGCCGGCTCCCAGCTGTTCTTCCAGAGTCGGGCGGCGTGCGGCGCGTCCACTGACCCCCAGCTGACACGCGCATGCAGGCCTGACTCTCAGCTGGTTGCCGGGGACCGGGCGGTGCATAGCAGTCCCGCCGGTTCCGTGCCAACCTCCGGAGGCTGGCCTGACTCCCAACTGACTGTCGGGAGTCAGGCAGTGCTCACTGGCCTCATATGGATGCCATTCAGTTGCTGGCTGCGTGCTCCCCATCACCCGGTTCATGTCAAGCCCAGGGGCTTGACAGTGTAATTAAGATGATCAACAGCCTGGAGACTAAAACATACGAAAAACAGCTGCAGGTCTTGGGTTTGGCTAGCCTAAAGAAAATAAGAAATAGGGGTGACATGATAGCAGTATTCCAGTATTTGAGGGGCTGCCACAAAGAAGAGGGGGTCAAATTATTCTCCAAAGCACCAGAGGGCAGGACAAGAAACAATGGTTGGAAACTGATCAAAGGAGCAACCTGGAATTAAAGAGAAACTTCCTAACAGCAAGGACAATTAACCAATGGAACAGCTTGCCTTCAGAAATCATGGGTGCTCCATCACTGGAGGTTTTTAAGAAGAGATTGCATAGTCATTTATCTGAGATAATAGGTTCACTGCTTGAGCAGAGGGCTCGACTAAAAGACCTCCAAAGTCCCTTCCTGCTCTATTCTATTCAAGCATTTGGACTGAGTTAGCAAGCTAAGATTAAGTTAACTATGGAGGAGTATGTTGTGGGAACATAGCCTGTGGGAAGAAAAAAGGTAATGTAGTGGGGTTTGGCTGAAAGGCTTTGCAAGAGCCTGCCCAGGGAGAGGGAAGCTCAGACAGCTGATGCCGGTTTTGGGTGCAGTGGGCATGGATCAGGCGGAAGGAAAGAAAAAGAGGAAAGAAAGGGGGTGGGGGTGGTTGGTGTTGTTGGAGAGAGACCAGGTGAAGTCAAAGAGGGATTTGAGGTTTTAGCTGATCCCTTTCTGTGAAGGAGAGGGAAGGAGAGAGTGAGAAGGTGGAATTTTACTGCTTTCTTTCGCAGGGGGGATATCCTGAGCGGAGACAAGAGAGAGAGTGAGGAGAGAGAAAATTGCTGGGGTTGCTAAATTCAGATTTTAACAATAAAGAAAAGGGGGGAAGGGTTTTGACACTGACGAGACCTGAGACTGCAAGCAACGGCAGAAGAGAAGGAGAGGCTGGTTGTTACTGCTTCGGAGACTAATGGCCATCCAAACTTTGATCATTGTTACTTGTACAAGTTATAGACATTGTGGGGAGTTGCCCTTGTGGGGCAAGCTGTTGTTGCAGAATGCTGACTACCTTCGTTCGTGTTCCTATCGCTGCCTGGAGCTGGGGGTTTTCCCCACCCCACTTGTTTCCAAACGGTCGCTGTGAAATTGACTATTGCTGCTATGATTGCCTGGGACTGTTAAACGCCATCACACATTGACTATCAGGGCTAGGGACTGGTTATCTTTGTTCCTGAAAGCCCCCCTTTGATGACAAGAGTCTGCCATTTCCTCACTTTGCATGAACTTCTGCTAGAAAAGACACTTTACTAACACCTTGAGAGTGCAGATGCAGAGCGCAACGGAGGGGAGCGGGGCTGGGAGGCCTGGGCTTTGGTGGCCTCTGAGGGGGTAATACTACGGGAAGAAAAGAGACTGCTATCAGAAAAATTGCATTACATAAAAAGTTTGATAGTCCATTCTATACTGACATGAACTAAACTGTCACTGCTGTTGTATTTACTCTTTGAAAAACACAAAGCAAAAATAAAAGGGGCAGATTTTGTAATGGTGAATCCAACTCCGGACATCTCTTCAGGATGCAGAATATTTTTCTGCAGAAAGATTTGAGAGAGTAGTCGTGTTTCATTACCTAACAGAAGGATTTGCTGTTTATTTCTATTTAGTCCATTTGATAGATATAAGAAATCTGAACTCAAAAGAGTTTTAAATGATTATGAATTGAAGCTCCCAAAGCATTTCTAGTTTCCCATCCTTCTTCAGTGTGATGACCTATAGAAGTCTTGAATGGTGTCTCCCAACTGGGCATTCATAAAGTTATAGTTTCAACTCATCCCTATGCACTAAGCATCCATCTTCTAAATTCTGTAAATCATAAAACAATTAAAACGCAGACAGAAACATTTATCCAACAATAATATAGAACCAGAGGATTATAAGGGACCTCTAGTTCAAACCACTTGCACAAGATAGGAGATCTCATACCATCTTGGACAAATCTCCTATGATGGAGCACTCACAACTTCGGGAAGCAAGCTGTTCTATTGCTTGATAATTCTCGGTGTCAGGAATTTTTTCTTATTTACAGATTGGATCTCCCTTTGACAAGCTTCCTCCCATTTCCTCTTGTCCTACTGTACGGATCTACCTCAGTTAGGTCTCCCAAGAAAGCAGAACTCTTGAAACAGGCATTGTTTCAAAAGGAACTTTGATTGAGAATTAGTGATAGCAGTAGAGCAAAGATTTCATGCGTGAAAGGTTACATCATAATGCCCATTCAAAACTCCTCCCCCCAATGTCCAACAGTCAGTTTGAATTCCAGCCAATCCATAGGTGCTAAGATGTTTTGAGAACCTGGCAATTTAATGAACATCTCAAGGTCTCTCTCAGTTTCGTTTCCCAACGGTCCCAGGCTCCGCTATCTGGAAATAAGGCAGTTGTCTTTAGGCCACATTCCTTTCTCATGGAGAGAGGGTGACTCAAAAAGTAATCAAAGTGAATACATCCCCCAGCAAGCAGCCCCCCTCCCACCAGAATGGCAAACCTCAAAAATGATTAAACAAGAAAATGATTAAACAAGCAATCAAAGCAGTAATAAAATGCCAGCAGGTAAAATAGAGAGGTCTGACACCTACTCTCAGGTATGATGGTGAATAAATCAATGTATCTTCCTTGTGTCAGCCATTCAAGTATTGGAAGACTGCTATCAAAGCTCCCCTGAGTCTTCTGTTCATTAACCTAAACATACCCGATTGCTTTAGTTGTTCATCGTATGATTTAGTCTCCAGTCCCCCAATCATCTTTTTTGCTCTTCTCTGCACTCTTTCTAGAGCAGTGGTTCTCAACCTTTTTAATGCCGTGACCCCCAACCAGTCATAAGTCGAGGACTACTCAACCGGTCGTAAGTCGAGGACTACTCAACTGGTGCAGCACCGTTTGCAGAATGGGACTTTTGGCGGGCAGAGACAGCCTGGACAATTCCTATTGGCTTTTGAAAGCCAATAGAATTAGACTCTATTCAACAGCTAAGGAAAAGGGGGAAAAAATGGCGAACTGCATTGTTTGGCGACCCCTGTGAAATGGTCGTTCAACCCCAAATGGAGTCCTGACCCACAGGTTGAGAACCACTGTTCTAGAGCTTCAGCATCATGTTTGTATTATGGTGATCAGAACTGGATGCTGTATTCCAAATGTGGTCTCACCAGTGTGGTATAGAACAGTACTCTATCATTTCTCTTGGTCTTGATGCTGTCCTTTTGTTGATATAGCCTGGGACTGCATTGGCTTTTTTGGCACCTGCAGCACACTGCTGACTTATTGCTGGTCCACTGGGATATCTAGATCCCACTCAGAAGCAATACTATTGAATTAGTTATTGCCTATCAGATCCCCGTGTAGCTGATTTTCCTGCCTAAGTATAGGACCTTACTTTTCTTTCCATTGAACTCCATCTTGTTGGATAGGGCCCAATGCTCAAGTTTGTCAAGCCCTCTGAATCTTGAGTCTGTTTTCCAAAGTGGACTATACCAAAGTGGACTAGTCCTCTTATAATCTTGGAGGTAACTGGCACTGATTGGATACAGAGGCAACAAAATAAGGGCAAGAAATAGAATACATAATTTTCTAGCATTCACACATACATTTTTAGTTCATATTTTATGAAGATGTGTCTAGTCCAATGTTTCTCAACCTTGGTAATTTTAAGAAAAATGGACTAAAATTCTCAGAATTCCCCAGCCAGCATGGGAATTGAAGTTCACACATCTTAAAGTTGCTAAAGTTGACAAACGTTAGCAAACATAGTCACTATGTTGACAAACATAGTCACTTTCCCAAACCCATTGTGTTTTCAATGTCTTATATATCTTAATTTTTACATTAAATTCATTTTCACTAGTAGTTTTATTCCCATCTCCGCTTACTAGGTGCTCCACTCCATTAAAGTAGTGTAGCCACTAGAGGTCACTATGCTGATAGTCATATTTTGAAAAAGCAAATTGGATGCTGTAATATATTTTTATGTTGCAATATTTTATTATTAAGGTATAAACAGATTAAAAATGAAAGATGAGATATGGGGGAAGTTGAAAGGTCTGTTTCTTCAAAAGAACAAATTCATGGCATGTGGTAATTAATTAATTGGGGCAGTCAGCTATTAAAACTTTAAATAATACATTTTAAAAGGGCAATATTCTCAAATATTGTTAAGGAAAAAGAAAAAAAGCAACTAGCAGTAATTTTAATACTTTCTTGTTTTTTAACAATATGAGAAAGATATTTTGTATCTAAATGGCAGTTTGGGAAATAAGTGCTTATAAATTACCCCTGAGGCCTTTATATTAAAATGATTTGATTTGAATTGGTATTATTTCACATAATGATTAACAAAATGTTCCCATGGAATGTTTCATTGAAAAGTTCAGTTCTTGAAGAACTTGGAAAAGAAATTACTTCAGAAAAATTTAGAGAATTTATTTTAATATAACATTAAATAGCACAATTTTTAAAAAGTTACTTTTTGACTTAATCATTACATTATGCATATTAAATAAAAATTGGGATTTTATAGTTTCTTAAATTTACTGTATTCACGAAGAACTGAATTTCCCTGGCACTTTCATAGAATTCACTCCTGAAAATGGGGAAAGTGGAAGTATAGATATATCAAGGTGAGACCTTAAAAAGTGACACATATAATGAAATAATTTAAACTGCTTTAACACAATTATCCTTTATATTTATAAAATCTAGATAATTTAAACAGGCCACTGAAATGTTTTTCTTGGTCACATTTCTGTTAAAAATGATAGGTAGATAATTAGAAAAGCTGTAATATTCTAATCACTATGTAAAATATTTTCTTCTCTCCTTTGATTTACAAATATTTATAGTAGAACTTTCATTTAGCCAACATAGATAATAGGAAATATTGAAGATATCAGCTATCAGTAAATATGCAATGATCTTATTTTGGTACTTATTACACATTAATAAAGAATGGAATTGCTCCCTCTTTCATTCATTCATCCTATGTTTCAACACTGGCCTCCACTCCCTTCCCCACTTTCCTCTTTTTGCTATTGCCTTTCTTCTGATTCCCTACTGCACACATCTCACAATAGCTTGAAAGAGAGTTTTGCACACCTTGTGAAATGAGAAGGAACAACTGATTACATGGAGGAATGCTAATTTCTAACAGAACCAGATCTACATTTCTTAAAGAGAACTCTTCACTATTGATGTTTCTTAGCCTTTTGTATTCATTTTCTCCTATGCATCTGTAGCTGGCCTCCATCTTTTATGAGAACTAATCAGATAGAGAAGCCAGTTGTTTTTTAGGCTTTGATAATCTGAGATGGCATATTATGAGCATAAATATTCCACAGTTAAAATCCAGCTTTCGTCATTAAAAATTCTGTTTAATTATGAGAACCTGAATAGAACTGAGAAAAATATGTTCATATAACACTAATTAGTTTTTTTTTTCTCCCCCCAAGGTGGATCTTTTCAAGACCAGAGCTCCTACCACAGGAAACTACCATCTTAAAGCTGAGGTAAACATGGATTTTTTAACAGTATCTCCACTGTTTCAGGAACCCAGTTAAAGACTGGTTTTCATCATACATCCTCTAACAGGTTTTTGGATTGAGATTTGCATCTTATCAAATTATTTATTCATTACGTTTCAATACTAAGTAAGAGGATGGAATGGAATAAACAAGCAGCAAATAACTATTTGTTATGTGTAGCAGAAATTATTGTTTGTCTTCATATATAAAGCACAGTGAATTTTGTCACTAGTATCAGTTCATACTCCTACAGACCTTCTGAAACACAAACATTTCTTTCTATCTACTTTTTTCTTCTTTTCATGACCCTGTAATCGCTTAACTGGGGTAGAGTCAGGGGATCTGAATGGAGCTGTTTACTGCCTATATGGAATTTACAGCAGATATTTTCTCTTTGTGCCCTGAGGATTAAACTCTCAATCTTCTGTGTGGGAGGCGGGCATCTATACCTCTAAGCCACCACACCTTCTGAAACACAAACATTTGTTTCTATCTACTATAGTGCCAAAACAATGAGATGTGTGTTGTAATGTCATGAAAGAAACTCCAGCTTTTTAAAACTTATTTTATGATGTCACTTACAGTAATGTAGAAAACAGAGACTGTGTCACGATGTTGAAAATGCACATTTTGTTAGGTTCCCCCCTTTTCCTGTAGGCCAAAGAGAAAAAAAAAACCTTAAAAAAAAATCCTTAGATATTTGTGAGGTATCTAAAACAATGACACATTTTCCTTGCAGTCACCTTCTGGAAGGTTATTCTGAAATGGTGCTAATTCTTAGGGATGTGCACAATGTGTAGGGATGTGTATTCCGTTTCTACCTCAAAATAGATCAACTCCATTTAGAATGTTGTACTAGGGACACATAGAGATAGACTACAGAACAAACCTCACATTAGCTCTGCCTTCTGTTGGAACAGGGGAGGGGGCAGGTCACAAACTCTGTCTTTATCCTGAAGCACTGAACCCAATACGTAATGCATTTACCCAACAGGATTCCTAGAACCAATGCCCTAAGTACCAATCAATAGCCAAACCAATGCATATAATCATTTGTAGTTTCTAAAATGTACCTTGAGCTGAACATCAACATGGCAAAAAAAAAAAAAAATGCATTCATACCAACAATTTGCCAATCAACATAACCAAAAGTTTACTTTGTATTTTAAAGCCCAGTCTGAAAACTTTGCACCAGCAGGCAAAGAACCAAAGCTTGACCAATCAACATAAAATAATACAGAAAAGTTTGTTTAAAAAATGATTTTGCTTTTTTGAGCTAATGTAGAGGTCTGCTGTTCATGCTCTTTTGTCCTCCTATGGAGCTTTCAAGATGCTTTAAAAATGAAAGGAAATTTTGAACATTGAATGTTCCTTGGCCTCTGATTTTGAGCTTTAATTGTATTTTGGTTATAACAAATCATTTTTATGAAAAAATATATCTATTGAAAAAATATATCTAGTTTTATCATTTTGAATTCTTGATTATGCTATTAAACCAGTTTTCCCAAACTTTTTGGCTTTGTAGTCGGGGGATGGAGGGGATGGTTCCACACGAGTGGTGGGCAAGCATGTACATGCATGCAGCTCTATTTGTACAAGTGGTGAGCACATGCACTCACTGCTCACACAGATGGAGCTTCGTGTGCATGAGTGCTTGTTCCCTGCTCACGCAAGTGCTCATGAAAGTGCAGCTCTGCGCCCATGCTCCCCCACTGTTTCTGTAGCCTGGTTCTGAATGGGTTGGGGAATCCTGTATTAAACAACTCAAAAATCATATATATATATATAATGGATCTTATGGATTCTATTTAAGAAAATAGCTTAGGATTTATTCCTGTTATATCTAATTGAAAAACAAAACAGGTGTATTAATTACATGAATAAAACAAATATGCATATTTGTGTCATGTAAATCAAAAATTACAGGGAAGCGGGCACTTCTGAACCAGAAAGAGGGAATTTTGAGAAATGGGTAGGATTAATGGGCACATTTGGAATTTTGAGAACACACTGAGGGCTTCCTTACAAAAAGTATGCCATGGGGCACAGCATTCACACAACACCATTTTCTGTATGATAAATTGGTGAGGTTGCAGCTCAGATCCTTGCTATCCCTTTATCGGTCTTCTTTGGGAACAGATGGGACTGTTCCAAATCAAGCTTAGAGGCAGAGGCATACGTCATTTTTATTCTCTTAAATATCAATGGAACATATTCAGTTATATGTATTTTTGATAGGCTGCTTTACAAATGCCAGATTCCAATGTGTTTCTTTTAAAAACAATATTAATATAATGTGGGATGGAGCCTCCTAAACAGCAAAGGTAAGGGAGGTGTGAACAAATATATAGTATCTTATACTTTAAGTTATACGATGGATGTTTATGTTTTATATTACCCTGTGAATACTTTAATGGTTATTCTATAAGGTGCCATTGGTCTATTTGGATCTGGCAGCATTCCTATCCAATAAATAAAGAGGCCTAATACAAGTATTGAGAATCAGGTTGGTGTAGTGGTTAAAGTAGCAGGCTAGAAACTGTAAGACTGTGAGTTACAGCCCTGCCTGCTGGGTGACCTTGGACCAGTCACTTTCTCTCAGTTCTAGGAAGCAGATAATGGCAACATTTCCCAAAAGCCTTGCCAAAAAACCTGCAAGGATATGTTCTGGCAGTTGCCAGGAGTCAACACTGAGTTGAAGGCAGAAAAACAAAAATAAAACAAAAGATTGTATTATCTTAATGTGGATTTCTGATTTTCCCTTCCCTTCTATGGTTATCATGGCTGCTTCTGTTCTTTAAGTTTAAATAAAAATAAAATAAAAAATAAAAAAAACTTTCTTACAACTGTAATGAACCTGGGACAAACTCTTTTCATTTTATGGTATGGTCTTCTGGATAAGAATCTCCAGTATCTAACTAAAACATAAACCTTAGAGTCATAGGGCTGGGACCTTGGAGGTCTTCTAGTCCATCCCACTGTCCAAGGCAGGAGTCTTATACCATTCTGGACAAATGGCTACTCAACCTTTTCTTGAACCTCCAGCAATGGAGCACCCATAACTCTGGAAGGCAAGCTGTTCCATTGATAAATTGTTCTCACTGTCAGAAAGTTTCTCCTTAGTTCTGGGCTGGATCTCTCTTTGATGGATTGCCACCCATTGCTTTTAGTCCTGCCCTCAGGTACTATGGTGAATAAATTGCCTCTCTCTTGTCTGTGACAGCCCTTAAACAATTACATCTTACACAATGAAAAGGTACTAGTTTGATGTGAAATTTCAAGAAGCTTTTAGAAGCAAAACAGAAATGTCTGGCCCAGTAAATCATATCAAGATAATAAACTGATCCTTACTCCTCAATTTCTTTGTAGGCTATATTCTTACAACATGTCAAGCCATAGTTTAAAAACATGAGTTACTGTTGTAACCCAATTGATTTTGTTTGCACTACACACAGAACCATACATTAACCGTAAAGGCTCAGTTTACACAGCAGTATACATCTTCTACTGTCACCTTCCATCATCCAGTATTTATAGCACACTGCCTATGATTCAGGAAGCAGAAAACTGACTTCAGAATTAGGAATTATTAATGATTTATTCTAAATATCCCATTATCTTGCTTATTATCTGACTGCCCTATAAAACACTAGACTCAAATATTGTTGTAATGATTAACTGATAATTGATGATTATTTGTCATCAAGTCAGTATCAATTCTTAGTGAATGCACAGTTAAGGTTTTCTTCATAACAATCAATTGTTAATTCAATCAATAGAATTAATAACTAATACAATTTAAAGGTTTAATAGAACTGACACAGAAAAGACATGATCGAGGTATATAAAATCACATGTGATGTAATGCAGAAAAACAGTGTTCAAATATTGATGTCTGTTTTAATTAAATGCAGGCAGAATCAGAACCAACAGAAGGAAACATTTTTTAAAAGGATGGACAGTTAAACTGGAATTTGCTACTGGTAGTTGCAGTAAGGGGAGCCAATGTGGATTTTTAAAAAGGAAACTAGACAGACTGACCAGAGGGTCACACTGGTTGGGTTTGAGCAGTGCATGAAGGGGGAGGGGGGAATCTTGGAGCTCAAATCGATCATAGAAGTTTTTCTCTGGCCAAAGCAAAATGTTAGGAAATAGTAAGGAAGGTCAGCATGAGGTACTGATGATAATCTTTTCAAGTTATTTTGACTATCAGAAGGAATTCCCCTGGAAAAAGCTAGCTAGGTTTAAAGTTGCAGAGTATAAGGACTTTTATTATAAGAACAAATGGTACAAAAATCTCTTGCAATTAACTTATATGATTGAAACTACACCATCTATCTGGCCAGAAAGGTTGAAAATAGTGATCATGTGATCAGAAGACACTACAGCCATCATAAGTATGAGCCAATTGCCAAGCACTCAAAATATGACTCAGGGGTATTGTGTTAATCGTAACTTTGAGGATGGGCCATAAATCACACTTTTGAGGTTGTCATAGCTTCAAGCCATCATTAAATGAACAGTGGCACGTAGATTATGGGCCCTCTATTTCTTTTTCATACAGACTTTAGGAGAGGATCCCTAAGCGAGATGGTCTCCTGAAGATAGATAATAGCAGAGAAAATACCACGCTGGTACACCAAGGCCAAAAGTGGTGCAAAGTTGCATAAATTCTGAGGGCTTTGGGGAGACCTTCTGCCTTTCACTCACAGCCACATTGGTCTGGTTATTCTGCTTTGCTGTCTAAATGGGGCTGTATGTAGAAGTGGTAGTCTTAAAAAGTTACCTTTATGACTCTAGATTTTAACCTCCTACGCCACACGTAAAATTTGGTTTCTGGGGCCACTACTACTTTCCTTCCTTCATTTATGCTGGCTCTTCCCAAACACTACTTAACAGTCTGTCTACCTGGAGCATTAAGTCTCCAACCTTCACATAGAGGGCAACTCATTGTCTGATTGGTATGCCAAGAGGTGAGGGTAGGAGTCCTTATTTGTTTGTTTATTTATTGGATTTCTTTTTTTAAAAAATATTTTTTTGGTTTTTTAATTTTTAAGAAAAAGTACTCAGGACACACCGTAGTGTTTGGGTAATCAGAAATTCAAAAGTAAAAACATAAATAAACAACTCAACTTAATACATTCACTGTCCCCTCTCTTAATACATTCACTGTCCCTCTAATAACATGCTACGTTTAAAATATTCCATTTCTAAATTAGATTTCTATTACTACTAAACCTGTTAAAAAACTTTATCAGTTTACAATTACCATAATCAAATTTAACTTTAAATCAAGAAGTGATCAATTCAGGTATCCCTTCCAGATGTACTCTAGTTCTTAGTCTCTCTCATCCCTCCTTTTATCACCAATCTCATTTATTTCTTCTTCCACTACACAATAACTATCTTAGTTAAAAAAAAAGTTAAACCTTAATTCATTTCAATTCATTACACAGACTTCAAATTTCATCCAGTTGATTATCATACCTTATCACATCTATGTTATTATATAAAAAGATAATCTAACTAATTTAACCCCTTTATGGATTACTGCCTTGTCGTGGCGAAGGGGCTTGCGTAACTCAATGAAGCTATAAGCTATGCCGTGCAGGGCCACCCAAGATGGACAGGTTATAGCAGAGAGTTGTGACAAAATGTGATCCACTGGAGAAGGAAATGGCAAACCACTCCAGTATCTTTGCCATGAAAACCCCATGGACAGTACTAAAAGGCAAAAAGATATGACGCTGGAAGATGAGCCCCTCAGGTCGGAAGGTGTCCAATATGCTACTGGGGAAGAGCAGCGGGCTAGTACTAGTAGCGCCAGAAAGAATGAAGTGACTGGGCCAAAGCCGAAAGGACGCTCAGCTGTGGATATATCTGGTGGTGAAAGGAAAGTCCGATGCTGTAAAGATTTTTTCTCCATAGGAACCTGGAATGTAAGATCCATGAATCAAGGCAAGCTAGACATAGTCAGAAAAGAGATGACAAGACTGAACATCGACATTTTAGGAATCAGTGAACTAAAATGGACAGGAATGGGTGAATTTAACTCAGATGACCATCAGATATACTACTGTGGGCAAGAATCCCTCAGAAGAAATGGAGTAGCCTTCATAGTCAATAAAAGAATAGGAAAAGCAATACTGGGATACAATCCCCAAAATGACAGAATGATCTCAATTTGAATCCAAGGCAAACCATTCAATATTACAATAATCCAAATCTATGCCCCAACCACTGGTGCTAAAGAGGATGAAATTGACCGGTTCTATGAAGCCCTACAGCACCTTATAGAATTAACACCAAAAAATGATGTCCTTATCATCATGGGGGATTGGAATGCTAAGGTAGGAAGCCAAAAGATAACCGGAATAACAGGCAAGTTTGGCCTTGGAGTACAAAATGACGCAGGGCACAGGCTAATAGAATTTTGTCAAGAGAATACGATGGTCATAACAAACACTCTTTTCCAACAACCCAAGAGACGGCTCTACACATGGACATCACCAGACGGTCAACATAGAAATCAGATTGACTATGTGCTCTGCAGCCAAAGATGTAGAAGCTCTATACAGTCAGTAAAAACAAGACCAGGAGCTGACTGTGGCTCAGATCATGAGCTTCTCGTTGCAAAATTTAGGCTTAAATTAAAAAAAGTAGGGAAAAGCACTAGGCCACTCAGGTATGAACTAAATCATAGTCCTAATGAATATACAGTAGAGGTGACAAATAGATTTAAGGAATTAGATCTGATAGACAGAGTGCCTGAAGAACTATGGATGGAAGTTCGCAACATTGTACAAGAGGTAGCAACTAAACCATCCCAAAGAAAAAGAAATGCAAGAAAGCAAAATGGCTGTCTGAGGAAGCTTTGCAAATAGCTGAGGAAAGAAGGAAGCGAAAGGCAAAGGAGAAAGAGAAAGATACACCCAATTGAATACAGAATTCCAGAGAATAGCTAGAAGAGATAAGAATACCTTCTTAAATGAACAGTGCAAAGAAATAGAAGAAAACAACAGAATAGAGAGGACCAGAGATCTCTTCAAGAAAATTGGAGATATGAAGGGAACGTTTCATGCAAAGATGGGCATGATAAAGGACCAAAATGGCAGAGACCTAACAGAGGCAGAAGAGATTAAGAAGAGATGGCAAAACTACACAGAAGAACTATACAAGAATGAGCTTAACATCCCAGATAACAACAATGAGATGGTCATTGACCTCGAACCAGACATCCTAGAATGTGAAGTGAAATGGGCCTTAGAAAATCTGAGCAACAACAAAGCTAGTGGAAGTGACAGTATTCCAGCTGAGCTATTCAAAATCTTAAAAGACGATGCAGTAAAAGTGCTACATTCAATTTGCCAGCAAATTTGGAAAACTCACCAGTGGCCACAGGATTGGAAAAGGTCAGTTTACATTCCAATTCCAAAGAAAGGCAATGCCAAAGAATGTTCAAACTATCGCACCATTGCACTCATTTCACATGCTAGTAAAGTTATGCTTAACATCCTACAAGCTAGACTCCAGCAGTATGTGGATCGAGAACTACCAGAAGTACAGGCAGGATTTCGAAGAGGCAGAGGAACTAGAGATCAAATTGCCAACATACGCTGGATCATGGAGAAAGCTAGGGAGTTCCAGAAAAATATCGACTTCTGCTTCATTGACTATGCAAAAGCCTTTGATTGTGTGGATCACAACAAATTGTGGCAAGTTCTTAAAGAGATGGGAGTACCAGACCATCTCATTTGTCTCTTGAGAAACTTATATGCGGGTCAAGAAGAAACAGTGAGAACTGGACACGGAACCACTGATTGGTTCAAAATTGGAAAAGGAGTCCGGCAAGGCTGTATACTGTCGCCCTGCCTATTTAACTTATATGCAGAGCACATCATGAGAAAAGCAGGGCTAGATGAATCAAAAGTTGGAATTAAGATTGCCGGGAGAAATATCAACAACCTAATATATGCAGATGATACCACTCTAATGGCAGAAAGTGAAGAGGAACTAAAGAGCCTCTTGATGCGGGTGAAGAAGGAGAGTGCAAAAGTTGGCTTGAAACTCAACATTAAGAAAACCAAAATCATGGCATCCGGCCCTCTCAATTCCTGGCAAATAGATGGGGAATAAATGGAGGTAGTGACAGATTTTATTTTTCTGGGCTCCAAGATCACCTCAGATGGGTACTGCAGCCAAGAAATTAAAAGATGCTTGCTCCTGGGGAGGAAAGCTATGGCAAATCTAGACAGCATACTAAAAAGCAGAGACATCACCCTGCCAACAAAAGTGCGTATAGTCCAGGCCATGGTTTTCCCAGTTGCAAGGTATGGCTGTGAAAGTTGGACCATAAGAAAGGCTGAGCGCCAAAGAATTGAGGCCTTTGAACTATGGTGCTGGAGAAGACTCCTGCGAGTCCCTTGGACTGCAAGGCGTTCAAACCGGTCAGTCCTAGAAGAGATCAACCCCGACTTCTCTTTAGAAGGCCAGATCCTGAAGTTGAAACTCAAATACTTTGGCCACCTAATGAGAAGGAAGGACTCACTGGAAAAGGGCCTAATGCTGGGAAAGATTGAGGGCAATAGAAGAAGGAGACGACAGAGAATGAGATGGCTGGATGGAGTCACTGAAGCAGTAGGTGAGAACTTAAATGGACTCCAGAAGATGGTAGAGGACAGGAAGACCTGGAGGAACGTTGTCCATGGGGTCGCGATGGGTCGGACACGACTTCGCAATTAACAACAACAACAACAAACTAATTTAAAACACTCCATTAATTATTAAAACCATCCCAATCTAAAAAATCAACATTTTTTCAATTCCAATACATAATTTTCATCAAAATAAATCTATTATTCCAAAAAGTACATTCTTAATCTATTTAAAATATCTGTTCTAAAAATCACCCTCATATATATATATATATTTATATTTTTTCTTGCTTCTAACTCTAAATCATAATCCTTAAAACAATCCATAAATCCAACATTGCCTTTTAATCCATTACACAATTTTAAATTTCTCTTTTCAGTCTAATTCTGGCTTTTTTTCCTGTGCCAGGCAGGTTTCCATATTTATTGGATTTCTATACTGCTAGAATCATAATAGTTTTTTTTGGTGGGGGTGCAATACTGTGATCATCCATAAAAAAAATCAATTAAAACAGTATAATGCCTAAATACACAACTTTATTAACCTCAAGTGCCAAAGGTCACGTAGAACAGCTTTGTTTTTACTGTTTTGCAGAATGATTTTAAAGTGCATCAGTTGAACCCCGACGAAAAAGCTATTCAATGAAGTGGAGGTCATAATCAAGAAGATCTTTCTGAGGCCCCACTGATCTAACTTCTCTCATCTTGAGTATGTTTCCTATGCTGAATGTCTCTATCTGGAGCCGGTGGTCCTAAAGGTACTTGGAATTCAAATCATATAAGATTTTTTAGCCATGTAGGTCATAAACAATTCTTTGAATTCTACTTGGAAATTTAGTGATAACTGGTGCAGAGCAACACCACTTTAGTATGGCTGAACCAAATCTCCCCAGTCAGTTGCATTTTGCATCAAAATCTTCAAAGCTGGCCCCATGAATTTATTTATTTATGCAGTACTGACACTGACCAGCAAAAATGTAGGCTATTGTATTCTGGACCAGCTGAAGTTTCTGGGTTATCTTGAAGAAAGTATTTGGTTGAGTGATTTACAGTAATCTAATTAAAAGATCACAAGGGCATGAGCAAGCACCATCTGTGCATTATGATTCAGATAAAACCACAATTTGGGTAGAAGTTCTCCCAGCAACAGTTTTTACACAGTTCTCAAGCTCAAGTTGGTAAAACCAGGAGGATGCCCAGATTGTGGCCTGCTCTTTTTTTGGGGGGGGGGGAAACACAACCAGTGTCATAGAAATTGCAATCTTGAAGTAAGTAGGTTTCTGAATTAACAGACATCCCATCTTATTTAGGTTGACATTAAGCTTTTTTTCCTCATCTAGGTTGCGATAGTTCCCAGACACTGTTGGACTTCTGCTGCATCTCCCATTCAGCCTGAGTTGTGTGAGTGCAGGTAACAGAACTCATGCTGGAGAGTTCACAAATCAAAAGGAATCCCAGATGACATACTGCCCCAGTCTTCTCTTCAGAACCTGTCCACAAGGCATCTAAATCTCATGAATTTGAGAAGCAAAGTATTACACAAAAACATTATAGAGGCCAGGGTTGTAGCTGATTCTGCTTGTCCTTCTCAGGAAGAGTCTGAGTAATCTTAAACAGGACATCTGGATGACGATGGCTGATAGAAAAGCATAAGCACTTCTTAATCTAATAATGCTATCATTGTTGCTGTGGTGCAGGTTCATATAAGAACTCTTCCTTTGCTTTGGCAAGTTCATTTTTTTGTGATTTTTAGATATATTCCAGGTTGGTTTTTCTTCATCATTTCCAGACACTTTTCAATAATATCAGCAATAAAGAAGTATTAAATAGTTATATACAAGATAGGAAATTAAAGAAGAATTGGCAGCTTTTTAGAGTAATTATATTCCACCAATAATGTTGATGAAAAGGTCACAAATAAAAATACTGAAAAGTCTGTCCTTAAGGAATGATCAGCTTAGACAAATATTATGTAAACCTATAATTACATAAAAAACAAAAAAGGCAATAAACCAAAGTTGGAAGCCACAGGCCCAGGTGTTCTGACAGTTCAATATTAAAAGAGCTTGAGGGGGAATAGTTGGAGCGATTGGCAAATACAATAAATGCTATTAAAGAACCAATCTATGGAAATACAACCAACATGGAAAGAAGCCTAGATAACTTTAATTTACAAAGAAAGTAATGATCTGGAGAAGCCAATCATGCAGACCAATTTCTTACAGCAATATTAGTTGAATGACTAACAAAATGTGTTTTAGATATAATACATATCAATCAAAAAGGTTATGTTCTGAAGAGAAATATCAAGAACATCAGGTTTATAATCAATACAATAGAAAAGGAAGAAGCACTCATCTATCATGGTTCCGATAGATGAAACCTTTTAAAAGAACTTTAAGGCAAAGATTTATTCCTCAAAGAACATTTTATTCAGAAACAAAATATCGGCACTTACATAGTTGAACCCAAGACTAAAGTTTCCTTCCCCCCCCCCGATACAAAGTAACAAGTTGCAATGCCCACCCCAGGAAGGCTGTCATAAATCACATTCACCAATTATTCTAAAATGTGGGCTCTCTTCCCAACTTTTCAACCTGCCAAAACTTTATCTAACAAATTTTTAGATATATTCCAGGTTGGTTTTTCTTCATCATTTCCAGACACTTTTCAATAATATCAGCAATAAAGAAGTATTAAATAGTTATATACAAGATAGGAAATTAAAGAAGAATTGGCAGCTTTTTAGAGTAATTATATTCCACCAATAATGTTGATGAAAAGGTCACAAATAAAAATACTGAAAAGTCTGTCCTTAAGGAATGATCAGCTTAGACAAATATTATGTAAACCTATAATTACATAAAAAACAAAAAAGGCAATAAACCAAAGTTGGAAGCCACAGGCCCAGGTGTTCTGACAGTTCAATATTAAAAGAGCTTGAGGGGGAATAGTTGGAGCGATTGGCAAATACAATAAATGCTATTAAAGAACCAATCTATGGAAATACAACCAACATGGGAAGAAGCCTAGATAACTTTAATTTACAAAGAAAGTAATGATCTGGAGAAGCCAATCATGCAGACCAATTTCTTACAGCAATATTAGTTGAATGACTAACAAAATGTGTTTTAGATATAATACATATCAATCAAAAAGGTTATGTTCTGAAGAGAAATATCAAGAACATCAGGTTTATAATCAATACAATAGAAAAGGAAGAAGCACTCATCTATCATGGTTCCGATAGATGAAACCTTTTAAAAGAACTTTAAGGCAAAGATTTATTCCTCAAAGAACATTTTATTCAGAAACAAAATATCGGCACTTACATAGTTGAACCCAAGACTAAAGTTTCCTTCCCCCCCCCCGATACAAAGTAACAAGTTGCAATGCCCACCCCAGGAAGGCTGTCATAAATCACATTCACCAATTATTCTAAAATGCGGGCTCTCTTCCCAACTTTTCAACCTGCCAAAACTTTATCTAACAAATGTTATGGCTAACAGAAACCGCTCAAGCATTCCCCCTTTTCCCTCTTCTACATCTGAGAATCCCAAATAACAGAAAAAAGCACAAGGAAAGCAAAAGGTAAAATGGCTATAATTTCTCAACTGTCGCAGCGCTGCCTATGACAACTTGAAGTTTGTTGAAATGAAGTGGTGTGAAGATTTTAACGGATAACTAGACAACTTGTGACCTGTTGGGCCATCCTTTCTGGGATATTTCCTTACCTAAGCAGAGAAACAGAAAGACCGTTGGTTGATAGTTATTGTTTTGATTTTAAAATTAAAGAAAAAACATTTTATTAAAAAAGGTTTGTATCAAGACAAATATAAATGCTTTTTGTTTAATAAAAATGCTTCTGATAGCAACATTTGTGGTGACATTCTTTAAGAAAACTTTTCACTTCTTTTTCCTCAATTTAAAGCAACATGCAGCTGATCATGCTGGATTATCAGTTTCTTCAGATAAATCAGCACAATCTCCATGGTTTATCTTTTCATTGTGAGAGCAAAGCATGACTATATTGGGAACTGTGCCCACTGAAGAGAGGTACCTTCATCTTCTGATAAATTGAGCTTAATTCTTGGAATCATGACAATGTCGTTTTTGAGTGTATCAGTTTTTATCTTTGTTACAATAAGATTCTTGTGGAGTTTTTCCACTATCATCTGTGTTCCATTGCAAGCCTTGGAAGATTCAAGTTCCTCATTCAAATAATGGGAGAGCCTATCTTCAATTCAGTTTATGTGATGGTGATGCAGAGAGTTCAGTTAAGTAATTGTGTTGGGAAATGAATAGTGTTAACTCTTTCACTGACAGCATTGAAGGAACAATATTCTTTCATCATCCCAGTGAAGTATCTAAACCACTTGGAATTGATGAGAGAGAAGTTCCCTGAAGATGGGCTCCAGCAAGAATCTGAAAGCTTGGAAGACTTAAACTCTGGTCCTGGTGACCAATCCAGATTGGATCTTACAACATTATCCTGGGACACGTATATTTGCCTTCATTCGTGAGTACTGGAACAGCACAACTTCTCCAAATTTCATTCCCCCAGGAGTCATTGGTCTTGGGTTTCAGACACATTTTGTAAGTTAGGTCGTTTGGTTCAAAAATTGTTGTTATCCAGATAACAACATTATATTATATAGATGGAAATCAGTTTCACTGCCTGGGTATACAGTTTTGGTTTCTTCTGAGTGGTCACAGAAGGATGATTAGAGAATAAGCTCTGAATGGTTCTCCATCTGTGGGTGGATATGAAATTATTAGTTTATTTTACTCTTATAATTTTGATGATGATGAAAATACTAAGGAATTAAATTCTGATTTTCCAATCCAGTGGTTCTCAAACATTGTGGTCTGAGGACCCTTTTACATTCTTAAAAATGATTGAGGACCACAAAGCTCTTTGCTGTATGCAGTATGTGTTTATTTTTTATTAAAAAGTTTTTATTTTCCATTTATTCATACAAAATACAATTCAATTAAAATAAATTCCTAACCATTGGTACCGCCTGCCCATTCCCCCCAGGCTGAGTCCACCCTCTCTAATCCTTCCCTACTTCCCTCCTCTTTCTCTCCTCCCCTCCTACTCTCTTCCCCTCCCCTTCTCCTCTAACCATCCTACTTCCTCCCTGCTCCTTCCTCCCCTCTCATCCCTCTCACACACATGAACGCAGCATAGGGGAAATGCCCAAACATTTACCATGACTATATTATCATTACCCACCCACTCACCCACCCACCCACCCTCAACCCTCCCCCCTCGCTTCCCAGAGCAGAGTACAGGGTTATTAATAAGAAAGTTAACAATAATAAAAAAAAGAAAAGAAGAAAGAAAAAAGAAAAAAAAAAGAAAAAAATCATACTTAACCTTTAACTCCCCTTAAATTAAGTCATATAAACAAATCTCTACAACAGTTACTATAAAATTTACTCATAAAATAAATAAAACTTTATAGTCCCATATTTTTCTGAATATAATCTATCAATCTTCTCCATATAATAATATATCTTTCTTGTGTATGATCCTTCAAATAAGCAGAAATTTTTGCCATTTCTGCAAAGTTAGAAACTTTAAATATCCATTCTTCTAAAGTAGGCAACGAGTCCTTCTTCCAATACGAGCCTACTAATAACCTTGCTGCAGTTAATAAATTCAACATTAAAGTAGTTTCTTTGTCATTTAAATCCACAAGGATACCCAATAGGAATAATTGAGGGGTGAACTTTATCTTCTTTTTAAAAATCTTTTGAATGTTCCACCAAATCATAATCCAAAAAGCCTTTACCTTTTTACAATTCCACCAAACATGAAAATATGTCGCATCCATATTACCACATCTCCAACATTTGGGTTGTAAATTTGGATACATACAAGATAATTTTTTAGGATCTAAATGCCATCTGTAAAACATTTTATAAAAATTTTCCCTCAAATTTTGAGCTTGTGTAAATCTAACATTTCTAATCCAAATTGTCTCCCATAAGTCCAATGGGATCGGATCCTGGATATTCTGAGCCCATTTAATCATACAGTCTTTAACCAATTCTGTTTCAGAGTCTAATTCTATTAAAGCATTGTAAATTCTTTTTATATGGGCCTGACTCTGATCTTTAATCTGAATAACCAGATTTCCATCTTCTAGTGTTATTCCTTCTTTCTTATCTACAGTCCACCTGTCCACTATTTGTAAATATTGAAACCATGACTGTAGAATATTTTCTTGCCTTAATACATCTAGAGATTTTAAATGCCAATCCGAACCTGACCAAGTTAATAATTCTTTATACGAAATTTTATCAAAGTTCATCCCCTTAGAAATCCCCTCAGCATGTCTAGGAATCCCCCAGATAGGTATTTTATAGTTTAACCTATAATAATACTTTTTCCAAACTCGAAGTAAGGCACTCCTCAAAATATGTGATTTGAAAGCCCGGTCCACTTTCTTATTAAAAATTAAATATGCATGCCAACCATACATTCAAGAACAAGAATATCCTTATTTGTTAAATTAAGCCAATCACTTATCCAAGTTAAGGCGGCTGCATCATAGTATAATTTCAAGTTAGATGCTTTAAGTCCTCCTCTTTCTCAGGCATCTTGCAAAATCTTAAACTTAACCCTTGGTTTTTTCCCAGTTTATTGATATTCACTGCATTAGAAATTAAAATTGCAAAAATAATTTTAAAATACTAAAATATTTGACATTGCTGACCTGCTGAAAGGATTTGGAGAATCCCAGACCACATTTTGAAAACCACTAGTAAAAGCTCCCATTTTATGATCCAGTAATTCCTTAATTCAGGGTAAAGTTGGAGCTATTGGATGATGGAGCTAAGCACTTACTGGTTGGATGTCCTTCCTGATGCCATGCAAAGTTCATAGATATTTTTTTGTTGCAACCTAGGAGATAAACCTCTGCCACTTTTAGGATTGAACTCTCAAGCTTCCAAGTGTTTTCACCACTAGCCACCACACCGTTCACACTTTGAAAACCACTACTTTAATCTATATATTGCTGAAAGAGCCATAATTGGCTGAGCCACACAATATCAAAAGCCAAATGGGCCACCATACAGATCAGTGAAATAGATCTTTTAAGTAAATTTTTTATTTGGTTCCTGAAGATGTGTTTTTATTAATCACAGAAAGGAGTACACATGGATTAAGTGGATGGGTTTATATCTTGACATTCACATTGGGAGTGCCTGATGTTGATACAATGGTGGATGAAACCTATTAATATAGCTTCTGTGAGTAGTGGCAGTTCAGCTACAATGCCTATATACACCTTTGCACAAATAAGATATAGATGCTAATGCAAAGTGGCAATTTTAATTATAATTATAAGAACAGAATTCAAGGAAACAAAAACTTATTGGAGTGGATAACATATAATCTGATTCTCTCTCTCTCTCTCTGAGAAAGAGAGAAAGATGGGACTGTCCATGGTTCTGGAACAGTCGTGGGTTCTCTCTAGAGATTGTTCAGTTGTGATCAACTCCAGCCAGTTTAGATCACTATCAAGGAAGATGGAAACGGTAGTCTAACATATAGCCTGTTTTGCTGCCAAAAATTAAGATGATGCCCCTCCTTACCACATAAGGCTGATTTATAGGGTCTCCCCCAAATCTAATGCACCAGGGAGAGCCCGGGTGCCCGATTCTTGTTCCTGTAGAATCGAGTTAATCGCATCTGACCCAACGGCCCTTTGGGAATGAGCTCAGGCACTTACAAGACTCTAGTTTCGGAAAGGAGATGAAGTACATTGCTCTTCTTACAGGAGTTTCGAGTCCGACGAAAGATTTCTCGGCTGGACTGGGCTGGGCGGGACGGGGCGGGGCTGTCTTTCTGAAAAGATGATGTAACAAAAGAAAGCCCCGCCTCTCCTTCTCGGCCCATGTGCGCTCTCGCCGCCTCTCTTCCCGCCCACCGGCTGCCTTGGGCACAGACATTTCCCCGCCCTTCTAGTCATTTGAAACAGGCTGGGGAGCGAGGTAGGTGGGAGTGGAGTCTCCCGCCACCCCCAGTCGCTATGGGAAGCCGGCCGCTTCTCCTGCTGAGCGCAGTCCTCCTTCTGTGTCGTTTGGCTCCTAACGCTGAATTGCCGCACGGCTGGCCCCGGAGCCCGGTGCGGCCAGCGGTCCCTGGTGCCCGGGGGACTGCCCTTTGCTAAACCCCCGCCAGCCCCCTTTCCTTCCCCGGCCTGCCCTTTCCCGACTCGTCCCTTGCCCATCCCCTGCCCGGCACTGGGGCAGCGGGGCTGCTAGATGGACAGCTCTTCCGGCGGTGGGCAAGGCGCGCCCTTCTCAGCTCTCGGCCTCCATGGCTTCGTAACGGCCTCCGCCCGCTCAGAAAGCATCTTCCCCCGTACCCAGCGCCGGCCATGGGGGCTTCCGCCGCCGCCGCCGCCTTCCGCAAGGCCACGCGAGGAGCCGCGTTGGTCTCCAGCCTTCTCCTGGTGAGTCACCGTGTCAAGGATGCGGGCGAGAGAAAGGGAGAACCGAGCGCCTCGGGAGCTTCCCTATTGCGGTAGAGGGGTAGAGGATTTGGGGGGGGGGGGGCGGGAAGGAGCCGGGGAACGAGTCCCTCCGCAGTGCTGCTGCTCGGGAAGCTGCGCCCGGAGCCACCGAACCATCTCTGACTCGTGCTCCGAAGAAGAAACGCGCCGGCTCTCCCTGGTACGGAGAAGCGAGCCCCCTTTGCTTCGGAAGCCTTGAGCCTTCTATCCAGACCTGAGGCGAATCAAGTCACAACCTGCCTATGAGAGAGGCGTTTTTGCCGGTTAACCTCAAGTGGCCTTCAAAAGAGAGTGATCGTTTATCCAAGGTGAAGGCTCGCGTGGGGCAGCCTCACAAAGCCGGTGCTCATCCCACATGTTCAGAAGCTAGGAAAAGGCAGTGGGTTAGCCCGGGCTGGGCTTCCTTCCAAAGTTCGTGGGCGAAGATATCTCCAGGATCTAATTTCTTCCTCTGCCAAAGGATTCCTGCAACCAGAATAGTAGGGAGAGATGTTTCAATTTGCTAAGTCATGGACCAGTGCCACTGCAGCAGGAAAACCTATGAATCACCCTTTTCCCAACTAGGAACTGCTCATCTCCTCCCTCAGGCTGTGTGTGTGTGGGGGGGGGGGGGATCCAGGAGCCTAGGATAGACAGTGTCTCCCTATCCTGGCTGATAGGGAGAAGTTTCCATAGGCTGCCTTTACACCTTTATGGAAAACATCCCCATTCTTGGATTAGAGAGAGGTAGTTAATGGGAGAACTGGAGAAGAGGAAGATTGCCACGGAAGAGTTCTGGTGTCAAACGTAGGATGCCCCTATGTATCTTTGACCCAAACTGTAGTCCTAAATCAGAGATTAGTTAATGCTTTCCACATAACATGGATTATAACAGTGGCTTTGTAAAATGTGCTCTTCAGGTATGCCTTGGGGCATACACCCAGAGAAAAAGAGTGAAAATCTGAGGTTATGAAAGGAATGGTTCTGCCACAGCCACTTTGCTTTGTTGCCACCAGGAGACCAGAGGTGGACAAGCATATTGTTCAGTTTTTGGCCTATTTTTTTTTTGGGGGGGGGGGAGATATTAAGGGACTGAACTTCTGTTCTTTAGTTTCTCTTTGGTTCCAATGCTGCTTTTCATTAAAAATAAATTATTAGCAGGGTTCTAGATCATACCATCAAATACATGATAATCAAAGCATTGAAAATTTGAATGTATTCTTGCTACACCAATACATTGCTTTTCTTGAATTTATTTATTACATTTATATTTGCTGTCTTCAAGGGAGGCAAAAGTGTAATTTGCCTGTTCCTCACTTTTATTCTTGAGTAATCCTCTGAAATGGGGTATAGTAAGGCACTTAATGACCTTCATGGCTGTGAGGATTTGCTGTCATGCTGAGGAATATTAAGTGGGGGTGCCAATACAAAAGTGCCATATAAGAGTCACACAGATATTTACCTGCAATTTTCTATCCATCATCTTTAAGTCATTGTGTCGGTATGCAAATAATCTTCCTCAGATCTCTCAGTAGATTCCCTGATGCAAGATATACTATGTTGCCTTCAGTTTTTCATCTTGCATGTCATAATAACATTGGGTTAATTTAAATTGAAGTATTTGGAAGAGGGTTACAAAACATTTGTTGAAGTCTTACTTAGCCCTTTTTATCAGCATTGATTCTGTTGCAACATCTGGAACGTAGGAAATTGTCTTTTTATTTACTAGGCTTGTTAGAGGCCATTTAGAATCTGGGCATTTTGTTGTTTGCAAGATGCAGGAATGTTCTCCCAATACTGGTCTAAAATGCCAAAACTTATTTCAAACATAATGCAAAGCCGTAATGAGTTCTTTAGGAAGATAAGGATTAATTTAGCAAATTCATTTATTTTTTTTTGTAAACCACCGTTTGATTTCTTGATATGATTCTTATATAACACTTGAGGCTGGAGGGAGACAATTTTTGAATAACTGGCAGAAAAACCCACTTCAAAATATGGGAAAGGCCTGGGCAGATTTATGTATATCAGTGAAATATAATCGTTCAAGAGCCAGATAATTTGATTGCTTAATATTGTATTAGTTTCATCTTTCTCTCATATTCAATATCACAGTTTAGTAGCAAATCCAAACGAGGATCTGAAACTATAGCCAAGGCTGGGACCAGATGTGTACTGGGACCAGAGGTTTTGCATTTGGAAGCTGAAATAAAAGTGGACAAACCAGATTATAGATTAACAAAATGTTTCGGTCTGGTCCATGCCTGCACAAGGATTGTTTAGAGTTAACAATGACATAATGGGAGAAAAGAGTAGGATTCTTTGGCTCATTTCTTATCTCTGAACAATGGTAAAGTGATCATCATATTGCCTGTAGGAAAACTATATGATTAAGGTGATAATGACATGTTTCTCCTCTTCTATGTTGTCAAAGTGGGAATTTTTCTACTGGACCTCAGGAGTCCACAGAGATTGGTATAGTTGCATAGCTACTTGGATGCGAACTGTACTGTTGCTATGGTGCTGTACATTCAGCATTTTTCAAGGACAACATGAAGTTTGTTTTTCATTTGGAGGCCTTGTGAATTTGATTCCCTTTATAACAGCTGAATTTGGCTAATATTTGGAGTTTGGTGCAGTGTTAATCCTTTGAGATTATTTTTATAGCCAACGGTACTTCAAGAACCTCAATTGAAAGCTTAATTCTTTGCTTCTTCAAGGAGTGTTTAGTGCTTTGAGAATAATGATTTTTTTAAAAAATGATAGCAATTCAGTTAAAGGGAGCCACTTTCTTTTGTAGACATAATTCCTGTGGGTTCCAGCAGAAAGACTTCCAGGAAGGCCCATCAGATTGGGCCTATTTTGACCCAGATTAGATTATTACATTCTCAAATTAGGTTTAGGATTCACTTATTGCCTTTTATAAATAATAATTTTTTACATACTAATACATCCTTCTCCAACCTTTACTGCCTGTAGTCAGAATTACATTTGCATTTTCTGTTACATCTTGCAGGTGTTTTTATAATACAGATAACATTCATTTAGTGACCATAATTAGAGCTGGCCACTTGGTTATTAAATGTAGTGCTCACTAAATGAAATCATGACTGTACTTATGATCATACTTTAACTTTCCTTTGCTGTACAGATCTTAAGATTGTAAATGTGAGGATTGGTCATAGTTATTTTTTCATTACCGTCATAATTGCCAACAGTCACAAAATTTGGCAGTTACTAAACAAGGCCTACCTATACTTCAGTGCTTCCTTCAATCTGTATATGTGTCAGATTAGAAGGAGAGGTTTTTAAGGCCTGCATCACTTGAAACAGTTCCAGTTTAGAGAATATAGAATAACAGAGTTGGAAGGGACCTAGGTCATCTAGTCCAACTCCTTGCTCAAGCAGGAGACCCTATACTATTTTTGGCAAGTGGCTATCTTCTTGAAAGCCTCCAGTGCTGAAGCCCCCACAACGTCCGAAGGCAAGCCTTTCCACTGGTTGATTGTTCTCATTGTCAGAAAATCTCTCACAAATGAAGGTGAAAATAAGGAAAATCTCTCCTTATTTCTAGGTCGAATCTCTTCTTAATAAGTTTCCATCCATTATTCCTTGTCTGGCCTTCTGGTGTTTTGGAAAATAGGTTGTCCCCCTCCTCTCTGTGACAGCCCTTCAAATACTGGAACATTGCTATCGTGTCACCCCTGGTCCTTCTCTTCACTAGACTAGCCATGCCCAGTTCTTGCAACCGTTCTTCAGGTTTTAGCCTCCCTACCCCTAATCATCTTCGTTGCTCTTCTTTGCACTTTTTCCTAGAGTCTCAACATCTTTTTTATAGTATGGTGACCAAAACTGGATGCAGTATTTTAGATGTGGCCTTACTAAGGCTTTATAGAGTAGTACTAGTACCTCATAGGATCTTGATTCAACCCCTCTGTTAATGCAATTTAGGATTGCATTGACTTTTTTGGCTGCTGCTACACACTGTGGCTCATATTTAATTGATTAGGACTCCAGGATTCCTCTCACAGTTACTGCTATTAAGCCAGGTTTCCCTTAATCTGTATATGTACTTTTGGTACACATGTGTGTGTACAGTTGATGGAAGAGGGTCAATAGAATATTCTACTTAGTTTTTGAAGATAAAACCTCTAATCAGATAAGTGGAAAAGCAACTAATTATTAGCTTGAAAAATGTAACTTCCCCGTTTATAATAACCAGAATCTACAGCCTAGAAATCTGATCTGCAAGCATCTCCATGAAAAAGCAGGAAGGAGAAGGCCCATGACATCTGCTAATTCTCTACTTGTTTACTACCTCAGCTTCATTTTTTTATAAAATCTGGATGGTGTAGCTATTTGACATCATAACATAAAAAGGCAACCCCAAGGGAGTAAATAAATAACAAAACAAATTTTAAGAAAAATAGTACTGTAATTTATGTGGCTGTTATATATTTAGATGCATACATAATATTAAACAGCATAAACCATTAAT
Organism: Crotalus tigris; assembly: GCF_016545835.1. NCBI lineage: Eukaryota > Metazoa > Chordata > Lepidosauria > Squamata > Viperidae > Crotalus > Crotalus tigris. The sequence goes on from NW_024100510.1 coordinate 4,373,606, forward strand.
ACTTCTAATGGAAGTTATATTCCTCGCTTCCCAGTAAGTGGATGAACTAGTTAAGAGAGTGTTAAATATTTGAAGAGACCAGACCTAGTACTCAGTAGAATCCATTGGTCCCATTTGTAATTCCACTGATCCCTGTGAATCGAAGTGTCCTGCAAGTACTTGTTGCCTCAGTGTTAAACACAAGAATGTTAAACTATCATTTCTGAATATAATACACCTTCTGTGCTTTTTATACTAACACAAAGCTAATAGTTTCATTCAGATCTGAACTGAATTAATTTAATTAATTTACTGCCCCAGTAATAAAGGGTGCCAGCTGCCCTTAATTTTCATTCCTATGTGTTGACCGGTTGACCTAGTTATTGGTTAGCAACTCATCTACCCAACCAGCTTCCCCCCTTTTGTCTTTAATGTCTTTACCTTCCTGATTTAATAACTCACCACTGATACATTACTTTTTTTTATTAACATAGTAGTTTATTTTGAGCTATTTCAAGGGCTTTCTTAAAAATCTAAGCAATGGAAAGGAAAGGAGCATTCAATCCTTTGAATCATATGTAAGCAGTCCAGCTAGTATTAGCAAATATAAAGCTTCCTTAAAACTTAAGCAGCACTAATAGGTGTTCACTGATTTTAAAGCTTATTTTTCAAGACAATTTCAAGTATCAAAAATGTTTAAATGTTAAGAAATTAACAATTGGAAAATACTGGCATTTTCAGTTTTTTGCATGTTTCTCACTAGCCCTGAGCATAATATAAAAATTATTCTATTAAAAATTAAGTTATTACCCATTGTTTATTTGGTATGTGTACTTGCTCTATCTTTTTATATTGCCAATGATGGCATGGATTTTTAGGAATCTTGTGACCTTGTGATCTACCCAGTCAAGGTCCTTGTTCTTATAGTGAAGAGTTGATTTGCACTGGCTTGGTTCATGCTTTACATTTCATCCAAATTATGATTTATTTTAACCTGATGTGCAAATTCATTCCATGAAAAAACTTAATTTACCTTTTGCCAACAAATGTAATGTGAAGTTATGATTTGTTGGTTATAAATCCTATCTTGTTATGCCTGAAACATGATAAACTGATTTGCTCAACAGATACTTGTCAGAGCAGTTCTTGGCATTGCATAGTGTGCAAATACTGCCATTGTATGCTAAGCCATTGTTTTAATTATGCTTTGATGAACATGCCAGAGTCCTACAGATACACAGATTAATGATTGCCTGGTTGTATAATTCCTGCTTTGTTTTTCCTCTGTCTTAACCAGTTGTTTGTCTTTAGGTTGCTGTAGATTAGAAAGTTTAAGTAGGGTACAGAGGAAACCAGGACTACACCAGAAAATGATGGCTGTTCACACATCATGCTCATCCTTGCAATAAATAAGCCAGCAACCAATCAATTATTAAAAAGAAATAAACCATAATGTGTTCATATTTACATATCATGCTCTCACTACAAGTAAACTGTTTTGGGCTTAACACAATGCAGAGTGTCCTCATTTAGCAACTGCCTCAGATAGTGACCATTTATGGTTACAATGGTAATGAAACAGTAACTTTGAGACCAATCCTTGCATTTCAGCAAAGATGAAGTTAGATCCTAAGCACAGTTGTGGTTTGATTTAGCAATAGCTTTACTTAATGAGGGAATTGACACCAGCTATGGTTGCTAAATGATGTTTATGTGTGTGTAAATCCAGTAGGTTTTTGTTGTTGTTCCTTAAGGTTCTTGATAAAACCAGTAAAACTATTGTGTGCATGTGATATTTACTTCTGCAAGAGAAGAAAGAAAAGACAGGTTGAGGGAAATACATAGTTTGCAACTTTGAACATGTCAATTTCTGACATACCAACTAGTGGGAATATCTCACTGGGAATAGAAGAAACGGACTGAGGAGGTAATAGAAGCACCCATGAGTAGGTTGTGACCAAACATTTGTTCTCTTACAAAGTTTGTAGCTGAGCCAAAGTTTTTGGGTGGACTTAGTATTTGGGATTAGAAAGGATTCTTATTAAACAGCAGTTTGGTTGACACTATGAGAAGTAGTTCTAATACAGTCAGAAAAACAACAACATGCTAGCAGATCTTACTGTTGCAAAAAGTAACAGTAACAGTTTCTGTATAGGATGAGAAAGAGAATTTGAATACTGATCAAATTGATTTGAAAACAGGCAGAGCTGCCCGAGAGCTAGATTAAACCATCTCTCATGTCAATCATAGTCTTCTGTTGCAACAGAAAATTCCTTTCTTAAAAAGTCAAATGGGTGAATTGAGAACTTAAAAAGAGAAATAAATTGGTCATCCACGCTACATCAAGCTTTCTTGTTTTTTTTTACTGAAATGTGCTCTTCTGTTGTCAGTACTGGATGGTAACTTTGTAAAGGTGTCAAGTGGAAAAGAGCTATCTGGACTGCAAGTTAGATTCTGAATCTCCTCCAACAATGCCAATTTTGAAACCTGGATTCTTAAGAAATGTCCCTTCCTATATTATCCTGCTTTGTGAGAAGAGGAGTGGCTTGAGGTTCTGTCATCTGAAATGTATGTTTATCTCTCATAACTAGTAAATCTGTAAACTGTTATGTTATTTTATAAACATGAATATATGTGTCAGATTTCAGCACTGAAATCCATTCTGTATGCCACATTTTAATTTGGTTTACCATCACTTGGTGAGATCAAGAGAAAGGCAAAAAGATTTCCAAGAATCCAAGAGATAAGTGTTCAAATAGCCTCTGCAAAACCACGAGTATGTACAGTATTTGGATTATACTTACAGTAAAGCTGATAACATTTGCTGTAATTTGCCTTGCAAGTTGTATTTGACTTCCATTTATGTATATGTTTCAGGGATTTATGTTCCTGGGCACTGTGGATGCTCAGTCCGAGTTGTCATCTGAACAGAATACCATCAGTACATACACCCATCATGATCGTGCCACTAACACACATCTGACTTGCCACAAGTGTCCTGCAGGAACTTACGTATCTAAGCACTGTACCAAGACGACCTTAAGAGAATGCAGCTCTTGTCCTAATGGGACCTTCACAAAGCACGAAAATGGTATAGAAGAATGCCATTCATGTAGAAAGTCCTGCGAGCGATCAATGATTGAGAAGACACCTTGCACTGCTCAGACTGACCGTGAATGCTCCTGCCCACCTGGTAAATTTTTACATGGAGACACTTGTATCCCTTATAAAGTATGCCCCATTGGATGGGGATTAAAGAAAAAAGGAACTGAAACTGAAGACATCAGGTGCAAACCATGCCCTCGTGACACTTTCTCTGCTGTGCCTTCTAGTGTGCTGAAATGCAAATCCTTTACTAACTGTTCACAACTAAACATGGTGGTGATAAAACCAGGGACAAAAATGACAGACAACATCTGTGGATTTCAATCAATTTCCCAGAATGCAGCTGGGCTTTTGTCAAGTCCAGAAGAAGATGAAAAGCACTACAAAGTTCCTTCTGCTACTTTTCTTACCAAAGGTAGGTGCAAAGCACTGAGAAGCATTTTCTGCTGGAACATGGGAAACAATGATGAATATGAAACTTTCTTTTGAAATAATAAGCTGGTAATGCTCCATTTTGGAGTTCCCTTCCTGTCTGTAAAATATCTGTTGGGCTTCTACTTTATATTATGTTAGATCCCTTTTCTACAGCTCTGTAATAGTTAGCCTGATTCAGCCTCAGCATAATTCCTCTGCAAGTACAGTACATTATGACAGCAATTATTTGACCAGCATGTGGTTAATGGGGACATGGGGGGGGCAACTATGCTGTAGGGAGAGAGAGATATAAAAGAGTTTTAAGTTGTATCACTTTATTGACCTGATACAAAATTATATTTTTTAATCCTGATAGATCTTAAGTAGATATGTATAAGAATGCACAGTAAGATACCAAGCGAGTTCTTCTTCCAACAATTAAACTGATTAATTTGTATAGTGTTTTGTCCTTCTTTTGCTTATTTAAAATGTGTAATAAATAGTAACAATTGCATCCTAGCCCTCTAGCTTTACTAAATCATTGTTAGTATTTTTTCATTTGAAACTGTAGTATTAAACTTGGTTTAAAATGAGCATCTATTACAAAATGTTTTTCATCAATTGAGAATTTGCAGCTTAAGAACTATGCTCAGCAACTATGTGTCATGGTTCTGATAGATGAAACCCTTCAAAAGAACTTTGAGGCATTGTTTTCCTTAAAGAATCTTTTTATTCAGGAAACACAGTATCGACACTACATAGTTGAATCTAAAAACTAAATTCCCTTCCCCCATACAAAGTAACAAAGTGCAATTCCCACCCCCAATAAACTGTCATAAATCACATTCCCCAAAAAGCACGGACTTTCTCCTTAACTCCACAGCCCACCAAAAACTTGTTATCAGCTTGTCCTTGGGTTCCCACCACAGTGTTATGTTATGGCTAGCTGAGCTTACATTCCACCACCCCCCTCTGCTGCACCTGATTTCTAAAGTAAGAAAAAGCATATTAAAGGAATAGAGAAAATGTCTGCATTTTCATTAGTTGTCAAAGCAGGAACATCCAATGTTAGCAGCGTTGACACTATGTTTTGCAAGAACTGCATGTACACTTCATGACTACTTCACAGCATGAGCTACATTGTGGTAAACAATCTGGTGCCTTCTAGATGTTTGGAATTTCATCAGCTATCAGCATTTTTTTCGTCATGGGATTATGGGATGTGGAGTCCCCACCAAATAGGGAGGTCACTTCATTGTATACTGTTGAGCCAGTTACTTCTTTCTAAATTAAGTGCTCTTAGAGGTCATTCTCAGTCAGAGCTGTATTAATAGCTCCTAGCAGACTTTCCCAACAAGGGCTTTCCAGACAGGTTGGATTTCAGCTCTTATAATTCCCAGTCTTTTAGATCACTTCGACTTCTAAACTTAACTGGTAGCACCAGTCATGAAAAGACTGGCTGATAGGTTCTATCCTTGCTGATTAATTTTTAATATTGTATGTCTTTTTCAGGTGTGAACGCTTCCTCTTCCAACTTCACAACCACTCCTCCCCCAAGCACATATGCTGACATGATGGAGCCAACAGACATTTACAATGAAACCTCGAAGAATGAGACTTCGACAGCTTTGAACTATTCTAAATCTATAAATCACCAGCAGCTATATTATCACAAACAAACCCCTTCCAACCTTAACTTACAGCCAGCACTGGAAATGAGTGGCAGTGTGAAATCCAGCATTCCAAATAAACCCCCTAAAAGAGGACCCCCGAGACAGGCTATGCATAAGCATTTTGATATCAATGAACATTTGCCATGGATGATTGTCCTGCTCTTGCTGCTTGTGCTTGTGGTTATTGTTGTTTGCAGTGTCCGCAAAAGTTCACGAACTCTAAAAAAAGGACCAAGGCAAGATCCCAGTGCAATTGTGGAAAAGTCTATTTTGAAGAAATCTTCTACCCCAACCCAACATCGGGAGAAATGGATCTACTATTGTAATGGGCATGGTGAGTAGTTGTAATTCTATAAACAGAAGTACCGTACATTCACAGGTAAAATAGATTTCCATTCCACTTTAAAACACTCAAATCTCATAGCTTCTTAAAAATAACTATTCTGACATAAAAGCTTATATCTCAGGAGCCACAGGTCTTCTTTTTCATATTTATTTATTTATTATATTTATATGCTGCCCATCTCACTCACAAAGCAACTCTGGTTAGCTTACAAAATAGTGATATAGACTAACATAGAATGTATTATTTTATATTTACGCTAGAGATCATAACAGATATTCCATATTCTGCACAAAACTGTTAGAAATTACCTCCTCAAAGTGTCCCAAACTGTGTAACTTGGCAATTAGGCAGATTGTAGCAATCATTTAGGGAGATGTATGCTGCATAGGAATTGTGTTGGTATGTACCTATTTATTTATTTATCAATTTCTATGATGCTCAATGAGTACAGTAATTCTAGGTGGCTTATGTATTAGGGTTAAAATAAAAATGATTAATAGCAAAAGAAAGACAAAATGAGGTCAAAATGAGTGCAACTCTTGAAAAGTTTGACTATCTTAGACCTATAGTATTGGACTTCCTCAGAGCTATGTATTGTGGGCCTGCCTATATACTAGTCTCCATAGGTGTCTGTCCAGAGGGTGAATAGCATCACTAAGAAGGGACATATAGAAGATGTCCTTGGGTCTTCCTCCTGTCTCAGGTAGCAGATCCTCTTATGCTGCCTTAATAACAGATCAGTTTCCCAAAGAACTTACTACAGCACTGAAGTTGTTTCTCTCAATAGGTTTTCCTGTCTGTCTGATACAGAGAGGAATTATTTAAAGAAAAGTGGTCCTCTTAAATCAGTACCTCTGAATGTGCCTCCCGCTATGTGTTTTTGCCTGTTTTAATGATCAGAATTTGCATTCTGATTGACACTTGCTCTCTCTCTTCAGAAAATGCAACCATGGGGATCCTCAACATTGTGCTATGGATAAACTAAAACCTTTCTACAGGGGGCAGGATTTTTTTACTATATGCATTTCCCCCCCCCTAAAACTATTCCCCCTAACTTTATTTGATTTTCAATAAACAATTTAGAATAACACCAGGCAACTTTTTCCAATTAGCAAAATAAAGTTAAGCAGAAATCCACCTTCCAAAGATGAAGTGTTATTTTTGGTGAAAGTATTTTTGCTTAGAAGACAAAAATCGAGCACAAATTGGATTGCTGACAATGTGATCAGAAGTGCTTTGCAAGCTGGTGGACTCCATGCAGCTGATGGGTTTTTCCATCTGAAAATAAGGCATTTGAAAGCACATCTGGGTCATTCCTAGAGAGCCTAAGAATTGGTTCCCTTAGACTATTGTTTAGTGAAAAGTTTGTCAGAATGGAAGTTGTGAATGTAAGTTCTGTTTTTCAATTTAAGCCTCTTCTATGCTGATGCTTTTCATGATCTCATAGAATCTTGGATCAATTACAAACTAAATCTGTTCTGCCCTCATGTCGACAATTCATGATCTCAAGGACACTGGAATCTTTTATGACCTCATATGTACTTGGATCAATTCAAGCGTCAGTCTGTTCCATTCTGCTATCATTTCATAGGCTTTTTAAAGCATATTATTAAAAAAGAAGAAATCTTTTAGATTCAGTTTTTTGAACTTGGGTTCAGCTCAGTTCATAATTCAGTTCAAGTATTTTATTTGCTTCATTTTTCCTATATTCTCTTTTTTTCTTTTTCTTTCTTTCTTTCCAGTTCATCTTTTATGCTACCCTGAGCTATTTTCCTTGACATTCCCTTTCCATATTTCCATAGCACATGTTTGATATGATCATGTTTATTTAAATTGTATCTGTTTTCACTGTTGTTTTTATCAATAAAATCATTTCAAGTCTGGGGAGATCTGATTGTAGCCGGTGTTCTTGAACAGACTTTTCTTGGCTTATTGAAAGGAACTTTGTGATCTTTCACATAGACTATCATGCCTTGATCCTCCTATTTTAAGAAATGTAAATGTACATTTAGAAAAATGGACGTCACAAAGATACTCATGACATGTATAGTAAACCTTCACACAGTGGACTTCCTTTGTATTTATGGTCTGTCTAGATTCTGTATACCTTGAGGTTTACATGTTGGGTAACTGCAAGTGACCCCAAGGCCTATACTTTACTATATAAGATCTGAACAACAGGAGGGTTCAATTTTCAATTTAGTTAAATGCTGTATTGTACATCAGCCTCATACCTTTGAAGTTGAACACTTGCTGTCTTGTTTAGGGAAATGGAGGCTGTATGAAGTGAGAAAATAAGTCCTCGGATATCCCCCAAAGTCTGCTACTTTAAAGTGTTTTTTAATATAGCCTTCCTGGCATTTATTTCTAGCTATCTCAATCCTGCCTGTAAGCGTCTGGCTCAGGCTGTGTTTACCAGACGTGGCTCTTGGCATCAGAGCCCTGATAGATCACAGGGAGAAACTTACTTCTTTCCTCTACCTTAGCAAGTAGCTTCTTGGGGTCTATGCTGACCATACTCTTGATATTGGTTGTGTAAATGTATTAATGTGTAATCATTATTCTGTCACTGTATTTTAATAATCAAAGTTTTGATAGTATTCTGATCTACGAGAATGGAAAGAAAACACAACCAAGTTCTCACTTTGCACTTGGGAGATTGTTGATGAGGAGGTGTGAAGAAAGGGAGAAACCTGTTTTTCTTCCTGAGCTGAGGGGAAGCAGCAGCAGAAAGAAATTCTTTAGCATAATTAGTTTCTGTCAGTGATGGGCAGGATTTCGTGATGACTAAGAGCTTCAGGAAAGAAAACAGATAAATGTAAACGTTAGGATTATGGATTACTTGTGTTTCTGGAGATTCATTCTATTTCTTTCATATCCAGTTATTGGGAAAAAAGAAAGAAAAAAACTGTTCCTGTATACTTTTATTTTCTTCCATGAAATCATGTCCAGTTCTTGGAGACTGCCTGGATCAGTCCTGCAGTTTTTTTGACAATTTTTCCCCCAAAAGTGGTTTGCCATTGTCTCCTCCCGAGGGCTGAGAAAAAGTAACTGACCCAAGGTCACCTAGCTGGCTCTGTGCCTATGGAAAGACTAGAACTCCCAGTCTCCAGTTTTTAGTCTGATGCCTTAACCGCTATACTAAAATGCCGACCTTAAACATGCACATATAAAGAGTAAAACCTATAATCTACCTTTCCTTTTGGCTTGAGGAATAATATCCTAGATATTATTTTAGTGACTACTTCTATGGCTTGCTTTTAGGCAATATCAGTGGAAAATAATCTTTCAACTGCAAGCTATTTTTTAATAAAATATGTGAAGCTTTCTAACATTCTGTAAGTATAGCAGAAAGAACAATAATCAGCAGCCTTTACCAATATGAGTATTTTTCTTTGGAGTCAGTTTAGGGTGGCACAAATTGAAAAAATATATATTCACAACATTTTTAAAGGTTGATTTCTCACTTCATATAATTTCTTTATATACGCATACTGGTTAGATGCAAGAGCACCTCAAATGATTTATATTTTTAGTCCTGAATTGTTAAGGAACAAAATCCAAAGTTGTGGCATCTCCAGCACTGCCTTTTGCATTCTGATTTACATCTGGAACATGTAACAGGACAGCAAACTTACTTGACTGAAATTAAGTAAGCTGAAGAACTTATCAAGAAAGAGCTGATAAAGCTTTGGGCTTTAATGCACTAGAATTTCTGCATGGGGCCAAAAGTAAATATCAAGATTGTTCACTCCTCATTATTCACTCCTTGAAATTATTGCAAAAATCAGGAACAAAACTGAACTTTAAGATCACCTTACAGAAACCGAGGCAATCTGTACTTCATAAGTAATAAGCAGGTTCTGTATGAGAGAAGGATTGCTGAATGGAAGGGATATACCATCCGTGTTGCAAGAGGCTGCTGAGAAGGGCTTAGGTATATATTCACAAAAGTATGATCCAAAGGAGAGTTTGGAAGGATTGAGCTAGTAGCTGTCACAACATTTTGGAAAACCACAGGGGCAGCCAAAACTTGTGGATTCTTAGTGTACATAGAATATTGTTTTAGAAATGAATGGAAATCTCATTTTCAGTTTGATCCTGCATCTTCAGCGCTTCATTGAAATGTAATAAACCTTGTACATTGACTATTATATCATAGGAGTGAACACACCACATACTATTCATCCTGCTTAATATGAACAACATAGATTCATGGCAATTTTATCAAACTCATCTTGGATGAGAGAGATACAAAAATTATCTGTTCAGAGCACTAAAGTTTCCTTGTGCTCTCCTATTGAATTCCAAGTACTGCTCCACTCTGGCTACCACTTCAGAAAATGCCCTTCTTTTTCTCCAAAGAATTTTAGTCCTTTCTGATAGTTTGGCTGCAATTCCAAATGAATGGCATTCTGCTGGTTTAATTCTGGGTAATTTTACTAACGATGAGATAAGCCTGCTTGATTTAAATCTGCCCTTAGTTGGGTAAGTTTCATTGAAAACTAAAGATGTAAACAAGGAAAAAATAAACCTCACTGAATAAGATAATCTGACAGCTTTTTAGAGAGATGTTGGCTACCAAATCTAGGCTAGGATAGTCCAAATAATTGCTGGATGACAACAACATAGAGTGAGATTTTTCTAACTCTTTTCGCTGCCATGTAGTGGTTATCTGGATATCTGTAACCCAGATAAAGTTCCCCTAGGTCGACTCACACAACAGTGGTCTTCAACTGAGTACAGGGGTTAATGGATTTTATTTTGTTTCATGTTTGCCTTTGAGTCAGTGTAGATTCTTGGCAACTGCCGGTATAAGTGTCTGCAGTTTTCCTGGCAAGATTTCAGAAGTTGTTTGCCATTGCCTCCTTCCTAGGGCTGAGAGAGAAAATGACTGGCCCAAGGTCACCCAGCTGGATCTGAGCATAAGGTGCAACTAGATCTCACAGTTAAACTTTTCTAGATTTGCACCCTAACCACTACAACAAACTAGTTCTTTAATAGGGGAATGAAAAATAGAAATAAGAAATGCAATTCTTATTTTCATAGAAATTGCAAGATATGATTTCAAAATCTTTTCTGTAGAATAGTCATTATGTAACTCTAATGGCAGGTGATGAATGTAGTTTTCTTTAATGATAAAGGGAATTAAAAGTTTAATTTTTTTTTTATCATCTTGCCTAGAATTGAGGGTTTACTCAATTCAGTCTTAGAGTCTTATGGACATACAGTATTTAAGATTCCTTTCTGCGAATGAAACAAAAAGAGGTATAAATAGTACCATTGCCTGTACCAAAGTCCACGTGGAAGTAACATCTAATACTATACAAGTGGAATTTTTACTCATTTCTCCCCAATCTTAGACAGCTCCAGTGGTCTAAAGCAAAATTTGGGCCAGAGAACACAATGCTATAAAGTAGACTGAGAAGTAAAGAAAAATAAATCCCCAAAGAAGGAAATGGCAAACCATTTCCATATTGCTGGCAAGAAAACTTCATTTACATGTCTATTAAGTAATTAGGTTTTGAGTTCAACTTGGGTGAGGCTTGACTTTATGTTGAGAAGAAATCTGTTGCACTGATGCCAATCATTTAGTGGAAAAACTTCACTTGGATACAACACTGTTATTATCCATTGCTTCCACCATTGTTTTTTTATTTGGTATCATAAGCAGTTTCTTCTTGGCACAATGAAGCATTATATACTGCTTGCTTTGCATGATAAAACACAATAATGGAGCAGATCATTTTAATCTGCTTTTTATTAAGGGAGATAATGTGCAAAATCCATGAAATTTGTTCAGCACAAGTCATATTAAACCTCTTGAAACTAGAATGCTGCAAATTTGACTTGCACATTGTTATAATTTAAAATAAATCTGCAAGAATTTTGAACATTGGTTGCTGAACCACACTGTGCCATTTTAATTTTATTACAACAATTTTATCTCAGTTTTAAATGTTGCACGATATGAATAGCCTCCTTCTAAAATAAATTAGTTGAATTTTTTACAATCTAAATAACAATCCTGTAAATTAGGTTGGGCTAAGACATGAGTGATTGAGATTTGTTATCTAACCACTTAGGAATTTGAATATCTTTGTCTTACTCCATCATATTCAATTCCATTGTTTTTATTTCTCTTATCGTTAGATTCCAGGATGGAACTTAATTATTTTGTTTTTAGATCTCATTGGCTTGTTGAGAGTTCAGCTTTTCTGTATGCTAGCATTACCAGACAATTATCCAAAGAACACAAAAACTGTTTCTTGAAAATGCTCTGGAATCTTTAAGTAACATAAAATTCATGCAGTTTATTACATCACTTCTTAACTTGCATGAAATAAGCTGTTTTTATGTATACAGACATTTTAATTTTTTTTTCAAAAATCTGTTCTTTGATATAGTTTAAGTCTCTCAATTTTGCTATTTTATTATATTTTATATTTACTTACATTGCTCTTTTCAAGGTACTAGACTAAATAATTATATAAATTTATTTACAAATAAATGAAAACATGGGCATCTCTTTCTTCTCAACTAGCACGTATTTTATGGGTATATATAATTCAGATGTAACCTTCAAAATCACGATAGTTGAATGAGGATTTCCAGAGAAGGGAAACCACAATGGAAATTGCTTTGGAAAAAGCAACTTCCAAGTTCCATTTTTACAAATTGCCTTTGAAAATTATCATCTGTATTCAATGTAGCAAGACTACCAATAAGATCCAGAACATTGCATGCATTTTTAGATGAGTAACTATCCTGGGGAGGGGGGTTTGGATAAGAAATGAAAAGTGTCAGTGAATCTTCTAATTCAGAGCAGGGTTAGTGTGTAATTTGCAACATTTTCTTTGAACAAGCATTCTTACCCTAAGGTAAAGATAACTTGTTGATAAGCTTGTATTCAGTATTTTACCCGAAGTTCTTCTCTTAAACAGGCATTGATATTCTGAAATTGGTAGCTGCCCAACTTGGAAGTCAGTGGAAGGATATCTACCAGTTCCTGTGCAATGCCAGTGAGCGGGAGGTGGCAGCTTTTGCCAATGGATACTCCGCAGATCATGAAAGGGCTTATGCCGCTTTACAGCACTGGACTATCAGGGGCTCTGAGGCTAGCCTTGCCCAGCTGATCAGCGCTCTCCGCCAGCACAGACGCACAGATGTGGTGGAGAAGATCAGGGGTTTGATGGAAGATGCAACGCAGGTAATACCTATATTACTAGCTACATACATTAAAATTCAATGCTAACCTGGAGGCCGGGGTACAGAACAGCCTTTTGTAACACAATTGTAGTTCCTTTTTCTGGTGTGTATCCCCTCTCTCTTATTAAAGAATAAATGGGGGGGGGGACAGCAATACAGCTACTTGCTGGCAATTTTGTTTTTCTTGAAATAACTTTGTTATTCTTGAAATTAAGCAACTTCTCCAAACGTCTTAGTACTGATTCCAGGTGTCAGCCAAAGTGCAAGGAATCTGAAGAAGTGAAAAGGCAACACTGTAGGCTATTTTTTTTAAGCAGCAAGGCTTCCTTCTCCCACCTTTCCATCTCTGGTGTTGCTTCACCATGCTATGTATACGGTATGTGAAATGGGAAGAGCTGAAATAATGCCAGCAGTCATCAGTGGAACCTTAATGCACTTAAGCAGCAGGTTAATTGCTCGGAAATCACTGGCAAGTCAATGGTTAAGTGGAGCTTCTTCATGTTTATTGTTCTTCCCCAAATTATGAAGGTATGCTTTATAGCATATCCTGGTTATTTTTCTGCAGTTCCGGAGGAGAGTAAGATATTGCCTAACCTAATGCCTTCGACAAGTCCTTTCCAGCACTGCACTACCTGATTTATACCCTTATTTGCTGATACATAAAGTGAGCTTTTTTATGTTTTAAAACTCATTCTATTCAAGACAGTTTCTGTTTACTGAAAATTTGTTGTTACCAAGAAGAAGTTGGCTAATATGGAAATGTTCTATCATTTGTCCAAATGACAGAGGCGTCAACACTTTTTCAATACTGTGGCAGAGTTTTAATTTCTCTTCCGCTTTCCTTTTTCTTCCTCTTTCCTCTTCTCTATATCAAAGAAGTTTGATGTTTTGTTTTATCATTGTCTGTTATCTGGAATTTGTTTTAGAAGAGCTTGAAAGTGCACAATTTTCAGCTGTAACCTTATCATCATCTACACACTAAGAATGGTTTCTGGTTTCTTGTTTTAAATAATGAATGGCTTTGCCTCACCATGTTATGCCCTGTAAACATATTTCTAGGCTCATGCAAATCATGCAAAATACTGTGGACTCTGTACATAAAAGTAGCTAAACTGCGTGCTCTGTTGGAGAGGCTAGCCTTAACTGAGGGCTACAACAGGTCCTATCACAAGCATTGCATTCATAAAATAGTCACCACTGATAATTATACTACCAGTAATAGTAATAATTATATCATATTATATACCCGTGTAGACATTGGCCCTCTCCAGAATGTAGCAGCTTATAATCACAATTTGTACATTAAGAATCTCCCATTTCATTACCCAAAAGTTGCAAATTCCTAATTGTTCTGCTTAAATGATGTACTATCAGTTTGCCAGCAACATGAACTTTGTAGAAGTCAGAGGACTAAAATAAGACAAATGCTCAGCCGCCTATATAAAACACCTTTGTAACCAGCAAAAGTAGAATATTCTGCAAAATAATAGGACAAATCTATGTAATTACATTGATAGCAGAATTCAAGTGATTTTAATACAAAGCTAAAAGGAGAATGCAAGATTTGACAGAGATACAACATTAACTCTTCTACTGATTATATAAAAGGAGCATTTTTTTTCTTCCATAAGAAATAATACTGACTATGGATGTTTTGACAGGAACCTATCTGCACTAATGGGACTGTACTGGTGAGAATAGTACCCCAGCAAACACACCTTGGTTGCTAACATTTCAATTCTCATAGTTTGATTTAAAAATGAGTGCGCTTTAAGCTTCTTTTACAGTAGGAATGGATTTATCAGAGTCTTTGCCAAAGGCGTTAGCAGTTGAAAGTCAGCTGTTTTTCATCACTGGACTCTAATGTTTTGCTTTCAGCAGCTGTACAGTCAGGTGTATAAGTGACTGGTTTTGATGTTACTGAGCTTCTGAAAACTCATGCTGCACATAAGCAATAATGAAGGAAGGCATGTGGCTGTCTGATATTTTGCAGAGTTACAGAAGGTTATTCCCTTCTTGGCAAGAAATAAGATATCCAAGATGAAAACAATTCACTTTCATCTCTAAAATAAACACTTTTATCAGGACAGTTTACAAATACTTCAGTTAAAATGAAGTAGTTTGATATCCTTGCTTGTAAAATAGTAACATGAACAATAATTTTAGTGAAAGCACAAACCTTTACATAAAACGAATGAAAGAACAATCTGTAACAGTTACGGTGCCAAAAATGTTATCAGAATGCCCAGCCAATTCAACTGTCTTTCAAAATGAGGCACTTTAATCATATTCTTAATAGCCAAAAAGAGGGATAGTTCACTGTTTTGTACAAAATACAAGTGGGTTATAAGTTTCAGACAATATATTCCATTATATCCCATCATGTGTTGTTGGGCTATTCTGTTCATGTTACAACCAGTTAGAAAAAGGAGCTGGGCATTTTTGAGCACTAACCCAAAATGTAGAGAAACACATACTTTTGATCATAATCCTGATATCCAAACTCTGCAAACTAATAGGGAATCATGCAGCCTTGTATATTTATCCATGTCAATGGAAACATTCAATATTCTTAGCTCAGTGCTGTTACCTATGATTTTCATAATATATTTTTGCTTTGTTTGATTTAAGTACTCATCAATGTGTCATTTCAACTGAATTTTTTAAAGAAATTCTCAGAGCAGAAAGAAATGAAATAGCAGAAATAAAAAAAGATAGAAATTCAAGATGATAGATTCAGCCCAGTTTCTTGCCTTAAAAAAAATAGAACTTTATTGAAAGGATGTATTAATGAAAACACAAGTCACTGTTGAAATCATGAGTGAGTCAATAATGGCTTGTGTTCAACTGTATCCCTTCCTGTTGAATTACTGCAGTTCAGTAGTATATCGCTGCCACCACCTCTGCAGCCCTCAAACACCAGAACTAGAAGAGAAATTGAATGTCACCTTGCATGCAAAAGAATTGTCTCATATTTTCCTCAAATTTATGAAGAACCAAAACTTGGCAAAGAAATTTTCAGAAAAGTAGTTCTTAGTTGAGATAATTTTGTAATCTCATAGTTTATTTTTAAATCAAAATGAGGAACTGGACTAACCCAGAAGGCCATTAAATATCCATATAAATCAAATGTAATCTTAATTATATCCATATAATTATATAATAGGTACTAGTTGGCCTGAAAACAATATTGTTCCTTTTAAAAAGAGAGATATTTAAGAGGTTAATGAGCAAGCTTTTTCTACTGCATTGCTTAGAAATTCTACTTCCCTGTTTATCCAAGAAGAATGAAATCAAGTTTTAAGTCTGTCCCCCCTGTAGAATATTTATCCAATAGTTTCATATTTGGTTAATCTTGAAGAGAACAGAAGTCCTAGCAGTTCTTATATTTCCATTAGATTGAGGTGGGAGTGAATGAGCACCATATAGGATACACCCACACTCATACTACTTGTCAAGGACTTCTATTTACATCAGAGGTAGTTAAATTAAAATAAAAGACAAAAATGTTAATAGAACATTTGGAAATAATAAGAACAATCTAAAGACTGACTGATTCATGGGAACTGGGAGCAACTTTTGGTATGACTGGGCTTTACTGAAATTATTGCAAAGAACAAGTAATTTTATTAAAGTCAAAGACTAAAATATAGGATTGTCATATATGGTGCATTGTCATCAGTAGTGTACTTCTTCCAAAAGTATGTGCAAAAAAGGCTGAAGAAATTCTGACAAATACCATTTTTGTCTGTATGGTAAAATGAAGGTACATTTCTTGTACATGCAAAGAAGTATTTTATAGCTTAATCTTCCTTAATCTCCCTTGCAGTTGATTTGAGATCTGTAATAAAAATTGGTAGATCTAATGATAACAATTATCATTCTCAAGTGTTTGTCAGGGCACCAGCATTGCACATTTTGTGTCCCTCAGATAATACTGTTTGTTTTTGGTTATGCTTAGCACCTAAATAGCAAGCATTTTAGTGTTTCACAATAGAACAATGGTTCCCCACAGTCTTCTGATGCTTACATAGCCTCTTTGCTAGGTTAAACTAATTGTGGAATAAAAAAGGAAGTGACTCACAAATAGTATGATCAGGATTTGCTGAAGCTGCAGCTGGGTCTTGAAGTCTAGCCATAGTGAACCAAAACATTTATCTGTGTGTTTGCTCTATTTTACTTCCTTGGAGCTGTTCGTATGATACAGTATGGTGTCTTATTCTGAAAATGAATTATTAATTAATTATTCCAGTGATCCTAGTTATATTAGCTAATATTTGTTCATGTATATACTTGGAATACATGCCCATTGCTCTCAGTGCAGAGATATGTCCTTAAATCTCCCCATTTATATTTCCTGAAAAGAGTATTAAATCTAGTCAGTTTTGGCTGGATTATGCTCTTAATTCCTTTTTTTGTTGTTGTTTATATTCTATCACAACATTCTGGAATACTGTGTAGCATACTTTCTACTGTGTAGAAAGAAGTTTGGACAGCATACTGCTTGCTTAACAAAAGAGTGTAAGGAAATATAAATTATTTTGTGGGATAGCATAATTTCATCATAATCATTTAAGCTCCCCTCCTTTTGAGAGGCGTTTTCATTTATCAGTTAGAAAATTGTACAGTTTTTACAGAACTACACTTGCCTCTTCCCAGCAAAGCTAATTGGGTATTATGCTAGAAAATAGAGGAACTAGGTCACTAATCTCTACAGTACTGTCTTTAAAGTCTCACCAACCTCTTCCCCCCCCCCATCATAATAATTTCAGTAGAATACAGACAGTTCTGTTCCATGATTTCATTGTCTTCTAGTTCCCCAGGAAATGCCACCCTTGGTTGGAACCTGCTTCATCTACCCATTGTCTAAGATGTTCAGAATTCAGTGCAAATATTTCTTTACCAATATTTCTCAAGGATAAATGACATGCAATGCATATTGTCCTCATCATGCAAATGCTTTTTGGAACAAGTATAAGGTGTGGTCCCCAGCTATGTCTTTTGAAGTTATTAAAAGCCCTTTATGATCGCAGCTGCCAGAATGCTCACATAGTTTTCAAACATTTTAAGGGGAAATAAACAAGAACAGTGGGCTTGGCAAAGTTTTAAAACACATTCATAGCATGACACAAACCAGAAAGAACCCTGCCACAAAGCTCTGCCTATTTTGTATTTTGGCCAATGTAGTGTAGCCTTGCCTCTCCGAAGAAATATTAAGTGCAGACCCCTGGCCACAAAAGGTCTGCGGATCCCTGTCTTACCCCTTGTTCTGAAATGTTCATTTTGGGGGATTAATTTCAGTAAATTAATCTACTTTTAAATTAATTGAATTAAAATTTACAAGAGCCAGTTTGGTCTATAGTTTGGAATATATATATATATATATATATATATATATATATATATATATATATATATATATATATCCCGGAGAGCGGCGTTACGGAAGACTGAAAGAGAGGCAACCGGATTGAGAGTTGCACCGGATGGCACGAAGGAGGAGCACGGAGGATGCGATATGCTGGGAACAGTGGGGGGAAATAAAAGTGTGGATGAGATTGGTGGCAAGGATTGTGGGGGGATTGAAGGAGTGACAGGATTGAAGAATGCAAATGAGTGTGATGCGTGCTGGAGGAGTGGAGGAGAGAAACGTCCTGAGGAACACAGGAAGAAGAATCAACTCAATAGTGCAGAGGACCCTTTAATTTTGAGAAACACACGTTGCCTATATGACTCAGGAACTAAAGGGAGGGAGGAAGTGGGTGGTTGTGTGGATGTAAGTAAGAGCTATAAGAAAGAATCACTGAAGGCTGTAAGTGAAGCAAGGATTAGTCTGCTTGGATCTGTTACAAGGTCCATGCGTCGAGTTTAGGCGTGGCTATGCTTATAAGCAGGTTTCCTCACTAGCTAGCTTGTATTCTGACAATGATGGCAGGTACTAGCCATTGAAAGCTAGGTGGATGTAATTAAGAGGTATAAGAAAGAATCACTGAAGACTGTAAGTGAAGCAAGGATTAGTCGGCTTGGACCTGTTACAAGGTCCATGCGTAGAGTTTAGGTGTGGCTATGCTTATAAACAGGTTTCCTCACTAGCTGGCTTGTATCCTGATGATGATGGCAGATGTTAGCCATCGAAAGCTTGATTTTATTTATTAAAACCTTGGTGTTTTATTTCCTGGTGATCGCTTCCTTTTTTACTGATATATATATATATATATATATATATATATATATATATATATATATATATATATATATATATTTTCTGAGGTTTTCGCGGGTATGGTTTGTATGGACACAAAATGGTTTCCAGCCATTTGGAAACCCGCCCTTATTGACAAACGACTCCCTAACACAAAAAATGATACCAGACCCACACTCACAAAAACCACACAGGATGTCACCACCACACATCCACGCAAAAAACAAACCCAAAGCCACACCGATGACGAGACACAACCACAAACCAGAAGCCAGACCACAGCTGCATCATTAGCCACTTTAAACCCCTCCAATCCATTCATGAAGCAAACTGACACCCCCCATGAAGAGGAGACACGACCACGAACGCGAAGCCAAAAAATAGCAAGGCAGCCCAAATCTTAAACCCCTCTGCAACTCAGACTAACCTGAGCACAACCAAACAGAACACTCCCCCAGCCAATCAGAGCACAGCCAAGCCCCTAACCATTCAGAACACACCTCCACCCAATCAGAACACAGCCAAGCTCCCACCCAATCAGTTCATACCCCACTGGCAGTTAAAAGGAATAAACAGCTAAGACCACACATTGCTGCTCAAGCACGAAGCTGAAAGCACCAGCCTGAAGATGACGAATGGGACTTCGTCGAAACGTCGCCAAGACACTTCCAATTTTACGCGGGAGAAAACCCGAACAACCAAAGACCTATATATATATATGTGTGTGTGTGTGTGTGTGTGTGTGTGTGTGTGTGTGTGTGTGTTTGGTTATTCAGGTTTTCTCCCACATAAAATTGGAAGTGTCTTGGCGACGTTTCGACGAAGTCTCATTCGTCATATATATGTATGTATGTATGCATGTATGTATGTATATATTCCTGCTTTCTAGCCTGGCGTCTTAACCAATATATAACAGGAATCTTGAAAGGAAGCTGATAAAAGTGAATAAAATTCTTTGAAATCTTAGTTTGTGGACTCTGTGATGTGTATGTGTGTGAGTCATTCATATTCACAGAGGAAAGCTTGTTACAACTTCTGTAAATAAGTCTGCTCCGGTTGAGAAAAACAACTATTATACTTATTCCAAAAGTTCAAGTAACAGCATCTTGACCTTATTTTATTTTCCATCTAGCAGTTTCCCACATCTTGCTCATCATCTGAATTTAAAATTTTTACTGTCTAAGTGGCTGAGATAGGAAGCTGACAGGACCACACATTGCCTTTTTGCCCTGCTTCAGAGCCTGAAGAGACATGACCAATGATTTACAAGAATGGGCTGGGCTGAATTTTGGGGGAAATTAAGTGATGAAAATTGATAGTTTGCCCCTTAACCTTTCCAAAGTGGGAATGATTGACTGGTGGGAGAGAGTTTAGGAAATGAAATAGTGCTTAAGCCTCTGTCAAAAACAAAAAAATATTACCACAATGTTTAAATTGGTCTACTCAGTGGCGGCAATGGGATACTGAAGAATACTGGAGCTGAATATGGTGGCAGGTGGTTCCCCTTATGCCACCATTTTTTAAATTTAGTTCAGAATACCAAATTGGCTATTATTGTTACTTGCATTTTCCCAGTGATAATTTTCTCTCACTTCTCCCCCAATTTTATTTTTATATTTTAGAACACAGGTAATACACTATAAAATGTGGGATTGGGTCCAAGGAATCCTGTAGGAAAGAAGATTATAGGAACTGAATTTCCCTTTCTTCCTGCTTTATCTACCAAATTCAAGCAAGGGTCCTAAAATCTTTGCCCTGTAATCAGGGAACCCAGATGAATGAGTGGGCTGTAACACAGCAGGGGAAAGCAAGAAATTCCAAATATGGTTTGTGATACTTAGTTTTTGCCTTATTTGGAATCTATCTGAGACTTTGAGGGAATGACAGGGAAAGAGAACTGGATATCAAAGTCATTTTTAAGGTCTGTATTGCCATGTTTTTCTAGACCCAGCTTCATCATTATCCAATGTCTACAGGTACAAATGAAGCAAATACATCCTGAAGTTGATTTCAATTCCTGGTGACTAAATTCCTTGGTCCAGCTCAGTGCTTTTTTTGTAAAAAAAAAAAAAAGGTGCCAGAACTCACACATGTCATACAACCTGCCTTGCCTACCCTACAAGGTTCCATCCAAAAAAGGTGCTGGAACTCCGTTCTGGGCATTCTATGACAAGCCCTGGTACAGCTGCAGAATAATTTGCTTTTATGAAATATGATTTTGGTTTCTCAATTTTTGCCAACAGTCCTAGAATTCCCAGGTAGTTGACCACCCCAAACCTATCAGAAGTAACCTCACACAAGGTCAGCTAACTGACTTTGGCTGAAATTTAATCCAAATAAAGCAGTATATATGACATAGACATGGAAAAATCCATCTGCTTCTTGGACCATGCATTCTTAGGTTTTACTGTTGATATGATTTTGTGCTGATTTTCAAATGTACCCTTTCTGCAATATAGGTTGAAGC